>NC_135633.1:25347500-26623333 GCF_053574225.1 Canis aureus
GAACGACTTTGTGGAGAATAGGATTCTCCTATCCTGGTCCTTGATCTCCTGTTACTAAAAAGAAAAAGAAAAAAGAGAGAAAGCGTTTCCTTAGCACTGGACAACCTTCCCTAGAGTATTAGTTTTCAGTATTTTTTTATCATGAAAATATAATGTGTTTAGATACTTCTATTTCGGGATCCCTGGGTGGCGCAGCGGTTTGGTGCCTGCCTTTTGGCCCAGGGCGCGATCCTGGAGACCCGGGATCGAATCCCACGTCGGGCTCCCGGTGCATGGAGCCTGCTTCTCTCTCTGCCTGTGCCTCTGCCTCTCTGTCTCTCTCTGTGTGACTATCATGAATAAATAAAATCTTTAAAAAAAAAAAAAAAAGGATACTTCTATTTCATTTAAGAAATAAATGATGATATGATGGCTTTGTGTGTGTGTGTGTTAAGTGAAGTTTGAAGTGCTCCACTAAGCATTAAGACCTGCAGTTTAAGAGACTATCTCAGGGGTCACTCTATGCTGTCTGAGGGAGCCTTCTCCATCAATGAAGATAGGATTTATTCAACATTGTCTTTCTTCCTACAGCATGCGTGAGAAGGCTGTTCGAGAGCTGCTTACCCGGCACTGCCAACTAGTAGAGACCCCTGAGTCTTGGGCTAAGGAGACTTTCCTGACTCAAAAGCTTTGTGTGCCTGCTGAGTGGATTAATGAGGCCAAAGCAGTGCGAGCACACATGGAATCTGACAAGCACTTGGAGGCCCTCTATTTATTTAAAGCTGGACATTGGAACCGCTGCCACAAATTCATCATCAAGCACTTAGCTTCTGGTAAGTGCCTCAGACCAGGGCCCATGTCTCCTGGAATCACCCCAAATTCTTCCAACCTCTGAACCCCATGATTAATCAGGCCAAAGATTATTTCTATATAGAATTTTGCAGTCTTGAATCAGATTACACTTTGCAAAAGTTCTCTGTGCAGAAGAAACTTGGCCAGGATGAAGGGCTAGAGGGGCAGGGATTGACAGTAATATTATGTTACCATTTGCCAAGGATATGCTTAATGTGCATGAATTATGTTAAATTTTGTGTGGCTTTAGGAAATTTTATTTGCCAAAATGAAAAAAAGAGACATTATAACTGGTACCGTAGAAATGCAAAGGATCATTAGAGATTACTGTGAGTAATTATATACCAACAAATTGGACAACCTGGAAGAATTAGAGAAATTCGTAGAAACATACAAAGCCTTCTAAGATTGAATCATAAAGAAATAGAAAATCTGAACAGACCAGTTAGTAGTAAAGCAGATTAAATCCGTAATCAAAAAACTCCCTACAAAGAAGACTCCAGGACCAGATGGCTTCACTAGTGAATTCTACCAAACATTCAAAGAATTAATACCAATCCTTCTCAAACCCTTACAAAAAATAGAAGAGGGGGAGAACATTTCCAAACTCATTTTATAAGGCCAGCATTACCCTAATGTCAAAACCAGATAAGGATACCATTATAAGAGGAAAGTACAGACTAATATCCATGGTAAACATAGATGCAAAAATTCCCAGCAAATTATTAGCAAACCAAATTATAAACCATTCAAAGGATTATATACCATGATCAAGTGGGATTTATAACCAGGGTGGTTTAACATTTACAAATCAGCTCAGGTCATGATCTCAGGGCTGTTATGTTAATACATCACATTAACATAATGAAAGATAAAAATCATACGATCATCTCAATAGATGCAGAAAAAGCATTTGATAAACTCAACATCCATTTATGATGAGAACTAATTGGTATAGAAGGAACATACCTCAATAATAAAAGCCATATATGACAACCATATAGCTAACATCATACTTAATGATGAAAAGCTTTCATGGGCAGCCCGGGTGGCTCAGCGGTTTAGCACCGCTTTCCGCCAGGGTGTGATCCTGGAGTCCTGGGATCAAGTCCCACATCTGGCTCCCTGCATGGAGCCTGCTTCTCCCTCTGCCTGTGTCTCTGCCTCTCTCTCTCTCTCTCTCTCTCTCTCTCTCTCTCTGTCTCTCATAAATAAGTAAATAAAAATTTTAAAAATGATGAAAAGCTTTCAGCTTTTCCTCTAAGATCAAGAAGACAAAGGTTCCCAGTTTCACCACTTTTATTCAACATAGTATTGGAAGTCCTAACCAGAGCAGTTAGGCAACAAAAAGAAGTCAGAGGGACACCTGGATGGCTCAGCGGTTGAGCGTCTGCCTTTGGCTCAAGGCATGATCCTGGAGTCCCGGGATTGAGTCCCACATTGGGCTTCCTGCATGGAGCCTGCTTCTCTCTCTGCCTGTGTCTCTGCCTTTCTGTGTGTCTCTCATGAGTAAATAAATAAAATCTTTAAAAGAAAGAAAAAAGAAACAGAAAGAGACACCCAAACAAGAAAGGTAGAAATAAAACTGTCACTATTTGCAGATGACAAGATACAATATACAGAAAACTCTGAAGGCTCTACCAAAAAACTGTTAAAATTAATAAATGGATTCAGTAAATTGCTGGATACAAAATCAATATGTAGAAATCTGTTGCATTCCTGTACACTAATCATGAATTATCAGAGGAATCAATCCCATTTGCAATTGCATCAAAAGAATAACATATCCAGGAAGAAGTTTAACCAAGGAGGTCAAAGACCTATATCCTTAAAACTATGACATTGATGAAAGAAATTAGGGATCCCTGGGTGGTGCAGAGGTTTGGCGCTTGCCTTTGGCCCAGGGTGCAATCCTGGAGACCCGGGATCGAATCCCACGTCGGGCTCCCGGTGCATGGAGCCTGCTTCTCCCTCTGCCTGTGTCTCTGCCTCTCTCTCTCTCCCTCTCTCTCTCTCTGACTATCATAAATAAATAAAAATTAAAAAAAAAAAAAAAGAAATTAAAGACACAAAGAAATGTAAAGATACTCCTTGCCTGTGGATTAGAAGAATTAACATTGTTAAAATATCCTTACTACCTAAAACAATCTACAGATACAGTATAACCCTTCAAAATTTCAGTTGCATTTTTCACAGAACTAGAACAAACCGCTAAAATTTGTGTGGAACCACAAAAGACCTCCAATAGCCAAAGTGATCTTAAGAAAGAAGAATAAAGCTGAAGACATCACACTCTCTGATTTCAAACTCAATTATATAGCTATAGTAAATCAAAACACCATGATACAGGCCTGAAAACAGATACCATAAATCATTGAAACAGATTAGAGAGCCCAGAAATAAACCCATACATATGTGGTCAATTAGTTTATAACAAAGTAGCCAAGAATATACAGTCTTTTCTTTTTTTTTTTTTTTTTAAGATTTTTATTTATTTATTCATGAGAGAGAGAGAGAGAGGCAGAAACAGAGAAGCAGAGACATAGGCAGAGAGAGAAGCAGGCTCCATGCAGGGAGCCTGACATGGGACTGGATCCCGGGACTTCAGGACCACGCCCTGGGCTGAAGGCAGTCACTAAACCGCTGAGCCATCCAAGGATCCCCAATATACAATCTTTTCAATAAATAGTGTTGAGAAGACTGGACAGCCACATGCAAAAGAATGAAACTGGATCACTAACTATCTAATTCCAGGTACAAAAATTAACTCAAAATGGGCAAAGACTTAAACTATAAGACCTGAAAGTATTGAACTGGAAAAGAAACATAGGCATAGGCAGTAAGCTCCTTGACAACCATCTGGGTGGTGATTTTTTTTTTTTTTTTTTTTTTGGTTGTGACACCAGAGTCAAAGGCAGCAAAAGCAGAAATAAACAAATGGGACTACATCAAACTAAAAAGTTTCTGCACAGCAAAGGAAACCATCTGCAAAATGAAAAGGTAACATAGGAATGATAAAGGGTTACCATCCAAAATAAAGAACTCATAAAAAGAGCAAAAAACAAAATCTTTAAAAAAATAGAGGATCTGAGCATTTTTCTAAAGACATATACAGATGGCTTCCAGTTACATGAAATGACGTTCTATGTCACTAATCAGAAGTGCAAATCAAAGTCACAGTGAGATCATCTCATCCCTGTTAGAATTGCTATTGTCAAAGATAAATAATAAGGTCGGTGAGGATGTGGACAAAAGGGAGCCTTTGTACACTATTGGTGGGCCTGTAAATTGGCACAGCCACTATGAAAAACAATATGGAAGTTCCTCAAAAATTTAAAGTATAACTACCATATGATCTAGCCATTCCATTTTTGGGTAATTATCCAAAGAAAACGAAAACACAACTCATAAAGAAATGTGCACCAGCATGTTAATTGCAATATTATTTACAATACCCAAGATAGGGAAACAAAATCAGTGGATGAATGGATAAAGGAAAAGTGGTGTGTATGTATATGTATATATATATATTTGTATTGTATACATATACAACAATATTATTCGGCTATAAAGAAGAATGAAATGAAAGAATGAAATCTTACTATTTGCAACAATATGGATGACCCTCACAGTATTAAGGGAAATAAATCAGTGAAAGACAAACACTGTGTGATCTCACTTTATATGTAGAATCTTTAAAAAAAAAAAATGACTCATAGAAAAGATTGGTGGTTGCCAGAGGAGGTTGGAGATTGGCAAAATGAATGAATGAAGTCTAAGGGTACAAACATCCTGTTATGAAATAAATAAGTCATGAGGATGAAATATACATTATACATATATTATACATCTATATATGTGGGTGTATATTTACAAATATACATTACCAAAGTTAATAGCACTGTATTACACCAAGAGCATGCAACTCTTGGTCGTGGGTTGAGTTCAAGCCCCACATTGGATGTAGAGATTACTTAAAATCTTTATGGAATCCCTGAGTGGCGCAGCGGTTTGGCACCTGCCTTTGGCCCAGGGCGCGATCCTGGAGACCCAGGATCGAATCCCACGTCGGGCTCCCGGTGCATGGAGCCTGCTTCTCCCTCTGCCTATGTCTCTGCCTTTCTCTCTCTCTCTCTCTCTGTAACTATCATAAATAAATAAAAATTAAAAATAATAATAATAAAATCTTTAAACAGGAAGTTGCTAATAGAGTAAATCTTAGAAGTTCTTATCAAATGAAAAAAAAATTCTATAACTATTGTAACATATTAACTAGACATTGTGGTGGTCATTTTGCAACATATGCAAGTTTTGAATTGTTATTTTGTATACCCGAAACTAACATCATATTACAGGTCAATTATGTCTTAATTTTAAGAAAAGAAAACAAAACACACCAGAAATCTCTGTTTAAGGAAATGAAGCAAGAAATTTTCCACATTTTTCTTTGGAGAATTTGAAGATATCTACTTGTAATTCTCTAGTAGGACCCTACATTATTTCCCCTTCCTTCCTGTTTTGGATTTCTGCCATGTCCTCTGTGTACTTTTGAGAACCACATATTTGTGTAGACATAGTGCTTAATATTTTGTTTCTTCAGATGCCATCATTAATGAGAACTATGACTACCTGAAGGGGTTCTTGGAAGACCTGGCACCTCCAGAGCGTAGTAGCCTAATCCAGGACTGGGAAACATCTGGGCTTGTTTACTTGGACTATATTCGGATCATTGAGATGCTTCACCAGATACAGCAGGTACCTGTGTTCCTTAAACTACTACTTAGTTTTCATTTTCCCTGTCCCTTAAAGCCACAGAGACCTCAAAAGGCCTGAGCAACTACTTGAAAACCTCATTGGCAGAAATAGAACTGTCCGTGCAGGCAGGACATTTTGATGAGTCTAATTTGCGCTAGCCACTTTGACAGCTGTATCAAAACTTAAAAAAATTATTTGTTTTGTGCTTATTACCGAGTGGTATGTACGGTAGACATTCCTCAGATTTGTTTATCCATAGTCCCATCTTCTGTCCTTGTCCATGCCTTGTTTGAGTGAAAAGCTCAGGGATGAGAGAGATAGTAAGGTCAGAGATTTGGTGAGAATGGTAATTGTTTCACATATCATTTGGCATGTTTTAAAATTACAAGTATTGGGGATCCCTGGGTGGCTCAGCGCTTTAGCGCCTGCCTTTGGCCCAGGGCGTGATCCTGGAGTTCCGGGATCGAGTCCCACGTCAGGCTCCCTGCATGGAGCCTGCTTCTCCCTCTGCCTGTCTCTCTCTCTTTCTCATGAATAAATAAATAAAATATTAAAAAAAAAATAAAGTAAAATAAAATTACAAGTATTACAGTTTTTAATTTTTTTTTTTTAAGATTTTATTTATTTATTTATTCATGAGACACAGAGAGAGGCAGAGACACAGGCAGAGGGAGAAGCAGGCTCCATGCAGGGAGCCCAATGCGGCACTCGGTCCCGGGACTCCAGGATCACACTCTGGGCCAAAGACAGGCGCTAAACTGCTGAGCCACCTCGGGATCCCCCAGTTTTTTAAGTCTTCATTAAAATGTATTGGGGTTGGGCAGCCCCGGTGGCTCAGCAGTTTAGCACCGCCTGCAGCCCAGGACGTGATCCTGGAGACCCTGGATCGCGTCCCACGTCAGGCTCTCGAGTCCCACTTCAGGCTCTTTGTATGATGTCTGCTTCTCCCTCTGCCTGTGTCTCTGCCTCTCTCTCTCTGTCTCTATGAATAAATAAATAAAATCTAAATGAATGAATGAATGAATGAATGAATGAATGAATGAATGAATTGGGGGTCAGTCTTTGTAGTTATAAGATAGGCCTCTATTGCTTATCACAAAGACCAGCCCCTTAAACATAGAATTCAAGCCCACATAGAGGCTTTTACCTTTAACCCCTGCCTTATTTCTACTAGTGTTACCCCACATTCCAATTGCCAACCTACTCTGCTCTGATCACACTAGTCATGGTGTTTCCAACAAAGCTTGTTTTATATCAGTCTTTAGCACACACACTCATCCTTTAAGATCTGCATTGCTGTAAGCTCAACTTCGTTCTCCTTTTCCCCTAAGAAATGTTAATTGCACTTTCCTTTTTACTGCCAAAGGATTTGGTACATTTGTCTACTGACTGTATTATAATTACTTATCCACATCTGTTTTTAGGTTATCATAAACTCCTTTTGGGGATATCTTCTTTAAGATTAAAGGCAATAGAGTAGAGAGGGTAAGAATCAAGTTCTGGAGCCAAACTGTTAGGTTCAATTCATGGTTCCCTCACTCGCTCGTTATGTAACCTTAAGCAAATAGATTAACCTCTGTCTCTTCTGAAAAGGGTGGGGGGAGGGGTGGCACAGATTATTGTAGCTATCTGACAGAGTTGTCCAACAATTAAAATATACTTAAAGTGTTTTAGCAGACTAGTTTACATATATTAAGTGCCTAGTAATTGTTATCTATTGTCCTTATCAAATTCCCAACTACTAGCACTATGCCTGGCATATAACGTACATAATTTATTATTTGCTACACTTTTAGGATAGATTAAGAGCATCACCCCTAAATTATTATTGAGGAAAACGGTTTTCTAGTTGAATATTAATACATTTACACAACCTAGTTATTGAGAACTTACTATGTCCCAAGCACTAGTGGATTTGGGGAATATAAAGGTAAGCAGTAATATATGTTTGCCCTTACCAGTGACAATATTGGTGAGGAAGGTGTGTGTGTGTGTGTGTGTGTGTGTGTGTGTAAAACAGCAACTGCTATACAAAGGTAAGTGTAAGGATTAAACAGAGTGTTCTGTAGTAGCACATAAACATGAGTACTTAACCCCGTCTGAGGGAGTCTAAAAGGCCTTTTAGAAGTGGCATCTAAGCTCCTAAGGAAGAAAAAGGATAGTTGGGACAATGCTTCAGCAGAGGGCATAGCATAAGTCTAGAGATCAGAGAGATCATAGGGCTTCTGGGGGGCTTTTGTGTGTGTGTGTGTGTGTGTGTGTGTGTGTTTTGTTTTTGTTTTTGTTTTTTTTTAAGATTTTAATTAATTAGACCGTGAATGAGCAGAGGAAGGGGAAAGGGAGAGAAAGAATTTTCGGCCAACTCCGAACCATTGCAACCCTAGAGATCATGAACTGAACCGAAATCAGGAGTTGGCCGCTCAACCAGCTAAAGCCACCCAGGTGTCCCTCCAGGGAGCTTTAAATAAAGTAGTAGTGGATTATAGGGTGGAAAGGGGAGCCATGTAGGTTTAGTAAAGCCACAAAATCTCTCACCTGGACTGCAGTACCGGACACTTAATTGGTCTCCCTGCTTCTGCACTTACTCCTTTACAATCTATTTCCACATAGTAGCCAGAGTGATCTTTCTAAAATGTAAATCATATCATCTCACTCTCTTCTCAAAAATCTTCCAGTGGCTTCTCATTTCACTTAGAATAAAGTATTCCTTAGCAAGTCTTATAAAAGTCTGCCTCAATAATTGGTTTTTGGCTGGTGAACCCCATGGATAGCTGTCTAATGTGTTTTAATGCATAAAAATTAAATTCGTGGGATTACAAAGAAAACCAATTATGTTAAAATAGTTATCAAGGGATCCCTGAGTGGCGCAGCGGTTTAGCGCCTGCCTTTGGCCCAGGGCGCGATCCTGGAGACCCGGGATCGAATCCCACGTCAGGCTCCCGGTGCATGGAGCCTGCTTCTCCCTCTGCCTATGTCTCTGCCTCTCTCTCTCTCTGTGTGACTATCATAAATAAATGAAAAAAAAATTAAAAAAAAATAAAATAAAATAAAATAAAATAGTTATCAAAATACCAAGAACTTAATGGTAAGTAGTAGGTGATTTATTTAACATCCTAAATAACAAGCCCAGCAGTGGCTCTCCTAACTATTCTTAATTTTGAAGTACTATATTTAAAAATCACTAACAACTGTAAAGTAATATGAAAATAGCCATGATTTCTGTTGATGACAAAGTCACAATTATTGCGTGGCATCTAAATTAATAATTCTGATTTTTAATAAAAAGTTAATAAAAATAAAGATTTTATTCTCAGTCCAAGTTTACACTCTGAATTCTGAGGATCCCCAGTTATGATCTTCTGGCATATAAAACCTCTCCAGTTTTCTCTTCTTCTATTCTCCTCTTTAAACTCTGCATTTTATCCACATATGCTTTCTTTGCATTCCTGTCTTGTAGTTTTAGCTGTTTTCTTTGGCTAGAAAACCTGACCCTTTTGTTGTTATTCAGGTCTCCACTAAGATACGACCTCCCTCAGGGAAGCCTTTCCTCATCTGAAGTTGCCATCCAGTTTTTCTGCCACTTCATGTTTGAATGATCTCCATAGCTTGTGGTTCTTCAAGGTTTACCTCTGTCTGATAGTTTTTTTTATTTTCTATGAGTTTCTTCAGAGCAAAGACCTCATCATATTTACCACCTTTAAATGTCCAGTTAAAGACTGGATTCTTGGGGCAGTCCCGGTGGCTCAGCGGTTTAGCGCCACATTCAGCCAGGGCCTGATCCTGGAGACCCTGGATCGAGTCCCACATCGGGCTCCCTGCATGGAGCCTGCTTCTCCCTCTGCCTGTGTCTCTGCCCCCTCTCTCTCTCTCTCTCTCTCTCTCTCTCTCTGTCTGTTATGAATAAATAAATAAAATCTTAAATAAATAAATAAATACATACATACATACATACTGGATTCTTGTGGATAAAAAATACTTGCAGAGGCATTAAATGGTAGATTCTACAAAGCACTCCAAAAGTAGATTCAATAAGAGAGATGCTTCATGGAAGGGCTGGGTGAGCATTTGGAGAAGGAGGAGGTGATAGGACATTTAGCAAGTAGGGCGGTTTAATGTAAGTTTGAAGAGGGTGTGGGCAACCAAGAGACATATGTGAGGCAAACAGGAATAAGATGCTGCTGGAAAGTGTTGAGAATACAAGTAAAGAATAAAAATAGTGTTCCTGACTGGCTCAGTCAGAAGAGTATATGACTCTTGATCTTGGGGTTGGGAGTTTGAGCCCCATGTTGGGGGTAGGGATTACTTAAATAAACTTTTTAAAAATTGAGAAAATAAAAATACAGACTTGCTTTTTAGGAAAGTCACTCTGACTACCAGATGTGATGTAATGGGGATGACACTGAAGATAGTGATCAACCTCTTAAGATATTTCAAGTAAGAAATAATGATAATCCAAGCTAAGGCAGTGGCCCTGGGAAGGGGAATGCAAGGTTGGAATATTAGGCTAAAGATTTAGGAATCATCAGCACATTGATCATAATTGGAGCCATAGGTGGGGTGCCTGGGTGCCTCACTTGATTAAGCATCCAACTCTTGGTTTCATCTCAGGTTGTGGTCTCGGGATTGTGGGATCAAGCCTCGCATCAGTTTCTACACTCAGTTCAGCACACAGTCTGCTTGGTATTCTCTGCCTTTCCCTCTCTCTCTCTGCTGCTCCTCCTGCTTGCTCACTCTCTCTCTAATAAATTAATTTCAAATAACAATTAGAGCCATAGGAGTGGATTGCAGCACATAGGGAGAGGACATAGGGCCCCACAGTATTTTAGAAAGAGTTGTGAACTTGGAGTTAGGATACCTAAATTAAATGCTAGTTTGGACTCTACTTCTTACTTACTATGCACTCTTAAGAACTCATACAATCTCTCTGAGCCCAGTTTTTTTTTTTTTTTTTTTTAAGAATTTATTTATTCATGAGAGACACACAGAGGCAGAGACATAGGCAGAGGGAGAAGCAGGCTCCCTGCAGGACATCTGATGTGGGACTTGATCCTAGGACCCCGGGATCATGACCCGAGCCAAAGGCAGACGTCCAACCACCGAGCCACCCATGTGTCCCTCTGAGCCCAGATTTATCTAGATTTTAGGTGTCATTTGGTTCATTAATGCTCATCTCAAGACTTGCCCAATTCAGAGCTTTGATACTATGTTACTTTGCTCTTGTGGATTATTGCTGAGGTTGGGTTTTGTCCACTGTGGTTAGGATAGTAGATAGTGGTGACATGACACTGCAAGCCAGCTCTGTGGGTTTTTTCTGTCGCTTCAGAGCTTCACATAGTCCATGGACAGAATTGGGGTAAGGGGAAGTCTTCTTGACCTAATTGGTTTCTCTGCTTTTTTGTAGGTGGATTGCTCAGTTTATGAGCTGGAACAGTTACATGCCAAAGTGATCTCCCTGTGCAATCGCATACAGCAGATGCAGTGTTACAATGCAAAGGATCTCCTGGCCCAGTCAGGTAATTCTCCAGCCTCTCCCTGCTTCCTGCCTGCTTGCTTCCAGTCTTAAGTATTATACCTATACCCCGATGCCCACCCTTACCACCCCTCATCCATGGTGCCCACTTCATTTTTTCTCTCTAGACATGGCCAAACGAGCAGCCAACCTGCTACGGGTGGTATGGAGCCTTCAGCGTGCCCCTGATACAACTTCTGACTCAACACCAGACCCTCAGCGAGTCCCTTTGGGCCTCTTGGCTCCCCACATTGGCCAGCTCCCCATGCCTGAGGACTATGCCTTGGAGGAACTACGTGGCCTCACACAGTCCTACCTGCGAGAATTGACTGTTGGGAGCCAGTGAACTCCCAAGTTCCTCCCACCACACTCACATGCTCATTCACACTCACCACACTGAAATCCCCTGCATTGAGTTAATTGGCACTGTTTGCCATTCTCTTGAGTGGCTGTGGAATCCATCCTCTTTTCCTGCTGCCCCAAGCAGCATCCTCCATTTATTCAGGGCTTTTCTTAATACTTAACAAAGCATAAGGGCTTTTAGAACCCAAAAAAAAGGAGCCAAGTCTCTTTTTACTTTCCTTAAGATCATTCTTTTTTTCTCCCCCGTTTTAAAAAAAATGGTCAATAAAATACCTTTGGCAAAATTCCCTCCAGAGAACCAGGGAATCCTTTTCCACCTTCAGCTGTTCTGGATCTTGTGACCCTCCATGCCAACCTGCTACCCTAGTCCTACCTCAACCCTTTTATACTAGGACAAATATGTTAATCAAGGATTGTCCTTCCTTAACAGATAAACTATCCACAGAAGAAAGGAGAATTTGTCTCTTAAGTAGATTGAGGAGTTAACACTGTTTTAGAGTCAAAAGAGGGTGGGACTAAGTTAAGAAACAGAACAGGGTCTTTCTGACTCATTTTAGGGTAGAAGTGAGTACCTGCCACAGAGGGATGAATCTTCAAGGCTTCTTTGTTCCTGCCTTGAATGTCCCATGAACACCAAACTTTTCCTACTATCATGTGCAGGAACTCTTGGTCATAGACCCCATGTCTCTCAGAGGCTCCAGAATTCAGTTTGATCCCTGGTTTTCAGCCCTCTTGCTAGGCTTCCTGTCTGGATTTGCCTGAAGAGTTTGGATAAAACACGGCATGTTGGGTAGCCCTCCCTGTCCTTTTTTTTTTTTTCCCCCCCTCCCTGTCCTTCTTATTCTAACCCAAGGCATTTCCTACCCATTGTCTACAGTCCCAGAAGTAAATCCATTACTGAGGCAGGCAAGGAGCCGGGCTTTTAAGGGCAAGTGGAGGGCCTTTGCCACACTGCTGCCAACTATGGGGAGTCCCAGATAAAGGCCTGCGACAGCTGGTATGAGAGCTGTCACAGACAACATGGCCACCTCTGGGTCTTTATGCATGAAGATTATGTAAAGGTTTTTATTAAAAAGTATATATATATATATAAATAAATGATCTAGATTATTTTCCTCTTTTTCTGAAGCTACTTTCTTAAAAAAATAAATAAAATGTTTATAGCATTCCTGCTATTGGCTTTCCCTTTGTATTTTTTGAGCCTTCTTAACTCCAAAGATCTTTACAGTGGCCTCAGTCTAACAGGAGATGGGCCATGGGTTAAAGAAAGAACAATCAAAGGCTAAATTTATTAGGGCAAATTTAGGGATGAGATTATTAATTAACACTGACTTCTTATATTGATATAAATATATTTAAAAGCATGTATTTCTGTGCTTGGCTTCCCAGTAGGGGATGGGGAAGAGTTTCATTGCCCAGTGGAATAAACTTAAGATTCAAAGCCTGGCTCTTCTGCTCTGGGGGTTTTGTTTATAAATCTTGGGTGATAACTTCACTCTTTTATTTTTTATTTTCATTTAAGATTTTATATATTTATTCATGAGAAACAGAGAGAGGCAGAGACACAGACAGGAGAGGCAGGCTCCCTGTGGGGAGGCTGATGCAGGACTCGATCCCAGGAATCCAGGTTCATGGCTTGAGCCAGAGAGAGAAAGAAGCTCAACCACTGAGCCACCCAGGCACCCCACACTTCACTCTTTTAATTTCATTTTCCATTGTGTAAGGTGGATGATGATCTTGGATGTTGCTGCTAAACACAGCTATTTTCCAGAGGGAGCAAATAAATCTGAGGAGTACTATTTGGATTTTTTTTTTTTTTTCCTGTTAAACTGAAGGTGTGAGCAAATTCCATATAGGCTTAGGTCTAAGACACTGGGCCTTGGAGGAATTTGGAGATAAAGCAGAGTGGATCTGGGGCTTTAATTTAGACCCCCAAAGATTAAGGATAACTCCTGGGAATCTCCCGCCATTACTAACTATGAACCTGAGTCACAGAGCATTACTGGGCTTATAGCAAATAATTCCTGTTGTGGTTTCCTCGTGAGAAGTGTTTTGTGAAAAGCGAGTGTGCTATAGAAATGGTTAGCCTTTTTTTTTTTTTTGGTTAGCCTTTTTAGACGTATTAAGAATTGTGAATATGGGCAGTATTTCCTCTTGTGACAAGTATTTCATATATATTCTTTAAAGGCTCTAAGTCAAATGTTTATCGTAGCTGTGTTACATCACAGACAGATTTATAGTTCAAAGTTAATGATAAAGGGATCCCTGGGTGGCTCAGCGGTTTAGTGCCTGCGTTTGGCCCAAGGCATGATCCTGGAGTCCTAGGATCCAGTCCCACATCAGGCTCCCTGCATGGAGCCTGCTTCTCCCTCTGCCTGTGTGTGTGTGTGTGTGTGTGTGTGTGTGTGTGTGTGTCTCCGTCTCTCATGAATAAATAAAATCTTAAAAAAATAATTTTAAAAAAGTTAAGATGACAAGCTCCTCTTCTACATTACAAAATTCCATTGAAATAAAATTTTAAGTTTCTCAAAAATTAAAAACAGGAATCTGTTTTCTCAAAACTCAACAGACTTGTAAAATCTACAACCTCATAGAACATCCAAAGTAAATGTATTCCTTGTCAAAGTGCTGGAATGATGCCAAAATCAAAGTCCGGAAAGGTCTGGAGATTAAATTTTGAATTAGCTAAACCAAGGCCTGCAGAGTAGCTGCTTTTTTCAGATGTTTTACTCTTTGACTCAGGTGCTACTTTGTATTAACAGAAAATTACTCCAAATTTGTTGTTTTTCAAAGAACCAGTCTTTGACTTATTGACCAATTTTTACCAGAGTTCTATATTGTAATGTATTGATTTCTGCTTTAAACATTCATTCCTTATGTTTTCTTGAGGGCTTTTTTTTTTTAACCTTTTACTGTAGAGATTTTCATCTATGCAAAAGTAAAATGATGTAATGAATCCACATTCAACATTTGTGAAATTCCTCCAATCTTATTTCATCTCTACCTCCACTGTTATTTTACCTACCCCACAATGGTATTTCTAAAGCAGATCATCATTTCATCAATACCTAAGCATTTCTAACAGGTAATTTTTGTTTTGTTCTGTTTTATTTTTTTTTATTTTTTTTTTTTATTTCTTTTTTTTTTTAGAGAGGGAGCTCATGAGTGGGGGAAAGGGCAGAGTGATTGGGAAGGAGAGAATCTTTAAGCAGGCTCCATGCCCAGTTCAGAGCCTGATGCAGGGTTCAATCAAATGACCCTGAGATCATGACCTAGTTGAAATGAAATCAAGAGTCAGATGCTTACCAACCCAGTCACCCACCTGGGTGGGTTACCGACCCAGGTGCCCCACCAACAGGTAAAACATAATCACAGCAGCATTGTCACACCTAACAAAATTAACAGTAATCCCAAGATAGCAGCTAATACCCTCTGCATTTTCAAATTTCCCCAGTTGTCTCAAACTATATTTTTATGGTTGAATTGTTGGGAGATTTATTTTTGAGAGAACATGCATGAACATGGTGAGGAAGGAGAAAGGGAGAAAAAAAATCTCAAGCAGACTCCCTGCTGAGCATGGAGCCCAATGCAGGGCTCAAACTTACAACCCTGAGATCACAACCTGAGCTGAAATCAAGACTTATTCAATCAACTGAGCCATCCAGGCACCTCATGGTTGAATTGTTTGAATTAGGATCTCAACAGAGTCCACACTTTGCATTTGGTTGGTGAGTCTCAAGTGTCAGTCTATTACCAGTGCACTTCCCCCCCCCCCCTTTTTTAAATGTCCTTTATTTGTTAAAGTAACTAGGTCATTTGTCCTTTAGGATTGAGGACCAGGACCTTCTAGGTTCGGCTGGTTGTGCCTCTACATCCTTAATACTGGTCCTTCCTATCTATATACTCCCCCTTACTTCCTATATACTGCTGGTTAGATCTAGAGGCTTGATTAGATTGTTTCCTTCTCTCAGCTGCCCCCCTACTCCCAGGTAATGAATGGATGGTGGTGTGTTACCACTTCAGAAGACACATGTTTAGGTTGTTCCACTTTTAGTGTTGTTAACATTGATTCAGGTGTTGTCAGCCTTATTCGCCCTTTATATAACTTCCCATCAACCTTCTGTCTGATGATAATCATGGCAAAGGGTCATTATTTCATTATTGTATATCCCTTACCTTTTTATATGTAGTAATTTGTTCTTTTCAAAATAGAGGCTTAAATCATACTGCTATTGTGCAGTTAATTTTTTTACTTTGTTCCCTGCCCCCCCCCCCCCCAGCTTCTTAAAACTCACCCACCAACTTCTGGATTTTTTTTTTTATGTATATTAACAATATAACATTTTCACCCCAAATCACAGTAAATAGATTATGAGAAACATTTTACCTTTTTTTTTTTTCAGGTAAACACCAATTTACACATTAGTCTTTAGTCAAAGATTATACTATGTAAATGAGACAAGGAAACCAAAGAGGAGAGAAAGAGCTGGTGGTTGTTTTTTTTTCCTTTGCTGCTTTTCTGGTTTCTAGTCTTGCTAGGACCCCACTTTACCCATGCCTTGTAATGCAAATAGACTGTGTCCTCCTTGTGAGGGACAAAGAGTTCATGATTCTCTAGAATAAATAACATCTAAGGAAGGACCAGGTGAAGATGACCTGAAAAAGCTATCATATATGTATATGCATTCCAGACCTTTGGAGCTAAACATCTCAGAGCCAAGAACCCCTGGCTCCAAGGAATAACACCTGGACCTTCATCTTCTAACGAATTCCTGGATGCCTAAGAGGACACATAAACTAGACCACCATCCTCAATAAAACCACAAGTCCCTGAACAGAGATATGTTCTTTTCCTTTTTAAGTCTCCCGGATACTCTCTCTCTCTCTCCATATATATATCTTTAGTAAACTACTTTCACCTCCTGCTGGTTCACACTTGATTTTCATCCTGTGTGAAGCCAAGGACTCTTGGCTGGTCCTGAGGGACATCCCCACCACCCTGTCCTCCCCAGCCTGCTGGAATCAGCAAGAAGTTGGGTTTTTTTGTCTTTTTAAGTTTTATTTGAGAGGGGGAGGGGCAGAAGGAGAAGGAGAAGCAGGCTCTCACCAGGGAGGTCAATGTGGGGCTTGATCCCAGGACCCTGGGATAATGATCATTAGCAGAAGGCAGATGTTTAACCAACTGAATCACCCGGTGCCCCAAGAATTTGAATCGTGTGCCACGTTAGATGAATCCCAAATGTGTTTTGTAAATTGAAGCTTCTTTAACTCTTTGGTCTATTCTATATGTGCACTCCATTCTTGCTGTTTTGAAGCACAATTTTTTTTTTTTTTTTTTTTTAAGTAACCTCTGCCCCTAACATGAGACTCAAACTTAGGACTCTGAGATCAAGAGTTGCATGCTTGAGGGATGCCTGGGTGGCTCAGCGGTTTAGTGCCTGCCTTCAGCCCAAGGTGTAATCCTGGAGCCCAAAGGATCAAGTCCCACACCGGGCTCCCTGCATGGAGCCTGCCTCTCCCTATGCCTATGTCTCTGTCTCTCTCTGTGTGTCTTTCATGAATAAATAAATAAAATCTTTAAAAAAAAAAAAAAAAGGGGATCCCTGGGTGGCGCAGCGGTTTGGTGCCTGCCTTTGGCCCAGGGCGCGATCCTGGAGACCCGGGATCGAATCCCACATCGGGCTCCCGGTGCATGGAGCCTGCTTCTCCCTCTGCCTGTGTCTCTGCCTCTCTCTCTCTCACTGTGTGCCTATCATAAAAAAAAAAAATTAAAAAAAAAAAAAGTTGCATGCTTGGGACACTTGGGTGGCTCAGCAGTTAAACATGTGCCTTCGGCTCAGGGTGTGATCCCAGAGTCCTGAGATCGAGTCCCACATTGGGCTCCCTGCCTAGAGCCTGCTTCTCCCTTTATAGGATATTGTGAGACTAATGAATTAATATATCTTACCTTTTTAGCAATACACAATACACAAAATAGTCAAATTACTATTATTTAATATGTCCAGTATCTGTGATCTTTCTTGTTTCTGTGATTGTTTTCTTGTTTCAGCTAATTCTCACTCATGATATGGAGTATGATATTTTTGGTAACAGCTTTATTGAGATCTAATTCACATTACCATACAATTACCTAAAGACTTTATTTTAAGTAATTTCTACACCCAGTGTGAAGCTCAAATTTACAAACCCAAGATCAAGAGTCTTATGCTCTACCTACAGAGCCATCCAGGCACCCCTACCTTTAATTACCCATTTAATGTATACAAGTACCCTTATACCAAAGCTAAACGAAGACACTACAAAAAAACTACAGAGAAATATCTTTTATGAACATTGATGCATAAATCCTCAACAGAATACCAGCAAATTGAATTCAGCATATCAGAAGGGTTACACACCAGGACGAAGTGGAATTTATTTCTGAAATGCAGGGATGGTTCAACATATGAAAATAATGTAATACACCACATTAACAGAATGGGGAGAAAAGCGTATGACCATTTCACTTGATACAGAAAAAACATTTGACAGAATTCAATACTCTTTCATGATAAAGACACTCAACAAACTAGTAATAGGAAGCCAACTCAACATAATAAAAGCCATATATGGGGGTGCTTGGGTAGCTCAGTCCATTAGGTGCCCAACTCTTGGTTTCAGCTCAGGTCATGATCCCAGGGTCCTGCGATTAAGTCTTGTCTTGAGCTCTGCATTCAGTAGGAATCTGCTTGAGAATTCTCTCTCTCTAAAGTAAATCTTGAGATGCCTGGGTGGCTGAGTGTTTAAGCACCTGCTTTCGGCTCAGAGCATGATCCTGGAGTCCCAGGATCGAGTCCCACATTGCTCCCTGCATGGAGCCTGCTTCTCCCTCTGCCTGTGTCTCTGCCTCTCTCTGTCTTTCATAAATAAGTAAAATCTTTAAAAAAAAAAAAAAAAAAGCATATCTTTAAAAATAAATAAAAGCCATATCTGAAAAACACACAATAAACATCGTACTCCATGGTGAAAGAGTGAAAGCTTTTACTCCAAGATCAAGTAAGAAAGCAAGGACATCTGCTTTCACCACTTCTATTCAACATTATGCTGTAAGTTCTAGCCAGACCAATTAGGGAAGAAAGACAAAAGACCTCCAAATTGGAAAGGAAGAAGTAAAATATGTAGATGATATAATCTTATATGTAGAAAACCCTAAATATTACTAAACCAATGACAGCAACAATGACACAGTTCAGCAACACTGTTAGAACTAACAGATGAAAAAAAAAAAAAAAGAACAGATGAATTCAAAGTAGCAGTATAAAGTCAACATGCAAAAATCAATTGCATTCTATACACTAACAATGAACAATCCAAAAGAAAATTACAGAAACAATTCCATTTTTAATACCATCAAAAAGAATAAAATCATTAGGAATGAACATAACCAAGGAGACAAAAGACATATACACTGAAAACTAAAAACACTGCTTAAAGAAATTAAGACATAAATGGAAAGATACCCACACTCCCTCTCAAAATCTCAGTGGTTTTTTTGTTTTTGTTTTTTGCAGAAATAGAAAAATCCACCCTAAAATTCATATGGAATCTCAAGGGAATCTGAATAACCAAATACAATCTTTTTTTTTTTTTTTTTTTTTTTTTTTTAAGAATGTGCTTGGGGAGTAGTTTATTTTTATTTTTTTTTTTATTTTTTAATTTTTATTTACTTATTATAGTCAGAGAGAGAGAGAGAGGCAGAGACACAGGCAGAGGGAGAAGCAGGCTCCATGCACCGGGAGCCCGACGTGGGACTCGATCCTGGGTCTCCAGGATCATACCCTGGGCCAAAGGCAGGCGCCAAACCGCTGCGCCACCCAGGGATCCCACCAAATACAATCTTGAAAAAGAACAAAGTTGGAGGACTCCTAATTTCCTAATTTCCTAATTTCAAAACTCACTACAAAGCTATAGTAATCAAAACAGTGTGGTACGGCACAAAGATAAATAGGCTAGGGAGCCCAGGGATAATCTCTCACATATATGGTCAAATGATTTTTGACAAGGCTGCCAAGACTATTCACTGGGAGAAAGGACAATCTTAACAAATGGTTCTGGGAGGGGTGACTGGGTGGCTCGGTTAAGCGCCTGCCTTTGGCTCAGGTCATGACCCCTTCTCCCTCTGTGCATTCTCTGATTCTTCCTCAAATAAATAAAATCTTTATTTTAAAAAATGGTGCTGGGGAAACTGGATATACACATACAAAGAAATGAAGTTGGATCTTTATCTAAACACCATATACTGGGCACCTCGGTGGCTCAGTGGTTGAGTGTCTGCCTTTGGGGAGGGTTGTGATCCCAGTGTCCTGGGATCAAGTCTCATGTCAGGCTCCCCAGGGAGACTGCTTCTCCCTCTGCCTATGTTTCTGCCTCTCTCTGTGTCTATCATGAATAAATAAATACAATATTAAAAAAAATAAAAAATAAACACCATACACAATTAACTACAGATGGGTCAAAGACTTAAATGTAAGAACCAAAACTAAATCTCTTAGAAGATAGGGCAAAAGCTTCACAGCATTGGATTTGGCAATGATTTACTGGATCTGACTTTAAAGTGCAGACAAAAAGAATATATAGACAAAATGGGATTCATAAAATATTTAAAATTTTGTTCACCAAAAGGATACATCAACTGAGTTAAAAAGCAACCCAGAAAATGGGACAAAATATTTGCAAATTATATACCTCAAAAGGAATTAATATCCAGAATATAAAGAGAACTAAAATGCAACAACACAACCCAATTAAAAAAAAAATAGACAAAGGACTAGAATAGACATTTCTCCAAAGAAGATATACAAATGGCCAATAAACATATGAAACAATGCTCAACTACTAATTATTAGGGAAATGCAAATCAAAACTACAGTGAGATACCACCTTACACCCATTAAGATAGCTAGTATTGAAAACAACAACAAAACCACTGTTGGTGAGGATGTAGAGAAGCGGGAACTTTTGTATCCTGTTGGTGGGAATATAGCCACTGTAGAAAGTAGTATGACGATTCCTCAAAAAATAAAAAATAGAATCACCATATGACCTAGCAATTTCATTTCTGGGTATATAGTCCAAAAGAACCGAAAGCTAAGTCTTGAGGAAATATTTCTACTTCCATACACAGCAGTATTATTCACACTAGCTAAAATGTGGATGCAACCAAAGTATTCCTCTAGGAATGAATGGATAAGCAAAAGGTAGTATATCCATACAATAAAATATATACAGGCTTAAAATAAAGACATTCCAACATATGTAACAAAATGGATGAATTTTGAGGATATTCTGTGAAGTGAAATCAGCTGATTTCAAAACGACAAATGCGTGATTTAGGGGTGCCTAAGTGGCTCAGTTGGTTAAGTATCTGCCTTGGGCTCAGGTGATCATCATCCCAGGGTCCTGGTATCGAACCCCACTTTGGGCTCCCCGCTCAGTGGGGAATCTGCTTGCCTCTCTGCCTCTGACCCTCCCCCGCACTTGTGCTCTCTCTCGCTCTTTAAATAAAATCTTAAAAAAAAAAAAAAAAAGACATGTGATTGCTCATACATGAGTAAGTCAAAATCATGGAGATAGAAAGTGGAATGGTGGTTGCTGGGGGCCGGGGACTTGTGAATCTAAGTGTGCGTTCCTGAAGGTAGAATGGTCTAACTAATCCACTGGGATTATGGTATATCTACTTTTGGTTGACTGCTGTGCATCAAGCAATATGCGAGGTACTTGCCTTGTCTCATTCAATCCTCATAACTTCTGAAGTGAGGACTGTTAATCCCATTATCCCGTATGAAAACATAAACCAGAGAGTCTCGGTATCTTGCCCAGATTAGACAGCTCATACGACAGAGCTGAGAGTGACTGTAAAGCCTATATTTTCCCTGCTACCCAATGTCAGTGTTTAGGCTTGGGGAGAACACAGGCTCAGATGGGGATGGCTGTAGGCAGTTGGAGGTAAAGATTGTGAGCTCCATTTCCTGCTTTGTGGGACCACCCAGAGCAGCCTGAGGCTCAGCCCCCTTCCCACCAGGCAGAGCGTGCTTGGCACCAAGTGCCTAGCCTGAACAGATGTGCTCCATCTCTCACTTGAGGCAGAACTGACTGTCTAAAGGGAGCCTCAGGGTGGGTGGGGGGATAGGTTAACTGGGTGATGGGCAATTCAGAAGGGCATGTGATGTAATGAGCACTGGGTGTTGTTATTTGCAACTGATTAATCACTGAATTCTATCTCTGAAACTAATAATACACCGTATGTTAATCAAGTGAATTTAAATACAATAAAAAAAAGAGCCTCAAGAATTCAACAATGGTGGCAGAGGTAGGAGGACAACACCATACACAGGTCTGGCCCCTCACACCCTTAAGCCCAGTCTTTTGCAGCTCCTGACCCCAGTACCTCTGTGTCTTCCAACACCCCAGCCTGGGCTTGAGCTGAGTCTGGGTGCTGTGTTACAATTTGAATAATTTAGGTCCCAGTGACCTGAGGTGTCAATTTCAGTTGCTCTGTTCCCATGGGCACAAGTGTCCCAACCCTGTAATTAAGCTAAGGAAAAGGGCAGATGAGAGGGGCCTGCAGCCCGGAGCCCTCTGAGTCCCTGCCCCTGTTGTGCTGAGAATGAGCCAGGCTCATCCGGAGTCCAGGTATGGGGAATAGAGAAAGGAAGTTAGGGGGCTAAAGCAGAAGGAGGAAGGAGAAAGGAAGAGAGTGTTGGAGGAAGACCAAAGTCAAAAAGGGCAGAAAGCAAAAAAAAGAGTTCCAGAGGAAAAGACACAAGGAAATGGAGACAGGCTGAGTTGAGACAAGGTAAAGGGGGCGGGGGTGGGGGGGTGGGGCAGAGACAAGCACGGGGAAGAGGCCTGAAGAGGCAAGGGCCAACCAGTGGAGGAGAAAGAGCAGATGCCCCAATGCAAGCACTAAAATCCGAGGGCAGGTACAAACAGGAGGGTCAGAGAACTGGAAGGGCCGCCGGACTCCCCGGCAGAGACCTCAGACTTCCTTCTGACTTCCAGGTATCGTCCACATCATCCTTGCCAGCAGGGCCTGATGCTGCCCTCCATCTGACCAGGAGGCTCACCCCCAGAGACCCGCCCTACCTCTTGCTGTGGCAGAGCCATGGGGCCCAGGAGCCACCGCCTCAGCCTCGGCTTCTCTGTCTCCAGCCTGGGCCTTCTGTTTCTGTTCTCACCACTTCCAGGTGTGAAGTGCAGCAAACCAGCCCTGCCTCTCTGGGCACTGCTGCTGTTCCCTTCCTCCCCAGATCTCTCTCCACATCCCATTTCTCTTCACTACTGTGCTGGGAATAAGCGCTCTATCTGGGTGGCAGGGAGGACGGAGGTGCTGAAGAGGATGACAGGAGATCTGCCTGGCTGTGGTGGGAGCAGTGATGGAAAAGCCAGGGGCGGGGTGGGGAGCAGATCACGAAGGACATTGAATGCCAGGCAGAGTTTGGACTTTATCCAGCAGGCAATGGGGGGCCATTGAATAGTGTTAAGCAGCTACTGGCCTGGTCAGACTTGAGTGTCTAAAACCCTCATCTCAGAAACGTGGAGGATGGTTAGAGAGACCGAACCGGCAGCAGGAGCAGTGGGGAGGCTGCTGCTGGGATCCACTCAAGCTTCAGGGGCGACTAAATGTTCAAAAGATGCCCAGCAGCATGGCTGGCAGGACTTGGGCACTGGCTGGATTGCAGGGGGAGGCAGCAGATAGGAAGGATAATGCACAGATTTCTGGCTGAGGTCACCCGGAGTGGGTGCTGTTTGCTGAGATGGGGAACACAGAACAAGGAACAGGTTTCAGAACAGGAGGGGAGGAAATGAGTTCATATTTTGGACCTACAGAGTAGGACATTCAGGAGTGAACTGCATTTATGGGTCTCGAGCTCAGAAGAAAAATCTGGGCTGAAAAAAAAAAAAAAGAAAAGCCCAACACCCAGGATTCTGGGGAACAGTACTTGAGTCAGGGGCTGAAAGTGTGGCCACAAAAGCCTAGGGAAAGCAGTGTTTTCAGGAGGGAATGGCCTATAGCATCAGAAGCAGGTGACGGGACGCCAGCCTTGTGGGAGTGGAGGGTGTGAGGAGATGCCCCTGGACAAGGGCCTCAAATGGACAATGCTTCTTCCTGGTCCTTCAGGGTGCTTGGGAGCCGAGGGCAGGCTGGCTCACAAGCTGTTCCGTGACCTCTTCGCCAACTACACAAGTGCTCTGAGACCTGTGGCGGACACAGACCAGGCTCTGAACGTGACCCTGGAGGTGACATTGTCCCAGATCATTGACATGGTGTGTGGTGGTGGTAGTACAAGTGTGGACCATGCCTGCGGCAGTGTCATGGAATGGGGTTGGGGCTTAGTGAGAGACTGGGATTATTCTCCAAACAATTATTTTCTGTGAATGTTAATATTACCAACAATAATAAGAGCTACTAACTGTTGGATACTAACTGCTGGGCAGGTACCCACAGTGTGCCCAACACTTTGCGCACTTGCATTGCTGCCTAGCAGGGATTATAGCCCACGTAACTACTAAGGAAACGGAAGCCTAAAGAAGAAAAGAATCTGCCAAGACCACATAGCAAGGTCAGGCCTGGGTAGGAACTGGACTGTGAGCCAGCTGGGTTTATGGCTGCTGTCCAGAGCGCTGTAGGTGAGTGCGTACACACAGGGAAGGGTGTGCATATATGCGCCCACATCTGTGCCCACTCCCTGCCTCCCACTAGGATGAGCGGAACCAGGTGCTGACCCTGTACCTGTGGATCCGACAGGAGTGGACAGATGCCTACCTACGATGGGACCCTGATGCCTATGGTGGCCTGGATGCTATCCGCATCCCCAGCAGTCTCGTGTGGCGACCAGACATCGTACTCTATAACAAGTACTGCCTGCCTGGGCCCCTCCCCTCCCCTCCCCCGCCCTACAGTTGCCCTTGGCTCTGGGTATGCAGTGATTCCCCAACTCCCCAACCTAACCTGGTTGCTATGCTGCCCTGGAAGCTTTCCCCCCAGGACCCTTGTAAGCTGCCGGCAGTTCAGAGCCCCTCCATGACACCCCCACTTTAGTCTGTCCCCAGCCAACCCAGGCTGAGTGTCTCCTGGGGACGCACTGTGTGGTCCGGGGCCAGTTCTGTATGTAGTACGGAAAGGGTTCTGGGGCACAAGTGCCTTTAGATGGCATATTCCAGCCTTCGGGGCCGCTCCAAGTCTCCCAGGTCTCCCTGAGGACCTGCCTAGGGGCTTCCTCCAGGGCCTAACCCTCTGGAGCATTCCTTTATGCCTCGGAAACCAGTTGTGTGGTTCCCAGACAACGTAGGGCTCTGCACATTTCCCCGGTGGGCGGGGGGGTGGGGGGGGCTCGAGGAGATTCACGGGTGACGCTGCAGCGGGGGGCCGACCGGGACAGGTGTGTTTTCCCACGGCCCTGGCCTAGATGTGGGTCAGCTCCCAGGGCGTGTGGGCCACCCCTCCACCATCTGGGCGCGGGCGCGGCGGGAGAGGCCCTGCAGGGTGCCGGCCCCGCCCCCGGCCCCTGGCCCCGCCCCCGGCCCCTGGCCC
Source organism: Canis aureus (assembly GCF_053574225.1). Lineage (NCBI taxonomy): Eukaryota > Metazoa > Chordata > Mammalia > Carnivora > Canidae > Canis > Canis aureus. Next base: position 25,372,532 of record NC_135633.1, read on the forward strand.
CGCCCCCGGCCCGCCCGCGCAGCCCCGCCCCCTCTGCCCGCAGGCGGACGCCCCGCCCTCGGCCCCGCCCCCGGCCCCGGCCCGCCCGCGCAGCCCCGCCCCCTCTGCCCGCAGGGCGGACGCCCCGCCCCCGGCCCTTGGCCCCGCCCCGGCCCCGCCCCGCCCGCGCAGCCCCGCCCCCTCTACCCGCAGGGCGGACGTCCCACCCTCGGCCCCGCCCCCGCAGCCCGCCCCCTCTGCCCGCAGGGCGGACGCCCCGCCCTCGGCCCCGCCCCGCCCGCGCAGCCCCGCCCCCTCTGCCCGCAGGGCGGACGCCCAGCCGCCGGCCTCCGCCAGCACCAACGTGGTTCTGCGGCACGACGGCGCCGTGCGCTGGGACGCGCCGGCCATCACGCGCAGCTCGTGCCGCGTGGACGTGTCCGCCTTCCCGTTCGACGCGCAGCGCTGCGGCCTGACGTTCGGCTCCTGGACGCACGGGGGGCACCAGCTGGACGTGCGGCCGCGCGGCGCCGCCGCCGGCCTGGCCGACTTCGTGGAGAACGTGGAGTGGCGCGTGCTGGGCATGCCGGCGCGGCGGCGCGTGCTCACCTACGGCTGCTGCTCCGAGCCCTACCCCGACGTGACCTTCACGCTGCTGCTGCGCCGCCGCGCCGCCGCCTACGTGTGCAACCTGCTGCTGCCCTGCGTGCTCATCTCGCTGCTCGCGCCGCTCGCCTTCCACCTGCCCGCAGACTCGGGCGAGAAGGTGTCGCTGGGCGTCACGGTGCTGCTGGCGCTCACCGTCTTCCAGCTGCTGCTGGCAGAGAGCATGCCGCCGGCGGAGAGCGTGCCGCTCATCGGTGAGCCGGGCCGGGCCGGGCCGGGCCGGGCGCGGCGCCCCCACCCCACCCCCACACCTGGGGGGCTGCGGACGCCCGTGGGGGCCTCCACCGGGGCGGGGCGGCGAGCGGGACGGGCGCCCCACCCCCCGCAGAGCAGCGCCAAGTCCGTGCGGGAAGGGGAGGGCAGGAGGAGAAGGCCCCTTCCGGGAAGGACACCCCACCCCACCCCACCCCACCCCACGGTCCGGTCCGCAGGCAAAATGCGCTGGGTTTTGGCAGTGTGCCAGGCACTCTCCTAAACACTTGATTATTATTTTTTTTTTTTGTACTAATTCACTGAGGCATCACCACCAACCTGAGATAGGCTCTGTTATCCCAGTTGTGCCAAAAGGATCGCTAACTTGCCCCAGGTGGTGCTTGTGCTATTTGAGACCGTGACTTTCACGGATTGGGGGTGAGGGTGCAGCGTCCAGCAGTGGGGAGAACAACTAGGGAGCGGGGAGCTTCTGAGAACCCACTCGCAAGAACTAGGAACGAGGAGACCTTAGCCCTTACCTGCCGCCGCCTCCACTGGGACTGGGACAGGGAGGGCCTTGAGAGCCTCGTGGTGGGGGAGCTGGTGCCTCCCTGTGTTGAGGCGGTGGGCAAGCTGTTCTCGCTCTGGGCCCCAGCTCACTCTCTCTTGCAGGGAAGTACTACATGGCCACCATGACCATGGTCACATTCTCCACGGCACTCACCATCCTTATCATGAACCTGCATTACTGTGGTCCCAGCGCCCGACCAGTGCCAGCCTGGGCCCGGACCCTCCTGCTTGGACGCCTGGCACGGGGCTTGTGCGTGCGGGAACGAGGGGAGCCCTGTGGGCAGGCTAGACCACCGGAATCACCCCCCAGTCCCCGACCTCCTGACGGAGGGGCTCGCCCTCCAGCAGTTCCTTGCCGTGAGCCCCGGTGTCTGTGCCGGCAGGAAGCCCTGCTGCACCACGTGGCTACCATTGCTAACGCCTTCCACAGCCACCGGGCTGCGCAGCGCCGCCATGAGGACTGGAAGCGGCTGGCCCGTGTGATGGATCGCTTCTTCCTGGGCATCTTCTTCTCCATGGCCCTGGTCATGAGCCTCCTGGTGCTAGTGCAGGCCCTGTGAATCCCAGGGGTCTGGTGCAGCCACGGCACCTCCAGAGACGGATGGAGAAGCCCGGTGGTTGTTGGCTCTCGGACGGGCCACCCGGTCTCTCCCCACTGTGCTTAAGAGCCTGGGACACCCTCTCTTCAGGATCAGCGAGGCTGACCTCACAAACTACAGGGACCGCTTGTCTGTGTACCCTAAACTCTAAGGGAAACCCAGAGCTCACCACTCCCCTAATTCCTCCAGAAGAGGAACTCTAAGAAGGGTCATGATCAGAACGCAGTCCTGGAGGGACAGAATTGAATTTTGATGCTGCGTGTTAGAGCTTTTGGTGGCAAGAATGCAGGTTATATAAGAAACAGAACTACCATGGGTCCTTGTCTTCTCTTCCTTCCTCGGCAGCTCTTGTGTTAGGGACTTGAGCTTGCCCAACATCCCTCCCTAGGGACTCAGTGAAGGGGATCCAGGATTCATTCTCTAGTTTCCAGAGCAGGAGGCCACACAGGATTTGGTCCCAAAGCCCCAACTCATAATAAAGAAAGTGTGTGCCTAGCACCTCTTTGATGTCCTGTTTTACCCTTGGGGTCTGTGGTAGTGGGAGTTGGGGATCCAGCTTCCTTCCTCTCTAGAGACAGGAACCTTAGGATGCATAGAACAGGGCAGGGATTATGTCTTTGCTGACAAGAAATCAGCTGAGACCCTGGCTGAGGACCTGATGCTCTCTTTGCTGTCAGTCGTGCTCTCTACCCTGTGGAGCTGGAGCCAGTCCACATCATTCCCACACACCGACATTCAGAGAGCTTCAAAGTGTCCTCAGTGGGGGCGTGCAGAGATGAGCTGTTCACAGAGTATTTGTTCCTTTCTGACTTTCTGTATTTCTGACTTTCACATGTTTTCTGGCGCTGCCTCTGTGCTTTAGACCCATTCCCTGCCCTCAAGAGCTCACAGTCTGACATGGAAGACTTACATGGGCACCTGGTATAGAGAACCCCCCTCCCCGAGACCTATGGGAGCAAAGAGGCAGGGCCCCTTTCTCAGCCAGGAGGGAGAGGTCAGAGTGGGCTTCCTAGAAGACTGAACAGGAACTTTCCAGGGGCACGTGTGAGGCATTTGAGTAACACCAGCAAATACCATGGCCAAGGGCTTTCCTCCCCAGGCCCTCCCCAAACTAGTTTAATCTTCAGTCTCCAAGTGAGTTGTTGCCTGCCCTAGAGACCCCTGCCTCTATTCAGTGTCTCACTCTCAGAGTTTTGGGTAAGGCTCAGTCCCCGAAGTCCTTTGTTTCTTCATTAGCAAACCTGGCAGCTGCCAGAGGAAGTCCCAGTGTTCCCTGCAGAGGGAGTAACCATGGATCCTGGCTGTCCTTAAAGCACACAGGAGGCTGGCATCGCCATGTTCGATGATCAAGGCAGCGTGTTGGGAAGGCAGAGCTGTTCAGTGCTGGATGGATCATGGGAGGCTGGTCTCTATGGAAAGGTTCCCCAGGCAAGAAACCAGAGCGGCAGTAGGAGGGACCAGACTGCAGAAGGGGGGCCTTGACCCATGGCTGCAGGAAAAACAGAGCCAGAGAGAGAGGTTTCGGGCTAAAATCCGGTACACAAAGGAACAGGATGAAGAGGAATGAGCAGAGTGAGCTGCAAACACTGACAAACAATGGGAGCCAGAGATGAGGAGCAAGAATTCAGGGAGGAGGGCAGGCAGATGAAAGCCCCCTGTTCGCCTTCCAGAGGTTACTAGGAGGGTCTGTGCCCCTGCCTCCGCTGACACAAAGGAGGCATTGCAGGGTGGGGTGAACAATGAGAGGAGATGTGAGTGGGCTCTAGTGATGCTCATCGTTGCCCCTCTGCCCAACCCCTGATTGCTGGTTGTCCAGGGGTAGGGGTGGATCCTAAACGTGTCCAGTGCTTGAAATTACATTACCAGAACTCAGGCTGGTTGGAGGCTGGAGATCTGGATTCTGACACTGGCTCTGCCACTGACTCATTCTGTCACCTTAGGCAAGTCACTTCTGTCTCTGGGTCTCCCTTTCCTGTATAATGAGGATAATACTCCCTGTTCTTCCCCCTTCCAATAGTTTATTGTACAATGAGGACAAAACAAGATGGTGTCTGGGGAGTGGTGGGGACCAGGTAGTGTGGTGGTTCAGAATTTGGCTGTTTGGACCCTACCCCTTACTAGCTGTGTGTGTAGGGTGGTTGCTTTACCTCTCTGGGTCTTGGTTCCCTCATCTGTAGAATAGGGGTGATGACAGTACCCACACTCCTGGATCATGGTGAGGATTCATGGTATCATGTGCCTGGAACTCTGAGTGGTACTATGTCATGGAGAATGGTGGGAGCTAAGTGGAGGCCAGGGCGCCTGCCTGCCCACTGTTCACAGAGCCCTGGGGCAAGGAGGAGGGGCCTAAGGGGGAGGAGTGGAGAAAGCCATTATTCCCTGAGAATGGCCCTATTCCAGTTGGTTCCCCTGGAAAAGCCTGTCCCCACCTGGAGAAGTGTGGCCCAGAAAGGCCCAGATAAGTAGGATATTCAAGGAAAGAAAAGAGTCACAGCTGAAAGGCACCTGGGGCTCATCTAGTCTAATATGCTTATTATACAGATAGGAAAACTGAGGCCAGAGAGGGATTGACTTGGTCACAGAGAGAGTTGGTAGAGTCTGGATGAGAGCGCAGGTCTCCAGCACCCAAGGCCTGACCTTGACCTTGGAAGGTGGTCTAAGGAGCCCTGAGGGCAGTAATAGAGACAGTGGGTTCTGCAGCTGAAAAAGACCCAGGGAGGACTGTGGGAGTGACCCTTCCCTCTGTCCCCCCAGGATACCCTGGATCTCTCTAGGGCCTGATTAGTGGCCTCCTGTGAGGGAGGGGGCAGCCCCAGACTGGCAGGCAGGTGTGTCAGCTTGCATGACCACTGCCCCATACACACACATATGTCCTATAGAGGTTCTGCTTCAGACGATTTACTTGTTTTGATGAAAAGGGGGTTGTTTTCCTTTCAAGGGGAACATGCATCCAGGAGAGGAGTCCAACCCAAGGGCAGCCTACTTATCCTTCAGCTGAGTCCCACATAGACTTGCAGCTCTTACCTGAGTTATCCAGACGGCAGGGCCTAGACTTACACTGCTTGTCTGTAGGGAAGAAACAGAAAAGAATCAAAGGGTCAGTAGCTCTCAGGACAGGAAGGAGCCCCAGAACCCTGTGGTCCATCCCCGGCTTACTCTAGGACAAGCTGGTACATTTTCTCCTAACTCTGCTTCCTTATGGTAGGACCTCCCTTACCTGCATTTGACTTGACCCATGAGCTGCAGAGCTAGAAGGGAGCCAGCCCTCTCCCTCTCCTATGCCTTGTCACAGCCAAGGAGGCACTAGTTGATGTACTTTGCATGTCTTCTTGCCTTCTGCCAATTCCTGCACACTCATGATGCTGTCCAAGTGGGAATGGAAGCCACACTGGACCATCTCCCATTTTAGATGCAGTCCACAGTTCCAGCCAACAACCTGCCTCTAATTGTGCAAAATGGACCTCGCAAGCCCCTGGGAGTCACTCAGCCAGGACCAGCGGGCCACAGCCCTTTCAGAGATTAAGAACCTGGGCCTGTCTTCAGGATTCCACCTCTGGCCGGTCCTGGGGGATAGACAGGAAGAGTATCTGAAGCCTGTGACTGCCTGAAGTGGAACTTTGGGGCACAACACCCAACTGCTGTCTTCCCACCCCCCTGACACCCCCAGTCAGTATACACGGCAGCACAGGATTTCCATTCAGCCAGATACACGTGTTCCTCTTGGAAACTGAGTTTGGGGCTCTTACTCGTACCTGGCAACAATGGTCTGGATGTCAGTGCTGTGGCCATAAATTAGTTGCCTTCTAGCTTCCAGCTGGGAGAAAAGCCTGACCAATTCTGTTTGGCCCTCAAATGGCCACCTGCTTCAGTCAGGAAACCCTCTTCGGCCTCCCGGCAGGTAAGTGGCCAGCCCTGGCTTAGGGACCTCCAAGGACAAGGGTCCTGCTACCTCAGAAGATTGTCTCCTCTTAGATGCAAAGGGTAGAGGGGCAGAGGATAGGACTGGGTCCCCCTCACTGTTCATCTGTTTGTCGAATTTGTATATGGATCTGCTGGAAATGCGGGGAAGCCTGTCTTCTGCGTGGGGCACACTCCATGCTCACCTTTAATGTATTCACAGTTGTACGTGCTGCGCTTGCCCAGGGCCCGGAGGTAGATGCGGGTGGGGCCCTGGGCTGGTCTACTGGCATTGATCACCTGGAAGGTCTCGAAGGGGGGGATCAGCACCTCCTCCTCCCCGGGGAAGAAGGAATAGCCCTTGATAGGTGCCCCAAGGCAAGTCCAGATGCCGAAGAAGGTATCCTCCCCAAACTGCTGGGCTGCGACGTTCTGCAGGGATGCAGATGCAAACCCCCCCAGCCTTACGGTGGCCCCGGGTCCGGCTGGCCGGAAGCGCAGGCCATGCACCCCTCGGAACACCTGGTGGCACTGGGGTGAACGCTGGCCCCTGCCCAGCAGCTGTAGGGCCTCCGTCAGCAGGAAATGGAGTGTCTTGAAGGAGAAGTGGTTGAGGTAGTGGGCTCTGGAGCGGCCCGCCTCGCGCACGGCCGCGTTGAACTCCTTGTGCAGGGGGCTGTGGGCTGTGTAGGCCAGGAGGGCCACCCCGTGCTCGTCGCGGAAGCCGGGGGGCCGTGCGGGCAGCCGGGTGGGCCTCGGGCCCCACTCCGGGCCCCAGGCCTGGCGGTGCCGCCACTGGCTGCTTGCCAGCGCCCAGCTGTCGGCGTACACCTTGTTGGCCTGGAACTCCGTTTGGTTGAGGTCGGGGAGAGCGGCCGTCATGGCTGCCGCGCAGCCAGCGTACTGGTCATCGAAGGAGGCTGGGGCCATGTCCAGGGGCATTTCCTGAGCGAACAGGTCTCGACGGGTGATGGGGTGGCCCTGGGCCTGAGGGAGACGGGGCAGTCAGGACTGAGGGATTGAGCCTCGGGAGAGTGGGAGCCTGTAATCAAACTTGTCCAACTAGATGAGGACCCCGAGGGTCCCAGACACACCTGGCGGGGGAGGGGATCGGGACCACTAGTGGGTCTGGGGCTGGCCCCTCTGCTGGGCGAGCGGCAGTGGAGACAGTCGCCCTCTACTCCCGCGGCTCCTCCTCCCAGTGTTCAGAAGAAGCCAACAAAGCAGCTCCCTGCTGGCGTGGGCACGGTGGAGGGTGACCATACCTGAAGGGCTTCCATGAGGCCCACAGACACAAGCAGCAGAGACATCAGGGGAGGAGTCTGCATGTTGGAGGTAGCCCTGGACAAGTCACTGTCTCTCTGTGGGTCTCAGTTTCTTCATCTAGAAAATGGGAATGTTACCTGTACAATTTAAAACATTAATTAGTTAGGGATCCCTGGGTGGTGCAGCGGTTTAGCGCCTGCCTTTGGCCCAGGGCGCGATCCTGGAGACCCAGGATCAAATCCCACGTTGGGCTCCCGGTGCATGGAGCCTGCTTCTCCCTCTGCCTATGTCTCTGCCTCTCTCTCTCTCTCTCTCTGTGACTATCATAAATAAATTTAAAAAATTAAAAAAAATAAAATAAAACATTAATTGACACCTGGTCTGTGCCACTCCCAGTGCCTGGCACAGAGTCACAGCATAAAAATGAAGGCTCACGGCACCTGGGTGGCTCAGTCGGTTGTACATCTGCTTTTGGCTCAGGTCATGATCCCAGAGTCCTGGGATTGAGCCCTGCATCAGGCTCCCTGCTCAGCAGGGAGTCTGCTACTTCTCCCTGTCCCCCTGCCTCCTCCTCCGCGCTCATGCTCTCTCTCTCTCTCTCACAAATAAATAATCCTTAAAAAAGAAAGAAAGAAGGAAAGAAAGAAATGAATGACCGGGAGAGGACCTTTCTTGCCAGAAGGATCTTGGGAGACTTCCTGGAGGAGGTGTTATCTGAATAGGATCTTTCAGGATGAATAGGAAAATAAGGCTTCGATTAGTGGAGATTGGGAGAGGAGTGGGATTTGGGGTAGGAAAGAGCCTACCTAGAACAGCAGAAATAAGAGGAGCAAATGTATTGGATGTAAAAAGTGAAAGACCTTGTGTCCAGCATGGCAGAGCTTGCAGTGTGGGAATGTTGGAAAGACTGGGGCCAGTCTTGAAAGGTCTCGACTGTCATGGTGAGAGGTTTGGGCTTCACCCAATGGGGGATGTGAGGCTGGAACAGATCCAGGACTGGCCAGCTGGTGGGGCCATGGCAGTTCTCCAGGGACAGGATCCAGCCATCCTCTCCTCCCGAAGTCCTGCTGAGAACTGAGCCCTCCTCTCCTAAGCCCTCAACTGTGTCCAGGACAGTGATAGTATAGACTCCCAGGTGGTGAGGGAGAGGGCCTGGGAGATAGGGGAGGATGGGGTAGGGAGTGATGCTCCAAGAAGGCGAAGTCCCAGCTTTGGGTCAGGATTGGAACAGATGGTTGGTAAATCAGCACTGCTTCTTATTTTTTTCTGTTTCTTTTATTACCAAGTAATGCATATGCTTATAGTGGAAAAAAAAATGAATCATAGAGTCCAAGTCCCTGTCTTCTTTCTCCCTCCGAGCCCTCCCTCTCTCATACTTGTGCTGCTATTACCATAATAATAGTATCCTGTAGGACCATTTTAGGTGCACGTGCAAATAATTTAATATGTAAATATGCATGCACCCAGATTTTTTTCCTAATTTTTTTACATAAAAAAAAAAAGATTTTATTTATTCATGAAACACACACACAGAGAGAGGCAGAGACCCAGGCAGAGGGAGAAGCAGGCTTCCTGCTGGGAGCCTGATATGGGACTCGATCCCCAGACCCTGGGATCATGACCTGAGCCAAAGGCAGATGCTCAATCACTGAGCCACCCACGTGCCCATTTTTTGACATTTTTAATATTACACATAATACTTCACTGAACATCCTGGTATAGAAATCTTTGTCTATTTGTGTGCATATTTTTATAGGAAAGATATCCAGAAGTTATATGATGTTTAAAGGCTATAATAATTGTTTATTTGGCACTGCCAAACTGCCACCCAGGGGCACTGGTTTGCCCTTCCACAATAGTGAATGAGAGGGCCCTTTCCTCTACATCTTTGCCAGTGCTGGCTATCATGGTCTGTTTTTAACTTTCACTTACCTGGTGGGCACAGATGGTATCTATTTTTTAATTCACATCTCTGCTCACTAATAAGATCAACCTTAACTTTAATCTTTACCATTTTAAAGTTTTAATTTTCTACAGGTAAATACATTTTCATTGTTCAAAATGTAAATAGTCCGAAAGGCATGCAGTGAAACACCTTTCTCTCTCTATGTCCTTTCCTTGTCTCCCCAGAGGCAACTAACATTCCCATTTTCTGTGTATCCTTCTAAAGATACCCTATGCACATATAAGCAGAATCACAGGTATTTCCAATTTCCTTTCACAAATGGCAAAACAGCGGTTCTTTATCTTCGGAAATCTGATGAAAGCTGAAGCTTCTCCTCAGAAAATGGATATATGCACTTTCACACCGTGTTATAGGAGTTTCAGGTGCTTGTGTCTCTGCCCCCAGTCGTTCTCAGGCTAAGTGTCCCTGCTCCATAATCCCCTCTGGTTCTTTTCTTTTTTTCAATTTTTAAAAATATATATATGAGGGAAGAGATGAGAACACATCTAGAAAGGGAAAAAAAAAAACACAACAAAACACAACTTTCCTCCGTGGCCTCAGGACAGAGCCTCCTCAAGTTGGCATTGGAGGTGCTCTGTGACCTAGCCCTCCATGATCTTTGCAGCCCTGTGCCCTCCCCCCTGCCCCACGCTTGGCTTCTTCAAGACAGAACAAAGCTCCCAGGTGAGGCATCACTGCTTCCTTCCCTGTGGCTCTGCACGCATTGCCATCTGCTGGGGATGCCCTCATCCTACTACCCACTTTTCAAGACTGAGCTCAGGGGTCACCTTCTCCAGGGAGCCGTCCAACTTCTCTGTGGTCTTACATCACCCAGTGCTTTCCTCTGTCACTGTCCTCATCATACTGTGTTGCCCTTCTGTGTCTATCTCCTGTCCTGGCTTGTGAGTTCCTTCAGGGCTGGGACACAGAATGGGTCACTTTGAACAAAAGATAGCCCCCAAAAAACACAGAGCTGAGCCCCAGCCAGGCACAAATGAGGCCTCCTGGAATGTTTGCTGAGAGTCTGAGAGACTTTCTGGGTACAGCTGACAGTGTAGGCCACTGCAGAGCAAGTTGATGGATGACTTTGGTGAGCAGCGTTGAGGGGGAATAGGGTGGGACCTGAGCGATGAGGACATTACGGGAGGTGAGGAGATGGAGGCACTGGGCAGCCACTTCTATCCTACCTGCCCTCTGTTTTTTTCCTCATCCTGTCGGGACACCTGTCAGTTTCTCCTCATCCAGACCCTCACTGAACATTCCCTTCTGGGGTTTTGACTCCAGGAACCCCCAAATTTCCCAATGCCCCCAAACCTTCCAGATATCCTAAATATCTCCATCAAAGATGCTATGGTCTGTATGTTGGTGTCCACCCAAAATTCATATGTTGAAATCCTAATGCCTGCTCTGATGGCTTCAGAAGGTGGGGCCTTTAGGACATAATTAGTTCATGAGGGCAGAGCCCTCGTGAATGAGATTACTGTTCTTATAAAAGAGACCCCACAAAATTCCCTAGCCCCTGCCCCCACGTGAGGACATTGTGAAAAGGTATTGGCTATGAGCCAGAAAGAGGGCCTTCACCCAACCATGCTGGCACCCCAACCTCAGACTTTCAGCCTCCAGAACTATGATAAATAAATGTCTGTTGTTTATAAGTTATTCAGTCTGTGGTGGTTTATAGCAGCCTGAACAGACTAAGATAAAAGTTTCCCTGAAACTGTTCCTATCGACTCCTAGAATTCCACCAATACTCCAGATTTCAGGTGCCTGGGTGGCCTTCAGCTCAGATCATGATCCTGGGGTGTCAGGCTCCCTGCTCAGCAGGGAGTCTGCTTCTCCCTCTACCCCTCCCTCTGCTCAGGCTCTCTCTCTTTCTCAAATGAATAAATAAAATCTTTCTTAAAAAAATACCCCAAAATTCCCCTTTAAAAAAGTCTTTCCCTGCCCTGTACCCAGGAGGAGGGTGGTGTGCCCCTTACCTAGGCTTTCTCCAGGGAAGCTGGTGTTGGTCTCCAGTGATGACCACCAGGGGAGGGGGAAGGCAGGTTTCTCCTTTATACTGTCAGTTCTCCCACCCCTTGTATCCACACAGCTGCTCAGAAATGTGACACTCCCCCATCTATTTCTGGATGTCTCCTGAAGGCTTGGGAACGCTAGCCTCTGCCCAGTCTGCCCTGGGCCCGTGTACCTCCCATAAAAAAGGGAAGCCCTGAAGCCAGAGAGAAGGTGGGCTGAGACATCGAGGATCCAGGCTAGAACAACTGCCTCCCCACTGGGTCTGGTCCTTTGTGCAGCAGCCCTGTCCTCAGTATCTTTGCACTTTGTGTTTGTCTTATGTGAGCATGGAGACTCTCCTAACGTGCAAGGAGAAAATTCCAGATTAAGGAGGCTGGGTCTGGCCAGCACTGATTTGCTATGTGATCTTGGAGGACTTTCTGCCTCGCTCAAGGCCCCGGCTCAATGACTAAATGTGACTCCATCTCCTGGGGCCTTTCTTGGATTTCCGCATTTCGGTTGGGAGAAGCACTTCCATGTGGGGAGAGGACAAACCCTGATCCCGGTAGACTTGTTTCAGCAGGCCTAGCTGTCCCAGACAGTATCTTCTGTTCCAGCAACTGCGAGTGCTCAGGGTCCTCCATGGAGACAGGCAGTCAGGATAAATAGGCAAGATTTGGTTTTTCACAGTAATGGGGAACAGTAGAGAAACTGATGTTTCTAACCTAGGTGAACTTCGGGATGGTCCATCTCACTGGAGGGGGACAAGAGTACTTGTCTAGAAGCTGTGTGTCTGCCTGACAAACGCTCTGGTTTTTTGGGAAGACACTTTTCCCACCTGCCTTGCTGCATTTCTCCAAGCCCAGACACACAGTTTGTCTTTTTTGGTATATAGGAAGGATTTTTGGAGAAAGGATTTTAGAAGAAGGAAATTCTTCATTTGACTGGCAACCTGCGGGAATGGGGCGGTGCAGATGGGGCTAAACGAATGAGCCAGATCAGGATGGAGGCCCTGAGGAAAGTCTAGCCTTCTACGCCCACCTCAGCCCCAGCAAGCAGCAAGAAGCATCTCTTTTTGGGACCCCCCAAATCCCTGACCATTTTGGGAATAACCCTCAGGCTCAGGCTGCCAGAAAGCTGTCCCCAGAGCTGCTTACTGATTTCTCAGCTGGCCCCTTCTCCCATTACCTCTGATTAGCATCCAAAACTCAGAGCCAGGTTATTTATAGACAGGCCCGCAGCAGGGGAGGGGAAAGGCTAGTGTTTATAAACATGGGGTCACCTGGGTCTAAGAGATCCAGAGAGAGAGGGTCTGGGGAGGGAGCGGGGCTGGCCCCTGAGGATGAGACAGCTCTGCATCTGGTCCAGCCCTACAGAAGGGAAGGGGACGGGTGGGTGCCGCCCAGATGCTGGACCACACGCGCCCCAAGAGTGGGCCTTATGCAAATTTCATGCAAATCGGCGAGTGCCCCAGCGGAGAGTTCTTGGTGGGGGGGACCCTCGTGGAACTCCCCGGCCTAGTGGTCTGAGAGCTGGGGCACGGCCAGGTCGGGGCCGCTAGAGGGAGAGGCCGAGCGTCACGAGTCCCTCCTCTAAGCCTGGTCCCGCTCCGAGCCACAGCGGATTCTGCAGAGAGGTGGCAGTAGGGCAGGGGAGGTGCGCCCCTCGGCCCCTTCCCGCGCCGCTCGCGTTCCCCTACCCCGTGTCCGTTGTTGCAGAAGAGAGGTGTCGGGTTACCGCCGCGGGGGCTATAGTTAGCCGCGGGACTTTGTGGATCGGCTGCACTCCCGGGACAGCGCAGCGCCCGCCGGGACTTAGCCCCCCGCCGCCCGTGCCCTCAGTGCTCCTTCCCGCTGTCACCCCAGCAACTTCCAGGTGGGTCCCTGGCTCCCGCCCCCTCCCCTCTCCGGGCCGAGCCAAGCTAGTGCTCCACCTTTACCATCGCAAGACGGTCCCGGAGCAGAAGGCGCAGCATGGGGGCTAGTGGGAAACCTGGGGAGCCGAGCCCTGGGGTTGGGGGGGTACGATAAAATCTAAAATCCCGCCCACTCCCTTAGGCCCGCCCTTGGCCCCGCCCACACCTGCTTGGGCCGCGTCCCGGACTGGGACCCTTCACACCCCAGAGGAAGGGACCCTGATCTCTGTCCCCCAGCCCATCGCCGCTGGTGCCCTCTTCATCTGGACCTCGCCCTCCTGAGTCTCCCCCAGGAATGATGCTGGCGGCTCTGCTGATGGCTCTTAGCTACCTCGGCTTCCATGCCCTCTGGCAGGTAACTGGGAGAACCTTCTGCCACAAAGGGAACAGGTCAGGTGCAGACCCAAAAGAGGTGGACTGGGGGGCTGACTCCTCAAAAATTTCTCCCAGGGACCCTCTTCTAGGATACCAGTCCTCTTAATCCTCTTCTTCTCTCCCCTGCAGGGAGCCCCAAGTTCCCATTCTCTCTCCCAGAACCTCTGCCTCCATCCACTGGTCCCCTTAGGGTCCTCCTTCCTTCATATTGTTCCTCCTCACTCCCTGTCTGCCACCACAGGCTCAGCCCAGGGAAACCGGCTCTGGCTACCTGTGTGCTGCCCTCCTGCAGGCCCTCCCAGACCAGAGCTTGACCTCCTCCACAGCCCCACCCCATGCTTGGGAGTATGGGCTGCGAAAGCAGGAGAGAGGACTCAGGAGTCTCAGAGCTGACACTGTCTGGGTGTGGTGGCATGAAGGGGCAAGTGAACCTAAGGATGGAGACCTGGTCAGGTCACTGGACGTTGGCTGTAGATTTGTGTATCACCTGCATACTGAGTCTTAGAGCCAGAACAGTGTTTGGAAGTCAGCTAACCCCACTTCCTACCAGGTGTAGGAACTCTCTAAGGACAAAATGACCCCTTCACGTTGTACATGCTGCCCTCGCAATATTCCTGTGAGGTTGGAAGTATCCTCAGTTTATACATGGAGAACCTCAAGCTCAGAAAAGTTAAGAGACTTGCCTGAGATCCCATAGCTAGTAGGTGGAGAAGTCATGATTTGAATCCACGGCTGTCTGACTCCGGCAGCTGTGCTATTTAAGCTCTTGAGCTCTTGCCAAATGACATACACTGGATATTTGGTCATGGAAACGAGATACTGTGTTTCTGGATTGATCTGCCACCAGTCCAGTGTTCTCTGTCCAGTGCTCTGAACTTCTGCCCTTTCCTATGTGGCTCCTCTCTTTCCTACATCCATAGGCCCAGGCTGTTCCCATCCTGCCCCTGGGCCTGGCTCCAGACACTTTCGATGATGCTTATGTGGGCTGCACAGAGGAGATGGAAGAGAAAGCAGGCCCTCTGCTGAAGGAGGAGATGGCCCGCCATGCCCTGCTGCGAGAGTCCTGGGAGGCAGCCCGGGGGGCCTGGGAGCACAAGCGCCAAGGGCTCACCCTGCCCCCTGGCTTCAAAGCCCAGCATGGAATCGCCATCATGGTCTATACCAACTCATCTAACACTTTGTACTGGGAGCTGAACCAGGCTGTGCGGACAGGTGGTGGCTCCCGGGAGTCCTACATGAGGCACTTTCCCTTCAAGGCTCTGCATTTCTACCTCACCCGGGCCCTGCAGCTGCTGCAGGGCAGTGGAGGCTGCAGCCGGGGACCTGGGGAGGTGGTGTTCCGAGGTGTGGGCACTCTTCACTTTGAACCCAAGAGGCTTGGGGACTCTGTCCGCTTGGGCCAGTTTGCTTCCAGCTCCCTGGATGAGGCAGTGGCCCGCAGATTTGGCAACGCCACCTTCTTCTCTCTAAGGACTTGCTTTGGGGCCCCTATCCAGGCCTTGTCTGTCTTTCCTGAGGAGCGCGAGGTGCTGATCCCTCCACATGAAGTCTTCTTGGTCACCAGGTTCTCCCAGGATGGAGCCCGGAGCCTGGTGACCCTCTGGAGCTATAATCAGACCTGCAGTCACTTTAACTGCGCCTATCTGGGTGGTGAGCCATGCATGAGGGAAGCAGGACCAGCAGGGTGGGAGAGACCAG
Organism: Canis aureus; assembly: GCF_053574225.1. Classification (NCBI taxonomy): domain Eukaryota; kingdom Metazoa; phylum Chordata; class Mammalia; order Carnivora; family Canidae; genus Canis; species Canis aureus. The sequence continues at coordinate 25,387,629 of NC_135633.1, forward strand.
GAGACCCACGTGGTCAGTGGGGAAGTTGGGATGACTGTTCTCTATGACTTGGGTTCTCAACTCTTAGGAGGCCTTTTTTTTTTTTTTTTTAAGATTTTATTTATTTATTGAAAGAAAGAGAGCATGAGCTAGGGGAAGGAGAAGGAGAAGGAGAAGCAGACTCTCCGCGCTGAGCAGGGAGCCTTATGTGGGCCTCAATCCCAGGACCCTGAGATCATGACCGGAGCCAAAGACAGACGCTTAACCGTCTGAAACACCCAGGAGCCCCTCGTAGAAGGTCTTATAAGTGTTTTCTGGCTCTATGAACACCCTCAGGTGATTCTGTTAATGTTCTCAAAAGGTTCTATCTGCTGAACAGTCTAATTGACCAAAAGAACCTGGTTAAGAAGGTTGAAAAGCAGAGGAAAGTAATAGGGGAGCTGCTTCAGGTCTCAGGAGGCCTTGGACTAAGTGGGCTTGACACAACATATATACACCATACCCAAGTGCTGAGGCAGGGACAGGCTGCAGGAGCCGCTGGGGCTGGGGTGGGAGTAGGGATGGATAGGGAATCTGCGGGAGATTTCCCAGGGGAGAGAGAAGAAGGAAAGTTAGAGCCAGAAGGGAAAGCTGGATTGAGAAGGGGAATGGCCCACGCCAGGGCCTGGAGGGAAGGGAAGCTTGGAGTGTGAGGAGCTATCTACCCCAAGGCCTCACCGTGCTGTCTGTTGCAGGGGAGAAGAGGCGGAGGTGTGTGTCTGTACCAAGTGAGTATCTTGCTGCCCCTTCCTCACCTGCTTCAACTCCCCCTGGCTCAGCTGACCCTTCACCTTCTTTTTTCTCTCCAGCAGGAGGGCACCCGGACTCCACCTCCAAGAAGGACTTCTCTCTGCTTTCCTGGAAGACCCTGCTCTTGGCCCCCGGGGGCTTCCAGCTCTCAGGAGCTGGGCCCTGAAAGCCCAGTGTCTGTCACTTAGGAGTCCTAGGAACTCGTGACCTTCATATGAAGAAGAAGGCCTAGAACGGCCTCAAAGTGGGAACGTGGTTTCGGACCCAGCCCTAGCAGCCATTTCCCCAGGGATGGGGACCTACCCAGTCATCTCTCTATCCAATCAGGATATGGGGGGATCTGAGGCCATGGCAGGGTGGAGGGAGTTCTGCTATGTGGTAGGGACTCCCTGGGACAAGCAAGGGTGGTACTATGATGGCCACTCAATTAAACAGTATTGCAGTGTGGTGACATCAAATTTCATTGGTTTGATTGGTTTATTCCATGAGACTAGACCATTTACCCTGCTTTGGCTTTGGGAGACTCAGAGACAGAAGGACTAAAAGGATGACTTCTTGATCACTCCTAGACATGGTCTCCTGTGCAGACCCCTGTCACATACCACAACTTGCAAACCCAGAAGCTTTAACAGCCAGAGATTCCTCACAAACTCCCCAAAGGAAGGAAGGAAGGAAGGAAAGAGGACAGATGGATTCATCAGCCCATTTCTCAGAAGAGGAATGCAAAGCTAAGGAGGGAAGCAACTTGCTTAGGGTCAAAGAGTTAGTATTGAAACCAGGCTCCCTGCCTCCCAGTCCAGAACTCTTTTGACTAAAGATTCGAACTCAAAGTAGGAGCCTAAGCCTGAGATACCTGGGACCCCAGAGCAAGACCTTTCTCTCTGTCCTGCTCTCACAAGAGTCCATTTTAGGGGTGAGGGAAGGGGAACCTCAAAACATGGAGAGACAGAGATTCTCACACATTCTGGAGGCATCTGACATCCAGAACAGAAACTTTATTGAGGCAAGTAAAGCAGCATAGGCTTCTACTGAGTGACACCTATCCTCACCCACCTAGGCTGCTCTACCAAGCAACAGAAGGGACCCTCCCACTGCATCAGGACCCCTCCTTGATTCCCAAATCTTCCTTCTGGGGCAGGTCCCCAGCCGCCTCTGATTCCTGCTCCCTGTGCACTAACACGTGAGCTGGGGAGGAAGGGCCAGACTCTCCAGAAGCTGGAGTCTCCACGATCCCTGGCACTGTCAGCTCTGGGGTTTCCGGGATGGGAGGGCCCAGGTTCTGGAAGCTGTTACGCACTCGGGTGATGTAGCGACTGAGGATGCTGGCACCTTCAGGTGGCCAGGACGTCCCTCCCTCTGCCAGGGTCCTCCGCACACCAGCCACATCACTTTGCAGGCGAGACACTGTCTTCGTCAGCTCTGTGAGTCTGTTGCCAAGGTCTGGGGTGGGGAACAAAATGCTGATGGGGTGGTCCCTCAGAAGATGAGCCAGCCCTGAACCACTTCCCTCAACAGAATCCCAGGGGACATCCTGCCTGCAGGCCAGAGGGAGTGAGAGACTGGCTCATGGGCTGGGGGTCAGGATAGGCAGAGTCTGGAGCAGACGAATCTGAGTGGGACTGGGGTGGTCGTGAGTTTAGGAGATATCAAGAAGGAAAGTCTTGTGGGCCAGAGAAGGGATCAGGAATCACAGGGATGGGAACATTTTTAATGGGTAGAGATTTGTGTCTCTGTCCTTGTCAGCCCTATTCCCATCTACCCATGCTCAGGGCCCAGTTTGAATTACACCTCTGCTTTCTCCAACTCTGGTCCTCTCTCCTTCTACCTTCCCATGAGCCTCTCAAAACAATAGGCTCTCCATCTCCCTGGGGCTCCCATTGCAATCTGGGTCTCTCCTAAGTACTATCTGCTTACAAAGATGGTTTCTCTTTCTCACCAGACGGAAAACTTCCCCCGAGTCTCTGCTCTACCCAGTGCCCCCTCCCTCCAAAATGAGGCTGGAACAAAGGGGATGTGGCAATGAATGTAGATTGAATGAGTGAATTAGTGAATGAGCAAATGAATGAGTAATGAGTTAAGAGAGTGAGCCAATGGATGAGTTAACGAACACACGAAGGAAGGAGTGAATGAAATGAGTGGAATAAATGTCAGAATGGCTCAGAGAGTCATTGAGTAGGAGGGCCACACTGCAGGGTGTGAGCCTGGGTATTTATTCCCGCAATGCACGGGGAAGGCTTGGGGGTGAGCCACTAACCTTTCCGTCGGGTCTCCTCAAACTCCCGCTGGGCAGTCTCTATGTAGCGCTGTACCAGGGCCTTGATGACTCGGAGGCGGTAGGATCTGTGCTCTCCCTCCCCAGGCCCTGCCCCTGCCCCGGGATTGGCCTGAGATGGGAAGACCAGAGGGTGAGAAGGACTCTATCCCTTCAGTCATTTTGTAATCACTACACTCTCTCCCCAGATGATAAAGGATGGAGGCTAAGTCTCTCCCTGAAGGCCACATAGCTAGAAACTGGTGCAGTCCTGGAAGGCAGAAGGAGGCAGAAGCTGAGCAAAGGCTGAGTATAAAAGAACTGGGGGTGTGGTGTGTGTGGGGGTGCAGAGCAGAAAGGTGGGGGCAGAGACAAAAATGTTGAGTCTGGCACTATTGAGTTCTCTCTCCTGCCACCAACCCCACCTTGGTTTTCTTGAGTTGGTCCAGGTTAACCTTGCCCTTCAAAGGCTGCAGAGGGGGAAACTAGAGGATGTGGAGAGGTGTCTACTTGGAAATCATTAGGCAAATTGGAATGATTGATTTGGGGTCCGGCCGTAGACCCCAGGACAGTACCAAGAGGGCAAGCAGGGCCCATGTAGATGGGGCAGACTGTGGGAGAGAACAGAGGTGTAGTAGGCAAAGCACAAGACTGGGAAGATAGAGGCTCAAATTCTAGCTCAGTCACTTAACAGCTGTGCGCCTCAGGTAAGTTAATTCCTTCAGGCCTGAGGGTATCCAAATTTAATACAGAAATAGTAGCAATGCCTACTTCCCAGGTTAGTACTTCCCTGGCATAGAGTAGGGGCTCTCTAAATGCCTAGGAAATAATTATTTGTATATAGTTTTGTCTTCTCTTTAAATATATTTTTTAAGATTTTATTTATTTATTCATGAGAGACAGAGAGAGAGAGAGAGAGAGAGAGAGAGAGAGGCAGAGACATAGGCAGAGGGAGAAGCAGGCTCCATGCAGGGAGCCCGATGTGGGACTCGATCCCGGGTCTCCAGGATCAGGCCCTGGGCTGAAGGCGGTGCTAAACCGAGCCACCTGGGCTGCCCTCTTCTCTCTAAATATTTTATAGTTAGCATATTTACTCATAAAAAAAAGCAAGGTATTTTATTAAATATTTTCAGGGGAAAGATGGGATTGACCAAGCTGGGGCAGGCAGAAATATGAGAGAGAATTATAGGCCTCTTACAATTACAGAGTCTATAAAGCATTTTCCTTGTATAAAATAAGGAATAAGAACATAGGGAGGCCATTTCCTGAGGATGCAGGGTAGGTGGGCAGGGACATCCGACTGGGTCACCAAAGAACAGGCTAGTGAGGTGGGGGCAGCTGGGAGGAGGGTGGGACTCCAGTGGGGGACATCCTAGCTGGCTAGTGTCGGGGGATCCAGCAGGACACAGTAGCTCTGCCCCTCTAGGACTGGGCACAGGCCCAGAGAATTGGGTACAGCCTCAGGTGGAGAAGTAGAGTCTCACCCTAGAGTGGAGCCTCCCTGACAGATGGTCTGTGAAGAGGCACCAGGCAGCCTGGACAGGAATAGGAAGTGACCAAGGGAAAAGGTGATAGTTCCAGAATTTGGAGTCAGAGGTCCATGACGGTGAAGGAGGCATCCACATAGGATCGCCCGGAGCCAGGGAGTGGTAGGAACTGGGAACTCTGGGCGTTTAGTTGATTATAAGCCTCCTGTTTGCCCCATGCTGAGTACATGCAGGTTTTTGTGCCTAGAACTCCCATCTCCACTGTATCTGCCCATCAGCCTCCTGTATACCCTGCAGGGTTCTGTTCTGTTCTCAAGGGCTCTGGGAAGCTCCCTGACTCCTGAGTCTGGATCTGGGGCTTGTCCCCTGTGCTCCCTGTGCTTCTCTCATTCATGGGCTTGTCCTGTGGTGCAATTACTATCCATTTCCTTCTGCTACTCTAGACAGGCAGCACCTTCAGAGACCACTGCTATGCAGATCTTTATTGCCAGTATGGGTGTGCTCGGTAAGGGTTTGTTGAACAAACTATCGACCAATCAGGGAAGGCCTTCCTTACCTGGGGATCCAGGGACCTCAGAGCTCCAGAGTTGACCTGGGGCCCCCTCAGTCTGGCCTGGAGTCTCTGGCTTGGAGAGATTCTCAGATAGCAAGTGTTGTATTTTGTTTTGTTTTGTTTTGTTTTTCAAAATATTTTATCTATTTATTTGAGAGAGAGAGAGGGCATGAGCAAGAGAGAGAGCGCAAGCAGAGGGGGAAGGCCAGAGGGAGAAGGGGAAGCCTATTCCCCACTGAACAGGAAGCCTGACTCGGGGCCCAATCCTAGGACCCTGTGATCATGACCTGAGCCGAAGGCAGACACTTAACAGTCTGAACTACCCAGGTGCCCCCAGATAACAAGTTTTAAAGGGAATGGAGAGAACTTCCTACAGACTTGGCCATAACACTGGCCTGAAATAGGATGGGGCTCCCATGCCTAGCCTGGGTCAGGGAGCAGATACCAAGAGGTAAGGAAGCTCAGCCTCCTCTCTCCTCTCGTCTCTATCAGCTGTTTAACTTCCCAGTTTGTGATGGCATTCTTCCCTTGGATTCTTAACATTTTTAAAATTAATTAATTTATTTATAAAGATTGTATTTATTCATGAGAGACACAGAGAGAGGCAGAGACACAGGCAGAGGGACTCGATCTTAGGACCACAGGATCATGCCCTGAGCTGAAGGCAGATGCTCAACCACTGAGCCATCAGGTGTCTAACATTAAAAAAAGAAACCAAAAACATTCAACTGTGTCTTGGCTCAGTTTAAGGCAAAGAGGTTTGTCTGAAATCTGGAGCTTTTTTCTTTTTGATGGCAAAAAGATTGTGTAAAAATAGTAATAAAAATGCAATACTGAAAATGATTGGTAGGGGAGAGTAGGGGTTTCCAGATCCTTCTCTGGCTCAGCAGGTGCTCAAGCAGCTGCTTAAGGCTGCAGGACAGGTCTGAGCCAAATAGGGTGCCTGTGGCTTGGGAGCAGCACAGTATGGATTTCTGTTGAAGCTGGGTGACCCATGATTGGAAATCTAGGAAATGGCAAGAGCCAGGAACAGGGAAAGGCAGCCAGAAGCGAGAGGAGGACTTGGGAAATGGCTTTCTGAGGAACATACTGGCAAGACAGACTAGGGGTGTGCAGACAAACAGGTGGTATAGACAAGACAGTTGAAGTCCTGGTGTGACAAGACCCAGGACTAGCAAATGAATTACTCACAAAGGTGGGGATTGGTGGATAGTCCAGCTTCTTGCTTTTGCAGCAGGAGCAGCAACAGCAGATGAGGCGGAAAATTTTCCTGAGAGATTCGGAGGGGCCAGCAAGGGTTAGTCAGGGGCCAGGGCCTAGGAAGTGGCGGCGGTGGGGGGTGGAGGTAGAGTGGTGGGGGGGTGGGAACAAGACCAGTGGAGCTCCACAGTGGAGTGCGGGGTGCGTGGGAGGTGGGGGGTGAGTGCTCTGAGTCATCACCTGAGGAGGTAGAAGAGGGCTTTGGGGGAGGGCAGGATGTTGAAGGGCACAGGCAGCGTCAGGCCCTCCCGGAAGTAGGACAGGTAGAGCTTGGAGCGAGCAAACTTCCACTCTACATCGGCGTCGTCCTGGGGCGGAGGCAGGGGCTGAGCAAGGGCCACTTTGGTAGCCAGCCCTCAGCCCTCCTGCCAGCCCTGTCTGCCTCAAGCTCCCCAGGCTCCACATCTCTCCTTCTGCAGTGTGCCCACCACCTTCTTCTCCCCTTTTCCGTCTACCACCCACACTGCCCCTGCCTGGCACACCTTTTCCTCTCTTCCTCCCCACTAGCTTTCATCCTCTGCCATCCAGTTCCTGCCCAGGCTGTTCTCCAGCCACAACCCCTACCCCACCCATCTTCCCTCTGCCTTCTCATGTTCCCACCTACTTTTCCACAGCGCACACTTCCTCACAACCAGGAAGTGGAAAGAGCACCAGACTTGGGTCTGGAGAAACTGATAGCATTACTAAGACTCATCCCTGTGTCCCTTCTTCTCCCTGGCCTTGAGCTGGCCTCAGCTCACCTCAATCTTCTGGAAGGAGTTGGTAATCATAGCGATGAGCATGTTGAGCAGCACAATGACCATGACAATGGTAAAGATGCCATAGAGGACCCGGCCCACGAATTCAGGCACCAGAAACTGAGGCATGTCTACAACGCTGTGCTCCTCCATGCCAAACATAGTCCAGAACAGAAACTGGAATGTCTCGTTGAAACTGGCACGCAGAGCCGAGCAAAGGATAGGATGTGAGGGGTGGGAGGAGAGCCTAAGTGCTGCCCCCACACACTCCTCCTCATCCTCCAGGACCCAGCCAAGGGTGTTCTGCTTCCGTGAAGCTCTTGGACTACCCAGGCCCAGTTCGTACTGACTCTTGTCATTTCTCAGCTCTCACTCATTCTTTCAGTAAGCCAACATTTATTGAGCATATAGTAGCACCAAAGGTGCTAAAAGAAAAGGTAGAGGGCATATTGCAGATTAAAGGAGACTAATATGACAACAGAATGTAACACATGACCCAGACTGGATCTCAGATTTTTAAAAAGCTAGAAAGACTTTTTGGCAGGGGCAACTGGGAAATTTGAATAAGAACTGTGAAGTAAATAATAATTTGGGATTCATTTCAAATTATTTACTTATTTAATTTTTTTTTCAGAAGTAAGCTCTATGCCCAATGTGGGGTTTGAACTCATGACCCCAGGATCATGATATTAACTTTTTAAGTGTGGAGGCATCTGGCTGGCTCAGTTGGTAGCACATGGATTGTGAGTTCAAGCCCCACGTGGGGTGTAGCACCTATTTAAAAAAAAAAGAAAAGAAAAGAAAAGAAAAGAAAAGAAAAGAAAGAAAGAAAGAAGAAAGCTTTTGAGTGTGATAATGGTTTTGTGGTTATGCTGTAAATCTCCTGAAATATTTAGGGATGAAATGTCATGATGTTTGCAACCTATTTTTAAATGTTTCAAGGAAAAAAAAAAAAGAATAAGGAGAGCAAAAAATTGAGCAAAATGTGGCAAAACATTTTCAATTGATAGGGCTAGGTGAAGGGTATATAGGTGTCCAATGTGCTTTGAATTATTTCATAGGACTGACATTATTAAAATAATAAGTTTGAGAAGAAAGTGAGTAAATGAATGAGTTAACAAATGAATGAATGTGAATCGAGAGAGTGAATTAATTTTTGCCCAAACAAGAGATTAATTATGAGTGAATAGATGAAGAAGCAGGGGAAGGCAGAGGTGATCCCTAAGCTCCAGACTTCCACCTGCCCATGCTGCCTCTGCCCCAGCATACTTGCCCAGCCTCTCCGTTTCCTGGTAGGGCACATAGATGTTGTTGAGACCACAGAGGAAGGCAGTCAAGATGATTATGAGGATGAACATGAACCTGGCAGGGGGTGGGATGGGGAAGAGTCAGAGAAGGTCTCCACCTTGGGAGAAGTCATGCTCTGGGAAGAGGGATCGGATGACACCCTTCAGACTCAGTATCTCTTGACAAGTGTTCAATTTGGTGACTATTAAGAATAGAGAAAGTAGGGATGGGAAAGGAGAAGCCATTTAAAATGGTGCCAGGATAGGGGTGTGCTTGGGGGCTCATGATCTCAGGGTCCTGGGATTGAGCCCCTAGTTGGGCTCTGTGCTCAGCAGGGAGTCTGCTCAAGGATTCTCTCTCCCTCTCTCTCTGCCTCTCTTCCTCTGCCTACCTTCCCAACCCACTCCACACTCACCTCTACTCACATGCGCACACTCTGTCTCTATAAATGCATAAATCTTTAAAAATCATAAAATAAAATGGTGCCTAAGCAGGAGCTCTTCCCTGAGAATGAAGGGTACTGAGTTGAAGCAATCAAATCTGGGGATGGGACTGTCTCCCAGGGAGGGACTGAAATACTGAGATGTGGTTCAAGGATGAGTGAGTATGTCAGAGAGTCCTACTGGACAAGATTTATCATCAGCAGAGTTAAAGCCTTGGATGAGAATGGATTAGCCAGCAGGGGCTGGGGGCTGGGGGTTGGGGGCATAGGGCTAGGGAATTTTACAAGGAGATCAAGCAGAGTCTATCACAGGGGAGGATGCTCTGAGCAGGGACACTACACACCGAATCATGTCGTCAATCATCTTGCCGATGGAAATCTGCAGAGTCCCCAGTGACTCGTGGGCCGGCAGGATGTAGGCCAGGCGGGTGAAGCTGAGCATGCTGGTGACAGCAAACAGTACCTCCGCCAAGAACTGGGGGTCCTCAGTGTGCCACTCACTTCGCTCTGTGCAGGGTTGGAATGGAGGCCGAGGCTGAGAGGCCAGGGAGAGAAGGGACTGGGGGATCCAAACCGAGTTGGGGGGCACTCACCAGCTGTGGTGAAATAGTGGCAGGTGGCTCCATCAGGGGCATCCCGGCAGTGCACGTGGGCAAGCCCAGCCAGAAGGAGGCGCAGCGCGAAGGCTGCCAGGTACAGGGACAGGATGACCATGTCCAGAAAGTTCCACCAGTCCAGGAGGTAACTGCGCAGGCCCTCGATCCACACTTCCTTGCACTCAAACCACAGGAAACCTGGAGGAGGTGGTAGGGGGAGAGCTAGGTTATGGTGGGGGGCACCTACCCCTGGCAGGGTAGGGGGAGAGCTAAGATACCATAAGGACAAAGTTGGTAAAACGTAAACATGCAATCTACGTAAGTACAAAATGATCTTCTGTGAAAATAAAAAAGACTCCCAGGGTGCCTGAGTGGCTCAGTCAGTTGAGCCTTGGACTTTTAATTTTAGCTCAGGTCATGATCTCAGGGTCTGTGCTGGGTATGGTGACTGCTTAAATTCTCTCTCTCCCTCTCCCTCTGCCCCTCCCCACCTCACTGGTGCGCTCTCTCTCTAAATGAATGAATGAATGAATGAGTGAATGAATGAATGAATGCCTCCTAGCTGATGCAGACTCATTTGTGGTGTGGCCTGCACTGATGATCCCAGGCAGTTGATATGCATAAACTAACACCTGGGAGAGGCTGGTACTAGGAGGCAATGATTTAAATCTGTTGTCTCCCTTCCTTCCACCAAATAAATACTGGACAAATATTTCGAGAATATTGATTTGAAGGGGCTCCAAATTATCCATCTGCTCTGAGTGCTCTGTGCCTCAGTGGGGAAAAGTTCCAGACCTGGGGATTGGGGGGGTCATAGAAGCTAGACCGCATTAGCCAGGCAATCCTGCTGCATTGTACCCTTCTCCATTCTCTGGATACACAAGCGTGTGCTTTCTCTGTTTGCCTAGAAGGCCCTTCCACACCTGCTTGAAGCCAGGCTCACCATGATGGCCCAGGTCAAAAACTACCTCCTCTGTGAAGCCTTCCCTAAGCAGAGAGAGTGAGTTGCACCCTGAACTCTGCTCTCACAGCTTCCTTCAGATTTCTGTGATGCCATCAACCACGGGGCACCATAGGATATCTCTTCCTGGGTCTATCTCCCCTCACTTCCCCTAAACTTTGAACTCCTTAAGGGGAGGGACTGTGTCTGATTCATCTCCTTGTCCACAGTGCCCAGAACAAAGCCTAGGAGTCACAATTAGGCCAACATTTATTAAGCTACTACATGTGTCAGGGGGGCCCTGTGGTGAATAAGACAAATACAGTCTCTGGACTCCCAGATTCTAGCGAGGAAGACAGGCAAGTAGCCAAGTAGTTACAAGCCAGTGTGATAAATGCTAAGATTGAAGAGCAAGGAATAGAGAGGCTGCCTTGGGAATGTTTAGGAACAGATCCTCACCCTGATTTGGGGGCCAGGCAAAGTTTCTCAAAAAAGGAACCTTTAAGCTGAGATTTGAGCCAGCCAGGTGGCTAAGCAGCATGGGCAGGCATCAGTGCTGGGAAAAGAGGATGAACACAGGCCAGGGGACAAGCGGGAGCAAGGTGAGTTCAGGAACTACATCAGTTCTCCCAGCCGGAGACTATCTCGTGAGCCTGGTGGGAATGTTCAGTCCTTTATGTTTCACAGGTGGATGAAACCATATTTAACTTATCTGTGCATTATTGGGGCTCCACTCACAGTAGGGTAGCAGTGAGCACAGTACATGAAGAAATGCAGAGTTTTGTTGCTTAAGATGTTTCTTTCCCCATGGGCTGGAACAGAATTGGTTTCATCTGCACTTAGCATAGGTCCACAGTGTTTAGTAAATCATTGGATGAAAATTTTTTCCTGTTGGACTGTTGTTTTCTTCCCCAGAGTTTTTTGGCCAAATTTCCTTTTGGGCATCATTGACTGGCTTGGTACAGGGTGGAGGAGTGGACTTGGTCTACTGGTAGCTTGGGGGTTTGCTAACTAAGCTAGAGCTAAATGAGGGGAGGACGGCTGAGGATGGGGCCAACAGCCCAGCCCGTTGAGCTGGCCAGCCAGAGGCTAGGTAGTGCTCTGGGGATTCTTGTATTGGCTTTTGCTGAATTGTTAAGGAATACTTGATTCTGCTATAGAGAAAACTGATGGAATGGATGAAACTTATACACTGAGCACAGATAAGTTAGTTATTTGGGTGACATGTTGAACAAATAAATTGAGTAGAGCATATGTGTGTGAACATATATAGAAAGGGATGGGTAGACTAAATATTTGTTATGTACTGAATATACATATGGCAGATGAAGCTCTCAGGATTCATCAGCTTTTAAGTCTGCTACCATTAGTAATACCCATTCTGGCCCTATGTGTCCTTTGCACAAGGATTGCAAAGGCAATTCATAGCTGATCCTCAGGATGATTAGCAAGCTTCAGCTGTGGCCAGACATACTTGCCCCTACGTCTCTCCCATAGATGAAGTGTTGGGGCCAAGCAACTTCTGGCTGTTGTCGCCTCTGCTCGAACCTCAACTCTGGTTCCCCTGACACCACCAGCATAAGTATACCATTTGTGGATTTAATAAACTATATGATTTAGGCATCTCGATTTGATCTGTGAGACTTCTTGTTCCCTGACTTTTGGGAATAGATTGCTTGGTGGTATATTGGCAGGCTATCATGACACCAAGCTAATTTCCCACCTGCCACGATGGATCAGTGTCTTATTTGTGAGAGGATAGGAACATCCAGAGTGGGGGAAATATGGGGCCCTTTCTCAGGGAGTCTTATCACAGGGCTAACTCCCTAACTGGGAGCAAATGAAGAACATCTCTTGGTGTGTTGGAGCCCAGAGGGGTTAGGTTACAGGTTCAGGCTGCATCCACAGGGAGAGCTGCCTCCCTCCCCCGCCCCGTTGGAGTACTTATTTTGAAGAGCAGTAGGGAGCCCATAAAAGGGGACTGCTACTGCTACAAATAAAATGCCCCACACATGTACCTGTGACCCAAACCATGTGTAGGGAGGTCTCCCAGACGGTCTGGCTGCGGCCGTGGAAGGTACTCAGTTGTGACTCCATGGCCAGGGATTCACCCAGCAGGAAGATAAGGAACCACAGATACGAGGCCGAGTGCAGCAGGAACTTCAGCACTGGGATCTTTAGCAGACGGCCCAGCTTGGGGGGAAGGAAGGAAAGCATGGCTCTCTGGGGTCTGTCACAGCTCTCCCCTTCCTGGGAGGAACTTCCAGACTCTTCCTTTCACTCATGCCCTTGTTTGGACATTTATTGAGAAGTCCTATATTTCATGTCTATTTCCTTCACAACCATATGAGTATTCTCAGTTTTTTCAGCTAAGAACTGAGGACCACAGAAGTAAAGTGACTTCCCCCAGGAGGTCCCTCAGGGTCCTTGAGTTCAGTCACAAGCAAGTTAAAAAAAATAAATTCATCATCTTCTATCCCAAACTCGTTCTTTCACCTCCTCCTGTGTCTTCATCTTAGACAATGACCATCTCCCGAACTCCTGCCCTCCCTCACCCCATCCATCCTCATGCCTCTAGTAGAGAGAACTTTCTAAAACCCACAACTAATGGGATCACTCACTTCCTTACAATCCTACAATGACTTCCATCACTGCTTCTGAGGCTCTGCTAGATCTGGCCCCTGCCTGCTTCCCACCACTTGCTATTTCTACTTAGGCTTTAGCAACACAGAAATTCTTCCAGTTTCACTAATCCTTCACGTTCTTTGTCCCCTGGGCCTTCGGATATGCTCCCGTTCCCTGGAACACTGCTCTCCCTGTTCCTCACCTGGTTGACATTGCTTGCTCTTTGTGATATCCCCAGGGCCAGGCCTAACACTTGGCTCACAATAGGCTTTCAAGGAAATACTTGTGGAAATGAAAGAATAAAAATATCTGGGCCCATAAAGACTCAAATAATTTGTAGGCTGGGGTGGGGGTCTCTTTAGGAGAGTATAGGGTTGTATATAAGATCAGGCTTTGGAGGCAGAGACCTCAGTTTAAATCCTGACTGCAGGGACACCTGGGTGGCTCAGTGGTTGAGCGGCTGCCTTTGGCTCAGGTCATGACCCTGGGTCCTGGGATCAAGTCCCACATTAGGCTCCCCGCAGGAAGCCTGCTTCTCCCTCTGCCTGTCTCTGCCTCTCCGTGTGTGTCTCTCATGAATAAATAAATAAAATCTTAATTAATCAATCCCAACTGAGCTATTTCCTGTCACCTCTGGACAAAAAGAGCACTTCCATCCTCTGTGTCTCCTCTCTCTCTATATTTTTAAAGATTTATTTATTCATGAGAGACACAGTGAGAGGCAGAGACATAGGTGGAGGGAGAAGCAGACTCCATGCAGGGAGCCCCACACAGGACTTTATCCTGGGACTCCAGGACCACGCCCCAGGCCAAAGGCAGGCGCCAAACTGCTGAGCCACCCAGGCATCCCGATATGCCTCCTCTATAAATAAGTGTCATACCTACTTCCTAGCACCCCTTCAGGTGACTTAATGGGCACATTAGCAAAGTGCTTGGTAAATGGCAGTTCTTATTATTCTTAGTACCCGGGACTTGGGTGCCAGCCAGTAGCCAAGGCAGAGGAAGGGCATGGTGAGGAAGATAAGGAAAGCAATGAAGAGCTTCCAGATGGTGGTGCTTCCACGCCAGCCAGCCAGGTTCCCACACCAGATGGAGGACAGGACTTGCTGGCAGATGGGGTGTGCTACAAACTAAGCAGAGATGGCGCGTGAGTAGAGTGGGTGGTTACCAGGCAGGGAAGAGAGAGGGGAAGCCAACTGGGTACGTAGTCCTTACTTCCCTGCCGCAAAGATTGAGCTGTATTTCTTTTCTTCTCAGGCCACCCAGCTCCAGAGAGGAAACTCGTTTGCCATGTGACCTTGGGCTGACCCCAGACCCCATCCCTCTTTGGGCCTTGGTTTCCTAGTCTATGAAGGAGAAGTTGAACTCAAAGATTTTTCTGGACTCTCTGGATCCCACATTCTCTCTCTCTCTCTCTCTCTCTCTCTCTCTCTTTCTGTCATCTCTTTACCCAATGGGTGGCTCAAACTCACAACCCAAGAGTCAGATGCTCTATTGAGTGAGCCAGCCAGGTGCCCTCAGATCCTACATTCTTGAATCTAAGTCAGGCAGTGATGGATGGGACTAGGTACCCAAGTTGCAGAATCCTTAGGGGTTCTTGTCTTGTTAGAGATGTGGGGCACCAGTCTTGAGGATGACAGGAGCAGGGAAAGTAGGGTTTGGTGTCTTGGGGGACAGGGCCAGAGAAACTATTATGAAAGGAGGTTTTTGGTTAAGCTCCTGGTGGGATAGGATATCTGAGGGTGGGTGAGAGGGAGAAGTAAGGGATGGGGAGGCTAAAAGTCTTTAGCTTATAGGAACAGGCATCTAATGAGGTGGGGAATAATGGAAACACTTGATATCTGAGCCCTCAGAGATCTAGTCTAATCTTGCTGTATAGGGAGAGATACTGAAGTCTAACATCAGAATAAGACTGGACCAAACTTACTATATAGGCCAGAGGCAGAGCTGAGTGAAACCCAGATGTCTGAGCTGAAGGTAGGGTCCTGGTGGGTAATGGGACTTGCCAGGGCTGGGGAGAGGTTAGGGGCTTAGACTAAAGGTAAGGAGGAAGGTGAGGAGACCCACAGGGCCAAGGGCCTAGATGGAAGGGTGCTTGGGATCATGATCTAGGAAGGCAAGGAGAGAACTTATTTGGGCTGTACCAGGGGCTGCCCAGCCACAGCAGGGCAGGGATGGGGGCGGGGGTGAGGGTTGGGGCAGGGCCCAGCTGACCCGCTTCTGGTTGTAGTTGATGGCCAGTCGCAGCCTCGCCAGGTTGGGGATGCCTTCCTCAAAGGCCTGGCCCAGGCCATCAGCCTCAGGTTCAGTCTCGTTGTCCTCGCCCCAATCATTGAGCACCGCAGTGACCTCGCTCTGGTTTCGGCACATGCCCAGCAGTTCAAAGCCATAGTCCTGGCTCAGCAACTCCAGGGCAATGTACTCGGGCTGTAGGGAAACAGGTCCGTGTGTGCCTGCCCCCACTGCAGCCCCCGCCCCGTGAAGCCGGCCCTCAACCCCCCAACAGTGAGCCTGGGCCACCTCTGTCCTGCCTCAGGCCATCACTTCCCCACATGGGATGTCACCCTGAGTCAGATGTCCTTTCTTTGCCACCTCAGCTCTTCTCCTTGCTGTGAGATGCCTCTTGCATCAATTTTGCTTCTCTGGTGCTCCACTCACCTCATCTCTAAGTCATTACAACCCCCCTTGCCTGTCCTTTGTATCTCCCCTTTCTAGTCCATTTCCTGTCCCACTTCTCGTCCTGTTCCTCATGCCTTCCTTGTGTTCATTTCATTAATTTTTCTGAGCACCTACTTTGCACAAGAAGCTGGCAGTTTTAGAAGCAGACACGGGTAAGGCAGTTCTTGCCTCCACTTTCCCCATCCTAGCCTCAGTTTTACTCAGGGCCCCAATCCCAGAGAGAACACAGGTGAGAACTACAGGAGGCTGGGCCCAAGCCCTCCACTGGCCCTCAGGTGGTGTCACACTGGTGACACGTTGGGGCACGGGGCTGACAATCCCTGCTGCCTCCTTCTGTGGGCTGCTGTGAGCGCAGAAGAAAAGTCCTTTGGAAGGACCCCACTTTCCTGCTACTTGTGAAATGGGGGCTCTGATTCTCCCACAACTCTGGTGAAGCAGCGTGCTCTTTCTCCAGCTCATTGGGCAAGAGCCACATCCTTCCTTAGGCCTCTGTTCCGATACCCTGGGGACCGAGTCCCCCTGGCACGGAGGAGATGTCGGTGGATGAGTGAGGGATGGAACTGGGCTGGTGGAATTCATGGCTCCTGATGAGTGCCTGCCACCAGGCCTCCCTGTTCCCCCTCACACATTCTCTGTCCCGTGCTTGCAGGCCCCTGCTCTCATCACCGTGAGATGATCTACTCTCATCTACTTTTTCAACGTGGCAGCCTTTGCTTGGACTGCACCCCTACTGCAAATATGCTCCCTCCTCCTCTTCACTTGTATTAAACTGCTTGGCTGTGTAGCGGAGATTCATTCTGCTTCTTCCAAAGAGTCTGCCCTGAACACAACAGCTGTAGCCTCCTGAGCTCTCTTTTCTGGGTTTTGGAAGCCAGGGAGCCTTCTCCACTGAGGCACGTAGTGAAGCTGAGCGGCTTCACTAGGAGGGCCTTGGCCACCTCACTCTGCTCTTCCCTGCTTCTGAGCACAAGCTTGAGGCCTCAACACACAATGGTTGATGTGGGACCTCACGGAGGATTTCAGAAAGGGCGGGTTTCACTAATGTCATCTCTAAGTCTAGCTGCTTTTCTATCTGTGCCCTCCCGCCTCCCTTAGACTCGGGCATCCCTAGGGTAGGGCGTGTGCCGCCCCCACAGCTAGGCGCCCCTAAAGCGATGGCTCTCTGCCCTTGGAAGGAGATCTTCCTTCAGGGTGGGGTTCCGCAACTCCCCCATTAAAATGAAGGGCTACTGAGAACAGAACAAGGCCTCCTCATCTTCCTGAACCCCCACCTCGGAATACCCACCGCAAGCCTACCGGGCCGTGTGGAAGGATGGCTCTGGGGACCCGGGGCGGGAGGTCTGAGAGTCCCACCTTGAACTCCGGTTCCTTGCGCGCGAGGCGCCTGAGCTCCCGGCTGAGCTGGAAGGCGGCCAGCACGGCGTCCTCGCTGGCCAGGGAGAGGTGGGCCCTGCTGGCCATGCCGCGGTACGTGTTGATGCGGGACAGGGAGAACTTGAGCAGGTCGTAGCGGCGGGCGTTGCTGCACTCGAGGCAGGCGCAGGAGACCGGGTGCGGCCGGGCAATGGTGTGGCCCTGCTCCATGAGCAGCTGCGCGATCTCGTACAAGTCCTTCTGGCAGGCCAGGGTCAGTGGGGTGACCCCGGGGCCAAAGCGCGAGCCGTCGATGGACGAGTCAAAGAAAGCCAGCGAGGAAGACCTTGTGTCCACCTTGCGGCCCTTCTCTCGTTCCAGCCGGGCCAGCAGGCGCCGCACGGCTGCTGGCTGGTTTGTGTCCACGGCCACCAGCAGGGCCTCGTGAATCTGCCGGAAGTCAAACTTGACATTGGCCAGCAGCACGTCAGTGATGGCCTCATGGCCCAGCCGGATGGCCAGATTGAGAGCTTCCCTCCAGGAGCGATCCTCGGCCTCCTCCACGTTCCTCAGGGGCCCTCCTGGCCCGCTGCCCGCTGCCTCGACCCCCGACTCCAGCAACTGCTGCACGAGGCCCAGGCGCCCCTCCTGGATGGCAGCCAGCAGCGGAGGTGGGAATCTCAGCTTCTTGTTCAGGATCTCCATCCAGGTGGGCTGCGGCTGGAGGAAGGATGGAGAGGGGGACCCCTCAGTCCTTTGCTTTTGGCGGCTCCCTCACGCTTCTTCCCTTAGGCCTCAACCCCAACCACCATACTATTTTGCTTTAGCCCGAACACCTACTAGTGTTGTTTTCAAAGTACACTTTATGCAGTACTTCTATATGCTACTTTTCTGAGTGCTTTTCAAGTACAGTAACTCACTCACTCCTTTCAATAACTCTGTGAGGTAGAGGCAGTCACCCCACCCTTCAACAGGAGAGGAAACTGGGGTACAGATATGCAAAGCCACTTAGATGAGATGGGGACCCAGGCAGCCTGGCTGAGGAGCTGGTGTTTTTTTTTTTTTTTTTTTTAGATTTTATTTATTTATTCATAGACACAGAGAGACAAAGACACAGGCAGAGGGAGAAGCAGGCTCCATGCAGGGAGCCTGATATGGGACTCGATCCCGAGTCTCCAGGATCACACCCCAGGCTGCAGGTGGCGCCAAACCGCTGCGCCACTGGGGCTGCCCCGAGCTGGTGTTCTTAACTACACTTTTTATGCTACTTCTCAACTCAAACAGGAATTACTGTTACTAGTTTTGGATTTCTGAAATATTTGCTAGTTCAAAACATCCAAAATGTGTGATATGAAAATGTAAAAAAATAAATATATCATTTCTTTTAAGAAGGAAAGTAATGTTACCAACTTTATCTATGTATTACTCTGAAATTAAATTCTACATCAAATATACACCCTATACTCTAGTATATATGGTATATCTAATGTAATCATCTTAATTATAATACGAATGTTCCCCCCAAAATTGTGTCTGTATAGGGGATACATTTCATGTCCATATTTTCTAGGAATCATTTTGGAAATACCCTTTCATAACATAGTAATAATAGCTTCTTGTATAGATTTGTTATGCTGTTAATAAATACCCCTTTTACTGAAATACTGACGTTTAAAAAATTGGTCTTGGTTGGAAAAGCATCTTTTTCTTTAAAAAAAATAGCTTAAAATGATACAAATTTATTATTACAGTCCTAGAGATTAGAATTCAGAAGTCAGTACCATTGGGCTAAAAACTCAAGGTGTCAGGGTGGCTCTAAGGGAGAATCCTATTCCAGCTTCTAGAGCTATGTTAGTTTATGGTCACCTCCACCATCTTAAAAACGAGCAGCACCGAAGATTACAAACATTTCCTTAGTCAACATTTTCTTGTGTAGATTCCTACGTGAGGAAGTACCAGGCCTGGGTCTGCCTGGGGGCCCCTTCCTCAGCACAGCTTCTACCCTCATAGGAACCCACACAAGCATGGTAGTGTGGGCACCCCGAGAAAGGGCAGGTTAAAGCAGGTAGGCAGGGGAGTCTAACATAGGATCTGCCCAGGACTCAGCTATCTTGTTGACTTCACCTCCCAGCTGCTCATCCCTCTGAGAATCCCAGAGCCTCCAACGGACAGGTCCAGACACGTCCACGCAGGGGTCTTTGAACTGGGCTTTTCCGCAGCCTCTCAGCTCTGTCCAGGCCTCCTAGCAGATCCTAATGCTCCTCCCCCACCAACCTTCCCTGGCTCTGTCCTCTCCTACTTGGAGTGGCATTTCTCCATCAGTGCTGCCTTGCCCCTCTCTTGTACCAAGCCTAGCCCATCCTTACTGTTTTCTCTGGGCTCAGGCTTGGAGCACCAAGGGCTCTCCTCCACCAACATGGCAATATCCGTCATCTGCATGGCAGCTAGGATGTCCTTACCACCCCTGAGGCTCAATCTATTGTTTAACTATGGCCAGAAATGGGACCAGGATGAGGAAAAGTAGGAGAGCAGGCCTCTTACCGTGAGGAGGTCCATGGCTGCACCCACTTATGCTGGTAGGGAGCGAAAGATTTAACTCCTGCTCTCCTGCTCCTTGGCTCCCCTGACTGTGCCCAGCTTCCTCTTTCCTACTCTTGAGTTCAAAACCCCGCCCTGAGCCATCCCTTTGCCAGGACCAGCTGCGCCCCTTCTGCCCTGTACCCTGGAGACCAGAGGAACTTGTGAGCAACACACAGTGAAAACTTTGGCGAAAGGGGAGAGGATGTAGTTGCTCCAGAAAGGCGGGAATAGAATTGAGAATGTCACAGGTGGAGGGGACCTTAGAGACCCTCTAGTCCAACTGCCTCATTGTACAGATGGGAATGGGGACTGGGATTTGCGCAAGGTTCCGCAGCCAAGCTGAGATCCATTCCTTAGTCATCAACCCATCTGATCCCTAGAAGGGCTCTGCAAGCAGGATGACAGGGGTTTTCTGTTACTGAGGGTTAATTCTGGGTCCAAGATAAAGAACTTGCTTCAAGTTCTTCAAGCAACACTGTTACTTGATTGTATCTAGGGAGGGAATCCACACATGATACTGGGGGTTAAGGTCATGGGATGCTAAAGGTTAGTCTCATGCTCAAAAATCACCCTCAACTTCCAAGTATACCACAAGATCTTATTTGCTAGGCAGTCCTTTTGTTTCACTGGGTCTCAGTTTTCCTTTCAGGAAAACGAACATGAGGGTGTGCATCACTCACTGAGAGGAAGGCATTCTGGATTGTGTCCCGAAGCCCTAGAGAGATCACCAGTTCTAACCCAGAAGTTACAAAGGGGAAAAGGATGGAGTGGTCTTGGGAGAATAGGGTGCCATAGCGACAGAAGCCTTGACAATTGGGAGTGGAGACCAGGTTGGGCCCAGATGTGCCCTCAGGCAGAGTCCTGAGGGAACCAGTGGAGAGAAGAGAGGGCAGCTTGGCATTATCAGCTCTTCTCAGTTGTTGTGAGGTCCACGCCCCAGTGTCAGTCATAGAGGGTGGGGAGGCCAAAACCATAGGACTTCCTGGCTCATGTCTGTGGGACCTCCCCACATGTGCTGGCATGTTCTTCTATTTCTCCTGCTAAGAACCACAACTGGCATATAGGGCACTGGACCCAGGAAGCGGATGGTGAGCTCTCTGGGGAGGACACCCATAGCACGGACTGCGATGAAGATGGTGATGAGGAGGGCGAGGCTGGGAGAGGCAGGGAGGTCTCTCCACAAGTGGCAGCATGCCAGGGAAGAACCTCGGTGCTGAAGGAGCCTAAGGGGGAAGAGAAAGAGGTTAGCGAAGTTGGGCCCACTTCCAGGCAGGATGCCACCCCCATGTGATTGTTTTTGCGGGAAATTTATTCTGGCTGGATATTCTACACCTGACAGCAAACATTCATCAAGGGTTTACTGTAGGCCCTACACTGTGCCCGGAGCTGGGGGGGCAGAGACCTAGGCAAGTCCTTCTGCACTGCAGAGTTCAGGGGTAAAGAGAAGCTACGGCCACAGGCGGCTGTGAAACAAAGCAGAGGTGAGATGTGCTAAGTGCAAGGTAATCTGAGAATGCTGCAGGGGCTCAGCTGGGAAAGATGATCTGAAAAGATCAGACAAGATTTGGCAGATAAGCACCATTTGAACGGGGACTTAGAGAATTGGGACCCGGAGGAAACAGTTGGGAAGGAAATGCTAGGCTCTCTCTGATAGTATTTCATATTGTTTTGTTTCATGTTTCCTCTGGGGATAGGGCCTGAGTCCTTTCTTCAGCTTGGCCAACACAATGTGAGCATGTGTTCAATGCGGACTTGTATGTAACCGTGGAGAAGACCAGGAGTCCAAGCTCGAATGTTCCCTGGCAACATTCCCAGGTCTCCTAGTCTTCCCTCAAGGGAGGCCTCGTAGTCCCACAATAACCCCCTGGGCCCCAGCAGCTCACCTGCACAAACGGGGCACTGTGCACTGTCCTGGACCTCACTGCTTTGAGCCTGGGGTCGGTGATGTTCTCTCTGACCTGCCTTTGCTGTCCTCCTCTGGTTGGGCCTCGAGTTCGAGCTGGATAAAGGCCTGTGAGAAAGAAGAAAGACCAGCTATTAGTAAGAGGCCACAGGGGCTGAAGGAGCCTCAGGTTAGGACACAAGAGTGTGGACTCCTAGATGTAGAAGCAGAAGCTTAATGGACCCAAATTGAGGGAAGTCATGTAGCCTTGAACATCTGAGTCCAGAAGTT
Organism: Canis aureus; assembly: GCF_053574225.1. NCBI lineage: Eukaryota > Metazoa > Chordata > Mammalia > Carnivora > Canidae > Canis > Canis aureus. Next base: position 25,409,360 of record NC_135633.1, read on the forward strand.
CTCTTATTGCTTTCAGGTTTTAAAAATTATTCTTTTATTGAGATATAATGCACATCCAATAAAATTCATCCTATTAAAGTATACTTTAATATACAGCTTTGGGATATTCACAAGGCTATATAACCACCACGACTACCTATTCTAGAACATTTTTATCACCCCAAAAGGAAACCCTAAACCCACTAGTAGTCACTAAACACCCCCTGCCCCCCTGCCAGGCCCTAGCAACTACTAATTTACCTTCTGTCTCTGTGGATTTGTCTATTTTGGACATTTCATATACATGCAATTATATACTGTGTGGTCTTTTTTGACTGACTTCTGTCACTTAGCATGTTTCAAGATTCATCCATATTGTAGCTTGCATCAGTACTTTATTCTTCTTTCATGGTTGAACAATATTCTATGGTATCAATATACCACATCCTGTTTATCTGATCATCAGTTGATGGACATTTGGGCTGTTTCTACTTTTTGACGATCATAAATAATGTTGCTATGAGCCTTTGTCTATATGTTTTAGTGTGAACACCTGTTATCAATTTTTTTTTTAAGATTTTATTTATTCATGAGAGACACAGAGAGAGAGGCAGAGACACAGGTAGAGGGGGAAGCAGGCTCCATGCAGGGAGCCCGACAGGGGACTCAATCCCGGGACTCCAGGATCGCGCCCCGGGCCAAAGGTGGGCGCCAAACCGCTGAGCCACCCAGGAATCCCCTCAATTATTTTTTTTTTAAAAGATTTTATTTATTTGAGAGAGAGAGAGAGAGAGAGAGAGAGAGAGAGAGAAGCACTAGTGTGTGGGGGGGAGGGCAGAGAGAGAGGGAGAAGCAGGCTCCCTGCTCACCTGAGCAGGGAGCCAGATGCAGGGCTTGATCCCCTGAGATCATGAGCTGAGCCAAAGGCAGACTCTTTAACTGACTGAGACACCCAGTCGCCCCTGTTGTCCATTCTTTGGGGTCTATTCCTAGAAGTGGAATTGTTGGGTCATATGATAATTCTATATTTAGCCTTTTGAAGAACTGCCAGATTTTATCAGAGTGGGTGCACCATTTTACATTTTCACTAGCAGTGTATGACAGTTCCAATTTCTCCACATCTTTGCCAACATTTGTTATTGTCTTTTAAAAAATTTACTTTTAAAGTAAGTTCTATACCCTATGTGGGACTCCAACTCAGGACCCTGCGATCAAGGGTTGCATGCTTTACTGACTGAGCAAGCCAGGAGCCTCTGCTACTGTCTTTTTGATTACTGTTAACCTAGTGGGTTGATCACTGTGGTTTTGATTTGCTTTTCTCTGATGGCTAATGATATTAAGCATCTTTTCATGTGCTTGTTGGCCATTTGCATATCTTCTCTGGAGAAAAGTCTATTCAGATCTTTTGTCCCTAAAAAATTAGGTTATCTTTTTATTGTTAAGTTGTAAGCATTCTCTATGTATTCTAGAAAAAAAGTCCCTTATGAATATGATATGCAAATATTTTCTCACATATTCTGTGTGTTCTTTTTATTTTTATTTTCTTGACAGTATTCTTTGAAACAGAAAAAGATTTCATTTTAACAAAGTCCATGAGACACAGTGTATGTTCATCTTCAGATTCTAATTCACTATAGAGCTACCTCCTTGCCTAACTAGCAACATGTAGACAAGGACATCTTTTCTCTACTTACCTTCTAGGTCTGGACACGGAGATCAAGAAACAAGTAGGAAAAAAAAAAAAAAAAAAAAAAAAAAAGAAACAAGTAGGAGAAAAAAAAAAAAAGAAACAAGTAGGAGTAACAATGGTACTCTCTGACCCCACTAAGACACAAGTAGGAAAAGAAGGACAGGTGTAGAAGGGCAATAAGATTTGGGGAGGTGATGTGGGTCTTTCAGGTTGACCTACTCACCTGTGGGCTTGTACCTTCCGTCTCTTTGTCCTGCCCACATCATTCACGGAGTTTTGCTCCTCTGGTCTGAGCTCTGTGTTAGAAATACTCATTAAATCTAGTACACGAACAAAAAGGCCTTCACATATGATATTTCTTCTTCTTTTTTAAAGATTTGATTTATTTATTTGGGAGAAAGAGAGTAGAGTGCGGGGAGGGGCAGAGGGAGAGTAACAAGCAGACTCCCCACTGAGCAAGGAGCCTGAAGTGGGGCTCAATCCCAGGACCCCGAGATCATGATCTGAGCCAAAGGCATATGCTTAACCGACTGAGCCACCCAGGCACCCTGATGTTCCTTCTTTTAAGAATATTCTTTCTATCTTTTTTGCCTGGCTAATTCTTTCTCACTCTTCAAGTCTTTGATGAGATGCTAATTCGTGTGAGGCACTTTCCCTGGATTCTCTAATCTAAATCTGATCATCCTATTATGCTTTGCTTCTGAGGTACTTATCACAGTCTGACGTTTCAGACTTACTTGTATGACATGGAGCTGTCTCTCCATTTGGGTAGCAGCACTACTATTTTATTTACTGTGGTATTCCTGACACCCAGCACAGAGCCTTGCACATAGAGATACTCAATAAATATCTATCCAATGAGTGGCAACAAAACCCAGCAACAACCATTTGTCCAGCTATTTGGAACTTAAGAAACATTTTATATAGTATTTAGTATTTTCCAAGGTAGTTTCATAGCTCCAGTGCCTAGCTGATCTGGTATCCCCAAAAGATTAGTTCCTTCCTATTTTCTGTCTCTTAAAATAATAAACTATATCCTTCCTTATGGCATACCGCTTCTGAAATGAGTCCTATTGATTCCTGTCTCCTGGTACTCATGCTTCCTGCTTAATTTAGCCAAAACCTAGTAATTTGCTTCGAATAAACAGATTATGGCAAAAAGTGATAGGATGCCAGTCCTGTGATTAGGTTATAAAAGACTGACTTTTTTCTTTTCATAAAAGTTTATTTATATTTTAGTAATCTCTATATCCATCATGGGGCTCGACCTTAGAACCTCGAGATTAAGAGTCTCATGGTCTTCCGACTTGGCCAGCCAGGCACCCCACTGACCTCTTTCTTGCTGCCTGCCCCCTTGCTCTGTAGCTTGCTTACTGTGATGAAGCAAGCTTCTACACTATGAGATGCTCTAGGCTCTCATGGTGAAGGAAGTGAGGGAAGTCTGACAGCCCAGGAGGAATTGAATCCTACCAACAACCAAGAGAGTGAGCTAGGGCTCAGATCACTGAGCCACCCAGGTGCCCAAACTGTTTCCTTTTTATTTTTTTATTTTATTTTATTATTTTTTTTCTGTTTCCTTTTTAAAAATGTTTTCAATGAAGGTGCTTGGGTGGCTCAGTTGGTTAAACATCTGCCTTCAGCTCAGGTCATGACCCCAGAGTCCTGGGACTGAGTCCCGCATCGGGCTCCCTGCTCAGCAGAGAGCCTGCTTTTCTCTCTCCCTCTGCCTGCAACTCCTCCTGCTTGTCTGTTCTTTCTCTTTGTCAGATTAAAAAAAAAAAAAAAAATTGAGCCACCTGGGTGGCTCAGTGGTTGAGTGTCTGCCTTTGGCTCAGGATGTGGAATCCTGGGATCGAACCCACATCAGGCTCCCTGCAGGGAGCCTGCTTCTCCCTCTGCCTAGGTCTCTGCCTCTTTCTGTGTCTCATGAATAAATAAAATCTTAAAAAAAAAATTCCCAATGAAGCAATGAGTGAAACTAAAGGTTTTCAATGAAACTCTACTTATTTTCTCTCTTGCTGTCTAGAACAGTAAAAACCAAGAACTCTGGGGTTCAAATTCTGGTTTTGCCACTTATTAACTATATGATTCAGAACCTTTCTGAACCTTAGGTTCTTTTGTAAAATGAATATAACAGTAACAGTATCTACCTCATAGGTTTGTTATGAACATTAAATACTTAAGTTAGTAAAAGTGCCCTTGCATTGTCTGGTGCAAAGTAGGAGCTACGACATTTTTAATCCTCTCTTCCTCTGTGATAAAATCATGCTATTCCCTTACTTTACTCAATATGCTCCATACACCACTACTCTGACTTAACTGTCCTTCTGAAGGGATCACAAGACATTAATGGTGCAAGAGGCCTCTATTCATATGCTTTAATTCCTTCACTTTGAAGATGTGGGAGTTGGGGCCCAAAGGGATATGGATTCCTGACTTCCAGGCCAGTGTTATTTCAATTATTACTATACAGTATCTGATTTCTCTTCTGGTAACAAGATACTGACAACTGTATTTTTCCCACATGAAGTCTCATTGGTAAGGCATCCTTGGATAGTAGCAGTGGATTCAGGGAGGAAGGATGGGGCTAGGGAGAGTGAGGAGCCAAAGGCAGGTTGTGGGGACTCACCTGCGCTGGCTGGGTGACTGGGACCTGGTTCCACGTGGCTGGTTTTTGTGTTTGCCACACTCGCAGGGGGTACCCTGCGGGCAGCTGAAAGCACCATACGGGCTGAACGTCCCAAAGACCCTGGCTGCAGGTGCTTTAGGATATCCCTAAGCTCTGAATTGTCCTTGGTGCTCCTGCAGAGAAAACAGAGACTTGGTTTCATTCAGAACAGAGACTCTCATTCTGCTCACCCAAGTCGGTAGCATCTAACCAAGAAAGCCACTTTGATATACAGAGTTAGGTCTAGAGGATGTGATTAAGTGGGGGGAAACCAGGCAGTTAGTGCCTGTGAATGATTTGGTAGGCTTTCCTTTTTTTAGGAGAAAAAAATGAAAAGTGGACAAGCAAACTCGATTCTGGTAGCTACATACATCTGATGATCTGGGAAGAATGTCCTCCGAATGGAAGGATTAGTAAGCCAGGGACTGGGACCAGACTCCTGAGCATCAGAACCCTGAGAAGAAAATGGAGAACACACATTCACCACCAGGGGGCACTGCCACCAAGTATCAGGGTAGTCCCAAACCTGAGGACTTCACCTTAATGAGTAAGTATATTTATTATAACTTTATGTGGTACTTTTGCTTGTGCGCACACTCTCTTCCGGCTCTAGGGTATGAGATCCAGTAGTTTTGTATACTTAGTTTCCCAATGCTAAGGGTTTTGTCATTATTCAGAAAGATCAAAGAATATATGCTTTTGGGAAAAACAGGGCCAGAGGACTGACAATCATGTGCAAACTTTGGAAAGCATATATATATATATATATATATATATATATATGCTACATATAAACTACATATATACATATGTAGTTTCAATCTGTATGTACATAAAATTGATTCGTGTAGGTACAAAACTCAAATCACTTCTCTCTCTTTATACACCTAGGAGAGAAAGAAATATACCCATGTTTCTCTGTATTTAAAAATAGTTCAAAAGAGAACATTCTTATAATTTTTCTCTTCTAAATATTATTTAATAATATTGTTTAATTTCCAGTATGATTTCTTTTGTGTACAATTTTGTTCACCTGCAACTAAAAACCTATCAATTTTAGCCATCATTTCTACCTATTGATAGAAAGAGATGTGTATGTACATATGTATATATAGATACCACAAGTATTAGCCTAGCCACTAGCAGTAGCCACTATATGTAACTATCATAGGTATTTTATAAACCTCTTTACTTCTAACTCTAGAAATGTCTGCATATGATAATCATGCAATAGATCATTTCCATATAGATTTTATGTGGCATGTGCTACAGTTTCTATTTTTCAAAATTCAATTTATCCATGTCAATTCATTTGTACCTATTTCCTTTTTTATTTTTCCAAATTTCCTTTTTCCCTTGAATTTAAAAGAAGTAAAAAATTTTGTCCTTAATTTGCAGCTCTGATTCTTCTATCACACTCTTCTTTTTAATATGTATGCATGTAGGCTCTGTGCCCAACATGGGGCTTGAACTCATGACCTTGAGATCAAGACCTGAGCTGAAATCAAGACCTGAGCTGAAATCAAGAGTCCAATACTCTACCAACTAAGCCACTCAGGCGCCCTTATCACAGATTCTATTAGAGATAAACATCTTTCTTGTGAAGCATGACCTTGGCTTCATTCTGCAAATATGAGAAGTAGTATTTTTGTTCACATTCACAGCTTGTTATATTTATTTAAGTAATCGCATTCATGGTTTAATACTTTATAAGTGCCATCATAGTTTCATCTTGGACCTATCACTAATTTTGAAATATTTTAATTTTCCAGGGATTTTATTTTTTCTTTGCCTTGTCTCATAAATTTTACAGTGAATGTTACTAGAAAAGATAACTGGATGGGTTTATTTAACTCTAAATGAGATTAGGAATTGGGCTCCTATGCACAAATTAAGTGTAGTCAGGTCGCTTGGCTTATTTGGTCACATGACCTGGGGCATCTCACTAAATTTCTCTGTGCTTCTGTTTCCTAACTGGAAAAACCAGTGCCACAAAAGATCTTATTTCATAGGGCTAAAAAGCCCTTATGTTTTGCTTTCACTATAATATACCACTAGAATGACACATTAGGGAAAAAAAACCTATGGAATTTTAGATATCTTAAATTATAAAACCAAGTGCCATCAACCTATTTCCATGCACCAAGCCTTAGGAGTAGAAATGTTTCGGGATCTCTTTCCCCGTGGTTTCACTGAGGTGTGTGCAGTATGTTTCACTCTGCTACTAATGTTCAACACCTTTGACATTATGGCTCTGGGGCTGCTGAGTCCCTCTGCTATCCCACCTGGGTCTTAAAGGTACAGGGTAATTTTTAAAAAATTTTTTAAAATTTATTTATTCATGAGAGAAACAGGGAGAGACACAGGCAGAAGGAGAAGCAGGCTCCACGCAGGGAGTCCGATGCGGAACTCGATCCCAGGACCCCAGGATCACACCCTGGGCCGAAGGCAGGCACCAAACCGCTGAGCCACCCAGGGATCCCCAGTGCAGGGTAATTTAGATGGCCAAAATGGAAAAGGTTCTAAGAAACTCTTATTTAGCCTATAATTAGGGAGACCACATGTCCTGATTCGCCTGGGATGATACTGTTGTCTTGATATAATTAATGGCACTCTTTTTTGCACTTTAAATGTCTCTCAGTTTGGTTGGTAAATTTTATGGTGTTCCTATCTGCAATTTGCCCCTGGATGATCAGTTATTGTAAAAACCCACTTGCATGCTCTGTTCTAGCTGCCAAGAACCAGTATGGAGTAAGACAAACAGGTCCCTAATTTCGCAGAGCTTCCGTTTAATTGGAGCCGGGGCCACGGGGCTGTAGCTCCATTCGTATCAGCCCCTGGGCACTGCACTTCCACCAGAATCTGGCTGGAACTGGAACTGTTTCCACTGGTCCTGCTGCATTTTTTAGCCCTTCCAAAGAAGGAGGAGTAAATCTCAGGCTAGGCTCTACTTTGTCTCAGTTCCCTGGGTCTCTCCCAAGGCTATACTACAAAAGCATCTCCTCTTCTCTTCTCCACGCCCAGTCTCTTGTTTTTCTCAGTAACTTTAACAGCAATGACACCTGTGACATTGACTCCTGGGGCTGAGCTTCTTTTGGTGATGTCAGATGTTTGGAGCTTCTAGAGCTATACTGTGTGCATAGGAAGGCCTGTGGTACAATGGCAGGAGAACTGATCTCTAGTCCCTCCTCTGCTCTGAGTCACTATGTGAATCTGAATATGGAGGTTCTCCTAGCTGAGATGGAGAATGAGGTGCAGAATGAGGCCTGATGATCTCTAAGTATTTTTTCACCTCTAGAATTCTATGACTCTAGCTGTATGTGATTCTGTCTTTGTACTTGTTTGTGAGTGAATTATGATGGAGGGTATCAGAAAGATTAATGAAGACACCAGTGGCAAGAAAGCAGGGGGAGTCAGAATAGGCTTAGGAGGAAAAAAATAACTAGAAGACTGGCTGAGACAAGGGGAGAGAAACTGACCAGATACCTATCCATTGTCTCTTAGCAGTATTTGTGTGCTGTGAGGGGAGAGAAGGCAGGAAAACAGATGAAATTGCAGAACACGTATCTAAGATTATAACTTGTTCTCCTGGCAGGTGGGTCAGGTGAGAATGATGATGGACAGACAGTAAGTGAGCCCCAGGACTTGCAGGTGCCGGAAGGAAAAGTCTGATGAAAGCTATAGCCCACAGGAACCTAAGCCTAAAGGATGAGATTAAGTTTGAATCCAGAAAGAAACTTCACTCTTGATAAAGAATGAGTGGTCTAATAGCTTCACTGTACTGAAGGCTCACTCCCTTGAGTCTCCCACGGATCAATGGGGAGGAGAGGTGTTAACTGGCACCTGTAAGAAAGGGTAGCAAGCCCATTTATGTTTTTATTTGAGTGTGTATGTGTACGTGCACACGTGTTTATCCCTCAATCAAGCACCAGCTTTCTACCCAGAAATTGAAAAAAAAGGTAGGAAAATACGAAGTCCTTGTTCTAGTATCGTACATACCTGGCTCAGCCTAGAGCTCTCGGGGGCTGAGGGAGCCCTCACAGGGTCATCTAAGGAGTCCAGGGAGGAACACACCCGGAGGAAGGCCAGGCCAAAAGACTGCTGACGTGTGAATGGTTGGGAGCAGGTCAGGCGAAGTCGATCCCATGACTCACCTGAGGCTGGAGCCAGGAAATCACCTCAAAGGAAAAAGAAAGAAAATGAGAGGGAAAGGAAATGTGTGAATGGAAGGGAGAAAGGATGAGAAGGTCAGTATTGAGGAGAGGGAAGAAGAGACGGACTGCATAGGGTAAACTCCAACAAAAGGAAGAATGGAGGTCATCAGTAACTGGCCCTTCATGCCTTGGTGCTTGGCATGCAGCACCATGCAGACCCATCAAGGTGCACTCAGACTCAGGGCCTTGCCTTCCCACCATCCCTCCTCAGCGTCCCACACCATGCCCGGCATGAGCACATCTTCATGCTACAACTTTCTGGGGACCTTCTCATTATCTTATTTTACAGGATGTACCTGTAGCTCTGGGGTCTGAGGTGACCACCTGCCTGGTAGGGAGCTGTATCTACTCTTCCTGGACCACGAGACCTCTGCCTCCCTCAGCACTCCATGGCCTTCACACTATGACATACCAATACTGCAAACCCTTTCCACCTTTAGCTCCCAGCACTATCCTATCTGGTAGTACCTCAGCTCCTGCACCTCCTGTGCTCCTCCCATATCACTCTTCCTTTGAGACATTACAAACACCTGAATTTCAACATAGATAAATCCTTGCTAGACTGTAAATCCCCAGAGGCCAGGAATCAGATCTTATATTTCTTCTGCAGAGTGTAGTGAACACAGAGATTTGCATAGATTGGCACTCAGGAATTACCGTATAGTACCTCAATATAGCCATCCTATAGTTTTCTATCACTTACAGAAACATTCTCTACTAACACGTGTATAGTTGTCCATCCTTATCTGTAGGGCACATGTTCCAAGACTCCTAGTGGATGCTTGAAACTACAGATACAAACTGCTTTTTCCTATATGTGCATACCTATGATAAAGTTGAACTTATAAATAAGGCACAGGGAGAGATTAACAACAATAACTAATAATAAAATAGAGCAATTATAGTAATATATTATAATTAAAGTTATATGAATGTGGTCTCCCTCTCTCAAAACATCGTAATCTACTCACCCTTTTTCTTGTGATGCTATGAGATGATAAAATGCCTACGTGATGAAATGAAGTGAGGTGACTGATGCAGGCACTACTACTTGACCTTTTGACATTATGTCAGAGGGAGCATCATCTGCTTCTGGGCTGTGGTTGACTGCAGGGGGACTACTGTACTCACACTAATGTACATTTGTACAAATAAAAACACCACTCACAAATAAGAGTTCTATAGCCACCTCCACCCAATCATGTTATGTGTAAATACAAATCATAGCTTATCAATATTCCCGGCTATCATCTATTCTCATCACAGAGAACTCATACACAAACACACCACACAGCTGTTCGCTCCCTACCTACCCCAGATATAACTGAGCACCTGCACAGGCCCCTCCTCCAAGCCCACCAACCAGCTCAGCTCCATGGCCCTCTATAGCAGGTCATCTAGCTTCACAGCACAGCATCTCTTTTTTATAATCTTTCTTGCTCAGACTCTCTCATTTCTGCTTTTCGCCTTCCTTACCATTTTTATTTTTTAATAAAATTTTTTTTTTTTTTTTTTAGGTTCGAGAGTGCTTTAATAGGGAACGCTCCTGGGCGAGGTTCCCTGACCCGGAGAGGTGGCCTGAGTCAGGGAAGTCGCCTAATTAAATTTTTTTTTAATTTTTCAAGATTTTATTAATTTATGAGAGAGAGAGAGACTGTGCAAGATGAGTACAAGCAGGGGGAGGGGCAGAGGGAGATGAAGAAGCAGATTCCTCGCTGAAAGCGGAGCCTGACATGGGGCTCAATCCCAGGACCCTGGGATCATGACCTGAGCCAAAGGCAGACGCTTAACTGAGCCACGGAGGTGCCCTTCCTTACCATCCTTAAACATGCGGACACTTGAGCGGTTTTTCCCCTGCTTTGAATCAGCTAAGGACATGAGCATGGTTGCAGGGAGCAGGGTAACAAAAGGTCTGTCCAGGGACCAGGAAGAACGGCCCACATCAATTTGCAGGAAAGCACAGCCACAGTTACCTGGGGACAAAAGGTTGAGAGGATTTAAAGGTGACGGGAAGACAGATGCTCCCCCTACTGTGCACAAAGAATTGGGTAGGAAAAGGACATTCTTCTATTCTGGGGCTATTTGGAAGCCTAGAAAGATCAAGGAACATAGTGAGCCAGCACTTGAAGTGGACGAGATCTCAGTCCACAAAATAACAATATGAAGGTTCACAGTGGTCCTACCAGCTGGAAACCTTCCCTGACTCAGTAGACTTTCTGTTTCCTCACCCTCTGGCTCTGGCAGGCAATGCTAATATTTCTCTATTAACCCCTGCTAAGGAGCCTGACACCTCTCCGTCCTGACAGAGCTGAGACCAATGGTATATGTCAATTCTCTACTCCAGAGAATTCTAAGGCCAACCTTCTCAGCCCATAAACTCCTATGGAGCCTTCTTAGATTAGTATGCAGAGCTCAGCCCCAGCCTGCTCTTGACAATGATATTTAGAGGTGTATACAGGTTCTACATCTTGGCATTTATAATTATGTCAGTGTCCTCAGGCTTTACCCAGTCTGCTCAGATCAAAGCAGGGCAGGTATATTGCATAATTCAGGGAATGCTATCCCTGTTGCATTCTATGTGAACAGAATCCTCAGAGTTTGCCAACACCATACACCTGTCCCCAGGGCAAGGGCCATATCTCACGTTCACACCATGGAAGGTGCTCAGTTCGACTGAATAGATACATTTTGGTGGCACATTTGGAGGGGAATGTTACTCCTGTGTCTCACACAGAGGTTTCCAGAGCTCGGAGAACTCACTCACCCACATCAATGTAGCCAATGGGCACTACCCTCTCCAGCTGGAGTTCTACTTTCAGTTGCCCACTCTTGTCCTGAGGGCAGCTGAGCCAAGGTCCCCTTGGACTGTCTGGGTTCAGCAAGTTCTCCACAGGATACTTGGGATCCTATGTCAGAGAGAGACGGAGCAAATCAGAAAACTCACTGAACCAAAGCCAAGAAGGATGCCCGCAAAGGAGGGACCCCTACATTCTCAAACCTTTCCAGGCATTTTAACATGGTAGAAGGAACACTACATGGTCCATAAAAATACAGTTATCACATGACAAGGGATTTACAGACCGTTTACCCCTCCTTTATTTACAAAACTACCTCATTTCATCCTCCTAACACTTTTTTTTTTTAAAAAGATTTTATTTATTTATCCACACACACACACAGAGGCAGAGGGAGAAGCAGGCTCCATGCAGGGAGCCTGATGTGGAACTCGATCCCAGGTCTCCGGGATCACATCCTGAGCCAAAGGCAGACGCTCAACCATTGAGCCACCCAGGCATCCCTCCTTGTAACACTTTAGTTTACTATTTAGTTTATTTAACAGTTTCTTAGTTAACAGATCGATAAGCTGAGCTTAGGTTCAGAAACTTACCCAAGGCCACAAAGCCAAATAACCAAAGTTAGAACACCTGTTTCTGAATCCAGAGCTCTTAACCACCACACTGCACTATTTCTTTCTTTTCATTTATAAAGCGCTTTCACAGACATCTATTTATCTTTAACCCTATGAGAAAAGAAAGGCAAGGATTTTTATTCTAAGTTTACAACTGATGGTTGGAAATAAAGTAATTCTTGGTTTGAATTCAAAATTAGTATTTTTTTGTGGAAAGGCCCTGAGCAAACTACTTTCTCTCTCTGCATCTAAGTTTCTTCATCCATAAGTAAAGGGGAGGGAGATTATATTCATGGTTTTCAATTTTGTTTTAGCAATAAAATCCATCCTCTTAACTGAAAAAATACCCTAAAATGTGTGTGTGTGTGTGTGTGTGTGTGTGTGTGTGTGTGTATTTTCCACAAATAAAAACAAAGCTCTGGTTAAAACACAGGTTGGGGGGCCTAAAGACTGTCTGCATTTCCAGAACTGGGTGCCCACAGAGTATAGTTTGAAAACCTCAGTATTAGGTGGTAAGAAATGATCGCTAGCATTTTATAAGGCTCAGTGTATAAAGAAAACCATTCCGGCTGATTATGTTGGTAAGAAGAACATGGGTAATATTTATTTTATTTCACTTAGGAGTTGATATAGTAGTTCTTAAAGACTCTCTTAAAGGTCTTTCCAAAATAAGTGGGGATGTTTTTGATTGTCATAATGATCCTGCTATAAATGCAGACTTATGTCACCCAAAATGCCAAGGTACCCTCTGAGAAACAGAAGGTAATAGAAGGTGAGGAGTGGGAAGAAAGTGTAAATGGATAGAAATGACAACAGAGGAAAGGGTGGGAAAGGGTGGGAAGTCCCTAAGAATCACCACATTGGATCAATCCTGGGCCCAGGGCCCAGCATCTAGATCTAATTGGGATAATCGGGATTTCCAGAAAGTGAACTTCTAGGTAGGAGGCTGAGATCACCTTTGATGGTGGGGATGATATCCTCACAGGTCAGAGATGACTTTGAGTGTTCTGGCCTGCTCTCAATGAGAGAGTAACTACCCTGGTACAGACTGTAGACCTACAGTTTTAGCAATTTCCTTCCAACTAAGGGTGGAATCCTGAGGTTGTTTCCTTCTTTACCTTTTAATTCCTGGGAATGCTTCTTTTACCCATCCTGCATTGCTCTGGGAACAATCTGAGCACAAGACCTATGTGTCTTCCTTTGACTTTGGATCTCCAAAGAAGGGGCAATGTCTCTTCGATTAAACTGGGAGTTTCCTGAAAGTGCAGCCAAGTCTCCTTTTCTTGTCACTCCTTTCAGTCACCAAGAAAAAACTATGCCTGCTAATTAACATTACCTGAGAGGAAAATGATACCACGTGGCTAATCTTTACAGGAGCCATGGTAGGTCCAGCAGTTCTCCCAAGTACAAGGCAAAAATACTTTCTCCTAAGATTTCTTCCGTCACCACTTTGGCACTGCCTATGTTTTGGTCCTGTCTGCTTCCAGAAGAGAAAGAATCCTCACGTTACTCCTGAAGAAAAAAACATAAGAAAAACAAACTAGCCATGGCTGGTTCTCTGGTAATTTCTGCAGCAGTGAGTAAGACTGTTTTTGGTGCCCATGATGGGCAATGGGCAGGGAACAGATCTGGCTCGGAGGGGAGATTCCAACAAACATGAAACAACTGGAATGCATTCACAGGGCAACAGAGTGGCAAGTACAAAATATGTTACTATGAGTATAGTGGGTTAATATGTAGGTCAACTCCCAAAGGCATGAGTTGTGCCTTTAATCATTCACCTATATTATGCCACTAGAACCTAGTACATAGCAGAGATGTGACAAATGTTCAATTACATCTTAATTTTTTCTTCCCTTTAAAATCAACCTTCTTTTAAAAAGTAAAAAATAAAACAAAATTAATCTTAACTTTGTTTTTCATTGTTACTCCCCTATTAGGAATCTTCAAGGGCTTGTTGATGTATGCAAATCCCTTTTTACATGGTAGGTACTTAATAAATATTAATGCAGCTTTGCCCCTCAAGGTATCTATAATGTAGAGCTCTACATTTTCTGCTTCATCTGCTCCTACTCCTTTCATCAGAGGATGTATTTTACCTCTCATTGTTTTATTTAATATTGAAAGCTCATTATGGACATCTGCACTTTGTCTTTTGCCAAACTTCTTTATGGAACATTTTAAATATATGCAAAAACATACATATTAGTATAATGGACTTTTACTCATCCATCACCTGGCTTCAACAATTCCTTGGGTAGAGGTGTTTTAAAGTTGCCTGAATGCCTTTAAGTGTGATCTCTCCCCAAATATTTATACCCTGCCTTTTTACCCTTGTTTGCTACCCATCTGGCCCCTAAGAATGAGTCCATGATTCCTAATACATTTCTGGCCATAATGTTTGGTCTTCTTGCCTCCTTCCCTACTCCCTCAATCTCCAATTTCTTCCCCTCATCTCCAAGACTTTCTTCATTCCATTGTCTTTGCTTGAAATGTTCTTTCTCTTTTGCACTCGTCAAATCAAATGCATCTCTGATGCTCAAATATCATCTCCATCTCAACCAGCTCAATTGATATTTCCATCCTCTTGATTCTGTGTTACAATTATCTAGGTATATGTCTTTTTTTAAAGATTTTACTTATTCATGAGAGACACACAGAGAGAGGCAGAGAAATAGGCAGAGAGAGAAGCAGGTTCCATGTAGGAAGCCTGATGTGGGACTCGATCCTTGGACTCCAGATCACTTCCTGGGCCAAAGGCAGGCATTTAACCGCTGAGCCAACCAGGCATCCCATTTTTTTTTTTTAAAGATTTATTTATTTATGAGAGAGAGAGAGAGAGAGAGAGAGAGAAAGAGAGAGAGAACAAGAGACCACAAGTAGGGGGAGTGGCAGAGGGAGAGGGAGAAGTAGGCTCTCTGCTGAGCAGGGAGCCCAATGTAGGGCCCAATCTCAGGACCCTGAGATTATGATCTGAGCCAAAGGCAGAAGTTTAATTGACTGAGCCACCCAGGTGCCCTATCTGAATATATGTCTTATGTCCCTTGACCAACTGTAAGCTCTTAGAGGACAAGCTTCATGTCTAATTCATTTCTGTATCTTCAATATAAGAGGGAGAAACATATAGTTCCAGATTAGCAAATGTCTTCTGAATGAATGACCATAAAAATTGAGCTCCAAAGGGCCAGCAGTCATGGAGTGCTCATAGTGGGGTACATTGCTATGCCAGTGGAAACAGTGAAGGTCATCCAAAAGTCAAGCACTCTTCATAGGTCACATTCAATACGGTGCCACGGCTTCAAAGTGGGAAGAATGCAGAATGAGTTTCTAGGCCTTCAGATTAATTAGAGTTGATTATTCCCACTATAGGCACTCATTGAACTTCAACATTTTTTCTTACTCTCGGCACAAAAAAGATGTATTGGATATATAAAAATAATAAATAAGATATGGTCTCTATTTTGGAGAAACTCCCAGCATATGTTTGTGATTTTTTTTTCTAAGATTTCATTTATTTATTCATGAGAAACACAGAGAGGAGAGAGAGGCAGAGACACAGGCAGAGGGAGAAGCAGGCTCCATGCAGGGAGCCCAACGTGGGACTTGATCCCAGGTCTCCAGGATCAGGCCCTGGGCTGAAGGCGGCACTAAACCACTGAGCCACCTGGGATGCCCGTTGTTTATTTTTTTTTCTTCTACATTTGTGATTTGATGTGAAAACTCCATCTCTCATCACTAACACAGAGGACTGACTTGGCCAGCCCCCAAACTACACTCTAGGCTTGGGGACCCTGAAGCTGTCAATCTTGGATATTTTATTTAGTTAATATTTTAGTAGGTACCAGGCAGTGCATTGGTATAGAATACACAATGAGGAGTAAGATATATACAATCTTTTTCATGAAGATCACAGTCTATCAAACTGCTTGCAGTTCTCCAAGATAAGTGCTTTCCAACCTCCTCATGCTTGTACATGCTGTAGTTCTTATTTTTTGGCAATGGCCTGTTTACCTCACTATGTAGAGAGCACTTTTAGGATGCAGATTTTTGTCATGTTCATCACCTCTCACACCTCAGGGAGATGCTGAAACACAGTAGGTACAAAAAGCCATTGAAAAAAGTAGTTTATTGGGATCCCTGGGTGGCGCAGCGGTTTGGCGCCTGCCTTTGGCCCAGGGCGCGATCCTAGAGACCCGGGATCGAATCCCACATCGGGCTCCCTGGTGCATGGAGCCTGCTTCTCCCTCTGCCTGTGTCTCTGCCTCTCTCTCTCTCTCTCTGTGACTATCATAAATAAATAAAAAAATTAAAAAAAAAAATCTAAGAAAAAAGTAGTTTATTAAGTCAATATACTTCCAATCAGAATTTCAGCAGAAGATTCTGACAAACTCATCAACAAATAAACGGCCACAAATTCTAAAAAGACAGACAAACAGATCCCAGAAACAGATGCATATAAATGGGACTTTACCTGTTGATTGTAAGATAGAACAGAGTCATGAGGCTGTCAAAAAAAAGATGAGGTAGGGCAGCCCGTGTGGCTCAGTGGTTTACTGCCGCCTTCAGCCCAGGGCCTGATCCTGGAGACCTAGGATCGAGTCCCACGACGGGCTCCCTGCATGGAGCCTGCTTCTCCCTCTGCCTGTGTCTCTGCCTCTCTCTCTCTCTCTGTGTCTCTCATGAATAAATAAATAAAATATTAAGAAAGAAGATGAGGTAATAAATGGTGTTCAAAAACTTGGTCCAGGGACGCCTGGGTGGCTCAGCAGTTATTTATTTATTTATTTATTTATTTATTTATTTATTTATCTATCTATCTATTTATTTATTTAATTTATTTAATTTATGATAGTCACACACACAGAGAGAGAGAGAGGCAGAGACACAGGCAGAGGGAGAAGCAGGCTCCATGCACCGGGAGCCCGATGTGGGATTCAATCCCGGGTCTCCAGGATCGCCCCTGGGCCAAAGGCAGGTGCCAAACCGCTGCGCCACCCACGGATCCCGGCTCAGCAGTTTAGTGTCTACCTTCAGCTCAGGGCGTGATCTGGGGGTCCCGGGATCGAGTCCCACATCGGGCTCCCTGCATTGGCGCCTGCTTCTCCCTCTGCCTGTGTCTCTCCCTCTCTCTCTCTCTCTCTCATGAATAAATAAATAAAAATCTTTAAACAACAACAACAAAAAAAACCCCAAAACTTGGTCTACTTGTGAAGAAAAATACAAGTAGATCCCTACCTCATAACATATTTGAAAAATTATCCTCAAATGAATCAAAGATGGAAACATGAAAAATACTTTAAGGTAACAAAAACAAGATTAAAGTAGAAATGACTGGAAGAAGATATCCACAACTCATAAAAACTTGGACAGTATTCAGAATGTATATTTTCAAATATTACAAATCAGTAAGAAAGGACAAAAGTCCAATAGAAAACTGGAAAGAAGATAGAAATACAAGTCACATAAGATCTGAATGACCAAGAATCCGTATTTAAAAGAATCCTTATACTCCCTGGTAATAAAGAAACTGCAACTCCTTCTTCCTCTAAGACCATGTGTACAGACATATAAAATATTTCTAATAGCAAAAAACCATAAAATTCTAATGCCCATTAGTTGAAGAATGGATAAATGGGAATACGGGAACTACTATATATATTATATAATGGAATATTATCTGTTAAAAGACATGAATTAGATGTAAATATTACATAAACATGGACAGTCTTCAAAAAATACAGCGAAAGGGTAAGTTACAGAGTGATATAGAAAACAGCTCTTATAAAAAAAAAAAGAAAACAGCACTTATGTTCATCAAAAAACAAAATGAATACACTTACACTGTGAATACACAGAATTTTTCCCCATAGACTGGAAACATATCCAGCTAATTGTGACAATAGTTGTGTCTCGGAAAGATGAAAGGGTACTGGGTCTGAGAATTGAAGACACAGAGAAGTTCAACCTTATATAATATCTGTATTATTTTATCTTTTTAAAAAATGAGGACGCAAAAAAAAATGAGGACGCAAATTGATCATGATGTCAATAGTCAATTTGGGGTGATTGGGTATAAGGTGATTACAATATTCTCTGCATTGTTTCACATAATAACAATTCCCATTTTAAGTAAATAAGATGCTTGTAGATGGTGTAAATATTACCCTGTAACTTCTGGTTGGTCCTAAAACAAAGTTGACAGGCACCCTAGTGGGAGTCCACTGCTCATCCCTGGCACTATTCTCCCCCATAGATCCAGCTGGGATGCTCAGGGGTTAAGTGTGCAGGGGCCACAGGTTGTAAGTTGTAAGAAGTAAGGCTAACAAGGGGTTGGAAATGAGTTAGCAAGTTTAAGTTGGGGCGCAGCACAGAGAATACAGATGGGAGCTGGGGATGCAGGACGCGTAGTCGGAAAGAGTATCGAGATGTGTGAAGTGATCCTAAGGCGTGAGAGGCCAAGAAGCAGTTTGGGGCAGTGGAGGTCGCGCGAGGCTCTTCTAAGCCGCGCAGCACCCCCCCCCCCCCCAAAAAAAAAACCTTGGAACACGCTGTTTTGTGTATTCCTGCTCCGCCACCCATTCTCGGCAACTTCCCTCCGCATCAACAGCCTCCCAAAGCCCCTCACCCGGGACAACGGACCTCGAAGAGCCACCGCAGCCTCAGACCGTGGACCACGAACCCATTCTCCCGCCAATTCGGCCCTCTGACCTCCGCCGTCTGACCTGGATCACGCCTCTGACGCCTCTCCAGGTCCGGGAAATTGCTCTGTGGCCTCAAGAAGCCGCTGTTTCTGAAAAATGACTCCCATCGAGGCAAGAAGACATTCGCTAACAGCAAGAAAAATACATTTCGTGTGTATCTATGTATGCTTTACGTCTATTTTTAAATGTATATTTTTAGGCATATATTATGCAAATTTTCACTCGCTACAAGTCTTTCAGAGCTCGGAACTTAAACTTCCGGGTCAGATTCAATGCATTCTGGGAAATGTAGTCCTTGGCCTCCACGCTTCACTTCTTGGAGCTCAGAGTGAGGGAGCGTCGCGAAAGTTGACGATTTAGAGACCCTTCTCTTTGGCTGTCTAAAAGGGAGAATTGGTGAAATATTTGCACTGAGAATAATACAAACCCAATTTCTCATTTTCCAAGAACCCTCCTTCACGGAAGCTTGGAAGTGCACGGAAACCTTCCCTCCCTGACCTTTACGGAGTAGCAGGTAGACGGTCTCTTAGTCCCTCTCGGAGCTCCGCCTGTCTTGATGCCCCGCCCCCCTGCTGGAGCTCGAGCCGCCGATTGGCTAGGAGCACTTGAGCGGCGGAAGCAGCTGGCTAGCGGGGGGACGAAGGGAGGGGGAGAGTTGTGAAGATGGCGGCAGTGGTGGAGGTGGAGGTTGGAGGAGGTGCTGCCGGGGAACGGGAGCTAGATGAGGTAAGAAGAGTTCAGAGTCAAGGAGGGAAGAGGCTCAGCCTGAAATTGAAGGGAGGGGAGGAGAGTAAGGTCCTGGGGGAGGCGGGACCCTGAAAGGGAAGGAGCCAACTGGGGGGCGGGTGCGAGGAGAGTGAAATCAGAGGTACCCTGGGCTCGGGGACTCAGAGGCGGTCACGGGGGTAGGAGACTTGCAGTAACCTCAAGGGTGGAGGTGGAGGACAGGGAGAGAAGCCAGGGAGGGTGGGGGGGTTAAGATTTGAGATTATTAGCTGGGGGTCCTAGGGTGTGACTGAAGGGCTCAGAGGGAGCTTGAGTTGGAGGGGCGTGGACTTCTGTAAGGGAAGGCCGGGCTTTCGCCGTGGGAGAGTCGAGTCTGGATTTGGGGTGGGGGTTGGGGACGCGGACCGCGGGAGAGTGCTAGTCTACTAGTGATATAGCGTTATTTTTATGTAAGAACTATTTTATCTATCCTTACACTCTAGGACTTTGTACATAATGTGCAGTAAAGTTTTGGGCACTGAATGGATGAATGAATGATTATATACCGGAATTCATTCACTCAGTTGACAAACATTACATGCTGTCTTTGTGCTGAGTCCTGGACTAAGTGCTAGGGATATAGGGGCCCTCCCATGGAACAGCCCATAGCCTAGCGGTGGGAGACCCACAAGGCAGACAAGTCATTGCATCAGCGGTATAATGGTGGCACTGAAAAGAGGGGACCAATTCATTTGGGGCTAGAGAAGGCTTCCCAGAGGAACTGAATCTTATGGGATAAATGATTCTCTATTTCTGGCGCCTTCTGGACGTATTAGTTCTTTGAAGGTGAGCTCCTTGAGGATGTATGTCCCCTTTTCCTGTTTAATAGGCGTTGAACAACTGATGTATTAAATTGCCAGTGGCCCTTGAATCACTGGGAGGGAAAGGGACCCTGAGTTTGAAAGGAATGAAGGGATGGCGCTGAGAAGTAAAGAGAAGGTGACAAAGGAAAGGGAGATGATTCTGAGGCCAAAGGTATATTCAGAACAAGGGGTGCTTGTGACTTTGCACAGGACAGTAGATGGACAGCACAGAGGGATGGGAGGAAAGGGATTGATTGCCAGGAGTGGAATCGAGGGGATCGCTGAGAGATCAGAATATTACAGGTCTTGGTTTTGGGGATGGGAGCCTGGGGAAGACTGGGGGTGAGGCTCAAAGAAAGGGAGTAGAAGTGGACTGGAGAAGTCAAGACTGTTGCTTCGTGGTGGGATGACTTAGTGGATTCGGTTTACCTGAGTGGGATGATTAAGGTGGCAGGATGAGACTGAGTAAGTGACAGGTGGTTAGAGCAGGGGGAGGTTTTTAAAGAAGCACTTTAGACCCATACCTGCTAACCACTCGAGGTATTTGATATCGCTCAGTTGGTGACAACGGGTGGTGGCTGTGGACATGACCTCTAAGGCCCCTTCCAGCTTTAAGTTTCTGTGATTACAGTTGGCTGTGGTTCAGTGAGGTGTGTTTGAAAGTGCCCTGGAAAAAGTAAATATGGTATTAAAGTTATTACGTATGGTTTGTTAGTCATGAGCTTTCCTTTGAGGGCGGCTTATTTCAGTTATGTATATCAGGGACTATTGGGATAGAGAGCAAAAGTACTGGGAGAGGAGAAAAGAAAAAGTCTTCAAGTGATCTAAGACACTTTTGATTTTTGCTTCTTAGCTTTTCTTATGTTTTAAGAACTTAAGAGCTTCTAGTTGTGTAATATACTTACTATGAGTATGTTATAGACTTATTAGAGTGTCATGCCTAGAAATCAGCTTTATATGTCACCACCAGCATCCGTCCCAGAAACTTCTATTAACTTGTTTTACTTACTGAGAAAGAATATAATCTGTCTGGAAATTCTATATGGACTAGTTCTATCTTTTGTGTGTCTGAGAAAATAACTCTGACAAGCAGGAACAGCCAGTTATCCCTTCAAGTTCCCTTCCCCCAAACAAACGAACAAACAAAAAACCAGGGGTCTGGTCTGGCGGACCTTAGTTTATGTGAGTTTCTATTAAAGTCTACCCAGCTGTTTCTTAGCAGCCTTAATTAGTGAAGAAGGTGAAATTCATCCTTATAATTTGTAATTATGGAGGTCTACTGTGTGTTATGCACTGGCAATTCAAAAGTAAGACAGGATCTTTACCCTAAGTTACAATGTGGGGAAGAGACACGCAAATAGCTCTATAGTGCTAGATAATTGTTATAATGGAACTGTGTAAAAAATTCAGTGGGGGCAAGCACTTAAGTCTGCTAGGGGGAGTCAGTGAAATCTTTCTGACAGAGGTGGGTTTTGAGCTGAAAAAATAAAGATTGGGTTTACAAAGAAGTGATTTGCATGTGGTGATAGAGTTGTCTTCCGGTAGCCCTTTTCTGTTTGATGGGGAGACTACCTTAAGGCACCGGATAAGGGTAGCGGGTAGCCTAACTAAGAGGCAGTTGGTACTTTTTGCCACTTCTTTGGAAAGATGGCACATGCTGTGGTTTTGTCTTCAGGATATTGTACTTGTGTTTTCCAATATCAGATGCCGTTAGCATGATAAGTGGTCTGGAATAGCAGCCATCAGTTCATTCATTCCTTTCCTCTTTTGTCTTTTCATTATTTGCTTCTCTAGTAATTGAGGTGACAAAGGCTTTGCTAAAATGCCTCTCTTGTTTTGGAGAGGTGTTTGGAAAAGAGGGTTTAGGAAAGGTTACAGTTTATTGAGTCCTTACCATAAACCAGCCCCTGTTTAAAATCATCTACTTGCATTATCTCATTCATTACTAATAGCAGCAGCCCTGTGAGTTAGATGGTATTAACTGCATTTTATACCTGAGAAGACTGAGGTTGCATAACTTTTCTAGGATTCTACTGTTTGTGAGTGGGGAGGTTCACATTCTAACCCAGGTCTGCCTGTGCTATCCTGAGCTTAGCCTGTGCTGTACTGAGCACCTTCGTTCCATTTCTCTATTATTTGTGCTGTGGGTAGGTAATTTTTTAAAAATTTATTATTCATGAGAGACACAGAGAGGCAGAGACATAGGCAGAAGGGGAAAGCAGGCTCCCTACAGGGAGTCCGATGCAGGACTTGATCCCAGGACCTGGGGATCATGACCTGAGCCAAAGGCAAACGCTCAACCACTGAGCCACCCAGGCGTCCCCTCTGGGTAGGTAATTTAAAACTGTATAGTCTTATGATCTCATGTGAAAATTGATACAGTACATTTCATAAGTGACTATGATTCAAAAGAGCATTTTGAGTCTCACATTTGTGACAGTGATTTTGTTAATATTCCCTAATTATAATCAGGGAAGTTGAGGTTCAGAGTATTTGAGAATGCTGAGGATCTTGCAACTACTAAGTGGTTTAAACCCATATATTTTTCCAGATTCCAAAGTATTTGTTTCCCCTCAGTTTAAAGGCCTAAACTGCAGACTCATCTTACCAAAGTAAACTACCCCTTTCTTTATATACAGAAGTTTCTCTTTAAAAAAAAAAAAAAAAAAGATTTTATTTACTTATTCATGAAAGACAGAGAGAGAGAGAGAGAGGCAGAGACATAAGCAGAGGGAGAAGCAGGCTTCCTGCAGGAAGCCTGATGTGGGACTTGATCCCACGACTCTGGGATCACACCCTGAGCCAAAGGCAGATGCTCAACCGCTGAGCCACCCAGGCGTCCCAATATATACAGAAGTTTCATCTCCAAAACATGAAGTAGCATTTCATTCCTGAGAGATATAAAGTAGGGATTGACAAAAGGAATGTTGTTTTTTCTATACAGGTCCTTTAATTTACTGATAACTTGATTCTGCTAACCCTCCTGAATGGGAGGAGTGATTAGTTTAGGGGTAGTTAGGGAGATGAGAGATGGGTCTAGCCAGCCTAGGCTAGGTATTAAACAGGATGTAATAACTGGTTAAACTCAGTTCTTGGTCTCAACTTGCCAAACCACATGGCCCTGGAGGACGTTAGTAGGATAAAGCATTGTTATGAGATAGGTGGCCCAGAAGCAGACCCACTCCTGGAGCCAGTTAGCTCCTCCTGGAAGGTGTAGCTGGCCAACCTCAGAGAGGAATTGGAGACCTCATTTTGGCACGGAGAGCTGGCTTGGGATCTAAGGTAGAAAAAGCATGTCAACATCCAATCAGGGCCAGCTAGCCTGCCTGCCTGGCCAGTGCCTGTGAATTCTGGATGTGTCTACTCCCAGTGCTTGTTCATCTGCCAGAATGATGTTATATCATGCAGATCAGTGAGTAGTTTCAGCTCAAGTTCAAAGCAAGAATACCAGTCTACAACTAACTTGAGGTATTGTTGCCTCAAGTATGTAATTTACCTCATCTGGGCCCTATTTTATTCTTGTTAAAAGAGGAGATTGGACTAGATTGGTGGCTTTTAAACCTTTATTTAGCCATACCTATTTTCTTTTTTAAGATTTTATTTATTTATTCATGATAGTCACACAGAGAGAGAGAGAGAGAGAGAGAGGCAGAGACACAGGCAGAGGGAGAAGCAGGCTCCATGCAGGGAGCCCGACGTGGGATTCGATCCCGAGTCTCCAGGATCGCGCCCTGGGCCACAGGCAGGCGCCAAACCGCTGCACCACCCAGGGATCCCAGCCATACCTATTTTCAAGAAGAATCTTGATTTGAAGCCTTGGGGTCCTTGAAGAGACTCAGAACCCCTTGTATATCTTAGGACACACTTTGATAATCAAGGTGCTATCTGTGACTGCCCCTGATTGGATGACCCTACCGTTTGTTCCTTCAGCTGCCTTCCCCCATACTCCTAGCCCAGGCCTACCAAGGATTATTTTGTCTGTCTTCCCCACCAAACTCTTAGATGAGAGAGGAAAGCCCAAGTCTATCTTGCTCATTGTTGTAGTTCTTTCCCTCAGCATGCTGCCTGCCATACAACAGGCACCCACTAAGTGTTGTATAATTATTATTTTTAAGTAATAGTAATAATAGCTACCAGTTAGTATTTGTAATATGCCAGCTCCTCTGCTCAGTAGTACATGGTTTTTTATTGAATGTTTACAACATCTCTATGAGAATTGAACTGTTGGACTGAATCATGGTGGTTTGTTTTTTTTTGAGATTCAATGTTTTTTAATTTAATTTTTATTTTTTTTAAAGATTTTTTTTTTTAATTTTCTATTTATTTATGATAGTCACAGAGAGAGAGAGAGAGAGAGGCAGAGACACAGGCAGAGGGAGAAGCAGGCTCCATGCACCGGGAGCCCGATGTGGGACTCGATCCCGGGTCTCCGGGATCGCGCCCTGGGCCAAAGGCAGGCGCCAAACCGCTGCGCCACCCAGGGATCCCTTTTTTTTAAAGATTTTATTTATTTATTCATGACAGACACAGAGAGAGACAGAGAGACAGAGACCCAGGCAGAGGGAGAAGCAGGCTCCATGCAGGGAGCCTGATGTGGGACTCTGTGGGACTCGATCTGGGTCTCCAGGATCAGGCCCCGGGCTAAAGGCGGTGCTAAACTGCTGAGCCACTTGGGCTGCCCAAGATTCAATTTATTTTTATTTATGTATTTATTTATTTTTAAAGATTTATTTATTTATGATATATATATATATATACGTGTGTGTATATATATACATATATATATATGTATATATATATATAGAAAGAGAGAGAGAGAGAGGCAGAGACAGAGGAGGGGGGAGAAGCAGGCTCCATGTGGGGAACCTGATGCGGAACTCGATCCTGGGACTCCAGGATTGCGCCCTGGGCCAAAGGCAGGCGCCAAACCGCTGAGCCACCCAGGGATCCCCAAGATTCAATTTATTTGAGAGTAAACATAAGTAGGGAGGGAGAGGGGCAGATGGAGAGGGAAAGACAGACTCCCTGCTGAGTAGGGAGCCCTATGCAGGCTCTATCCCAGGATCCGGGAGATCGTGACCTGAGCTGAAGGCAAACACTTAACGACTGAGCCACATGGGGGCCCCTGGACTAAATCATGTTTAAAACTCTTTCTGGTTCTAACATACTGTGCACCATGTTTCTGGTTACTGCCAGGTCTTTGTTGGTGGTGCTGTCCTGTCTGCCTAGAATGCCTTTCCTTTCTCTCTGTGTGTTTCCAAATCCACCTGTACTTAAGGTTCTAGCCCAAGGCTGATGACTTGACTTCTAGAAGTATTCTGATCTACACTGATGTCTTCTTTCCTTGCCTTTGATGGTTTTTTTTCTGTGTTCATTTATAAATTTATCAACTTTTTCGGAAACACCTTTTGTGTGCCAGGCACTATGCTATGCTTGAGGATACCAAGATGGAGAAGGCGTGATAATTGCCTTCACGGAGTTCATGGACTAGCATGAGAAGAGAAAGACTGATAAAAAAACATGTCACAGGTGCTGTGCTAGGCAGTAGGTGTGGTAGGTAAATCAACGAGGAAGTGGCAATTCATGTCCTATCTCCTCTTCCCTGCTAGACTGGTAAACCCTTAGCAGCATGGCAGTAGAAATCCCTTGCTTCCTTAAAGTAGTAATCATAGCTTTGTTTTGTTGTGTTTTTTTTTTCTCCCCCTCCTGTGGGTCTCTCCCTATAGACACTTGATATATGTTTCTTGTTTCCAGGGGTTTTCTTCTCTAGAGATTTTTGGCCAAAACCAAGATCTTATTGAGGGATTGAGGCATGTGTGACTGAAGTTTAATCTTGGATGTCTGACCATTTATCTTTGGACTATGTTTAAGGCATATAAAATGAATAATAGCATAGTGTAGTAGGAAAAAAGCATAGTAAACAATACACTTGGGTTCTAGACTAGGAGTAGCAGATTTGTTTTACCTCACACACAGCTGAATGATAATAGATGCTTAGAAGGCTGTGTTGAGGAAGATTCTGAGACCAGGGCTCAGCAGGTGGGTGTCAAAGGCAAAATAAGATACTTAGTGTTAGGTCCTGTGCCAACTGTTTAAGTACATTATCTAATTTAACATCAAAACCTTACTGTAGCTACTATTATGGTTATCCCCATCCTACAGATGCAGAAACTGAGGTATAGAGAATTTAAGTAACTTGTCCAGTGTTATACAGCTAGGTATGTGACAGAGCTAGTGTTCAAATCCAAGATGACTCCAGCACCTGTGCTCTTAACCACTCTGGGTGGTGTGAGTACTGTATACTTCTAATATTGTCCTACATTGGATATTTCTACTACTTAAGTATGTGACGTCATTTACAGAGATAATTTGGGGTCATGTATTTGTCTGTCTCCCATGAGATTAGGTTCTCCTTGAAAGCCCTGTCCATCCTTATATCCATGGTGCCTGGCAAAGAGTATGATTCAATAAATGCATGAAGATATGAATTCATAAAAGATTTCAACCTCTCTGTACCTCACTTCTCCATCTGTAAAATGACAGGTTTGGACTTAGATGATGTTTTAGAGATCTCTTGCAACTTTGCAAGTCCTGGATCCCAGTATTTTACCTGGCCTGTTTCCTATAGTTCCTATCAGGTATTCAGGTACTATTTTATTTCTATCAGGTAAATACTAGTGAATGACAGAGTGAGTGAAAGTATAATTATTGTGTTTTTGGTTTTGTTTCAAGATTATTTATAATAAATTAAGATTATTTATAGTGAGCATGTGTGTGAGCGTGAGCATACAAGCAGTAGGGGAACAGGGAGAAGCTGACTCCCTTCCCTGCTGAGCAGGGAGCCCAATGCAGGGCTTGATTCCAGGACCCCAGGATCATGGCCCATGTGAAAGGCAGATGCCAAACCTACTGAGCCATCCTGGCACCCCATATATAATTATTGTTAATAATCTATGCTAATAATATTAAGTTGAGAGAAGAAAAAAAATGGTAATAGGGAAGTTGTAGACAAAAAGGCCCACATTTAACCCTTGACTTTTTAATGCAGAGAGTCTCATACTTGGGCAGATACCCTGTCTGCAGACAGTGTATCCCATTTGGTTTCCCATTCACCTATCCCCAGCTCACTCTTGCTTTTTGCAAGTCACTTCTTGATTAGGCTTATATCTTAATAACTCATCTATTTTCAGAAGGAATTTAAATTGTCATCTGGTCAATAAAATGGGATAGGAGAGAGAGAGGAAAAGATGAAGAGGAATGTTCTAACTCCTTGAATGCAGAGACTGTTTTTCTCTTTACATTCCTCAGTGACTTACCTACCCACTGCTTGGCACATAGCAGACATCAATATATTTATTAAATAAATGATACGGGCACCTGGGTGACTCTTGATCTCAGTTCAGGTCTTATTCTCAGGGTTATGAGTTCAAGCCCTGTGTTGGGCTCCATGTTGGACTTGGGGCCTACTTAAAAAAAAAAAAAAATGTCATAATTAAGAATGTTTGTAGGTGTGGGTTATGTTCAGGAAAAGGTAAGTATTGACTTGATAGCAAAGGTTACCTGATGTGGGGATCCCACATCAGTGGTTTAGGGCCTGCCTTCAGCCCAGGGCTTGATCCTGGAGTTCCAGGATCGAGTCCTGCATCAGGCTCCCTGCATGGAGCCTGCTTCTCCCTCTGCCTGTGTCTCTGCCTCTCTCTCTCTCTCTGTCTTTCATGAATAAATAAATAAAATCTTAAAAAAAAAAAAGAAGGTTAATTGACGCTTAACCGTCTGTTCTGGAAATAACACAATAGCACCTGATAGCATTTGCTTACAAACTGCTTATGAAGCATTTCCATTTGTAATTAATGCCATATTGCTCCTTACCAGTGAGTCACAGACACAGAATCTGAGGACTTGCTCTCTGCCCCATAGTACCGGATATAGATTTCTGTCGGCACTTACCACGTTGTATTGTTTGTCTCCCCCATTGGGCAATGAACTTCTGGAAGGGACAGCTATATTATTTTTCATCTCTATATTCCTAGCACCTAATCTCTCACAGTGGCTAGCATAGAGTAGATATTCAAATGTTTTCTGAGTTTGAATCTTAAATCTAGTCCATCATCCTTGTCGAATATCTTCAGCAAGTGATCAATCCCAGTCTATGTTTAAAACCCTCTAATAGTAGGGAGCTTTTCTCCTGTTTTTTTTTTTTTTTTTTAAGATTTTATTTATTCATGAAAGACACAGAAAGAAAGAGAAGCAGAGACACAGGCAGAGGGAGGAGCAAGCTCCATGCAGAGAGCCCGACGCAGGACTCGGTTCCGGGACCCCAGGACCATGCCCTGGGCTGAAGACAGGCACCAAACTGCTGAGCCACCCACGGATCCCCTTTTCTCCTGTTTTCATCCTGTTCCCTCTTTGAATACCTCTGTTGCAGTATTCTTCAAATTGGGCTAGAATTTTTATTTCTGTAGCTTCAACTTTTTAGTACTTGTTCCTTTTCCCAGATCCTGCTTCTCTGCATCTTTGACTCATGGAAGCACATACAAGCACAGGCACTGCCAGAGAATGCCTCTGGGGTGTGTAGGTTCAATCTGGGGTGGGGGTGGGGCTATTTGTCCTGAAAGCCTACTCCATGAAAGCCAACCCAAGATAATCCATCTGGTGTCATTCCTTATCTCCACTTTATTTGTATTTTCCCTTCTTGGAGTAGTTTGTTATCTTTTTGCTCCTCAGAGGAAAATCTGTAGGTAAACATAAACTCATTAGTTCTCTCTAAAGTACAGCTTTCCCAAGGGGATGCTGAGTTATGGCCATGGGGCTTTTGTCCCTGAGCAACTAGGGAGAAACGGTGGGGAAAGAAGCAGGGAACTGGAGGCAGAGAGCATAAAGCATAAGCCTGCCAAGGTTTGTGTTCCCTCTGTTCTCCTTCCCCTTTTCCAATAGGATATTCTCAATAACTTAATGTGTCTGTTACTTAAGAGGACTCTAATGACATTTTACTCCTCATTGCCCATAGGCTTGAGCCTCAGCTTTTCTTGAATCTGTCAGCACCCAGCAGAAACAGTTTTTCTCCTTCTATTCTAATGATAACAATAGCTAACTTTTTTAGTGCATACTATGTACCAGGCACTATAGTAAGCATTTTACATGGCGTTAGCTCTTTTAATTCTTTTTAATGCTATTATGTTAATTTCTAGGTGAGAAAAACCAAGGCACAGCTAAGTAATTTTAATTTACTCAAGATTGCATAGGTTGTAAGTGGAGGTAGGATTTGAACCTGGCTATAGGACTCTATGATCTCTATTACTGGTGTCTCTATAACATGGACTCACTATTTTTGAACTTCACTACATCTTTATTGAGTGTTTAATTATGCCAGATACTTTGTTTGGTCTCGGGAATTCATAAATGGATAATGAGACTATCTGCTCCAAAAGAGTTAATGGTCTAGTGGGAAAAGGAACCCATCAACTGATAATGACAGTATGTGTTATGAGTAGAGTTATACAAGGTGCCACAGGTACATGGATGGAGTGCCTACATATATTTGGGAGAGTTAGGGAAGACTTCAGAGAGGATATGACGTTGGGCTAATTCTTAAAGGAGAGGTAAAAGTTTACCATATGAATAGGAGGCCAGTTGACACCAAGGTGAGTAAAAATCATATATGTGAAGAGATGGAGGCAAAGAATCTCTAATCCTTTTTTTTTTTTAAACTGTTGAGCCTTTCTTTTTTTTTTTAATTTTTATTTATTTATGATAGTCACAGAGAGAGAGAGAGAGAGAGAGAGGCAGAGACATAGGCGGAGGGAGAAGCAGGCTCCATGCACCGGGAGCCCGACGTGGGATTCGATCCCGGGTCTCCAGGATCACACCCTGGGCCAAAGGCAGGCGCTAAACCACTGCGCCACCCAGGGATCCCAGAATCTCTAATCCTTGAGCAACTATTCTTCACTACTAAAACATTTATTGATAACTGCTTGTTTTGTACAAGGCGCTGTGTTAGGCACTTGGGTTGAGAGAAAGGATGCTAGATCATGTTTGTAGCTTTCAAGGAGCTTACAGTTCTGTTAGAAAATAGGACATAGGAGCTTACAGTTCTGTTAGAAAATAGGACATAGGGCGTTTAGCACCGCCTTCAGCCCAGGGCCTGGTCCTGGAGACCCGGGATCAAGTCCCACGTTGAGCTCCCTGCATGGAGCCTGCTTCTCCCTCTGCCTGTGTCTCTGCCTCTTTCTCTCTCCTCTCTGTGTTTCTCATGAATAAATAAATAAAATCTTAGAAAAAAAAAAAAAAGAAAATAGGACATGTAGTTCAGTTACAAAGGTAGTGGCTATAATTATAAAATAAGAGGTCCTAATTACCTTAACAGTAGAAAAAGCAAAGTACTATTGGGGAAGTAAATCCCTTCTCATTGATAGAATTAGGGAAGACTTCATGGAGAGGGAGACTTCTGAGCTGGACCTTAATGGATGATTTAAATATCACTAGAGAGAGAACATTAGGAATAAAGCTCCCAAGTAAATGTGAAAAAGAAGGATGTATTTGGAGATCATCAAGTAAGGGAGGACTAAGTGCTAGATCTAGAAACATAGGTTGGGACCAACATGAGGTTGATTTTGAATGCCACGCTGAGGAGTTAAGATTTGTTTACTCATTGCTTCAGTCATCAGTTATTGAGTGCTTATATATGCTGCAGATACTGTGCAGGGAGCACAAAGATGAAAACCTGGCTCCTACTCTCAGGGGGCTAATAGTCATGTAAGGGAAGATAGACATGGAAACAAATAATTATGGTATAGTGTAAATGGGTGTCATACCGTGGTGACCCAAAGGAGGGACTGATTAACTAACTCTGCTTAGGGGAATCATTAAAGACTTAGCAGAGAAGGTTCTTAGTTCTTAAGAATTAAATTTGAGTCCAATAGATAAAGTCTATGAGATAGGAATAGTGGTCCAGCAAAATGAAAAGCTATACAAAGGCTTCCAGGCATTAAACAACATAGAATATTCTAGGAACTGAAATAATTTGTATATAACTGAAGTATAGGCTAAATGTAGGGGGATAGCAGTGATAAACGATCTGAACACGTTAGATCAATGTTAGATCATTCTAAGGAATGTTGAAGTCTGATAGAAATGTAGAAGTTATTTTTGGAGGGATCAGGTTGAGAAAAGAAGAAATTAGTTGGGAGTACTTGAGTAGCTAAAACATAATGAGGGTCTGAGCAAAAGCAAAGGCAGTGAAGGTGAGAAAAAGTGAGCAGCTATAAAAAATACTAGTGCTTCCACTTATTCTTTGTGCTTTCTGTACCTCTCCTTTAATCCACTCACATATTCATCAAGCGTTTATTAAATATGTAATCTGTATTGCTCGTTCAATCTTTCTTTCTTCAAATACTGTGCGTACAATAGACAGGCATTTTTCTTGGTCCCAGTAACTCTGCAATGAACAAAACAACCAAGGTCGTTGCTCTTGTGAAGTTTACTTTCTAATGGGTGCATGCAGAACAAAATAACTGCAAATGATGATAAGTCCTCTGAAGAAGGTAGGGTGATATGATGGAGAACAACTAGGAAAGGTTATGAAAAGCCTCTAAGGTGATATTTGAACCAACACCTGAATGAAGAAGACCTAGGAATTTGAAGATTTGGAAACAGACATGTGTCACATGGAGGGAGAAGTACAAATCAGTGGGAATGAGTTAGACACATCTGGGGACCAAAGTGAAAGCCAGTGTGTCTGAATCAAGGAAAATAGTACCAATGAGGTCAGGGAATTTTGGCAGAGCCAGATCTGTTAAGGTCTCATAGATGCCACTAAACCTGTTGAATTTTATTGAGTGTACAATGAATAGATTTTGGATGGTTTGAAAGATGAAAGTGAGGTGAGCTGGTGTGCATTTTTTTTTAAGATTTATTTATTTATCTTAGACTACATGAGTGAACGCAGAGGAGGAGCAGAGAGGGAGAGGAAGAGAATCTCAAGCAGAGCCCAAGACTGGACTGGATCTCTAGACCCTGAGATCCTAACCTGAGACCAGTGCTTAACCAACTGAGCCACCTAGACTTCCCTGCTGGTTTGCGTTAAAAAATACCTTTCTGGCTGCTTTGAGAAGAATGAATTGTAGAAGGACATTCAAGGAGAACAGTTAGGAGACTTGCAGTAGTTCACGTGAGAGATGATAGCATTGGAGGTAGGATAGCAGAGATGATGGGGAAAGTGGATGAATTTAGAATATGTTTTGAAGTAGAGCCTACAGAACTTGCTTGTGGATTGGATACTAGGTATAAGGGAGATACTCAAGCTTGACTTTCAGATTTTGGGGACTTTTGCTTTGACTTGACTAATTGGCGATACCATGCAAATAGAAGGGATCAGGGGAGAAGTTTTAGGGGGAGGGGAGAGGAAATATGAAAAATTGTTTGGCCATTCTATGTGACTTCATCTCCACTGTTTGTTCAAAGGAGAATTAGTATCTATTTCCAAAGCATGTGCTTTATTTCTAGTGCTAGGTGTGAAGTATGGAGGGGATGCTGAATGAGTAAGGCATTATCCTTGTCGTCAAAGCTGTAAAATGTTAAGTAACATCCATCTAACATTTATTGAACACATATGGTGTACCAGATTACAGGCCAGTTCTTTGGGCCTGTAATTTTTTTTTAAGATTTTATGTATTTATTTGAGAGAACACACATAAGAGCATGAGCAGAGAGGGGGCAAAGGGAGAGAGAATCCCAAGCAGACTTCGTGCAGACCCTGAGATCATGATCTTAGCCAAAATCGAGTAAGATGCTCAACTCTTCAACTGACTGAGCCAGTCAGGCACTCCCAGGCTAGTTCTTTGAAACACAAAAGTGAATAAGATTCAGATGATCCTCGGACCCACTTCACATCCAGTAAGATTGCTGAATGGGGGAAGATATTTGCAAATTATATATCTGATGAGGAACTTTCATTCAGAATATATAAAGAACTCTTACAGCTCAGCAAGAGAAAGATAAATAATCCAGTAAAGACTGGACAGATGATCTGAATTTGACTTTTTTTCCCAAGAAAATATACAAATGGCTAGTAAGCGCATGAAAATATTTTAAACTTTATTAGCCATCAGAGAAATGCAAATCAAAACCACAGTGAGATACCACTTCATACCCACTATGATACTATAATAACAAAATAAGTGTTGCCAAGGAGGTGGAGAAAATGGAACCCTCATAGGCTGGTAGTGGAAATGTAAAGTGATGGAGCTGCTGTGGGAAATGATTTGGTGATTCCTCAAAAGGTTAAACATAGAGGTACCATATGACCCAGTAATTTCACTCCTAAGATAGATAACTTGAGAAATAAAAACATGTGTACACACAAAAGCTTATGCATAAATGTTCACAGCAATATTATTCATAATAGCCCCAAAGTAGAAACAACGCAAATGTCTATCAACTGATAAATGAATAAATAAAACATATAGCCACACAATGGAACATTACTTGGCAAGAAAAAAGAGTGACCTACTGATACATGTTAGAACATGGATGATCCTTGAAAAAACATAGTGTCTGAAAGAAGCCAGTCAAAAAAAACTGCAGTTTGTATTTCATGTATTTGAAAGGTCCATGAGACACCTGGGTGGCTCAGCAGTTAAGCATCTGCCTTCAGCTCAGGGTGTGATCCTGGAGTCCTGGGATCGAGGCCCACATTGGGCTCCCTGCATGGAGCCTGCTTCTCCTTTTACCTATGTCTCTGCCTCTCTCTCTGTGTGTCTCTTATGAATAAATAAATGAAATCTTAAAATAAAGAAAAAGAAAAAAAAAAAGGTCCAGAAAAGACAAATCTGTAGAGATATAAAGTAGACTAGTAGTTGATCAGGTCTGAGGGTATGAATGGGGTGTTGGCAAATGAGAATGAGGTTTGTTTTTAAAGTGATGGAAATTATTTAAGATAAGATGATTGTACAACTCTGTAAATATGTGAACAATCATTCAGTGGTCCACCTAAAATAGATGCTGTGCCTCAAGAAAACTTTTTAAAAAAGATTCTTGACCTCAAGATGATTAGAATCTAGTTATGGAAATAGACTCAGAGACAAGTATAAAAACTAATAAATGTAACTTTGGAGATATGTGTAAATTGCAAATTTCTGCAGAAGAGAGAAGAATCACTCCACCTGAGGAGATCTACCAGAGCCTAAGCATCTTGAGAGTGAGAGCTGTTATTTATCATTGTATCCCCAGTCTAGAACTTACCATATGTTTGTTCATCTAACAGTTGTTGAATAGATGTGTGAATGAGTAACAGTGGAGAATGTCTGTCTCATAAAGGAGGTGATAGAAATGAACTAGGTGATGAAGGGGAGGAAAGAATTCTAGGGAGAGAAGATGGCACGGGACAAAGCACTAAGCGATAAAAGGAAGGGCATGTTAGAATGATAGGTGGTTCTCTGTGGCTGGAGTGTAGGCCATTTGGTGGAGAGTAGTGAGGTAAGTATCTGGTTGAACCAGATTATGAAGTACCTTGTGTATCATACAAAGAAGTTTGGGCTTTAACCCAAAGGCAATAGAAAGTTATCAAAGTCTAAGTAGAGGGGGATCCCTATGTGGCTCAGCGGTTTAGCACTTGCCTTCGGCCCAGAGCATGCTCCTGGAGTCCTGGGATCAAGTCCCACATCGGGCTCCCTGCATGGAGCCTGCTTCTCCCTCTGCCTGTGTCTCTGCCTCTCTCTCTCTTTCTCTCTCTCTCTCTCTCTCTCTGTGTCTCTCATGAATGAATGAATAAATAAAATAAAATAAAATAAAATAAAATAAAATAAAATAAAAAGTATTATGTATGGCAGATTTGAATACTAAAAAAAATTCATTATTTAAAAAAGAAAAAACAAAGTCTAAGTAGAGGGTGATGAGGTCAATTTTGTGTCTGATAAAGAGAACTGTGGCTGCTGTCATATATGAATCTGTTCTGGCAAGATTAGATTCAGGGAGATCACCTGGGATGTCACTGCAGTACTCTAGTAAGAGAGAGCAAGGGATAAAGTCTGAACTAAAGAGGTGTGGCAATGAAAAATTCAAGGAAGATTCCATAGGTGGGTAGATGCGATTAGCAGATGAATAGTCCAAACTCTAAAGGAGTTCATA
The DNA here is from genome assembly GCF_053574225.1 of Canis aureus. NCBI lineage: Eukaryota > Metazoa > Chordata > Mammalia > Carnivora > Canidae > Canis > Canis aureus. Next base: position 25,444,712 of record NC_135633.1, read on the forward strand.
CAAAGGATCGTTTTTTGCTCTGAAAGGGTTTCTGTAAGAGGTGGCACCTGGATTGGATCTTATTGGTAAAAAGGTATAGAGTGCATGGGAGGCTGGAGTGCACGTAGGAGAAAGTAAGAGAGGGCCAGGTGGGGAAGAAGCTAGTCTGAAAAGTAGGAATTTGATGGGAAAGGACTTGAAGAATCAAAGAATGTTAGGCGCCCCCAAATTTGATAATTGTTGAGTGGGGAAAAGGTCATTAAATTATTCCTTCTACTTTTATATATATTTGAAACTTTTCATTAAAATGCTTCCCAACTCAGCTGACCTAGAGAATAAGCTGGCCTGGAGGACGGGTTGGCCTTGCCAACTCAGCTGGCCTGGCTTTCTGATGATGGTAGGAGAGGTGGTGTGATGGACAGGCAGCAGCCATAGCAGTTGTTACCACTAGCATCTACTTTCACTTTCCTGCTCAAAGTGTGCTGTCTATATCAGGTCTCCTTACAGTTTGGCCAAGCAGATCCAACGTCTGCGTGATTCCCAGCTGATTCATGAAGTCTTTTTTTAAAAGCGAGGTGGTTGCACTTTGATTTATTGGCCTTGAAATCTTGGCAAGGCTACGGAGTTGAAGAAGCATGTGAATGAGAGGAGAATGGAGAGCTACAAATATGGAGAGCCTGTGAACCTTTGTACTTGTTATCCTAATCACCCAGTGGACCAGAGCATCTGTCCCCACAGGATAGAAGAGGCAGCCAGCCTGGTGTGCTGTATTCCTACCAGGTCCAGGAACTAGCTAATCTCTTTCTTTGGGCTTACATAGTATTTTGTTTTAATGTCATACTATTTTATGTTTAATAGTTTGTTGTGTCCTGTTTCCTCCCCTTCCCTGCCCCCTACCAACGTGAATACCTCACCACAAAGGTTGGGTTTATTCATCTCTAATTTTTGTGAAAGAATGAAGTCTCTAGCTGCATGGTTGATCAGTCCCTGATTTGGAAGGATCAGTTGGGACCTCTGAAATTCCAGTTTGCCTGGTAGATGGGGTTCAGGAGTTTAGGACCCTTTGTAGTTAGCAGGTACTTGAAGCTAGTACAAGAGGCCATCCCCTGACTGATTAATATTCCTGATGCATGCCTGTGGTAGTCACTTGGTGAAGTTTCATTGATTTAATTTGGTAGCATCCTGTTAAATCACACCTTACCATATTGAAGGCATTTTGTTTTTAATTCTATGGTAACTAAGGAAACTGGCAGTTTGGAAAGCCATGGTATTACAGTTGACTCCAAAGCTTTGGAGTTAGACAGATTTGGTGTGAATTATTACAGTATTTTAGCTTTAAAGGACATTGAAAATTACTTAAGCCACCCCCTCATTTTATATATGGGGAAATTGAGGCATAGAGGAAATTCCCTGTTCATTGATATATAACAATTAAATAGCTATGCTAGATTACTAGGACCTCAACTGCTCTTTTCTTCACTGAGAAAGATAATCTTTGCCCTAAAGCCATTTTTGGGGGTGAAAAGTGGGAATGAGATAAAACCCAAGGAAACAAGACATACCTTATGGGGTATGTTCTACTGGCTATCTCACCCAGCATGTTCTCCTGTTGTTGGAAATCTTTTGGGGAAATGAGTGTCTACAGTGTAGCAACAAAATAATCTGCCTTTTCTTTATTCTTTTTATTTTTTTTTATTTTATTTTTTTATTCTTTTTATTTTTTTAAGATTTTATTTATTCGTGAGAAACACGGGGAGAGAGAGAGAGGGGCAGAGACACAGGCAGAGGGAGAAGCAGGCTCCATGCAGGGAGCCCGACGTGGGACTCGATCCCGGGTCTCCGGGATCAGACCCTGGGCTGAAGGCGGCACTCAACCGCTGAGCCACCCGGGCTGCCCAATCTGCCTTTTTCTTTTCTTTTCTTACGTGTTTTATTTTCCTTCGTAACACTACCAGAATTTATTTCATATATAAATATATGTTTATTTACATGTTTATTATCCGTTTTCTTATTAGAAGGTAAATTTTATAAGGGAATAGACTTTGTTTTATGCTTGTCTTGTGACTGAATGAGTGAACAAACAAATACTAATTGGCTACTTTCAAGATGCCAGGTATATGCTTCTCATGCCTTTGGTGTTTGCAGGTCAGTGACATGTCTGTTTATTACTTTGGGTGTGATCATTCATTAATGTATCTAAACCTTTCTAGAACACAGAATACACATTATTGTCAAGTGATTTTTCCAATGACATTATAGTGCTCATATGAATAGAGTGAGGCTACCTTTTTTTTTTTTTTTTAATATTTATTTATTCATGAGCGACAGAGAGGGAGAGAGAGAGACAGAGACACAGACCGAGGAAGAAGCAGGCTCCACGCAGGGAGCCTGATGTGGGACTCGATCCTGGGTCTCTAGGATCACGCCCTGGGCAGAAGGCAGCGCTAAACCACCGAGCCACCCGAGGCTACCTTTTATGGTGGATTTAGGCTGTGAGATTTAGTGTGAACTTAAACCTCATGCCGTTTGGTCAAATAGGCCCAGGAGAGAATAGAATCTTAGAAGCTGTAGAGCAAAGTGACTTGGCATCTGGGGAGAGAACACTTGGTTCATAGCTGTGGGGAGACAGCAGGACCCAGAGCTGACTTATCCATTAGACAGTGCCCAGGGACCCACAAAAATGTCTTAATTTCCTTTAAGAAGAAAAATGTGAATACAGTCTAGCTTGGATTATACATCTTTATAGCAATATAGTCATAAAATATATTTTTGTGTGTCATCCTTGCAGAAGGGCCATGCTGATCTTCTCTGTATGATTCCAATTTTAGTGTATGTGCTGCCCAACTGAGCACTGTATTTAAAAATATATATGTATGTATTTTTTTTTTAATGGAGTAAGGGGCCCACAAAGGCAGAAGTACCTGGGCCCCATGAAAATCATAATGTGACTCTAGGAGGATTTTGTGACTAGCCATTGATTTGGTCGTTTAAGGCCCTAAGCCCTGTCTTTGATTTTACCCATAAGTTCTGTGACCCTTTTGCCATCACTCTTTGCAACTGTGATTTTGAATGAGTCATTTCTCTCCTTCATATATCATCTGTGCCTTCTGTAAAGTAGAAACAATTGTGCTCCGGGCTGAGTAAATTCATACTTTTAAAACAGTCTAATCTTTTTTTTTTTAAGATTTTGTTTATTTATTCATGAGAGACCCAGAGAGACAGGCGGAGACATAGGGAGAAGCAGGCTTCCTGTGGGGAGCCTGATGCAGGACTTGACCCCAGGACCCAGGGATTGTGACCCGAGCCAAAGGCAGATGCTCAACCACTGAGTCACCCAGATGACCCAATACAGCTTAATTATTTTATTTTTTATCTTTCTCCTCAAGAGCAAGAAAAAAACTTTCGTTCATCTGTGCATCCCCATGCCTAGCCCTGGACCTGCACATTTAGAACAACAGTACCTTTTTTTTTTTTTTTAGAACAACAGTACCTTAAGTGAGAATTGAGTAAATGTATAAATATATCAAACATCATAGATAGTTTTGAGGTCTAATTTATATGTTTGCTTTATGTTTATGTGCTTATATTTATAGTACAGATACAAAAATCTTCCATGCCAAAAAACTACACCTAGACATATCATTTTTCAAACTGTAGAAAATCAAAGATAGAAAATCCTGAAAGAAGCCGGAGGAAAAATCACTGTACCTACAGAGGAGCAAGGATAAGAATTAAATCCAACTTTTCCTCAGAAACAATGCAAGTAAGAAGAAGTAGAATGAAATGTTTAAAGTGTTGAGAAAAGGGGCACCCAGGTGGCTCAGTTGGTTAAGCATCCAACTCTTGACTTTGGCTCAGGTCATGATCTCAGGCTTGTGAGATCGAGCCCCGAGTTGGGCTGAGGGCTAGGTGTGGTGCTTGCTTAAGATTCTCTCTTCTCCCTCTGCCCATCCCCTCTCCACCCTCCCCCTCCCTCATATATTTTCTTAAAAGAAATGTTACTTAGAGAGAAGGAAAATGATAGAAGTCAGAAACTCAGACCTACATAAGGGAAGGAAATACCAGAAAAGGAATATGTGAATATAGAATAGAACATTTAGTTGTTCTTTTTTTATGAATGATTATGAATTTTATATTTTTAATTTCAGTGTTTCTGTGTTCATTACTAATACATAGAAATATATATTTGGAGTGTGTTTATATTGTATTCTACCATGTTACTGAATTCTTATTCTCAGATTTTTTTCTTTTTATAGATTCTTTGGGATTTTTTTTTTTTTTTGGAAGGTTAAACTTTTATTCAGCAAGGCTCAAACAATTGTATGCTAATTTCCACAGCTAGGTTGCACCAAAAATGACTTGAAAATTCCCTTTTGGTATCCCTGAAGAACTGGATTCCTGTTATATAGGCCTTGTTCTTTCTTTAGACCTTGTTCTTTCTTTAGACCTGCAAAAATATATGTACAATTGACTTCAACAAGTGATTTATTCCCCTTTCTCATATTTAGAAATCCCTTACGATCCCTCAGACAGTTCCTTCTGGAGCAAGATTCCTTGGGATTTTCTATGTAGAACATCATTCATCTGCAAATAGGGGCAGTTTTAATTCTCTCCAATTTGTGTGCCTTTTATCTCCCCTTATTGCCTTATTATGCTGGCTAAAAACTTCAGTATTATATTGAATAGTAGTGGTGAGGGTGGACATACTGACATTGTTTCTGATTTTAAAGGGAAAGCATTTAGTTTTTTAGTATTGAATATAATTTTAGGGCAGCCCCGGTGGCTCAGTGGTTTAATGCCACCTTCAGCCCAGGGCATGATCTTGGGGACCCGGGATCGGGTCCCATGTCGGGCTCCCTGCATGGAGCCTGCTTCTCCCTCTGCCTGTGTCTCTGTCTCTCTCACTCTCTGTGTCTCTCATGAATAAATAATAAAATCTATAAAAAATATTTTAAAAAGAATATAATTTTAAGCTATAGGATTTTTGTAGATGTTCTTTTTAAACTTTTAATTGATCTAACAGTAGTTTTTCAAAATAATAATACCAACACTGTATTTGATTATGTATGCATTTATGTGTCTATGTATAGTGTGTGTATGTAGATATGCTTATGAAAAAGTGAAATAAATGGCAGCAATGAAACAAAGGATGAGAGGGAGGAACTAGGATTATTTTGTTATAAGGTACTCATATTGCCCATGAAGTGGTATAGTATTATTTGAAAATGGACTTAATTAGTTGTTTATGTATACTGCAAACCCTAGGGCAACCACTGAAATAAAAACAGAAGTAAAAGTGATAAGCTAAGAAATGGGAGAAAATATAATTATATAAAATTCTGCATTAAAATCACAAAATCTTGGGAATGCCTGCGTGCTTCCAACTCTTGATTTTAGCTCAGATCTTCATCTCAGTTGTGAGTTCAAGCCCCATGTTGGGTTCCACCCAGGGCATGGAGCCTACTTAAAAATCATAAAAGCTTGGAAGACAAAAACAGGAGCCAAGAATAAGGACAACAAACAAAATATTAACAAATATAGTAGATATTAATCCAACTATATCAGTAGTTACTTTGAACATCAGTGATCCAAATGCACCAATTAAAGATTGTCAGAGTGAATAAAAAACAAGATCCACTATATATTGCCTATAAGAACCCCATTTTAAGCAAAAGGACACATATAAATTAGAAGTAAATGAATGGAGAAAGATATACCATACTATATTAATCAAAAGAAAGCAAGACTAGCTGTATTTCAGAAAGAGCAGACTTCAAAATTTATTTATTTTAGAGGGAGCATGTGAGGTCGGGGAGGGGGCAGAGGGAGAGGGAGAAAAGCTCAAGCAGACTCCCCACTGAGTGTGCAGCCTGGTGGAGGGCTGGATCTCATGACCCTGAGATCATTACCCAAACCAAAATGAAGAGTCAAGTGCTTAACCAACTGAGCCATCCAGGTGTCCCAACAGAGCACATTTCAGAGAAGGAAAGTTAATTAGGGATCAAGAGGGGCATATGTAGTGATGAAAGAGTCAATCCTTCAAGAAGACATAGCAATCCTTACTATGTATGTGCCTAACAAAAGGTATCAAAATATGTAAGGCAAAAACTGATAGAATTGAAAGGAGAAATAGAAAAATCACAAATATTCTAGTTGGAGAGTTTAACATTCCTGTGTCAGAAGCAAACAGATTCAGGAGGCAGAAAGTAAATACGTAGCTGTATTCAGTAACACCATCAACCAAGTGGATATAATGGACATTTGTATGCTGCTTTATCTGACAACAGCAAAATAGAGACATTCTTCTCAAGTTTATATGGAACATTCACCAAGATAGATGACCAAGTGGGCCATAGAACACAATTTAACAAATTTAAAAGAATAGGAATCATACATTGTCTCCTGTCAGAGCATAATGGAATTCAGGTAGAAATCAATAACAAAGACAAAAAATCCGCAAATACTTAAAGACCAAACAAAATACTTTTCAATAACACATGGATCAAAGAAGAAATCTCAAGAGAAATTTAAATATATTTGAGCTAAATGAAGATGAAAACACAGCTTACCAAAATTTGTGGGATACAGCAAAAGCCACGCTTAGAAGATAGGACAATCATTTGGGTTGGGGCCCATGCCTGCCAAATTAGACTGTTCCTGGGGCAGCTTTGGCTCGTTGAGGCAACAGACCTCTACTAGCCCCAGTGACAGTGGCTGTGTTTCATGATGAGGTGGAGATCAAGGACTTGCAATATGACAAAGTCTTGGAGACATTTCTACCCCTGCCCATGTGGGTATAACTTGTGCATTACCAAAGAAGATTTGGAGCGTGGGAAACACATGACCATGTGTCCTAGTTGCTTTCTCATTATAAAAGTGATTTATGACAAGGATCAGTTTATGTGTGGATAAACAGTCCCAGCCCCTTCCACTCACAAAGAATTAGTTAAATACTGGAGATTTTAGGATCCAAATCCTGAACATTTGGGAATGAGCCAAGCAGGAAAAATAAAATGCAAGTTACTGGTTTCTTCAAGAGAACAACCATTCTGTAGTTGGCTCTTCCATTAGAGTGTGGATCCTTGCCATTGGGTGCTGAGTTCATCTCCAATTAAAGAAGCAAGTCCACTACTTGAAAAAATAAAAACATTAAAAAAAGTAAAATCAATCACTTAAGGATCCACATTTGGAAACTAGAAAAAGAACACATTAAAACCAAAGTAAGCAGGAGAAAAGAAATAATGAAAAACAGAGCAGAAATCAATGAATTAAAAAAAAGAGAAAATAAAAATCTAATCCTTTGAAAGATTGATAGGGGCACTTGGGTGGCTCAGTGGTTGAGCATCTACCTTTGGCTCAGGTCATGATCCTGGGGTTGTAGGATTGAATCCTGCATCAGGCTCCCTGTCGGGAGCCTGCTTCTCCCTCTGCCTATGTCTCTGCCTCTCTCTGTGTGTCTCTCATAAATAAAATCTTAAAAAAAAAAAAATTGATAAAGCTAGTAGATTGGCAGCCAGGCTAACTAAGAAAAAAAAGAGGACACAAATTACTAATAAGTGAAAGAAGGGACTTGTTGAGAAAAATACAAATTAGTGTCTTTCATGAACATCAATGTAAAAATCATCAGTAAGATATTAACAAATTGAATCTGACAGTGTATAAAAAGCATCATACACCATGACCAAGTGGGATTTATCCCAGGTGTGCAAGTTGGTCCAACATTTGAAAATCAGTTAATGTAATCCATCACATCAACAGGTTAAAGAAGAAAAATTACATAAATGTATGAATAGAAATAGGAAAACCTTTTTTTTTTTTTTTTTTTTTTTTTTTATGATAGGTACACAAGTGAGAGAGAGAGAGAGAGAGGCAGAGACACAGGCAGAGGGAGAAGCAGGCTCCATACACCGGGAGCCCGACGTGGGATTCGATCCCGGGTCTCCAGGATCACGCCCTGGGCCAAAGGCAGGCGCTAAACCGCTGCGCCACCCAGGGATCCCTTGATAAAATCCCATACTATTTAAAATAAAAATTCTCAGAAAACTAGGAATAGAGAGGAACTTCCTCAACTTGATAAAGAATACAAAAAAAGTTACAGCTAACATCATACTTGATGGTGAGAAGATTAAAGCTTTCCCATAAGCTTAGGAACAAAGTAATGATGTCCCCTCTCCATGCTTTTCAAAATCATTAGTCCTAACTAATGTAATAAGAAAAGAGAATAAAATCTATACAGATTTAGAAGGAAGAAATAACATCTTTATTCACAGATGACATAATTGTCTGTGTAGAAAATCCAAAAGAAAAAAAAAAAAAAAAACCCTCCTGGAACTAACTATTTGATTATAGCAGGGTTTCAGGATAATATAAATCTAGCAAGGTTAATAAAAAAAAAAAAGCCGGTTGCATTCCTATGTTTCAGCAATGAACAAGTGTAATTTGAAATTAAAAACACAGTACAATTTAGCTCTATAGATACTAACAACTCTAGCAAAATGTTTATCAGACCTATGTGAGGAAAACTGTAAAGCTCTGATCAAAATATTAAAGAAGAACTAGGATACCTGTGTGGCTCAGTCAGTTAAGCATGACACTCTTGGCTTTGGCTCAAGTCATGATCTCAGGGTTGTAAGATTGAGCCCCGCACTGGGCTCTGTACTCAGACTGGAGTCGGCTTGGGATTCTCTCTCTCTCCCTTTCCCTGCCTCTCTGCCTGCTCTTGCTTGTTTGCTCTCTTTCAAATAAATGAATTAAGCATTTAAAAAATAAAGAAGAACTAAAGAAATGGAGTGATATTCTATGTTCAGGTATAGGAAGACTCAATGTTATCAAGATATCCGTTCTTCCCAACTTGATTTATGCCAACTTGACAATGCCTGTCAGAATCCCAGCAAGTTCTCTTGTGGATATTGACAAACTGATTCTAAACTTTATATGGAGAGGCCCATATAGAGAGACCCAGAATAGCGAATACAGTATTGAAGGAGAAGAAAACTAAACATTCTATTATAATGCAATCCAGTAATTGTGCTCCATAGTGTTTCCCCGTAAGAGTTAAAAATCTGTGTCCATCCAGAGACCTGCACACAGATGTTTATAGCAGCTTTATTCATAGTTGCCAAATATTGGAAGCAAGCAAGATGTCCTTCAGTAGGTGAGTGGATAAATAAACTGTGGTACATCCAGATGGTGGAATATCTTTGTGAATATTATTCACTAAGAAGAAATGAACAATCAAACCATGAAAAGAGACAGGATTTTTAGGACTGTGAAACTATTCTGTATGATAATTGAGTGTTGCATACATCTCTTTATACATTATACATTTGCCCAAACCAGTAGAATATATAACCGTAATGAGCTTTAAGGTAAACTATGAACTTTGGGTAAAATTATGTGTCAGTGTAGGTTCATCAGTTGGAACAAATGTACTACTCTGGTGGGGGGATATTGTTAATGGGGGAGACTCTGCATATTTGGGTGCAGGGGACATGTGGGCAATCTCTATTTTCCATTCAGTTTTGCTATGAGCTTAAAATTGATCTCAATAGTTTACTTTTTAGAAGTGGACAAAGGATCTGAATAAACTTTTTCTCCAGACTCCTCTGGAGTCATATATAAATGACCAATAAACATAAAGAAAGGTGCTCAGCATCATTATCCTTCAGAGAAATGTAAAATTGGAAATACATTGTGATACTATTTCCCACTAACTAGAATGCTTTTATCCAGAAGAGAATAACAAATGTTGAGGATGTGGAGATATTGGAACTTTCATACAATGCTGATGGAAATGTAAAATGGTGCATCTGCTATGGAAAACAATTTGGCAGTTTCTCAAAAGGTTAAGCATAGAATTACTATATGACCCAATGATTTTACTCTTAGATATATATGCTCAAGAGAAGTGAAAACATGTCTACACAAAGACTTGTAGATGAATGTTCATAGTAACATTATTTGTAATAGCCAGAAAATATAAACAACCCAAATATTCAGTAACTGAAGAGTGGATAGATAAATGTGGTATGTCCATACAGTGCAGTATTGTTTGGCAACAAAAAAGGGAATATGTGCTATAACCTGATGATCATTGAAAACAGTAAGCCAAGTGAAAGAAGCCAATCACAGAAGACCACCTATTGTATGATCCTATTTATATGAAACATCTAGAATAGGCAATTTATAGATAAAGTCAGAAAGTCAATTAGTGGTTCCTTGGGCTAGGGAAGGACGGAGAGGGAGTGCTAACTGGTATGTGGTTTCTTTTTGGGGTGGTAAAATGTTCTAAACTGAAAAGTGGTGATGGCAGCACTACTCCATATACTAAGAATCACTGAGTAATACACTGAATGGGTGAATTTTATGGTATGTGAATTAGATCTCAGTAAAGCTGTTAATAAAATAATCAGGTGCATAGAAGTATATGACAAGGACAAGTTGTCAGTGTGAGTGCTGGGGTGCAATAGCAGTGCTTCTCAAACTTTATATGAATTACCTGCTTGTCTTATTTAGTGTGGCTTCTGATTTAGAAAGTCTGGAATAGAGTAACATTCTCTTGTTCTAAATAAGCTCTCAGGGTACTGATGATGCTGGGCTGTGGCCCATGCTTAGCAAGGTGGTAAAGGATGTTTGTTTCTTCAGTAAATGGGGTCAGTCTAAAGAGCCTTTGAGGTTTTAGATTTTGTAGGAAGGCATAATGTGGTTTGGTGGAAGAGAGGGGCTTAATGGACAAGGTAACCAACCTGTGTAAAGACGTAGAGACCACAGGGACGCCTGGGTGGTTCAGTGGTTGAGCGTCTGACTTTGGCTCAGGTCATGATCTCGGAGTTCTGGGATCGAGTCTCACATCAGGCTTCCCTTGAGGAACCTGCTTCTCCCTCTGCCTGTGTCTCTCATGAATAAATAAATACAATCTTAAAAAAAAAAAAAAAAAGACTTAGAGACCACAGAGTGTCTGATATTTGTGGGGGACAAGAGGCTTGTTTGTGGCATTATAAGGGTGAGTCCCTGAGTCTTGCACCTGAGCATTTTGTTTTTTTAATGACGTTTTCTCTTATTCTCTGCCTGATATGTTTGGTTTAACTTCTTTCAAATCTGGATTTAGGTAGATTGGCACTACTAGGGGCCTTGTGAGCTTCTATGAGGGGAGTGATTGGTTGGCAAGAAAACATTCTATGTGTGGGTCTTGGGAGTGGAATGTGGGCCCATCAATCAGTAACTGTGCCCAGAGAGCCTCCCTAATTAGCTGCCTGAGCTCTGGACAAGGCACAATCAGACTGACTTACTACTTGGGCCCAGATGAATAAACTCATTAATGAGGGAGCAAATAAAGATGTATTTCCAGATGGTACAGGTTAATTATAGCTATAGTTGACAGCTTTCCTTGTTTTTTTCCACTTGCGCTGAGAGACCAGTATGGATGTTAAATAATCATTTGGTTCGGTGGCAAATATTAAAGCCAAATCATGTCTCTACTCCTTGCATCCGTAGTACTCCATGAAGTTCTAAACAGTCTTCTAAGCCCAGGTCTAGTCTCAGCCTTAGTATTTGCCCTACTGAGGTGTTTTCCCTGAGGCTCCAAAAGCAGCCCTGTACTACGTTTCATCAACATTTGGTTCCCCAGCCTTTCCTGGTACTTTATAAAGTGTTTCCACTCTCAAGAAGAAAAGGCAATGAAATCACTTGGTCACCTTGAATCTTCTTACTGTCAGAACTCCACAGTGAAGTCAGAAGTCTTATTCTCTGTTTTCTAGACAGAGAGACTAAGGTATGTATAGATAGTAGCACGCTTGACCACACTCTCATGAAGAAGCATTCCGTGGCTGGCTCAGTTCTTTGGATCTTAGTTTTCCCTTCAGAGGAGGGATGGAAATGTAAAATGGTGCTTGTCTTGCTTCTTTGAAGATGTAGTTGTGTTGTTTCTTTTTGTTCTGACATGTAGTTTTTAAATGTGGTTTTCTGGGTGCCTCCTGCTGTCAAATGAATACTTCTTTCCCAGATGCTTGTTGAGTGTTTTTCAAGTGTTTGTGTACACTCCCATTTAAGCATCTCCATCTCCAGGTGGGGTGCTGATTTGTCATCATACTTACTGTATTGGAGAGAATTCTGTTCAATTCCTGTAGTACTCACTGAGTGCTTAGTCTAAGTTCAGCTCTGTTCTATTTTCCTTGAAAGATACAACACAGTGTATTCTCCTTGGCTCTGTGGGATCTTCCAGGTTTATGGGTTGGGAGTAAGATAGACAGAAGCAGGCCAGGACTAGGGTGAAGCAAACAAGGCACTTTCAAGGTCATGTATATGGAGAATCAGTACCTGACAATGAGTGCCACCTTAAATTTTGAGCCTTAGGTCCCTTGCTTATCTCCACCTTAATCTTTAATCCTGGTCCTGGCCTTAAGAAGCAGTTACATTGGGGCACCTGGGTGGCTCAGTCAGTTAGGTGTCTAACTCTTGGTTTTGGCTCAAGTCATGATCTCTGGGTCCTGGAATCAGGCCCCACATTGTGCTCTCTGCTCAGCAGGGAGTATGCTTATCCCTCCCTCCCTTCCTCCCTCCCCCTTGCCCTACCTGTGCAAGCATGCACGCTCTCTCTCAAATAAATAAATCTTTAAAAGAAAGAAAGAAATGTGGTCCTTAATTGTCTGCTTAGATACTGCCCAGATGGGCATTTTCATTCCTTTTTTTTTTTTTTTTAAGATTTTATTTATTCATGAGAGACACAAAGAGAGAGGTAGAGACATAGGCAGAGGGAGAAGCAGGCTCCTCGCAGGGAGCCTGATATGGGACTGCAGCCTGATGTGGGACTCAATCCGGGGACCAGTATCACGCCCTGAGCAGAAGGCAGACACTCCACTGCTGAGCCACCCAGGTGTTCCAGCGTTTTCATTTCTTATATCCACTTGTCCTGAGATATTCTGGGACTTCTGTCATTCTAGGAAGATGAAGGCCTGAGTTTGGACACATGAATACATTCTATGAGGCATTGTGTAAAGTAGGAAAAGGGAGGAGGTGGTTGACTTCATTATCCTGATTGGCTGGGTGAAGGCTTGAGATACCCCCCCTCCCTTTTTTTTTTTTTTTTTTCCATGAGAGACACATATAGGCAGAAGGAGAAGCAGGCTCCCTACAAGGAGACTGTTGTGGGACTCATTCCCAGGACTCTGGGATCATGACCTGAGCCAAAGGCAGATGTTCAACCACTGAGCCACCCAGGTGCCCCTCCCCCCCTTTTAATTAACTTGGCTGGGACATATAAAAATCAAAAAGTCCTCCTTAAATAGTGATGGGAGTACACAGTATACACACATAAAGGGTGCTTGGTAAATATGTGCTGATTTGACTCAGTAGGAGAGTTCTGCCCATTTTACTTCAAACATTCTGTGTAAAGTACTTTTCTGAACTTATCATAGGAACATTGGGAAATTGGGCCTTGAACATCATAAGTACTAAAGGAATATTTGTTAGTTGATTCGTTTGACTGAGGCCTTGTCTCTTTTCTCTACATCAAGAAACATTTTCAGCTCAGGTCAATGTGATGTTTTTGACTTATGTACTGACACTTGGTTATGCTTTTGTATGGCTATAAGGAAGTAGAAGACTTGAGTCCTGAACTCAAAGAGTTTAGTATAGAGCAGTTTAGTACAGAGTAGTTTTCAGTTGGAGGCAATTTTCATCCCACAGGGGAGATTTTACAATGTCTGTAGACTTTGTTGCTTCTGTGGAGATAGATGCTTTTGGCATCTAGTGGGTAGAGGCCAGGGATGCTGCTAAAATATCCTACAATGTACAGAGAGCTCCTCATCCCAGCAAAAAATTATCCAGCCCCAAATATCCCTAGTGCCAAGATTGAGCAGCCCTGCTCTAAAGGACAAGACTAACAGAACCAGAACTTTGAAATTGGAAGATCATACTGCTAGTAGCAGAGCAGGGACTAAAACTTAGTTTTCCCTAGCCTAATGTTCTGCCTGTTGCCAGGGGGCCATTTAGAGTCAAAGACATATGATAGAATATTTTATCTAGCTTCATCTCCCACTAATCCTAATTCATACTTTTTGCTCTAGCCATACTCACTTATTCGTATGTGGTACAACTTTATTCCTTTGATGTTAGTCCCTTTGCATGGAACACATTTCTCTCATTTCTTCATCTGGATAATATTTCACATCTCCTCCAGGAAGTCTTTGCCAGTCTATAACACTGCAAATTGGATCAGAAGCCACTTCTTTATTTTTCCATAGCTAGTCCTCAGTATATAACAAAGACATTTTATGTATGTATGTGTGATTTCCCAACTAGGCTGTGAACATCTTAGGAGTTAGGTTTACTCTCCTGTCCTTATTGCTTAGCACAGATATGCAATATACTGTCAGTCATAGACTTGAGACTAAGTGGTTAGAGAACAGAGAGATCGGTAGGAAGTAGAGTATCGGGGAAGGCTTCAATAAAGATTGTGACAGTTGAAGATTCTCTTTTTTTTTTTTTTGAAGATTCTCATAATTCCTTGAAGATAATGATGAATATATGAGCACCTTCTGTTGGGCAGGCACAGTTCTAAGACATTGATCGATTTTTTTGGTGTTTTTTTTTCTACAGGTTGATATGTCAGACCTCTCCCCAGAGGAGCAATGGAGGTAAGTATGACAGTGTGGGCACCTCAGGCTGGGAGCTGTAAATTAATCCTTCTAAAAGAGTTGTATATCTACCCTTTTGCTTCCTTGTCTGTGGGGAGGCAGTGACTCTTGACCAGTAGGAGAGGTCATTTGGGATCTTTTCCAGTACTTGGGTCACTCCTGGGTGGCTCCTTCAGTTCTGGGGAGTAAGTAGGTAATTGCACCAAACTATTTATCTGAATTTGAATACTACTAGTTCTGCCATTTCCTATTTATGCTATCTTGGGCAAGTTACTTGATTGCTTACTACCTTAGTTTCCCCAGTTTGCACAATGAAGGTTACAGTAGTACCTACACCTTATAGAGTTGTGAGGATTAATATACGTGAAATTCTTGGAACAATACCTGACATGTGGTAAGCTCCCAGTAAGTGTTACTTGCTTTGCATATGACTATCATCATTATTAACATCATCATTATGCATGAAACAGAGCAGAGAACTCTGGCTGGAAAATGGGAATAGCATCTTCTGATCTCAACTCTACTACTAACTTGCTTTGTAACTAGAGTGAGTCAACAGATACCTTATTATCCTGATTACTTATTGTAGAGCTTTCAGAGTGCTTCAGCTCCACAAGCTTCACAGAGTAGCTGACCAATGAGTTGAAATCAGCCACGTAAACTTTATTAGTAGTCCAAAACCCCCTTCTATTAGATTATAAAAATAGAGAATGGCAAAGATACCAACTTATATGACAAACCCAGCAAGATTTTAGAAAACTTTAAGTTTAATATGCACCAGTTGTGTACTTCAGCTATCAAAACTTTCCAAAATTTGGAAGATGTTCATAGAAATATGCTATCTGCTTAGGGAGATACGGTGCCACTGTCCTCTGCTTCACTGAGTCCATACTGATTTTGTTGTAAATGCTGCATATTAAGAAGATCTTCAGCTAGATAACATCTAGAAGAAGGCAACCAGGATTAATGGTTTTCATATTATGTTATACGAATGGCATTTAAAAGATCTAGAACTGTTAGCTTAAAAGGGCACAGAAGAGTGATGGTAGGAAGAGGATTATTTTTGGTTTTGTTTTTTAAAAATAAGATCATGATAAATCTTTGAAAGAGCAACAGTGGGAAAGAAGAGTGAATATGTCCTTTGTCGTTCCAGAGCATAAGGTTAGGTCCAGGAGATTAAAGCTATAGAAAGATAGGTTTTGTTTTGTCATTAGAGACATCATTAATAATTGTAGTATACTGAGATGTAGTGAGCTCCTACCCTTAAAGTGCTGGAATTTTATTCCTTCATAAGCACACTTGAGTACCTACATTGTGCCAGACACATGGTTCTCTAATTACTTTAAGAGGTGTATGTTCTGGGATGTCTGGGCAGCTCAGTGGTTAAAGCGCCTGCCTTCAGCTCAGGGCATGATCCCAGAGTCCTGAGATCGAGTCCCACGTTGGGCTCCCTGCATGGAGCCTGCTTCTCCCTCTGTCTGTGTCTCTGCCTCTCTCTGTGTCTCTCATGAATAAATAAATAAAATCTTAAAAAAAAAAAGAGGCATATGTTCTTAGCCAGTGGAAGTATTCAAACAAAGATTGTAAAAACAAAAAAACAAAAAAATAAAGATTGTAAAGATGTTTGCATTGGGTGGGAACCTGAACTAGGAGTTGTTCTCTGGTCTTTTCTCCATATTTCTTTGATTTTTTTTTTTTTTTTATTGTATACATCCATTCAGTCACATGCTGTCTAAGAATAAGAAATTTATCTGTTATCTTTATAACTCCCCACAGTCATTAGGCTTTTAAAGTGTCCTTTGCCCTTTTAGTTTAGTTTATCCTTACAACAACCCTCTGAGGGAGGCAGCCAAGATATGGACTACTTGTGACAGATGAGGAAATTGTGGTGTAGAGATGTGAATTTTCTTGGCCAAGGTCACATGGATGTCTGAACCTAAGTTTCTGACTCCTACATATTATCTTTTTGTAATATTCTCCCACCCTGGATGAGTTTATATAAAATGAATCCTTAGGTGCTGTGGCTGCCTGCTGATATTTGGCTGCCAATCCCCGCCACCATGTTTCCTCCCTAATATTTTATTGTAAAAAAATCTCAGAAAAATTGAAAAAATTATAAACACCTTTATGTCCACTACCTAGATTCTACAATTAGCTTTTTCTATATTTGCTTTATCATTAATCTGTAATTCATCCCACTGGGCTCTTCTTGCATAGTCTGTCATTGCTATTGGGTATTCTACGAAGATAGCATTTATGTTGTCCTTTCCTTCTCTCCCTAATACCCCCGTGTATAGAGAATTTCCATAAAAGATCCTGACTACAGGCTATATTTATATTTAGTTTTCTAACTTCTTCCTCGTTTCTCTCTGTTAGCTAACTCTGACTCTATTCTTAGAGGCAGATATTGGCCAAGGAAATCATTTGTTGCCAGTCCTCTGGACCAGAGAATGCCAACCTTAGGTTAAATAAGAGTTTCCAGCTGTACTCTTCCTTAAGCCCTTGAGGAGACTATTTACCTGTGGATGCTGATGGCAAAGACACTGTTGGATTAGTATAAGGTTAAAGCAGTCTAGATTTTTCAGGCTTTAGTCTTCAGGATCCCTGGTCCTGACAGGATAGGACAAACAAAGCAAGATTTTAACCTTTGATTAGTACACGTCTGCTAGTACTTCTTTATTGGTGTCATAAATATTATTGACTAAGAGTATGAGACTTTATGGTTATCCCCTTCTCTCTGGGTTACTTTTTCTTCTAGTGACAGGTTGAAATAGGGCTGAAATGGGCAATGACAGCAGGCTTCTCCTGGGTCCTGTTTCCTATAGGACAAGTGTCAGCTGTTTTTGCTCTTGAGGATGGGCAGCAAACAACCCATCTTTAATAGCTGAGCTCCTGACTGGGGCCCACAGAGTCCCTGTTATGTCCCCAAATGCCTGTTCTCCCAGATGAGTGTTTTCCTCACCCCTAATTTGTACAGTACCCTGCAGCTGCAAAGCATAAGAATATGTTCTGAGTTATGGACTGGTAGGATATCTCTGGAAAGCACTGCCCTTTTATCAGCACTTCTTTCCTGACCTGCCTCACCTCATCTGTTTGGCTTTCAGGGTTGAACACGCACGCATGCATGCCAAGCACCGCGGCCACGAAGCCATGCACGCTGAAATGGTCCTCATCCTCATCGCTACTTTGGTGGTGGCCCAGCTACTCCTGGTGCAGTGGAAACAGAGGCACCCCCGCTCCTACAATGTAAGCCACTGCTTCTCACTTCTTTTTCTGACAGTTATCAAAAGAGACCCTTCCTAAGTATTCTAGGGTCCAGCCTAACCCAGGCTGCCTATAGGCAGGGAACAGACAATGATAAACATTATGTATGAATAGTGAATAGTGTATGGTGGGCATGTGTTTAAGAGACACATAATTCATTTGGTGAAAATACAGATAGAACCTGAGACTACTTTCATGGCCAGAAAAGTAGATCTTCCCTTTTAAACATTTTGGGACCGATCCATGAAGGAGATGTTCTATGTGAAACAAAAATTGACAGAATTGAAGAGGAATAGACAGTTCTTTAATAATGGTTGCAGAGTTCAGTACTTGACTTTCACTAATGGATAGAACAACCAGATAGGATATCAATAGTTAGTAAAGGACTTGAGCAACATTATAAGCCAGTTAGAACTAACAGACACCCAGGACATATACTACCCCCAATAATAGCAGAATACATAGTTTTCTCCAGTGTACATGGACCATTTTCCAGAAAAGAACATATGTTAGGCCAAAAAACAAGTGTTATTGATTTGAGAAGATTAAAATCATAGATTCAAGCATTCTGGATTAAGACATGACAGGTGTAGTATACTGGATTTTTTTTGTGACTATTTTCTTAGAAGTTTTTAACCTTTACAAAAATAACAACCCTTTAACATAAACTTGGCAAACTTCTATGTGATAATACTTTGTATAGAATATACAAGCATATATATAATAGTAACAGTAGCTAACATTTATTAAATTCTCACTCTGCCAGTCACTGTTCTAAGTACCTCACAAGTGTGGACTTAGCTAATCCTTGTAATAATTCAGTAAGGTAATGTTTTCTCCAATTATAAATGAGGAACTGAGACAGGAAAACTAATTTGCTCCAGTGATAAAACTATTATTTGAACCCAGACAGTTGTACTCCAGAGTTTTTAATCTTGATCCCTAAGTGGTTCTTTTTCTCTAGTATATGCTTTTTCAAACCTCTGGTAATATGGTCAGACATGCCCAGGGGTCTGTAGCCCACATGATGTGAACTGCTGCATTATTTCATTTAATCCTCCTGATTACCAGTGAGGTAAATACCAGGAACAAACAGGCCCAGGGAGTTGGAGTCGTGAAGGAAATACTAATAGAGCCAGAATTTGAACCCAGGTCTTCTGTTACATATTTCATAATTTCTATTGTGCATATATTGCTCCTGGAAAGGGTTTTCCATCAAGGGAACTGAGAGATAACCTGGAGCATAGGAGGAAGACAGGATAATCTTTGCCCTTGAGCAGATACAAGTTCTGAACATAACTGGCTTATAGCCAGCTCAAGTGTTGCTATGCACCACAAATAGAGACATCTGAACCTTCAGGTCACAGTGCACTGATGGACCACATTACACCAAGACTTTTTTTTTTTTTTAATTTTATTTATTTATTCATAGAGACACAGAGAGAGAATGAGAGGCAAAGACACAGGCAGAGGGAGAAGCAGGCTCCATGCAGAGAGCCTGGCCTGGGACTCAATCCAGGGTCTCCAGGATCACGCCCTGGGCTGTAGGCGGTACTAAACCGCTGCACCACTGGGGCTGTCCTACACCAATACTTTTTGAACTGGAGACCATACAGCAGGCTAAGCCACCTGAGGTGGGGCTTCACGTCTGGACCCTGGTCATGCTTTGCCCTGTTATCTGAGATAAGTCACTTGTTTGTCAGTGTGTTAATATAGTGCATAGAATGGGGATAACCAAGAATGTTGAATAGAGCCTGGAAAAATAGAATGGGGATAACCAAGAATGTTGAATAGAGCCTGGAAAAATAAGACCACTCATAAACCAAGTGTAGAGTGAGAGCCCCCTTGGTATTTCTATGCTGGTATTTAGAGATAATCTTAATACATAATGTTGAGTAATCTGTAAAGATTCATAAAAACCTCTAAAGGAAGTAAGGCTACATGTATGTACTACAGTGGTTTTCAATAAGTATTTTTAAAGAAACTGTGGAATCCTTTCTTCAAATAATATCTTAAGGAAAAGCCCAGTATGGAAAATAATTAAAGAGACTGCTTTGATTGATAGAGAGCTGGGTAACCCTAACTCCTCTGCTTCTCAGGAACATATAGGAGTTATCAGAATGTTAGAAAACCCAATGATAATGTCATTCATTTGTTAATCCTTAATAGGAAATGTGACTAACTTAATGCAGTCAGTTATATAAGGAACACGCACAATTATCTCATTACTTTACTGCCATACCCTGTAAACATTATGTTGAACTTCGCTGGTGAGCAGACATGCTAACATTATAAAATATCTTGTACTGAGAAACTTAAACCCTTATCTTGCAAAAATTGAAAAAGAAAATCTATAATATCCGCTTTATGCTGCTGTTATACAGTAATGATCTAGATTGGTTTTTTAAAAACTTTTATTAATTTGTGTACAATGAATATTTTTACTGCTTTAATTTAAATACTAACTTTGGAAGAAGAAAAGCTGCCCAAGATGCACAGACACAGTAACCTCTCCTACCCTTTTTCAAGCTTATCAGAAGTTGGAGCTGTTTGCCTTGTAAACAGTATAATACGATGGAGCCAGCCCAATCTGACTTGATTAGTCAGCTGTCTCACTTTGTAGCTATATGACTCTCTGAGCCTGTTTTTCTTATCTCTAGGTTGGGGTGGTATCTACCTCATGAGTTGTGAAGATTATGTAAGATTCTATGGCAAAGTGTTTTGTAAACTCTAAAACTCCTTTTGGTAACCACTGTTGCTCACTCTCCTGAGAGAAAAAGCTCAAGACATAAAAATGTTTTTAGATACTATGTAGAAGAAGAATAGAACTTTATTTTTTATTGAGAACAATTTCACATAAAGAAATTCACTATTCTGTGGGTCACCTGAATGGTGGAGTTGGTTAAGCGGCCAATTCTCCCGTTTCAGCTCAGGTCATGATCCTGAGGTACTGAGATCAAGCCCCACGTCAGGCTCTGTTCTTCAGCACAGAGTCTGTTTTAGATTCTCTCTCCTTCTCCTTCTGCCCCTCCCGCTCATGCTCTCTTTCTCTCAAGTAAAAAAAAAAAAAAAAAAAAACTTAAAAAAAATTCACTATTCTAACCATTTATTTTATTTTATTTTTTTAATTTATTTATGATAGTCACAGAGAGAGAGAGAGAGAGAGAGAGTGAGACATAGGCAGAGGGAGAAGCAGGCTCCATGCACCGGGAGCCCGACGTGGGATTCGATCCAGGGTCTCCAGGATCACACCCTGGGCCAAAGGCAGGCGCCACACCGCTGCGCCACCCAGGGATCCCCTCTAACCATTTTAATGTATATAATTCAGTGGCTTTTAGCACACCCAGTGTTTTGCAGCCATCACCACTATTTAGTTCTAGAACATTTTCATTACCCCAAAAGGAGACCCTATACCCATTAAGCAGTCATTCCCTATTTCCCCCTCCCACCAGGCCCTGGTAATATCTGATCTGTTTTCTATGTATTTGCCTATTCTGGATATTCATATAAATGAAATTATACAATATGTAGCCTTTTGTCTGACTTCTTTCACATAGCATGAGGTTTTCAAGGTTCAACAGTATTGTACTATCAGTACTTTATTTTATTCCTTTTTGTGGCTGAATATTTTGTTGTATAGATTTGCCACATTTTGTTCATCCTTTCATCAGTTGATGGACATTTGGGTTGTTTCCTCCCTTTGGCTATTGTGAATAGTGCTGCTGTGAACATTCATTATAAACTTTTATATGAACACCTGTATTCAGTTCTTGGGTATGTCCTGGAGCAGAACTGTTTAACTTTTTGAGAACAATCTTCTATAGTAGCTGTTCCATTTAACATAGTAACCCTCAATGCTTTGGGTTCCAGTTTCTCCACATTCTCACCAACACTTGTTCTTTTTGTTTTCTTTCCTTTTTCTTCTTCTCTCTCTCTCTCTCGCTCTCTCTCTCTCTCTTTTTAAATATAGTCACCCTCGTGGGCATGAAGTAGTATCTCATTGTGGTTTGGTTTGTATTTCCCTAATGACTCATGATGTTGAGGATCTTTTAATATGTTTATTGGCCACATGTATATCTTCCATGGAGAAATCTCTGGTCTATTTTTTAATTGTTTTTGTTTGTTTTTTCTCTTTTTTGTTGTTGTAAGAGTTCTTTATATAGTCTGGATACTGGACCATTATTAGATATGTAATTTATAAATATTTTCTCCCATTCTGTGGGTTGCCTTTTTACCTTCTTGATAGTGTCCTTTGGTGCATAAACATTTTAATGGATCAGTTATTTAATTAATTAGGTTCTTTGTAAGAAATTTAGAATACCAATTTGTGAGGATAAACTCCATTTATGAGAGAAAACACAGAGCAGAGGTAGCCCTGAAGCTGAGGAACCACTTTGATTTTTGGCAGAATTTTCGAGTCCACAGCTTTCTGATCAACCTTGTGCTGCTCTTTAATCTCATATTTCTCCTCTGTGTCAAAGATCTCACTTTCCTGGTGTCTGGGTTTATGCAACTGCTGACTTCTTGAAGTAAGCATCAGTGAGATGTTTTGGGATATTCACACTGCTGATAGCAATTTTGGTGAAGGTGGCAATGGCAGATTTTTTTTTTTAAGATTTTATTTATTTGTTCATGAGAGACACACAGAGACAGAGAGAGAGGGGCAGGTTCCATGCAAGGAGCCTGACATGGGACTCGATCCCAAGGTCTTCAGGATCAGGCCCTGGGCTGAAGATGGTGCTAAACCGCTGAGCCACCCGGGCTGCCCGCAATGGCAGATTTTTGGTGTGTTCTATGCAGAGGAACTCTGAAGGCCAGAGAAGTGGTTTACAAGTAGCAAACCACTGCTCAGCTGCTTCAGGAACACTACCCTCATACCCCTGCGGTGCCCAGTAAGGGTGATCAGAATGGTCTCAGGTGTGATACTAGCTCACAGTTTTCATATGCTGACTGAAAGGTTTTTTGCCATGTCTCAACAGCTTTTAAGGCACATCTTCACTAGGATAATACCTAAGCACGTGTGAAGTTTAACCACTCAAGTACCACATTCTTGTCACCACCAGCTGATTTTGTGACAGTAGCAAGAACCTTTTTTTCAACTCTGGATTTAGCGGCTGAATACTTCCTCTTGTACATGGCCTTTTTTGGGATACATAGCTCATCAGGTATAGCTACCAGTTCCTCTGACTAGGACATGGTTTTGACTGCAGCGAGGCTTCTTAATCTTGCCACCAGCATCAGCCTTCTTGGCTTCACATTTCTTCTCCTTAGTACCTGGCTTCTCAGATTTTTTACTCATCTTGCAAGATAGTGTACATGTTAACTGATACATTTATCTATTGCATTATGATTGCCATTATAACATCACACCTCCATCACATCATATAATTATCCTTTTTTAGTGGTTAGAATAATTAAGGTCTAGTCTCTTAGCAAGTTTGATGATTAGACTACAGTATTGTCCATATGCATTATACTTTGCAATAGATCTCTATGGTTTATTTACTACTTGTTTCAAGTTTGCACCCTTAAACCTATTATTCTTTTGTTCTTTGTGCTTTCAGTGTTATATCTAAGAATCTGTTGCCAAATCCAAGACTATTAAGCTTTATCTCTGTGTGTTCTTTGAAGGGTTTTATATTTTTAGCTCTTACTTACATGTCTTTGGTCTATTTTGAGTTACTTATTGTAAATGGTGTGAAGTAAGGGTCTAACTTCATTTTTTGGATGTGACTATTGAGTTACCTTAGCACCATTTTTGAAGAGAATGCTTTTTCCATTGAATGGTCTTGTTACTTTTATTAAAAAAAAAAAGTAATTGACCATAGATGGATGCATTTATTTTTGTACTCTCAGTTCTATTCTATTTAACGATATGTCTATGTTTATGTCTATACCACACTTTTTAAAAAATTTATTTTGTAAAAAAATTTTTTTTATTTTGATTTTATTTTATTTCCAGTATAGCTAATATACAATGTTACATTAGTTTCAGGTGTAAAATATAATGATTCAGCAATTCTATACATTACTCAGGGCTTATCGCAGTAAGTATACTATCAATCCCCTTCACCTATTTCACTCATTGCCCCTACCCACCTCCCCTCTGGTAACCATCAGTTTATTCTCTAAAATTAAGAGTCTATTTTTGGTTTGTCTCTTTTTTTTCTTGTTCATTTGTTTTGTTTCTTAAAGTATACATGAAGGAAATCATATAGTGTTTGTCTTTCTCAGACTGACATATTTCACTTAGCATTACACACTAGATCCATCCATGTTATTACAAATGGCAAGATCCCATTCTTTTTTTTATTATTTTTTTAAATTATTTTTTTCCATTCTTTTTTTATGATTGAATAATATTCCTGTGTGTGTGTGTGTGTGTGTGTGTGTGTGTGTACCACATCATCATTATTCATTCATTGATTAAAACTTGGGCTGCTTGCATAATTTGGCTATTGTAAATAATACTGCAATAAACAGAGGTGTATATATCTTTCCATTTAAGGTTTTTATGTTCTTTGGGTAAATTACCCAGGAATGGAATTACTGGATCATACAGTAATTTTATTTTTAATTTTTTGAGGAACTTCCGTATTATTTTCCGCAGTGACTATACCATTTTGCATTCCCATAGTACACAAGGGTTCCTTTTTTCCCCACATCCTGACCATTTGTTGTTTCTTGTGTTTTTGATTTTAGCCATTCTGACAGGTATAAAGTCATACCTCATCATAGTTTTGATTTGCATTTCCCTGATGGTGAGTGATGTTGAGCATCTTTTCATGTGTCTGTTGCCATCAGTATGTCTTTGGAGAAATATCTATTCATGTCTTCTGCCCACTTTTAATTGGATTAATTGGGGTTTTTTGGTGTTGAGTTGTATAAATTCGTTATGTGCTTTGGATACTGACCCTTTATTGGATATGTTATTAGCAAACATCTTCTCCCATATCTTCCCATTCAGGAGGTTGTCTTTTAGTTTTGTTGATTATTTCCTTTGCTGTGCAGAAGCTTTTTATTTTGTTATAATCCCAGTAGTTTAATTTTGCTCTCATTTCTCTTGCCTCAGGAGACAGACATATCTAGAAAATGCTTCTATGACTGATGTCAGAGAAATTATTGCTTGTGCTCTCTTTTAGGATTTTTATGGTTTTAGGTCTCACATTTAGATCCTTAATCCATTTTGAGTTTATTTTGAATTTGTTGAGATGTGTCTTGTGGCCTAATGGGTGGTCTCTCCTGGAGAGACTATTCTGAATATATCTGTTTGATTCATGTCGTCCATTTTGTCATTCAAAGCCACTGTTTCCTTGTTTCCTTGTTGATTTTCTGTTTGGATGATCTATCCATTGATGTAAGTGGAGTGTTAAATTCTCTTACTATTATTGTATCACTGTCAGTTACTTCCTTTAAGTGTGTTATTAGCTGTTTTATGTATTTAGGTACTCCCAGTTGGGTGTATAAATATTTACAATTGTTACAGCTTCTTGTTGGATTGTCTCCTTTATGATTATATATAGTGTCCTTCTTTATCTCTTGTTACAGTCTTTGCTTTAAAGTCTACTTTGTCTGGTATAAGTATTGCTATGCTGGCTTTCTTTTCACTACCATTTGCCATCCCCTCACTTTCATTTTGTATGTGTCTTTAGGTCTGAAATGTGTCTCTTATAGGCAGCATATAGATGAATCTTGCTTTTTTTTATCCATTTTGTCACCCATTATGTCTTTTGAATGGAGTGTTTAACCCATTTACATTCAAAGTAATTGTTGATAGGGGTTGCCTATCCATCTGGCTCAGTTGGAGGAGTGTGCGACTCTTGATCTCAGGGTTGTAAATTTAAGCCCCATGTTGGGTACAGATATTGCTTACATAAAACTTATTTTAAAATGTCTGATAAGGGCAGCCCCGGTGGCACAGTGGTTTAGTGCCGCCTGCAGCCCGGGGTGTGATCCTGGAGATTGAGGATCGAGTCCCACGTCGGGCTTCCTGCATGGAGCCTGCTTCTCCCTCTGCCTCTCTCTCTCTCTCTCTCTCTCTCTCTCTGAATAAATAAATAAATAAACAAATAAATCTTAAAAAAAAATAAAATGTCTTATAAAAATACCCCAAAGTAATCACTAATTGATATGTACTTATTTCCATTTGTTACTCGTTTTATGGTTGTTTTTTATAGTTCCTCTGTTCCTTTCTTCTCTTGCTTTTTGTCAATCTAATAGAGTAAACATATCTAAATTATTAACTACCTTTTTTAATTACTAGATTAGTGATTGAGCATGTTTTCATGCTTTCTAGGCATTTGGTTTCTTCTATCGGTTGTTTATATTGTTGACTAGTTTTTATATTTGATATGTCAATTTCCTTAAAATTTTTATTTAAGTATGGTTGATACAGAATGTTATATAATTTTCAGGTGTTCAACATAGTGATTCAACAATTCCATACATTATACAGTGCTCACTATAAGTCTATTTATCATCTGTCGCCATACATTATTATAGTCTTATTAACTGTATTCCCTGTGCTGTAGTTTTTAGTCTCCTGACTGAAAGTTTGTATCTCTTAATTCCTTTCACCTGTTTTCTCCTGAAAGTTTGTATCTCTTAATTCCCTTCACCTATTTTCTCCTGAAAGTTTGTATCTCTTAATTCCCTTCATCTATTTTGCCCATTCCCCTATCCTTCTCCCCTCTGGCCAACTACCTGTTTATCTCTGTATTTATGAATCTGTTTTTTTTGTTTGTTCATTTGTTTTGATGTTATTGTTGTTTTAATTCCACATACAAGTGAAGTTATATGGTATTTGTCTTTCTCTACCTGACTTACTTCACTTAGCATGATACCCTCTAGGTTCATCCATGTTGTCACAAATGGCAAGATCTCATTGTTTTTTATGGCTGCATAATATCACACACACATACCACATCTTCATTCATCTATCACTAGACATTTAGGTTCCCTCCATGTCTTAACTATTGTAAATAATGCTGCAATAAACATAGAGATTGCACATATCTTTTCAAATTACTGGTTTCTTTTGGCAGGGGGTGGTAAATTAATCAATAGTGGAATTACCAAATCATATGGTATTTCTATTTTAAATTTTTTGAGGAACTTCCACCATATTTTCCACAGCAGCTGTACCAACTTACAGTACGTGAGGCTTCCCTTTTCTTCACATCCTAGCCAATAGTTGTTACTTCTTTTTTTTGATACTAGCCATTCTATGTGAGGTCATAACTCACCATAGTTTTGATTTGCATTTCCCTGATGGCCATTGGTTGAGCATCTTTTCATGTACTTGTTGGCCATCTGTAGGTCTTCTTTGGAATATTGTCTATTCAGGTCCTCTGCCCTTTTTTTTAAATTTTTTTTTTTTTTTAAGATTTATTTGAGAGAGAGAGACTGTGTAAATGTGCAAGAGCAGGGCGAGGGGCAGAGGGAAGGGAAGCAGACTTCCAGAAGTGCAGGAAGCCCTGCACAGTGCTCAGTCCCAGGACTCTGAGATCACAACTGGAACCAAAACCAAGAGTCAGATGCTCAACTTACTGAGCCACCCAGGCACCCCTCCTCTGCCCGTTTTTATTCAGATTCCTTCGTTATTGTTTTTTGGTGTTGAACTATATAGGTTCTTTATATATCTTGAATTAACCCCTTATCAGACACATCATTTGCAGTATCTTCCCCATTCAGTTTCAGTTTGATCTTGGAGTTTTGCATATGCATCCTAGGAGAATGTACCAGAATTTCCATAACAGCATTATTTGTAATAGCAAAAACTTAAAAATGACTCAATACTGAAATACAGGTGAATGGATAAGTTAATTGTGATGTATTCATGCAATGGAATATTACAGAACTTATAAAACCATACATATTACATGAAATATATAAAATAACACAAAAAATAATTAACTGTAGTTACAAGTAATGGTAAGGATGAATCTTAGCAAATTAATATTAAGTGTAAAAGATTCAGAAGATTTCTCATAACTTGATGCCTTTCATAGAAAGTTAAAAACAAAACTGGAAAATGAAAAAAAAAACCAAAACTGATATATTTTAAAAGTATGTATATGTGTAATGCAACTGTATTCTAAGCAGCAAGGAATGATAAAATCAAGGGTGATAGGTGGATGGAAGTGTGATGTTGGATGGAAGATTGGAGGATAGAATAGAGAAGAGCACATAGGTAGATTGAAGTAGTTTTAGATGTTCCACTTTTATGTTTGGTGGTAAGTTCAGTAGTTATCATATTATTAAAGAATAATTAACTTAAAAAGGAAGGAATTTTGTCATATGTTTCAACATGACGATCCTTTAGGACATGATGCTAAATGAAATAAGCCAGTCACAAAATGACCAATGCTTCTATTTGTCTTCCACTCGTAAGAGGTACCTACCATGTAGTCACATTCATAGAGGCAGAGAATAGAATGGTGGTTCTAGGAGCTGGGGCAGAGCAGGAAATAGGGAGTTGTGGTTTAATGATCATAGAATTTTCTCAGTTTTGTATGATGAAAAGGTTCTGGAGATCTATTACAAAACAATGGGAATACTACTTAGCACTACTGAAGCATACATTTAAAAGTGATTAAGATGGTAAATTTTATGAGTTTTTACCAGAATCAAAAGTAATTTTTAAAAATTAAAAGTTGCCCATGCATGACTAATGATGAGAATATTCATTACAGATTTTGATTAACTCATTTTCCCCCTCTACTTGAAGTTCAAAAATAAAAGCAAGAAAGAAAGCAATTCCCAAGACACTGACTTACCTTTCCAAATAGTAAAACTTACCATAAGAATAGACAAATATACCAGTAGAACAGACTAAAGATCTCAGAGACAGATCCCTGTATAATGGGAACTTAATATGTAATAAAAGTGTAGGGGAGCCTGGGTGGCTCAGTCAGTTATCTGATTCTTGGTTTCGGCTCAGGTTATGATCTCAGGGTTGTGAGATTGAGACCTGTGTCAGGCTCCAGGCTCCGTGCAGAGTCTGAGACTCTCTCTTTCACCCTCCCACTTTTTTTTTTCTCTCTCTCAAATAAATAAAACAATCCTTTTTAAAAAAGACAATAAGGGGTGCCTTGGTGGCTTAGTTGGTTAAGCATCTACCTTCAGTTCAAGTGGGATAAAGCCCCACATCTAGCTCCCTACTCATCAGGGAGCCTGCTTCTCCCTCACTCTCTGCTATTCCCCCTGCTTGTGCTCTCTGGCGTCTCTCTCTCTCTCTCTTAAATAAATAATCTTTTTAAAAAGACAGTAAAGTGTAACCACCAATAAGTGAAGAAAATACTCATTGTTAAGTAGATTGTATTGAGAAAACTCAGAAATTTATGGAGAAATTTAAAGCTAGATTTCTATATCACACTGCATACAAAGGGGACTAAGGATAGATTAAAGATCTAATTACAAAAAGCAAAACTATATAGTTAGTAAAAATTATGTGGACAAATAAAAATTTTTGAATTTGATGAATTTGATTATATTAACATTAAGGGGATGGGATTGGGTGGCTCAGTCAGTTAAGTGTCTGACTTAAGTTTGGCTTGAGTTATGGTCTCAGGGTTGTAGGATCAAGCCCCGTATCAGACTCCATGCTGGGCGTGGAGTCTACTTGTGATTCTTTCTCTCCTTCTCTGCCCTTCCCAATCCCTTCTGTCCCTTGCTGGATGGATAGATAGATAGATAGATAGATAGATAGATAGATAGATAGATAGATAAAGGGGGTTTACTCTATAAAGGGTATCATAGGCAAAGTTAACTGATAGCATAATAGGAGATTAGTAATGATTAAAACTGGTAATAATTGGTATCTAGACACTAGATATGTCCAACTGCTGGCAGAGATCAGGGGCTTTGGGAACTTTTGTGTGTTTTTGGTAGGTACGAAGATGGGGCAGGTATTATGGAGAGCAACATGGCACTATTCAGTCAGATGGAATATATACATATCTTGTGACATATCCTAAAGGGATATGTGAGAAGGTGTTGATTTAAATGTTAATTACAGCAGTTAATTGAAGCGATGGAGGCAGTCTGGGTATTTGTCTCTGAATAAATAGGTAAAATGTGGTGGATGCATATTGTGATTCTGTACTCCAGTTAAAAGCAAACCATTAGGTTTACCCATAACAACTTGTGAATCTTCCAAGCAGAGTACTGAGTGGGAAAAGTAACAAACAGAAAGACACAGTGCCAGCTGATAAATCAAAATACATGCACAGGGATCCCTGAGTGGCTCAGCAGTTCAGAGCCTGCCTTTAGCCCAGGGCTTGATCCTGGAGTTCCGAGATCGAGTTCCGCGTTGGGCTCCCGTCATGGAGCCTGCTTCTCCCTCTGCCTGTGTTTCTGCCTCTCTCTCTCTCTCTCTCATGAATAAATAAATAAATAAAATCTTTAAAAAAACAAAATACATGAACAAAAAAAATACAGTTTGTAAGAACAAACACAAAAGAAAATATACATATTAACACATTAAATTTCTATGGAGTGAAGAATGGGAATAAAAAAGAATCAAAGCAAAACAACTTCCCAGAGAATGTTGTGTAAAGGAGAGACACTGGGGTTATTGTCAAGTAGTAGAAACATGAACTGTTTGAGATTCGCTATCAGAGCTTTCAAAAAAATGCTTCTTATGGGCATGCTGAGAAGTGATGGAATTAATTGATAAGGCTCTGTTTCTTTCAAACTGAATGAAATTTTCTGTTCTTCACTAGGGCAAGTTGGCAACCCAGCCTTTCAGTGGGCACACATGACCCCTGAGTGGAAAAACACAAGCTCTATTCTCCTAGACTAGGTCTTTTGACTAGGGAGACTATTCACATTTTGGGTCAGATGATTCTTTATTTTCATGAGGGACTGTCATGTACGTTGTACAATGTTTTAGCAGCATGCCTGGCTTCTACCTACTAGCATCTTGTCTCCTGATCATGACATACCAAAAACGTCTCCAGACTTCATCAAATGTCCCCTGGGGAAGAAATTCACCCCTTATGAGAAGCACTGCCATGGAGCAGCATGGATGTTGCCAGTCATTAGACTGATTGTGGTTTCACTGTGAAAAGTATCAAATATTTTTTTTCGTGGTTTAGGAATTCAAGTCCATCCTTCACATTAGAAGAAGAACTTTATCTAAATTAATTGCTATTTAAAAGGTCCTACTGTTTTCTGTATTTAAATTTTAGGGTACTGTTCTATTCAGGAACAGCAACAGTAGTAATACTACCTTAAGCTGCTTATAGTTGGATTTCATTGATATTTTAAAAGGTACTTTTCTCATCTGATATTTTGGAATCTCACAACAGCTTTATATGATAGGATAAGAATATACCTCCACTTTTCAGGTTAGTAAACCAAAGTGCAAAATCTTGAAGAAATTTGCTGGGAGCACATGACCATTAAATTAGGGAGCTGGACATAAAACCAAAATCTGATTTTTTTTTAAAAGATTTTATTTATTTATTCATGAGAGACAGAGACTGAGAGAGAGAGGCAGAGACGCAGGCAGAGGGAGACGCAGGCTCCACGGAGGGAGCCTGATGCGGGACTCAATCCCGGGACTCCAGGATTACGCCCTGGGCCGAAGGCAGGAACTAACCCACTGAGCCACCCAGGGATCCCCCTCAAAATCTGATTCTTGATTAAGTACTTTTCTCATATGAGTACTCAGCCATTTTCCTAGAGCCAAAAGATCTAGGAAATTGTCAGTTTCTGCCATGGTCATTTATTTCTGTTTTTAATTCCCCTGATTTTTCCTTTTTTTTTAGATTTTTATTCATCCATTTGACAGAGAAAGAGAGAGAGAAAACAAGAAGGGGGAGAGGCAGAGGGAGAGGGAGAAAGCAGACTCCTGGCTGAGCAGGGAGCCCAGTGCAGGGCTCGATCCCAGGACCTTGGGCTCACGACCTGAGCCGAAGTCAGACGTTTAACCAACTGAGCCAGCCTGAGTTTTCCTTCTTTAGTGACTTTTGCCCAGGTCCATCCTTCTCCACCCCTTGAATGTCTGCATCATATTGCCACCTCAGCCTTTCCAGGGTTATCACAAACTCAAAAGTGAATGGTGCCAGGGAGGCAGGACCTGGGAGACAGATCTGGATTGGAAACCTAAGCCCAGCCTCAGCTTGCTTTTTGCTTTCTCTGTCACTCAGTTTTCATCACCTGTTTTTGAGTCTAATATTACTTACTCCCTAGCTCCCGCAGGGATGTCAGGGGAAGGAGTAAGTTTTTGCCTGGAAAAGTATCTATACTATTTTTAAAGATCTCCAAGGAGAAGCTTTCATCATCCCTGTTACCAAAAACAGTATCTTAAAAAAAAAAAAAAAAAAAAAAAAAAAAACAGTATCTTTTCAAACTCCTATCCCCTGAACTGCTGTTCCCTCCTGGGATGGATAAGTGGCAAAGTCTCCTAACTAGAAATCTTTAAAGTACTATAGATTATTCTTAGACCAACACATTAAGAGAGTCACTGGAATGTGACTAGAGGATATGGACTAAGGTGGTAAAGGTAAGGTGGTAAAGGGTGGCAGTCCACTTTCTATGTGAAAGACAAACTTTTTCCCCCAGACTATAATATAAACTTCTCTACATGTAATGCATACATCAGCTTTCTCTGAGCCTTGCCTGCTCTTTAGGCTCATTTCTCACTGCTCCTTCCTTATTTGTACTTTCTCAGACATACCATGTTCCCTCATCCTGGAACACTCATTAGATGCCTGTCTTTCCTTAGATCTACTAGGGCATCTGGACAGAGATCAAGGGTTCCTTTCTTCAGGAAGCCTTGGTTCTCCCACATTGAGTGAAAGCCTCTCCTACTATCTTGGCCACCAGGGCCTACTTAGCACTTATCATACTGCATTATAGTTGCTGTTTTTCTCCTTAGTAGACGTAAGTTCTTGAGGTTTAGTTTTTTATCTCTGGATTCTGCAGTCCTTAGCTCAGTAAGTGTTTGTTAAATTATTACTTGACTGACTCTTGCCTGGAGACAAGATGACATGGAGAAAAAGACAAAATTTTAGGTATTAGAAGAGTAGTCATTAGAAACAGGTAGTAAATGTACTGTGTGCCTCTCTGAAGGATAAGGGTTGGACTCAAAGGTACACAGAGGCAGATTTTTCAGGTTGGCATCAGGGAAGAACTACCTAGCACATCTGTTAGCAATGGAATGGTCTGCCTCATGTGATAAGGTTGACTGTTTGCCAGGGATATGGTAGGAGGGAATTGACAGCCAAGTTTCTGCCTTGTAGAGTATTCTAGTAATGTGTAGAGTCATACTTGGTCACAGGAACTACACTGCATATATCTCCTTACTGAGCCTCTGGAGAATCTCCAGGTAATTGAAGGTAACAGCTATGTCTTCCTGTAGTTCTCCAGGTCTTTTGTCTTAGTGCCTTTAGCTGTTCAATATGTAATTTGGTTTCTTTTTTTTTTTTTTTTTTTTATTATTTTTTTTTATTGGTGTTCAATTTACTAACATACAGAATAACACCCAGTGCCCGTCACCCATTCACTCCCACCCCCCGCCCTCCTCCCCTTCTACCACCCCTAGTTCGTTTCCCAGAGTTAGCAGTCTTTATGTTCTGTCTCCCTTTCTGATATTTCCCACACATTTCTTCTCCCTTCCCTTATTTTCCCTTTCACTATTATTTATATTCCCCAAATGAATGAGAACATATAATGTTTGTCCTTCTCCGACTGACTTACTTCACTCAGCATAATACCCTCCAGTTCCATCCACGTTGAAGCAAATGGTGGGTATTTGTCATTTCTAATAGCTGAGTAATATTCCATTGTATACATAAACCACATCTTCTTTATCCATTCATCTTTCGTTGGACACCGAGGCTCCTTCCACAGTTTGGCTATCGTGGCCATTGCTGCTAGAAACATCGGGGTGCAGGTGTCCCAGCGTTTCATTGCATTTGTATCTTTGGGGTAAATCCCCAACAGTGCAATTGCTGGGTCGTAGGGCAGGTATATTTTTAACTGTTTGAGGAACCTCCACACAGTTTTCCACAGTGGCTGCACCAGTTCACATTCCCACCAACAGTGTAAGAGGGTTCCCTTTTCTCCACATCCTCTCCAACATTTGTTGTTTCCTGCCTTGTTAATTTTTCCCATTCTCACTGGTGTGAGGTGGTATCTCATTGTGGTTTTGATTTGTATTTCCCTGATGGCAAGTGATGCAGAGCATTTTCTCATGTGCATGTTGGCCATGTCTATGTCTTCTTCTGTGAGATTTCTGTTCATGTCTTTTGCCCATTTCATGATTGGATTGTTTGTTTCTTTGGTGTTGAGTTTAATAAGTTCTTTATAGATCTTGGAAACTAGCCCTTTATCTGATATGTCATTTGCAAATATCTTCTCCCATTCTGTAGGTTGTCTTTGAGTTTTGTTGACTGTATCCTTTGCTGTGCAAAAGCTTCTTATCTTGATGAAGTCCCAATAGTTCATTTTTGCTTTTGTTTCTTTTGCCTTCGTGGATGTATCTTGCAAGAAGTTACATTTCTATACACTAACAATGAGACTGAAGAAAGAGAAATTAAGGAGTCAATCCCATTTACAATTGCACCCAAAAGCATAAGATACCTAGGAATAAACCTCACCAAAGATGTAAAGGATCTATACCCTCAAAACTATAGAACACTTCTGAAAGAAATTGAGGAAGACACAAAGAGATGGAAAAATATTCCATGCTCATGGATTGGCAGAATTAATATTGTGAAAATGTCAATGTTACCCAGGGCAATATACACGTTTAATGCAATCCCTATCAAAATACCATGGACTTTCTTCAGAGAGTTAGAACAAATTATTTTAAGATTTGTGTGGAATCAGAAAAGACCCCGAATAGCCAGGGGAATTTTAAAAAAGAAAACCTTAGCTGGGGGCATCACAATGCCAGATTTCAGGTTGTACTACAAAGCTGTGGTCATCAAGACAGTGTGGTACTGGCACAAAAACAGACACATAGATCAGTGGAACAGAATAGAGAATCCAGAAGTGGACCCTGAACTTTATGGGCAACTAATATTCGATAAAGGAGGAAAGACTATCCATTGGAAGAAAGACAGTCTCTTCAATAAATGGTGCTGGGAAAATTGGACATCCACATGCAGAAGAATGAAACTAGACCACTCTCTTTCACCATACACAAAGATAAACTCAAAATGGATGAAAGATCTAAATGTGAGACAAGATTCCATCAAAATCCTAGAGAAGAACACAGGCAACACCCTTTTTGAACTCGGCCATGTAATTTGGTTTCTAGACCCTTCGTAATCCTGGCTCCTCCCTTATCGCCATGTCTTTGTCAATGTTCTTTGTACAGTGTAGTCCCAAGACTTAACTGTAGGGCCCTACAATTTTTTTTTTAATTATTTATTTATGATAGTCACACACAGAGAGAGAGAGAGAGAGAGGCAGAGACATAGGCAGAGGGAGAAGCAGGCTCCATGCACCGGGAGCCCGATGTGGGATTCAATCCCGGGTCTCCAGGATCCTGCCCTGGGCCAAAGGCAGGCGCTAAACCGCTGCGCCACCCAGGGATCCCCGGGCCCTACAATTTGGTGGGCTGCTCAGCCAGTTGAGCATCTACCTTCTACTTGGGTCATGATCCTGCAGTCCTGGGATCAGGCCCCACCCTGCCCGGCAGGGAGCCTGCTTCTCCCTCTCCTTCTGCCACTTCCCCCGCTTGTACTGTCTCACGCTCGCTCTTTCTCAAATAAATAAATGGATAAAATCTTTAAAAAAAGAAAAAAAGAAAAAAGAATGCTTTGACAGAGCAGAACAGTAGAGCTGCTGCCTCTTTCATTCTGGCATATTCCTAGTTAAGCAGCATAAGATGGCCTTGGCTTTTTTGGTAGTGGCTCTGTTGGCATATATTCCCTGGCAATTTGTGGTCAACTGAGACCCCTAGATCTGTTTCACAGGGACTGCTATTAAAGCCACTCATTTTCCATCCTATATTTGGGTAGTTGATTGGGTTTCATCATATGGTTTTGGTTCTTCATTTAAGCATACTAGCTCATAGAATGTTAGAGCTTTAAAAAAAAAAAACTCTAGAAACAAGCTTTATTCATTTTGGATCTTGCTTCTTCTGTCTTCCATGTTCCCTGCTTTGTTGTCTCCTAGCTGCTAAACGTTTTGCTGTCCACAGTTTGGTAAGCAGATCATTTGCGTTTTCAACCCAATTATTC
The DNA here is from genome assembly GCF_053574225.1 of Canis aureus. NCBI lineage: Eukaryota > Metazoa > Chordata > Mammalia > Carnivora > Canidae > Canis > Canis aureus. The sequence continues at coordinate 25,480,791 of NC_135633.1, forward strand.
ATGAAAATATTGACCAGAGCTGTGAAGCATACCCCAGACCTTCCTCCAGTTGACTTCTGTCCATTTATCAGCATTTTTTTCCGAGCTGATTATTCTGCTAGCTGCAAGCCTCTTACTTTGCTCTACTAGCTGGACGTGCAGTTTTCAATTCATCCTTACTATACCTTTTCAGCTAAGCATGGTGGGTGATCACTACTCCCACATTGTGCAATACAGAAGTGATGAGAATCCTAAAGACCAAAGTACTGAGCATGAGCAGACCGGCAAGGCAGCTGATGCCAGAGAAGGATGTGATATGAGAGCTCTTTTCTGGTTTTTCATGAATTATAGTTTCTGAGGTGAAAAAAAATCTAAAAGACAGTCCATTTAAATACAATTGCGGTCTTATTGTTAGCATCTAACACCATCACTTCAATTGTGTAGTCTTGTGGAGAGATAGGTGGGATATAGCTGTTCCTAATTTTCCAGATCAGAGAAGCTGGGATTGTCCCTCAGTATATGTTTGCAGAATGAATCAGTGAATAGGTTTCAGGCTAGTCTTCACTTCAGCTTTATATTTGTAGATTCAGCAAAAGAAAGGTGAATGGCTTTCAGTTTTCCCCTCTAGCTGGCCACATGGAAGCCCCTTCAGAGCCAGCCAGAGTTCTTCCTCTTTCAGACAGTCTTCCCTGATGGCTCCTGCCCACACTGCTACGTCTTTCTTCTGAACTCTCATGTCAGTACTTGATGCTTTGGTGTTTGTACTTGATCACTCTCAATTAACGTATGTCTCATCATCTCAAATCCTGGGAGTGAAGTTAGGGGCAAAGCTTCCCATTACTTTGTGCCAGCATCAGGCATAAGCACTTGAGCAAAAATTATTAAAGCTAATGTTTTTGAGTAAAGTGTTGCCAGCAGATGGCACCAAAATCCTTGACATTGTTCTGAAAATCTTGGATGACTTGCAGCAATTTACATATCACCAAGCTTGCCACTAAAAATGCCTTCCTTAATGAAGAAGCTTCAATCTACGTATTAAGAAAAATGTTAATAAATACTACAGTAGAAATAAATTAACCAGACAAGGTTGTAACTTAACCAGTTTTCTCCTGGGAGGCTATTCTCTTCACTCGCCCCTCTGCTTTGTCCTTTGTCAGGCAGTGCTTTCTAGGCCCTAAACATAATCTGGCTTTCAAGCCTACCTAATAGATTGTGTCCAGGTATCTGAAAGTGACCTCAAATCCTTGGTTTGTGTTTTCTTGGAAAGGACAAATTAAACATAAAGAAATTGCTATACCTCTCCCACCCCCCGCCGGAGGTTTTGGTGATTTTTTAAAAAAATTCACACAATATTACATCAGTTTTAGGTGTACAACATAGTGATTCAACAAGTCTGTGTGTTATGACATGCTCACCACAAGTGTGAGCGTAGCATCCATCTATCAGCATACAGTATTACAATACCATTTACTATATTCCCTATGGTGTACCTTTTATCCCCATGACTTACTCATTTTCTAACTGGAATTCTGTATCTACTACTCACCTTCATCCATTTGCCCATCCCCCTTCCTCCTTCCCCTCTGGCAGCCTTCAGTTGGTTCTGTTTGTGGGTCTGTTTCTGCTTTTTGTTTGTTCATTTATTTTTTTAAAATTCCACATATAAGTAAGATCATGTGGTATTTGTCTTTCTCTTAATTCACTTAGCATAATACCTTCTAGGTCTGTCCATATTGTCACAAATGGCAAGATCTCCCCTTTTTATGGCTGAGTAATATTCCATTGTATATATAAACCACATCTTTATTATTCATTCATCTACCATTGGACACTTGGGTTGCTTCCATATCTTGCTACCGTAAATAATGCTGCAGGAAACATAGAGGTTCACATATCTTTTCAAATCAGTGTTTTGGTTTCCTTTGGGTATATACCTAATAGTAGAATTACTGATATTTCTATTTTTAATTTTTTGAGGAAACTTTATACTGTTTTCTGCAGTGGCTGCACCAATTTACATTTTACCAACAGTGCACAAGGGTTCCTTTTTCTTTATATCCTTGCCAACACTTCTCATTTCTCTCATCTTTGATTTTAGCCATTCTGACAGGCATGTGGTACTGTCTCATTGTGGTTTTGACTTGTATTTATGATTAGTGCGAGCATCTTTTCGTGTATTTCTTTGGAAAAATGTTCATGTCTTCTGTCCTTTTTTTTTTTTTTAAGATTTTATTTATTTATACATGAGAGAGAGAGAGAGAGAGAGAGAGAGAGAGGCAGGCAGAGACACAGGCAGAGAGAGAAGCAGGCTCCATGCAGGGAGCCTGATGTGGGACTTGATTCCGGGTCTCCAGGATCAGGCCCTGGGCTGAAGACAGAGCTAAACCACTGAGCCACCCAGGCTGCCCTCTTCTGTCCATTTTTAATCAGATTATTTGTTTTTTTGGTGTTGGACTGTAGAAATGCTTTATGTATTTTGAATATTACCCCCCCTTATTGGGTATATCATTTGTAAATATCTTCTCCCATTCAGTAGGTTGCCTTTTTTATTTTGTTGATGGTTTTATTTGCTCTACAGAAGCTTTTTTTTTTTTTTTTTTTAGATTTCATTTACTTATTTTATTTTCTTTTTAAGATTTTATTTATTTATTAGAGACAGAGAGAGAGAGAGAGAGAGAGGCAGAGGGAGAAGCAGGCTCAATGCAGGGAGCCTGACATGGGACTCGATCCCAGGTCTCCAGGATCATGCCCTGGGCTGAAGGCAGTGCTAAACCGCTGACCCACCTGGGCTGTCCTTCATTTACTTATTTTAGAGAGAGAGAGAAAGAGAACAAGCAAGGAAAGGAAGGGAGGAAGGGAGAGAGAGAGAATCTCCAGCAGATTCCATGCTGAGTGCAGAGCCTGATGTGGGGCTTTATCCTAGGATCTTGAGATCATGACCTGAGCTAAAACCAAGAGTTAGATGCTTAACCAACTGAGCCACCTGGGTGCCCCTCTACAGATGCTTTTTAATTTGGTGTAGTCCAAATAGTTTAATTTTGCTTTTGTTTCCTTTGGCTGAGGAGGCATATCTAGAAAAATGGTACGAAAGCCAATGTCAAAGAAATTACTGTCTGTTTTCCTTTGGGAGTTTTATGGTTTTAGTTCTCACATGTAGGTCTTTAATCCATTTTGAGTTAATTTTTGTGTATAGTTTATGAAAGTGGTTCAGTTTCATTTTTTTGTGTGTAGCTGTCCAGTTTTCCCAGTGCCAGTTATTAAAGAGACTGTCTTCACCCCATTGTATATCTTGCCTCCTTTGTTGTAGATTAATTGGCCATATAAACATGGGTTTGTTTCTGAACTCTTTGTTATACTCTGTTGATTTATGTGTCTGCTGTGCTTACTTTGGCAGCATGTGTACTAAAGTTGGAATAATTTGTGTCTGTTTTTATGCCGTACCATACTATAGCTTTGTGTGGTACATCTTGAAACCTGGCATTGTGAACCCTCCAGCTTTGCTTTCCTTTCTCAGGATGGTTTGGCTCTTTGGAGTCCTTGTGGTTCCATACAAATTTTAGTAGTTTTGTGAGAAATGCTGTTGGTATTTTGATAGGGATTACATTGAATCTGTAGATTGCTTTGAGTGATATGGACATTTTAGGAATATTCATTCTTCCAATCCATGAGCATGGGATATCTTTCCACTTGTGTCATCTGTTTCTTTCATCAGTGTCTTACAGTTTTTATTTTTTATTTGTTTAAATTTTTATTTATTTATGATAGTCACACAGAGAGAGAGAGAGAGGCAGAGACACAGGCAGAGGGAGAAGCAGGCTCCATGCACCGGAAGCCCGACGTGGGATTCGATCCCGGGCCTCCAGGATTGCGCCCTGGGCCAAAGGCAGGCGCTAAACCGCTGCGCCACCCAGGGATCCCCTGTCTTACAGTTTTTAGAGTGTAGGTCTTTCACCTCGATTAAGTTTACTCCTAGGTATTTTATTCTTTTTTGTACAATTGCAGGTAGAATTTTTTCTTTTTTTTCCTTTCTGCTATTTCATTATTAGAGTACAGATATTCAACAGATTTCTGAGACGCCTGGGTGGCTCAGTGGTTGAGCGTCTGCCTTCGGCTCAGGGCGTGATCCTGGAGTCCTGGGATCGAGTCCCACATCAGGCTCCTTGCATAGAGCCTGCTTTTCTGATCTGTGCCCCCCCACCCCCTGCTGCTTTTCCGATCTCTGCCCCCCCCCGCTTCTGTCTGTGTCACTCATGAATAAGTAAAATCTTTTAAAAAAAAAACAGATTTCTATGTATTAATTTGTATTCTGAAACTTTACTAAATGTATATATTATTTCTAATAAATTTTTGGTGGAATCTTCAGGGTTTTCTATGCATACTGGTATGTCATCTGCAAATAGTAATAGTTAAACTTCTTCCTTACGAATTTAAATGGCTTCTATTTCTTTTTCTTGCCTGATTGCTGTGGCTGGGACTTATAGTACTATGTTGAATAAAAGTGGCAGAAATGGGCATTCTTGTCTTATCGTAGAGGAAAAGCTTTTGGTTTTTCACCATTGAGTATGGTATTGGCTGTGGGTTTTTCATATATGGCCTTTATTATGTTGAGGTATATTTTCTCTACCCCCACTTTATCAAGTTTGTATCATGAATGAATATTGAATTTTCTCAAATGCTTTTTCTACATATATTGAGATAATGATATGATTTTTATCCTTCATTTTGTTAATGTGAAGTATGATTTGTGAATATTGAATCATCCTTGCTTTCCCAGAATAAGTCCCACTGGATCATGGTGCATTATCCTTTTAATGTTCGTGGAATGTGGTTTGCTGATATTTTGTTGAGGGCTTTAGCATCTATGTGCATTCTGAATGTTAGCCTGTAGGTGTTTTGTTTGGTTGGTTTTTGTTTGTTTTTTGTAGTGTCTTGTGTGGTTTTGTATCAGAGTAATGCTGGCCTTATAGAATGTATTTGGAAGCTTTCTTTTCTTTTCACATAGTTTGAGAATAGGTATTAACTCTTCTCTTCTTTAAATGGTAGATTCACCTGTAAAGCCATCTGGTCCTGGACTTTTGTTTGTTGGGAGGTTTTTCATTTATTTATTTATTTATTTTTTTATTACTGATTCAATTTCATTACTAGTAATTTGTCTGCTCAGATTTTCTGTTTCTGCCAGATCCAGTTTTGAAAGATTGAATGTTTCTAGGAATTTATCTAATTCTTCTATAGATGAATTTTTTAATATAATTTTTTGTAGTGGTTTCTTTTAGTTCTTTGTATTTCTGTGGTGTTGGTTGTTACTTCTTTTTTGTTTGTTTCTAATTTTACTTCGGTCCTCTCTCTTGTTGTGTCTGGCTACAGATTTATCAACCTTGTTTATCTTTTCAAACAATCAGCTCTTGGTTTCACTGATCTTTTATATATATATATATATATATTTGTCTCTTTCATTATAACTCAGCACTTTCAACATGTTATTGGTCGCCTCATTGCATTCTTTGCCTCATTACATTTGACTTTATGCAGTTTTGAACACGTGAAGACGTAATAAGAGCTATCATTTACTGAATGCTTACTATGAATTATGCACTTTGCTTGTTATTTTATATAAAAGGGCTACTATATTGAATACATTATATTTATTACATTACTTACATTAAATGCTTACCTTGTTAGGCATTGTTCCAAGAGCTTTCCATGCATTAATTACTTATTCTATACAATTTTTTGAGAGTAGATGCTCTTAACCCCATTTTACAGTTCAGAAAATTTAGGCTTATCAGGAGTAAATGACTTACCTAAGGTAATACAGTAAATAGCTATATTGGGATTCATTTCTAGATCTCTTTAATTCTAAAATCTCCATTTCACTATGTCATTCTACTTTGTTTATTCATTCTTTAATGATTTCTATTTAAATTTCTTTTTTAAGATTTTATTTATTTATTTATTTGTTTATTTTAATTTTTATTTATTTATGATAGTCACAGAGAGAGAGAGAGAGAGGCAGAGACACAGGCAGAGGGAGAAGGAGGCTCTATGCACTGGGAGCCTGACGTGGGACTCGATCCCGGGTCTCCAGGATCGCGCCCTGGGCCAAAGGCAGGCACCAAACCGCTGCACCACCCAGGGATCCCAAGATTCTATCTATTTATTCATGAGAGACAGAGAGAGAGAGAGAAAGGCCAGAGACAAACAGAGGGAGAAGCAGGCTCCATGCAGGGAGTCCGACGTGGGACTCTATCCTGGATCTCCAGGATCACACCCTGAGCTGCAGGTGGCGCTAAACCGCTGCGCCACTGGGGCTGGCCTCCATTTGGATTTCTAAAAAGTGTCTAAAGAGGCGCACATGGATGGCTCATTCAATGGAGCATGTAACTCTCAGTCATGGGGTTATGGGTTTGAGCCCCACAGTGGATGTAGAAATTACTTAAAAATCTTTAGAGGTGCCTGGATGGCTTAATAGGTTAAGCGTCTGACTCTTGATCTCAGCTCAGGTCTTGATCTTAGGGTCATGAGGTCAACCCCATATTGGGCTCCATGCTGGGCTTGGAGCCAACCTAAAAAAAAAATCTTTAAAACAAAACAGTGTTTTAAAAAGCATCTAAAGATTAATAGAATCGTTAAATTAAAGGTTTGGTGTATATTTTTCTCCTGATGCTTGTCTGTTAGGTTCTTGAGGACAAGGACTAAGGGTCATGTTTATTTTGCATTCTTTTTTCTATTAGTTGCAAAATAAATACTTGATGTATGAGTGAATGAACACTGCCTTCACTCTCCCCAGAAATCTGAGATACAAGGCTACTTAATAGAACTTTGGTATGTTAGAACTTGAAGGGCTTGAAAAATCAAGCCAAACCTTTCCCTCAAGGAGGAAGGACCTCCTCAGGGTGATCCAGTGAGTTGGAAGCAGACAGAATTAGAACCCAAGTGTTTGGGGCATCTACTTGGCTGTCTGGTTTAAAAAAACCTAATTCTTATGGGGATCCCTGGATGGCTCAGTGGTTTTGCACCTGCCTTTGGCCTAGGGCGTGATCCTGTAGTCTCGGGATCGAGTCCTGCATCAGGCTCCCGTCATGGAGTCTGCTTCTCCCTCTGCCTGTGTCTCTGCCTCTCTCTCTGTGTCTATCATGAATAAATAAAAATTAAAAAAAAAACAAAACCTAATTCTGTCCCTAAATTGCTCCCTCTTCCCTTTCCTTCTTCCTTTCCTTTTTTTTCTCTCTTTCTTTCATGATGTGAGTTGAGTAGCTTTACCACCCTTAAGGTTTTAAGCCTCAGAGTTACAAAGTAAGGCAAAATTTTTTCATTCCTATTACACTGATGCCTAGACTTATTCCCAATTATGCCTTTGTTCAACCCAGAATAGAATCCAGGTCCTTTGCCTCTTTCTGCATCCAAAATAGGCAGAGCTACAGCTCATGTAGAGAAAATTATCTTTACTAGATTCCCCCTCAGAACATGCCATTGATGATTGGTGAGGAATGGGGAAAACGCTGGTAGGGGACAGGCTCGATTTTTTGCAACAGCCAAGTTTTTGGAAAAGCTGGAAGAAGACCAGAAATTCCTGTTTGTTTGTTTGTTTGTTTTTCTCAGAGAAGACAAATGTAACCACATTCTGTAATTCAATTCTTCTCTAGTCTCTGGGCCTCCTGTTTTGTAAATATCCCTATGAGCCTGTTAAAGCAAACAATATGAAGGCTAAAGACCCTGCAGCTCTTTTCTCTACATCCTACCACCATTTATTTACTCCCTTTGAATATCAGGATTCTGGTTGTCTTATTCCCTAGTTTACAGTATTATTTTTATTTTTATTTTTTAAGATTTTATTTATATATTTGTAAGAGAGACACACAGAGAGGCAGAGACGTAGGCAGAGGGACAAGCAGGCTCCATGCAGGGAGCCTGATGTGGGACTCAATCCTGGGACTCCAGGATCATGCCCTGAGCCAAAGGCAGATGGTTAACTGCTGAGCCACCCAGGTGTCCCTACAGTATTTTTTTAAAGATTTTGAAAAAAAAATTATTTATTGAGAGAGAGAGAGAGAGAGAAAATCTCAGACTCCCCACTGAGCACGGTGCTGACATGAGGGCTTGATCTCACAACCCTGAGATCCTGACCTGAGCTGAAATCAAGAGTTGGGCACTTAACCAACTGAGCCACCCAGGCATCACTCTTATCCCCTAGTTTAATGTGTGGTTTGATGTGATGTCCTTTCCTGGTCTCCTCCCATCTCGTAGAATGTGCCCTGGAATGTTCTTTGGGTATAGACATTGTTAGTACATCCTGGTGGTTCCACACTTTTCATATAAGGCCAGAATACTGGAGTGTATTATGCTGAGTGAAGTAAGTCAGAGAAGGACAAACATTATATGTTCTCATTCATGTGGGGAATATAAATAATAGTGAAAGGGAATATAAGGGAAGGGAGAAGAAATGTGTGGGAAATATCAGAAAGGAAGACATAACGTAAAGACTGCTAACTCTGGGAAACGAACTAGGGGTGGTAGAAGGGGAGGAGGGCGGGGGGTGGGAGTGATTGGGTGACGGGCACTGGGGGTTATTCTGTATGTTGGTAAATTGAACACAAAAAAAAATTTTTTAAAAATAAATAAAAATAATAAACAAACAAACAAATAAATAAATGAATGAATGAATTCCAAGGTTAAAAAAAAAAAAAGGCCAGAATATTTTAGGGTGTTTCATTCAGAGAGTCACTTGAAGGTTCCTGTACAGTAGAGTGGGTACTGAGACTACATTGTTAACTGACCATTAGCCAGTACCAGAGGGCACACAGATTTGCTTTTGTTGTTGTTGTTGTTTTGGAGTTCAGTTTGCCAACATATAGCATAACACCCGGTGCTCACTCCCGCCAAGAGGCACATAGATTTGTAAGCTCTCAAGCAAAGTAGAATCTTGTCACCATTCTCCTCTCATATCTCTTTTTTTTTTTTCTCTTACACAAAATAACACTAAAACACTAAGGTTTTTTCTTGCCACAGAGCAGTCTGTTAGAAGCCTCAGGAGACAACTAAATGCTAAAAAGATGCTCTAGCTGCACTGTCCCAATATGGGAGTCACTATTACCATATGGCTATTGAACACTTAAAATGTAACTAGTCAAAAAAAAAAAAATAACTAGTCTTTCTTAACATATGCCATAAAGTACACATCAGATTTCAAAGCCGAAGTAAAATATTTCAAAACCAAAGTAAAATAATTCATAAATAATTTTAATAATGAGAAAATGTTAGAATGATATTATTTTGGATATATTGGTAAAATAAAAAATATTATTAAAATTAAATTAATTTTAATTTAATTAAAATTTTAAATTAAAATAATAACATATTATTAAAATTAGTCTTATCTGGGGGTGCCTTCGTGGCTCAGTTGGTTGAGCATCTGACTCTTGATTTCAGCTCAGATCACAATCTGAGGGTTGTGAGCTCAAGTCCCACATTGAGGTTCATGCTCAGCATGGAGTCTACTTGTCCCTGTCCCTTTGTTTCACCCCATGCTTGCATGTATGCTCTCTCTCCCACCCCCTCACTCCCTCAAATAAATAAAATCTTTAAAAAAATAATTTCAGGGCACCTGGGTGGCTTAGTCGGTTATGTGTCTGCCTTCTGCTTGAGTCATGATCCTAGCGTCCTAGGATCGAGTTCTGTGTTAGTCTCCTAGTCAGCAGAGACTCTGCTTCTCCCTTTCCCTTTGCCCCTCCCCCTGCTCATGCTCTCTCTTGCTGTCTCTCTCTCAAATATATAAAATCTTTTAAAAAATTCATATCAACTTTTTTATATATATATATTTTAAAATTTTTATTTTATTTATGATAGTCACAGAGAGAGAGAGAGAGAGAGAGGCAGAGACACAGGCAGAGGGAGAAGCAGGCTCCATGTACCGGGAGCCCGATGTGGGATTCGATCCTGGTTCTCCAGGATCGCGCCCTGGGCCAAAGGCAGGCGCCAAACCGCTGCGCCACCCAGGGATCCCCAACGTTTCTTTTTACTTTTTTAAATGTCACTACTAGAAAACTTAAAATTACATATGTGACTTCCATTATATTTTGTTTAGGTAGCACTGGTTTAGAAATCCCGAAGTAAATACTTTCTCAAAAGCTTTCTCCACTATGGAACTTCAGAAAACTAGCTGCTGTTTTCCTCTCTATAACTCGTCCCCATGCCCAGCCCCTTTTAAATGTCTTTCATTTCATTTGATGACATCAGGAAGAAAGCTTCCATTAAGTGCTACTTTTTTTTTTTTTTTACACCTGCTCCTCACCCATACAGAGTGACATCTAGTTAAAGTGGGATGGCTGGTGGAGGGAGTTAGGAGGCACCAGGGAGTAGAGGACTGGTGGTTAGCCCAAACTTCTGACAGAATCATTTTGTACATTTGGAACTCTTCAGCTGAGTCTGAAGTCTGAGTTCTGAGACACTCTTTACAGTGGAAACAGGCCTCCCTTTGGGGTTCTAGTTTTACTTTCTTCTCACATATCTAAGTTTACTGAGGACCTGTCATCTGCTAGACCATTTCCTAGCACATAGGAAATGGCCTAGTCACTGCTCTCAAGGAGCTTACATTCAGAATGAGAATGAATCTGAATTATGCTTAGATAAGCACTGTAATGATGATAGAAAAGAAAGTGCTTTTGGAGCACTAGAAAGTCACGACTCATTCTGCCTGGAAAGGAAATTGAAGGCTTCATGTGTCTTGGTTATGATATTATCAGGCAGAAAGGCAGGTGGTGAAAAAGATGTTTTAGCCTGAGGGGGACAGCCTGACTAGCATGGAGAGTAGCAGAAAGTTACTCTTGAAACAGTAGTTTGGGGCCACATTGTAGGGGATTTGACTGCCTGTATGCTGGGGACCACTGGAGGGTTGTAAGCGGGGGAATGACATGTTCAAGACTCTGTGTTAGAGATACCATTCTACATTCTAGTGCTTTTGGGAAGGATAGATTGGAGAGGGAGACTTAACAAAGAGGTCATTGTAGTTAGCCAGGCAAGGGATAGCAAGGGCTCACATGGAAAGGGAAGAATATATACAACAGATAGGTAAGGAATGAAAGGGAGGTGTCAGGCATGGTTCTAGGTTTCTAAGATCACTAGGAGGTGCCTCTGTCCAAAATTGGAAATTGAGGAGAAGATCAGGCACAAGATACACTTTGGACTTGTGGATAGAACGTGGAGGGAGCTGGCTAGAGCTGAAGTGCTTGTGTTTGTGTTTCAGATGGTGACCCTCTTTCAGATGTGGGTTGTTCCCCTCTATTTCACAGTGAAGCTGCACTGGTGGAGGTTCCTAGTGATCTGGATCTTCTTCTCTGCTGTCACAGCTTTTGTCACCTTCCGAGCCACGCGAAAACCACTAGTACAGACAACCCCAAGGTGAGAGTTTAGGTAGTGGGGAAGAGCTAGGTTTCCTGAAGCAAATGGGTTGGAATGTATGGGATTGGGGTGGGTTTAGGTTGAAAAAATTGTAATTGTAATAATTTGTAAAACAAAAAACAAAATATGTTTGCCAAGATTATTTGGCATGGGGCCCCACCAAAACAAGCTGATTGGGAGAACTCCCCACTCACCTTCACAGATTAAAACCCCCAAAATATTTCCTTATAGCTTGCCTTAGAGTTTGTATCAAGGTCTGTATTAAAAGTAAGCAAATTCTGGTGATCATTGTGGCCTCATTTTAAGTGTTATTTTCTTTTATGAACCCTTCTCTGATCTCTAAATTAGATTTTCTGTTATATTCTTTCACAGGCCCTATAGTTTTCCAACACAGAACATATCACAAAGTCTTTTTTTTTTAAGATTTTATTATTTATTTATTTATTTGTTTGTTTGTTTATTTATTTATTTATAAAGATTTTATTTATTTATTCATGAGACACACACACACACACACACACACACACAGAGGTAGAGAGACACAGGCAGAGGGAGAAGCAGGTTCCATGCAGGGAGCCCAATGTGGGACTTGATCCTGGAACTCCGGGATCACACCTTGGGCTGAAGGCAGGCGCTAAACTGCTGAGCCACCCAGGCATCCCTATATCACAAAATCTTGAGTATCTATCTCCCCCACTAAACTATAACTGTGAGATCGGGAACCACATGTATTTTGTTTGTCCCTGTATATCCAGGCCCTACCACAGGGCCTGGCACATAGTAGTCTACTCTGTGAATTTTTGTTGAATGAATGAATCTCAGTAAATTTGCAATTTTTCAACAAATAATATTTCCTTCTTTGGTCACAGAGCAGCCCCTGCCTGTATTATTCTTTGTGTTTTATCCAAATGCATTTCTAGTTTGATCCTCCCAACCAGCTTGTGAGGTCATTTAATATCTGTACTTGACAGAAAGAGAGATTTTCTCATTCATTCATTCATTCAACAAGCACCTGCTATGTGTCAGGCCCTGTGCTGAGCGCTGGGGATACAGAACTGGATAAGACATGGTCCCTGCCCTCAAGGAATGCTCGGTTTAATGGAGGAGATGGACAAGAAAGCAGCTGTTTCAGTGCAGTTGGTAAGTGCTGTGAGAGACATATGTACAGGTCCAGGAGAGCCTAGCAGAAGAACTAGCCAGCCTCAAAGTTGTACCTACCAGAACCAAAGTCTTCCAAGTTGCAAGTTGCTCTTTTCCCCATGCATTTTATGCCATTTCACTGCAAACCTTATTTTGGCCTTGTGAGTTTCCTTGTACACAGTAAAATTTATCTTCAAGGTGAAGTTGGTGATCCAAAGTCTCTTTCTGGCTGTGGTAATTTACATTAAGGGCTATGACAGAAGACGGAGACTCTGGAACCAGGTGGATGTGGATTGGAAACAGCCCTGCCAGTTGTAAATTATATGACCTGTATGGCTTCACCTTTCTGAGCCTTGAATTTTTTATCCCTAGAAATGTGACAATAATTGGTACCTCATAAAGGGTACTATGAAGAAAAGGTGTAAAAATATACTTTAAGAGTTAGTAAGTAACAATATCAACTTGTAGGTAAAATGACTGAAAATATGTCTATGACATGGGAAGTTTTTGATGATAATAACTAACATTTGATAATGCTTTATAATTTCAAAGCACTTTCTTAAAACATCCATCCTGAGTCATGCAGCATTTATTGAGCATGTGTTATATACACCAGGAATGGGCTCTGTACAATCCATTGAGGAAGGTATCATGGTTTCCCCATTTTACAAATAAGTAAACTTACCTTAAGAGTGGTGATTTGATTTACCTGGAATTACCCAGCTAATAAAACTCACTTAATCCAGATACTGCCTAAAATTCCACATCCTTTCCACCATCTCACTCATATCTGATGAGTACAAACTCTGGATAATGGAGCATTGTGTGGTTTCTGAGGGCAGGCACTACAAAATGTTTGGGGCCTTTCCCTTGCCTGAGAACTCATCACTGCTTGCTTAGCCACAACGGGACTCATAGGTAGGGACCTTGAGCTTCCTTCCTGCAGCCCAGCAAGGTTGGTGGTAATGTGGTCTCAGGAGCCAGACAGGCTTGAGCTGTTTATTCAAGTGAATTTCTCATTTGCTTTCACCACAAATAGAGTAGTCGTTGCTGATATCAAGGACCTGCATAGCATTTAAAAGGCTCTGATACATTCAGGGAACCATCTTTCCTCTCTGAACCTGGCTGGGGTCAACCAGCCAGATTTCACATTGCTTTTCTTTGGATTCTGGAGAGCATTGCTCCTCCTTCAAGAGCTTTGTATGACCCTACTACCACCACCATCACACAAATCCATTCAAAGGTATTCTTTGAGTGTCTCCTTTCTTATCCCTTCTTCTCCAGAAAGAAAATCATTTCGGAAGCAAATTCATTAGACACTAATTCATTATTGGCCTGTAGATGGGAGCAAAGCAGTATTCAGGTTAACCATGCCCAGTAGGAAAAGCCTGGGGCACCTGGCTGGCTCAGTCGGAAGAACGTGAAATTCTTGATCTCAGGGTCAAGAGTTTGAGCCTCATGTCAGGTGTAGAGATTACTTAAATAAATAATTTTTTTTTTAAAGTAGGGGGAAAGCCTATAGCTGATTTTACCTCTTTTTCATCTTCCCTTGAATTCTCTTTCCTAATGAGCAGCTGACCTTCACCATCTGTTCCCATCTAAGCATAGCTGTAGTTACTAATTTTCACTTCTTTATCCAGCTGATCTGAATTTGAGAGGACATAGCTGTCTGTGGTCAGCTATGCTTTTTTTTGTTTGAGGCTAAAACCTTCTTTTAAGGCTCTCTTTTCTTTCCTTGGTCTGGGACTGGGAAAATATAAAGCATTAGCTCCCTGGTATGGAGAGGTATTTCTGCAATTAAGGGAGTGACCAGCTCTGGACAGTAACTAAAGTTGCTCAGTAAGTCCTAAGCAAATAACCTGATGTCCCCAGTAATGTAAGAGTAAGAGATTCTGGTAATCCAGAGGCTCCTAGGCCAGAGTTGCCATGTCAGCTTTGCTAATTTTCTCTCCTTTCTCCAGGTTGGTTTATAAGTGGTTCCTGTTGATCTATAAAATCAGCTATGCCACTGGCATTGTTGGCTACATGGCTGTCATGTTTACCCTCTTTGGTCTCAATTTATTATTCAAGTAAGTACTCTTTGCTTTTGTTTTCACTTGTGTTTGGGGAGGAGGGGCTGATGTGATATACTTTTCTTCCTAGAGCCAAGTCCTGATTATTAACAAGGGGGACATGGCATCCAGGATAGTAGGAGACTTGGACTTTGGGGAATGGGAAGGTTGGCCCTCCATGATTTGTGCTGGCAAAGAGAAAGGAATGTCTGGATATATAGAGTTAGAGTCCCAAATCATTGGTTATATTTTCCAAGAACCTATATTTTAATGGAAAAGTATCACAAAGGTAAGTGTAATAATGATTATAGCCAGTTACTTATAACTCCATCATCCTAACAGAGTCATTTTCCTTGTCCATGAAAGTACTGTTTATTGGAATGTCCACTCTACCTGAGTGGTCTTATGTTCAGGGAGTCTAGGAGTTGGTAAGCTGTCCTGTGGACCAAATTGGCCTACTTCCTATTTTTATAAAATAAAGAAAGTTTTTTACTGGAACACAGTCACACTCATTTGTTTATGTATATACTGTTTCTGCAGTATAACAATAATAGAGTTGAATATTTGTGGCAGAGACTATTTGGGCCACAAAACTCAAAATCCTTACTACCTGGTCCTTTCCATAAAAAGTTTGTCAACCCCTGGACTAGACCGTCAAACTCATGTGATACAGTTGGCCACACCTGCTAACAAGTTCATCTAGAAGTATACAGGGCAGGAAACAGCAGAGTGGTATCTGTAGGAGTCCTCACAGTAGTTCCAGGGCTGAGATGTGAGAGAATGAGACCAAACAGATGGATGGCCCAGAAACTTCTCCACCTTTCCAGGAAGACATCCAGTTTTAAGAATCTCACAGTCCAGATGCAGTGTAATAAGCATCGGTTATATTTAACACATTGTTGCTTTGTCACATAGCTGAAATTCCCCTTTTATCAGATTTCTAAGAAAATCGTTTTTTAGAAAATTAACCTGTGAACATTTAACTCTTACCGCATTGTTGGACACTTACGGTGTTTTTCAATATTGTGCTGTCACAGATAACATTGCTCTGTTGCTTCTAAGGATACATTATCAGGAGTCAGATTCTGGCTATTGCTTCATATTGTCATATGATTTCAAAAAGATTCATACCAGCATACAGGTTCCCCCACTCCCAGTTGAGGCAGAAACCAAGAAATCCTAGACTCTGAGACTGTAGGGTATAGTGATCAAGCAGGGCAGATGAGAGTGGAAATGTGGTCTCCTGACTGAGTTGATGGGGATTGTGGGCTGTGGATCATGAGGAATCCTAAGCCTAAGGCTGGGCACTCGAAGCTAGAGATTGAGGATTCAGATTGGCCTCTTTCCCAAATCTAGTACACTGTAGGTAGAGTCTCTTTGAAACTGAAAGGAGTGGGCAGCCCGGGTGGTTCAGCGGTTTATCACCGCCTTCAGCTCAGGTCATGATCCTGGAGACCCGGGATCGAGTCCCTAATCAGGCTCCCTGTGTGGAGCCTGCTTCTCCCTCTGCCTGTGTCTCTGCCTCTCTCTCTGTCTCTGTGTCTTTCATGAATAAATAAATAAAATCTAAAAAAAAAAAAAAAAAAACTGAAAAGAGTAAGTCCTTACTTTATAAAGTGAGAGAATACCCATGGAATTCTTTCTTCTAGAAGTAGTATAGGCTAAAAGCATAAACAGGTTTCACAGAGGTTTATCGGAATTCATCAGTGTAGAGTCCAACAAGCCCCATCAAAGAAAACCAAGATATTTCCAGATATCTTCCTAATCTGTGTGGTTAAAAAGATTTCTGCATTGTAGGGTGCCTGGGTAGCTCAGTCGGTTAAGCATTTGACTCTCAATATCAGCTCAGGTCTTTTCTTTCGTTCTTTTCTTTTCTTTTCTTTTTTTCTTTCTCTTTTCTTTCTCTTTTCTTTTATTTTATTTTCTTTTCCTTTCTTTCCTTTCTTTCCTTTTTTTAAAGATTTTATTTATTCATGAGACACACAGAGAGGCAGAGACATAGACAGAGGGAGAAACAAACAGGCTCCTCACAGGGAGCCTGATGCGGGACTTGATCCCCGGAGCCCGGGATCATGCCCTGAGCCAAAGGCAGACAGATGCTCAACTGCTAAGCCACCCAGACATCCCTCAGCTCAGGTCTTGATCTCAGAGTCGTGAGTTCAGGCCCTGCAGTATCCAGCATGGAGCCTATTTTATTTTATTTTATTTTAATTTTTATTTATTTATGATAGTCACAAAGAGAGAGAGAAAGAGAGGCAGAGACATAGGCAGAGGGAGAAGCAGGCTCCATGCACCGAGAGCCCGATGTGGGATTCGATCCCGGGTCTCCAGGATCGCGCCCTGGGCCAAAGGCAGGAGCTAAACCACTGCGCCACCCAGGGATCCCCGGAGCCTATTTTAAAAAAAGAAAAAGGAAGAAAAAAAGATGCTACATTGTATTGAAGATAGTTATTCTGTTATTATAGTTTGTTTTTACTTACATAAACTATACAAGAAAAAAAATATACAAGAAAAACAGAATTGAGAATCATGACCATTTTTATGCTACTAATCAGGTTAATTGGTATAAGATCATGATGTCTAGTGGGTTAAATATTACAAGATTGATAATAAACTCAACTTATTAAGATAAATATAAGTTACAACTTTAAGTGAACTTATACAGTTCCTGGTACAGATTTTTAACAAAGGTTGTTTTCTGTAATGAACATTCAGAGACTGAAGGTCGCAAATTATTGGTCCTTGGAATTATTAAAACAAGCCTGCTAATGTATAGGCAAGATCTCTGTCCTTAGTAGACTTGGACCCCCAATTTTAAAAAATATTTTATTTATTTATTTAAGAGAGCATAAGCATGAGTGGGAGGGAGAGGGAGAGGCAGACTCCCTGCTGAGAAGGGAGCCCCATGTGGGGCTCAATCCCAGGACCCTGAGATCATGACCTGAGCTGAAATCAAGAGCCAGCCGCTTAACTGCCTGAGCCACCCAGGCGCCTCTTGAACCAAAATTTAACTTTGATGACATGATACAGAATATGTATAGATACAACTTAAAATTTTATAGTAACTGGTATGTGTAGATTTACTAATTTTATCTTTATCTTCTAAAGCTGTGGTTGGTGAACTTTTTCTGTAAAGGGCCAAATAATATTTAGGCTTTGTGAACAAAAGGCAAAGTCTAGGATGATATAGAGTATAACAAGAGGGGAAACTCTTCCCTTGCCTTACCTTGTTTGATGGATAGGCTCTCTCAGATCTGGGGCATACTTTGTGCCCACTTGCCATCAAATGAGACATTCTCAGGAGGAGTCTGACAAGGGTTTATGTGACCACTGGGATTATTTTCACTTACTATTCAGTGACAGCTCAGATCCTGGTGTGCCCTTGCCCAGCCATTTCAACTTGGGCAGCTGGCTGGAGGTGAGTTTCCACTTCCAGACTGAAATTCTACTGGTTGGTGTACAGTGATTTCCAGCAGTGGAGTCTCAACACTTAGGTGCCAACCAGAGTGGGCCCTAGACAGCTACAAGGTGTGGTTGCCAGTTGGAGGAGGTAGGCACTGGGGACGGAGTGGGGAAGAGGAGCAATAGGCCATACCCTGGCTTGGTTTTGTAGCTCACGGTGCTAACCTGTTCAAACGGTACCGACAGGCCATATAAAACACAGGCAGCAGGCTGGAATTGGTCTTGTTTTGCCTACACTTGCTTTAGCCTTTAAAGCTTCTGACTTTAGGTGCCTCACTATGTGTTCTGGAGTAGTGATCCAAAGCAGTTGTGTCTTAGGGCAGGCCTTACAAGCCATGCTGCTTCCCTTACAGGATCAAACCAGAAGATGCCATGGACTTTGGTATTTCTCTCCTCTTCTATGGCCTCTACTATGGGGTTCTTGAGCGAGACTTTGCAGAAATGTGTGCAGACTACATGGCGTCTACCATAGGGGTAAGTTCACCTGGGCTTTTCATATTGCCTCCCACCACTTCCAAAGAGGTCAGCATAGCATTACTTGTTTGATGGAAGAGATAAACCTTAAAAAATCCTTCAAGATATCAGTAGTGTGTTTGGAGATTTCTTCCTTAAAATTTGGAAAACCAGATATCAGATGTACCCTGAAATTATTAACTTTAGGGCCACTTGTAGGAAAAGAACTGCTTGACCATTCAGGAAGTTGACATTCATTCAATAGATATTTATTGAACGCCTCCTATGTGCCTGGACACTGGGCTTGTGCTGGAATTACAAAGGAGTACATGGTCCTTGCCCAGATGGAGTTTATGCCCTAGTGGCAGAGATGAGAATTAAAGTAATGAACATACCAATATAAAATTATAACTTTAATAAATACTTTGAAGGAAAGGTTCACAATGCTGTGAACAAATGCAGTAATGGCATTTGGACCTAGTCTTGGGGCTCAGAGATGGCTTCCCTAAAGAAGTGACGGGGGAGCTGACATGTAGGAGTTAACTAGATGAAATGGGAAGTGATGTGGGCGTCAGAGAGAGCAAACAGCGTGTGTAGATAGGAGTTCTGTAGTGAGAAAAAGGGTAGCCATTTGGAGGAACTAAGGCCAGTGTGGTTATATGGCTGAGAATGTACTGGAAGTATCTAGAGAAATAGAAGCTAAACTAGAAAGAGCCTTGAAGGCCAAACGAAAGATTGTGGTTTTTATGCTAAAAGCCCTGGGAGGCTAAGATAGAAAATGACATCTTCAGATTTGCACTTTGAAAAGATCATTCTGGCTGCTGGGTTGAGAAGGGATTGGAGAGGGGTCCACAGCTTAGGGTGGACTAAGAGATAGTCGCAGTAATCTGGGCAAGATGAAGGTAGCTTGGGTTAGGGAAGAAGTGGTGCAAAGGGAGAGATCCAGGCCATTTGAGAAGTATTTTGGAAGTGCGTTTGCTAGGACTTGGCTAGGATTAATCTTGGATATAGATTAGTTCTGGAGATTGAAGGAAAGTATATATCAAAGCTGACATGTCTAACGCGAGCCACTCCTTGGCTGGTATACTTGCACTGATCTAGGAAATGCTACAAGGTGGAGACCAGGGAGAGAGTCTTCAAGCTTAAATGTGAGTAAAGTAACAGGCAGTCTTAGGAAACCCAAGTCAATATTCTTATTTCTTTTTTTCAAAATGGAAATGTGTCTTTGTTGTTTTGCTGCTTGTAAAAGTAATGCATTCTCTTTATAATTACGTGAACAAAGAAGTACTCCTCATCTCAGTGTCAGCTCATTAGAAGGCCCCACCCAAAAAGGAATATTTCCAAGTTTAATGAACATTTCTCCAGTTCTGTGCTAAAATGCGTGTGGTTCTGTCTGACACAGGAGATCTGAAAGGCCTTCAGAAGTTCTTGCAACATAAGGTTTGGCAGTTTAGAAAGAAACCTTAGGAGAATGTCAGGGTTTTCTTGGGGCAGCAGATACCAATGAAGACCAACTGAGAAGCACAGTAAAGGATTGGCGCCTTTGTATGAGGACTTCAGGAAATCTTCGAAAGTTTGAGGCAGTTTTGTAGGTGGGAGGATATTTGCTGTGCACATTTTATATCAGAGCTGTTGCAGTCTCACTTGTGCCATGGACTGGTAGGCTTTGGGCAGTTCAGGTTAAGCAGAATACGCAGCCATCACCTTGGGTAACTTTCATCAAGTACAGTTTTAGATATAGGATTTTGTTTCTCAGGGTCATGGGACTATTTTTGTTTCTTCTATAATAGATTAAAAGGAAACAAAGTGTATTGGGTCACTTATAGACAGCCCATTAGATTCTTGTTTGAACAACTGTCTTGTGTTTTAGCTACGTTTCATGGTCTCTCATCTATTGGTGTAGACTTCAGCTCTTCCTCTAACTACTTCACTGTCCAGAAGAGATTTCCAGACATTCAGTTGTCTACTTTCAACAACTTTTCTTGAAGTCTGCTTCTTTGGCACACTCAGCTTTTCAAAGTGACTCTTGCCAGTATCCTGCCCTGTACCCTCTTGTGATTTCTTTTTCTTCTCATTCTTTTTTTTTATGGGCCAATTCTCTGTTTTTCCCAGGTTGTTGCCAATTTTATCTCAAGATTATTATCAGCTGCCAGTTTAAGCATAGCCTTAATTCCCTCAGGTGGGTCACTAATAACCAGTGTACAAAACCCTCTTCAGTCCAAATGGAACTGAGCTCAGAATTGATCCACTAGTTAGCTTCTCCTATAGGAGATGGAATCATTACATTGGCTTCCCAAAAATAGAATTTGAGCTGGACTTCTTTCCATGCTTTTGGGAAGGATTATTGTATGTTCCATTGATTACAAATGATAATCCTTATTAAGGTAATTATTCCCTAATAATGATAAATTCCAGCATCACTGAGAGACCTGGTGGGAGAATTATTCATTAGGGTGGAGAGTGCCTCAAGCACCAGCTCTTGACTCTTCATATTCTCCTTCCTTCTGTGAGTTCTCCGTGCTTACCCCCAATACCTGATGCTCATTCTTTAATAGTCTGGCCCAAGGATGAATCCAAATACCTCTCTATACCTCCTAATAGCACAAGAACACAAGGATCAAACAATCACACTGTACTTTATTAGAGGAAAATAAGCATGAGTACTTGAATGAAGTTAATCTGACATAGCAGGGTACCTGCTTTCCCAGGCTTTCAGACCCTGTCTCATCCAACTCTCCACTTACCTCTATGTAGCAGGTGCCATCTTAGCACATGCCACCTGGAATCCATATCTAGACAACCACTGTCCTCTAAATGTCTAGATCTAGAATCTGTGTTCTGATAAAAATTTGTCTGTACCTCAGGCCAGCCTTCTGAATCCTAGTATCTCTGAAGATCTACCTTTTCTCTAGGTCCTTGACATTGAGAATGTCTATCTCTTTCAGAGAAGCTGCTCAATCCAGCTCCTGTCCAATAGAATGTGACCTTGTTGACCCTAAATCTAACAGTTTTCTGTTTCCCAAGCCCCCATTTCCAGGGGAAGGGAGTGGGTCATAGGAAGAAGACTAGAATGGCTTGTGACAGTACAGGGTGAATTGCGAGGAGTTGATTCGTTCATTGTTTTCCATAGCTAATGTGGAGATTTAGTAGCAGGTTTTCTGCTAGTGCTCAGGATGCCCACAGATAAGACTAGGCAGGAATAGGGAGGAAGAAACTCAACTCCCAGTTTGGGATAAAGGGATAGACTACACTACCTTTACAGTTCTTTCAAACCTGAGAATTCCAGGACTCCCCTATTTCTGCCCTGGTCTTTGGTCAAGTGGGGTGTGGTCTACTTAGGAACGAACGCCTGGGGCTGTGAACCACAGCAACCTAAATTTCAAGAACATCCCTGGTCTTGAAGCCACAACCTATCAGTGGTTTGGTCATGGCAGTTTGAGGAAGCTAGGACATTCCAGCCTTCCATGCACTTGTTAGCCAACTTATTCTTTCTCATTTATTTAAGCAACTGTTATTTATCAAACTTTCACAATGTGCTAGGTATGACCAAGTGCAGCCTTTACTAGCTCTACCACTGCTCACTTCTAAGTAGGAGCCTTAGTCATTTAATTTAATTTAATTTAATTTTTATTTATTTATTTTTTAAAGATTTTTATTTATTTATTCATGAGAGACTCACAGAGAGAGAGGCAGAGACACAGGCAGAGGGAGAAGCAGGCTCCATGCAGGGAGCTCAATGTGGGACTCGATCCTGGGTCTCTAGGATCACACCCTGGGCCGAAGGTGGCGCTAAACCATTGGGCCACCGGGGCTGCCCAAGCCTTAGTCATTTTATTTTATTTTTTTATTTTTTTATTTTTTTGCCTTAGTCATTTAAAAAAAATTATGGTAAACTACACATAAAATTTGCTATCTTAACCATTTTTTAAGTCTATAATTCAGTGGCATTAAGTCATTTACATGCTCTGCAACCATCACCACATCCATCCATAGAACTCATCATTTTGCAAAATTGAAGCTCTGTACCCTTTAAATAATATCTCCATACTCCTCTTTCCCCACAGCCTCTGGAAAGAACCATTCTGCTTCTGCCTCTAAAAATTTGACCACTCTAGGGACACCTGGGTGGCTCAGTGGTTGAGCATCTGCCTTTGGCTCAGGGCATGGTACTGGAGTCCTGGGATTGAGTCCTGCATCAGGCTCCCTACAGGGAGCCTGCTTCTCCTCCCTCTTCCTATGTCTCTGCCTCTCTCTGTGTGTCTCTCATGAATAAATAAGTACAATCTTTTATTTTTTATTTATTTTTTAAAAGATTTTATTTATTCATAGAGACAGAGAGAGAGAGAGAGAGAGAGAGAGAGAGGCAGAGACACAGGCAGAGGGAAAAGCAGGCTCCATGCAGATAGCTGGACGTGGGACTTGATCCAGGGTCTCCAGGATCACACCCTGGGCTGCAGGCGGCGCTAAACCACTGCGCCACCGGGGCTGCCCAAGTACAATATTTTAAAAATAAAATTTGACCACTCTAGGTAGGTACCTTGTGTAAATGAACTTACACAATATTTGTCTCTTGTGACTAGCTTATTTGACTCAGTGTAATGTTTCAAGGTCCACCCATGGCGTAGCAGAGTCAGAATTTCCTTTTTTCGGACTGAATAATATTTCATTGTATAACTCAATTTTAAAAGAGCCATAAATCGCAGCACCTGGGTGGCTCTGTTGGTTGACTGATTCTTGATCTCAGGGTTGTAAGTTTGAGCCCTGCCCTGGTCTCTACTCTAGGCATAGAGCCTACTTTAAAAAGGGGAGGTTGCTAAATAAATAATCTCCTTGTGTGTGTGTGTGTGTGTGTGTGTGTGTGTGTGTGCGCGCGCATGTAGCCTCTTAGAAAAAAGAATTCCATTGTGTGTATATGCCACATTTTCAGTCCTAGGTGTTTTTCATAGAATTTTGTACATTCTGTGGTCATAGCTCCAAACCCAGAGAGTTATGGTTCATTTTGGAGTGTTCTACCTACCTGGTGGGGAACTAGATCTCATTCATCTTTTGATCCCCCTCTGAGTGGTTTGACCTACAAAGATCTGTGATTAATATAAAAAAAATTTTTTTATTGATTGGAGTTCAATTTGCCCACAGATCTGTGATTAATTAATTTCAGGGTTCCTAGAAATGAAATGATGGGGTTTACAATTGTATCAATATACATTCTCAATTCCTTTTCATTATTCTACACTACTCTGGTAATTCTACACTATAGCTGCTTTGTCTTACATGGAGAAATTATAATATGAACTATAGTAACTCTTTGGTTAAAGGAACCTTAGATGATGTTTGTTTTTTTTTTTCAGCCAGTCACTGGGAGGTCATAAGCTTGTGACAGCCAGTCATTATAGTTTCCATTCACATCCAAAAGTCATGTTGGGGCGGGGGTGGAGGACAGAGGATTGTGAAATAAGCTTGTTTTATGGGGCTCTTCCTTCAAAGAGACCTGTTGGGCAGACAGAGTAGTGACGCATAGTTTGTGCTCCATTGGGCCACATGTCCTGCCTCACACTTTTTTTTCTTCTGAGTTTCTGCACCCCAGATAACATTAGGACATAACTAGCTGCCCATTCATCTGCTCTGAAGTAGCAGCAAAAGCCAGAGGTTAGAGTCAGATGGACCTGGTTTCAAATTCTAATCAATTTTTAATTAGCTGTGTACTCTGGAGCAAGTTACTTTACTTCTCTGATCTCGTTTTCTCGGATGTAATAACATTACCAGACATAAAGTGTTGTAAGGAGTAAATGCATCACGTAAAGATCTCTGCAGAGTAGCCTGGCTCATGGCACTTAAGGAGAGGATAATGACGGTAGCTAACATTTATCAAGTATACCTATTGTACAATACTGCTCTTCTAGAAAGCTATATATTTTATATTTATAGTCACCTGGAGCACAGAGACCCTATAGGATTTCTTTGTATCTTCATCATACCCAACACACGGAGCAAGACACAGAACAGACAAATCCTTAATCGCCAGCATATGCCACTTCTCTCTTGGAGGCTGTCTGTTGTCTGAAGTCATCTCAGACCACTCTGTGACCTGGAATCTTGTGTCTTAGAACCCTGAGAAATGGGTATTTTATTCTGTTTTTCAACAAGTTTTTTCAAAATCATCTGTTTGAGCCTGACGAGGCCCCAACTCAGCTCTGCCACCAGTTCTCTCTGACTTCAGGTGAGGCTGTCCTGCTCCTCCTCTGTCCTCTCCTGTTGAGGGAGGGGCTGACTGGAAGAGCTCACAGGGCTCTCATGGTGCACACATTCTCTGATATTCAGTGGTGTGGAAGGCAACTCCTATTTATTTCCTGAGTACCTATGTGCAGGCTCCTGTGCTGGGGTTTTCTACTCACATATTAGTACCCATCATCTGCTTCCTTCCAGTTACACTGTAGAAAAGGTCCTTTCTTCCATCACAAGCCCACCTTGCCCTAGCTGTGGACTCCATACCTTCTTCCTTCTCCGGGACCCATTATGCTATATACTTAACTTTCTTATCTGTGCCTTCATCTTCTCCCTCTTTGCTGGGCTCTTCCCATTAACCTGTTAAGCATTCTTTTTCAAAAAACTTTTTTTGACCCACTTTCTTCTCTAGCTACTGAGTCATTTCCTGTGCTTCACAGCTAAACTTAGAGAAAGTCCAGTCTCCTTTTGATTACCATTCACCTACTCTTTAGCCTATTCTAAATTGGTGTGGCTCAAACCTTCTTCTGAAATGGCTTTTACTCAGGTCACCAGTGACTCTGTGTCACTCATTCTGACTTCAGCAGTTGTCATTGGCTTTTGCAATGTTTCTGTATCCTGCTTTTCCTTCTGTCTCTACTAACTCTTCCTCC
This sequence comes from Canis aureus, assembly GCF_053574225.1. Classification (NCBI taxonomy): domain Eukaryota; kingdom Metazoa; phylum Chordata; class Mammalia; order Carnivora; family Canidae; genus Canis; species Canis aureus. The sequence goes on from NC_135633.1 coordinate 25,506,145, forward strand.
CCGTGAATGCTACTGTTCCTCTGAGCTCAGACCTAAAGCACCTTCTCTGCACTTCACCTAGGCATTCCCTTTTCTTTTTCTATGACTTTTTCTATGACTTTCTATGACCTCTAATCCAGAACTTTTCTACCAGATCTTTAGTTTTCAGCTGTTTAGCATCACCAGTCTGTCTACACCTTTCTATTTTTATTACCATTAAATTAGCCCAGACTGCCACCTTGGCCTAGATCTCCAGCATCTCTTGCTTTTAAAGAATTAAAAAACAGAGACTTTAGCTGCTCTCTGAATCCATGTTGGCCCCCCTCTGCAGCCCATTTTTCACACAGACCGAGTGATCTTCTAAAAATTTGAGTCTGTTCAGATGCCTCCAGTGACTTTCCATTTCTAGTCCAAAATTCTTCATGTGGCCAATAAGGTGTTACTGTTTTCCTCTTTGTCACAACTCTAGCCACATGAGGTTCCGTTCAGTTTCTCAAGCCCACCAGGCTCCTTTCTGCTTTGTGGCCTCTTCCTTCTTCCTGCTGACTTTCTTCCTCTCGCTAACTCCCACTGCCCTTTACCTCTCAGCCTCAAATGTCACGCCCTCAAAGAAGCCTCTTCATAGCACCTAGGCTTAGTTAGCAACCCCTTTCTTAGCCCTTTACTGTCATTCTCCTGTAGTTGTAGGTTCCATAGGAGAGAGGCCGAGTCTCTCTTCTTCCAGCATTATATCCCACTGGACTCCCCTAGTCCAGTGCCTGCTACTGCTTAGTAGGTAGGTACCCAGTACATATTTGTAGGTATATATATACCTATGCCTACCTTAGTAGGTAGGTACCCAGTATATATTAGTAGGTACCCAGTGTATATTAGTAGGTACCCAGTATATATTTGATGGAAGGAAGGAAGGATCTGGATGGTTTGCTCAAGTTCATCAAGCTAGTAAGTGACAGAAGACTGCAGTTAGGTCTGCCCGATGCAGGTAAACCATAGGTCCCCCTTGAGCTTATTCTGTGGAGGGGTCCGGCCTCCCTGTATCTTCCCCAGTTTGGCCTCAGTATCTTCTGATACAGTCTCTTCCTGTGTGATTTCTGTGAGCCCTGGGGGTGCGAGGCCTTCATGATTTGACAGCTTACCCAATGGCTCTGTTGAAACACTGTGGGATTTGACCCTGCCTGCCTGTTGCCATGTTTTAGCCTCATGGGGAGAACTCCAGAAACTAGGAGCCTAACAGACACTTTCCTAGACCACAGTTCTTAAGGCAAAGGAAAGGAAAAAACAGTAGGTCTTAGAAAATGTCAACAAATAAATTTCAAGTCTTTTTCTCCTTGGAGTAAGGGGGAAATGCTATTTAACTATGTAACAATAAACCACAAGGAAATTATGCAAAACTTGTAATTTCTTTTTGGAGCATGGAATTGGTTATCTGTTATAATTAAGTATGGTAATAAATAATCTTTAAAAGTAATATATATTCATTAAAGAAAATTTGAGTACAGAAAAGTAGGCACAAAAACCACATCACCTATGATCCTACTGCCAAAACATCACTGGCGTAAACATACTGATATTTCTTTCTGATCTTTTCTCTTGTATAGATTTGGGCTTGTCTTTACATACAACACCAATCATGTTGTGCCTCCAGTTTTGTCCCTACTTTTTGCCACTTATTGTTACATCTCAGCCTTCAATGAACTCACCAGTTAAGTCCCTTGAGTGTGTACCAAATTTATTTAGACATTCTCCTATTCTGGGTCATGCATGGTTATTTCCATTTCTTTGCCTGTTTTTTATTATTTTATGGGTTTTTCTATTATGTAACCTAAAACCCACTGTTTTAGCCATTTTTAAAAGTACAGTTCAGTGCTTAGTTACATTCACAATATTGTGCAGCTATCACCGTTTCCAAAGTTTTTCATCATCCCAAGCAATAACTGTGCCCATTAAGCAATAACTCCCCATTCCCTTCTCCTAGCCTCTGGCCACCTCTAGCTTGCTTTTTGTCTCTATGAATTTGCCTGATTCTATATATTTCATCATATCAATGGAATCATATAATATTTGTCCTGTGGCGTCTGACATTTTACTTAGCCTAATGTTTTCAAGGTTCATGCATTGTAGCATGCATCAGAACTTCATGATTTTTTTTTTTTAAGATTTTTATTTATTTATTCATGAGAGACACACACACACACCCAGAGAGGCAGAGACAGCAGAGGGAGAAGCAGGCTCCATGCTGGGAGCCTGATGCAGGGCTCGATCCCGGGTCTCCAGGATCAGGCCCTGGGCTGGAGGCGATGCTAAACCACTGAGCCACCCAGGCTGCCCAGAATTTCATGATTTTTATGACTAAAATGTAAGGTGTAATAATTGTTGTGTCATACAATCATTCTGTTTAAGTTATTGAGGAATTGCTAAACTCTTCTTTAATGATAAATAATACTTAAATAAATATCTGTATACCTGAAGTTTTTTTATATTTTTACTTCTTTAAATTACTTGAAATGACATTAATGAATGGTCAAAGTGTGTGGCAGTTTGAGACATCATGCCAGATGCTATTCAAAAGGATCAAACTTCTTTTGTTGCTGTGGCAGATGTTTGGGAATGCCCTTGTCACCAAACCAACATTGCACTGGATATCTGACTGTTTTGAATCTTAGAGAAGAGATGTTGTCCATCTCCGATGGAAACATAGTGTGGCCACAGAGTGGCTTATCTGACAAAGGTCCTGATCACCAGCCCTGAGTCCTTCTACCTCCTGGTCTCCTTGTTCCTGGTGCTGACCATCCCAGTGCTCAAGTCCTATTAGATCTGACCTCCCAACCCATCACTGGTCTGTCCTTTTCTCCCTATCCACCCAGCAGATGAGGTGATTGGGCCTATAAAAGATGTTCTATAGTTGTGGGGCCTCCTCCCCCTGCTGCTTGGCCTCCTCTTCAGAAGACCCAAAGGCCTTTGTGGTACCGTCCTACTTGGGCTGATTCTCACACTTTTCCTGTCTTTTCCTCCTGTTCTTCTCTCCCAGTTCTACAGCGAGTCGGGCATGCCTACCAAACACCTCTCGGACAGTGTGTGTGCCGTGTGTGGGCAGCAGATCTTTGTGGATGTCAGTGAAGAGGGCATCATCGAGAACACATATAGGCTATCTTGCAATCACGTGTATCCTGCCTGGAACCCCCTGGGCCACATCTCCTGCCACATGTGCATTCCGGTCAGGGAGGGGAGTGGGTGATCATTACCCTGGCATGCTGTCCAGACCTTTAAGCGTGGGAGAGTCACACAAGGGCAGATATTTGGGGGAAGTTCTCTGCTAGAGAAGCTGACACCCTGGAGTGGGAACTGTGTTCTCCCTCCTTCTTCCCCACAGCTGGGAGCCATTCTTATGTAAACAGAGTTTATAGCCTGGCTGGATCAGAAAGGAGCCTAAAGCCTCTAGCTGGATCCCTCAGTTTCAGAATCCAGTCACCCTGAGTAACAGTTGCAGTATTTATCATGTGCTCGCTCAGCTCCCGTTCTGTGCTGTGTATTGTCTCCATTTTGCCCCGTAAAAACCCTGTAAAGTGGAGATCATTATCCTCACTTCACATGTGAGGAAGTAGGGTCAGAGAGAGAAGGTATGTGCCCAAGATTATACAGCTAATAAGAGGTGAAGCTAGAATTTGAACCTTTCTCCAGAGCTGGTGCCTGGGCACCTTGACGACGGGCACGGAGCTCAAGTGCCATCCTGTCTGCCCACCATTTCCTTGACCAGTGGTGCTCAGATTCCACGAGTTCTGCATCCGCGGCTGGTGCATTGTGGGAAAGAAGCAGACGTGTCCCTACTGCAAAGAGAAGGTAGACCTCAAAAGGATGTTCAGCAACCCGTATCCTTTGTTTGTATTCTTGTTGAGATTGGGCAATGGGAAAAAGTCCTGGCCAGTGCCATTCTGCATTTGAGTCCTCCCAGGGCCCTTTCTCCTTCCCCCAGTCTGGTACGTAACGGGTAACATACCATTCCATTTGGCCTGTGGACTAGGGAAGTTGGGGGTGGAACATGGGGCAGGACTGACAGCTCAGATTCTCATCGTAGTTCTAGATCTCTCAAGGGTAAATCAATAACAATAGAAACTCATTTACTGTTTCTTACTGTATGCCTTACACTGTGTTTAAGCACCTTGCCCATATTATCTCATTTGATGACCTTGGTGATATTATCCTCATTTTACAAATGAAATGATTTAGAGGTTGAAAAACCTGTTTAGGGTCACATAGCTAATGAGTCGATGCCTTACCTATGATGTGGGGCTAGAGACTGGCTCTGTGCCTGTGCAGGGCCTGCAGGGTTCAAGGAGGCCTGAGGGACTCCCTGTCCCCATCCACTTGCAACACGACCCCACTGCTCCTCCAGGCTACTACTCCGTACCCTGCTGGCCCTCCATAGTTGGCCTTCCTGCACCCTCCTCTTCCTCCTCACCACTGGTCCTGTAGAAATTGCTCAGCCACTACTCCGATTCCCCCTTCACTTCCCTTGGGATCCAGGGGGCAATCTTTGCCCTCCTTGTCCCAGCTGCCCTGTTTGCCAGGGTTCCCTGTCCCCTGGACATTAGCTGGGCTGGGCAGGGGCACTGCATTCTCAGCACATTCCCACAGCCCCTGAACAGGAGGCTCTGGCCTCTCCCCTTAAGATTCCTTGCTTGGTTCTTCTAGGGTCTAATTTAGGAACAGTTAAGTAGTAACTCCATGGTGAAGCTGAGGCTTGGGGCTTCCCTGCAGCTCCCAGAGACTGGGCCAGGCTGCACTTTCTGAGGCTTTTGGAGGGGTTCCCCCAGTGTCATGAGGTTTAATCTGTGTTTTCCCCAGAGCTGGATTCCCGGGCTCCCTCCCTAAATGTCTTGCCTAGCATTTAAATTAAAAGAAGAGAACTCCTCTCTGGGGCCCCTTCTCCTCAGTAGGGCCTGATGTTTAGTGGTGTGTGGGGATTCCTTAGAACCTCTGCCAAGGGTTACCCCCTGTGACTAGCCTCTTCACTGTTCCCTTCTGCCTCAGTCCCTGGACTGAACCCCTTCCTTGACCTAGAAAACCTTCCATTTGGGATATTACAAGAACTTCTGGGGTTACCTTATCCCACTGTCCACCTCCCTGCAGCCATTGGCAGAGATGCATTTATAGCAGTCTCAGACTGTGTATTCATGCCAACGGGCCCATCTTTGAGAAGGTATTATGTGGGAGGCCCTCTCCACATGTCAGTCTTAGCTTAGTCTCGCCTCTCCAAACTCCTCCTGTGTCTGTCCTGTCTTCTGCGCTGGCCCCCTCTCCTCACCTCCCCCCGATTCTCTAGGTTCAGTCCTTCCTGCTAACATGGAGAGGCTGGTGAGGGCTTGCTCTCCCTGTAGGCAGGCTGATTTCTGTGGAGTGTCGACAACTGTGGGCAGACCCTCTCACCTGTCCCCTAGCCCGGCCTTAGCAGCTCTGACACATAGCCTCTTTAACGCACTGACAGCTGGGAGAGGCCTCACGTCATGTACGGGCAACTGCTGGATTGGCTTCGATACTTGGTAGCCTGGCAGCCTGTCATCATTGGCCTGGTACAAGGCATCAACTACATCCTGGGCCTGGAATAGTCAGGAAGAAGAGCATCCACCCACTATGGACCTCAGGGCACTCTCCTGCCTGCCTTCCAAGACCTCCTGGGTGGGAAAGACTCAAAAGGGGCACTTGGGCCACTCAGGAACCTTCCGGCTGTGCCCGGGCTGGGGAGGGAGTTGATGGAGAGCCAGCCAGTGGGGCTGTCAGCAGTGGGAGCTTTTTAAAAGAAAACTATTTTGATGAATATATTTAAAAACCTTTTTTATTGTGGAGCATAGGAATTGCCCAACTCTTCCATGCCTCACCCTCCTTGCCTGAGCAGGGCTGGAACAGAGCCACGACATTTTTGGTTTAAAGGAGCCTTCTCATCTCTGGCTGAAAGCCTCAGCCCTTCCTGCAACCCCCCCCGCCCCCCCCCCCCCCCCGCCCTTTCTTCCGCCTGTTGAGCTCCACCCTGGTTCACTCAGTGTGGAAGAGCTCCCGGACTCGGCCTGACGCCGCAGATGCACAGTGAGGGCAGGGTGAAGTGTTGTCCCTCCTCCCCATCTGGGCCCCAGGACCAGTGTTGTATCTTACTCTGTCTTCCTTGTCCAAGACCTGTAGACCGATTGAGGCCAGTGGAACCTTGTCCTGACTTTTCCAGGGAGGGAAGCCCTGGGACCTCATGTTTCAATGAGAATTTGGGGGCAACCGAAACAGCAGCAGCTTGGGTAACCTGCCCCTAGCCAAGAGCAGAGTCTATGTGTAGTTGAGCCCTGGGGACTACCGTTGGTGGCAGTGATTGGAGGCCTCTTGTGCAAGCAGACCGTCCAGCCCGGAAGCAGTGACAAGTGCCAAAGGACGCTCTCCCGCATCACTTCCTTCCCTTAAAGCCTGAGTGAGAGTGCATGTGTGTTCATCCGTTTGTGACAGTGGGACTATGACAGATATGACTCCTCCTTGTCGTCAGTGTTCCTTGAAGCTGCCAGGGAATTCCCAGCCCAGGGAATATCCCTCAGTCAGCATCCATGTTCCTGGGTCCTGCCCAGACCTGGCAACAGGGGTGGTGGTGGGTGGAAAGAAAACAGGGCAAGGCCCCAGGAAGTGTGGGTTTTAAAAAGAGGTTCCAGGTAGGCCCCAGCTCTGGCCCTCTGGGTTTTGAAGGAAGTGGGAGGACAAACATGGACCTTCAGCACTGGGTTCCTGGGGAATATGACCCAGCTGACCCTGCCCCTTCAAGTGTAGCAAGAGCCAAGCAGGATCTTGTCACTCCATTCTGAATAAAGCTCTATGAGCTGGGTTGGAAAGCTGGACATCCATTTTGCTTTATTCTTCCCTGGGGTCCCTGGGAATGCCTTGCCTTTGCTACCTTTTACTGTTCCCATTTGAAAGCTGAATCCAAGGGGTGGTTGGCCCTGCCCCTTACCCATGGGAATGGTGGGATGCCAGGCTTCTGTCCCGTGGCAGAAGGGCACTGGAGCATCACTGGGTGACTCTCTCCTCACCGCCTGAGGTCATTGCCCTTCTATGGCACCCCTTCTCATGGGCCACTCTCAACTTCGGCTTCTCATATCCAGCTATGGCTTCTCATGGTCCCCCACTGCTTATACCAGTGGGCCCATGCTCAGAGAATGGAATGAGGACCAGTTGTAGGGTCCAGGATCATCCTTTCACTCTTGTCCCCCAATCCCTACGCATCAGACTCACATGAAAAGCCGAGACCCAGCTGTCCAAGGCTCTCTTTTCATACTTCATCAAGCCTGAGTCCCATGACCTCCCAGCAGCCCAACTCTTATCTTGGTTCCACTCTGAGGTAGAGTCCTGTCTCCTCTCCCTCCCATCTCCTAATCCCATTTCCCAAAAGACTGTGTCTCAGAAGCCCCAAGCAGCCTTACCTCCTGACCCAAGAGCTGCAGATACTGGCACTCCCATGGGGGAGCTTCATGACTCATCCTCCAAACCTAGTTCCATCTTCCTGGCTCCTCCCTGGAGGAGATGGGAGAGGGCTCCCCATCTCCTCCCTGGCTCCCTGGCTTTGTCCCCAGCAATTCCATCCCTCTGATTCCAGAGACCACAGACCTCGGACACTTGGTCTTGTTCTTCATGTTTGATCGGTGTGTGGACTGGGTCACCAGTGCTGGTCTTTCTGCCTCCATAGACACTGGTACGACCCTGATAGTGAGTGCATGCCTCCTCCGGCTTTGCATCCCAGGTGCCTTACTGCCTTCCCCTAGTGCTGGCCCTGCCGCAGCCCCAGCTCCATTTGTCCCATCATCTACCAGACTGGTGCATTTGTATAGCTCTGTTGTTGTCGGGGCCAGTGCTAGGCTGCTTGCTCCCTCTCCTCCCTGGGAAGTGCCCTCTCCTCTTTTAGGGCCAGTGCTCCAGCTGGTGTTCAAGTCCTCAGCCTGGTTCTGAGACGTTTCTGCACACAAGGCCGGAGGGTGCTGTCAGCATAGTTCCTGAGGCATGGCTTACGCGGGGCTGAACACAGCCGGACTGAGTGGAGCTTCAAGAACGGGGATTCTGAAAAAGAGGGCTCCTCAGGGCTTCTTGAGAGCCAGGTAGGGAGAGGTCTAGACTTCCTAGTGAACCTAGACCTATAGCTCTGGCCAAGGGGCTGGGATGAGATAAGCGAGAAGGCTGTGCAGGGGTGATGGGTGGGTGGGGGTTGGAGGGAGTAGCAAGCCAGAGAAAGGCCAGGATGATAGACTGATGTGACCCTGAAATGGTCAAAGTGATCCAACTTGGGGTCTCCAGTAACTAGGAGAGTTGACCCCTTGAATATCGGTGTGAATGTGAAAGAACATGAGGCCTGCTCATGTAGAAGCAAGGGCTGGTTCTGAAGAGCAAAGGTGGACGCCAAAGTTCTGACCCTTGGCTGGGACAGAAGAATCCACCTGTGAGAGACTCTTCATGAGTTCATACCATCTGTATCCCTGGGAGGGTAAAGCCAAGGGGGCAGGAAGATTCCAGGCCACCATGAATTTTGGTTCCAGAAGTGCAGTGTACAGGCTGGCATCTTGCTTGTGTAACTTGTTACTCAGAGCCTGCTTTAGATTTCCCAGTTAAAAAAAAGCGAAAGTGAAATAGGGGGGCGGGCAGTGCTTTCCCAGCAGGACTTCACTAATCCTGCCCTTCCCAGAACCAGCTCCAGCAAAGAGGGCTTTGCCTCTCTTTGTAGTAGTGTCCCTGGCCCCTCTCTGGGTCCCTTTCTTCATCCCTGTAATGAAGGGGTTAGTTAGGGTGGACTCATAATCAGCATGTTAATGGTACTAAGAGCTAGTAGGATGGGGAAAGACTGTCACTAGATGGTCTTTAGCTTTGTTGCTAAGTGCGGAAAGCCCCAGCCTTTGCTGGATGCCTGGAGCAAAGTAGCAGTGCCTGGCAGCCCATTCAGAGGTCAGACCCAGGAAGAGCTGTGGAATATACAGGAAGGACAGGCCCATACAAATGGCTGGGATCCAGGCAAGCCAGAGATGTGAGATAAATGGTTGATTTACATTCTCTTCCGCCCCCAGCTCGAGAGAGGAGGAAGTGGTCACAGATAAATAGAGCCAGGCACGCCAGCTCTTGACACATCCGTCAAGACCATGAGACAGAACTGGACACCAGGTGGGACCTGGGGCTGGCATGGGCGGGGGGTCGGGGGTGGGGGGTGGGATTTGAGAACAGAAGGGAGCCGTGCAGGCGGCCCTGAGCCTTCCCCCCGAGGGAACTCCATTCTGCTGTTACGGCTTTCAGCCTGTGTCCAGATGCTGTGGTTCTGGCTCCAGTCCCTAAGTCTCCCTGCGCTCCATTCCAACATGCGGGGCCTGAGGAACCCTTCTGCTCCTCTGACCCCCTGTGCAGAGCCCAGGTATCTCTGCGCCAGAGTGTGTCCAGGCCAGGATGTTGAGCATTCCTAGCAGACAGCCCTGGCCTTTGTGTCCTGCTCTCAGATCCCAGCCCTTTGCGGGTCCTGCTTTTGTGTGTGCACATGTTCTGTCACCTGGCTGGAGCCACACCTGTACCTCAGGCCACTGCTGCTGCCTCAGCTGGGATCACAAAGGACTCCTGCCTCTCCTGGCTCCTGACAGCTAAGCAGTGCCCAGCACTGGAGGTGACCGGGCCAGAAGTGGAAGTCCCGCTGAGTAAGGAGCAATTCTGATGGAAGCCCCAAAGGACATAGTGGGCAGGGGTGGGTTTGGGGCACAGAGAGTCCAAGGGTGGGGTTGATTCCCGAGCTTCCCACCCTACCCCACCTACTGCCATGTAGCCCCACCAGCCAGGCCAGCCTGCTAGAGCACTCGGCATGTTCCCTCCGAGTGAGTGTGGGTACAGGGCCCAGCTCCTGAGATGCTCCCTATCCGGTGGGATGGAAAGAGTTCAGACACAAGGATGGTCAGAGGGCCCCAGGGCCTTGACTGCAATACGTTACAAGGCCCGCCTGCCCACCCCGACTCCAGTCTCCAGCCCCCTCACTCGCTGGCCACCTCAGAAGAGCAGTGGCCTCCTGCTGCCGCCTCCTTGGCCAGGGCTCTTAGTCACCAATAGTGAGCACTAGAAAAGGCCATCCTGAAGAAACAGGCTCAGGAGTCCTCACCTGAACCAAGGACCCATCCCCAGATCCCTTTTGTTCAGCCTTGGGCCTCCCTTGTAAACAAGTACACTTCCCAGTTAACGGACTTCCCCACCTGGGTGGTGCGTACAACAGCACTCTGGGTTCCTGAATTGTGGGGACTGGGGGACTTGGGGGCAGGGCAGCACGGCAGAGGGGAGCTAACAGCCACACGTGTCTTTAGATGGAATGCTGACCTTGTCCTGTACTGCCTGCAGCCGCTCTCCCTTCAACATCCTCTTCTGGATGGGCAATGGCTCCTTCATCGAGCACCTCCCAGGTCGGCTGAGGGAGGGCAGCACCAGGTGAGGAGTGCGGTGGGGAGGTCAGCCAACATGGTTGGAGGGGGGCGGGGAGAGGGGCTTCTTCTGCCATCCTCTCATGGCCTTCACTCCTCTTTAGCAGGGAGTCCAGGGGTGAACACACCCAGCTGCGGAGGACTCTGGTGCTAGAGGAGCTGAGCCCCACCCTGCGCAACACCGACTTCTCTTGTGTCTTTGCTGATCCCTCGCACACTACCCAGCAGCATGTTGTCCTGGCCCAGCTCTGGGTGAGAAAACTGAGGGAAGGTTTCCACGGACAGCAGGAGCAGTATGGGGAGGAAAGGGTGGGCTCTGCCCAGAGTGGCCTCCAGCTAATGTCCACCGTGGAGTTCAGGACTCGGGCAGGGGAGGCATGGCTTGGAGGAAGGTGACGAGAGGTCAGCCACCCTTGGCGCTGACCCTTGTCTGCCTTCTCTTCCCCAGGCTGGGCTGGAGACTGTGGCGCCTTCTACCCAAGAAGCCCCACCCTCCAGCAGCCCCCTCTCCCGCCTCATCACGACGGAGAAATTCTGAAGCCTAATTGAGTCGTCACATCTTCACTGAGGTCTCCATGCTCTCACAACTCAGGCCTCCTCCGGCATTGCCTTCATGTTGTATTCTTCCTTTTTCCTTCTAATGCACTGTCCCCACTAAGGGACAGGGGTGAACGCTGTGTCTGGTCCCCAGCTGTGTCTCTGTCACACCCAGCAGGGCCCACAGGGACATGCATAAATGGTTTGTCAATGAAGGCATCTGCTCTGTCATTTAAGCCATCATTCCACTTACAGAACTTGGCTCCTTCTAGGAGGGAGTGTGGGAAGAGGGACTGTTATTCAGAAGCTAAAGGCCAAAACCAGGGGATACCAGCCTTCAAAAGAGGAGAAAGTGTGGAAAGATCCTGGTGCCCCAGAAAGACCAGGAGAAAGGATTGGAGAGAAGGTAGGTAGTCTGGAAAACTTGTGCTCTAAAGAGCCTACATTTCCCCTTCCCCCACAGACCCAGACCGCACTTAAGGGAGAAAAATAGACTTTATTTACAAGTAATAACATTTAGAAAAGATCCATCCCTGGCCCTTAAAAACCTTCCCATCACTCCAAATCCCACCCCAGTAGAAGTCTGGGGAAGGTGGGAAATAAGCGGCAGCTGAGGCGGCCCCCCGACCCCACCCTGCTGCCCCTGCTGCCACACACAGGCATGGGACCCATCTGTTCTGGAAAAGAGCATCTCTGGGCATCTGAGCCTTTTGGTGGATGGGAGAACCTCTGGGTGCACCCACTAGGTCAATGCCAAGTCCTGGACTTCAAAAAGCAAAGGGCCCTGCTAGATTCGGGAACCAGGAGCAGCAGGGACTGGGGCCTGCTCCTCCAATGGTCCCTTGTGAATCCAGAGGCTGAGGAGGACTGACTCAGCCCTCAGGCCCAGCCGCTCAAAGCCGGCCTCAAGTCTGGTTGTGATGGACAAGCGACTTTGCTTTATGAAAACATGAGGCAAGGTAGGGAGAAGACCTAGACTCTCCAGGCCTCCGGGGCCAACTCTGAGGACACATCTGTTCACCTAGTGAAGGCTCCAATGAAGATCGAGGTACCAGGCCGGGGTGTGGGCAGACATCACTGTCTCTACGGGTTTGGCCACTTTTGGCCTGGGAGCTGAGAGAAGGCACTGAAAGGGACAGCAGAAGGAAAAGGACCAGGCGAGGTCGGCATTGAGGACACAGGTGGGGCCTCTCACTGGTCCTGGCCCTTTAGTGCTTTGCCTAAAAGAGAGAAATACAATCACTTGGCTGACAACTCGTGATACCAGCCTGTACCGGATGGCTGCAGGAGGCCTCCTTTAGCTCCTGAAGCCCCCTGACTACCTTCCCTTCCATGGGGTGACCTGGACACATCTACTTGCAGATTATTGGATCCCGGCTGTGCCTAAACAGCCTTGGGTCTCCTCTCTTCCATGAGCAGGTAACCAAGACAGGAAGTGCCCACATTTAGCCCACCTCCAGCAGCCTAGCTGGGCCCTGCCTTGGAAACCTCCCGAGGGGTGGCCTGGGGGTGTGCCATACTTCTACCCACTTCCCTTCCCCATCAGTGCCTCCACCTTGCCCTTGGCCCGAGGGGTGGCAGTGGCAGCAGCGATGGCAGCCGCCGTGGCAGCGCTGGCTGCAGTGGTGGCGATGCGTGGAGAGCGGCGGGTCCCGCCACGGGTGTTGGGGGAGGCCTTGGACAGGGCTTTCTTTGAGGCTCCCCTCCGCAGCAGGCTGTTTCCGAGCTTCTTGGGTGTATTGAGGATGCTGAAAGCCATTGACTGGCGGCGGTCAGCCTGTTGGGGAGGGAGGGGCTGTCAGACTGGGCTGCGTTCATGCCCTGCCACCAAGGTCCCTCCAGGGGCTCCCTCCAGCCTCCCGCACTGACCTATTTTTCTTTTTTTTTTTAATTCATGAGAGAGACCTAGACCTAAGGAGAGGGAGAAGCAGGCTCCATGCAAGGAACCTGATGTGGGACTTGATCCCAGGGCAGAAGGCAGGCACTCAATGGCTGAGCCACCCAGGCGTCTGTGTCATATCCACCCCCCCACCCCCACATTGACCTGCTTAACAACCGGAGCGGCTTTCTTCTGGGCCTCAGTAGTGCTCTGTTTGCGCCCTTCGTGTCGGTCCCGGGGAGTCATGGGGCGTGGGAAACAGCTGGTGGCCTTCTTAGACTATGGGGAAGAGAGGTTCATATCCAGAGCCAGGCGTGTCTCTCAGAGCCAAGGGGGCCTGTAAGTCAACACCGCCTCCCTTCCCAACCGTCCCTGCATTGAGCCCCTGGAGAGTGAAGACTCTCTATTAATCCACTTTTCAAACTTGGGTAGCGGGGCTTGGCCTGGGCAAGCTATACATGGAATAAAGAAGGAGCCAGGGCCACCTACCTCGGGGGTACCAGGGCCCTGGTGGGGCTCTGAGGAGACCCGTTTGCGCTGCTGCCGGGTGGTGATGCCCGTGCCCTCGGCTATCTGGGCCGGCTGCATGCTGGCTCGGCGCAGGGTCTCCCGGGGGTCGCCAGTTTTCATCTCCTCATCTGTGATGGTAGCCAGGCTCAGGGAAGGCTGTGTGGGGTGGAAGGAGTGGTCAGTGGGGCACAACTGCCCCAGAACAACTCATGGGCCTGGCACGTACAGTAGCTCAGCAGCTCAAGCCTTCCCGTGGGCCGCAGGCCTCCCTTCCTGTTGTCTTCTCTCCTGCCCTACACAATGGCCACAGGAGGAGACCGGAACAGACCTCCTCCACACACTCAGGCCTGCCCACGGGGACTTCACCCCGAGCCCCTCTGCAGCAGGCCAGAGACCCAGGGCACTAGGGCCAGTGGGTAGTATTGGGGTGGTGTGCCAAGGGAGGAGGAGGAGGGGAGCCAGCATGGGGACCGAGCTCACCCTGGACTCCAGGGGGTAGCAGGTCTTCAAGTGTGGGGGGCACACCCGGTTGCGCTGCTGCAACTCCGCGATGCGGTTCCAGTCATCCAGCTGCTCTGGTTCATCCTGGCAAGTGCCCATGTAGAAGCTGTTCCTTCCTGTGGAGAGAGAGCAGGGAGATGGGAGCAGGGGGGCTGGAAGGCCAGGAAGAGTGAGGAGAGTGGCAGCGGGTCATTCCCTGGTCCTGGTGCCGTGCCAACCGTTGCATCCGCCACTCCTGTCCCTGTGTGTGGACCTACTTCAAGCCTAGGGCCCCAGAGTCCTGCTCTGCTCAGTGCTGCAGATCCAGGAGTGGGGCTCACGGGCCATTTTTACCACCAGGGCTGGCTCACTGCTCTCCCCCTGGGGAGGTTCAAAGAGCTCATCTGCAGAGGCTGTGACATCTTAGAGGCACTAATTAAGGACAAGGAATTGAGATCTAGGGGTCCTGAGGGCAAAAGCCTTCAACAAGAATCTAAGAACACTGGCCCAGCAAGGCTCTTCTGGCACCCCTTACCACGAGATGGGGTAACAGGAGCTGAGTGTCGCTGTCACACTGGCAATCCCACCCCCTGTGAGCAGTTCCCATTCACCCTGGCTGAGATGAACACCTGCCCTCTGCCCAGCGGAGCCCCTGGACCAACAGGCAAGGCCCTGAGACGGCAAGGAAGAGGGGCAGGTGAGGAGCCGGAAGGCAACCAGCCTCGGGGTTTTGAAAGCTTGTCTCTTTCCTGTGCCAGGATCTCCTCCCCGTCTCACCTTTCATCTTTGTGTGTGTAAAACCCCTCTGGTCCCCTCACCTGGAGGGGCCCCACTGGACACCCCAGCCTGGGAGCGGCGAGCAGAGCTGCGAGTGGTGGGCCGGTAGCCAGGAAGGCTGAGCAGAGCCGAGTTGCCGTCATCAGGGGAGCCTAGGCGAGCTAGAGACTGGGTAGAAGAGGTGGCGCGTGGGCCGGCCTGGGAGGCAGGGGCCGACTGTGTGCTGTAGAAGGAGGAATTGGCACTATCCGGCTCTTCCACGTCTAGCTTCTGGAAGAGAGAATGAAAGTGGTGGGGCGGAGTCCTGACAACCCATGAACCCATGCCGAGGCTGCCTGTTCCCCTCCCCCGAGCGCCTCACATCCCAGCACCACACTGTGTGTCATGTCCCGTCCCGTGCCCTGCCCCCCGCCCCGGATCCTTAGCTGCACATGTGTAAGAACTCGGCTTGGGGACTAAGATTCCTACACTAGGTGCTGAGGTGACCTCATTTTCTCTTGCCTACTGACAGTGCATAGTAGTAGCAGAAGGCAGAGTATGTAGCAGATCATTTTAGAATCCAAGTGCAAGGAAATAAGTGATCAACCTCCAGGCCACAGCTAGCAAGGGCTGAGCTGGGGCTGCAATGCTTGCTTGTCCCCTGCTTGTCTCTCGGGGCCATCAGGCTCCTCCCACAGCTTCTGCCGTCCTTCAACCCAAGCCTGCCAGCGCCCTGCCCATTGTGTAGTTCTCCAGCTTCCTGGTAGCAAGGGCAACCCACACACAAGAGGGGACCTCTGCCGTACCCCCCAACCTCCTCAGGATACGGAGACAAGGGCCAGTCAGAGCCCGCAGCCTGGCGAGCAGCCCTCTGCGGGGGCCACAGTGCACGGCAGCTACCTCGGAGGCGTGGAGGCCCGGGGTGAGGCTACGACTTCCCTCTCCCTCTGGCTTGCACAGGATCAGTGCCTCCAAGCCAGGAGGCATCCAGGTCTAACCCTGCCCCTTCCTACAAAAGAGGCCTCACCTATCCTTGTACTGCTTGGGGTCTTAGCTTTTCCATCTGTAAGATATGGACTAGTCAGCCCTGCCCGTCTCTGGAGGGTGTTGTGAGGGCCCAATGGGAAAGACGCCCTTACGAGCAAGGAAGGGCACTGTCCTGCAGCCCCACTCCCAGCGGCCTGACCTTGGTCATGGTGATGTTGATGATTTGTGTGGTGCGCCGACGAGCAGAGCGTGTCTTCCGGCCTGAGTCCAGGAAGCCGTCCCCCAGGGAGTCCAGGCTGCTCTCCAGTGGGGCCTGACCCCGAGCAGGGATGGGGGTGAAGTAGAGAGACTCCAGGGATTCTACCTTGGGGGGCAAGCGCTGGGAGATGGGCGAGGCTGGCTCTCCGGGGATGCTGGTACCATCTGGCTGGGTTCGGGGCAGCTTGCTGTGGAAAAAACATTTTGTTCATTCCTTTGATCCAAAGTGGCCAATTCCTACATTTATAAGCAGACCAGGTCAAGCACCCCACTCTCACTCTGACTTTTGAGAGGCACCAGGGAAGAGTCTTTGCCCTGGGCCCTCCCTTCACCCCATTCTCCATTCCTGGTGAGCCCATCTACTCCAGTGGCTCTCTCAGCTCCTGAACACTGGCAACTCCTGGACTCCACTGTCCCAGACATCCCCATCCACCCCGCCCCGGACACTCAGCTCCGCAGTGAACATCTCCAAACGAAGTCCATCCATCTGTTCCTCCTGCATCTCCTACTTCAGTGAATGGGAGCAGCCTCCAGCTGGACACCTCCAGCCATCCATGAACATGGGCAAAAACCTACCACTTCCCTCCTGCCCACCTACACAAGTCACCTAACCACACCCCAGTCTGCTCTGGTGTCCTTGGCCTGGTCCACCTCATCTCCCCTCACCTAGACTTAGTGGCACCTGAGAGGAGGCACTAGCTCAGTGATAAGCAAGGACTCAAGCCAGCCTGGCCCGGTTCAAGCCTACCTCTGCCACCGTGGGACCTTGGGCAAATGACTGCCCCTCTGCCCCAGTATCATCTGTTAAAGAGATAATCAGTCCTCACAGAGGACTGTGCGGGCTAAATAAATGCACTGATGTTTTTAAAGTGTTCTCCTAAGAGTACCGACAGTTTCTCAGTTTCTACGCTGGCTGTCAAAATAATCTTTCTAAGATGCCAACTGGTCCACATAGTCCTTAATTTCAGACCCCTCCCAGGTCCTTCACTGATGCCTTTAGGATCAAGTCTAAACTTCATTGGGGATCCCAGCCAGGTTCTTTCTTGGCCTCTGCCCTCTATTCCCCAGGCACATAGGCCTTCAGCAACTCTGCAGGCTGCAGGCAGGAGTGACAGCCTTCTGACCGCTTGGGTTTCTTTTCACTCCCATTGTACCCTGTACAAACATCTGGCCTAACACCTGTGACCATTTCTCCTTTTTCTTCTCTACAGATAAGCTCCCAGAGGGCAAAGAGACTACATCTTTGCCTCATTAGACCCAGGACACAGCCTGACAAACAGCAGGCAGTCCATGGACAGGAAGGAGGGAGGGTGCCGCCTCACCTGGTGACACTGAGGGGAGTCCCCTCCTCGCAGCTCAAATCCAGGCTGTCAATACTTAAGTCCAGCTGAGGCTTAGCCTGGGGATCTCGGCTCTTTAGGGCATCAGTTGCCACCTGGAACTTGCCCAGGTCTCGAAGCTGCTGGTCAGCGTGAGCAACCTGAGAAGGGGAGGGCAAAGCAGCATGAAGATAAGCCCCAGTCAGCGGCAGCCTGGGAGAGGGGGGCACAGGGCTCCGTCCCAGCAGATGCTTACCTGTGCCTCTAGGCTGCGCACCTGGGCGCTAAGGTGACGGCAGGTCTGCTCAGCCTCCTTGGTCTTCAGCCCGGCCTGCTGGAGCTCCCGGCCCAGCCGCTCAGCCTCAGCCCGAAGCTCCTTGTTCTCCTTCTGCAGCTGCTCCAGGCCCCGGAGCTGCTCCTGCAGCTCTTGGTTCTGCTGCTTCTTGGCATCATAGTGGGTCTTGGCTTTCTCCATCTACATGGGCAGACAGGGCGGGAGGGGTGGTGGTGAGGGGCGGGGACTGGGGAAGCAATGGGCAGGCAGTAGCATGGCTGGGGGGGGGGGCTCACCTGTAGCTTGTAGTGCTCCGCTGCCTGTTCCTTCTGGTTCAGCTGGGCCTGCAGCTCACTCAGCTGAGCCTGGAGGCGCTGGGCCTCTTGCTGGCTCTCACCTCCCTGGGCCTAGAAAGCAAGACAAATGCCGATTGGGGTGGCTGATCTGGCCGCCCTACCCAAATCATGAACTTGCCCTAGCCTCCTGGGCCCCATGGGTGTTTTGAGACTCTTACATATTCTCTCAGGACAGGCACAAAAAATCCTTTTACCTCTGCCCCCAACTCCCACCTAATGACACACCACACACCTCTCGAGGTCCATACTCTGTAAGAACTTTCGCTATCCAGCTACTGCCCTTTCTGGCAGAGTTCTGACAACCCTATCTTTGCCTTCTTTGCTACCAGGCCCAAACTGTCTCATTCTCTCTCCTCCAACATCACCATGACCCAGGGAGACTCCCCCACTCCCCAGCAAACTGAGCCTCAGGAACACCTGGGTGGAGAGCACAGAACTAGGCACTTGGCATATGAACTCTCTCAGGACCTGTGAACTCTCTCTCCTTAAAACTACTGTGGGAAGTAACTTTGTCTCCATTTGATGGATGAAGAAACTGAGCTCAGAGATTTAAACATACTGATCAGGGTCACAGCAGAGTATGATTTGAACCTTAGTCCACCTGACTCCAAACCTGTGTGGGCTCATTTATGATGGCGCACGGCCTCCTGTCCAGACCACAGACTCCTCAGGAGCAGGGCCCACATCCAGTTCTCGGTCCCTCTGCAATGCCAGTGAGTGCTTGGCTTGCAGTGGGCACTGTACTAGCTGGCCTTAGCTCTCCTACATCTCCGAGCCCCAGGAAAATGGAGAATAGGCATCGGAGTTTTTTGTTTTTAAGGTTTATGTATTTTAGAGATAATATGAGCGGAAGGGGCAGAGGGAGAAGGAGAATCTCGAGTGGACTCCTCACTGAGCGCAGAGCCCAATGTGGGGCTTGCTCTCACAAGCCTGGGATCACAACCTGAGCTGAAACCAAGATTCAGATGCTTAACCGACTGCGCCACCCAGGCAGCCCAATAAGCATCTATTCATCACAATTTTGGCATGGATGGGAGCTGAGGGAAATGAAGCTCTGAGCTCCCCGCCAATTTCTGTGTCCCACCAGGGCTTTAGTGAGTCCCATGGCCCATGGTGCCTGATTCCTCTGCCCTTGTTAAAAGCTGTGAAGCGTGAACTTCGAAAAAGCAGAGGGTGACGTTGCTGAAAGAATTAAAAGTTGCACTGTAATATTCAATGTTGCTGACACTTCTCGAGGCTATGCTGTCTAGAGCAGTGCTAGCCAAAGAACTTTCTATAGCTATGGAAATATACTAGACTGTCCAACATGGTAGCTCTAGTCACATGTAACTACTAACTAAGCAAGGGAAATGCAACTAGCATGATTGAGGAACGGATTTTTTTTTTTTTTTGTAAGACTTTATTTATTCATGAGAGACACACAGAGAGAGAGGCAGAGACACAGGCAGAGAGAGAAGCGGGCCCCATGCAGGGAGCCAGATGTGGAACTCCATCCCGGGTCTCCAGGATCACGCCCTGGGCCGAAGGCAGCGCTAAACTACTGGGCCACTGGGGCTGCCCAGAATTGAATTTTTTACTTAATTTAACCACAAATAACTAGGGGCTACTGTAGTGGACACTGAAGGTCTGAGGGACGGGACCCATTCTCATTTTCCCTCAAGAAAGCACATGCAAGGGCTCCTAAGCCACAGGCAGGTCTAAGGCTGCCAGGCCCTCCTCTGCAACCCCTTTGAGGGCTTCCAGAGCACCTTCCCTCCCCCCATTCCCGCTCTGAGCCTGATGGAGGATGCCCCATCCTCCACCATATCCTACCTTCAGCTTCTGTTGCTGCACCTTGCTGGCTTGGTCATGGTCAGCTAACTTCTTACTCAGTTCTTCCACCTGGAGCAGGGGAGGAAGAGGAGAAGACTCAAAAGGCCTTCCTCTGGATGTCCAGAGAGATTATGAGCTTTCCTCAGATCCCCAGTGTTCCTAGAAGAAACTGGTCCTTTCTTTGGCCTCCAGTTAAGGAACAGCCTGCTGCTTAGGTTGGTTGGCAGGACCCAATACGCAAGGGCTGCCAGAACCATCTGCCCACACTCGCCTGTCCCCAGCCTGCAGACACAAGAGGCCTGCCAGAGTCCTGCAGCCTCCAAATCTAGCAGAATTGAATCTGAGAAGCTGACATCCCACTACCACCCTACTACTGCCACTATTCCCAGCCCCGACCTTCCCAGTTGGGGACAGCAACAGGGACCAAGTCTATAACTCTAGCAGACGATAATGAATACCCAACACTCCTCCTCACAATTGCCAAAGCCCACAGATGCTCAGACCTCTTCCCAATATCCACAAGCTGTTAAGGCTGGTGTTAGCAATGTGGCTGGTGGCGTTAGCACCGGGAGGCCAACTGCTGGACAAGAGTAGGGGTAGCCCTTCTATCCAAAGCCCACCCCACTCCCAGAGAGAAGAGGAGCAGAGGGAGAGAGGGATTGAAAAGGAGCATAACAGCCATAAGCACTGCTGGCTCCTCCAGGCATTCTGGGAGCTCAAGCAGGAGCAGCAAGGACGAGAGGCAAGAGCTCCATTGTTGACTGTTTGCTATTCGGTTTGACTGCCTCCATCATCTCAGGCTCCCTGGAGGTGATGGAAGGAGAGGAGGGCCCAATTCCTCAGTAGGCCTGATGGAACTCAGTAGGAGGGGTGGTAGAGAAAGGGTGCTCCCACTAAATGCCAGTCCAATAGCCCTAACATCTAGGGCACCACAGGGAAATCCTTATGAGAGCCCAGCAGCCAGGCCATGCCACCTCCCGTCTCCGGTCAAGCTTGGCTCTCCTGCTCCCAGACAGCTCTACTGGATGCTCAGGGTTGAAGCCCCAGAGGGCCAGGCAGGTGTCCTGAGCTCACGACCCTCCCTGACCTGTGAGGGCTGCTTTCCTATCATCCTTGTGGGCTTCTGCAGAAATGAAGGGGGGCTGTGTTAAACGAGCCTCATGCTCCCTCTGCTGTTCCTCCCAGTTTGGCACCCACACTCGGAATAGAACTTGGGAGATGTGGGAATCCAAGGAATGCCAGTCACTGGTCTGGACACGGGAAAGATAAAGCCTACCCTATCCCTCATCCCTGACACGCAGATGAGAGAAAGGACAGAAGGATGGGGAAGCCGACCTGGGCTGGGTGGGATGAGGCCCACATTGCACTCCTGGGCAGCCCGGGCCCGGACTCCAGGGCTCGACCCTGCCCCCTTGGCAAACAGTTCACAACGGGAGCAGGCGGAGGCAAGCCACGGCCGGGATCATGCACGGAGACGGGTCACCGCTTAAGCAGCCAGCATTTAGCGGGGACCCCAGGCATTACCTGCTTAGTTTGCTCTTTCTGAAATACCTCTAGCTGTTCCACCTGTGCATGGGGGAGGAGCAATGGAGACAGTGAAATGAGGGCCCAAGGGGCACCAGCCCTGCTGCCAGGCTGAGCTCACTGAAGCTGAGACTTTCCTCCAAGGAATGAGACTGCTAGTAGTTTTAAAGAAATGCCACTTTGGCTCACTCTTGCCCCCAGTGCCTCCTAGGGTCTCCACTGCAGGTATACCTGCCTAGCACCATGTGTGCCTCTAGGACGGGCTGATGGCCTTCACAGGTCCACTCTCCAGGGACAGAGCCTTCAGGAGAAGAGGAAGCTACTGGTATTTTCTTTAGGACAGTAGGGGGCAACATACGAGAGTTCTTTCTACCAGCCACCCAGCGAGTGAGGGGACAGAAGACAGGAGGAAACAACGTCCCTCCCCTCAGGTCCAACCTTTGGGGGCATCGTACCTGGGCAGTGAGCTTCTGCCTCTCATCCTGGAACCGCTGCCTCTCCTCCAGGACCTTGACCTTGGCACCCTCGTACTTGGCAGTCATCACCTCCAGCTCCCGGGCAGCGTTCTGCGCTTCCCGCTGCATCTCAGCCAGACGGGTCTCAGCATCAGCACGCACAGCTGCCAGCTCTTGGCCATACTTCTCCCTGGCTTGGTCCAGCTCCACTTCCAGAAATTGCCGGCCAAGGCTGGCCCGCTCACCCAGCCCCCGGTTCTCCTCTGCCAGCAGGCCATGAGCCTTCTTCAGTATGCTCAGCTGCTCTGCATAGCTGGCCTTCTCAGCCCGCAGCTGCTGCATTGCTCGCTCTTGCTCTGCCACCTTTTGCCGCAGGGGCACCAGCTCCCCAAGCTCCCGTTGCACCCGCATCAGCTCTGCCCGCAGCCCCCCAGCTGCCTGCTTGCTTTGCTCCAACTCCTCACGATGGCGTTTCTCGGCAGCTGCCTGCTCGGCCTGTAGCTGCTGGCACAGGTGCTTAGCAGGCAGCAGCTCGCTCACTAGGGCCTGCGTGCTGGTATGCTCCAGCTGTAGGGCCGAGAGGGCCTGCTCCTTCTGGAAGAATTTCTCCTGCCATGCCTTTAACTCCTGGCCCAGCTCTTCCGCTCGTTCTGCCTGCGAGGCCAGCTCCTGCCGCAGGCTCTCCGAAGCCACCCGCTGTTTCTCTGCCTCCTCCCGGAGGGTCTGGACCTCCTCCCGCAGAGCAGAGCTGCGTTCGGCGGCCCTGGCGCTGTTGCTGGCAGTCTCTGCCTGGAGCAGCCGCAGCCTCTCCTCCAGCTTCTGGCTCTTCTCCGACTCAGCTACGACAAGCCGCTTCAACTCCTTGCTCTCACCCTCTTTCTCCAGGACCTGGCGGTTCAGGATGGACACCTCCTCCTCCAAGCTGCTGATGAGGCTGTTCTTCCTCTCAGCCTCCTGCTGGCCCCGGGCCACTTGGGTCTTCCACTCGTCCTCAGCCTTGCTATGGTCTTGGGCCTTGGCACGGAGGGTAGCCAGCTCCCTCTGGATTGTGGCTAAGGCATCCTGACTGCGCCCCAGTTCCTGGGCCTTCTCCTCTAAGCGACCCTGCAAAGCCTCCAGAGCAGCAGCCTGCTCCGTGCGAGAGGCGCGCTCACACTCCAGGTTGCGCTCCAGGCCAGAGGCCTTCTCCTGGTGCTCCCGGCACTGCTGCTCCAGCTTGCTCACCTCTGCCCGGAGAGCCTCAAGCTCAGGGGTTTTTCGCTCGCTCTTTCCAGTAGCCTCGCACTGCACTCCCAACCCAGAAGAGTCTTCTCCACTGGCCGGCCCTAGAGACTGTTGGTGCTCCTCCTCTTTCTTGGCCAGCTGTTCCTTCAGTCGCTGCACAGTTTGCTGAAGCTCCCCCAGCTCTGTTCTCTGGGCCGCCTCCTGCCCACGAAGCTTGGCCAGCTCCTGGTCCTTCCCTTCCTTTTCCATCAGGGCATGGGCCAGGGCTTCCTGCAGGGTCGCAAACTCCACACGCTGCTCATTGAGAGCATTCTGCAGCCTCATCTCCAGCTCTGCCTTGGCGGCCTTCTCCAGGGCAAGATCAGCTTGGGCCCGGCCCCGCTCCTGGGTCAGGCGAGCCACCTCTCTCTCCTGCTGCCCACGTTCCTCCTGCTGCTGGCCCTGGCTCTCTATCAGGGCAGCCCGGAGCCTCTCCAGTTCACTGCCCATCTGCTCGGCCTCCCGCTCCATGGCCTTCAGTGCAGCCTGTGTGCTGCAGAACGGGCGTCCCTGCTGCTCTTCCTGCCACTCTGGCTCTCTGTCTCCGGGCCTCGGGGGCTCCTTGAGCAGCTCATGGGAGGCCGTTTCCTGCCGCTCTCCTGCCTTCCGCACCAATGCCTCCAGGCGGGCCACCTCCTTGCTGGTGGCTGCCATCTTCTCCTGCAGAGCAGAGAGGTCATCGGCAAGCTTCTGGGCCCTGACCTCCTTCTCCTGGACCTGCTGGAGGGCTCTGGCCAGGTTGGCATGCAGCTGAGCTAGTTCACTCTGCTGCCGGGTGATCTGGAGCTCGCTGTGGGCCTCTATCCCTGCCACCTTCTCCTTGGCCTCCTGTAGTTCCTGGCGGGCCTTCTCGCATTCCTCCTTCAGGGTCATCAGCTGTTCCTGGAACAGGGCACCGTACTGTGCCTCCTCTTGCTGGCTATCCTCGTACCGCTCGCGCCACGTGGCCACCTCCTTGGCAAGCTGTTCACACTCACCCTCAGCCTCACGCTGGGAGGCTATGGCCTCCGCCAGCTCCCGCTGCAGGGCTTCCCGCTCGGTCTGATGGGCCTCCCCAAGCTGCCGTAACCGGGCCTCCAGCCCCTTGCGCCCAGACCTCTCTTCTTCTAGCTCCTTCCGTTCCTGCTTATGTTGTTCCATCAGACACCGGGTCTCTGCCTCCAGCTTAGAGATATGACGCTGCTGCTCTTCCAGGGCGTCTGAGGCCCTGCGCTTCTCCTCTTCCAGGCTGCCCTTGGTGACCTTCAAGGACTCCTCAAGAGCCCGGACCTGCTCCTGGAACTGGCCATTCTCCTGGGCCACCCTTTCTCTCTCAGTTGCTTTCTGCTGCTCAGACCTCAGCTGGGCCTTCAGCTCGGCCACTTGGGCCTGGGTCTCACACTGCTCCTGGCGGGCTGCCTCAACACAGGCATGGAGTTCCTCTACCTTTTGGCTCAGCTCTGCCTTCTCCCGTTGGGCCTGAGTCACCGAGGCCTGGGCGCTGTCCCGGGCTTCATTAGCAGCCTGAAGTTGCTGTTGCAGGACCTCTAGCTTGGCTGTCTTCTCCTTCTCCAGAGCCTCCAGCTGCTGGAGGGCAGAATCCCTCTCCTTTAAAGCGGCCTGCCGCTCCTCGGCAGCAGTGGCCAATCGCTGGGCATGGTCTTGCCTGGCTACCTCCTGCTCCTGGGCAGCTTCCTCTAACTGCTGCTCCTTTTGCTTCAGGCTGCTGCTCAGTTGCTCCACCTGTTGCCGAAGGCCCTGGGAGGCCTGTTCTTGCTGCTGGAGGGTCTGTGCTAGCTGGGCCTGGTCCTTTTTGGCCTGCTGTTTCAGGCTGGCCAGTTCCTGATCCTGCTGCTGGAGAGTGGCATTGAGGGCGGTGAGTTCAGAAGTCAGAGTGGCTACCTGGGCAGACATCCGGGCCCCCTGAGCCTGAGAGGCCTGCTCCAGCTCTTCCTTTGCCTGGCCGAGGCTGGACAGGGAGCCCTGCAGCTCAGCAACAAGGCCAGCCAGCTGCTGCTTTTCTTCCTCAAAGCGGCCCTGCTCGGCCAGCAGCTTGTTCTCCCACTGTGCCTGCTCAGTCTCCAGCACCTCCACCCTGGCTTGAAGCCGGGTGTTGTCTGCAGCGAGAGAGGCCGCCTCTTGCTTCAGGGTTTCCAGCTGATGAGATAGAGACAAATGAGGATCAGCACGACTCCTCAATCACCACAGACCCCGTGAGAATGAAGGAAGGAATGTACCAAACACAGGCCCACACCAACCTTGGGACACAGGTCTCAACCTCTGCTCCTGTGTGTTCCTACCTGCAAGACATCCCCCAACACTTCGCCCTTCTCCCGGGGTGGGTTGTCCCGTAGCTGGGCCAAATGTTCCTCCAGCTGCGAGAGTTTTCCCTGAAGGATTTCGTTCTTCTCTTCAAGGCATTTCTAAGAGTAAACAAGAGCCTCACGTGAACAGAAATGGAACAGGCACCAGGTTACCAACAACCTATGGAGCTCTAACACCCTGTTACCAAGATTGCCTTGGAAAAAACCCAGAAACCGTGGACCTGGGATCATGAGGTACCTGATTTTCTAGCCCTAGTTTCAGGGCTGAATTAAACCATATGACTTGCTAATTTCTTCTCCCAGGCTACTTAATTTACTTCAGATTTCCTTACTTTTTAAAGTAGTAAATCTTAGTTTACTTCAGATACCCTTACTACATACCCTTCCCTCAGACAAGTCTTGGCTCCCAGATTATCCAAACACTCACCAGCTTAAAAACATCCCCATTATTTTTAAGGGGTGGCTCAAGCAGTTAAGCGTCTAACTCTTGATTTCAGCTTAGGTCATGATCTCAGGGTCGTGAGATCAATCCCTGCATCAGGCTCCCCATTTAGTGGGGAGTCTAAGATTCTGTCTGTCCCTCTGCCCTTCTCTCCCTACTTGTGCACTCACGCTTCTCTCTCTCAAATAAATAATCTTAAAAAAAATTTATATATAAATTTACATATAAATCTCCCCAGCCTGCCTGGGAACAGCAACCATAGCACCTCCTACCCGTCCTTCAGCCCCACCTCCACTGTTCACGAAGCCAGAGCCAAGACTGTGCTGGGTCCTCTCTGAATTCCTAATCCACCAGACAGATATGAGAGGCAGCTATTACTATCCTCCTTTTGCAGAGCAAGATCTGAAGCTCAGATGTTAAATGTCTTGCCCTAGGACTAATTAGTAAGTGGTAGAGTTGGGTTCTTAAAAACAGTAATAAAAATAATAGCTTGGGGGGGGCACCACCGGAGTGGCTCAGTTGGTTACATGCCTTCAGCTCAGGTCATGATTCCAGGGTCCTAGGATCAAGCCCTGCATTGAGCCCCTGCTCTTCCCTGTCCCTCTGCCCTTCCACTTGCTCATGCTCCATCCCTCTTGAATAAATAAAATCTTTAAAAATGAAATAATAGTGGGGGCACCTAGCTGGCTCAGTCAGTGGAGCACACAACTCTTGATCTCAAGATTATAGGTTTGAGCCCCACACTAGGTGTAGAGATTACTTTAAAAAAGATTTTTTAATTTTTGGGCAGCCCCGGTGGCCCAGCGATTTAGCGCTGCCTTCAGCCCAGGACATGATCCTGGAGACCCCGGATCGAGTCCCACATCGGGTTTCCTGTATGAAGCCTGCTTCTCCTTCTGCCTGGGTCTCTGCCTCTCTCTCTCTGTCTCTCATGAGTAAATAAATAAAATCTTAAACAAACAAATAAATAAACAAATAAAATTAATAAAAAATAAAAGATTTATTTTAAAAAATTATTCATGTATTTAAGAATGAGAGCATGAATGGTAAGGGCAGGGAGGAAGGAAGGAGAATCTTAATCAGACTGCGCTGAGCAAGGAGCCCAATGCAGGGCTTGATTTCACAACCCTGAGATCACAACCTGTGTGGAAACCCAGAGTCAGAAGCTTAACTGACTGAGCCACCCAGGCACCCCTATAAGTAAAACCTTAAAAAAAAAAAAAAAAAAAAAATGAATTCACTGAAAGCTAACTTTGCACCATACAATGTGTCAAGCTCTACAGTGGGCGATGAGGCAGCTACTCATTAATTTTCCCACTTTAAACAAAGCATGCTTAGACAGAAAGAGGTCAAATAATTCAACCAAGATCCCACCTTAAAAACAGCAAAGACAAGATTCAAAGGTGTACTGGACTTCAGCCCACAATCTTTCCATTACAGCACACTATTAAAATTTGAAGAGGAGTCAGCTTACTTCCCAAAGGCCCCACAGAATAGTGGTAAATGGAATTCAGCTTTGAACAGGTGGTCAAGACTGTGGTCCTGACTCCCCGAAGCAGATGGGTCACCTTGTCGTGCATGGCTGTGCTGAGCTCCTTCTCGAGATGGGCCTGTTTCTCCACCCACTCTCGACTGGCCTTGCTGTGTTCTTCCGTCAGGTCATTGAGGGCACCCTGGAGCTGCTGCAGGTGGCTGGCAAACTCCCGGAGCTGAGGCAGATAAGAGGGAGTCCCCATCACCCAAGATGGAAACCAGCACCACCACTGCTGTGTGTTTCCCCAACTCCAGGGGCTGCAGGCATCTGACCACTCTTCTAACCAGCCTCAAACTAATGATATTTAGTCACATCTTTAACTCGGAAATAAAAATTCAGGGCCACAATCCAATCCCTGGCAGGAGCCAATTATGGGACAAGGAAAAGGCCCAACTATGCAGGTCTCTGGAAAGGCTAAAGCACAGGACAGGTGCCAGGACATTCTTCTCAGCCCTCTCTCTTGGGAATCCTCCAGACCAACTCGCCCCAACAGGCCTCCAGCTGGGGACAGACCCCCGCCTCCCAAACATTCACCTTAAAGGAAAGGTCCCCATTCTCCTCAGAAAGCTGGTTAATTTTGCGATCCATCTGGCTCTTCTCTGTCTTCAGGTCCTGGCACTGCTTCAGAGTCTCATGGAGACGCACAGTGAGGCTGTGAGGGAAGGGGAGCAGTTAGAAAAGACAGCAGCACCCCCCAATACACAAGTGTGGATGGGGAGCTGGGAAAAAAGCAGGGAGAGTCCTACCTCTCATTCTTGCCACGGAGCTCCTCAAGCTCCCTGGGCTCCAGTGGGCTGGCCGCCTGCTTCTCATTCAGCAGAGCCAGGCGGTCAATGCGCTGCTGCATCACAGCTATCTGTGCATCTGCCCCGGGGGAGGGGAAGGGAGGGGAGGGGAGGGTCAGCACAGAACTATGGGGAAGTGAAGAGGAAGGGGAGGCATCCAATCTCAGGGAAAGGAGGATGATGGCAAGGGCAGAACCAACTTCCAGGAGGTCAGCCAGACTGGTCCAAGGCTGAGCACTAAGCTCCGGGGCCAGCAGAACAGACAACAATGGAACAGAGGGGTCTTCCTCACATAAGCCCAGCACTTCCCTGGATGAAAATCCCAAATGCTGCTCATTCACAGAACATCTGCCAGCATACTAGACGCCTACCCTTCTCGGTGAGGAGCTTGCGGTTCTCAGCCAGCTCCAGCTCCAATTCATCTCTGTTATTTCTCTCATCCGCAAGCTGCTTCTTCAGCCGTCTGATCTGGAATTGTGGGGTCTGCAGGATGTCACCCATGGGGGAGGCTGGAGAACCTGAGAGGAAGCTGAAGAAAGAGATGGCCCAGATGCCATGGTCAGAGCCCGAAATGGGAGGGTGGGAGGGAAGAGCACCAGGCAGGGATGGGTGAGCAGGGCTCTAGGGCTGTGAGCACTGGCTGGGAGGCCAAGCACCTCAGCTCTGTTTGTAGGGCTATCTCCCACCTCATGACAGGACCTTGAGAAAACTGTTCTTCTCCCTCCTCCAAGCCTTAACTTCTTTGTCAAAAAAAATCTTGCCTCTGCAGAGCTGCACTGAGAGAAGAGACTTTAGCAGAGTCTCCATGGAAGAAAGGAATTCCATAAACAGGGAACAGCCTTTGAGGGAGGCCTTCCGCCAAAAATAGATCCCAACCAATTCCCCTAATTGGTACTGGGCCAGGTGAGAACATCTACAGGATACTCCAAGCACTGTCTGATGATGTAACAGGCTGGTGAACAGGGTCAGCCTCTAGAATGCAGGGATTTGAGCACTGGATGTTGAGGCCCTGTCCCATGAGAGGAGGCCCAGCACATACTTGTTCCCACTGGAAGAGGCAACCTTCTGTAGCTCTAGGAAGCGAACCTCCCTTTTGGCCTGGTGGCTGGGTGGTGACAGCTCTTCAGAGATGGTGCTGGAACAGGTAGAAGGGACAGGAGCTGGGGGAAAAAAGCAAGCCAATCATATAAAGATTAGTAAGAAGATGAACATCTTGCATCTTTCTAGAAATTGAGAACTTGCCTTAGTGGAAGTGAATCCAGACACTTATGTGTAAGCTGCAGAGGGAGGCCATTGGGCAGAACCTGAACCCCAATGTCGATTATCCAAGAGATCAGTGGCACTAAACTCCGTCAAACAAGGGGCTTCTGTTTCCACGGGTCATCAAATGCTCATGCTTTTCCCCGGATCCGACACTGCAGAGGCAGCTTGAGAACTGCTCGGAGCAGGATCTCCTCTCAGCCCAACAACTTCTCAGGTCAGAGCCACTGGCCTCCTTCCTGAACTCCTCCACTCTGAAATCTTACACTGCCAACACAACCTCTTTCTCAAAACCTTTGCCTCCCCTGGCTCCCACGACCACCTTCACACGGCTCTCCTACCCCTAAATACCCATTTCTGGTCTTCCTATCTGCCCCTCCTCTCCTCTACACACCCTCTAAGATCCCTGATGGGATGTGATGGGGTCCCACTGCTCTTCCCACAGTGCCCATGGCTTCAGTGGCCATCTACACACTGACCTGCAAACCCATAACCTGGGCCCACAGCCCTAGCCTACATTCTAGACTCACTTTTCCAACATCTCCATTTGAAGAGCCAAATAGAGGGACACCTGGATGGCTCAGTGGTTGAGCATCTGCCTTCGGCTCAGGGCATGATCCCAGGGTGCCACAGGCTCCCCAGAGGGAGCCTGCTTTTCCCTCAGCCTGTGCATCATCAAATTCAGCAGCTGGCAGAGAACCTGCCTAGAACCACATCTTACAACCTATCCTCACTAGACAGCCTCTTCATCAGAAGACCTGTGGAGCTCTCACTCTTTCTCCTGTACTTCCAGCAACACATTTGGTATATTAGGTACTTTCTGTTTTAGCACTTATTCTTATCCTTACTGAACATAAGCTTCATGTGGGGAAAAGGCACTACTCCCAGCTTTTAAGCCTAAAGTAGCAATCACTTAAAGAAAAAAAAAAAAGGTACCCTACCAACAGACATCATCACTTATCATGTCCTGCTTCAGCACTGCCAGGCAGCAAGGAAGAGCTCCACAGGAACTGGGATGAGGGCAACAAGGCCGAGAAGTCAACCTTTTCCATGACATACACTTTTCCGGAGCACACACTCTGTGCCTGGTGTTGGGAGCCAAACAAACCCCCCACTGTGTTTCTCAATACTTCAGGATCCTAGCAGTCCCCAGCTCAGACAGGGCAGCATCCTCAGGAGTAGGCCCTACGTACCTTTCTGCAGGAAGTTCTCTATGTCCTCATTTAGATTTAGCCCATCCTCATGGTCCAGCACAAACTTGAGAATGACTGCTAACTCAGCCTGGGCCAGAGGGAGAGAAAAAGGAGGATCAAAGAATGTCAGAGAGGCCTGAAGAGATGGTGGACACCATACTGGCAATGCCAGCCCCAGGAGCCTGCAGGAGCCCAGTCTTCCTCTCAAAGCCTAGAGCCCCACAGTTCAGCTGAGAAAATTCTACCAGAGACATGCTGACACTGCTTGCCCTCGCCCCCTCAGTTCCCCTAAAAATGCACTCAGGTTTAGAAGGAGTTCCTATTGGACTTCACTCCTGACCACAGAAAAAAAATAGGCAAAGAAAGTAGTGCAGTCAGAAAGCTTTTATATTTAACTATGTTGCCGTCTTCCAAATGACCCTCACCATTGTTCTCTGAGAACCCTCCAGGGCTCATTCAAAGCTTATCCACCAACTCAGCTGTAAAAATCTGCCCTCCTCTGTCTGAATTTCAGTTACAAAGTTGATCTAATTTTTCTGGCCAACCCTGCTACAGTTCCTTATTCCTTTAGAATTTCTATTTCTAGGCCTATGACCAGCTTAGAGCAGAGGAAAGGCTGAAAGAGGACCCACCCATTCCTCCCATGCCACTACAACTACAACCTCAGAGAGGAGCCATGAGCTAAAGGAGTATGAAAAGGGATGATTCAACATTTTTACCACTATGTGAAAGGCCACAGTTCCCTGGACACTGCCCCTGCAGTCACCTACATTACCCACTGTGGCATCCCAGTTCCTCCTGCTCTGGGAAATAAAGGACAGCTGCAGGACACAAAGCCAACACCAGGACCCACATGACAAGTAGTTCCTGGAAACCAGGTCAATTCCCTTTATAATGAAACAGATGCACCAACTCCTCTTCACTTAGCGACTGAGCAGAGGAGGGGGGAAAGAAGGTAACCATTCTGAGCTAGACTGTCACAATGGTCAAAGACATGGTCTCTCACTAATCCTTCAGAGGAAAGGAGGAGACAAAAGGAGTGACCATTTGTGTAAAAAATATGCACATTCACATGGGAACACACACAAGGAGAAAACAATTTCTGCATATTATTCCATCATAGCACAGTTATGACTACAGTTAAATGTATGTTAAAAACAAACAAACAAACAAACATCTGTATGTAAGAAAGGACTTGGAAGTATATCCCTTAAAAGTTAACAGTGATCTCTGGGGATGAGATTACTGGCAACTGTTATTTCCTTCTTTTGTACTTTTATTTTCCAGACTTTCTATAATGAATGGTTAGAATTACAGTATAATTTTTGAAAACACTATATGCTGTTTAAAGAAAAGCAATGAAGTACAGGCTAGGCCCACTAGCTTGAGGTGGAGGCACAGGACTTACCTGAATCTTATATTCGAATTGTTCCCAGTCCCTGGGACTTTTGGAGCTCATGGTGGAGTGGTATAAGAGCAGCATAGTCATCTAGAAGCCAAATAGGAGAAATAGTCACTGAGCAAGGCTGCCTCTCTTCTCTGTACTCTCCTCTCTAGGCTGTTCTGGGGACCTTGAACTATTCTGGAGGCTCTTCTGAAGCTTCGAGATTTCAGCCCTAGGTCTCTGCCCTTAACTGGACCCAGAAACACCTGACTGAGGACCCACTGTCAATTGTGCAAAAAGCATGGTGCGCAGCTGAATTTTTGAACTCATGGAACCTAAATATGAAGCTTAAGCTACCCTCTCTCTACAGGCCAGCACCCAGAAACGGGAGTGGGAATGAGGGAGACTGAGCTAAAAGACTATGACAGCTGGGTGAAACCTGATTCCTGTCAGGTCTTTATTGAGGCCCACAGCAACAGTCTAGCAAACCTCTCTGTCATATGGCATGGACTTCTAGAATTATTGGGGTGAATTAGCCTCTGCCTCAGCTAAGTGGCTGACCTCCAACTTCCATGAGCCCCAGAAATAAAGCACTGATACTTCCCCTGGGTTAATAGAAGGCCCAGCAGGTCCCTCTGGTGCCACCCTCCACCCCTCACATCTGGTATTCCATATGTACCTTGGCCAATTCCAGCTCTGACCCCTCTATTGCCTTCTGCACGGACACTAGGCATTCCGGAGAAGAGGGATGTTTTCGGTTTTCTGGAATGATGACAATGTAGAACGGTTAACTTCCTGGACACCATCCCTGAGATTATCAGAACACCTCAGAGTAGAACAAAATTGCGGTCTCTGGTGGGGCTAGGGGACAAAAGTCTCTTTACTTCTTTCCTCCTTACTCCTATATTGTCCTCTCTCCCCCAACATATACATTTCCATCTGAAGTTAGTTCTATCCTAGATCAGTCCAAGGGCTACAGGAAAAGTTCAAGAAAAAAGCAGGCTAGGAATTCAGAGCAGCTCTGGGCCATGACCTTGCTTGCACTCACCCACTCAATGCTTCAACTCCTGCTCAGCACCACAGAGGAGGAGCCCAGAGATTCCAGGTCACTCTAGAGTCTTGTTCCAAGTAAGGTCACAGAAGAAGACTGAAGCCGAGTGAGACCAGGAGAACTTGGAACACCTGGTCCTTATGCTCTTAAGCCCATTATCAACTCTCTGCTTTATCTAAACCTACTAACATCTTTCCTATAATTCTGAGGGGGAGATGGCAGACAGCTCCCGGGTCAAAGATGAGGATTCTTGTGTATGACTGCACGAGGGAGGGGACTGACAAGCACTGTGCTAGCTTTTCATCTGTTCCTACTACCCATCAGCCTTAGGAGCAGTTATGATTAGCTCCATTTTATAGACAAGGAACCTATGTCCAGAAAGGTCACACAAGCTGTGAATAGAAGGGCCAAGACTTCAACCTAAATGCCTCTGCTCCACATCCATTGCCTAGGCAATTAATTCAGTTATCCAGGGTAAATATTTTTCTTGCAAGGGAAAGAGGGTAACACAGATCCATCCCTTGCCTCCAACTTCTTGCAGTGGGGCGGGGGCCAGGGTGAGAGGGAACAGGAGCCCACGGTGATAAGTCCCAAAAACTGAGCCTTTGGCTCTATCTAGATCTCAGAGATGGGCTAGGGACTAAAGGAACACTCTTCCTCCCTGACTGGCATCAGCATCACCAGACCCAGAAGAAACAGTTGTACTCATTCCTGTAGTACAGTCAGCAGCCTTGAGCCTTTGCTCCTCCAGACACCTGTGAGCTGGCTCCTCCGGACTTCCAAAGTCCCAGGAGTTGAGGAAGCAGCTCCTTCTTAGCTAGATAAAGAAAGGTGCTTACTTTGCAAAAAACTGCACACAAATTCCAGTCTCTCTGGCACCGGCTGTTGCAGGATCTGCTGCCCCTCTTCAGTGCCGTGGCTAGAAAAAGAACAAATATCAGGACTCGAGTACTCGGCAATCCTTCCCTCCTCACTACCCTATTACCTACTACCTTCCCATTCCTCCAGGCCTGGTCCGCACTGGATCTGGGCAAGAACCAGAGCAGATGCTGGAGGCAAGGGAGATTACCAAAACATCATTTGGTCAGAAAGAACTGTGTGGTGGGTAAGAAGTGGGAACTTGAGGCGTGCAGTCCTGAAAAAGATGCCACTCTGCCACCCTGGCAGTAAACATGAAGAAGCTCTATGGCAGCACAGATGAAGGGGAAGCTAGGCTCAACAGTCTGGAATAGCTCCACTGTAGAAGGTCAGGAAGCCTGGGAAACCAGGAAGAGTCAGGCAGATGATGCAGAGGGTAAAACAGGCCCAAGAATGGAAAGAACAGGAGGAAATTCCCAAGGCTCTAAAGTGCTGAGGCAAAGTCCAACACACAGCGGACAGAAGGCTGGATGGCTAAAGCCGAGGGATAACACTTTTTTTTTTTAAGATTTCATTTATGTATTTGAGAAAGACAAAGAGCAGGAGCAAGTAGGGGGAGGGGCACAGAAAGAATCTCAAGTAGACTCCCTGCTGAGCACAGACGACCCCGAGGTCACAATCTGAGCCAAAATCAAGAGTGGGACGCTGAAGCTGAACAGACTTGAGACCCAGGGGCACCCCCCCCCCCCCCCCTCCCCGGGGCCAACACTCTTGATCTCCAGCTAAAGGCAAGCTACATGCTGGAGAGCAAAGAGGGCAGGGAGGCAGCAGGGGGAGCTCTCACACAGCCCCAACAGTGGTTTCAATTTCAGGGGTGAAGAGCTCCATTTCAAGTTACAAAGTGGATTTTTCTTCTTGGGCTATTACAGCTGGAGATAACTGATTAAGGGAGCCTCTTATTCCTCAATATCCAGGTTCTACGGAATCTCCAGGTTTCAGCCAAACCCTCCAGGTTTCTGGAGGGCAGGGCAGGCTCTGGAATCAGAGAACTTGCACTGCCAGATATCCTGCAAAGCATCAGCAATATCTAAGCCAAGGCCATGAACGTACCTCCTTCTCTCTCTCTCTGTCTCTCTCTGTCTCTCTCAAGATCACGAAGGCTTCTTCCAAATGAACCCCCATTTTCTGGATAGCTGTTTGGGATTAGGGACGCCTACAAAGCCTTCAGGAGGTGCTAACCTCCTCCCAGACTCCTAAAAGAGCCACCTTCCCTACTCACCCACACCCTAAAATGCTGTGACTCCTTGCCTCAGCACACAGCAGTAATTTCCTTAAGTGTATTCCATTAGATAAAAATAAAGAGGGTTCTCAGGTTAAATGTCTGGGAAATGCTAGATTAAACCAAACTGAACATTTTCTAAAGAAAAAGATACAACCTGCATTATTTCCCAAACCTATTTGATCACAAAACCTCTTTTTTCCCTACTAAGCCCCTGGAATAAGTCAAGCTGCACAGAACATGGTTTAAAAATGCTGGACCTGGAGCCATCCGGGCCATCCTTTAAAACCGAATTCAAGTCTTATCTCTGGCAGGAAGCCATCCAGAACCACTGCCAGGCATGCCTCCGCACTCCCTCTCAGGAATTCCCACAGCACTGACTGATACAATGGCATCATTTACAATTGACCACTCTTAACTGCGTAACCTGAAAGCTAGGGTACAGGAGGTACTCCTATACATACGGGCTGACCCACAGATGGAGGCTCTGTTACAGGAAGAGCACAGGTCAAGGTCAGTGACACCTTGTCAGGGCTTTAGGTTTTCTGGCAAAATGACTTTATTAAACTTTACTATTCAAGCCTCACAGATATCCAAGAGAGGAGACTGCCTTTTTGCTCCAGGCTATTCATATACACAACAGAAAGGAAACTTGTTAAGAGAGGTTGATGTCAATGTATTTTCCCAGAGAAAGGCCAAGTGGCAAGGAACAAGCCCTGTTTAGTTCCCACAGCTGCTACCTGCCACCAACCCTGCCATCCTCCACCGTCTTCCCCTGAGAACTAGCGTCCGATTTAGGTAACAGTAACACCATCTACAGTGATAAAGCCAGAACATATTCACCAAGAACATCTGTTTTCCCAAAGGAAGTTGGTCTGCACTGTCCTGAATCAAAGACAGAGATTAAGGGTAACCTGGAATTTCAATAGCCCCTCTCCTCCTCCCCCCCCCCCCTCTCTCTCACACACACACACACACACACACACACACACACACACATTCCTGTTCTCTCTCCCTCTCTCTCCATCCACCTCCACTCCTCCTAATCTAAGGCTCAGGCAGTGCATCAGAAGACAACTTGGAAAATGTGCATCTTCAATTTGTAACCCTCCCTAGGAAAATTTCCCACCAGGTTATAAAAACTACAGTGGCTAAACCAAGGACATCCTTACCCCCAGACCGATCTATTGCTCTTGTCATTAGGTCAAGGGAATTTATCTCCTCAAAAGCAAAAGCTCCTTGGAAAAAATTTTTTTTCTTTTTAAGATTTTATTTTTTTAAGTAATCTCTATCCCCAACGAGGGGCTTGAACTCACAACCCTAAAATCAGGAGTCATGTACTCCACTGACTGGGCCGGCTAGGCACCCCACCTTGATCTATTCTTAAAAAAACAAAACAGCATGCTGCACCCTTGTATGTTACAACACGAGGGCAATGCGCCTCTTCCAGTGATGTTCAAAATAAATAGGTTAGGTATTGTCAGCCTAATGGTTTTACCAGCCACTGATGTTAATGATCTAGACTTACCACTTCATTAGGGTTTGAAAAATAATCATTTTTATGAGAAATTGCAAAATGCTGACTTATAGGTGGTACACAATTTCACTTACGAAGTATCCTTGCAAAAAAACCAGAAAACAGCAACAAGAAAACCTTAAGCTAATCAATCTTAGATCTCATCACCAGTTTACAGGCCACAAGGGGATGAGAAGAATAAACTGAGGAGCACTGTGATAATACAGTTAATAAAATCCAAAACTTGGGAAATTCTGTAAGATTGGAAAAAAAGAAAACGGGTATGGTATGAAGGTAGGAATGAGTAGGAAAGAAGTGGGAGGAGATGAGCCCCTGATGAAAGCTCTTCAAAACCAAAGCTGAAGATTTTCAATTTCAACCTCCTGGCAATGAAGAGTCACCGAGGGCCACCAGCTGTGGGGTGCCACAATGTGAGCAAGACTGAAGGAAGGTTCCAGAGATCACATGAATAGGGATGCCCTGGAATATGCACAGATTAGAGAAGGACAAGGTCACCAGGGCCTGCTATCCACACTGAGGCAGAGCCAGGGATGTGAGAAATCGTTCAAAAAACAAATTGAGAGGATGGTGACCAAGCAGAATCACTGCCAAAGAGAGGGAGGAATTCAAGATGCTGCTGAAAGGTCCTGTCTGAGTAACTGGGAGAGTAAATGGTACTCTCTGTACCAAAATAAGAAAACAGTCACTTCACTAAGGCAGGTGCTGGTTAGAGCCACAGGGACTTTAAAAACCTCTGACAAGACATCTCACCACCAACATACATTTCAAAAAATATATTTAAAAGATTAAAAATAAACAGTGAATCCATCTATTCCAGGCTACTCAACCCCACTAGATTTGGTGATGAAAAGTTATCAACAACTACATTTTCGTTCATTTACTTACTCAATGAATATTAACCAATGTACTGGGTTAAGCCAGGTGCAGAAGACGCCAAGGGGAATCAGACCCAGCATCCCCCCCACCGCCCCACCCCCTGCCTTTGACAAGCTCAGTTCTACATTCTTTCCCTATGAATGGGGTGGCCAAGCTGCTTCACAGAGATGCTGATTCCCTGACACCATCCTAACTGCTGTGTGTGTAGAACAGAAAGCCTCAACACCTCAGTAGTATGTCCCTGACCTGGGGGCTCAGAGTTGACTGCACTTTCCTTTAAAAGGGGAGGGTCCTCTCCGCTGTCCCTGCAATCCTTGATATTGTGGCCAAACTCTACTTTTGCCCATAGTACAGAGAAGTGAAAACAAGGTCAGTTCTGCCCTCCATAATCCCTGAAAGTTGATGAGAGGAAAAAGGATGAGCTATATGATCCTAGAATAATAGCTTGACCCATCTTTGCTTAGTCCCAGAGAGGTAAGATATAAGGCGGAAGCCCCACTACTCTAATTTCCCAGATAACTGGGATGTTCAAAGGTAAGGTGCTAAAGACAGATATAAAACAAAGCTCACTAGATCCTGGCTACATGACAACAAGCAGCTTATCAATGCTAACTGATCTCACAAAGCAAGTTAACGTGGCAGCTGAAAAACCCCAGAAATGCTACAATGATTTAAAAAGGAGCATATCTGTGCTGTGCTAACAGGTTAGAGATAAGATTTTCATGTGCTGCTTATTTCCCTCAAGTGCAAGAGCTTCCCCTTTCTTCTTCCTGGCCCTACAGGTTGCCAGAAGGGCTTCTGAGAAAAGGGCAAGCCCCAAGGAGAGGTTATGGAAGACTCATTGAGACAAGAAGAGAGTGAGCTCCATCCAAGCAGGCTCCTGAAACACTGTGGAGGCACAGAAACTCCCCCGCACAAGCGTGAGGAAGCCTCAGAGTGGGACAAGAGCGAGACCTCGCCCGCAGACACAATGACAGGAGGATGAGGCCCTTGGTGCCCTCAAGGCAAGGTGCCCTTGCCTCTGGTTCCACACTAGCAGTCCTGCCCATGCTTTCTGGTCACAGATGCCAGCAAGGAAAGGGAGTAAATGTGGTCTCCGGCCAGACACAGCTTCACCTGCAAGGCTGGAGAGGGTGTGGCATATACTCACATGCTGTCGATGATCTTGATGAAGATGCTGCAGTCCTGGAGCTGCAGCACGGCCTCCACAGGGCTAGCCACATGCAGACTGTTCACCTGCGAAACACAAGGAAGAGCCCACTGCCAGAGCCAGAAGTGCCAGAAGCTCTGTGGCTCAATCTGCTCCTCAGACGCCAGCTGGCTGGGAGAGCCCACAGCTGCAGGCTGCAGGCACGGGGGCAGAAGAGCCCAGCTTTCATTTCAGCCAAGGACAGCTGCTGCCCCCACTCGGCCAGAAGCAGCCACCTGAATGCTGCCATCAGAGTCCTTCCTCCCACATCAACTAAACGAGAGCTTATATTCTCCTACGATGTTCCTGCTGGAACTAGGGATCCATACTTTAAATATAACTAGGCATAGAATGATTTTCTGGAAGGACACATGAGAAACTACTGTCACTGCCTCTGAAAACAGGAACTGGATGGCTAAAAGTCAGAGGTGGGAAAAAGAAAGGCTTTTTATATTATCCTTCTTGTATCTCTTGCATGTGTACGTTATAACCCTCTGTAGCTCAAATTTTCATACTATAGCCCTTTCTATCTCTAGAATTTTGAAGTATCTACGCAAAACTTATATTAAATACTATGTTTTATACACTCCCACACAGATAGAAACTCTGGTTATTAATGCATTTAAAAAATTCTTTCCTTGGGACACCTAGGTAGCTCAGCAGTTAAGCATCTGCCTTGGGCTCAGGCATGATCCCAGGTCGTGGGATCAAGTCCCACACTGGGCTCTCTGCATGGAGCCTGCTTATCCCTCTGTGTCTCTGTCTCTCACGAATGAACAAATATTAAAAAATTAAAATATTCTTCTCAGACATGAAAATTTTTGGCTGACACAGGAAGAAATGGAGGCAACAAGACTTAAAGAAAAAAAGGGGGGGGGGGGGGTCCCTGGATGGTGCAGCAGTTTAGCGCCTGCCTTTGGCCCAGGGTGTGATCCTGGAGACCAGGGATCGAATCCCACGTCCGGCTCCCGGTGCATGGAGCCTGCTTCTCCCTCTGCCTATGTCTCTGCCTCTCTCTCTCTCTGTGTGACTATCATAAATAAATAAAAATTAAAAAAAATAATTTAAAAAAATAAAAAAATAAAAAAAAGAGGGAGGAAAAGAGCTGGGAGCCCCAAGGAAAAACTTGTCCATTCCAATTCAATCGCCTGCTTCTCTTCTCTGCCTTCGGGCTGGCACCCCTCTAACTCAGTCTCTACACCTAGGAAATTCACCAACAGTCACCTGCAAATGAGTCGGGTACACAGGTTATTCAATAAGCATATATGGTCAACTTCTACAGAAAAACCTCATGAATTCCAAAGCTACCGAGTTTAGAAAAAGCCTGGGCTGAACTTCACCTTTGTTAAAAAGGGTTTGCTAGGTCAATCAATCCCATGTGCAAGACTGAGGAAGGAGGGAAGAACTCAGGCTGCCTGACAAGGTATCTGTGAGAACTTCAGCACAGTGGACATGTACAATGAGGAGATTCTACTGTTTATAAATGTGCTCTTTAACAGGTACTAGGCTACAGGACACCTGGCTGGTTCAGGCGGAAGCACATGCTATTCTTGATCTCAGGGTCACGAGTTAGAGCCCCATGCTGGGTGTAGAGATTACAAAAAAGAAATAAATAAACTGGGCTGGAAGTTCCCAGATGAAGATTTTGTCTCCAGCTCCTCCACTAACTAGCCAGGAACCTTTGTTATCAACATATTTCTCTCTGTGCCTACTTTCTCACTTGCCAAATGGACGGAATCCCCACATTGTTCACTTGAGAGGACCAGCATGGGTTCAAACAGGATTATGGATGCAAGAACACACTACAAAATACAAGCGCTAACTGCAAAAGCACTATTATGATTAATAAAATAATGAAGTACATGCAGCAAAACCTCTACTTCTCAGTAAAGCAGCCAACTGCACTAGGGAATCAAGAGTATTTTTTTAAAGATTTTATTTATTTATTTGAGAGAGAGCGCGAGCAGAGCAAGTGAAAGCATAAGCAGGAGGGAGGGGCAGAGGGAGAGGGAGAAGCAGGCTCCCCGCTGAGCAGGAAGCCAGACCCAGATTTGATCCTAGGACCCTGGGATCATGACCTGAGCCTAAGTCAGATGTTTAACTGACTGAGTCACCCAGATGCTCCTAAATACGTTTAAGTTAAAAACAACTTCCAGATGGATCTAAATGAAAATAGGTTAAAAGTTAAAAAAAGGGATCCCTGGGTGGCGCAGCGGTTTGGCGCCTGCCTTTGGCCCAGGGCGCGATCCTGGAGACCCGGGATCGAATCCCACGTCGGGCTCCTGGTGCATGGAGCCTGCTTCTCCCTCTGCCTATGTCTCTGCCTCTCTCTCTCTCTCTCTGTGTGTGTGTGTGTGTGTGTGTGTGTGTGACTATCATAAATAAATAAATAATTTTTAAAAAATAAATAAAAGTTAAAAAAAAAATAGAGCATAAAATGTGATCAATCATTGCAGCCCTAAATACATATTTATGCCATCTTTTAGGGATAAAAGCCTAAACTAATTCATCAGGAGAGGCCAGTGTAAATTTTCAAGGAAGATTCTGAATATTCCGGGCCAAGATTCTTTTCCACCAGCTGAAAATGAGGAGAGTGCCAAGACTGAAGCATCCAAAACCACCTCCTCTTAATACCTGTTATTGAAGGAAAACATTCAAGGACTACAAATGCTTGTTCACTAACAAGACTGAGAAATCACACCAGTTAGCTAATTTAAAGTCACTTAAGGAATCTAGATTCATCTTATATCAATTAAGTAATAATCTAGCAATAGTTTCTTTCATGGATTCAAACATGTATTTTCGGGCAGCCAGGGTGGCTCAGCAGTTTAGCGCCGCCTTTAAGCCCAGGGCCTGATCCTGGAGACCTGGGATCGAGTCCCACATCAGGATCCCTGCATGGAGCCTGCTTCTCCCTCTGCCTTGTCTCTGCCTCTGTGTGTGTGTGTGTGTGTGTGTGTGTGTGTGTGTCTCTCATGAATAGAGAAATAAAATCTTTAAAAAAAATAAAAATAAAAATAAAAATAAAAATAAACATGTATTTTCTTCCTGTTCATCATTTTGCTCTCAAATGACAAATCATTGGAAAGCTGAGGAAGTACAGAAACTGTCTCATCTTTAGTCAGGATTTAAAACATGAGAATGAGGGCAGCCCTGGTAGCTCAGTGGTTTAGCGCTGCCTTCAGCCCGGGGCGTGATCCTGAGGACCCGGGATCGGTCTCGCATAGGGCTCCCTGCACAGAGCCTGCTTCTCCCTCTGCTTGTGTCTCTGTCTCTCTCTCGGTCTCTCATGAATAAATAAAAATAATCTTTAAAAAACAAAAACATGAGAATGAAAAAAATAAAATAAAAATAAAACATGAGAATGAGGGCCAAGCTCAATGCAGAACCCAAGAGCTGCCTGTAAGGTTTTCAGGGTTCCTTAAGGCTGTCAAATCTTAAAAAGTCCCCTATTCCCTGTAACAATACATTCACCTTAACTGCTGGGTACAGAACAATTTCAAGCTACATTTCAAGTAAAACATAAATTTGTTTTTACACTGTTATATAAAAAAAATTACTGATGGGATGTCTGGGTGGCTCAGCATCTGCCTTCGGCTCAGGGCTCAGGCCGTGTTCCCAGATCCGAGCATCAGAGTCTGCACTAGGCTCCCTGTGGGAAGCCTGCTTCTCCCTCTGCCCATGTCTCTGTTTCTCTCTGTCTCTCACAAATAAATAAAATCTTTTAAAAAATTACTGAAGATTTTTGGGGGAAAAAAACACTCAATTCTAGTATTTTAATACATGCACCTTTAGCATTTTGATGTATTTCTTTCTAGTCCTTTTTTTCCTACATTTTTTTTTCCTAAACCTCAACTATAATTGTCACATGTGTTTATTCTACTCACACTCTTCCCACTAACACAGCAAGCATTACTGGACATTGCTACAGTATTAGGAAATCCACCTTAGCTGCCTAACTTTTTAAATTGAAAAATCTCTAAAAGAAAAATTCTATTTAACTATATACTAATATTTTAATGTATGTTCATTCTGACTTTCAAAAAAAGTATACAAATATCTGTTGTTAACTAAAACTAGACCTGTATCTGTTCTCTGTAACAGTAGTACTCACCATCAACACAAGTGTAGGACCTACATAAATAAATAAACTGATCAACTTAAAACAGTGCAGCTAAATGATCCCACAATATTCAGTTAATCCACTGAACTGGAGACAAAGCTCACAGTCCCCAAACTCAACCAGCCCCTTCTTAGGGGTGAATGGAGGAAAAGGAAGAGATGGTGTTTCTAACATAGATCTTATTTTTATTTATTTTATATTTTATTTTATTTTATTTTATTTTACTTTACTTTTTACTTTACTTTACTTTATTTTATTTTATTTTATTTATAATAGGCACACAGTGAGAGAGAGAGAGAGAGAGGCAGAGACACAGGCAGAGGGAGAAGCAGGCTCCATGCACCGGGAGCCCGACGTGGGATTCGATCCCAGGTCTCCAGGATCACGCCCTGGGCCAAAGGCAGGCGCTAAACCGCTGTGCCACCCAGGGATCCCTAACATAGATCTTAAACACTAAAATGTAATGTAAATATAAAATATGTAAAATAGAAATATAAAAATACCAATTTTAAACTGTACTAGAATTTACATTTCAGAAACTGAAGACAAAGAATGCACATTTTGTATATTTAAACATATTTCCTATCTAGAGATCTAACAGCAATTAAAGACAATGTCTTATTAAAGCCACCCTACAGGGGCACCTGGGTGGCTCAGTGGTTGCATCTGCCTTTGGCTCAGAGCGTGGTCCCAGAGTCCTGGTCCATGGCCCAAGCTTGTCATAACTACACTCTGTGTCCTCTTCTGCTTCCTTGCAGCTTTTTGTTCCCCAAGCTTGGTATTACTCTTTCATTTGCCGTTGTTCATCTTAGACAGAAGATATACGAAAAGATCTAGCATAAGGATTTAGGTAATCAAGAAGGCAACAAGAGGACAATGGAAGCAGAAAGAAACACAGTAAAGAAAGCAAGGGGAACCCTGCCCTACAATAAAATGCCTTTCAAGACCAAAGTCCCTGCATGTCACTGAAGTTCAGGATAAACTCTTTTAGTCAGGAAAATGCACAGGAAAACAAATGAAGATGGGTCTCTGTGCTGCCCTGCAGCCAACCTTCCCATGACCAAAAGGAAATACAAACCTCTCCTAAGAAGTATACAGAAGCTGGGGGTACCTGGGTGGCTCACTGGTTGAGCATCTGCCTTTGCCTCAGGTCATGATCCCAGGTTCCTGGGATGGAGTCCCACATTGGGCTCCCTGCAGGGAACCTGCTTCTCTCTCGGCTCTGCCTCTCTCTCTCTCTCTCTCTCTTTCTCTTCCTGTCTCTCATGAATAAATAAAATCTTAAAAAAAAAAAAGTATACAGAAGCTTTGAAGGGAGTCTCTTCTAAGCTCTACAAGTGGCATCATGGATCACTGTTAGGAACAATGCCACCAGAAATAATGAAAGTTAAAAACTAAGAGGCAGGGACATCTGGGTGACTCAGTGGTTGAGTGTCTGTCTTGGGCTCAGGGCATGATCCTGGACACCCCCAGCATCAGGCTCCCACTGGGAG
The DNA here is from genome assembly GCF_053574225.1 of Canis aureus. Classification (NCBI taxonomy): domain Eukaryota; kingdom Metazoa; phylum Chordata; class Mammalia; order Carnivora; family Canidae; genus Canis; species Canis aureus. Next base: position 25,550,286 of record NC_135633.1, read on the forward strand.
CCTGTTTCTCCCTCTGCCTGTGTCTCTGCCTCTCTCATGAATAAATAAATAAAATCTTTAAAAGAATAAAAACAAAAAACTAAGGGGCAAGGCAAGGGAAAACTGTATTTCTTTCATCTGGAGATGAGAAGACTTTACATAACCCTGGCTCCTAATATACTCCTCTCCTACCCCTGCAAACTTCCTGGAGAACTTCACATAAAAGAGAGGAAGACTACTCACCCAAGAGAGGAGTGCAGCTGCCCGGGTGGCATGGAGCGTCATCTTGGTGACACCGAACAGACACCCCAATGCACCTGGAAACCAAGAAAAAAAGAGAGAGAAAGAGAGAGAGAGAGAGAAAAGAGCAGTTAATCATATCATATATCCATGATGAAGGACAAGGGGGGAAAGCGGTTCAATTACTGGCTTTGAACACTTAAAGAAATCTCTCTTCACTCAGCACTTAATCCACCAAGACACCATGAGAATTTTCAGAAAGCTCAAAGTACACATTAAAATTACTATAAAACTTATCATAACAGTAAAGAGTCCTGCATTTAATTCAATGTCCACAAGCTCTGCACACAATCATTCTGATCCACAGAAAAGGGTACATTCAAGGCTGTTTTCCAACCCTGCTCTTTGAGACAAAGTTGCCCTTAAAACATGGAACAAACATGCTTTCTCAGACAGCTGTGGGTCCAATGGTGATTCCATTTGACCTTGGAGAAGTAGTCTAACTTCTTTTAGTCTGTTTCCTCATCTGCTGGATTCAAAAACACCTCTCTGGGTTACTGTGAGGCTTCAAGACAAAGCAGGTAACGCAAATAGCACAGAGCCTGGCACATGGTAGGTATACAATTAAAAGACCAAAAAAAAAATAAAATAAAAAAAAAAAAAGACCACTGATCTTAAGCAGAAAAGGTTGACTTCAGGTTCTTTCTGCTGGTACTCAAATTCTACCTAACAATAACAAGTCCTTGAGGGAAACCTCTCCAAATTCTGGATTTTTGTATCTTCCACAGAAATGTCAAAGACATGGTTCAAATGAGGGACTGGATGACGCCACATCTAATTCTAGGAGAAATCTCACGGGACATGTAATGAAAGATTACATTTCCTGTCCTGGTATTCCTACTCCCAATTTCCCTTCCCACTGGGAATCAGCCACCTGCCTGCCAACCTGCCCAAGAGACTACAGACCTGGTGACTAAATATTCAACATCTCCTAGCAGCCCCCACAATTCCTACAGATCATGGGAACAATCAACGCCACCCTACCTTCTGTCACAGGTTTTCAGTCTATCACTATTCCATGAAGAACACAAGTGGTTAAGAGTCACATCACCTATAACTTTCCTCATATATTAGCATCTCCAAGGTGTGGGTTCTATGGACCCAACATTTGCTAAAACACCTCTTTTTTTATTTTAAGATTCTGAGAGAGCGAGCAGCATGTGTGAGCTTGCATATATGAGCCAGGGGAAGGAGGAAGAGCAGGCGGAGAGGGAGCAGCAGACTCCTCCAACTTGGAGCTTGATCCCAGGACACCAAGATCACGACCTGAGCCAAAGTTAGATGCTTAACCGACTGAGCCACCCCAATGACCCACATTTGCCGATAAGCACCTTCTGTACACAATGTGTTGGGGATAAGAAAGATACCATTCTTGTCCATAACGTGCTCACTATCTACTAGGAGAAAGATATACATAAATCTGATGATAATCCACTCCCCATCATTTCTTAGTCCTTCCTATGTAAGTGTACTGTGTTTATCAACCAAGCAAAAAGGTTATTTTCTTAGTCCTTACATCTGTTCATCCTGTGCTGGAAGCTTCATGGGAAATGGGAGACAGCGACATGGTCCCTGCCTGAGGAGCTTACAGCAGGGTAAGAAGTGAAATTAAACATACATGAAGCTTTAAATAATAGAAAATAATTAAATGCTAAATATAACTAAATGCTAATTATAATTAAATGCTTCCTGACCCCACAAACCCCAACAAGATTCCACCTGTCATACCAACGTCACAGTCTTGAAAATGAGCCAATTCACCTGGGCTTTGGCAAGAGCAAGGGAAGTGGTTAAGGGAGTTCTCAGGAGGGCAGAGAATCTAAAGGGCTTATGTGTTCCTCAGTCTTGGATGATTTTGATCCAGCATGGCCTATCCATCAGCACTGAATGCCCAGCTCCCTGGGCCAGGTAAGGGTGAAGACAGATGGTCTCAACTACTGCACAGCAGGGGCACCTGGGTGGCTCAGTGGTTGAGTGTCTGCCTTTGAGCTCGGGTCATGATCTCAGGGTCCTGGGATGGAGTCCCGCATCAGGCTTCCCACAGGGAGCCTGCTTCTTCCTCTGCCTCTCTCTGTGTCTCTCATGAATAAATAAATGAAATCTTCAATGGGGGGGGGGTGGAGGGGGGGGTGGCTTCTTAAAAAAAAAAAAGTCTGGGGATCCCTGGGTGGCTCAGCGGTTTAGACCCTGCCTTCGGCCCAGGGCATGATCCTGGAGACCTGGGATCGAGTCCCATGTTGGGCTCCCTGCATGGGGCCTGCTTCTTTCTGCCTGTGTCTCTGCCTCTCTCTCTCTCTCTCTCTCTCTCTCTCTCTCTCTGTCTCTTGTGACTAAATAAATAAAATCTTAAAAAAAAAAAAAAAAGTCTAAGCTATTCAGGAACAAGGGAAATGAGACCCAGATCACCTCTCCCTCATTCCCACTGTTGTCTCTAGACTTGCTATCCTTTTAAAGAGGTCCAAAATTTCAGTCAGAAATTTTATTTGCAACCGGAGGTAGATCTTGCCCCCTCAGAGAGATTCCACAGCTGCGCTGCTAAAAATGACCTGAGGTTTAACCAACCTCTTCCCTTCATCTCAGAGGCAAAACATACAACACTTATACCCTCCCTAGGGGAGCCTGTCTAAAACTAGTTCCATTGCTCAGGAAAACTGGTGTCAAGGCCAAATGCTTTCTTCCATGCTCCCCAGGCACAGAAACAGGAGGAATTCAATACTCAACATGAGGAACTCCAGAATGACCTTGTCAGATCAAAGCCCATAAAGAAGCATTTTCCCAGACACAGGACACTGGGGTGGGAGGTGTTAGGGCAGCCAGCCATTCACTTCTCTGGGTAATGAATGACTGAAGCCAGCGGCACAGCTAGTCCTCCAACTGGGACTATAGCTTTAAGCAGGCCTTGGCTTGGAACCCAAGGGCTCTCAGCCAAAGCACCATACTCCCCACCCTCCCCCTGAAATCTGAGGCAAGCCCCACCCAGAAGACTGGGTGATGGTCATGGTGATGGAAAAACAGATCCCCGCGATTGTAGCTCAGAACCATTTCGCAGAAGGATCTGCTAAGATCCACCCCAACTTGATCAGGTGCCACCCACCCACATCCTCCAATCAATAAGTCAATCAATCAGTCAACAAACTGAAGCCCAAGAATGCAAACCTGATTCTCAAGGCACCTTCAGAATTCCCACCTGCCCGTTTCTTTGAAAAGAAGTGCCCCCAGAATCCCAGAGGCTTCACAGAGCTGATAAGGTGTCCTCTCTTCCTCGAGCTCAAGAAGGAACCAAGACACAGATGCAGCTGCCTTATAAACTAAAGGCCCTGCATCCTTTATGTTTTCAAAACTGATATAATGTAAATTCCTATATCAAGATCAATTCCCACATTTACAGTAACCCCTCTATGTTTCTAGAGAAGATATATCAGGACAAGGAAAGTAACACTCAAAAGATGCACAGCCACCTGGCCCACACCCTCTCTGGGTCTTTAAGAGTTAAAACTTAGCCCTGGTTTCCTACCAGGGCTGAAGCTAATGCAAACCACCTGCTCCAATGCAAGGACCAGGACGTGAGGGTCGGGTTGCTAAGCTCTGGGGTCTGGTCTATTCTAGAAGTTTCAGTTCTAAGGTTAACCAAGGGACAGGCTAAGGGCCAGAGGGTCTGAGTTGTGGCAGCACAGCTCTCCTCACCCCACCACCCCAGCCTGGGTGCCAGCTCCCTGTGAGACCATCTCTTAGCCACTTACTGCCTGTATACCAGCCCTTCCTCAAGATAACACCAAAGTGACCTTTGGTCCCAGAAAGCTACAAAACTGTACTGATCACTCCACTCAGGAGCCCTTGCCTCCACTGAACTGCCATTCTCTTAAGTGACAGCTCTCACTCTCAGAACTTCTGGGCCCAAAGCCCACACAAACTCCCACCTCAAAGTGTCCTTCCCCAAGCCCCACCCCCTCTCAAGCCCACAGCTCCAAAGGCTCAGAGAGAAAATGTCTGTCCTATCTCTAAGACCACACTCAATGGCAAGATTTCCCACTACTTACCCTGACAGCCTGCCTGCCTGTAGCCCTAAGAATTCCATGCTCTTTACACCTTTCTAGAAGAGATATCCTACCATCTGAGCAAACCCCATATCCAAAGGGTAAATCTGATCTTGAGGGTGTTCCTGCTCTGACTCTGGGAGGGGGTAGGTCAGGAGGCACCGGCAAACAAGCACCCAGACCTCATCTGGTAGATTACCCCAGAGGGGCCCAGCAAAAGCCAAGCTATGTCACCATAGGCTAATTCATCATAAAGAATGGTGCGCCTCTCTAGGCTTGGAGGAGGTAGAAGGCCCAAGGACCAGCAGCTCCAACAGAAGCTGAAGAGGGAAACATATAATCCTTTTCAACTACTGGAGAGTCCAGTATAGGCTATTTCATATAAGTCCAAAGGGTTTCTCTGCACTCCTGACGTCGGGGCAGAGCAGCTTTCTGGACGATGCGTTCCCTGGGCCCCCTGAAGGGGCTTAGTCTGGATTCAGGCCTCCCCCTCTTCACAAAGACCAACCTTTCTGTGTAGCCTAGAATGTGGCCCAGAGCATGGTGAGGAACAACAGAAGGACTGCAAAGGAAACCAAGATTTCCCTTGTTTCTTCAAAAGTGGCTTTACTAATATCTGCGTCTCCCCCTCCTCCCAATGCTCTGCAGGGTCCAGATCAGAAAAGTGTGGGCAGAAGGGTTGCCGTCACGAAACAGACCCGGGGCCTACAGCCATATACTGCACATACACACCCAAGCACACTCCAGCAGTTCATCAGCACCTGACCCCACGGCTATATTCACACATCCTGGTCGCTACCAGCTGACAAAATGAATCTTTCTCACTCGGCACCACTGCGTACACACCCAGGCCTCACTCAGGAATGGAGAAGCTCTCTTGAGCTGTCTCTACAGCTCAATGTGCAGCCGCACGCTTTCCCCCTTCTGAACAAAAACACGCTGACATCTACGCGAGGGGGAAAGAAAGCAACCCTTTGCTCTCAAAGGCGCCAACTCCCGGATGTTGGCAAGCTCTGCTCCCAGCGCCTGTTTCTGAGTGTTTACTTGCGCTCCCTCTCCTCTCCCTCCCCTTTAAGGATGGCGCAGGAAAAGGAGGTGGGGGGGGGGACTGCACCGCACCCCCTCGTCCATGTTTGAACAAAAACCCAGAGAAAGAGGGAGGGAGAAAAAGTCTCAGTGCAGGGGGGGCCTTACCAGACTCCTAAAGCCAAACGTATCTACAGGTTTTAATCCGCCATTAGCATTTAAATCTTGAAAGGAGAGGAGAAAGGGGGGGCTAGTGGAAAGTAACCCCACACACAAAAGAAAAGTTGTTGGTTTTCTTCTCAGTCAGCCTGGCAGGAGCGATCTTCCTGGCTGACAGCCAGAAGTGCGTCACGGCCGGGAGTCTGCTTTCTTTAAAGGCACAGCGAGCTTCCGCGATCGGGAGCGCGGCGAAAGCAGGGAACGCTCGGCGAGGGGGGAGGGGCGGCGGCCGGGCCCGGGGCGAGCGCCGCAGAGGAGGGGCCGCGAGGGCTGAGCCCGAGAACAAGAGAACAGGACGCATGGAGCGGGGAGGAGGGGAGCCGGCAGACAAAAAAGATCCTGAGCCGCAACAGCGGCAAGAGCCAAGGCAAACTGTGGCATAAAAACACAAAACGCATCTCACAGTGGCCTGCCTGACAAACCTGGTAGCACCCGGACACTCCCCCTCCGCTCTCCTAACACGGCGGTGACAGCCTGTCCTCTCGGGCCAGCAACCGACCGCCCTGACGACTCGGTCAGCCCCTGCCCGGCGGCGCGCGGGCCGCGGACGAGGCGCCGGCCGCAGAGGCTTTGGGGAGCGAGCAGGACGCGGGCCCCTCCGGGGGCAGCTTCCTGCCGGCCGCGGGGCGGGGCGGGGCGGCCGTGTCTCGAAGCACACACACGCCGCTCGCACAAAGCGCCGGCCTCCTTGCGCGGGCGCCGCCTGCCCTGGGACAAGGCCACCCCCCGAGCCCGGTCCCTGAGGGAATCTCTGCAGCCCGTACCTTCTGCGTGGCAAGGCCAGGAGCCGCTGGGCCCGCTCCTCCCCCTCGGCCACCCAAACAAGCAGCCCGGGCGGACGGCGGCCTTGGAGCGCAGGCCTGCGCTGTCCTGTCCGGGTGGCTGCGTGCTATTGTCGACTGTGGAATGGCCGCCAAAATCCCAGCTGTGCTGCCAGAACCTAATCCCCTGTTCCGCCGAGCATTTGTGGGGAGGGGCCGAGGGGCCAAGGCACGGGGACCGGTGCGGCAGGCACTGGCGGGAGCCGCTGCACAGGCACCGGCACTGGGCCCACAGGCAGCGGAGCCTACAGGCTCTGCCTCTCCTCCATGGCCGGAAAGTAAAGATGTCGGCCCCTCAGAAAACAAAACCGCAGCGTTTCCACCCACCGGAGAGTGACTCTCCCAAGGACTGGGAGAGAAACCCACCAGTCGTCAGGAGCACCCCACCCCTCCTCTTTTACTTACACCACCGATATTTATTAAGCACCTACTATGTGCAAGGCACTAATACAGGGCATTGATGGCAGTATACAAAGACGGATTAAACCCAGCCTCTACACTGAGCCAGGTTATAATTACACAGGAGGTAAGAAATGTGCCTTGAAAATTATATTTCAAGACGTTCAGTAGGTGCTAACTCCCACAAAAGGATATAAAAATTCCAACTAACTCAGAGTAGGTAAAAAGACTAAGAAAATAAAGTGATGTTTTAATGTGGATCTTAAAACACGTAGGTAAAATCTACTCCAACAGAAATTGGAGTGGAGGGGCGCCTGGGTGGCTGAGTCCCTCAAACACCTGCCTTTGGCTAAGGTCATGATCTCAGGGCCTTGGAGTCAAACCCCCACATAGGTCTCCCGGTTCAGTGGGGAATTTGCTTCTCCCTCTTCCTCTCCCTCTGCCCCTAACTCCACGTTCTCTCTCTCAAATAAACAAATAAAATCTATTAAAAAAAAAAAAAGAAAGAAAAGAAAGCAAAGCAAAGAAATACAGTGGGGAAGAAGGGAAAGCAGAGAGAACTGTGGAAGTAGTCTGGAAACAGACTTTTAAGTTATAAGGGGGTCCGAGCTGGAGAATCTTGGACTTGAAACTAAGAAATCAAAGATTTGAATGCTTATTTTGTTTTTAACACAGAGATGTGGTACACTGAGAACCATACTTTCAGAAATTATTCTGGTATATAAAAGAATGAGACTAACAGCAGGGAGGCAGGTCAGAAGACTGCCACAACAGGGCACAGGTAATGAGGACAAGAAATAGGGAGAAATGAAAGGGAATGGGAAGATGAAGAACAAGACATGGTAGAAGCAGCCCCGGTGGCTCAGTGGTTTAGCACCGCCTTCAGCCCAGGCCATGATCCTGGGGACCCACGTCGGGCTCCTGGCATGGAGCCTGCTTCTCCTTCTGCCTGTGTCTCTGTGTCTCTCATGAATACATAAATAAAATCTTAAAAAAAAAAAAAAAAAAAAGACATGGTAGAGACCGGATAAAGACAAGGGAATGGCTTGGGAATCCCTCTATCCAAGGGAAGAGGAAGAAACTGTAAAGGAGAGGAAAGAGTGGGGGATGGCTGGGTGGACAAAAAGGCCATATATAGAAGTGGGGAGATGATACAGATCATGTTAGAATAAGAGAAAAAACAAGGTAAAAGAAATAGCAGCTATTGCTTACCGAATGCATACTATGTGCCACTCATGCCTTGTTCTGCTGGCCTCATGTGTTTTAACTCACTAATCTGAAAAGCTCCCTTGGTGAATTAGGTACCATTACCACACAACTTCACAGATGAGAAAACTGAGCCACAGAGATGAAATAATCTGCTCAAGATTACACAATTAGTGAATGGAAGAACTCTATACCACTTGCTGCTGTGTGACCCTGGCAGGTAACCTCTGAGCCTCAGTATCCCTATTTGTAAAACAAAAATAAAGGCATCTATTTTATAAGGTTATAATGAGGATTAATCCAATGATATCTATAAGGGGCCCAACACATTGGCTAGCATATAAGGCACAAAGTGGTGCTTAACAAAGGTTAATTCCATCTGAGCATTTTGGTGCCTAGTCACCAAGATATCCAAGCAGAAGCGGGCTGTCAGAGAAGCCAGTGGGGGACCCCGCTGCTCCCTGGAGTGGCAGCTTGGATCCTCAGGATGCTTGCTTTCCTTCCATCATTAGTCTGCCTCTCTGGATCTTACTATAAGGTCCAGCCCAAATTTCAACTCCTCAAATATTTCTTAATAGGTATCAGTGATTATCTAAGGGAAGAGTTAGACTGTCGGGGAGTTTCTTTTTTTTTTTTTTTTTTTTTTTTGAGTTTCTACAGTCTATAGAAACACTATATGTTTCTTTTCTATTTGAATTTATTCTTCTTAATAAATGTTATTACACTGGTAATCAGAAAAATTGTGTCTACATTCTGCATTTGGCACTTGTGCTGCCTTAACTATATAAGCATAGAAGTCTTGTGTTCACATCTAGAATGTAAATGTTAAGGGCATAATCAGTTCCATCTCTCTCTCTATAATCCCCCATGGTATCTATCACAATAGGGCTCTTTGAATCCGATCCACTGAAATACATCTGGATGGCAGGTTTCCAAATTTAACTTTCTGGGCACCAGATAATGACTGAGGTGAGTGATGGGGGTCAGAGCAAGGCCCATTGCTGTGGAGAACCCCATCACCCTGCTTCTTCTCCCAGGCCCTTAGCTTTCCCACAGTATCACTTGCAGTCTGTGGTTAGCAATTGCTATTGGTAGATAGGGAAGTTCTTTATTCAAAAAAGGACCAGAAAAGCCAAGCCAAAGCAAAAAACAAAACAAAACAAAACAAACACAAAGCTTTTATAGAAAAGCAAAGTGGGAAACATAATTTAATGACTGGCATAATCAACACTCCAAAAAATATATGAGGTGAAAATAGGAGACAGGCCTGTTCAAACTGTCCTGGCCACACTGGCACCTGGTTCAGCCCTGAAGCTTCCTAGCACCTGAAAGAGTGGATACTGTGTCTCAAAAGAATACAAGAGATTCCCACTCTCCTCCCAGACTCTAAACTCCAGGCAACAGCTTCCAGCTATGCAGCCTCAGAGGGCTGAACTCTCCTCTGGAACCTCTCCACAGAAATTGCCAAGCTTCTGGGCCTGCTCTTCTGGACAGCCCAAGGAGCCAGGCCAGTTTCTCCAGCCTCTCCCTCCCCCACCACAGTGCCACCACTCCCCTCCAGTGGCAGCAGCAGAACTTCCCCAGCCTCCTCCCAGCCTAGCTAGGGAACAGGCAGGCCACATGGCTCCTGCCTGATTCCACACTCCCTGCTCCTGTCCCCAGAAGACCAGGATAGGTAAAACCATTTTTAAAAGAAAGGAAAAACATTTTTAAAAATAAAAAATAAATAAAAGAAAGGAGAGGGATCCCTGGGTGGCTCAGTGGTTTAGCGCCTGCCTTTGGCCTGGGGTGTGATCCTGGAGTCTCCGGATCGAGTCCCGCATTGGGCTCCCTGCATGTAGCCTGCTTCCCCCTCTGCCCATGTCTCTGCCTCTCTCTGTGTCTCTCATGAATAAATAAAATCTTAAAAAAAAAAAAAAAAAAAATTATATATATATATATATATATATATGAAAGGAGGAAGGAAGGAAAACAATAAATGACTAACACAAGATTCAGGATAGCACTCAGATAGAGGTTGGAAGGAGTTGGTGATGCATGTGGAGCACACACAGGGTGTTTTCAAAAGGTCTAGTGATATTACATCTCCTGGGGTGCCTGAGTGGCTCAGTTGGTAAAGAGGCTGCCTTCAGCTGAGGTCATGATCCCAGGGTTCTAGGATCAGCCTTGCTGAGCAGGGAGCCTGCTTCTCCCTCTCCCGCTCCCCCCTGCTGTGCTCTGTCAAATAAATAAATAAATTTTTTTTTTTTAAAATTACATCTCCTGAGCTGGATGGCAGGTGTATGGGGGTTTGTTTTACTATTTTTATTTAAAATGTAAACGAGGGATCCCTGGGTGGCGCAGCGGTTTGGCGCCTGCCTTTGGCCCAGGGCGCGATCCTGGAGACCCAGGATCGAATCCCACGTCGGGCTCCCGGTGCATGGAGCCTGCTTCTTCCTCTGCCTGTGTCTCTGCCTCTCTCTCTCTCTCTGTGACTATCATGAATAAATAAATAAATAAAATCTTTTAAAAAAAAAAAAAAATAAAAAAAATAAAATGTAAACGATACAGTTTTTATCATATATTGCTATTTAAAAAAATAATGTATATTACCATTTTAAAAAGTATAAGGGAATGATGGAAAGGGAGCAATTTCCACGGAGATGGCCCAGGGTAGGGTAATTCTAATACAAAGAAAAGACTGGCACTCAAGGCCCTCCAGGACTGGGCCTGTTTTACCTTCTGGAGTTATTTTTGCCCTTACCCAAACCCTCTACCCTGCCAGACTGGTCTTCTCACTGTCCTCTGAAGGCCCTTTGAACCTCCTACCTCAGCCTACTAGCCTGGAAGGGAAGCCTTTGCTGCAGGAAGCTGTAGGCCCAATGAGAGCCTCTCATTCCCTACAGGCCCCCTCATGAGGAAAACTGGCAGGGAAAAATCCTCTGATAGATCCACTGCCCTATGCCTTCTAGTCTTTCCTCTGCCACCCGATGTCCTAGCATCATAAAAACCTACAGACTATTGCTGTTACTGTTGTAATTAATAGCTAACATTTAATGAGTATTTATGGCACAAACACTGTGCTAAACATTTCCCTTCTTTATTTTGCTTAATCCTCACAATAGTTCAATAATACAATAACAATATGATTACCTATCTTTATTTTACAGAAAAAGAAACTGAGAAAGATTAAATAACTTGCCTCAGGCCAACAGCTAATAAATTTTGGAGCCAAAATTGGGAGTCCAGCTGGGTCTCCCCAGAGCCCATTCTCTTACATATTTACCTCATTTAGTCCTCTCAACAGTCTATAAGATAGGTTTTATTTCTGTCTTAAAGATGAGGAAATCTGAGTCTCAGGCATTAAGTGACTTAGTCACATAGGTAGTGACTTGTCTATGTGGTTTCTACATTATTCTCACTGCTCTTAACTAAACAACCATCAAATGAATAAATAAAAGCTTGCACACTCTCAGTGACTCAAAAAAACCCTGTATCTCTGTAGGTCCTCATAAGAATCAACCTTTTTAATCAAAACAAACTGTTCTATTTTTTTTTAAGATTTTATTTATTTATTCATGAGACACACAGAGAGAAAGAGAGGCAGAGACACAGGCAGAGGGAGAGGCAGGCTCCATGCAGGGAGCCTGATGCAAGACTCGATCCCGGGACCCAGGATCACATGCCCTGGGCCAAAGGCAGGCGCTAGACCACCGAGCCACCCAGGGATCCCAAACAGTTCTAATTTTAAAAGTAACCATTAAAGAACTTTTTTCTGAAGATGCAACAGCTTTACAAACATTAAAGGACCAAAACTACTCTGAAGACTGAGTGTAGAAGAATTTTCTACTGGAAGGGATGGGGGATATATGTCAAGGGGGAGAAGCCATGGAGAAGGAAGGCTGGAGGGAAGGACTACTGTCTCAGAACCCTGACCTCCAGCTTATTTACCAGGCCTCATTCTCCCTTCTCCAGAGGGTAGTGCTAAGTAATGAGGCAGTGTTGGTAAGCCTGCAGCTTCCTGGGGAGAAAAGCAGAGGGCAAATCAAAACCCAGAGAGGATTCATTATAACATCCAAGAGGACCTATTCAGTTTTCCCTCAAGAAGGTCTTTCTACAAAACACCTAAGAACCTGTTCACCCTGTTTCATGGTCACAGAGGAGTAAACGGATCTGTCCCTACAGGCAATACATCTAGCACAATGTTTGCACACAAACACAGAACTGATGGTGGAAAAGGTAAAAGAAACTGATGGAAGAATAGTTTTAGTGTAAAGATTTGCAACTACTCCTGGAGACAGCCATACCAATGGTAGAAAGAAAGAGAAAAACAGCTAGATTTGGTGTTAGAAGCCCCTGGAGGGAAGTTCTGGATCTACCATCCCCTCTTTATGGCTTTAGGCAAGTTACTTGCCCTAGCTTGGGTCTCAGTAAAAGAAGGGTATTGGTACTGGGGAGATCACATCTAAAGCACTTCCAAAAATTTCCCGTGATTCTTTCTCCAGGACACCATTCTCAATAATAACAACAATAAAAGTCTTTGCCGCAGAACTAATCTCCTCAGAATATGGTCGTAACTTCACCAGTTAGGGCTTCCTTTCCAGGAGGGAAAAAAAAAAAAAAAAAGCAAATCCCTTAGAAACAAGCACTTTGTTACCCTACTGGATCCCATCCCCAAAGCAAGGCATATGTGGATGCTTCAATTATTCTGATGTGGTCTTTGGAAACTGGTAGTACCAACTTTGCATGGGGCACAATAAAAGGTGATTGGAACTATACTTGAGGCATTTACAAGGTTTCATAAATAAAAGCCACAGAGAAAAGTGCAATTTATAATTACATTGGTCTTAGAAGCCTAAATAAAAATAGCTTATTTTTTTTAAGATTTTATTTATTTATGAGTGAGAGAAAAAAGGAGCATGAGCAACGAGGGGGGGGAGGGGCAGAGAGAGAAGGAAAAGCACACTCCTCGCTGAGCAGGGAGCCTGATGCAGGGCTCAGGGCTTCATCCCAGGAACTGGGGATCATGACCTGAGCCGGAGGCAGATGCATAACTGACTGAGCCACCCAGGCGCCCCCAAAGCAGCTTTCTATGCCTGGTAAACAATCACAGATCTTAAAGTTGAAAGAGACCTTAATGGTCATCTAGTCACCCAGCCTACATTCATGCTGGAATACATGTGACAACTAGACTGAAGATTTGGTATCTCCTGGCTGAGATGGAAATTTTACAATTTATTTGTATGTCTGAGCAAAGTCTGATTTGAGACAAACTGTGATTTCAGAATATAAGCTTTACAGAATAAGAACTCTGCCCAGGATCTGGTTTATTTCAAATAGGCTTTAAGTAGCTAAAAAAACCTCAGATGACACTTCTCTCCTTTCTCATCCTCTCCTCTCTCCCTCTCCCCCCACCCTCCCCTGCTTTATCTTCTGTATCTACCTCCTACACAGCACTGAATCCCCTGTCTTTCCGGTTCCAAATCCACTTCTCCAATCACACTGCAATGCCTTTAACCACAGAAAGAAATTAACAAACACAATATTCATAAGGGTTGGATTTCTAAATAGGATGCTAGACTGCCTCAAAAACCAAAGTTGTTAATATGCTATTAATAAAATAAATGGGAATGGCATCTAACATGGCCATAACTTAAAAAAAAAAAATCAAACATCAAACCTAACATTTTAACAGACTTCAAGAATTTAAGGAAGGCTATTTCTCACATTTCAATTAAATCCTTCCTAAAAGGGACACCTGGGTGGCTCAGTGGTTGAGCATCGGCCTTCAGCTCAGGGTGTGATCCTGGAGACCCAGGATCGAGTCCTGAGTCGGGCTCCCTGCATGGAGCCTGCTTCTCCCTCTGCTTGTGTCTCTGCCTCTCTCTGTGACTCTCATGAATAAATAAATAAAATATTAAAAAAATAAAATAAAATAAATCCTTCCTAAAGAACCCTAAGAGCCAAGCATGCTCATTTCAACTTTATAGACTAGAAGACTTGAAGAAAATACCTGCTTCAAGGTCAACCTACAAGGATTGCAAAGCCAGAACCCAAGTCTTCTAAATCCAGTGTTTTTGGGGCACCCAGGTGGCTCAGTGGTTGAGCCCCTGCCTTTGGCTCAAGTCTTGGTCCTGGGGTCCTGAGGATGGAGTCCCACATCAGGCTTCCCACAGGGAGCCTGCCTCTCCCTCTACCTATGTCTCTGCCTCTGTGTGTCTCTCATGAATAAATAAATAAAATCTTAAAAAAAAAAAAAAATTCAGTGCTCTCTCTAGCATGTCTCAACTACAACCTATACCTGTCTTATTGATATGGTCCTTTATGCGTACAAAGCACTTACATATTCTTTGTTCAAATGGTTTCTGCTATAACTAACTTGTGGTGTGGGCAAGGCAGGAGTCATTTTCTCCATTTTTAAATATGCTAAGTAACTTGAACAGATTTAGACAAAATAACATCCCATGTATCTGGCATCATTGAGAAGTATGAGGAGTTAGTTCCTCACAAGCAATTTTCCTAAAAGTGAAATTTTCCTTCCTTTAGGACCAAATCTTTATTTTAAAAAAACAAAACAAAAAACACCAACACTATTTCCAACAGATTCTTCAAAATATATACCACGGTTCAGTGGTTTGAGTGTCTGCCTTCCACTCAGGGTGTGATCCCAGAGTCCCAAGATCGGGTCCCACATCGGTCTCCCTGCATGGAGCCTGCTTCTCCTCCCTCTGCCTATGCTCTGCCTCTCTCTCTCTGTCTCTTGTGAATAAATAAATAAAATCTTAAAAAAAATATATATATATATAATATACATACATACCATGGATTACTCTTTACTCGGAATTAATGAAATTTAATCAGGGACATTCAACCATAAACCTGAAATAAACACCTGTAGAGACAATGGTGGAGACTCAAACATGAACTAGACAGGCTTACAACCCTGTAGAGAAAGAAATATACCTATAACTCACCTTAATACAAGGCCAAAGAACACAGATGGGATGGTGCTAAAAGTAAGGTGAGAGAACACTGAGAAGTAGAAACCAACACTGACTTGTTGGAGGCACCTGAGAAAGGCAATGTCCTGAGCAGGAGAATGGCTTACATGTGTGTGCTTTTTCAAAAAAATGAATCTGGCACAACATCAAGTCCAGAGGCAGAACAGAGTGAGGTGGTAATTGCAGTGGCAGTAGGGCTGAAAAAGAACAGTGTTATTTGAAAGGCACTGTGGAGGTAGACCCAGAGTTCTTAGGTACAGGGTGTGGGAAGGGAAAGACCTAGGATTCCTGCTTGGATGAAAAGACTTCAGAAGAGGAACACAGAAGTTACTGTTTAAAGGACATGTGAGGGTCTGATTAACTCAGGATGGATGATTAGGAAAGCTGTACCAAGGAAGTAACATTTAAGCTAAGTACTTGAAGTGTGAGTAGGAGGAGTAAGGTTTCACCAAAAGAGAAGTAAAAAAGAGCATTCTAGGCAGAGAGAACAGCATATGCAAAGACAGAGCTTGTTACATGTGAGCAATGGCATGCATTTTTAGGAAGGTGTAGCAGATGATGAGGATAAGTAGTACTAAATTGTAAGGCACTTACATCATACTAAGGAATTCAGATTTTATCCTGTAGGTGATAGGAAACAATCAAGGTTTCTAAAGGGAGGGAGTAAAGGGGAGAAACATAGATCAGATCTATGTTCCAGTCTGTATGACGTACAGGCTAGAATGGTAAGAAACAAGAGGAAGGTAATATAGCTGCCTAAGAGCATAGAATCTGGAGTTAGACTGCCTAATTAAAATCCTGGCACTATAGCTTACTAGCTGTGCAACCTTGAGCAGATTATTTAGCCTCTTTGGGTTCCCCAGTTTCCCCACCTGTAAAATGTGAGTAGTTAACAGTACTTTTTCAAAGGGTCATTGTAAAGATTTAATAAGACAGGGGGTGCCTGGCTGGCTCAGTGGTTGAGCCTCTGCCTTTGGCTCAGGTTGTGATCCTGGGGTCCTGGGATAAAATCCTGTGTCAGGCTCCCCGCAGGGAGCCTGCTTCTCCCTCTAAGTCTCTGCTTCTCTGTGTCCCTCATGAATAAATAAAATCTTTAAAAAAAAAAAAAAAAACATTTAATAAGACAGTATGTGTAAAGTGCTTATCACAATACCTAGCACAAAGAAAAAATGCTAGCTGCTATTAGGGGCTGAAAGCTCATTAGTACAAAGTTATATCTGCATGTGGTTTAGTGTTGTCCATGCTCTTCCTTCTACCCAAAGCTTTCTTTTCCTACCTCTTCATCTAGTTAATTCTAACTTACCCATCACATCTTAGCTCAACAAATGTTACTTCCTCATGTAAACCCTCCCTAATTGCCTAGTTCCCAGTTCCATACTAGGTCAAGTTCCTACTATGCATAGCACCAGAGCCCTTTCCTTCACAGCTCTCATAGTTTCTAATTGTACTTCATTAATTTTCTCATGTTCCATGAAATCACAGATCACATGCTCACCACTGAATTCTTAGAATTCAGCACAACACCTGCCACATAGAAGGTACTTGATAAGCATTTCTTAGATGAATGAAAGATTTCAGAATATATTTGAAAAGTGAACCCTCTTCAGATTCAATCTTCATATAGAACCCAAGATACAGAAAAAAGTAGATGGTGCGAAGTAAAGGTTGTTTGGAGCCTGGTTCCCCTGCTACTTCCACTGATTCCTGAGTCTGTTCTGTAATTTTTTTTCTAATTTATTTATTTTTTTGTCCTGTAATTATATTAAGCTTTACAGAATGCAGTGTAAAACCACTGCTTGTTCCAAGCAAGTAGGGGATATATGTCTGAAATAAAGCAGGGATTTATAAAAGAGGAAGAAATAGTTTGAGAACCACTTATGACAGACTCTGATAATCAATTGTAAGTGAAGAATGAGAAAAGGGAAATTCTAAAAGCACCTCTAATTTCCTAGCTTGAAAGTAGATGATCATGTGTGCCAAAAACAAACAAGAAGAATGTAAAAGTAATAACTTCATTCATTGAGCACTAGTACCAACTCACTCTATCAGGCAAGTGCCATTAATATACCCTTTCAAAGAAGTTTCAAGATGTTGAACCACCTGTCCAAAATCATGAGGTTAACAAGTAGCAGAATTAAGATTCAAACCCAGGTCCCTCTCACTCCAAAGTTCATAATCTTTTTTTTTTTTTAAGATTTTATTTGGGCAGCCTGAGTGGCTCAGCGGTTGAGCAACACCTTCGGCCCAGGGCGTGATCCTGGAGACCCGGAATCGGAGTCCCACATCGAGCTCCCAGCATGGAGCCTGCTTCTCCCTCTGACTGTATCTCCACCTCTCTCTTTCTGTGTCTCTCATGAATAAATAAATAAAAATCTTAAAAAAATAAAATAAATAAAAATCTAAAGATTTTATTTTTATTTTTTTAAAGATTTTTATTTTTTTATTTTTTTAAGATTTTTATTTTTTTATTTTTTTAAAGATTTTTACTTTTTTATTTTTTTTTTAAAGATTTTTATTTATTTATTCATGAGAGAGACAGAAAGAGAGAGGTGGAGATACAGTCAGAGGGAGAAGCAGGCTCCATGCTGGGAGCTCGATGTGGGACTCGATCCCCAGACCCCAGGATCACACCCTGGGCGGAAGGCAGGTGCTCAACCGCTGAGCCACAGAGGCATCCCCAGAAGTTCATAATCTAAATCATCAGGCCTAATGGCAAATGGTTGAAAGTTTGGTTTTAGATATGAGGGGTCTATTGGACATAGAATCAGAAAAATCCAGCAGATGGTGAAAAATATGATTTAGGGTAGAGATACAGATTTGGGTCACTTTTGGAACAGTGTGATTATAATCAGAAAAGGGTCTACAGTAGGATCATGCTCGCTTAGGAGGCCTATAAAGAGGTGGTTTACACATTTGCTCTTTAAATTTGTTAATCTGCCTCAGCCTCTGCCTTGCACAGCTCCAGGGACACCCATATTGAGAAGTGACGGGCTCTGGGTGAAATTCCAAATCTCTGCAGGTTCCTTTTATTAGGACCTTTATATTATTTTCATTTGGGGAAATTTTAACAGAAAGCCAGTGACTACACCAATGTCAATCTAAAAGAAAGGTAGCTAAGAGACTGGATTTGGGGATCAAATGTCTTCATTTTCTCTCCTTACATCAGGTTCACATCATTTCCTGCTTGGGATTCTACCTCCCTCACTAAAAATGACTAGCATTTGTGTGTATGGCTTTAACACTGATGTGTTTCCCATCTACGAAGCATTTCACATAATCCTCACAACAGCTCTCCAAGGTAGACATTGTTTTCATTTTATCAAAGAGGAATGAAGTTCAGAAAAGCACTTTGCCTAAGGTCACACAACTACAAAACATTAGGACCACAATGCAAGACCGATCTACTGGCTCCAAATTTGAAGCTCTTTCCAGCAGATTCACCCCAAGATAACCATGAGCCACCCACCCACCTAGGAACCAACAGTCACCATCCCTACTGTATTTAGAAAGAAAACAAAAGGACCACTAAAGCAAAAAACAAATTTTAAAACAAAGTAGTAAAATATAAAAGGCCAAAAACTCCAAAAAATAAGAAAAAAGAAAAAGAAAAAAAAAGTAAAGAGGAAAAAGAGAAAAAATAAAAAAAAAAAAAGTGGGGGGGAGGGGACTAGAGGATGGTAGTGGTGAAAAAGTGGTAGTGGAGAGAGAATGTAGTCTACCTGAGGGGTCCTAGAGGGTGATCCTCTTGGTTCTGAGTGTATTTTGTTCTGTATGTTAGAAGATGCTCAACCCCAAATTTATATAAACCAGCAATACTAGAAGGCCCCAACATTGACCACCAAAACATAAACAAGATAAAAGAGGGGGGCAGAATGGAAATGAAGAGAGAATATCATCTCACAGAATGAACCAGCACGGTATTCCACTTGGTTCTGGGTGTATGCCGGGACCCCTGCACCCCAATGTTTATAGCAGCAATGTCCACAAGAGTCAAGCTGTTGAAGGAGCCTTGTTGTCCTTTGACAGATGAATGGATAAAGAATATGTGGTCTATGTATACAATGGAATATTACCCAGCCATTAGAAGGGACGAATACCCACCATTTGCTTCAACGTGGATGGAACTGTAGGGTATTACACTGAGTGAAGTAAGTCAATCAAAGAAGGACAACCATATGGTTTCACTCATACGGGGAATATAAGAAATAGTGAAAGGGATTATAAGGGAAAGGAGGGGAAATGTGTGGGAAAAATTAGAGAGGGTGACAAAACATGAGAGACTCTTAACTCTGGGAAATGAACAAAGGGTAGTGGAAGGGAAGGCGGGCAGGGGGATGAGGTAACTGGGTGATGGACACTGAGGAGGGCACTTGATGGGATGAGCACTGGGTATACTATATGTTGGCAAATTGAACTTCAATAAAATAAATAAATAAATAAAATGAAAAAAGGAAGCTGGGGGATAATGACTGGAAAGGGATAACGGAATGCTGGTTCTGGAATGTTCTGTTTCTTGAAACAGCTGTAATGACACAGGTGTGCTCACCTTGTGACAAGTCATGAGCTACATTATGCATTTTTCTGTATGCACATTACACTTTCATTAAAAAGCAAACATTAGGCAAAATTAAGATAGACTAATCAAAATTTGGGAGCAAAATTGGATGTCTCAGGGCTACATATATACTTACTTGACTTCTCAAGCAGCAGGTACATATAGGGCACCTACCAGTTAAGTAAGGATGCACAAAATCCTTGTACATACAAATAATGTATTCACCCATTTGTCCCTATCCATAATGTCTAAGTGATGACAGTGAATCTGATGGGATCAGAAGTAAGGGAAGCCCAGGAAGGGGCCAAGATTATAGTTAATGAAAAAAAAAATGGCCTTTGAAAAGTGCAACTATCCTGTACTATCAGTACAATAGTAAGATATTTCAATTTCAGAGATAATAAAAATGTGAAAAAAATAGCCAATGACAATTGAAAGATGCCACCAATTATAAATGCATCCTAATTTCAGAGTGTTAAAATGTAAAAACAACAACAAAGCATTTAAAAATAAATAAAAGACAATGTTCTAATCTCAAGAGGTAGTTCAATTGTGGGATCATAGATCCTGGAGCATTAGGACTAGAAATTCTAGGACTTTGGAGATCTGTGTCTCTGGTACAAACTCCTCATTTTAGAGATGCAGAGAGTGGGGCCCTGTTTTAACAGTTAAGTAACCTTATTAAATGGAAGCTCACACATCAGAAAGTTAAGAACTCTAACTACAAAGTTGGTTCCCTGACTCCTAGGACTCTTTCCACTACCCAGATACCTCCCCTAAACTCAGAAGAAGATTTACATGTTAACTATTTTCACTTTCATAATTCTCTGCTTCATTAACTCACTAAAAAAATTAAAAGCACCTCTTAAAATCAATTAAGGTGAAAAAATAGGAGACTCTTGAACAAGTTTGTTTTCCTTATTCTCTAAAATCAATGAAGCAATACAAAGTGAGATTAAAAAACAGAATTTGTAATCTCTCAGCACCTTTTCGTTCCTCTCTGGGCCCTCCCACAAGATAAGATAGGTTAATAGATTTTTCCATGCCCCCAAGAACATAAGTACAAATATATTTTTATATTTAAGGGGATTTTTAATTATTCTCTATTTTTAAAAAACTAGGCTTACACTTCAACATTGCTCTGCAACTTGTTTTTCTCATTTAATAATTTATCATGAACACCCCCCAAGTGTCAGTGAATAAAATTTCAACTCATACTTTTAAAAGACTGTATAATAACAGTCCACATAAAAAAATACAGTGTGTTCAGGTATTTTCCAACTGATGGTCATGGCTATTTTCAATCTGTTACCGTTTCAAACAATGCCATAATGCATATCCTTGTACAGATTTCCTTTTATTTTTTTATTTTTTTTAAAGATTTTATTTATTTATTCATAGACACAGAGCGAAAGGCAGAGACACCGGCAGAGGGAGAGGGAGAAGCAGGCTCCATACATGGAGCCCGATGTGGGACTCGATCCCAGGTCTCCAAGATCACACCCCAGGCTGCAGGCAGCGCCAAACCACTGCGTCACCGGGGCTGCCCCAGATTTCCTTTTAAACGAAAGAAAAAAATTTCTATTTACACACATTCTTGTCCACTGTTTTCATTGCTTCCTTTCTTGTCATCATCCCTGCCTTACTTGCTCATAGAATTTTCCTCAGGGTCCAATGTGATGATAAAGGAGGGCAAAACAACTTGGAGAATGTCAAGGCATGACATGTGATGCTTACTGTTGGTAAATTAGAATTGGTCTGTCTTGGCTGCCTCTCCCAGCCACCTGCGCACAGCCCCCCCTCACCCCTAACCAATACATGTGTTCCTTGTTCTGGTCTCAGCAGCTGCTTCCCACTCAACTGATGTGGGCAGAGCTGGCTTGTGGAATTCATCCTACTTTGTCACACTCCTGACCCTGGCAAGTGCAGATGGGCCCACCAGCCATCCAAACAAGTAGGAAGGAAAAAGAATACATTATCACTATGAAATATTATAATAGAGAATATATAGAGTAAAATGTAGGGGCACCAGAGTGGCTCAGTCAGTTAAGGGTCTGCCTTTGGCTCAGGTCATGATCCCAGTGTCCTGGGCTCCAGTCCCACATCCAGCTCTCTGCTCAGTGGGGAGCCTGCTTCTCCCTCTCCCTGTGCCTGCCACTCCCTCTGCTCGTACTCTTTCTGTCAAATAAATAAACTCTTTAAAAAAAAGACATACATAGAGAGAGACAGAGAGTAAAATGTAAAACTCCCCATTTGCCCACATTCACCAACACTCCCCTCCTCAGAGTGACCACTGTTACAAGTTTGTTGTAACCTTTCCTAAGCATGTACAAACATACACATGTATGTACGTGTACAGAGATACATATATGTGTATGTGTGTGTGTATACATGCAGGTGTGTAAATAAAGACACAAGGAGTGCATGTTTGGTCTACATATCTGTAATCATATTGTATGCTGTTTTGCAACTTGCCTTTTTCACTTAAAAATTTCTCTGAGGGCAGCTCGGGTGGCTCAGCGGTTTAGCACCACCTTCGGCCCAGGGCCTGACCCTGGAGACCCAGGATCGAGTCCCACGTCGGACTCCATGTATGGAGCCTGCTCTCCCTCTGCCTGTGTTCTCTGCCTCTCTGTGTGTGTGTGTCTGTCTCTCGTGAATAAATAAAATCTTTAAAAAATAAAAAAATAAAAATAAAAATTTCTTTGACATGTTTCCATATTAGTATATAATGGACTCCTCAAATTTAAAAAACTTGAGTAAAATGCTGTAGTTTTTGAACAGTTAGGGCTTCTGACTAATATATTCTAATATATTTCCCACTATCTGAAGGTCAACAAACTATGACCTGCAGAGGTGAATAAAGAAAACCCTGAACAATGCAAAAGTTAGGGGTACCAAATCACTTGACATCCCCACTACCCTGTGCAGCTGAAAATCAATGCAGAACTTCTGATACCCCAAATACTGAAGTATCAATAACCACTACTGACTGGAAACCTTACTAATAACATAAACAACTAATTAAAACCTATCTTGTAAAAGTTATATGTATTAATACTGTAACCAAACAATAAAGTTGGAGAAAAGAAAATGTTACCAGGAAAATTATAAGGAGAAGAAATACATTTACAGTACTGTATTTATCCAAAAAATCCCTCTATAAGTGGACTCAAGTAGTTCAAACCTATGTCATTCAAGGGTAAACTGTAGTTGTAACTACACAGCCTGCAAAGCCTCAAATATTTATTACCTGGCTTTAAACAAAATAATAACTTACATTGAATATCTAAAGAATAGTTTTTTTTTTTTGTAAAGATTGTATTTATTTATTCATGAGACACAGAGAGAGAGAGAGAGAGAGAGAGAGAGAGAGGGAGAGACACAGGCAGAGGAAGAAGCAGGCTCCATGCAGGGAGCCCAATGTGGGACCCGATCCCAGGTCTCCAGGATCACACCCTAGGCTGAAGACGGCACGAAACTGCTGAGCCACCAGGGCTGCCTTAAAGAACAGTTTCTTTAAAAAAATTAAAAAGATTTTATTTATTTATTCATGACAGACACAGAGAGAGACAGAGACATAGGCAGAGGGAGAAGCAGTCTCTCTGCGAGATGCCCAATGCAGGACTAGATCCCAGGACCCCAGGATCATGCCCTGAGCCGAAGGTAGATGCTCAACCACTGAGCCACACAGGTGCCCATAAAGAACAGTTTCTTGGGGCAGCCCCGGTGGCGCAGCGGTTTGGCGCCGCCTGCAGCCCAGGGCGTGATCCTGGAGACCCGGGATCGGGTCCCACGTCGGGCTCCCTGCCTGGAGCCTGCTTCTCCCTCTGCCTCTGTCTCTGTGTCTTTCTCTCTCTCTCTGTGTCTCTATAAATAAATAAATAAAATCTTTAAAAAAAAAAAAAAAAGAACAGTTTCTTTATGGAGATTAGTTGTTGTCCAACTCAATAGTGTGTGGCTATTTTAGACAGTGAGGCTCATCTTAAATGGAATTTATATGGGCACATAAGTGGCTAGTTGGTTAAGTGTCCAACTCTTGACCTCAGCTCAGGTAATGATCTCAGGGTCATGAGACTGAGCCCTGTGTCATAGGGCTCCACACTCAGCAAGGAGTCTGCTTAAGAGCCTCTCCCTCTGCCCCCCCCCCCACCCCACACGTGTGCAGGCTCTGTCTCTCACTCAAATGAATAAATAAATCTTTAAACAAAATTTATATGCAACTATAGGTCTGGTTTTTAATACTGAAAAAAGTCTAAAACACTCAAATAAGTCCAAAGATATCCCTCTACTTCTGGGTTGAGACACTAATGAGTTTCCAATGAACTATTTATTCTTCATCTTCTTGTCTAATTTCAACTAATGGGAAACAGGCCTGGTTCCTGATGTCCTTCAGTGACACTGACGAACAATGTAGCTCCCACTCACACACTACAATGATAATGAAATCAAAGTAAGCTACATTATCTCTGCTGCTAAACATCCCCACCATAGCCCCCCAACACAGCACAACATAGATGTCTATCCTCTTCTGGTTGTAGAAAGAAGATTCACTAGGAAGCAGCTCAACACTTCTAGCATGTCTAGCCAATTGCTAAGAGCTAGAGCTCTAACCTTTGTGGGAAAGGTAGGCTGATCCTCCCCTGCAAAGCCTACTATTCTGAATATCCAGGACATGAAATTAAATCATTTCTACCAGGAATTTTAGGTCATTCGATTTTTGTAGCAAGGGAAGATGCCATCATCCCAATTTTACAAATGGGGACTTGAGGGTACCTTATCTCCTTTCCATTCCCAAAAATGTTAGCAAATGAGGCTACCTAACAGTGACCCCCACATACACACTTTCTTTCTCCTTCCATCCTCTCTCAAATTTTGATTTTATATGATAATGGCAAGGAAGCTATCATACCCTCCAGGAAAGTTAACTTAAACTAATACTTGGAATGAAAATTTGTCAAAGAAATACTCCATTTTCTAATTCAAGTAAGAAGCCCTTTTTTAAGTGGTTCTCTGAAAAGAAATTTGGCAATATATATTAAGAACCTGACAGGCAGCCCCGGTAGCACAGCAGTTTAGTGCCGCCTGCAGCCCGGGGTGTGATCCTGGAGACCCGGAATCGAGTCCCATGTCAGGCTTCCTGCATGGAGCCTGCTTCTCCCTCTGCCTGTGTCTCTGCCTCTCTCTCTCTCTCTCTCTCTCTGAATAAATAAATCTTAAAAAAAAAAAAAAAAAAGATCCTGAAAAGAGGAACACAGAGGTGGCTCAGCAGTTTGGTGCCTGCCTTTGGCCCAGGGCATGATCCTGGAGACCCAGGATCGAGTCCCACATCGTGCTCCCTTCATGGAGCCTGCTTCTCTCTCTGCCTCTCCGTGTGTCTCTCAGGAAGAAATAAAATCTTAAAAAAAAAAAAAAGAACCTGAAAGATGTTCATATTCGAACATTATGCTAAGTGAAGTAAGCAGGACAGAAAAGAACACCAATTGTATGTCCAATTTAGGAGGTAGCTGGAATGGGCAAATACATAATAATGGAAGGTAAAAGAGTGGCATTAGGGGCTGGAGAAGGATGGAATGGGAGTTATTGTTTAATGGGCACAGTTTCTGTCTGGGATGATGAAAATGGATAGTGGTGATGGCTGTACAACATTGTGAATATGACTTAATGTCACTGAATTGTACACTTAATTGTGAATTGAAATTAAATCATGAATTTAAAGTTAAAATGGTAAATTTTGTTATGCTCATTTTACCCAAAATTTTACCCTCTCTCTCTTTCTGTGTGTGACTATCATAAAATAAAAATTTTAAAAAATATTTTTTAAGATTTTATTTATTTATTCATGAGAGACACAGAGAGAGAGACAGAGAGGCAGAGACACAGGCAGAGGGAGAAGCAGGCTCCATGCAGGGAGCCTGACGTGGGACTTGATCCTGGGTCTCCAGGATCACGCCCTGGGCCAAAGGCAGGTGCCAAACCGCTGCGCCACCCAAGGATCCCAAAAACTCACGTTCTTTGAACAAATAATTCCATTCACAGAAATAAAACTAATCTAAAATATAAACAAAGATATAATATATTAATCATTATGAAAAACTGGACAAAATTAAGTAATAAATTATGATACATCCATGATGAAACCTATACAGTCACTAAAAATATTTAAAATTTAAAAAATAAAAAACAATAAAAATATTTAAAATTTTAATGACATAGAGAAATACTCAATGTTAGAATTTAAAAAGACATAAAATTTGATATGGTATGATCCAAATTTATTTTTTAAACTACATATACAAATGTGTATCATACATACATATATACCTGTATACTTGTGTGAATCTGTGTATATAAATTTATAAGGATATATAGCAAATAATGTTTATTTCTGAGTTGTGGAATTACAGGTCATTTTTACTTTTGTCCTTAAAACCTTATTTTTTGTGTTTTGCAGCATATAGCATAAGAAAATAATCAGGGACACCTGGGTGGCTCAGTTGGTTAAGCATCTACCTTCGGCTTAGGTCACTACCAAGGTCCTGGGATTGAGCCCTGCATCCAGCTCTCTACTCAGTGGAAGGTCTGCCTCTCTCTCTCCCTCTGCCTGCCATTCTGCCTACTTGTGCTCTGTCAAATAAATAAATACAATCTTTAAAAAATATATACATATAGGGACCCCTGGGTGGCTCAGCAATTGAGCATCTGCCTTTGGCTCAGGTCATGATCCCAGGGTCCAGGGATCGAGAACCACATTGGCTCCTTGCAAGGAGCCGGCTTCTCCCTCTGCCGATGTCTCTGCCTCTCTCTGTTTCTCTCATGAATAAATAAAATCTTAAAAAAAAATAGACACAAACTTACACCAGGAACTAATAATAATAAAGGGACACCTGGGTGGCTCAGTAGGTTGAGCATGAGATTGATCTTGAGTTTGGCTCAGTCATGATCTTGGGGTTATGAGATCAAGTCCTGCATTGGGCTCCACACTCTCCATAGAATCTGCCTAATATTCTCTGTCTCACCCTCTTTCTGCCCTCCTCACCTTGTTCCTGAGCAGTCTCTCTCAAAAAAAAAAAGATAATATAGGGCAGCCTGGGTGGCTCAGCAGTTTGGCGCAGCCTTCAGCCTAGGTCACGATCCTGGAGACCCGGGATCGAGTTCCACATCAGGCTCCCTGCATGGAGCCTGCTTCTCCTTCTGCCTGTGTCTCTGCCCCCCTCTCTCTCTCTGTGTGTCTCTCATGAATAAATAAATAAAATCTTTTTCAAAAAAATTTTTAAAAAGGTAATATAAAAACTATTAGTAAATAAAAATGGTTATCTCTGCAGAGTAGAATTAGGATAAAGGGTTAAGTGTAGGGGACTTATTTGTTACATTACTTCTATAATTTGTATAAAAGTATCACAGTACTGTTTAAAATAGAAAAACTGAGGGATGCCTGGGTGGCTCAGAGGTTGGGCGACTCAGATCATGATCCCACATCTGGGATCGAGTCCTGCATCAGGCTGCCTGCAAGGAGCCTGCTTCTCCCTCTGCCTAGGTCTCTGCGCCTCTCTCTCTCTCTCTCTCTGTGTCTCTCATGACTAAATAAATCAATCTCTAAAAAAATAAAATAAAATAGAAAAACTGAAAGCACTATATAAAAATCCTCTATGATGAACTATTACATAGCCATTAGAAATCCTTATAGTAAAAAAAAAAAAAAAAAGAAATCCTTATAGTTTCAGCAACATTTTAAATTTATATGAGTTTATACAATGAAAACAATGGTAACTGGGAAGCAGAATACAAAATTATTATAGGTAATATGACTTCGGACTATGCAAAACAGAAATATGTAGAGGTACAAAACACTGAAATACTAAAATGGGAATAAGTGATTTTCTACAGATGGTGGGGTTATGGATAATTTTAGTTTTCTTCTTTATACTTTCCTGTATTTTTCCTATTTCCTACAATGAATATATACTATTTTTCAATCAGATTCAAAAAACATCTTTGGTTTCCACTGTATAATCAAAAGTCCATTCTTTGTGAGAAATCTGTATAGGATTGTATACAGGATTAGCAGAAATAAGCAACCCACTAGCAAGAAGACTACAGAAGGCATATGTCTAAGAAAACTTTCATCTTTGGGGTGTAGAGAAGCTCAGTTTAGAGGGACAATGTTGATCATTTTCTGCCTTCTTGCTTTTGGAGCTGCTTTCATAAATGTGACTGAGGAATCAAGTTATACTGAGACACCTGACAAACTTTTTACTCAAGACCCAGGATCAGCACCTTCTCAACCCTTAAATCTAGGACCTTATACTTAAAGAAAACAGATGGTGACACCTAGGTGGCATAGTCAGTTAAGTGTTTGACTCTTGGTTTCAGCTCAGGTCCTGATCTTAGGGTCTTGGGATCAAGCCCCATGATGAGCCCAAGCTCAGTGCAGAGTCTGCTTAAGATTCTTTCTCCCTCTGCCCCTCCCATCCTGCTCTCACTCTCTCAAATAAATAAATACATCGTTTGTTTTTTTCTTTAAAGAAAAAAAAAGTCTAATCCTTAAGTAACATGGATTGGATTATGATATTCCTCACATCAAAAACATTGGGGGCCAGGCACGTGGGTGACTCAGTTAAGTATCTGACTCTTGATCTCAACTCAGGTCTTGATCTCAGGGTTGTGACTTTAACTCCTGAACACTGGGCCTGGAGCCTACTTTAAAAAAAAAAAAAAAAACAACAAGAAGAAAGTCAACAGGGATCCTGGGTGCCTTCCACTTGGGTCATGATCCCAGGGTCCTGGAATGGAGCCCAGGGTAGGGCTCCCTGCTCAGCAGGGACTCTGCTTCTCCCTCCCCTTTGGCCCTCCCCCAGCTCATGTGTGCTCTCGCTCTCCTCTCTCTAAAAATAAATCTTAAAAAAATATTTTTTTTTCAGGGTGCTCCTGGCTAGCTCAGCCAGAAGAGCTTGTGATTCTTGATCTCTAGGCTGTGAGTTCGAGCACTGTGTTGAGTGTAGAGGTTACTAAAAAAAATAAACAAAAAAATTTCAACAGCTAACTCCATGCAGAATAAAATCCAAATTCCTTAACATGACATTTAAAGTTCTTTAAGATCCAACCATCAAACTTCCTTTCCAGCCTATCTCCAGCTCATTCCTCTAAAATATCTTCTATCTCAGGAATACTTTTCCCCAACAAGCTCTGTGCCTCTGCCCATGCTGTGACCTCCTCCAAAATGCTCTTTCTTCTAAACCTACTGAACACCTAATTCACATTTTATAACCTGGTTCAAACGCCTTCTCTCTTCAGAAGCTCTCCTTGTTTTCCCAATTCAAAAACAACTGTCCTCTCCTTTATGTGTTCCTACTATTGCTTGTTCCTCTATACACTTTATTCCATTCCTCTCTGGGTCTCCTTTAGCTGCAAATGTTTCACTTGACGAAGCTTCTGGAAAGCAGAAACACTCTCATTCACTTACCAGCTCCATTTCAGCACAATGCTTGCACACAGTGGGTGCTAAACAATGTTGCCTGACTGAATGACAGCAAACTGGCCCTAATCTAATGAATTCTTTCGGCGAGGCAGCCAGGGAAGCCAAATTGTCAAAGAGGGCAAGTCCTCTAATTTAAAGTCACATATGGGGAAGCCTGGGTGGCTCAGGGCGTGATCCTGGAGTCCTGGGATTTAGTCCCACATCGGGCCTGCTTCTTCCTCTGCCTGTGTCTCTGCCCCCCCACCCCCACCCCTCTCTCTGTCTCTCATGAATAAATAAAATCTTTAAAATAAATAAATAGGGATCCCTGAGTGGCGCAGCGGTTTGGCGCCTGCCTTTGGCCCAGGGCGCGATCCTGGAGACCCGGGATCGAATCCCACGTCGGGCTCCCGGTGCATGGAGCCTGCTTCTCCCTCCTCCTGTGTCTCTGCCTCTCTCTCTCTCTCACTCTCTGTGTGACTATCATAAATAAATAAAATTTTAAAAAAATAAAAAATAAAAAAATAAATAAAATAAAATAAATAAATAAAGTCACCTCCATAGCATGAGTGACCAACAGAAAATGTCATAGACCTGCCACTTTAAGGGGACTGGCAAGCTATGTTTACACAATCCTAATTAAAACTAAAGGGCACTGAGGGAAAGAAGAGGAATAGGGCGATTAAGAGGTGTGGATTCTACAGATCCTCCTACTCTGTTTGGAGCCCAAATCTCCCAGCCTAGTGAGCTCACCAAGCAGCCTATTCTCTCCTTGAGGTTACTATAGGACCTAAAGTATGGAAAAGCAACTAAGAAGGCCACTTTCTCTCTAGCTCTGCTCTTGGCCATTTAACCTCTAATTGTGGTTACCTGGGGCTTTTTCTCTAAATGAAGCCCACTGCACCGATCATTAAAAGAATCCCTTTAGAGAAAGACTTGAAATTAACCACAGCAGGGAACAAAGTCTCTAAATCTCCTAAATCACAATATCCACACTGTCCATTTGGATGAAATTTACCCCCAACTCCTTCAAACAATAGGTCCTACCAGGGAATGACTTCTCTCAGGACCAGCATGTCCTGTGATTGTTTTTCAGCAGAAAGCTCCTAGTGCCCGCTTCCCATTAAATAGCTACTTCACGTTTGATCACTCAGCCTTGACTGCACGTAGAAAGCAAAATCACTATAACTGAAGGGCTAAAAAGGAATTCAAAATTCTTTTGAATTTTGAACTGATCTAATAGTCAAGGAACTTAGAACAAGTAGGTACTTTCCCACCTCAAATCTCCTTAGGCCTACCTGTTCTCAGATCTAGAACTCTTAGTATGTAACTCTTTCAATATCAAAATGAGGAAAATGAGGCCTAAATAATTTCAAATGATCATATAGTGACTTAGTGACAATCTTCTGACCACACAGCCGAACACCTTATTTTACTGACTAGTTATCAACAAGAACGGAACGGATTCCAGGGTACTCCAGTCAGTCTATTTCAAATGCATTCAAGATAGGCAGTCTGCTTTCCCCCCTCTTTCCATCCCCCTGACTATCCTCGTTTCTCAAACCAAACTGCTGACCAAAAATATTAAATTTAATAAAAAAAATCAATGAAGTAACTTGATATATCATTTTTTCCCACGAAAAGACTGGAACTATCAAACTATCTGCTCGAGCCATGCCCTCTGAATGGGCTCTGGCATGCTGGTGCACAGTGGGTGCTGCAGTCGAAGGACTTGTGATTGAGTCTTCTGGAGATGGGACTGCAAACACCCTGTCAGCTAGTGTCCTATGCCAGCATGTTCCAATCCCTTTCAGCCCTCAAATCCCATTTGTGATTTGGGAGGACTACCATGAGAAAGGTGAATTTTCTCAAACTATCTAGTCACCTTGGCCGAGAAGCAGCATTTATACCACTGAGTATAAAGGAAGTGACACCATTTTTTTTTTTAATTTATTCATGAGAGACACAGAGTGAGGCAAGACACAGGCAGAGGGAGAAGCAGGCTCCACGCAGGAAGCCTGATGCGAGACTCGATCCCGGGCCTGGGATCACGCCCTGAGCCAAAGGCAGACGCACAACCACTGAGCCACCCAGGCATCCCGAAGTGACACCTTTTTAAACAAACATTTCCAAGCTTATTAAATCAAATGAAAACTGCAGTCAAAATAGTCTCTGTAGGAAGTTATTTACTTATTCTAACAATATTACCATCGCTCAAAATATTTGTGAAAACACTCCTTTAGAAATGGCCTTTAAAGTCTACTCCATGTGAGACACACACAAAAATTAAGTCTTACTGTTTACAACTGATTCTTCACCAAAAAATGTACTGCCTTGCTTGACTCTTTGGCTCACCATATCTTTTGGCTGTTTCCAAAAACTGAATCCACCAAGCAAAAGTGATGATTTGCTACTTCTGAGGATATTCAAAAGATTGGCTTAGAAGCCAAAAATATTCTGAGCATTGGCAGCATCGCCAGAGTAAATTTTAAAAAAAGGCTGAGAACACAATTACCTTGAGGAGAACAAATTTACAAATATTATTAAGTGTCCCACAACTATAAGTAAGGGAACAAGATATGTGCAATATACATCACATGTTAATTATAGTTTTACAGTCATACATTATATAACCATAAATTTTGACCCTGAAAGAAATCTTCCAGATCATATAATCCACACTGTTCATTTTTACATTAAGAGAACTTCGGTCCATCCAGATTAGGCAATTTATCTCTAGTCACATAGCTGGTTACCAACAGTCAGGACTAGAAATCCAGTCACCCTGACTTCTAGCATAATCCACAAACCTATTCTAATCCATACTCCTCCCTCTTCTGTGCTCCTCACTGATGTCTTTCAAAGGGAAAGGAAGTAACTTGGGACACTAAAGCACACCACATGGTTCTGAAACCCAGTAGCTGAGAAATGATGGTTTAAGACCAGGATACCTCTCTGTAATCACCCCTACGGGTATGAGCCATTATAGTACGTAGCTCACAAGAGTTCTGGATAATAATCCACCTCAGAGCAGGGGTCAGTGAAACCTCTGGACACCTCCCCCTCACACACACACACACACACACACACACACACACACACTAAGAATATATGTCTATTAAACCTCTCTTCCAACCTCCTGCAATAACCCCTGTGCTTCAAATAACTGAAAGGAGGTTACTATGAAGAACATGAATCAGGGAAAGGAAAAGAGTAAAGCTTCTGTTCAGGAAAAAGCTGATCTACGAAAAACCAGAGAGGACAGGAACCATCTTGAACTTACCTCCTGGTGGACAGCTTCTTCAAACCCAGACAAAGAGATCCCTGGTCTGGCTTAGAATTAGCATCTACCCAGGGAATGGGTAAAGGGGCAGAAATGCTTGTTCATTCTCCCACCCCACCCACTGTTGGTCAGCTCAGCCTCATATCATCCTAGGCAGCCCCATCGTTCTGTAGATCAGACAGCAACCGGAAGGGAAGCTACGCAGCCTAGGTCAACGGGGTGAGTCAGTCGCAGAGCAGGAAGAGTCACTGGGGCAGAAATTCTGGCCTCCTGTGGTAAGATTGCCAAACCAAACCACACCACACCACACCCCCACCTCTCCTCGGTCAGCACTGGGAAGGCCCTGCCCTATTAGGATTCTGGTCTCCAAACCAGGAAAGGTTCTTCCTCAGGAGGCTCCATTCTACTCTCATTTCCAAGTGTTTCTCCTATTCAAAACTCTTCCATGGCTTTCTTCTCCCTAAAGCATCATACCTAAATTATCTGGCCTAATTTTTGAGTCCTCCATTATATGGCCTTAAGTCATTTATTCAACCTATTTCCCATTATCTCAGTGTACACTCTACACTAATCAAGCCAGTCTTCCCACTTCTCTCTGCACGAGCCTCTCTCATTTCCATGCCTTCAGTTATTTTGCAGTGGTAAATTTAAATACCTTCAGGAGTCAGGCACGTAAAAGAAATGGATTCTCCAGTGGAGCAATTGGCAGAACCCAGAACGCTGTCCCCACCTAAAGGCATTCAAATATTTTAATTCAAATATGTATGCAATACTACACTTTGGGCATCACAATAACCTCTTAAATAGTTATTAATATTCTTTCTAAAAAAAAAAAATATTCTTTCTAGTTTGCAAGTGAAGAAACTTCCTCAAGGTTAGGCAGGGACAAAATGCTGGGCCCTGAAGCCAAAGACAGAGCTCTAAAATATTAGGATTCCCAGGGGCGCCAGGGTGGCTCAGTGGTTGAGCATCTGCCTTTGGCTCAGGTCATGATCCTGGGGTCCTGGGACTGGGTCCTGCATTGGGATCCTGGCAGATAGACTGCTTCTCCCTCTGCCTATGTCTCTGCCACTCTCTCTGTGTCTCTCATGAATAAATAAATAAAATAAACAAAAAAAAAAATTAGGATTCCCAGTAGTACAAACACCACAGAAGATACAGAGCTCTAAACTCTCAAGAGGAGGGGCACCTAGGTGGCTCAACTGGTTAAGCGTCTGACTCTTGATTTTGGCTCAGGTCATGATCTCAAGGTACTGAGACAGAGTCCCAAATCAGGCTCCATCTCAGGGTCATGAGATCGAGCCCTGCATCAGGCTCCATGCCCAGCACAGAGTTGGCTTGGGATTCTCTCTCTCCCTCTACCCCTTCCCCTCCCCCTACTCATATTCTCAATCTCTCTAAAATAAATAAAATTTTTTATTTATTTATTTTTTGGTTAAAGATTTTATTTATTTATTTGAGAGACAGAGAGAGCGCACAAGCAGGGGGAGTGGCAGGCAGAGGGAGAGGGAGTCTGATGTGGGGCTCAATCCTAGGACCCTGAGTCATGACCTAAGTGGAAAGCAGATGCTTAACCCACTGAGCCACCCAGGCACCCCCACAAAATCTTTTAAAAATAAGCTCTGAAGAATAAATTCATTTTTCATAATATACAATCTTAATAGTGGGATAGGAAACCCAAAAGCAGCTTATCTAACCATACTCCAACTACCTCAAATTCCATCCATCTTCCTGTGAAAGTCTTTCCTACTTATTCCCAGTCCTACTGAGTTCCCTCTTCTCTCAATTTCTATTAGGCTTACATACTAGACAACAAAATCATATGCTCAATTATATATGGTCATGAAAAACTGAATATTGAGTCCATGTGTGTAATACAGGATTTTTCACTAATCACACTACTCTATTAACCTATATAGCTCTACTTAAAATGTTTTTTTTAAAGACTTTATTTATTTATTAATGAGAGAGAGAGGTAGACACACAGGCAGAGGGAGAAGCAGGATCCATGCAGGGAGCCTGACGTGGGACTTGATCCTGGGTCTCCAGGATCAGGCCCTGGGCTGAAGGCAGCGCTAAACCGCTGAGCCACCCAGGCTGCCTGCTCTACTTAAAATGTTTAACCTGAATCTAATCAAGAGAAAACAATCATACAAATCCTAATTAAGAAAAAAGAAAGAAATATTCTGGGGGCACCTGGGTGGCTCAGTCGGTTAAGCTTTGAACTATTGGTTTCGGCTCAAGTCATGATCTGGCAGTTGTGGGACCAACCTACTCATCAGGTTCTGCACTTCTGCTTCAGATTCTGTCTCTCAAATAAATAAGCAAATAAAATCTTAAAAAAAAAAAAGAAAGAAAGAAAAATATTCTGCAATAACCTAACCTAAACTCTAAGGATCTCAATACTATGGTAGAAAAAAAAATTCACTTAAGAGACTAGAGAATTGTTCAAGGGGCATGATAACAAGAAAATCATGGCAACTAAATGTAAGCATGATCCTTCTTAGGAAGGCTGATTTGAAAAAGTCTATGAGGGACGCCTAGGTGGCTCCGTGGTTGAGCATCTGCCTTCGGCTCAGGGAGTGATCCCAGGGTCCTGGAATCAAGTCCCCACATTGGGCTTCCCATAGGGAGCCTGCCTCTCCATCTGTGTCTCTCATGAATAATTAAAATCTTAAAAAAAAAAAAGGAAAAAAGTCTATGAAAGACATCACTGGAAAGATTTGAGAAGTCTGAACAAGTACTATACATTGGATCTATTGAATCAAAATTAAATTTCCTGAGTGCTAACTGTATTGTGGCTATACAGGAAAATAGTCTTGTTTTTAGGAAACATGCTGAAATATTTAGGATGAAGTATATGATGTTCACGTCTAACAGTCAAAAGTTTCAGAAAAATAAAGGATAGAGAGCAAATGCAGCAAAATGTTCACAACTGGTGAATCTAAGCGAAGCATATAATTTGTTCTATTTTTCTCATAAAGTATCAATAGGTTTGTAAATAAAACCTTTAAAAAAAAAAAAAAGGGGACACCCAAGTGGCTCAGTGGTTAAGTGCTTGCCTTTGGCCCAGGGCGTGATCCTGGAGTCCCAGGATCGAGTCCCACATCAGGCTCCTTGCGTGGAGTCTGCTTCTCCCTCTGCCTGTGTTTCTGCCTCTGTGTGTGTGTGTGTCTCATGAATAATTAAATAAAATCTTTAAAAAAAAAAGTATCAATAGGTTTGAACTTATATATTTATTATTCCTGTAATGTATCTGTAGGTTTAAACAGTTGGTGAGGAGGAAAATCCTGTATCACACACTTCTTTATATACTCAGCTCTTTAAGAGATAAAACAAGAGATAAACTTGGTCAGCCCAGGTGGCTTAGGGGTTTAGTGCCGCCTTCAGCCCAGGACCTGATCCTGGACACCTGGGATCGAGTCCCACATCGGGCTCCCTGCATGGAAACTGCTTCTCCCTCTGCCTGTGTTTCTGCCTCTCTTTCTGTCTCTCTCATGAATAAATAAATAAAATCTTAAAAAAAAAAAAAAAGAGAGATAAACTCCTTACTTATTTGTTCACTGCCGAAAGAAACTGGGCTTCAGAGGTCAGCAACAAGACAGAATCCACTTTGCAGCAGTTCATGAGGGGTTCAGTGGCAAACTCTCAGCAAGCCAGAGATTTCCCTCAAACTCAGACCATCACACCACAGGAAGAATAGAAAAGTAGGTAAAAGCTTTTACTACCTTGCCCCTCACAGGCCATCCAGAAGTCAGACACTTGACAAATGCCCACCTACAGGGCAGAATACAGTTGCTACCCATGCAAAGGACCCAGAGCTGGGGTCACGCTGCATCCACCGTGCCCCAGGGTACCAAAAACTTGACAACCTGCAAAACAAGGGTGTCTGGCCAGTCACAGGAAGGCACTCAAGTGATCAAATAAACATGCCTGAAGTACACAGTCTTTACTCATCATACAAACCAGTCCTCAGCTGCAGTAAGGCAGAGAAATCTGCAAGGCTGAATCACTGGCATTTCCTGCACTGGCTTCAGAGAAATCGGCCCTTAAATAGGACAGAAAGGGCAGCTGACACAGCTGTCAACAGAGGCCTCAACCCAGAAGCGTGCTGTGCGATATGCGCTCTTTCCCTTCTACAGCCACCAGATCATTTTACTTCAGCCAAGTGGTCCCTTATTAGGGTGACTGACTGCCCAATGGCCAACCCTTAACCTTGACGCTCTCCTCCCCTCACTGACAGCCAAGATAGTGCCCTTTCCAGATAGCTCCTCCACCCATTTAGCAGAAAGAATAACCAAAACTCTTCACCCCAAACTTCCACCGACCAAATATCTATAGTGGTGTAACACAGAGCCTGCTTCTCAAACCTAACATTTTTAGCATTTTTACCAAAGACAGAATGAAAACATACAAAGACTGCTTGTCAACCTTTGGAATTACAAACTGTGAAGGACAGAAAATACAACGTTTTTAGATCTGATCTGGCAAAAAAAAAGATCTCAACAGTTACCAAAAGCAACACGATACAATTTAATAGGATTAAATATGAAGGCTTGCATTCACAATAAAAGAAGTCAATCAAATTATACAAGATGGTAGAGAGCTGGTACAGCGGTTCATATTTAAAAGGCTGTTTTGGGATAGGCGAGGGAGCCGGCTGCCTATATTGGGAGATGAAGGGAGAGGCTGTTCCGCTCTCAATGAACCATGAATGTAACAGAGCTATCCAAAATATCAATACAGGCTCAGGTTGTGTGACAACTCTGTGCCCCACCTTTAAAGAGCAAAGTCAGAGTATATGCAGCTGACAAATGACAACTACAGTGAAAGGTCTAAAAGTTGTGTCACGGCAAATATGAGGGAAGAACTACAGATACTTAGCAGGGAGAACATGAAAACGTTTTTCAAATATATGCATGCTTGTCACGCAGGTGAAGAGAAAAACAGGTGTTCTCCTGCAAAAAGACAAAAACAGAACTATTGAGTAGAAATTACAGGAAGAGAGATTTTGGTTGGACATAGGGAAAAACTTTCAGCATAATAAAGAAATTAAGAATGTGGGTTATGGAACCCAGAATGCTTGGATTAGAACACTAACTCCACCACTTACAAACTGTATGGCTTTGAGTGGATTATTTATTTGTGGCTCAGTTTCCTTGCTTGTTAAAGGGAATAGTAATGATGACAGTATTCACCTTATACAACTTTAAGAAGCAGTTCATGTAAAGTGCTTAAATTAGTGCCTGGCTCACAGTATACACTGAGAAAAAAAAATAAAAAGAACGTTAGCTATTGCTAGGATTGTTGATATGATAAATCAGATAACCTGAAAATCTTCCTACTAAATACATCTGGATATTTGGGAAAATATAATAAACATCTTTAGATTGTGCCAATTTATTGTCTGTCAGCTCCACACCTGCCCTGTTTTACCCGGCTCTGTGACATTGGGGCTTGGACTCCGCCAACCCCATTTCACCTTTACCAGCCAGCTCCCTGTTAGGATCTGTCAACAGGAGGTGCTAAAGGGAAAATGGAAGGCAGGAACTTCCTCTTTCCTATGGCTTGCTCCTTCTTGACCACAGCAGTTGTTTCCTTCCCACTTCTTTCTAAACTGCCAGAACCAGCCTCATTGCACTCCCTGAGAGGCACCAGCACCAGGTGCCGAGCAGAGTTCAACCAAACCTGGCTCCTCCAGGCCCTTCCTGGGAGCACCTGAGAAACCAGCAGCACCAGGCAACACCCTCTCCTCAGAGAATCAGGGCATAGTTCCTCCAGATCCCTCCAGACTTCTTAGGCTCTGATAACTCCAACTGTTCCTCCCTTTGTTTTTCAGTCCTAGATGAGGTAGCTGTTTAATGCAGTTATTACATCAAAATTACTTTAAGATTCCCATTTTGCGCATTTAGCCCTCCAACAAGGATTTAAACTAATTCCATTTATTGAGTTCACTCTTAAAATACTTATGTGTGGTTTCTACTTTCCTGATTGGATCCTGACTGATACATAGGTAAACTGAGCTCACAAGAAAGTAAGGGAAATCCCAGGAACAGTGTGACCTGACAGCATAGCTGTCCCAGCTACATAAAGAATTTATAACCTCCTCCTTGTCCAGGAGACAGATTTTGGGCCTACAAAGAGCAACTGAGATCCTTGTATAAAGGCTGAGACAGTCAATAAAAAGATCAGGAAAAGAAAAAAATCTGTCCACAGGGAAATAAGGAAGCTTATCTTGTTCACCTAGTGAAGTAGGAGGAAAAACTCTCCTAGTAACTCAAAACCATAGTTGTTTTGTGGCCTAAGCTTGTGACCTGGAAATCTGTGAGTAGAGATAACTTGCATATGTTTAGGTCCCAGGTTGGGAATAGCCTTGAGTGCTCAATATAAGCAAACACAAAGTTCTCCAGGAGATATATGAATGGTCAGTTAATATGTGAAAAGATGCTCAACATCATCAGTCATCAGGAAAATGCAAATTAAAACCATGATGAGATAATATTATACCTCCATGAGAATGGCTAATATTAAAAAAGGCCAACAATACCAAGGATTGGTAAGAATATGAAGCAAGAGGCATCTGGATGGCTCAGTCTGTTAAGCATCTGACTCTTGATTTTGGCACAGGTCATGATCTCAGGGTCATGAGATGGAGCCCTGCACTCCAGGAGATGCTAGAGATTCTTTTTCCCCTCTCCCTTTGCCCCTTCCCTCCACCAAGCCCCCCCCCCCAATAAATAAATAAATAAATAAACAAATAAATAATTTCTTTTTTAAAAAAAGAATATGAAGCAAATGGAACTCTCACATATTGCCAAAATGGTACCACCACTTTGGAAAACTGGTAATTTCTTAAAAAGTTAAACATGCAACTGCCATACAACTTAGCCAATCCACTCTGAAAATAAAGGAAATTACACAAACGCTCAAAGATTTGTACATGAATGCTCATAGCAATTTTATTCATAAAAGCCAAAAACTGGAAACAAACCAAATGTCCACTAACCCTGAATAATAAACATTACATGATATAATCATACAACAGAATATTACATAACAGAAAGCAACAAATTACTGATATATGCAACTAAATGGATAAATCTCACAATGCATTATGCTATGTGAAAGAAACTAGGCCTAAGAATACACACTCTATGATCTGACTTACGTGAAATTTTAGAAAACGCAAATTCATCTACAATAGTTCCTGAGCCAAGGTGAAGGGAAACACGAACTGTAAAGAAGCATACAGAAACTTTTGAGAGTGCTCTATATTTTGATTGTGGCAACTTTTTATAGGTGTATACATCTATCAAAACACTTTTTACTTAAATAGTTTACATAAATTATTTCAAAGAAAGTTTACTTAAAAGAAAACTGGAAAAAAAAAAAGAACTGTTCTTGGAGAACTGACCTCAACCCAAGCTATATAAGTCTACCATAGATGATGATCTTTTGAATATGAGCTTACAATCCAAAACTACTAAATACTTGAAGACACAATTCATCATAGGCAAGAGTCAGTTAAAACAAATGGCAGGATTATACTCCTAAAAACTTCAGAAAATTCTGCATGATAGAGACTACAAGTTTATTTAATTATTATATAAATTGAAAACATGAGACAAAAATGATACCATGGAAAACAAAGACGCAGATTTGAAAATGAACCAAAGAGTACTTCTAAAAACGAAAAACCTAATGGAAATAAGAACTCAGGACACCTAGGTGGCTCAGTCAATTGAGAACCTACTCTTGATCTCAGCTCAGGTCTTGATCTCAGGGGTGTGAGTTCAATCTCCGTGTTCAGCTCCAAGCTGGGCATGGAGCCTACTTAAAAAAATTTTTTTTAATTAAAAAAAAAAAAAAAAAAAAAAGAACTCAAAAAGTAAATCAGGGGGCGCCTGGGTGGCTCAGGCAGTTAAACATCCAACTCTTGATTTCAGCTCAGGTCATGATCTCAGAATCATGAGATTGAGCTCTGCATCAGGCTTCTCACTGGGCGTGGAGCCTGCTTAAGATTCTTTCTCTCTCTCTCCCTCCCTTTAAAAAACACAAAAAAAAAAGTTCTAGCTGAAGAGTAAGTTAGTATCCTAGGAGATGGATTTAAAGAAATTACCCAGAGGTAACAGAGACAGAAATCATGAAAGATAAGAGATGTAGAGGACAGAATAAAAAAGTCCAACATAAGTTAAATATGGGATCTGGGAGAAGCACTATTTAAAAAGGGAATGAGTGAATTTTTTACAAAAGTCATGAAAGAAGGGCAGCCCGCGTGGCTCAGCAGTTTAGCGCCACCTTCAGCCCAGGGCGTGATCCTAGAGACCCAGGATCCTAGAGACCCGGGATCGAGTCCCACATCAGGCTCCCTGCATGGAGCCTGCTTCTCAGTCGGCCTGTGTCTCTGCCTCTCTCTCTCTCTCTCTGTCGCTTATGAATAAATAAATAAAATATTTAAAAAAACAAAAAAAAGTCATGCAAGGTATGAAAATTCAGATTGAGCAATCACTGTTAAGCCCCCAGTAGGACACAATTAAATCCACACC
Source organism: Canis aureus (assembly GCF_053574225.1). Taxonomy (NCBI): domain Eukaryota; kingdom Metazoa; phylum Chordata; class Mammalia; order Carnivora; family Canidae; genus Canis; species Canis aureus. The sequence goes on from NC_135633.1 coordinate 25,591,091, forward strand.
ATGTAATGAAACTGCAAAACACAAACAAGATCTTTAAACCAAAGGAAAAAAGCAGGTTACCTACAACAACATGATAGTTAAACTGTGAACACAGTTCTCAAAAGTAACAACAAAAACGCAAAATTTCAGTAAAATAACATTTTCGAAATGCTGAGCAAAAATAATGGAAGCCCAGTACCCAGCTAAACTGTCAAGACTGAAGAGGCAATAAAGATGTTTCCACAAAGAGTGTTTACCACCAATTGACCCTCACTGAAGAAAACATCTGAAGGATATATTTGTCTAATACGAAAGGAATAAAATTCAAGAAAGAATGGTGAAAAAAAACGGCATATAAGGGTAAAATGAAGTAACCACTGACCGCACAAAACAATACTATCACAATAACAATTATTGCTACTTAGGATTGTTCGATATTGAATAGGCTGTTTGGGGGAGTGGTCTCATCATTGTAAGTGCTCATTTTGATTTTTGAATTCAGACAACACCTTTTGATATGTTTAGCATAACACTGAGTAAGAGGCTGAAATAAATGACCCCCAACACACTTAATGACCATAGGGTGTTATTAGACACAGCTGTCAAAACATTCTCAGACCAGCTCTGTTTAGCCACCTGTGGCAGGGCTTTCCCTCATCCTAACAGTTCTAGAACTCAAGTACTACTCAAGGCATTCTTCTCACTTTAATATTCCATAAATAAAAAAGAACATTCTAAATAGAAGTGTTTTTCATATGAGCTTTCAGGTAAGATCTTCTAGCTTTGGGGGAGTATAGTTTTGGCATTAGATGAAGAATCAGGCAGTACAGGGCAGCCGGGTGGCTCAGCGGTTTAGCGCCGCCTTCAGCCCAGGCTGTGATCCTGGAGACCTAGGATCGAGTCCCACGTCAGGCTCCCTGCATGGAGCCTGCTTCTCCCTCTGCCTGTGTCTCTGCGTCTCTCTCTCATAAATAAATAAAATCTTAAAAAAAAAAAAAAAAGAACCAGGCATTACAATTAGTCATTTACTTGAACTTAGGCCAAGAAAAGAGTACTTTGGAAGCTTTTACAGAGGAGTATGTGCTTCTTCTTCTACAGGAGAACCATACAGGAACAGAGAGGGAGGGAACACATACATGCATCCCTACTGATGGAAAGAATATTCCCTCTGGATTTCCAAATGTTCATAGCAGTAAAGATCTCCACAAGGTAACCCAATTCCTTTACCACCAAGGTTTCTGACCACCACAAAGTACCGCACTTGTCATTCCAGAACTTTGGGAATACAGGACCAGGCAACAAACCAAGAGAGGGAAACATGGATTAAAGCAAGTAAATATCACATTTTTAGAAGGCAGTGCCATTCCAGGCAAAAAGATAGCATACAGAGGTTCAAAAGCCACTAAATGAAGATGGGAAGGCCAGGCTATTTATTTCCTTTCGGAACATTAAAGCTCATTTCAAAGTGTATGTTAATGGCCAAGGCAGGCTTCACTCACACCTGCCTAGGCATCAGGATACGGGGACAAAAGACACTGTCTCCACCTAGAAGGACAGACATGCAGACACTCTTCCAATACCAAGTGAGAAGCACTTCCGGGCGGGCCGGGTAAGCAAGAGAGGGCACCCAGAAGAGGCAGCATCAAGCCAGTTAGGCTCTTTCCCACCCACAACCTTCACAAAGTCACTTACAGTCACAGATTTGTGCATTTCAAGATGCTTCCATGAAACAACTTACCTGATTTGACCCTCAGAACAACCCCAAGAAATAAGGTAAGGCAGGTTAAGTTCGTTGTTTATGTATGAGAAGTGAGGCTCAAAATAGGTGTCTCGTCCAAGACGAGGCGCACCCCCACATAGCCCCTTACCCTCTACTCCTTATTGAAGACAACCATGCACTAGCTATGTAATCCTGGCCAAGTAAGCATTATAAAATACTTCCGCTTCCCCGTCTGTAATAAAGGATAATAGGACAATCAGGAATATATTTTTAAACGATCCACGTAAAGGGAGTGTCTGAAACGTAGTCGGTGCTCGGAAAATGTTTACTACTAGTATTACTACTACTATTGTTAACAATAATAGGCGGAGACTGCCCTGGGACCTCTGGGTCACAAGCCTTTCAGGAACACGCACTACTCGCACCCCCCCCCCCCCCGGTCGTAGACAGAATTCCACCGACACGCCCCCAAACAGACCCTCCCCCCTCAGGCACGCCGGCACCTCCCCCCGGACATGCCCCCCTCCTCACAAACCTTACCCCCAATAGATTCTCCCCAGTCAGAGTAGGTTATGAAGGAGGCCTTCCGCTCGCACCCGCCTCTCCAGCACCCCCTTTAGGCCCGGGCATCCCTGCGGGTGCCCAGACCGAACGCCAGCCGCGGGCCCGCGCCGGTTACCTGGCCGCGCGCTCCCGCTCCGCCTCACGCTTCCACGGGATCGTTTTTGCCGCGGGCTCGCGCCAGCGCTGTGAGCGCACAATTAGTTTAAACCATGGCCCCGCCCCCTCGCGCCACCCTCTGATTGGCCCCAGTCGGCTGGAGTTTCACGCAAGGGCACGCTTGAGGACCCGGGAAAAGGAAGTGTGAGGACCACTGGGAAGAGAGAAGGGGGTGTCACTATTTCCGGACCCCGGCCTGGACTTGAGAGCAAAGAAAACTACAAGCCCCAGCACGTCCCGCGGCTTTGGAGCCCCGCCCCTGGCGAACTACAGCTCCCGGTAGGTATCGCGGCAGCGCTTACGGCGGGTCGCCGGGTCGAGGTAGTTACTATGGAGTTGACGCTGAGTAAGCCTGAGGTAGTGGGACGCCGAGGCTGGAGGGAAAACAACTGCGGGTGAGTCAGGCGGGAACACAGGAAATTCGTTCTAAGAGAGATTAAGGAATTTTCTTTCTCGGGGACCTGAGAACCCCTCCCCCCCGCACACATCCCTTACCCCCCTTTGACAACGAACAAGACACAACATCCATATGGAATAGACCGAGGGAGGGGAGGGAAGGGCAACGAGATACATACCCGTACAGACCTGGGGGCGCTTAAGAACATCCGTATCACAAACCTGAGACCCCCCTAATACAGATGCCTCAAATCCCTGACGGAGGGAATTCTGAAACGCCCTCAGAAAATGGTTGGGTTTTCCTCTGATGAACTGAGACCCTTCAAGACATGGGAGTAAAATTAGACTAAATCACAGGCCTTCACACTGCAGACGTATGGGGCTTGCACTGTCTCTTTCCTTTACAAGCAGCAAGGTCCCAGGGTACAGCCTCTTCCTCAGAGTCAGGAGCATCTGCCCACACACACTCATTTGGGGTCCTGTCCCTAAATTCCCTCTTCTCCCTACAACTCTGTGGTCTGCTTCTCAAAGCTCTATGGTTAGCATTTGATTCCTTTTACAGTCTTCATGACAGATTACATTTGGCACCTTACCCAGCACCTTCATCTTCAGTCTCTCTTTGGAGTTTTGTGAGTCAAGGATATTTCTCCCCATTTTACAAATTGGAACACTGAAATCCAAAGAGGAAAGCGACTTACCCAAGGCCACACACCAAATCAGTGACAATTTAGGACTAGACCCCAGGTCACCAATTTCAATCTAAGTCACTAGCTTGAGTGTACAACCTGTCTAGCTTTAAGATTTGTTCCAAGGAGTAAACTGCCCCAGGGCATGAGCTAGTTTGTATCTTGGGCTTCCTTGTGGCATCTGAAAATATAACCTCCCAGAATACACTAGATTATGTGGCCGACATGTGACATTCTTTTTCTTCCACCTGTAGCCCATAAACAGAAGCCCTCTCTAGGCCAGGCCATTCAGTCTCCTATTAGATCTCATCTGATTATTTCTCAAAGCTTCCTGTGCCATCATGTTGCTACTTACCTGAGAGAGGGAAGAGATAGCTAACGACAAATCAAATTCTAATTGTTAGTAATCTCCAAAAACTGCAAACAAATTTTTACCACCCTGGATTGGCTAAAGTAAGTAAGTAAAGTAGGGTACAGGGACAGCTGAGTGGCTCAGTGGTTTAGCATCTGCCTTCGGCTCAGGGCATGATCCCTGGGTCCCGGGATGGAGTTCCGCATCCGGCTTCCTGCATGGAGCCTGCTTCTCCCTCTGCCTGTGTCTCTGCCTCTCTCTCTCTGTGTGTATCTCATGAATAAATAAATAAAATCTTTTAAAAATAATTAAAAAATAAAGTAGGATACATATGAATTCTATTTAAAAAGGGTGAGTAGGGGCACCTGAGTGGCTCAGTTAAGCATTTGCCTTCAGTTTAGGTCATAATCTCAGGGTTCTGGGATTGAGCCCTGTGTCTGGCTCTCTGCTCACTGGGGAATCTCCTCCCTCTCCTTCTGCCCCCACCCTCACTCATTCTGTCACATAATCTTTAAAAATATTTTTTTAAAAGAGTACAAAAATTTTTAAAAATACATTCTTAGCTAACACTACAATGGCAACCATATTTCATGTCAGTTATCCCAGTTATAAAGTAGAATTTATTTATTTATTTTTAAGATTTTATTTATTCATGAGAGACAGAGAGAGAGAGAGAGGCAGAGACACAGGCAGAGGGAGAAGCAGGCTCCATGCAGGGAGCCTGACGTGGGACTGGATCCCAGGACCCCAGGATCATGCCCTGGGCCGAAGGCAGGTGCTAAACCACTGAGCCACCCAGGGATTCCCCCATATAAAGTAGAATTTTAAAAATACATTTACAAAGACATTATGTGTTCATTTAAAGATATACACAATTTTGTATATATCCTTCTGAGGTTATATTCCCAAATGTTAATCATGATTGTTCTTGGTGAGATAGAGACTCAGACTTTTAGTTTCTATTTAATGTATTCCACTATGTTGTTTGACTTTGTTCAGCTATTGTGTTAACTCTTATAATTTAAAAAAAAAAAAAACAGTAAAACATCTTTCCAATTTGGAAAAGAAAAATTCCAAAACAAGACAAATATGCCTATAAACTTTTTGTTCGTCAATCAGCTTGGACAGATGAAGAAGGCACTGGGATCTGACTGGTCATGAGGCAGAACAGCAGCTGGAAAAGGCTGACTCCAAAAACACAGCCACTGAAGTGAGCAAAGCAATCCAGATCTGCCCAGCAGCAGCCAGGTAGAGCAGGTGACACCTGAAGACACTATTCATTTCTTCTTTTTTCCATTATCCATTTGTTCATCAAGCCTTTAGTGAAGATCATTCTTTGCCAGGCTCAGTGCAGAGTAATGGTGGGAAGAGAGAAAGAAGTCTGACTTCTGACCCTGGCCTCAAGCTTACAGGGAAAGAATAGGAAGTAGTTTATAAAGAAATGAGAAACGAACTAGGGGTGGTAGAAGGGGAGGAGGGCGGGGGGTGGGAGTGAATGGGTGACGGGCACTGGGGGTTATTCTGTATGTTAGTAAATTGAACACCAATAAAAAATAAATTAAAAAAAAAAAAAAAAAGAAATGAGTACAGGGGCACCTAGCTGGCTCAGTCAGTAGAGCATGCAGTTCTTGATCTCAGGGTCATGAGTTCAAGCCCCACACTGGGCATGGAGCCTACTTTTAAAAAAGGAGTGGGAGGTGCCTGGTAGCTCAGTTGGTTAAAGCAAACAACTCTTGATTTCAGCTCAGGTTATGATCTCGGGGTCATGGGATTGAAACCTGGGTCAGCCTCCCCACTCAATGGGGATTCTGCTTGATATTCTTTCCCTCTGCCCCTCCCCACATTCACTTGTGCTTTCTCTCTCTCTCTCTCAAATAAATAAATCTTTAAAAAAAAAAAAAAGGAAAGAAAAAAGAAATGAGTATGAGAATACAGCTGCTTCAGTGTATTAATATTAGCACCTACTGCAAGACATACAATAACTCTCAAGAGAGGTTTGTCTCCATTTTACAGATGAGGAAATGGTCTGTGATGAAATTTTGTTCAAAGTACAGTGGGGGCATGTATCAGTTAGCTATTGCAATGTAATAAACCATCCAAAACCATAGTGACTTAAAACAATCATTATTGCTTCCAAGTCTATAAGTCAGCCATCTTTCTTCTGGTCATGGCTGGGCTCATTTATGTATCTGCAGGCACCTGTAATTATCCTGAACTTGACTTGGTGTAGGCTGGCTATTGGCTAGGCTGGGATGGCCTCAACTGGAAACACTAGCTCTCTGCACATAGCTCGCCTGCGCATGTCTCTCCCATCCCTCCAGTAGGGTAGTCATTTTCTCTTGGCACAAGCAAAGAGCAAGAGGGCAAGCCCTGTCTTTAAACTTTCTGTTTGCTTCAGGTTTACCAACGTCCCATTGCCCAAAGCAAGTCACATGGCTGAGCTCAGCATCAGAATGGATAGAACTACAGAGTTCTAGGGCAGAAGAGATGATACAAGGGAGACCATGAATAGGAATAATCAAGGCAATCAATCTGCTACAGGACACATTGATCAATTTTATCTGGAAAGATGGGCTTCATCAGAGAGGGTATACTAGGCCTGAGTATTGAAATCATGAGAATATTCACTAAGTAGGCAGCTATTTCTTAGAACTGGATGCAGGCTGGTTTGCCACAATGGAAACCTAGCAGACTTCTGTGCTCATGACAGACACGGTTCTATTATTTGTTATCTTGGCTTCATTCCTTCTGGTCAGGCACAGGGCAATGGGCACTCCATAAATGTTTACAGAATTGAATTTTCTTACTGTGAATGAGGTGTGGACTGAAATAACTGAACCTGGGAGCCAATTGTTAGAATGAGCAGCTTACCATCAACACTAGCAAAACAGAAATCCTTGTATTTGGCCGTTTCTCATTCATTCCTCCCACAGACATTTCTTGAGTGCCTATTGTAAGCCAGGTTCTGTGTCAGATGATGAATAAGACAGTGCTAGCTCACAGCCTGGGCTACTATTTAAATGGAGAATAATAATAACCCTTTCCAGCTGGCAAATTTATCTAACTACTGGGGGCTCCATTTTTAATACCAACTCAGAAAAAAACATCAGGAGCTGGTGTGACACAAAGTCAGAAGTTAGGAATTGCACTGAGTTAGGTTCTCTGATGGTCAAGGAAACTAAGGGTAAAACTCTGCCCTTAAATATTTTTTTTTAAATTTTATTTATTTATGATAGTCACAGAGAGAGAGAGAGAGAGGCAGAGACATAGGCAGAGGGAGAAGCAGGCTCCATGCACCGGGAGCCCGACGTGGGATTCGATCCCGGGTCTCCAGGATCGCACCCTGAACCAAAGGCAGGCGCCAAACCGCTGCGCCACCCAGGGATCCCTGCCCTTAAATATTTTAATCGAAAGTCCATGTCCAGCCGAGATGGAGTCCCACATCAGGCTCCCAGCATGAAGCCTGCTTCTCCCTCTGCCTGTGTCTCTGCCTCTCTCTCTCTCTCATGAATAAATAAATAAAATATTTTTTAAAAAATAAAAAATAATGAAATCCTTGTCCAGTAGTGTGGAACTCTGGGGTCCCAACTCAGGACTCAGAGTATCTAATCTCACTGCAACATATAAAAGCTGTTGTTTGTGCTCTGGTGGAATGGGCTTCTCTATCTAGGTGAGAACACAAGCCAAGTTCCTCTATTTCTGGAAAAGCCTTTGTTCTTTGTTGTCTGTCTGTAGATTTGACACCTAAGAGATGCAGGTCTCCTTCAACAGTCTGTGCCCCACCAGGTCAGTCCCGATTTGACAGAGAATTCAGCTGCGAAGTGACTTAGGGCAGCATTTCCTCAAAGCTCAGATGAGACTGCTGCTTTTTGAGAGGAAGACATTCACTTTCCATTCCTCTATACCTGTTAAATCACCCAAAAAGGAATTTACTTGAACTGTATTTAGCTTAGGATCAATTATAAACTATCAGGTCCATGGTTTTTAAGAGAATTTCATTTTAAGAAAATGTGTGGATTTCATTTTCTGCATACAATCTGTTTGCTTTTTTTTTTTTTTTTTTTCTGTTTGCTTCTTTTAATCAAATGACGAGAACTGCATATCCTAAGGTTTCCCTTTTTACTTTGGATGCCAGGAATTTTGGAGATAACATAGGCCAGTTCCTAATTCCATCTCTTTCTCTTCCTTTAATCTGCCTTCTGATCTTTCTCTTTCATATTTCCATTTCCTACATCATCTGTCCTGTCCAGTCTCAGTAGCCACTAGTCACCTGTAGCTGTTGAACACTTGACAGGCACCTTGTCCAAATTGGGATGTGTAAAGTATCTGTTATTAATAGCAATTATATGTTGAATGTTATTTTGAATATATTCGGTTAAATAAAATATATTAAGCTTTTAACCCTTCTTTTGACTTTTCTTTGTGTGGCTACTAGAAAATTTTAAATTGCATACGTGAAAAAATTATATGTGTGGCTTGCATTTGCAGTGTTCATTATATTTCAGTTGGACAGCTCCGTTCTATAAATCATCCTGCTTTATGAATCTTACTGTAAACTACCTCAAATCCTTTTGGAAAGCAGGTGAAGTAGTGAGCAAAGAAGGTGACGGCGGTGGATGAAGTGAGGAAGGGGAGGTTAACCAGGACATGTCCTTGTCAGTCTATGTGTCTTGTTTGTATGTGTCACATACAAAACCCCTTGGTAAAATATGTTTTCAGCTTTTTTCTTCCCAGGTGAGTAGTATTCTCATGGCTTTCCTCATCTCTTGAAAATTTCTCTCCTTTACTTGAGCTAACAAACTGGAAAGGATCTGATAAGACAGTTCACACTACATTGTAAATTATTAACATTGTATTCACCCCTCTTAGGGGGTATTTCCATTTTAACAGGGAATGATCACTGAACCCAAAGGAATGAATCCCTAATGGTGGAGTTTCAGGCATTGGTAACAGGTGAGTGAAGGAGACTCTGGTTTTATGTGTATGTGCTTATATACATATGACTACATTCAGATGTGGCAAGAAGTAGGGTCCTTGGATGGAAAGGAAATGGGGCTGACAGACAAGCTGAGCAGAGAAGGTAGCAAAATCCCCAGCTGGGTCAGACTGCAAAGGGCAGTCAGACACCAGATCCAATGCAGGCCCTCAAGGGTTTGTTAAGCAATAGAATAGACCAGTTGATGTCACTGGAGTGTAGGTACCAAGAAAGCCTCCATGGTAACTACTATGGAGTAGCACAAAGGGCCTCAGAGTAGGATTTAGGAGGCTATGATTACAGTCCACACTGACTCATTGGCTTAACTTGGGGCAGGTGCTTTCACCTTGGGGGTCTTAGTTTCTTTGTGTGGAAAGTAGAAATGGGTGCTACTACTATCCATGAGCTCTAAGGCATATAAAGGTGCTCTAAGAAGTAGGAGTGCTCTACAAATGCAAGGAATGGTGATTACTATCTTAAAATAGAAATACAGCCAGGCAAACCTGAAGTAGTGGAGAGTAGAAAGCAAGGGTGCAGGGCTCTGGAGATACCTAAGGGGAATCTGGAGATACCCCTTGTACCTGGAACACCAGTCCTTCTCTGTCCCCTCAGGCTGAACCCGGACTCCCAGGGCCAATGCTTACATCTGACAAATGATGGCCTGAGCTATGAGCAAACAGGACTATATGAACACTTCGGTGCAAGAGCCCCCTCTTGACTACTCCTTCCGAAGCATCCACGGGATCCAAGGTCAGCCCATAGAGTACTGCACTCCACTCACCATGGCAACAGGCCGGGTATGGTCCCTAGGGAGAGACCAGTCTTTAAGAGCCTAAAGAGAGTCTTCCTGTATGCTTGCAGATTCTTTTTTTGTTTTGGGAAGAACAGGGAATAAGGAGGTGGTAGGAGTGGAAGGGGTAACTGATCATCTTCAAAACAATCCAGGCTACAGGTGTAAAGTCAGGTAGAAGAAAACTGTGAAACCAGTCTATCATTGAAACCAGCCAATGGTTTTATTATCCTGTTTTTACCTGAAGAGAGGAAGAAATGAATGAAAACAGAGGCAGAACCCTATCTCTTCTGAGGACACAAGCCTATTCTGATGACTGGTAAAATGTGTAGGGTCTCGTTATTAACTGGCATGTTTCCAGTTTAAATATTTATTAATAAAAAAAATTATTGATAAATATATTTATTCCAGTCCTATCCAAGTTTACTCTGTCATCACCCACACTTATTGCAGGTTCCAGCACTGCCCATGCTCATTCCCATTTTTATTGTTCAGTGTCTGTAAATCAGTGGCTAATACTCTTCAGAAAAAGACAAAGGGAGGCTCTTAGCAATGTCATATTCTCAGAGGAGTATGTTTCTTCCCAAGGAAGTTCTGTCCCTGGCTTCTGCTATCTGACTTCTTATACATGCACAGTACATCTGCTCTCACAGAACACATGCTGGTCCTCACATATCCTAGACCCAGTATCTGGCTTTGATTTTCTCTCATAGGCAATTGATGGCTAGTTTTACGCTCAAGAAGAAGGCAAATAGTTATCCAAGAGGTATTAGACCTGCCTTAGAGTTTGGGATACTACTGGGTTTGCAATAGCCACAGTGGTAACTCATGTTCTCTCAGGAGCATACACCTACCTACCATGATCTTTATTTACTGGGCACAGCATCACTTCTGATTGATGTTGTCCATGTTCCATAGGGGTTTTAGCTGTAATGGTCCTGTACAAGAAAGCTGAGATGACAGATGAGGGAATTATGGCTCCTGCCTACCGTGGGAATTCCCAGCTCTGAGCGGGGAGATGGAGCTTTGCCCTCTGTGGAACCCTCAAAATGAAGGGAGAAACCATCTACTACAACCACAGATAACTCCATAGCACAAACCGTAGTCTGTAAAGATGCCCTGTTCTTCATTCAGGAGTTGAATATTTACTGAGCGCCTACTATTTAGCAAGCACTTGTGTATACATGTGTGCCAGACATTGTGCTCCTTGCTGTGTCTTATAAAGAGGGGGAAAGGAGAGGCATATCCAAGTCCCTAAAGGCCAGCCAGTTTCCCCAGAGCTTTTGGAAAGAGTCTGGGGGTACTTGATAGACCATTTGCTAAAGTAACCAATAGATGGATTAGATTCTGAAATGACAGGGACTTCAAACTACATCCAACCCATTATCCTCTAACTTCTGCTCATGAGCCTATAGCATTAAGGGAGTCCCCTACGAGACACATTTACCAACCCCTTCCACTGTGGGGTGAGGGATAATGCAAGGAAGTTCTTATGAAACTAACTCCCACCTTCTAGGGACACATGGAAAAGTTGCATGGCAACCCTTCAGAGATACGAAGACAGGATCACTTTTTCCCAGGTCTTTCTGGGGCTAAACTCTCCCCAGTTCTGTGGGCACTGATATTTGTGGCCCATTTTCCAGACCTGCCCTGGCCTGAACAAGCAAGCTTCAACACATCCTCAAGCAATGCAGATTCCTCATGGAATCTGAAGGAAACAAACCTGTAACAATGGGATACCCTCTTCCACCCTCAATATGGCAGCCCCAATGGGAACCTCACGTTTTAGGCAACACAATCCCACCAGTGGCTACTTCTGAGCTGGAGATCGCCCATGCTTAGTAGCATTGCCTAAGCTGCTGCCTCATCAGGCTGGATGCTAATCTCTACGTGGGTTTATTTTAACCCTAACTTTTATTCAGCTGTGTCATTTCATTGGGGATTCTCAGGACATGTTGGTGGGGCAGGGGGCAGGATTGGGAGTTTATTCATTAGCTGGAGTACTCTGCTCCAATGCCCTCCTGCCGCCTCCCCCCCAACCTCAGGCTCCTGCTGTGGCTCCTGCTCACTCCAGCACTAAGGTGGAGAGCCATCTGGTGGATGCTGCCGGATCTGCAGCCAAGGAGAGGAAGTTAACACTTGGGTAGATATAGAAGCGAGGAAGTGTCCACTAAGAGCTGAGGGGGAGTAAGGACAGCTGGCCAGGTTCAGCAAATCCTAAATACTTCCTTCTCCGGAAGCAGCTTTAGACAAGTAGTGAGATGCTTAGGGGCAAGTGGAAAAATAGAGTCCCCTCAGCCACAGCTGGTATCTGCTTCTGGATCTGTCACTGGTGGGGGCAGGGCCCATCCTCTCTCTGGACCTCATTTGTCAAAAAGTGCGTGGGGGTCTACACAGATGGTTTGTAACGTCTGTTTTCCCTATTCTCTCTCCTCCTTGGCCAAACTTTCTGAGGGGGGTGTTTACACTACCTGCTTAGATTTCCTTAACCTTCACTCTTGAACTCCATCCAATCTAGCTTCTGTCCCCAGGCCCTTGTCATTTCAGGGTCAGCAGGGGCTTGAGTTGCCAAAATTACTTTTCAGTCCTTATCTTCCTGAAATTCACTCCTATAAACTATGGACTTCCTGAGCATCTTTAAAATTACCTTCTTGTGGTTCTCCCTCCCTGTTCTTCTGTCATTGTTCATTACTATTCAGTAGACTCCGCTTCCTCCTTGTCCCTCTCTACCCTCAATCTCCACGTGGAATCTCTATTTTCTCTGACTTGTACACCTTCTATGATAATGATCCTTGTCCGTCTCCTGAACTTCAGACCTTAATATTGGGTTATAGGAACACACCAAGGCCAAGCCTGAACTCCTCACCTTGTCAATCTTGGTTTCTCTTTTTCTAGTTCCTTATCAGTCCCCTAAACAAGAAACTGGGCACCACCCTTGATTATTCTTTCACTCTTACATCCAGTCAGCCATGAAGTCAGGCTGATTTTCTCTCCCTCTTATCTCTTGGTTGGAGACTAAAAGAGCCACATTGATCTTCCAGTCCCACCCGCTCCCTTTAATCCATCTCCACACTAAAGCTTCAGAATGGTCTTTCTGCAATGAAAGATCTGGATCATCTCCTTTGCCTAAACCCTCCAGTGGCTTCCCATCACCTACAGAATAAAGTCCAAAATACTCTGCCTGGCGTTCAAGGCTCCTACGGTTTTTCCTTCTCGCCTCTCCCCCTCGTGCAGCACATACATACATCACACCTCTATGCCTCTGCTTGTGTCATGCTACAAGAATGTCCTTTCCACCCTTTGCTTGGTTAATGTCTCCTAATCCACTGAGTTCCATCTCTGGTTCAACTTCCTTGAGTTCCCAGACTAAGTTAGGAGTCCTTCTTCATGATTCTATTGCTATCATATTGCTAGTTTGTTTTTATCCTGCTTCTGTTAGCTCCTCCAAGGCACAAACATCTGCTTCATCCCTGCCCTGTTACTGATCCAGAGCTTGGCGCAGACCATCTCTCATTTTGTTTACCACTATACATCCACTATCTGGCACACACAGTTGCTCAGCAGTAATGCAGAAAGTACATCAAAGGCTATTGTACTGAAGTGAATGCTATAGGCTCTACCAGTGGATACTCTTAGATTTTGTGCTATCATCATCTTGGTTCAAGCCTGACAATTCTAGTTCTTAGTTTCCATAAAGTGGGAGTGATTTTGCCTCCCCCACCCCCAACAGGAGTGGTATATAGAGGACCCAATAATGAGACAGACATGAGAAGACCAGGTGACCCAAACCAAGAACTTGGGATGTAAGTCTTTGAACTAAGTAACTTAGTCCAAGTTTACTCAGACTCCTGGGGCCTATGGGACAGGGTCCTGAATTTACAGTGGTTAGAGTCATACGAGACTCTATGGTCCTGCAGCCCCTCCAGCTATAGCTTAGGCTATATATCCTCCCAGCTCTGTCCCTTCCCACCCTGAAGACAGAAAAGCAAAGATGATAACCCACATCTCACTTTGTCCCCACAGATCTGACAAGCGAGGAGCCACGGTCAGGGCTACGACCACTAAGGCACTCAAAGTCAGGGAAGTCACTGACCCAGTCCCTGTGGCTGAACAACAATGTCCTCAATGACCTGAGAGACTTCAACCATGTGGTTTCACTGCTTCTGGAGCATCCAGAGAACCTGGCCTGGATCGACCTGTCCTTCAACGACCTGACTTCCATTGACCCTGTGAGTACCCAGCCTTGAGTGTCCACAAGTGTCCAAGGGTGGGCCTGACACTTGTCCAGCTTCCAGCCTCTCTACTTCCCACATATTATCAAATAAGTAGTGAGGCAGCACAGTGCTGTGCAAAGGGCATGGCTGTGGGCTCAGACAGATGTATGTTCAAATCCTAGATCTCTTACTGTGTGACTTGGGGCAAAATAACCTTTCAAATCTTAGCCTCCCTGTCTGAAAAATGGGGAGCATATGCCAGCATCATAAAGGTTTTATGGAGTGACCCCTGGGTGCTCAGAGGTTGAGCATCTGCCTTCAACTCACGTCACGATCCCAGGGTCCAGGGTTTGAGTCCCACATCAGGCTCCCCACAGGGAGCCTGCTTCTCCCTCTGCCTGGGTTTCTACCTCTCTCTGTCTCTCCTGAATAAATAAATCTTTTAAAAAATAAAGGTTTTGTGGGGCTTAAATGAGAATTACGAAAGCCAACTGGCACGTGGCAGGCTGCAATAAAATAACAGCTCTTGTCCTGAGTTCTTCTGTGGAAGAGGTAGGTAAAGTACAGCACTTATTTGCCATGAACTCAGACGCAAATTTTAAGCTCTAAACACAACTGGCTCTTTCTTGTCCTGGATTCTTGTCAGAGGAAAAGCAGCAAGAGCATGAGTTGGAGACTACTTGCCAGGTTGGTTGTAGTTATCTCAATTTAGTTACTATTTTTGAAAGCTTCTCTTATGTACCTAGCATGATGCTCTATATCCCTGTCCCCTGTTGTGAAAGAATCTTAGGTCACCACTGCTAAAAAGGTCTTCAGTGTAGGGGCACCTACAGGGGGAAGCAGGCGAGTCCAGTCACCTGGCAAGTCAGCGGCTGTGCTAGGCCTCAGGCCCACACCTCCTGCCCCTCAGATCACAGCTCTGTGTCAATGTGATACCTCTGAATCCTCAACATTAAATGAAAAGGTCAGAGTTATCCAGAATGGCTGCAGGAAGGTGGCATAGACTAGAAAGCAAATTGTTTCCCAAACTCTTCTTTCTTTGCCCACAAGTCAGTCCTGAGCACAGATCCAGGGCCCTTTCTATCCAGGCTTTTGGTTTCCTTCCCCAACAGGTTCTGACAACTTTCTTCAACCTCAGTGTACTCTATCTCCACGGCAACAGCATCCAGCGGCTGGGAGAGGTCAACAAGCTGGCTGTCCTCCCGAGGCTCCGGAGCCTGACACTCCATGGGAACCCCATAGAGGAAGAGAAGGGGTATAGGTAAGTGCCCTGCCTGCCCCTGAAGCTGGGCTCCCCAGAGGGAAAGGAGTTGGGGGAAAAAAAAAAAAAGGAAAGGAGTTGGGAAAAGAAGAAATCCAACACCATCATTCTGCCATGCTGGGACAGGGAAGGGAGTAGAGACCTTCAGGCATTTCTATCAGTCAGGGGAAGCTCTGTCTCCCCCGAACTATACTTCAGTGCCTCCATTCCTCGTAGTTAGGGGAGATAGCAGCAACTGGTGGAGGGGAAAGGAGGTTGTGGTAGGGGACTGGCCCCCAGCCCAAGTCTTCCCCACAGGCAATATGTGCTGTGCACCCTGCCCCGTATCACCACATTCGACTTCAGTGGGGTCACCAAAGCAGACCGTGCCACAGCTGAAGTGTGGAAACACATGAACATCAAGCCTAAGAAGGTCCGGATCAAGCAGAATGCACTCTGAGGATCCCAGGGCCCGACCAGTCCTAAAGGCCTGAGGATGGTCAGTTTGGTTTAACAATAAAGGATTTGAGCAGTTGAGCAGATGTGAAGTCATCTGTGCGGTGTAAAAACGTCCTCCAACTCAGGCAGTTGTCAGAAGCTTCAGTCTTGCTTCGCTGAAAGATGGAGCCAGTGGAGGGAAAGGCCTGTTGGCCTGGGATGCAGGAGACCTGGGTTTACTGCTTGGCCTTGAGAAACTTACCTAATCTCGCTGGGCCCTTTTTTTGCTCTGCAGTTCAGGTATCTTGGGGTTAGAGCTGCTTCACAGAGCGCCAAGTTTCTTGGAGATGCCTCAGAGAAGATGGTAGGCTGTGATCTCTGAACCCCTCTTCCACTTCAATCAGATCTGAGTACTTCTAACTCTGTTTTATATGTGTGCATTCTGCCTAAGATTTCATTTGATAAAAAGAATCTTCTGCTTGAAAACAGTGGCTTGCTGGCTCTGTATCAAGTATCCTTTCTCTGCCTTTACCCTCTAACCCTGGGCTTATTGGTAATTCCACTGAACCTGAGACAGAGCCCCCAACGGTGACAACTGCCTCAGATTCAGGTTTTTTTCAGCTCTGATAGTAGTCCCATCACCAGAGAAGGGACAGGCAGTCTTATCCAACCTGAGGCTAGCCCAAGCCAAGTTCCAGCTAAAACCTGGGAACCCTGTACCCTTATCTCCTGGATTCCTCTTTGTGCCCCTAGAAGACGTAGCCCCTCCTCCCCCAAATCTCACTGCTCACAGACCACAAATAGTACTATAGGGTGGTGGGCAGGACAGAGGGGCTGCAACCAGCACACAGATGAATACACTTCCTTTATCGAGGGCGACAAACCAAAACGAAACCCCAAAACCCCAAACATGTAAAAACCCAGGGTGCTAGAAATACAAACTCAATTCATTCAAATTCAAGCTCGTCCAGACCCTGGTCACAAACCCTAGTGAGGTGCATGTGAGCACCAGGTCAGGGAGAGGGAGAAGGAGTGAGGCCAAGAGAAAGGGTGGGAAGGGGGCCCCTATAGGCCCCCTAGGGATCACCCTCACACTGGTATCTTCACCTTCCCAGTGACAGTGAAGACCTACCAGGCCCTAATCTTTTGACCCCCACCCCATCCCTGGCCAGGGCTTTGAACACCAGTCCCAAATGGTTCTGCCCTCCCTTGCTCTGTCCTCATTTGCTCAGGCTTCCAGCCTCACTCTTCTCCTCCTCCACACTCTTCTCTGTGATTAGTAGCAGGTTAGGGTACTGTGTGAGCCGCAGTGAGGCTGGGGGCCCAGGGGAGGCAGGGTGGAGACGGGGTGAAGAGAGGAGAAGAGCTGTCCAAGGATCCCTCTCTTCATGGGATCCCAAACTGTACAACCAGCTCCTCTTTTGCGTCCACTCGGATCTGAGAAAGTGCACTGTAGGCATAAGCAGCTATCCTGGAGACCTGAGAGGGACCAGGGACGAGAGCAACAGAGAGACACAGTGAGAAGAGAGATCCGGAAAGCCGGGGAAGGGGGATCGGGTAGCAAGAGAGGAGGGGGTGGTGGGGGACAGGAAGCCAAAGAAAAAGGTAATGACGGGAAAGACAGAAAAGTACAAAGCAGAGAAAGAGAATAAAGGTAGAGAGGGGAAGATACAAAGTAAGGTGAGAGTGAGTGGGGCATTCGAGCTACCAGGCTCCCTAACTCCACTTCCCTACCGCCTCTGAGACAGAGAGGGTGAGCCCTCTGCCACAGCCCAGCTATAAGGGAAGGGTAGGCGCGGGCGGGCTCAGGGGTGGCTCACCTGCTGCAAATCGGAGAAGGGGATGGGCTCGCTGGCCAGCACTTGGTGGGGCTGGCTGGTGAGAGATGGCAGCGGTGGCAGCTTCTTCCAGTGGGTCAGGCTGCTGCTCAGCACAGCCAAGCGGGTGCTGGCCAAGAGGGAGGACGGCGGGGAGCGGTCAGGCCAGTCTGCTCTGCCCAGCCCAGCCCAGCCCAGGCAAGCTTCAGTCCCTTGGGCCAGAGGAACAGGGTGACAGGCACCTCTGCTCACCACAAACTCACTTCAGGCCCACCTCCCTTGGCCTCCGCACCCTTGAGGGCCACGGGGCAAACAGGGCTGACACGAACATCTGCTGAGGTAGCGGAGAGATCTGTCGTCCATCTCCTGGGCTTCACCCAAACCAGAAGCCTGGCCTGGGGCCCAGGCTCCAAAGCTGGATAAGGGGCAGGGAGGAGCCCAAGGAGCCTGAAGGGGGGACCCAAGCTGGCCAGGTCTCACCTGTACTGCCTTGCCCGATCCATGTACTCATGCTGCTCCATGCCCTGGGAGTCCGCAGCAGACACGTCAATGATGTTGCTTTGGGGAGAGGAGGCAGAGGGAACATGACAGGTGCTTCAAGAGGGACACACGGGATTCACTGCCAAGTGCCAACTCCAGGGCTATCTGACACCACTGGCCCTGCCCGCCCAGTGGAGTAGGACTGGGCCCAGAAGCACCTCTTGCCACTGACTTTGTCCCATCCCCCATGTCCTGGGCCCTTTCCCTCTGTCCATCCTTTAACATGGATAGAGAAGCTCTGCCCAGGCTTGGTCCTGTGGTGCTCACCTGGCTGTTTTAGCAAGGATGGAGGAGAGCAGGGCCTGCTCATCTGTGCGGGTGGGAGGCAGGCTGTGGTAGTTGGGCTCAGCTCCATTGAGGGCTTTGGTAGGGGGACTGCTAGGGTCCAGCAGCAGCTTCCGTTCCTCTCGGTCCTAGGTGAGGTGATAGGAGAGAAGTCAGCCCTGGACCCTTTAGTCCAACCTGCCTTTCCTGGGCTCTTCTCTCAGCCCAGCTCTGACCCTGAAGCACCAAAAAATACCCTAAGTGCCCAAGTGTATGGCATGTCAGCTAAGACTCAGTCCTGCCTGCCCTCAGGAGCTCAGCTGAGTTGGTGGTCTAGAATGAATCAAAGTGGAACCAAGCAGTCCTAGAGGCCCTGAAAAGATGGACACAGGCACAAAGCATATATTCAGTAACAGGTCTAGAGCTTCAGAAAACAGTCCAGCACCTGACAGACAAAGGATACTGGAAGCTGGAAGCCAGAGGAATGAGGTCTAGAAACTGCTGCAGGTCAGGAGCCTAAGAATGGCACTCCTGATCCCCAGGCCAGGCCCTCCCCAGCTAGCTGGCTGCTCCCACGACAGACGCCCTGAGAACCCAGACAGTTCTATTCCTCGTATAATGTCAGGGCAGGAGTCCCAGTCTCTGGGTCACACAGTCCCAAGTGTGCCCCCTTCTTGAGGGCAGGTCCCTTCTACTCACAGGTATTCACTCTCTTCTGATGTCCTCTTTGTATATGACTCCCAGGACTATACTTGGTGCCCCTGGTGAAGCCTGGCCTGACACTGGAGCTGTTCCCTCCCTTGCCAATCCACCACACCTCTGTTATTGTGGTTTTGCTGATTTTCCGTAGTCCGTGTTACTGCTAGCCTATGCTGATAATCAAACCCCCAGAATTAACCTGGGGCCAAACCAGGTCTCCCTGGTCCTTCACAATTCTGTGTATATTTCCCCTCGTTCTTTCAGTCCCTCGTTCTCATCTACCACAATGTCTCCGGGTACCACCCTGCTTTGAGCCCATTAGCAGCAAATCCCTGCTGGCTTTGTGTCAGCTTCAAATTGGATAAGCAGACTTGCTGGTTATCTATCCAAGCCATAAAGGGCAAGGGTGCCCAGGACAAAGCCAAGGACAAGGGGCCTATCCTGCCTAATGCTGACTCACCGACCCTTAGTGCCAGACCACCAGTGCTCCACTCCAGGCCGCTCTCAGTTCCTACCACAGCCCTTCCCGTGGAGGGCTCCTGACTCCACAACCCTCCTTACACAGGGCCACTTCCTCCCGCCCCACCCTAGGCAGGCCCAGCGTTTTCACAACACTCTTCCTCAAGCCCAGGGTGCCCAAGTGTCCCCAGTTCCCCACAACAGGAGACAAAAGCTGTAGGACTCTGCCCTATCCCCTTAAAAACACGGCCCCTCCCCCTTAAAAACACAGGCTAAGTATTAAAGAGCTAGAAAGACAAAAGGCTTGCCACAGACCGAGCTATCTCACAGAAAAGCTAGCTCCATCACGAACCCTGAGTTTGCTTCCTGGGTGTCATCCTTCCCCCAGCCCTACTCGAGACAGATCTGCCTGCAAGACGGAGCATAAGCTTCCCATCGGGTTGCTCAAGAACAAAGTTGTTTTCTGGAGACCTAGACTCCCAGAGGAGGCTGGGCTACTCCCATCAGAGTGGACAAATAACGTCATCCCACCCTCAACAGGCAACTGCAGCAGGGAAGAGGTTTTCCATACCAAGGGCTGTCCCTGAGTCAGTGTCAACCCAGGAGTCAGGGCTTCACTGTCTGCCCTAGACACATAGATGTGGCTTGCCCATGACTAGCCACCTGGTCTACGGGCACAGGTTTGAAAGAGACAGCTTGGTCCAATGTATAAAGCACATGGCTTGGTATCAAGACACCGTGACTATGGCACTATTCGGCTCTCTGTCCTTGGCTAAATCACTTAGTCTCTCTAAACTTTTTCCTTGCCTTTATTTTTTTTTTTTTTCCTTGCCTTTAAATACAGGACCTGTACCTATACGACAAACGTTTGGCAAAAATCAAATGAAAGAACTATAAAAGGCCTTTGAAAAATGTGTAATAGGTTTCTTTTTATTATAATAAAGGAGTAGAGATGAAAGTGGGAGAGGGACTCTGAGATAGTGAATGGTATGGTATAGACCTTTGCCACACGAAGCCTCAAATCACCCAGCACTGATCAAGCACCTCTCTGGGGGGTTAGAAACAGAAGTGAGAGCCTGTCAAGAAGAAGATGAAATTCAGGAAAGCAGCAAGCCTAGTTCTCCCAACTAGAAGCCAATATTCTTTATTAGAAGACACTAATTCTTCTTGACTCTTTCCTTGCAAGAGTCTGTATTATCCTGCGGGGATGATTTCCCACTACCCTTGTTTTCCCAGTAGACGGGAATACTGTCTCCTCTAAGAGACTGAGGTGAACTGAGGAGTAGTAGGCATTAAGTATGCCTAACATGGGATCCCTGGGTGGTGCAGCGGTTTAGCGCCTGCCTTTGGCCCGGGGCCCGATCCTGGAGACCCGGGATCGAATCCCACATCGGGCTCCCGGTGCATGGAGCCTGCTTCTCCCTCTGCCTGTGTCTGCCTCTCTCTCTCTCTGTGATGACTATCATAAATAAATAAATAAATTTTTTAAAAAAAGTATGCCTAACATAAGGCATAGGAAATAAGATGTGTTCATTGAGTGTTTGGAAAATTAATGAGGCCCAGGAGCTACCCATGCCTCTCAAACAAATGACATTTCCTAGCCTTAAGTCCTTAATCCAAAATAGGTTCATGTGAGTGACTGAGGAAAGACCTACTTCGCAAATACTAGTAATATAGTCCATTTCTGTGACCATCTTCCCCACCAGACTCTGAGCTACTTGCAGAAATCTTTCTATCGTCTCTGCGTCTAGAATGTGTTGAAATGCAGAATCCAGGCTTAGAGGCAATCAAAAAGGTGATGGCAAAGAGCTTGAGACTTCATTCTTGGGAAGGTCTCCCCACTCCTAAAAAGAGATAGGCAGGCAGGGCAGGGTTTAAGGTGTGAGAAGTGAGAATGCACCAAGTGGAAGAGGGAGAATGAAAAACTGCACAAGTTTTCCAGCTTAATCTCTTGTGCAAAGGCATCAGATCTACAAATTCCCAGGACAACTACTCGTCTAGCTGAAGGAACCCTCAGGCCCCAGGCAAAAACTGCACGAGGCAGGCAAAACTGTGCTCCCCATCCCATCTCTCTCATTTAATCCAGCCAGAGCAGAAACCCACTTTGTAACTTCCCAACTTCCCACATATCTCGATGTCATTGTCTCTATTAAATTCTTCACTGGTCAATTCAAATGCCACCTACTTCCAGACGCCTTCTCTGACCCCAAATCAGCAGTGACCTTCCTTCTCCAACCCCAGGGGCTGAGAGCAGACACAGATTCCTGATTCATGCAGGACAAACTAATTCTGAGCCTCAGTTTACCCATCCCTAGAATGGATTCACAAAGCCCGCTCCTACAAGCACAGAAAAAGCACAGAAAACTGGTGAGACCATGTTTCCCAGAGACCTAGGCTGAGGATCCTGAAGGCTATAAAGGTTTAAGGGTAGGATAAGATGAAAGGGGTGGGAGCGAGCGGGACAAGCACCTGCCTGCACACCCCAGTGCGGAGACTGTAGAGAAAGCTGGGGCTTTAACAGGGGTAGGAGCCCGGCCGGGCGTCCCCTCTGTAATCTGTCCCCTCCCGGCCGCCGTACTATATGAGCCCCGCAGTCCTGCTCCCGCTCTTCTGCAGGTTTTCTTCTGAGCCCGACGCCCCAGTCTCGCAACCCTCATTCCCGAGCCTCGCCCGCCGCGGCCGCACCTGGTCCGAGTCCTCGTTCTCGCTGCTGTAGCAGCACCCCATGGCCGGGGTCGGGCCGGGCGCTCAGGCCGAGCCGAGGAGGGACGGCGTCCGTCGGGAGCCCTTCCGGTCACATGACCCGTGGCTACAGCCAGCAGGCAGCCACCCTCCTCCTCGCCTATCCCTTCCCAGAGCCGCGCCGCGGCCGCCGCCACCCCGGCTTCCGGCCCCGCCTCCACCGCGTGATCATCGCCAACCAATGGGAAGGCTCGCTTCGCTTGACAAGACTCGAGGCACATGATGCGAGAAAGGGAGGGGCGGATCACATGACTTCAGCCTCTGCCCAGTTTCAGAGATCGAGGCTTCGTCCACCGGCTCTGGGGGCTCTTCTCTGCGGCCGGCCCTCGTGCTATGTGGTTGCGTGGCTGCCAAGCTACCTCTCTGGGCCAGTGAGTGAACTTTTACCAAAAGCTATTATGATTTGGTCTCCTAAATGCCATGCGAGGGGCGATTGGAATTGACGCCCTACGCTTCTAGAGCACACAAGTCTCTGTGTACATTGGATCCAGATGCCTAGCGTCCAGTTGGGGGACACATAGAGTGTGGCACCCAATGGAGTTCTCACCCTGGACTAAGGATCGACAACTTACTGGAAGAAGAGCCCTTACTCCTACACAAACCAAGGCAGAGCAGAGCTCAAACCTGGAAGAGATAGAGGCCACCTCGCCGTCTTTGCCCTTAGGCACGTCTCTTCAATCTTGCTTGGTTTTCTTAAGCAACCATAGTAATCTAACACACAATGCTCTTTTCTTAGAACCATCCTATATTTTCCCTTGGACGCTGAACACAGGTCCACGTCTGTCATTCAAGATCTTGCAGAGCCTCTTACCTGCCTCCCATTCCAGCATCTGAGTCACGGGGGCTGGTGGTGGTGCAGGAATCGGAGTAATGCCTCGCCAGCCAGCCGTAAGAAAGAAAATATTTGCAGTTTCCTGACAGACCCTCTGGACTTTCCACACGAGGCCTTGTACACTGTCTCCCTACTAGGTGTCTCTTCTGTCTTCAAGCCTCACTACAAACAGTAACCTCCTGATTGCCATCTCCAATCCCATTATTTGGGCATCCTCAGCTCCCTGTGCTTAATCCCTATCCCATACGGATTTCTTCATTTATTGAATCAAGTAATTATCTGTAATGTGCCACACAATGTTCTGTCTAGATATACAGAGGTTCACAAAAAAGCCTAAAGTGTATCAGTGGAGTACTGGATTATGTTTTATTCTCCTTTTCTGGATCAGTCTCTTCCTCCAAACTTGGGAGTTCCTGGAGGAAAGGAACAAGATCTGACCCCTCTCTGCTACCCACACCCCGGCATTTGCTTAGACAAAATGTCAATTGAATTTTGAATTGAGTAAATTACAGCCTCCCATTACCTTGGGTCACACCATGTCCCCTGTCCTGGGAGGGGACATACAAGGAGTTAGAGGAGAGGTCACTGAACCCAGTAGCTCTTAATACCCCTCAGATCAAGACCCTGAAATTCTGTAAATTCTTACATGGCTTGAGAAGGGTAAGAGTCAGACCCACCTTGTTCCTGCAGCTAGTAACTTGAACTGCAGGTCTCAGGTGACAGCAGCAGCTTCTGCATCAATAATTGAGAGCAGGTCCAGCCTGCCTCAGGGTTCTCTAGCCCCAAGGACTCCCCCTCCTGTCCTATGCTCTGATCTTCCCCCAGCCGGAGCCTCCAGCCCAGGTAAGCAGGGCTCTTGAGTGTGGGTTCCCAAGCATACCAGTTCAAACTCACTATCACTCACCTACTCACATCCACTTTTACACTCTTGCTTTCAATTTTAGTCCCCACCATCACCAGAGGCCTCACAAGGGGCAGATGTGGAGGAAAGGGAGGATCATCCAGGGTATGCAAGAGGAAAGAGCACTTATCCCCCATCGGGGCCCTGGAAGAAGAGGCTCGAGCTTGGGGGGACAGTGGGTGCTGTATGTGTACACGCTTGTAAAAAGAATTCTGAAAGAGAACAGAAAAGGCAAATGCAGGGGAGGAGGCATGAAAGGACTGGAGAAGAGACAGAGACTCAGGGACTCCTCCCAACCTCAGGAAAGAACAGATGGAGGGGTGGGAAGGAATTGCATCCTAACACCCTATGGAGTGTTTTGATTGCCTTTTACTGAGGCAGCACACAAGGCCCGAAGGGGTTTCTGACTACAAAGTTGTGCTCTTTTGCTCCACATTAATGGGTCAGAGGAGACAAGGCAGAGGGGAGGCTGGGTGGGGGATATCTCAGGGGACTATGGAAAGTGGTCCAGAAGAGGTGACTAAAGAGATGAGGGGAAACGGATGGAAGAAGCACGGTGAAGATAGGACCAAGGGGCAGAAGTGGGAAGAGGTGGTTTGGGGATGGATGCAGAACACAGACTAGCATGAAGTCCTTGAAAGTAAGTACATGGTTTTGGCATTGAACCAATTCAGATTCAAATCCCCATTTTGCTGTGTGACTATGGGCAAAAGACAGCCTTTCTGAGCTATGGTTTGTAAAACATAGGGACAATTAATACAAATGACAAATGGTGGATGTGGGTTTCCCTCCCTGCCTCTTCTCACCTCAGAGCCCTGGTGGGGACCATGTCCCCCGCCATCGCACTGGCCTTCCTGCCACTGGTGGTGACATTGCTGGTGCGGTACCGGCACTACTTCCGACTGCTGGTGCGCATGGTCTTGCTGCGGAGCCTCCGAGACTGCCTGTCAGGGCTACGGGCTGAGGAGCGGGCCTTCAGCTATGTGCTCACCCACGCCCTGCCTGGGGACCCCAGTCATATCCTCACCACCCTGGACCACTGGAGCAGCCACTGCGAGTACCTGGGCCACATGGGGCCTGTCAAAGGTCAGTGTTCCTTACCCTTCTGCTCCAGGCAGCACCCCTAAGATGGTAAGGAAGGTCTGGGACCTACCACTGCCTACTGGGTGCATTGGGCAGGTTCCTGATCCTCTGAGTCTCTCTTTTCTCCTCCACAAATGAGGGGGCTGGGCAAAGCTATTCATTCATCTAACAGTTATTGCCACCACTTTTGTACTAGGCCTGTACTAAGTGCTGGGTTGGAAAAGGAGGCAGAGGCCACACAGATGAATCAACCACAAATGTTGGCCTCAAAGGGGACAGTACAAAGGGGACAACCATCTCAGCATATAACTCATAACTTTGTAATTATCTGTGCTAAGTATTTCTCCCCCAATCACGGAGGCTCCTACATCCCATTCAGAGTAATGCCTGGCTTTGTTGGAGTCCCAGGTCCTGGCACAAGTGATTTTACTTTATTTCAATTTTTATTCTATTATTTTATTTTTATTTTTATTTTTTATTTATTTATTTATTTATTTATGATAGGCAACAGTGAGAGAGAGAGACGCAGAGACACAGGCAGAGGGAGAAGCAGGCTCCATGCACCGGGAGCCCGATGTGGGATTTGATCCCGGGTCTCCAGGATCGCGCCCTGGGCCAAAGGCAGGCGCCAAACCGCTGCGCCACCCAGGGATCCCTATTATTTTATTTTTAGATTTTATTTGAGAGTGTGCACAAGTCAGGGAGAGGGGCAGAAGCAGAGAGGGAAGCAGACTCCTTGCTGAGCGGGGAGTCCAACTTGGGGCTCGATCCTAGGACCCCAAGATCATGACCTGAGCTAAAGGCAGACACTAAACCGACTGAGCTGCCTGGGCACCCAGCACAAGTGCTTTTAGAGTCTGAAGAAATTTTTCCAATTCCAAGGTTAGAAAGATATTCAATGAACAAAATAAGAGGAAATGAAACTGGATGTTCTAGCAACAGTCTCTCAGAAGCCTGTGGCTCTTTCTGTTTGAGCCCTCCTGGAGGAAGCAGACCCTAGAATTGCTTTCAGCTTGGCCAAGTAGATAAGGACAGGGGAGGGGAAGGGCAGAGCCAGCCACATACACTGGTGCAGCATGAAAAAATGAGCCAGCGCTGCCTTGGTTGACTTTGGGCACACTGTTTGGGAGGGCTGTGGTAGAGGCTACAGATGGAAGAATGGAAAAGTTGGATAGGATCAGGTCCAGGAAGGTCCTGAATGTCAGGCTAAGGATCTCAAGTTAAATCTCAAAGGCCTTGAGGATCACAGGAACTAAGGAGCAACAGGGTCAGATTTGTTTGTTGGAAAGATGCCTAATGGCTGGTATGAAGTGAAACTGAAAGAGGGGAAGGGAGAACCAGTGGGGCAGCTAGAGCTGTAGTCCGAGAGGAGACCCCAGCTGGTTGGGGCTGCAGTGAGGCAAGTGGGCATTCGAGATCCTTTTCTATCAGGGACCCCAAATCCATCTCCCATGTCTGCTGTAACAGCCATCTTCCCCTCAGGTCAGATCCTGACGCGACTGGTGGAGGAGAAGACCCCTGCGTGTGTGCTGGAGCTGGGCACCCACTTCGGGTATTCCACACTGCTTCTTGCCCGTGCTCTGCCCCCTGGGGGCCGCCTTCTCACCGTGGAATGGGACCCACGCATGGCAGCAGTGGCTGAAAAACTCATCCGCCTGGCTGGCTTTGACGAGCGCATGGTCAGCACCCACCTCCTTTCCACCCCCAGCCTTGCCCTAGCCAAGCCTCCCCAGTAAAGGAATCCCACCCAGGGGAAAGCAGCAGCTCCATTCCACATAGGGGACTGGGACCTTGGATGATGTGTGAACTCCTGTCCCCCTGTTCCAAGTCATTTGTCATATTTGCTGCTGGATGACAAAGGAGCAGTTAAGAGGAAGGTCTCTGGAGCCTAGCAAACCTGGGTCTGAACCCTTAGTCTAGTCTACCTCTTGTGACCTTTATGACCTAATTTCCTGAATCTCAGCTTCATCACTGCCAGAATGGAAATCACAATACTGATCCTGACCTCTTGGGTCTGTTCTGAAAACAGAGGAAATCTGAGAACACTCATGGGGACTTAGGCCAGGACCTGGCATAAAGTAAGCCAGATCCTGGGGGAGGTGGTCTGGTTTGGGAGACAGTCCCTCCCACCCTCACCTCCAGCTCCTCCCACCCCTACAGGTGGAGCTCATTGTGAGTAGCTCAGAGGAGGTGATCCCATGTCTACGAACCCAGTACCAGCTGAGTCGGGCAGACTTGGTGCTCCTGGCACACCGGCCCCGATGTTACCTGCGAGACCTGCAGCTGCTGGAGGCCCATGCCCTGCTGCCAGCTGGTGCTACTGTGTTGGCTGACCACGTGCTCTTCCCTGGTGCACCTCGCTTCCTGCAGTATGCCAAGAACTGTGGCCGCTACCGCTGTCGCCTCCACCACACTGGCCTCCCAGACTTCCCTGCCATCAAGGATGGCATAGCCCAGCTCACCTATGCAGGGCCTGGCTGAGGTCCAGGCCCAGGGGTACTTACTGCTGCCCCTCCACCCCCATCCAAACAAGGACCTCAGGACATCTCCTCCCCTCTCTGCTTGTGGCCTGACACATGCTGGGCTCAGGGATGGGGAGGCTGTCCTCCCACCTTTGCCCTACTCCAGTTCCACACTGACGAGGCGTCAAGTTAGGTCAGACTGCTTGGTCTCACTGGCCCCTACCTATCCTTCCAGAGAGACCTATGGATTAACAGGCAAGAGTCCTGAGCTCCCAACCCAACTCTATCACTGATTTTCTGGATGACTCCAAGGGAATCCCTGGGCTGCTCTGAGATTTAATCTGCTCTCCTAATACCAAGGAAGCTGTCTGGAAGAGCTCCAGGGGCCCCCCATCTCTGAGACTCAGAAAGCCTGCCCTCCCCAGCCCATGCAGTTCCAGGTGGGATCAGAGGAAACAGAGAAGCTCTGAAGGAATGTATGGATACAAGCTGGGCCAGAGGAAACGGACATGAAGCCTGGGCCCATGGCTAGGGCCACCCTGGCCTTGCTTAGCCCTGGACCACATGGTCAGGTAGGCTTGCCTGAAGTCCCTTGTGTGCCCTCTTCCTAAAGCTCAAGAGAAGATGCTGGATTCCTCTGCACCCCACCAACAAATAGGGAATAGACACGGGGGGAAAAAATCAGTCCTGTGTCTTTATTCAAGAGAGTTAGAAAGAGATTATACCTGGCAACCAAAGGGTGAGGTACTAGGCAGAAAGGTGGGTTGGGCTCAGGCCCTGGGGAATCACGGGCAAACTGATGGCCTGGGAGGAGCCAAGGAGACCAGTTCCTGGCAGCAGCTGAAGAGATACCCAAGGGTGAGCTTTCAGGCACTGGGGCAATCAGCTGGTTCTGCAGAGGATGCAGGGTAAGTTGGGCTGGCCTGGAATTTACCTGAGGCCACCCTGCCTTGTCTACCTAGATCATCCACTGGTCCTGATCCTGTTCGTTGCCTTCCATGTCCACCTGGAGAGAAGGCTGGGTGTGGGTGGGGAGGGGCCTCAGCCACCCAGCCAGCCCCAGTCCCAGATCTTGCCCGTCTGGCACCAGAGTCTCTGTACCTCTTGGCCACCAATTAGTTAGGTCAGGGGCAGGGGCCCTCCCCCACACCTCTACCTACCTCATTGACCTCTCCATCATCTGGTGACTCATTGTAGTCATTCATCTCATCCATGTCCTGCATATCCTCATCATCCTCTGAGTCCTCTTCACTATCCTCGTCGTCATCTTCATCCTCTTCTTCTTCATCATCATAGTGCTGGTGAGACAGGGGAAAGACTATAGGCCCTATAAGAGTGCCTGGACCAGCTCAAGGTCCACTTGGAGCCAGTCTTTGGGGCCAGTGCATGACCCTCCATTCCCCAACCTTTCTCTGCTCCTTTGAGTCTAGCAGGCTGATGCATGTTCTATAGGACCTTAGTGCTGGGTTCAATGGCCACCACTCTACACCCTCTTTATAGCCTCCATCCAGAGCTGAACACCACAACCGCTCTGAGGTCAGAGGCAGGACCTTCAGAAGTAGAGCAGAGCTTTAGTCCACCTGGGCTCCACACAAGCCCTACCTGCTGGAACCACTCACCTCTGAGGCCGGCTTGCCAATAGGTACCAGGTTGTTGTCTTTCTCTGCAATACTCTGGAGCTGTAGCCAAATCAGGTGGAGAGCAGAGTCAGAGCCTGAGCAGGACAGGTCAGGGACATGAGACTGGCCTACTCTGCCCCTAAGAAGTCCCCTCAAGGGTGAAGCTTCCTTCCAGTTGCCAGAAAGAGCCAATCTCTTTGTCTCTTATCATCTGCCACTTACTTATAAACTCGATCCAACTACGTCAACTCTCTTAGGAGGAAACTGTGGCCTCCTAAGATGATGGTGAGGGTAAAGTGAGAGACTATCAGTCTAGAATAAGGCACCTACTAGGACCTCAATAAAGTCAAAATTATTATTTCTTATGTTTCAGAGGAAAGAGCCTTGGCCTCCAATCTGGCTCAGAAGTCTCACGGGCCCACAGTAAGTCAGGGTAATACAAAGATGTGAATCTAGGCCTCCTGCCTCCCAGTTTGATTGTTCCCAGTTCAGGGCAAAAAGCTCCTCCAAGAGGCTCCACCACTGTGCTAGGTCCTTACTCACCCAGGCCTGATGCTGTTGTTCTTGCTGCTGCAGCTCTGTCTCCTCCACACAGGGTCGATCCAGATTAAACCACAATGTCTCAGTCACACGGGGGAAGAGTGAGGGAAACAAGGTGGACATGGCTCCTAGACTGAGGTAAAGGGCCAGGTGAATCCAGCTGTCAGATGTGTTTGGTTTTGGGTTTTATTTGGTTATAGTTTGATTTGGGGATGGGGTGGAGTAGAAGGTAGCAGGGAAATAGCTCTTCTCTGTGGGAATCAAACAGACCTGGGTTTGAGTCCTGGCTCCACCACTTACTAGCTGTTTGACCTTGGCCAAGTCACTTAACCTCTATGAGCCTCAGTTTCCTCATCTGTAAAATGGGGGGAATAATAACAATTATACCACCCTCATACTTATTCTGATAAATTACTTTATGGAGAAGTAAAGTAGTTCAAGGGGAGGCGGGGAGGGGAATGGAAGCCAAATGTAGAGCTATGAATCCAGAATGCAGACTGGCATTACAAAATCAGAGGCAGCAGGGCTCCTCTGGTCCTATCGTTACCTCCTCCAAACACTAAGACCTACTTTTTGCCCCTCTATGATGATCCATACCATACTTACCCAGTGTCAGAAATTTAGGACACTAACCACCTCTCTCATGAACCAGCTAAACTGGGGTGGGGTGCAGCAGGGTTCAGGAAGACATTCTAAAGGCATGAGTAAATGAATGAATAAGTAAATGGAAAGCTGAATGAACTAACGTGAATGGATAATGTAAATTCGGCACGGATTAAAAGCAGCTGAGGGGGACCGGAAAGGTCCCAGAGAATTTGAATTAAAACCTTTCAGCTCACAGGAAAATTGAGGCCCTGCGACAGGCAACGACTGACTCTAGGTCACAAGTGAGCTGGGGCATCATATTCCGCGGGGAAGAAATCGAGGCCAGGCACTAGAGGAGATGAGCAGGAGAAATAGACCGACGTCTACTTCTGCTTTTGCCCTAAACTCATTTAGCCGATCCCGGGCCCGCCGCTGCCCTTCCGTGAACCTCAGCTTCCCGGGCCGTGTCAGCAGCACAACAAGCCACCCTCACTCCCGGCCGGTCGTAGGAGAGGCCAGACCCCGAGGCTCCGAAAGCCCCCTCCTCGCCGCAAAGCCCCCGCCCACTCTTTGCTCATTATGATAATGACCGCGGGGTGGACCAACACGAAGAATGCAGGGGCGGGATTCGAGCAGGCATTTACCCTTATAGGGCTGCTAATCGCGAAAGGAGCGGGGCCTGAATGGGGCCAATTAACTGGGAGGAATGGTGGGTGACAGAAACGGACACCAATGAGGGACGGATCTCGGGCGACTGGGTGGGGCTTAGCCTCGAGGAAGCGGCCAATGAACTGGAGCTCTTTAATGTGGAAAGGAGTCGGAACGTGGAGCCCCTGAGAAGCCGGGTCAGGACCGCGGGGGTCCTCCGGGAGAGGGAGACGAGAAGGGGCAAGGAGACAGAGGCCGCAGCCTGGCTTCCGTACTTACCGCGCCAGGAGGCGGCAGCCGGCGGCGACCCGGAAGCACTTCTCTCTGCCCGAGCGGAAGAACCCACCAGAGCCCGGGAACCACCAACGCATGCGCCTTTGCTCTCCTTTTGTTTCCCGCTCCCGCCCACCCCACCGGATGTGACGTTACACATCTCAGCACGTAGTTGAGGTTGGAAATTTGCATACTCCGTTGGCCCCTCCTTGAGCCTCCGCCCTTCGGCTTCCCCTGCTGCCCGCCCCCCCGCCAACGGCCCCATCGAACCCCGCCCATTCGTCCCTAGCCAGGATCTGCTTGCCAAGCCCTGCTGGAAAATAGCTGGCAGCAGCTACCTGCTTTAGCACTGGAACTCTTTGTCCTGCCGCGCGTCCCAAGAAAATTCGTTTGCTTCTACCCCCAAATCGCGGGGCGATATTATGCCCCTTCTGTCTGTCTTTTCTCACCCTCAGCTTCTTGGTTGGTGCATGTATGTATGACTTCAGCAGAAATAGTTGAGTCGCTACTGTATTCCAGGCTCTGCTAGAAGCTGGGGATGAATCTAGATCACGGTCCCTGCCCCCGTAGACCTCACAGTCCAGGGGAGAAGCCAGGCTCCACAGACCCACAGTGGACTCAGCGGTTTCTTACGACTGCCTGTCCAGCTCTGCATCTGAGTTCATGTACGGGTTTCAGTGACCAGTCAGCCTCAGGACACCACTTTTGGGGAATTCAGTTGCCCTTTCCGGGACTGGTTTAAATACCTTTAGTGGTCAGCCTCGTCATCTCTCCCAGTCCTTTGTTGATGAGTCTGTTCTGGCAACCGCTGAGTCAGCCTCCCCTTCAGAGATCATGCCTTCTGTCAAACGGCAGTTCTTCGAACCCAACCCCCCATTAAGCTCCATCACCCACCAGCCTCTTCTAGAGCTAGCAATCATCCCTGATTCCGCTCCTGACCACTCCAGATGTGTGAGCTTTAACAAGTCCTTTTTCCACCCCGGTCTGGATTCAGTTTCCTCTTCAACCATAAACTTCATAAACTGCGCATCCTTCCTCTTATCCTGGACTGATGGGAGGATTTGGTGAGACTACATGTTTAAGTGGTAGTGTACTGTGTATGTTAACGTGATTGTGTTTCCAAGCAGTTCTGGTAGTCATGAAGCTTTTCATTAAAGAATAAAATTTGGGGCAGCCCCGGGTGGCTCAGCGGTTTGGCGCCGCCTTCAGCCCAGGACCTGGTCCTGGAGACCTAGGATCGAGTCCCAGGATCGAGTCCCACGTCGGGCTCCCTGCATGGAGCCTGCTTCTCCCTCTGCCTGTGTCTCTGCCTCTCTTTCTGTGTCTCTCATGAATAAATAAACAAAATCTTTCTTAAAAGTGAAGAGTAAAATTTGCCTCTTGGAAATGTCCACCTTTTTCATTCATTCATTCTACAAGTACGTACTTAGTGCCTTACTATATGCCTGTCACTAGTCTAAGTAGTGGGTATACAATAGGGAACAAAACAGATGCCCCCCAACAATCTCCATGCAGCTTCCATTCTAATAGGAGAGATAAACAACAAAGAAGATAAACAAAATACAGTTTTAAGATTGGGATTGCAGGATTGCAGTAAATAACCTAGGAGAGGGGCACCTGGGTGGCTCAGTGGTTGAGCATCTGCTCCCAGGAGGGTCCTGGGATCAAGTCTCACATCAGGCTCCCACATCAGGCTCCCTGGGATCAAGTCTCACATCAGGCTCCCTGCAGGGGGCCTGCTTCTCCTTCTGCTTATGTCTCAGGCTCTCTCTGTGTGTCTTTTATGAATAAATTAGCAAAATCCTTAAAAAAAAAAAAACTAGAAAAAAAAACATAAATCAGAGAAGCAGGGAGGGGAGGGGTTTTATTTTAGATAGGGGGGCCAAGGAAAACCTTACTAGGAAGGTGACTTTTGAGCAAAGGTCTAAAGAAAAAGCCGGGGGTGCAGGGGTGGCGAGCACTGTTCTGATATTTAGGGAAGAGCATTTCAGAGAGAGAACAAGTGCAAAGGGTCTAGAATGGCTGAAGCATAGTGTACTACGGTGAGAGCTGCAGATGAGGACGGAGAAGTAGCAGGAGCCAGATAGTACAGCCTTGTGAGTCACAATAATGACTTTAGCTTCTACTCCATGTTGAGAATCCTGTGAAGGGTTTTGAGCAGAGGATCCACACAATCTGATTTACATTTTAACAGAGTTAACTCTGGCTGTTCTATGAAGAATAGATTCAGGAGGGAGAGTGGCAGAAGCAGGGAGACCAACTGGGAGCCTATTACAATAATCCAGAGGTGGGGGATAAAAAGTGGTTGAATGTTGAATATATTTAGAGGGTAGGGACAAGAGAGCTTGCTGACAGATTGGATGCAGAATATCAGAGGAAGAAAGGAGCCAAGATTTTTGAACTGAACAACTGGGAGACCAGCGTTACCATTTCTTGAGATGGGAAAGACAAGGGAGATGTTGTTTTATGTAGGGAACTATCTGGAGCTCATTTTTGGGTGTGTGCAGAGTTTAAAATGCTCATTAGAGTACAGATGGTGAGAGGGCAGGAGGAACAGGGGGCAAGAAGTCTGAGGTCAGGGGAGAGATCTAGACTGCAGATATCAATTTGGGAGTTATCAGCACATAGATGGCATTTAAAGCCATGAGATGATATGAGATCATCAAAGGAATGAGTGTAGATGGAAAATAGTTTCCTTCAACATTCATCATTTAAGGAAACTAGGAGAAGCATCAGATCAGACTGAGGGGGTCCAAAAATATAAGTAGAAACGCAGGCAAGCTGGGTGGTATCCTGTAAGCCGAGTACAGAAGAGGTATGAGGAAGGAGGTGATGCTCCCCTACAGCCTTGTTCTGTACAAATTGATTCTATTGTATCCCTAGCAGACCAGAAATTCTTGAGGGCACAGACTTGAGTGGTTTCTATGTCCCCAGGACTCAGACTGATGTCTCCCTTCTCCTGGATCCCTTACCTGTTCTTCCTGTGGCCTATGTCCCCATGAGTCCTCCTGCTTCTTTTCCTTATAGACTCCCTACCTCCAGCACCCTTTGCCTCCCATGCTTCCTGACAGCTCTGGCCTAATGGAAATCCTCCTGTAACCTAGAGTTTCTTACCAAGGTCCAGCCAGGTTCAACATGCCACAGTGACTGGTTAGCTTGGGGGAGGGAAAAAAGAAATGGGAGAAGTGGAAATATTGTGTGATTTCCTATTTTGGGCTTGGGCAATTCAGTCAATGATGGTGACATTTGTCTTACATTCCTTATCCATCATTTAACCTTGCTGAATGTTTAAGTTGCTTTCATTTCAAGGATAATAAAACTAAGACTGAGAGATTAAGAAATTTGCTTCATATTCCTTCATTTGTTCCACTGTTTGGTCAACATTTATTGAGTGCCAAGCAAATGCCAGACACATGCTAGGTCCTAGGGACAGAAGCAGACATAATCCCTGTCCTAGAGAAAAATACAGTCCAGTGAGGACTAAAACAATTATACACAATTATAGGAGAGGGTAGTAAATGTTAAAAATCAATGTATGTAAAAAAAGAAAAAATAAATAAGTGTATGTTGGGACGCCTGGGTGACTCAGCGGTTTAGTGCCTGCCTTCGGCCTAGGGCATGATCCTGGACTCCCAGGACTGAGTCCCACATCGGTCTCCCTGTGTGGAGCCTGCTTCTCCCTCTGCCTATGTCTCTCCTTCCCTCTCTCTGTGTCTCTCATGAGTAAATAAATTAAAAATCTTAAAAAAAAAAAATCAATGTATGTGGAGACCATATGAGAGCACAGAGGAAGGAGAGATGAATGGGTTCTGGAGAAAAGTTTAGACTTTTGTTCCAGGGAAGCATTAGAGAGGGCCTTGAGGGATGAGTAGGAGTTTACTGGTAGACAAGAGGGAGAAGGCAATGTATAAAGAGGCATGATTACCTTCAAGGACATGGAGTTGAAAGGTGATGATGTGTTTGAAGAACACTGAAAGAACTAGGAATTTGGGGCAGAACTGGGGATAGAGAAAGAAAGATGAGAAAGAATGCTAGGGAGACTCAGATGGGATGGGCTTTGGTAGCTCTGAGATGATGTGGACAGGATGGTAGTCAGGATCCAGAAAGAGTGAGAGCTGAGCGATGTGAATGCAATACCTCCTTGCTACCTGTTCCTGAAATGCACTGAGTACATTCCTGCTCCACAGCCTTTGGGCTTACGATTCCCCCAGCCTGGAACATATCCTTCTGGCAGTGTAAACTGACAGTTGGTTTCTTTTCTCTTATGTAAAGTAAGTGCCTGACTTAAGCTTTAATTACTGAAGCATCCAATGCACAGCTATCTCTAATAAACCAAGAGCCAGGTCACTTCCCCTCCACCAAGGCACTTTTGTTTTTGGGATCTTTGCTGATTTTGATAACTGTACCATTTGGGCCACTTATTTGTTCCCTATCCTCACTTTAAATTATCCCTCTTTTTTTTAGTTTTTTAAGATTTTGTTTATGTATTTATGTATTTATTTATTTATTTGAGTGAGGAGGAAGAGGGAAGTGGGAAGGTAGAGGCCCCTAGGGCCCCCGATATTCATACCAGGACCCTTCCTGTCCTCACTTCGATATTTACTGCCTCGCTCCATGCTCATCCTTCCATCACAGTCATCACTGCTAAGGCTTACAGTGAATGGAAAACCAAGATGAAACCCATCTCCTGCTATATACAAAATCAGCATGGTCCATTGGGTTTATCATTTTCATGACCATAATGACCCAAATGATCCCTCTTCATTTCCATTCCTGAAGAGGTCGCATTTGACCCTGAGTCCAGAGAATTATTTTTACCAGGTGCTCCCCTAATTGGAGGTCAATGCTACTATATTTTATAGGGACGATCAAACCATCCAAAAGGCACTAAAACTCCAAGGAGAAAACTTACATTCTTTCTCTGTCCCTTGAAGATGTAAACACCCAAGGAAGTAATTTAAGATTATTTGTCATGCATAAATACAAATCTCTTTTTTTTTTTTTAAGATTTTATTTATCTATCCATGAGAGACACAGAGAAAGAGGCAGAGACACAGGCAGAGGGAGAAGCAGGCTCCCTGCAGGGAGTCCGATGTGGGATTCAATCCCGGGACTCCAGGATCATGCCCTGAGCCAAAGGCAGCTGCTCAACCGGTGAGCCACCCATGCGCCCACACAAATACAAATCTTAAGAAGTCTTCACAAACATTAGTAAAAAGCTTTAGCCATTGGAGCAGGCAACCTTAACTTGTTCCATCTGTCAATTTGGACTCAACTGTTATTTATAAACTAGTGAGTTTTATATTAATGTACCTGATTCGTGGTGAAAATTTTGAAACAGAAGCTATAGGGTCTCTGTTATCTCTGCATGTTTATAAATGTCGATGGATGTATGATATGTATGTACATGTGGTTTTCTCTCTCTCTCTACCACCAGATGGTATTGCCAAAATTAGTTGGTAAAAGAGCTCTATTTAATTGGCTTAAAAATGAGCACTTTTGAATTAAATATTCCTAAAACTCAGATATACAGAAACTAACCCAAATGTTTTTCAAGTTCTTATGATCTGGGATAACCTTTGGTAAATAAAAGCTAGTTTAGGGACGCCTGGGCTCAGTGGTTGAGCAAATTCATGTTATCTCTAATACACATTTTGTCAGGAAGAAAAGTCTCTTGGGATGATGACTGACTTTGTCTAGTGTCTAATAAAGTTTTTGAGTAATCTAAACATAGTTGTTGGGAGCAAGTAATGTAGATAGAGGTAAGTGGGATAAGAGATTTTAGAGGCACCTGGGTGGCTCAGTTGTTGAGCATCTGCCTTTGGCTCAGATGGTGGGTCCTGGGATTAAGTCCTGCATCAGGCTTACCATAGGGAGCCTGCTTCTCCCTCTGCCTATGTCTCTGCCTCTCTCTGTGTCTCTCATGAATAAATAAACAAAATATTTTAAATTTTTTTTTTTTTTTTTTTTATTTATGATAGTCACAGAGAGAGAGAGAGAGAGAGGCAGAGACACAGGCAGAGGGAGAAGCAGGCTCCATGCATCGGGCTCGGGAGCCCGACGTGGGATTCAATCCTGGGTCTCCAGGATCGCGCCCTGGGCCAAAGGCAGGCGCCAAACCGCTGCGCCACCCAGGGATCCCTAAACAAAATATTTTAAAAGAGAAAGAGAGAGATTTTAGGTGAACTGAGATCACTAGCCTGTTTTCATGGATAGACCTTTCAAGTTGAGGACAATGGCTATGGACTGGATTTCAGACTATTGTCTGTATAATCACTACATTTGCAACTATAATCCTATTTAGATGTGCGTATTCTGGGTTACAAAGTGCCCTACCCCTGACTTTTAACAGATTGGCTACCCTGCCAGTTAATCTCCTTACCATTGGGTCTGATACCTCAGAATCACAGGGTAGATTATAGTGTAAACCTTGAGATCCAGTTGTTCTTTCTTGCAACCCAAATGCCTGACTTAAGTTTGATTACTGACACATCTGCTTCAAGGACAGCCACTTCCTTTTTTTTTTTTTTTTTTTTTAAGATATTTTATTTATTTATTCATGAGAGACACAGAGAGAAAAAGGCAGAGGAAGAAGCAGGCTCCATGCAGGGAGCCCAATGTGGGACTCGACCCTGGGTCTCCAGGATCACGCCCGGGGCCAAAGGCGGGGCCAAAGGCGGTGCTAAACCTCTGAGCCACCCAGGGATCCCCAAGGACAACCACTTCCAATAAACACTTTGCCAACACCACGGGCTAGATAAAGAGCCAGGCTACTTCCACCTCCAACTGAGGCTCTTTTGTTTTAAATATCTTGGCTGATTTCCATTGGACCATTAGGGTCACTTGTTTTGTCTCTTTTTGCACTTTGATTCCCACTCTTATTTTGTTGTTGTTTTTTACCTTAAATTGGCTCTGCACCCAACATGGGGCTTGAACTCCACCAGCCTACAAACCTGAGATTAAGAGTCACATGCTCTGCTAACTGAGCCAACCAGGCACCCCCCTGCTCTTATGTTTAAAATTCACCAATACAGAGGGAGCCTGTACTCACACTCTCTCTCTCTCTCTCAAAAAAATAAAACCTAAACCAACAAATAAATAGAAGGGGTGCCTGGGTGGCCCAGTTAGTTAAGCATCTACCTTCAGCTCTGGTCATGATTTCAGGATCTTGGAATGGAGCCCCCACATCAGGCTCCCTAATCAGTAGAGAGCCTGCTTCTCCCTCTCCCTCTGCCTCTGTCCCTGCTCATGCCCTCTCTCTCTCTCAAATAAATAAAGTCTTAAAATAAATGAATAAGTAAATACAAGAGTGAGCCCGTGAAACCCTAGGCGCCCACCCTTGACCCCAATAAAAGCAGAACCCCAGGCCCATGTGCGGTCTATGCCGGTGGAGACCTTGCTGTGTAATTTCCAGGTTCTGTAAGTAATAAATCTTTATTTTTTTCAAAGCTTCCTGAACGTTATTGCTGAAAGGCATCTTACATTCATAATATGAACCACAAGGGCCAGGCCAGTCCAACCACAACATTGCTTATTGATAGGCTGAGACCTGTAAGTATAAAACACCCCTCCATATCCATGGGGATCCTTTCCTTACTTCACTGTGGCCTCTGCCCAAATATCACCTTGTAGATCTTTCCTATACAAAATAGCCCCTCTTCTGGGTGGCTGGGTGGCTCAGTCAGCTAAGCATCTGACTTCGATTCAGGTCATGATCCCGGGAGTCCTGGGATCAAGCACCACATCGGGCTCCCTGCTCAGAGTGGAGTCTGCTTCTTCCTCTGCCTCTGCCCCTCCCCCTGCTCATGCTCTCTTTCTCTCAAATAAATAAATAAAATCTTAAAAAATAAAAATAAAAATAATAAATAAAATAAAAATAAATAAATAAATAAATAAATAAATAAAATCTTAAAAAAAAAGTCCCTCCTCTATCTTTCTATTCCCTTACCCTACTTTATTTCTCCAGAGGAGATCCTTCCAGGGGATCATGATCTGAACTAAAGGCAGACACTTAACTGAATGAGCCCCCAGGTGCCCCTCTCCATTTATTTTCTCTTATTTCCCTTCCCTCCCTGGAATGTCAGCCTCCATGAGAGCAGGGACTTCGTCTGGTTCACTGCTGTAGCCCAAGCACCTACAACAGCTTAGCACATAGTAGGCACGCAGTGGATCTCAAACTGATTAATTGACAGCATCCCCACTTCCATCCTGCTGGTCCAAGGAGCCATCATTCCAGGCCTGGACTCCTGAGGCCTACCTGATCCACCTGCCCTGTCCACATGCAATCCATCTGCACACACCAGCTGGATCTTTCAAAATCGCCCAATGAATCATGTCACTTCCAGATTAAAACTCGTCAATGATCAAATAACTTGATCATCCCCTGCAGTGATGAGGAATTCTGTGAAATACTTTGTTAATTCTGTAGATGTAACTGTTACATGGCTGTATTAAGGTGATAAGCCAAATTGTTTCTCAGAGCCTGAAAAAAAGATGACACTGACTCTCACGGTGTTAGCAGTTAGCTATCGCTGCACCATCCCCTGGCTTTGTGGTTTACTGTTCCAGGCAGGATTGGATGTTAAAATAAGTGAAGGACAGGGTGATGAGGATGTGTGCATAGTGTCCAAGCATCTTCCCACAAAATGCTGATTACTCACGAAGGGAAAACTAATACCTATATGGAGAGAAACCACCTTAACCAAATGATTGCTAGCAGTAAGACATTGTGCACATCATATATCCCTTGATATGATACACTCTGAAAGGGCCATAACTTCCCTGATTTTCTGGCCAAAATGTACTTTGGTTATGTAAGATGTCAACATTTGGGGAACATGGATGAAAAGTATATGGGAACTCTCTTCACTACTCTTGCAACTTTTCTAGAACTCAAAGATTATGCCAAAATTCAAAGTTAAAAAAATCAAATAGACACAGTGGTTTAATAGCTATCTTGTTATATTTCATGATTTTATGAGTCTGGAGTTTGGGCAAGACTCAGCTGGATACTCTTTTTGCTCCATGTGGCAATGACTAGGGTTACTTGGTAGTGTTGAGCTTATGTCTGGGATGCTCCTGAACATCCAAGATGGTTTTACTCACGTGGTTGGCCCTTGGGCAGGGTTTGCTGGAAGGCTGGCCTCAGCTAGGCCCCCTCTTCTCCATGTATCCCATGGGCTTCTTGACATGGCAGTCAGTCCTCTCACATGGTGGCTCAGGGGCCTAAGAGCCAATATTCTAAGAAACAGGAAGTAGAAGCTGCTAGTCCTTGTCTTGGTCAGTTTGGGCTGCTATAACAGAATACCATAGAGACAGGGGGTTTAAATAACAAAAGTTTATTCCTCACAGTTCTGAAGCCTGAAAGTCCAAGATCAGGGTATGGGCATGGTAAGTTCTGGTGACACCCTCCCCGCTCCCCACACCCCCCACCCCCTTCCAAGTTGCAGACTGCCCATTCCTTGTATCTTGATATGGTGGAGAGCAGAGAGGGGAAGCAAGCTCTCTCGTGACATTTTAAAAAATTTTTTTTAAAGATTTAATTTATTCATGAGAGACACAGAAAGAAAGGTACAGGCATAGGCAGAAGGAGAAACATCTCATGATCTTTATAAGAGCACTAATTCCAACTCTAATCATTTCTCAAAGGCCCCACCTTCTAATACCATCATACAGTAGGGGGCAGGTAAGAGTTCAACATACAGATGTTGGAAAGACACATTCAGTCCATAATCATCCCTTAAGGTCTGGAGCTAGAAATTGTCAAAGGATCAGTTTTACCAAACTCTATTGGTCGGAGCAGTCACAGAACCTGTTGAGCACAAACAGGCTCTGTGACCGCTCACCTCAAGGGGAGGTGACATAGACTTCACTTCACAACAGTCAAAGACTGTTCCCTTCTCTAACCCCCACATAGGAAAGGGCTTTTTCCCCTCAACTGCACAGAATGAGATTAATTATAAGCCTTGGGTCTGGGCATGCTCTCAGCATTGCTCCAGGCATGACTGCCTTTATAGATTTATTTGTGTCTTTCCTTAGCTTTTTTCAAAAAAGCAATGGAAACCTTGTGTTTTTCTTTTTTACATCATTTATGATTTGTATACCTGCTTAATCACATGGCTAGGAAGAACTTCTAATGAAAAATCTAAGCTTATCTCTGGTTGAAATGGTGTCACATGATACTCTTATTTCTAAAATATTATATTTCCTTTATTTGCATTCATTGGCAAAACTT
The DNA here is from genome assembly GCF_053574225.1 of Canis aureus. NCBI lineage: Eukaryota > Metazoa > Chordata > Mammalia > Carnivora > Canidae > Canis > Canis aureus. Next base: position 25,632,299 of record NC_135633.1, read on the forward strand.
AGCAGAAGTGGAAAAAGAATTTTACAGACTAAGAGATTTCTGGGGAGAGAAGCTCTGAAGGCTATTCTCAAAAGTCAACGTAGCATGTGGTTTCCCAGCTAAATTTCTTAGAGGTAAGGCAAGAAAATGAGACCATGTATCTGGAGATAGCATTACAGTGAAAAAATCATGGGCTTTGCAGTTAAATCAGCTTGGGTTAAATCCTGACTCCTCTGCTTTTTAGCTATTTGGGAATTCACCTAACTCCCAAGGCCTCAGTTTCCTCATGAGTATGTTGGAAATAATAATGTCATTAGTGCAGTGAGTCGTGAGAGTTATAAGACACAACAAAGTAAAGCATCCATTATTCTACTTGGCGTAGAGAGGTTCTCAGTATGTGAGGACTAGTGTGATTATGTAATAAGTGTTTAGTAGGCTACAAAAGACTTTCATTTACACTTCCAAACTACTCCTAAAGAAGGAAAACAGATACATATCCCAATGTAGGGAACGAAGGTATTAAGACCAGCAACACGATGAAGATCACAGGCTGGTTCAACAGGAGGAGGGCAGAGCACTGCTGACTGGGGTCTGGTTCTCAGTGGTGATGGATTTCCAGCAGGCAGAGGGGGCTAGGTGAGCACCTCATAACCACACCCTGACCTTGTCACCTTATGTGTACCTGCGGCAGGACTGTGCTGAGAACAGACTGAAACCACAGACCGTGCCCCAGGAGAGGCATTCTACTAGTCAAATAAGTGATGACAGGATTTGGAGGTTTTCCCAAAATCATAATGGGAAGACATCAATATACATTATTAAAAAAACAGGAACAATACCATCTGTCTGCCTAGGCTAACAGCAACTTTACTGTCTGCAATAATGTTTGAGAAACAGACTAAGGATCAAGCAATTTAACTTGAAAAAAATGAACTTTTCTTCCTTCACTTTTTTTTTAAGATTTTATTTTTAAGTAATCTCTCTACACTCAACGTAGGGCTCAAATTTAAACCCCTAAGATAAAAATAAAATAAAATAAAAATAAAAAAAAATAAACCCCTAAGATCAAGAGTTGCACACTCCTCGGACAGAGCCAGCCAGGTACCTACTTTCTTAACTTGTTTATAATGGTTAATGAAAGGGTTCTTGCTATAGAGAGCATTTTCATCTATTTCAGACTATACAAAGCATAAAGAAGTAACTTGAAAGTTACATTATCAGATGTGCTATCAAATATGTAAATGTGGATGACTTGGCTTTATGAAGTTTTTGTATAATGAAACTATCCCCAAAAAGGCAAAGTGTAGGGATCCCTGGGTGGTGCAGCGGTTTGGCGCCTGCCTTTGGCCCAGGGCGTGATCCTGGAGACCCGGGATCGAATTCCACGTCGGGCTCCCGGTGCATGGAGCCTGCTTCTCCCTCTGCCTATGTCTCTGCCTCTCTCTCTCTCTCTCTCTCTCTGTATGACTATCATAAATAAATAAAAATTTAAAAAATAAAAAAAAAAATAAAAAAAAAAGGCAAAGTGTAGAACAGTATGCTATCATTTGTATATACAAATGGAATATACAGTTGACCTTGAACAATGCAGGTTAGAGGTTAGTTACTTCTGACTCCCCAAAACCCTAACTTCTAATAGTCAACTGTTGACTGGAAGCCTTATCAGTAACATAAACAGTAGATCAACACACATTTTGTACATTATGTGTATTATACACTATATTTTTTTGGAAACTTTTTTTTAAAGATTTATTTATTTATTTACTTATTTATTTATTTATGATAGAGAGAGAGAGAGAGAGAGGCAGAGACACAGGAGGAGGGAGAAGCAGGCTCCATGCCGGGAGCCCGACGTGGGACTCGATCCTGGAACCCCAGGATCGCGCCCTGGGCCAAAGGCAGGCGCCAAACCGCCGAGCCACCCAGGGCCCCCCCTGTAAACCTTTATTTATTTATGTTAGAAAGAGAGAGTGAGCAGGGAAGGGCACAGAAGGAGGGAGAGATGCAGACTCCCTGCTGAGCACAGAACCCAGCAATGCTGATGTGAGGATCCATCCCAACACCCTGAGATTACGACCTGAGCCAAAACTGAGAGTTGGATGCTCAACTGACTGAGCCACCCAGGTGTCCCTATATACTGTATTCTTTCTTTTTTAGGGTGATTTTTTTTTTTAAGATTTTCTTTATTTTAGACAGAGACAGAGAGCGCACACAATCAGGGGGAGCTGCAGGGGGAGAGGGAGAAGCAGACTCCTCGCTGAGCGGGGAGCCAGACCTGAGCCCAAGCAGACACCGAACAGACCAAGCCACTCAAGTGCCCCCTGTATTCTTACAATAAAGTAAGCTAGAGAAAAGAAAATACATTTACAGTATTGTACTATATTTTTCCAAAAATATTTTTCCACGTGTAAGTGGACCCGTGCAGTTCAAACCCATGTTGTCCAAGGGTTAACTGTATCAGATGTGTATACACATATATGTGTATGTGGCACAAATGCACAGAATTTCTCTGGCAGTACACCCAAGGACCTAGGACTACCAGCGGCCTGGTGTTCATATTTCTGCAAACAGTTCTACAGTATCAATAACTAATATGTAGCATTATTTTATGAACAGCCTTGTTATTGAAATTTACGTAATGATATCAAATCAGGTGCATCATTCTGTATCTCATTTTCCCATTCAACATTTTGTATATTTATACTCACACATATATACAAACATATGTTGTATTTAAATAAGGTATACAGTCACATGGTTCAAATCAAAACGGCATAGAAAGGTTTATAGAAGAAAGTGTTGGGCCATCTGGCTGACTCAGTCAGAAGAGCATGAAACTCTTGATCTGAGGGTCATGAGCTCAAGCCCCAAGTTGGGTATAAAGATTACTAAAAAAATTAAAAATTAAAATTAAAAAACAGAAGTCTCATCTCTATCCCATATCCTCCCACCAAGCAACTACTTGAAAAAGTTTTTGTACCTTTCTGGAATTTTTTTTTTTTAAGATTTTATTTATTTATTCATGAGAGACACAGAGAGAGAGAGGCAGAGACACAGGCAGAAGGAGAAGCAGGTTCCACGCAGGGAGCCTGACGTGGGACTCAATCCCAATCCCGGGTCTCCAGGACCATGCCCCAGGCCCAAGGCAGGCGCCAAACCGCTGAGCCACCCAGGGATCCCCTGGAATTTTCTTTTAAATTTTTATTTATTTATTTTTGAGAGAGAGACAGAGACAGAGACAGAGAGAAAGAGAGTGATCACTTGAGCACAGCATGAAGGGAGGGGTAGGGTAAAGTGCAGATGGTGAGAGAGGACCTTAAGCTGACTCCCTGCTGAGTGCGGTGCCTGACAAAGGGCTCAACTCACAACCCCAAGATCATGACCTGAGCCAAACCCAAGAGTCAGATGCTTAACTGACTAAGCCACCCAGGTACCCCTCAGAATTTTCTTATGCAAAGACATACATTCTCCCTCCTTGTTTACACAAAAGAGTGCATTCTATTGACACATTTCTGCACCTTTCCTCTTTCCCTTAATAATATACTTGGAGGTTTTTCAACATTTGTATACCAAGAGCTTTCTCATTCTTTTATACCAGGTTAAATCCCATTGGATGAACCATGATTTATTTAACTGGTCTCTCACTGAAAGGCAGTTGGGTTGTTTGCTAGAAAAATCCTGCCTGTCTCACCTGACAGAAAGGCTCAACAGGCAGTCAAGGTAGGTTTCTAAAAAGAGTGAGGAGGAGGAAGGAGATACTGTACTTCCAGGTGGGCTGAGGGCAGGCCTTGAGGGAAAGTGGGGAGGGAGGTGGGAGCAAAGGTGAAGTCTTCCCCAGTTCTCTTGGGGTCTGGGTTTTCTGCTGAATTTTCCTCTAGTGCTCCTACCACTCAATGCTCTGGCTCAGGTCCCTCGCCCAAGTACCTTACTGTTGGCCTTCCCATAGCTCTAAGCCTGACTCGGCCAGGGTAACTTCCCGAGACCCCTTTGTATAGGGGGAAGGATTGTTGAGGTGTGAGAAACTGGGGTCTGGCTCTCTGGACCTACACCCTCATTGGCTCTCCACATTGCACCCCCAACACCAACTCCCATGGCACCTGGTCCAGGACCATGAGCAGTGACTGAAGGGCTCAGTGGCCTTCAGCTGGCCCTAGGTCAGCATCCATGTCTGCCCCCTGGCAGTCTCTGGGGCCTGAACCTAGGCTGCCTTGGATGGGTGGGGGATGAGCTGAGGCTGGCAGGTACTCCTTCTCTCACTTTCCACCCTCATCAGTAGACCACATCCTGTGGTTCCTGTTGTGCAGATCTGAGAGGACTTGCTAAACTGGTAGGGCCCTCAAACTGTGGATGAAATACCGCCTGTGAAATCCAGGAGGACAGGTGCAGGTGGCTCCCCAGTGACCAATGTCACAGAGCAAGCTAGTGTTGGAGTGCCCTTGGGAAGGGGTGAGAGGGTCTTGCCTCTGGCGCAGACCTCTACACTTGCCCTGTTGCTTAGCTCAGGTGCCCTCAGGGATACGCTGGGTGAGGAGGACAGAAGATCTGGGCTTGGCAAGGAGACAAGAAACCCAGTGGAGAGTCTTGTAACTGCTGCCTCTCTCAGGCTGTGTCCACCTCGGACTGCAGCTTTCTGGTAGGAAATGGATGGACATGGCCTGGCCAGTGATACAATGCTTCTGGCTTGGGTGGCTGCTTTGTGGGGTGCCCAGTCCAGGATTCCAGGGCCCAGGATGGACCTACTCAACATCTGCATGGACACCAAGCACCATAAGACAAAGCCATGCCCTGAAGACTAGCTACATGACCAGGTGAGGATGGAGTCGGGTCAAGAGTTGGGAAGAGAGCTGGCCCTAAAAATGGAAGAAGTCAGGGAATGGGAAGATCAGCTGTGGGAAGCAATAAAGTCAGGAGGGTGACTGAGGTGATCCTTATGAGGCCACCAAATATACTATTGTGGGGGGACCATTTCTCTGGCACCCACTGTGTTCTAAGAGCTCTCCTCATACCTTGTCCATGAATATTCCACCTACTTGGTAGGTGGATGGTGGACTCTACTCAAACAGATGAGGAAATAGGAGATGAGGCCCACAGAGGGCATAGGTATAGTGTACATATGTGTGCATATAGACATACTCACATACCTTGGTAATCGAGAGGCTCGTCCTTAGCACGGGCTAGGACAGGATCAGGCAGTGCCTTTTCCAGCCTTAAATATGCCCGGCCCATGGAGCTCAAAGACAATGTACAGGGGAGACAGGCCCCTCAAGATCATGATGCAGCAAACACAGAGGAACAGTCCAGGTCCTCCGCCCCCATCATGTCCTGAAGAGACAGTGACAAATCAGATAACTCTGGGAAGACTTCCCAGGAAAGGTGCCATCAGCCTTGGCCTTGGAAGATGAGTAAGAGTTTTCCAGGAAGACGAAGCAGGAAAGGGCAGCCTAGCAGAGAACAGTTTGTACACAGAGGGTGAAAGCACAAGCAGTGGCCAGCGGAGTGTGACTGGAGCCAAGGATGCTGCTGCCCACAGAGAGGGGCCCTATTTCATAGGAAAAGCCCCTGAAGCAGCTCAAAACCTAGGCTTCCAGTTGAACTCCAGGCTTCTGACAGATGCCCGTCCTTCATTCCCTCTCATATGCTCCTCGGCTCCCCATGAGGTCTCATGTTGCTAGAAGGTTGGGGGGGGTGGCTGGAGGTGTCCCCAGGGAAAGCTGCCATGGACTGATCCAGGGACTGGAAGTGAAAAGCGGGAAGCCCAGAGCCCCATGACTTCTGAGTCATTTCTGACGTCTCATTTGTGGTGTGGTGGTGTGTGTGTGTGTGTGTGTGTGTGTGCATGCGCGCACACGTGCACACATGCTAAAATACACATAATATAAAATTTGCCATTTTAAGCATTTCCAAGTTCCCGGTTTGGCGCCATGAAGTCCATTCACATTGTTTTGCAAACATCACCAGGATCTATCACCAGAACTGCTTCTCTTCAAAAACTGAAAGTCTGCATCCACTTCTTCATTTTCAGAACTTTTTAAGATCTAGAGGGTACTTTTCACAACCCTCTGGAGCACTTCTTCTTGGCCAAGAAATGGTACACAGACTTTTGAGGGAGCCAGATGACTAGAATTCTGAGGGACAGGGGCTATAATGGGAATGCTTATCTATATAGGAGCCCCTACTCTAGGCCAGCAAGTGCCTTTCATTATAATAATTCACCCTTTTGGAGGCAGAAACCACTGATTGGTTGGCAGGTCCAGGATTAGGTACATGAGGTCTTGCAGAGCCACCAGGAGTTGGGGAATCTGAGGAAGAGCATGCATGAAGTCAGGGGGGCCTGGAAGCATGTTCTATGCCAGCTGGGCTGGAGATGAGTTAGGTTGTTGGAGATAGGTGGGTTTGGTTCACCCTCCTGGATTTTCCTTGTTTCTCCTTTATTGCCCAGAGTTGTCACGTCTCCCCGGTAGCTTGGTTCTGGGTGCTAGAATTCATCTCTGAGATTTTAAGCAATTGGCTGAAAAATCACTCAGCTCTGGAGTCCCACCTTGGAACTATTTCTACAGAGAAATCATCACCATTTCCACTGTCTTGTCTGCCTTGAATTGACCTCTCTTGGGACGGCCTCCAGCATTGTGTCAGGTCCACCTTGGGGTTCACGTGCAAAACATTGCCCCCTCTGTTCCCTACTTTCTGGACCTATCTGGAGTCCCCAACCTGGGAGTCCAGACCCTAGGAGACTCAGATCAGCCCCCTCCATCTCCGTCCTCACCATAGCTTGGGGCCAGGCTCTCCTCCTCCCTGCCCTGAGTTCAAAACTGGATCCCACCATTTACCAGGGGTACAGCTTACATAAACTTTGTAAAAATTAAATGAACGATGCTTTTGCTAGAATGTCAAGGGCATAAAGTGCAAAAGCCTCGGGAACTTTGCACTTGCCCTTTTCTGCACCTACAATGTTCTTTGTCTTCTTCCTCTGCTCCTGACTAAAGCCATAAGCCCCATAAAGGCAGAAATTTGAAAAAAAAAAAAAAAAAAGGGCAGAGATTTGATATGTTTTGTTCACTCACTGTTGTATTCTCAGCACCTAGCACAATGCGGGATTGATAATAAGTACTCAGTTAATATTGGCTGGATGCAAAATGAGTAATATAAATAACCCGAAACACGTGGAGTAACTTGTAAGTCATTTAGAGCTGCGGAAATGATTGCTTCCCCAGAGAGTGGTTCCCAGGACTCCCACATTTTAAAAACTTTCTTTTAAAAACTCTGTTATAGGGGTGCCTGAGTGGCTCAGTCTATTAAGCATCTGCCTTCAGCTCAGGTCATGATCCTGGAGTCAGACCAAGCCCTGCATTGGCCTCCCTGCTCAGTGGAGAGCCTGCTTCTCCCTCTCCCTCTAACTCTTCCCCAACCCCTCATGCTCTCTCTCTTTCAAATAAATATATAATTTTTTAAACAAAACTCTATTATAATTGCCTCTACCCCAAGGGCCAGGCATAGTGGCGCCCTCCCCAGCAAGTATTCCTCTGGACACCCTACCTGGGGCTGAGTAGCCAGAATTTGAAGGAGATGGCTGTGGGGAGCGGGGCAGTTAAGTCTGAGTCTCCCCCACGCAGTGCACTCCCTGGAGGAAGAAGGCCTGCTGCACCGTCAGCACCAGCCAGGAGCTGCACAAGGACACCTCCCGCCTGTATAACTTCACCTGGGACCACTGCGGCAAGATGGAGCCCGCCTGCAAGCGCCACTTCATCCAGGACAACTGTCTCTATGAGTGCTCCCCCAACCTGGGGCCCTGGATCCAGGAGGTACGGGACTGCCCCTCACCCCCACCCAGCAGGCTGCCATCCAGCTTGGGCAAGGCCATGGCTGCCCCCACCCCTGGCTGAAGGGAGCCCTCCCTCTTGGCCTCCCACGCAGGTGAACCAGAGCTGGCGCAAGGAGCGCATCCTGCACGTGCCCCTGTGCAGAGAGGACTGTGAGCAATGGTGGCAGGACTGCCGCACCTCCTACACCTGCAAGAGCAACTGGCACAGGGGCTGGAACTGGACCTCAGGTGAGGGCTTGGGGGTGGGGAGACGGAGGGGGGCTTTGAGGATCTGGGATTGGGTGAGGATTTCTGGGGGTGGCCAGAAATGAGCTTTGGGCCCGGGGTGGGGGGTGGGGTGAATGTGCCTGCCCTCTCTCCCCTGCAGGAGTGAACAAGTGTCCAGCTAGGACCACCTGCCGCACATTTGAGGCCTACTTTCCCACGCCTGCAGCCCTGTGTGAGGGCATCTGGGATCACTCCTACAAGGCCACCAACTACAGCCGGGGGAGTGGTCAAACCAGATATAGTTTGACCCGGCCCAGGGTAACCCCAACGAGGAGGTGGTGAGGTTCTATGCAGGGGCCAGGAACGCTGGGGTTATGCCCTAAGGGATTGAGAGTCTCCTGCTCAGCCTGGCCCCCATGCTGTACCTCTGGCTCTTGGGCTGAGCCCCTCCCACTGCCAACGCCTGCACATCTTCCTTGTCTGCACCCAGGCCTGGTGACCTGGGTTCAGCCCAGCTCAGCACTCTCATATAAAGGGGGCCTCACAATGTCCTGGTCATTGGTTCTTGTTCCAAGATGGGTCATATGGGGTTCCTCTGACACCCTATTTTAATAGATCCATGTGTATCTTGTGTCTTGCAAATAATGTGGCCATGAGTGGCTTGGGGGGACATGCCTCACTGCTTTATCATTCCTATTGAGAAGGCCAAAGAGGGACTGGGACTAGCTTGAAGTTCACCAGCAAGTAGGGGGAAGAATCTGACCCCTTAGTCTGAGGCTCTTACCTCTGTTTCAGGCTTACCCCTCATGCCAAGTTTGTCAGTCCCACACTACAAGGGGATAAGGGGATGGGTGCAGAAAAAGTGGGAAGAGACTGATAGAGGAGTTCTCAGGGCCTGGTGAGAAAGAAAGTTTCTTTCCCCTTCCTTCCCTTACTAGATGTGGATTAGGGTGGAGATATTGGTGTTGGTAGTGGGTGAGGAATCCCAATGATGAACAACTGCATTGCTTTCCTTTTTAAAAAGGACAGTTGCTGGGCAGAGGGAAAGTTTCAAGCAGACTCCACGCTAAGCATGGAGCCCGATATGGGGTTCAGTCTCAGAACCCTGAGATGATGACCTGAGCCGAAACCAGGAGTTAGGTGCTCAACAGACTGAGCCACCTAGGCGCCCCTGCAGTGAATACTCTTACACGTAGTAGGATGTCATACTTGAATTCCAGAAAAGGGATTGCTGGGTCAAGAAATATATGGATTTATAATTTTGATAGTTACAACTTCACAGGGGTTGTATCAGTGTGGCTCCTCCACCAGCGATATATGAGTGCCTGTTTCCCCACAACCTTGTCAAACTTTTGATTTCCTACTAAGCTGATTTTTTGCTAAACTAATGAGTGGGAAAAGGCCAGCTTGGTGTAGATTTCATTTGCCATGTGTCTTATCATGAGAACACAGTTTTTGAGATCTTCCTTATAGATCTATTGAGATTTGGCTCATTCTTTTCAATTGTTGGGCAATATTCCAGTCTACGTAGTACATGTCACATTTAACTCAGCTTCCTACTGATGGATATTTGAGGGAGAGGTTTTTTTTTTTTAAGCTTCTATTTATTTATTCATGAGAGACACACAAAGAGAAACAGAGACACAGGCAGAAGGAGAAGCAGGCTCCCCATGGGGAACCTGATGTGGGACTTGACCTGAGCCAAAGGCAGACACTCAACCACTGAGAGCCACCCAGGTTCCCCGGGAGGGGGTTCTTTTATAATCTTGACATTATTAAAAGGCACAGGCCAGTTATGTTGTAGAATATCCCTTATTTGGGGTTTATCGGTTTCTTTCTCATTAGATTGAGGTTATACACTTTGGCCACAAATACGCCCAAAGCAATACCATGTCCTTCTCAGTGTATCATAACAGAAGGCATAGGGTGGTGAGTTCACCCATTTGAACTAACCATCTGGTTAAGACTGGGTCCATCAGGTTTCTCCACTACTTTTTTCCTCTTTGTAATTTGTAAGTATAATAAAGGCAGATATTTGAGAACTGGAGCTATCCTATTCATATCAAACTGGCTCCCATGAGTTTCATTAACTGACGGACATTCTTTAAAAAGTAAAACACACACCAAAAATGTCTTATTATGTGACAGCCCCTCTCCTCCAACCCTTTAATGCTTTCTCATGGTATCTGTTGGAAAAAAAACTTCAGTGGCATAGAAAGCCCTGCTCTCCACCCCTATAGACGACTTAGAGCTCATTTCCAATCGTTCCCCTTGCACACCGCAGAGGTGAGCTCCATTCACTTTTCACTTTGCACCTTTATTCCAGCAATTCTCTGTGTTCCTGGAATGTTCTTTTGTCCCCTGCAGGCTGGCTCCTTGTAGCCACTTAAATTTCAACCTACGACTACCCACTAACATGACTTCAGACCACCCAACCAAAAGAGGTCATCCAGGCACTTTCTTATCACATCGCTCTTGTCCCTTTGTACAAATATCTACTGTGTTTATCATATGCTATTTATTACCTAACAAAACATACACTCACGAGAAGTCTATAAGAGCCAGGGAGGTTAGAGTAGGCTTCCAGAAGAGTCGTTTGCAAAGCAGAAATTGGTAGGAGGAAGAGCATTCCAAGGAGAGGGCTCAGCAAGGACAAAGTCTTCCCGGGATGGAAGTAGAAGCAGAAATTTCTAGGTGGCTGAACTAGAAGTTAAGAGGGCAAGGGCAGGAACTAAGGCCAGAGGAGAAACAATGGATTTGCAATCCTTAGGCTGATGCCCTGAGGGCCTCTCACAGAGCTTTTCTTTCTTCCTGGAAGAAATCTGGCCTCCCCTGGCTGTCTGGGAGCTGCAGTTTCCACAGTTAAGAAAATAGGTGACGGGCTAGCAGGACTCTGGAAAAGCTCCAGTTTTGCCCACCGCCACTCCCCGCAGCCTGGGACCTCCACCTGCGCAGATCAAACACCTTCCTATTATCTTTGTCTGGTCACAGCCTACAGATTGGGGTCTACAGGATGCCGATGGCTCACCTTGCTGATATTAAAAGTCCGGTCCAGGCGGGTAATTCTCAGGATGGGCTCAAAGGTGGCTGCTTCACCCTGCCCCACCCTGCTGGTCAGATAGCCTCCACACTGATCCCAGAGTCAGAGGAAGGCTTGAAGCTCATCAAAGACAGAGACTCCCCACAGATCAGAACTCCACCTTCAAGGGGCGCCTGGGTGGCTCAGTGGTTGACCGGCTACCACCTTTGGCTCAGGGCGAGATCCCAGGGTCCTAGGACGAGTCCTGCATCTGGTTCCCTGCAGCCTGCTTCCCCCTCTGCCAGTGTTTCTGCCTCTCTCTGTGTTTCTCATGAATAAAAAAAAAAAAAAAAAAAAAAAAAAAAAACCTCCACCCTCATTTTCATCTCCCATTAGCTGGTGACTTTTAAAGCACTCGGGGGCCCACACCTTTACTCCCTGAGGGCGGGGGGGGGGGGGGGGGGGGGGGGCTCCAGCCCAGTTAATGATCAGTCCCCAGGGCAGGGGTGGAGGATGCTGGGTAGGTGCAAATTCCTTCTGGAGGAGTTCCCACCTTCGGGCATTCTTAGGTCTCTGGTCTTTCTCCAATCCACAGTAGGCTCCCTGGTTTTATAAAGCCTGAAGAGAGACGTGAGGGGTCCGATGGCCCTTCACCTGCTGAGGTCTTCTGAGGTTGTAACCCTTCCTGCTTGTCACAGGATTCAAGTAAGGATGGCTCTGAGGAAGAGGAAAAGCAGGGTGGGCATGAGTCCGGGGTCTCCTAGGAATCCATTTCTTTGCAGGCCCTTCAGGGCTTGGCTGCTTCTCCAGCAAGCCCATTCCCCTTCCTGTTCCATGGTCCCAGGGTGCTAAGGCCCCATCTTCCTTAAACTCTTATCTTCCTTAAACTCTTATAGGCTGATGGCTCCCACATCTGTATCCAACTTGTTCCCCTCCCCTGGGCTTTCACCTCTACAACAACTTCTCCCTGGGTTGCACACAGGAATGGGGACAAAACGCATTCCCTCTTGCTCAAGTGTGCTCCTCCCCTTTTTCCCTTTCCCTACCCAGTGGGGCTGCCACGGTAAAAATGGTACCACCGCAGTAAAAGGAAGGTTTGTGCTTGGAGTGGGAGTGGTGGGAGGGGTCTAACAGGAGACCAGATTCTCAGATGCTGTAGAAGCGATACCCGTGTGGGTGGGTGCAGGGGGGGAAGGCAGGGGGTCTGGGGCCCCCAGAGCAATTGAACCTCTAGGCTTCTGCACCTCTGATTTTACTGCTGGAGGTGGGTGATGCCTGGGGCTGATGAGGTTGGAGGACTTGGTGGATCTATACATTGGGGACTGTGGAGGTCTGTACTCTCTACAGCTGCCTGGGAGCTTAGAAGCTTACACTCCAGCCCTTGCCCTGCAATTGGTTCTGTCCTGATTCTCTGGATCTCATTCTCATCTGTATAAGGACAGGGGGTTGGAAGTGGACAGATTAGTTTAAAGAATCCCAGCAACTCAGGCTGCAAGATTTTATCAGACCTGAGTTTGGGGGAGAAAATGGGATAAGCGGGGCCGGGGGACTGGCTTTAGGCCTGCACTATTAATCCACTCCCTCCCACCGACCCATGTCCCATGGAGGTCTGGCTAGTGCCCACAATAATTAAGGTGCAATAATTAACTGCTGAGAGGCCTTCGTCCAGTGCCAGGCTCTGCTCCTGGGCCACATTCCCTACTGCCTGTCTCCTAGGCCACTAAACCTCAGCTGTGCCCCGGAGGAGGACAAGGGGAACTGTAGAGTGGAGCAGAAGCCTGAGCCAGACCAGGAACCACTTCCTCTCCCAGGTATGCCACTCCCTACCCCTTCAGTAGAGGCAGCACACCCCAAGGTGCTCCCAGCATGTGTTAAAGAATTTGCTGAACCAGGAGGATCCACCTTGCCCAAATCCCAGACAACCCAAAAGTAGAGGCTGAGGGCAGAGCAGGGGCTGCCCAAGGTTAAATTAACCAAGTCCACCCCTGAAACTAGAACCAGCGGGCTCTTGCCTTTTAGCACAGTGCTGAGTTTTTAGTTTCCTTCAAGTCTGGGGTTCTAGGGTGTGTGTCTTCTGGGTGATGAGGATGATGGTGGTTGGGGGGGAGAGTTGCACTGAGATCTGAAGCTGAGACTAGGAAGGAATGTGGGGAGTGGCTTGCAGAGTGGCATAGCTTGCTGGGAGAAGAGAGCTCTGCCTCTAGAAAGCAAGTGCAGGGAGGTAAACCACCCACCAACCAGGTGGGCCCACGGAGCCCTCACCCCAGGCATCCCCCGGTACTCCACATCAGCTGCTGCATAAGAATCTCAGCGCAGTGAGGGTGCAGAGGACAAAGCTGAAGGAGCTCTGGACTCGGACTCGAGGGGCTTGAATCAGGCTTGGGTGTTCCCTACTGCATGACAGGGCGCTCATCCTTTAACCTCTGCCAACTGATGGCACAATCTGTACCCAGCTGACTCTCCTTTGTTGGGGATTTCTCCCCACATTTAACCTTTAGATGAGGATACTAAAGCCCAAGATTAATTTGAGTTATTTTCTCCCAAGGTCAAGGGAGAGATGGAGTGTTAGGGCTGAGATGGTGGGCTGGTTGATCTGGACCCCTGTGCTCTCAACTGCTAGGCTGTTTCCCCCAAGAACCTGATCCAAAGAGTCACCTGGTGCACCAGAGAGTACAGATTGGTCCTATGCTTTCGCCCATCAGTGAGTGATTGGGTCATGAGAAGGATAATTGGATCCTGGAAGGAACGGATTAGCGAGTGAAAGAATGAGCGAACACTGGAATAGAGTAGCAGGATGTTGGATGGCAGGAAGGTGAGGGGCGAGGGGGGTGAGGCGGGAATTTAGTCCCTGGTTCCATGAGCCCTGGTGGGCAGTCAGCCCAGAGGTGGCCGTCAGCTCAGGCCCTGCCCAGGAAGAAGCTAGAGTTCCACAGGACGTGGGGCACTGGGGAGACAAGGCAACTTTGAGCAGAAGGGCGCATATGCTTTTGGGAGCTGTGGGAAACAAATGCCAAATTTTAGGAGAGCCCAGGAGCCCGGTGACCTGCATGGTGAGGGAACAGTGGGGCACCTCCCAAGGTTCAGTGTCTCAGCTCAGAGGGCTGAGGGCCTGCATGGGTGGAAGGGAGGCTGGCTCTGGGGCAGGGGGAGGGGGAGGCAAGGAACCTCCCAAGGCCTGGAAGCTGTCCAGCTGGCTGCCCACACCCACCCCCAGCCCTCTGTGCCCTGTGACATTCCCCAGGTCACAGGACCTCTGGGAGAAACCAAATGATGAGGCTGCAAAGGGCTGGAACCAAGGCTGGAAGTTTTTGTTTTGTTTTTGTTTTTTCCAGACCCAGGGGGAGGGGCAGAGAGAGAGAAAATCCCAAGCAGGTTCCCATCCACTGCGGATCCTAACTCAGGGCTCCATCTCATGATCCTGAGATCACAATCTGAGCTGAAATCAGGAGTCAGTCGCTTAAGTGCCTGAGCCTCGTAGGTGCCCCTTGTTTTATTTTGTTTTGTTTAAATAAATAGCTTATCTGGAGCTCCAAAACTAAGATTAATATCAAAGTTTGTACAAAGTCATTTGGTTAAAATCTGACCTGAAAATTAATGTGAGGTTATTATAGTTTTTATTTATCCTACCAGTGTAACTTTTACCACCAGAATGTGCTTGATTGTTGAGTGAGTGTAAATTGTATTACCTTTTACAAAATCCCAAATATTTTAAATTCTGAAACATCTGCCTCCAAGGATTTCAAACAAGGGACTGTGGACCTACGTCAATCTCCTGGCTATTTTGCCCAAATCCCATCTCTTAGTTTCAACACTTGATCTCATCCACCTGAAGAAGTCAGTAACTTGAGTGACACAAGCACCTGGGGGGTTGGGGGGGTGGGAGGGTGGTGTCTCATCCCACCCTTCACTGAGGCTGGGAAGACTCAGGGGTAGGGATGGGGCGGGACCAGGCCCCGGCTTTCTGGAGACTCCACCCACCGGGGCTGTTTCTACTCACCTGAAGGCCCCACCTCTGTTTTCCTTGGTGCCACAGACCACAGCTCTTCCTTCAGAGACATGGCCCAGCTGGTGACAACGCAGGTGCTGTTCCTTCTGGTGGGGGTGGCCGCAGTATGGACAGCGCGGCCCAGAACTGAGCTTCTCAATGTCTGTATGGACGCCAAGCACCACAAGGAAAAGCCAAGCCCGGAGGACGGGCTGCATAAGCAGGTGAGTGGAGGGCCTGGCTGGAGTGGGGAGAGCTGACTCAGGAAGAGGAAAGTGGAAGATAGAAGCATCAAAGCCCTTCCGTGGTGGAGGCAGGGAGACCACCTGAGAGGCCTTGGGTGTACTACTGTGGGGACTATCTGCTTACCGCTCACCATGTGCCCAATGTTGTCAGTACAATGCCAACAGATCAGCTCTTGGTAGTTGGGTTTCACATTACACAAACCAGGAAGCATGTCCAGAGTGGAACCTGAGAAACGGACACTGGAGAAACCCATCCCAGGTTGATTTTGATTTCAGAGTTCAGACCGGAACTGACCCCTCTTGAGAATCTTGAGAAAGTGCACACAGCACCTCGTGGCTTCTTTTCTGCCAGCCCCAAACAGCTCAAGAAAAATGGATTTCTCACAGGCACGAGGCTGGGTGTGAGGCACCAAGATTCACACATCTAGCAAACATTTCTCCTGACCTTTTTATTGGAATGAGGTCTCCTTTCAATGCCAATTATTTTACCACAACCCCTTTAATATCCTGAACCTGTTTATGTGTTTAAAAAAAATCAATATCATGCCATAACTGTAAAGAAAACACAAAAGGGAAGCTGCTTGCAAAATGCATTCCAATATATAAATGTTCATTTTGACCTCGTTGGCAGATAATGATCGCACAGCTTTGAATCAGTGAGCCTGCAGCTAAGTGATGATGTAACTTAACTAACTTCTTCAGCCTATTATATTGTTTTTATTTTATTTTTAAGGATTTTATTTATTCATGAGAGACACAGAGAGAGGCAGAAACATAGGCAAAGGGAGACGCAGCCTCCCTGGGAGGAACCTGATGAGGGACTCAATCCCAGGACCCTGGGATCACAACCTGAGCCCAAAGGCAGATGCTCAACCACTGAGCCCTCTATACATTGTTTTTAAAATGCACATTTTAGGGGCACCCTGATGACTCAGTTGAGGCTCCGACTCTTGATTTCAGTTGGGGTCATTATATCAGAGTCTGAGATCCAGCCCTGGGTGGAACTTGGCTCTTGAGTGTGGAGCCTGCCTGGGGCTCTCTCTCTCCTTCCTCTGCCCTCTAGTCGGCCTGCACCTTTTGTGCATGTGTGTGAGCATTCTGCTCTGAAAAAAATAAATAAAATGCACCGTTTTAATATTTTGTTTTTATTTTTTATTTTATTTATTTATTCATAAGAGACAGAGAGAGAGAGAGGCAGAGACACAGGCAGAGGGAGAAGCAGGCTTCATGCAGGGAGCCAGACATGGGACCCGATTCTGAGACTACAGGACCACACCCTGGACGGAAGGCAGCACTATACCACTGAGCCACCCGGGCTGCCCAATATTTTGTTTTTATACTGAGTTCTAAGCTACAGGTTTATATTCGTTCAGTGTTTTGGATCTGTTCTGAGGTTCCAGTTTATTTGACTTGCTACTGACCCCCAGGTCTTTTGTTACCTTCTTAGTGAGGCTTCTCTGACCATTCTAGAAAACTGCAATTCCCCATCCCTCTCTCCTGCTTAATCTCTTTTCAAAGCAGTTATGCTGTGATAAGTAAGTATTCGTCGTCATGTCTCCAGTTTCTGGGTTAGAGTAAGTAGGAGCTCAACAAAGATTTGAATTAATGAATTTTGTAATGCCTGCACTTCCCCCAAAGAGCATGCATTTCCCCCGATGGCAAGCATTTCCCTGAAAGACTGACTGTGTTGGGGGATCAAAGACTAAAACGGGAGAGAGAGACTGGAGATCCCTGGGTGGCTCAGTGGTTAAGCACCTGCCTTCTGCCCAGGGCATGATCCTGGAGTATCGGGATCAAGTCCCACGTCGGGCTCCCTGCATGGAGCCTGCCCATCCCTCTGCCTGTGTCTCTGCTTCTCTCTGTGTGTCTCTCATGAATAAATAAATAAAATCTTTAAGTAAAATAAAAAGGGAGAGACTGTATGTGGGGACATTATGGCTGTGCTGGGCGTGGGAGTTAGTTCTGTGTCTTCCCCACCCAGTGCAGCCCCTGGAAGAAGAATTCCTGCTGCTTTGCCAACACCAGCCGGGAAGCCCATAAGGATATTTCCTACCTGTACAGATTTAACTGGAACCATTGCGGATCTATGACACCTGCCTGCAAAAAGCACTTCATCCAGGACACCTGCCTATATGAGTGTTCCCCCAACCTGGGGCCCTGGATTCAGGAGGTATGAGTGTCCCTCCTGGACCCCTCAACTTTATAGAGTAATTGAGCTTCCCAGACACCTCCTCAGGCTGCTTCTCCAGCTCTGGGTCTCTTCTGAGCTGCTGAGAATCCTGAGCCCTTTTCCCCTCCTGACCTCTCCCAGGTAAATCAGAGCTGGCGCAAGGAGCGCATCCTGCATGTGCCCCTGTGCAAAGAGGATTGTGAGCAATGGTGGCAGGACTGCCGCACCTCCTACACCTGCAAGAGCAACTGGCACAAGGGCTGGAACTGGACCTCAGGTGAGGGCCAGGGCCAGGCAGGGAGGGAGAGATCTGGAGGTGTGGGGTGTGGAGCTGGTATATGAATATTTGAGGCTGTGGGCTTGGGGGAAGTGAAGCTAGTTCTGGGCCTAGTGGCTGAAAGTTCTCATCTTCCCTACAGGGTATAACCAGTGTCCAGAGGGAGCTGCCTGCCACCCCTTCCATTTCTACTTCCCCACATCTGCTGCTCTGTGCAGTGAAATCTGGAGTCACTCCTACAAAGTCAGCAACTACAGCCGAGGGAGCGGCCGCTGCATCCAGATGTGGTTTGACCCGGCCCAGGGCAACCCCAACGAGGAGGTGGCGAGGTTCTATGCCAGGGCCATGAGTGAGGCTACGCACTGTGTCCTTGGGCCTCCCTTGCTCAGCCTGGCCCTGATGCTGCTCTGGCTACTTAGCTGAGCTCCTTTTATCTCCTGATACCTGCACAGCCCTGCTCTGTTTGGGCCCCACAGCTCCTAGCTATTTACTTCCTGTTTGTTGGCCAAGGAATAAACCAGGCAACCACCGTGTATCACATGAATTATTTGGGTGTGGGTGGGAATGTGACTTTTGCTTCCCAATTGCCATTGATTGAAGCCAGTGAGACTTGGTCAGTTTCCAGTTCTGATACTCTGAACTATATAGACGTTTAACTGTTCTGGTAACCTAGGACGTATTCATAGCTCTCAATTTCATTTTTTTTTTTTTTTACTACAGCTTTAATCCAGAGCCAGGCCCAGAGTTTTATCATTTGAATTGGACCCAAGTGTTCCAGGGCTGTTTTTGCCCAGTGCTCAGCTCTCTCATAGGAAAGGGGGGAATGGGAGAGCCCAGAATGTTCTGGATGGATGGCTGGGTAGAGGTGAAGAGGGGCCAGTAAGAGCCATTCTTCACTAACACCTAATACACAAAGCACTATCTACCAAGCACTGTCCTAAATGATTTATATTTATTGCTCTAGGCTATAGATACATGTTGCACATGTGTGGAAACAGCCACATAAGGTAAAAAATATGGCTAAAACTTCTGCATAAAAGCTGAGATTCCACCTCAGGCTATCTGGTTCTTGAGAACAAGCCCTTTGCCCCATGGAGTGGGAAAATGCGTGTATCTTGAAGGGATAATGGACCTCATACTTGACCAGAGAAGCTGGGCCTGAGCTGGTCTGGCAGAACCAAGAACGGAACCCAAACCTAGACTCCAAGAGCAGGTTACAAACCAACAATCTGACAGATTTTTAGGCAGTGCTTTCACAGTAAGTCTAGTTTTTAGCAGTTATAACAAGCTAAGTTATGTTATAGTAACACCTCAAATATTTCCAAAACAACCAAAGCTTATTCAAGCTGCAGTGCTTACTGTGGGGAATCCAGGATACCCTACATGTCACAAAGGGACCAAGGCCTTGGGAGCCTCCACCTGGTGGCACATTTCTGTGAGACAGGAATAGGAAACTTGGTGAATTCCATATAGACTTTTAAAAGTTCCACCCAACACTAATTTTGATGGCCAAATCAGTTCATGACCATGAGGAACTTCAAGGAAACCAGGAAAACAATGCTAACAAGTTCTTGAAAGGAGAGAAGAATCAGAACAGTTTGTCAAAAGACCTAACATGTTATGCTATTATGGTCAGTTTGTTTCTGGCATGGCTGTGTTACAAATTTAATTTTTCAAAAAAAAATTTTTTTTAATTTTTCAGTTAGGTTCAGGTAAGAAAGAGAACCAGCTCTTTGAATCTCTGCAAAGAAATATATTGACATGAAAAGTGGGAAATTCCACTGGCCGCCATCCTACGTACATAGTCTTGTAAACAAGGCCAACTGATGTATTGCATTTTCTACAGAACCAGTGATACTATTTACTTACAAATGTGACTTATTTATAGATGTGTTAGGATTACTGAAATTTAAGATTATTATCACCTTGGGCCTGGGTGGATCAGTTGGCTGAGCGCTGGTCTCTTGGTTTCAGCTCAGGTCATGAGATTGAGCCTTGGGTTCGGTTCCTAGCACAGCTCAAAATCTTGACATTTCTCTTCCTCTCCCTCCCCCTCTGCCCCTACCCTCTCTCTCTCTCTCTTAAATAAAAAAATAAAATCTTAAAAAAAAGATTAGTATCAACTCAAGCCAACATACATTTTTTTTTAAAGATTTTATTTATTCAGGAGAGACCCAAAAAGAGAGGCAGAGACATAGGCAGAGGGAGGAGAAGCAGGCTCCATGCAGGGAGCCCAATGTGGGACTCGATTCTGGGTCTCCAGGACCATGCCCTGAGTGAAAGGCAGACACTCAACCACTGAGCCACCCAGGCATCCCTCAAGCCAACATACTTTATTAAAAACCTAGTGTGTTGTTTCTGAGCCGTATGTGAGAATACTAGTCTAAGTCCTACTTTTTGGAGTTGGTCATCCTCAAATTCTCTAGGAGTCATTAGCTTGCCGAATATATTAAGAATTTTCCATATTAAGATCTCAGCAGTAGTACTGGCATAAGGATAGACATAGAGATTAATGGATCAGAACTGAGTCCTGAAATAAATCCTTATATTTATATTTCATTGATTTTTGACAAAGGTGCTAAGGCAATTCATTGGAGGGAAAG
The DNA here is from genome assembly GCF_053574225.1 of Canis aureus. Taxonomy (NCBI): domain Eukaryota; kingdom Metazoa; phylum Chordata; class Mammalia; order Carnivora; family Canidae; genus Canis; species Canis aureus. The sequence goes on from NC_135633.1 coordinate 25,652,603, forward strand.
AATAGTCTGTTCAACAAATGTGCTGGGATAACTGATTAATCCATATACAAAATAGGTGAACTTATCCCTTTAACTTCTATAGAAAATTAACTCAAGGGACATCTGGGTGCCTCAGTGGTTGAGCGTCTGCCTTCAGCTCAGGGCGTGAGCCCAGAGTCCTGGAATTGGAATCGAGTCCCACAACAGGTTCCCTGGAGGGAGTCTGCTTCTCCCTCTGCCTATGTCTATGACTCTCTCTGTGTGTCTCTCATGAATAAATAAATAAAATCTTTTTTTTTTTAAGAAAAATAACTCAAAAGGATCATAGACTTGGGACACCTGGGTGGCTCAGCCATTGAGCATCTATCTGCCTTTGGCTCAGGTCGTGATCCTAGGGTCCTGGGATCGAGTTCTGCACCAGGCTCCTCGCCAGGAGCCTGCTTCTCCCACTGCCTATGTCTTTGCCTCTTTGTTTGTCTCTCATGAGTAAATAAAATCTTAAAAAAAATATCAGAGGATTAAATATAACACTAAAACAATAAAATTAAGAAAACAACGGGCAAAAGAAACACATTTCTTTTTTTTTTTAATTTTTTTTTTTTATTTATGATAGTCAGAGAGAGAGGCAGACACAGGCAGAGGGAGAAGCAGGCTCCATGCACCGGGAGCCCGACGTGGGATTCGATCCCGGGTCTCCAGGATCGCGCCCTGGGCCAAAGGCAGGCGCTAAACCGCTGCGCCACCCAGGGATCCAAGAAACACATTTCATCAAAGAAGTTATACAAAATGGCTAACAAGAATGTGAAAAGATGCTTAACACCATTAGTCATTAGGAAAATTCAATTCATTCCCCGCCCACTAGAATGTCTTTAATAAATAGGGCAGCCGATAACAAATGTTGGCAAGGCTGTGGAGAAATTGGAACCCTGATATACTGCTGACAAAAATGTAAAATAGTACTGCCCTTTGGAAAACACTGCAGCTGTTTCAAAAACAGTTAAATGTAAAACTGCCTTACGACCCAGCAATTCCACTTCTAAGCATCTAATCAAGAGAAATGAAAATATATATCCACATAAAAACTTGTATGAATGTTCATAGAAGCATTATTCAGAATAGCTCAAGGCTTGAAATAACCTGAAGTGTTGATCAATCGGAGAATGGATAGATAAAATGTGTTGTATCCATACAACAGAATGTTACTCAGCAATAAAAAGTAACTATTGACACAAACTAATGTCATGGATGGACCTTAAAAATACTATGCTAAGTGAAAGTCTATTTTTTTAAAGACTATTTATTTGAGGAAGAGCAAGAAAGAGCAAACAGGAGCTTGAGGGGGTGGGGGCAGAGGGAGAGAGAGAAGCAGACTCTCCACGGAGTAGGGAGCCCAATGAGGGGGCTCCATCCCAGGACTCTGAGATCATGACCTGAGTTGAAGGCAGATGCTCAAAGGACTGAGCCATTCAGGTGCCCCTAAAAGTCAGTTTTATGAAAATTCCAGAAAAGGCAAATTTATACAGTCAAAGTAGATCAGTGGTTGCCTGGGGCTGGAATAGGAAATGCAGATTAATTATAAACAGGTATGAGGGGGCATGAAAATGTTCTAAAGTCATTTATGGTGAGGTTTTTCCATTTGGCAAAATATCTGTAAACTTTAAATGGGTACTTTTTATGATATGTACAGTGAGTGAATGAATGATTACCTATATGATACTCTCGCTTGCAATGGTAGCATACAGAGAATCTATGATTCTGAATTTCTGTGGGGTGTGTTCAGGAGGGGACATATTCTAAGGAATTCATCATCTGGCTTCATAAAAATCTGTCTGAGCCAAACTCTATCCCATCATAAACTTTGAGAGATTAGTTGGAACAATGAAGCAATAAAGGAGGGAGCATGTGCTTGGTGTGATATGGACAATACCAGCAGAGATGTTTAGGAGAGTGGCCCATTGAACAAGGATTTTTTTAGAGAGAGTGTTTATTCCAGTTGGCACAAGAATGGTCTACTAAATTGAGGGTTAGAAACCAGAGCCAAGGGAAAGAAAAAGGGCTACATCATATGACTACTCAAAAAAAGATCATGAAGCACATTACCAAAAATACCAGCACAATAACCACAACCATATCTCCTTCATCAACTTCACTAACTCCTTTTATTTAAAACTCATTTTATTTAAATTATTTAAAATTATACCTGTTACCTGTTTGTGGGTTAGCATCTCCCTCCATTGAAGTCTTCCATTTTAGGGCTGGAATTTTTCTGGAAATCTCAAGTCTCAGAGCTCTGACAGGTTGAATCACCCAAGGGTTAGTTATGGTGGTGATGTCAGACCCCTGAGTCTGTTCTATCAATTATGGCAGGATCTTTAGGAAAATAGAAAAAGAGAATAGGGACTCCTTGTTGACCAGACCAAATGGTCTAGAAACCTATTAATGTCCAATATCAAAGTGAAAGAGAGAAGTTTCTTTGAGGTATAATGCAACAGAGCATGAATCTACTGGTGACTGTTGCATTTTATGAGGTCTCAGTTGATGGCTACTTTATTTTTATTTTTTTTTAAAGATTTTATTTATTTATTCATGAGCGACAGAGAGAGAGAGAGAGAGAGGGGCAGAGACACAGGCAGAGGGAGAAGCAGGCTCCAAGCAGGGAGCCTGACGTGGGACTCGATCCCAGGTCTCCAGGATCACACCCTGGGCTGCAGACGGTGCTAAACTGCTACACCACCGGGGCTACCCGATGGCTACTTTAAAGAGGACATATGATCAGAACCAGGGAAAAGAGAGCTAGCCTTCCCCAAAGTAAGTGTATTTTTTATAATTCTATTTGTCCTCTCTCACTGTCTTGAGCTCTGGATATATGGACAGTGGATGTATTTAGAAATCTCAAAGGGTTAACAGTCTACTTTGTAAAATGTGCACCAAAATTACTATTGATAATAAAAAGTTATTTTATTATTATTATTATTATTAAAGATTTTATTTGTTTGAGAGAGAGCAAGTGAACATGGGGTGGGGGAGGGACAAAGGGGGAGGGAGAGAGAGAGAGTTTCAAACAGACCCCTGCTGATAATGGAGGCTGACTCCGGGCTTGATTTCATAACCCTGAGATCATGACCTGAGCCAAAATCAAGAATCAGATGCTTAACTGACTGAGTCAGCGGTTTAGTGCCTGCCTTCAGCCCAGGGCATGATCCTGGGGTCCTAGGATCAAATCCCACATTGGGCTCCCTGCATGGAGCCTGCTTCTCCCTCTGCCTGTGTCTCTGCCTCTCTCTCTCTCTGTGTCTCTCATGAATAAATAAGTAAAATCTTAAAAAAAAAAAAAAAAAAAAAAAAAGTTGGGCAGCCCAAGTGGCACAGATTTTTAAAAATCTTAAAAAAAAAAAAAAAAGTCATCGACAAAGGATGAGCTCCTCTCTTTGCTTTGACATCTTTCCCTACATTGTGGACATGATGAACAGGACAGTTCTTTACAATACTGATATGCTAATTTTAAAAACATGGAGCATACCAACTATACCTAATTATTTTTAGCATCGTTCCTTGTATCCTTCTTCACTTATGAGTGCCATGCAGTGGAAGAGCAAAGTTTTTGTGTATTTTAGCAACTGCCTGGGAAGTGCCAAGATGATTTTGATTTAAAAGATGCCTTGAGGAGTGCCTGGGTGGCTTAGTTGGTTAAGCATCTGGCTTCAGCTCAGGTCATGATCTCGGGGTCCTGGGATTGAGTCCCGCACTGGGCTCCCTGCTCAGCAGGGAGTCTGCTTTTCTTTCTGCCCCTCCCGCCCCCACTTGTGCTCCCTCTCTCAAATAAATAAATCAAATCTTTAAAAAGGTGGGGGGCGTCTGGGTGGCTCAGTCTGTTGAGCATCTGCCTTTGGCTCAGGTCATGATCCTGGGGTCCTGGGATAGAGCTCCACATCAGACTCTGTGCTCAGCAGAGTCTGTTTATCTCTCTTCCTCTGCCTCTTCCCCTGTTTTGTGCTCTCTCTTAAATAAATAAGTAAAATCTTTAAAAAAAATAAAAGATGCCTTGATAATTTTGTTATCCTGAACTTAAGGCCTGATCTTAGAGAAAGAAAACAGAAAAAAGTATTGTCTGGAAATAGCCTTAGCCTTCGTTGTGTTATTAATAAGAAAATTATATTATATATATATACACACATATATATATATAAATTTATTTATTCATGAGAGACACAGAGAGAGGCAGAAACATAGGCAGAGGGAGAAGCAGGCTCCTCGCAGGGAGCCCGATGTGGGACTCAATCCCTGGACCCCGGGATCATGCCCTGAGCTGAAGGCAGACGCTCAACCACTGAGCCACCCAGGCACCCCAAGAAAATTATATTTTGTAACAAATTTCATCATTAAAAATTTTAATTTCTTTGGAAGAGAGGAAGCCTATTGTTTTATATCTTGACCCCAGAGGATGATATGAGTTAGCACAAAGCCCCAAAATCAACACACTTTCTAAGAAGTGAAAGTTCACATTCACATTATGTAAGAACCAAAACTCTACTGTAAGGGGAAAACACACAGGAAACCAAAATAACTTTTCTTTTTTTTTTTTAGGTTTATTTTATTTACTTATTTTTAAATATTTTATTTGTTTATTCATGAGAGACACAGAGAGGCAGAGACACAGGCAGAGGGAGAAGCAGGCTCCACGCAGGGAGCCCGATGTGGGACTCGATCCTGGGTCTCCAGGAGCACACCCTGAGCAGAAGGCACTCAACCACTGAGCCATCCAGGAGTCCCAAATAACTTTTATTTCTCCATGTTAAGGGTAGACTATATACTCAAAGATCATTTCTCTTACGAGTGGCCATAGTATTTAAAGCCTTGTACTTTTTTTTTTAATATTTTATTTATTTATTCAGGAGAGACACAGAGATAGAGAGAGGCAGAGACACAGGCAGAGGGAGAAGCAGGCCCCATGCAGGGAGCCTGACATGGGACTAGATCCCGGGTCTCCAGGATCACACCCCAGGCTGAAGGCAGCACTAAACTGCTAAGCCACCAGGGCTGCCCAAAGCCTTGTACTTCTTAAAATAGAAGTCTGAAGATCACTTCTGGAATGGCAGAGTAAGGACATCTAAAAATGTGCTCCTCCATAAAAGCAACAACACTGGCAAAAATTGTCAAAAGTCAACTTTTTAGAAGTCCAGAAAACAAAGCTTTCAAAACTCAAAGGAGAATTTATTCAAGAAAAATGGTCAAATGCCAGTAGGAATAGTGAATTTGGTGGTGTTTTGACCAGGTTTTTTCCCATCCTCCTCTCCCCAACCCTATGGTATTTTCCCAAATGCACAGCTCACACCTACCCTAGCTTTGAAAATCAGTGACCTAAAAAAAAAAAAAAAGAAAATCAGTGACCTAGCAGCAGCCACTAGAGGGGGCAGCGTGGGTGTGGAAGTCCCCAAACATTCCTGTCCCAAGAGGATTGTCACTATCTGATCAGTCTGGAAGCTCCCCTTAAGAGTCCCAGTCATAGGGCTAGTCTTTATTTGACCTGATTCAGAGCTCGCTTAACCGAGAAACTCTGTTTTGTTTGTCTAAACAATTAGAAGCAAATTATTTGACATCCTGGCTGCTTGAGGCAGGAACACCTGTTGAGGCAAACAGAAGGCTGGCTAAAAAACTCAGGAGGAATATTGGGGGATGAACTGTCAATAGGAGGCTCTGAAAATCTCTGACCTGACCTGGGGACCTGGAAATCCACATAGGTTAACAGAACTGTGGGTTTATCCAGGACATGCCTGAGAAGGCCCCAATCTCTCAGTGCTGGTGAACTTGAGGTCCTGCTCAAGCAGGAAGTGAGGGATAAGGCAGAGGAAACTACCAGAGCACTAAAGGCTTGCCTGAACCCTTGGCAAAAAGTAGGAGAGCACCAAGCAAACCAGGTAGAAACGTCAGTGACCACATATGACAAGGAAAAAAAGACTTTACAGAATTAACCCATGAAATTTGATAAACAAACAAGCAGCAACAACAGGAAGCCATGGTTGGAGAGATCTGATTTCCAGAGTTGTATTTAAAATACCCAGTTTGGGGGCACTTGGGTGGCTCAGTTGGTTGAGTGTCCGACTCTTGATTTCAGCTGAGGTCATGATCCTGGGGTCCTGGGATCAAGCCCCGAATCAGGCTCCCTGCTCATTGGAGTGTCTGCCTCTCCCTCCCCCTTTGCCTCTCCCCCTGCTCATGCTCTCTCTGCTCTTTTTCAAATACATAAATAAAATCTTAAAAAAAAAATCTTTTAAAAAATTACCCAGTTTTCAACAAAAAATGTGAGACATGTAAAGAAATAGGGAAGTGTGAGTATACACAGGGTGAAAATAGCAGTCAAGAAAGATTGTCCCTGAGCAAGCCCAGATGTTGGACTTATTAGACAAAGACTTTAGAGATACCTAAGTGGCTCAGTTGGTTGTGCATCTGCCTTTGGCTCAGGTCACGATCCCAGAGTTCTAGATTGAACCCCATGTTGGGCTCCCTGTTCAATGGGGAGTCTGTTTCTTTCTTTCCCTTTATCCCTCTCCCAGCTTGTGCTTTCTTTCTCTTTCTTAAATAAATAAATAAATACATAAATAAATAAGATCTTTACAAAAAAAAAGACAAAGACTTTAAATCAGCTATTATAAGTAAGAACTAGGGGAGTTGGCTGGCTCAGTCAGTAGAGTATGTGACTCTTGATGTCAAGATCATGAAGAATAGAGGAAATTAGGTCTAAAGAATTCAAGGAAATATGAAAATGATGTTTCACCAAATAGAGAATACCAATAAGGCATAAAAATTACTATTTTTTTTTTAGAAAAGTGTTATTTATTTACCTGACACACAGAGAGAGAGAGAGAGAGAGAGAGTACAAGCAGGGGGAGCAGGAGGCAGAGGGAGCAGGGAGCATGATGCGGGGCTGGGATCATGACCTGAGCCAAAGTCAGACACTTAACCAACTGAGCCACCCAGGTGCCCCATAAAGGATTATTTTCTAGAATATAGAAAGGAATCTTAAAATTCGACAATAAGAAAATAAACAACCTGATTTAAAAATAAGCCAAAGACCTTAATTAACAGACACCTCAGCAAAGAAGATATGTACCTGGCAAATAAACATATGCAAACATGCTCCACATCAGACATCATTAGGGAAATGCAAATTAAAAGCACAATGAGATACCACTATACACCTATTAGAATGGCCAGAATCTGGAACACTGACAACACCAAATGCTGGTGAGGATGCAGAGCAACAAGAACTCTCACTCATTGTTGGTAAAAATGCAAAATGAGATAGTCACTTTGAAAGACTGTCTGACAGTTTCTTAAGAAAATTAAACATATTCTTACCATATAATCTGATATTTCCCCCAAAGGAGTTGAAAACTTATGTCCACATAAAAATCTGTACAAAGGGCTGGGGAGCTCAGTGGTTAAGTGTCTGCCTTTGGCTCAGGTTATGATCTCAGTGTCCTGGAATGGAGTCCTGCCCGCATTGAGCTCCCTGCAGAGCCTGATGCTACCTCTGCCTATGTCTCTGCCTCTCTCTCTCTCTGTGTCTCTCATGAATAAATAAAATCTTAAAAAATAAAATAAAAATACATACATGGATATTTATATCAGCTTAATTATAACTGCCAAATGTTGAATCAACCAAGATGTCTTTTAGTAGGTGAATGGATAAATGAGCTGTGGTACATACAAACTATGGAATATTATTCAGCACTATAAAGAAATGAGCCATCAAACTATGAAAAGAAATGGAGGAAGCTTTTTTTTTTAAATTTAAATTTTGTGTATTTATTGCAGAGAGAGAAAGCGTGAGCTGGAGAGAAAGGGAGAGGGAATCTGAAGCAGACTCTGCACTGAGCACAGAGTCTGATGTGGGGCTCAATCTCATTAACTGTGAGATCATGACCTGAGCTGAAACCAAGAGTCATCTGCTTAACCAACTGAGCCACCCAGGCACCCCAAGAGGTGGAGGAACCTTAAATGCATATTACTAAGTGAAAGATGCAAACATGGAAAGACTATATACTGTATGATTCCAACTATATGAATTTCTAGAAAAGGCAGAAACTGTGGAGACATTATAAAGGTTGCTGGGGCCTGGGGAGAAGGACGGATAAATGGGCAAAGCAGACAGTATCTTCTTTTTAAAGATTTTATTTTTTAAAGTAATCTCTATGCCCAATGTGGGGCTTGAACTTACAACCCTCAGATCAAGAGTTGCATGCTCTACTGACTGAGTCAGCTGGGTACCCCTGAGGAGAGGGTATTTTTAGGGCAATGAAAATACTCTATATGATAATGACACATGTCATACATTTGCCCAAACCCAAAGAATGTATAACACCAAGAGTGAACCAAAATGTAAACTATGGACTTCTGGGGTGCCTGAGTGGCTCAGTTGGTTAAGTATCCATCTTCCCGGGGAAGGTCATGATCCCGGGGTCCTGGGATTGAGCCCTGCCTTGGGCTCCCTGCTTAGTGGGGAGTCTGTGTCTCCCTCTCCCTCTGGCGCTCCCCACTGCTTGTGCGTGCTCTCTCTCTCTGTTAAACAAACAAACAAATAAATAAATCCTTAAAAAAAAACAAAAAACAAAAACTATGGACTCCAAGGGATTAAGATGTATCAGTGTAGGTTTGTCATTTATAACAAATGTACTACTCTGGTTTGAGATGTTATAATGGAGGAAGCTTTGCATGTTTAGAGGTAGGGGGTATATAGGAAATCCCTATACCTTCCCCTCAACTTTTTAGGAACCTTAAGCTGCTTTTTTTTTTTTTTTTTTAAGATTTTATTTATTCATGAGAGACACACAGAAGGAGAGGCAGAGACATAGGCAGAGAGAGAAGCAGGCTCCACACAGGGAGCCCGCTGCGGGACCCGATCCCGGGTCTCGATCCTGGGTCTCGATCCCAGGTCTCCAGGATCACACCTTGGGCTGAAGGCAGGCTGGGTGGTGGTTTAGCGCCGCCTTCAGCCCAGGGCGTGATCCTAGAGACCCGGGATGGGATGAGTCCCACGTTGGGCTCCCTGCATGGAGCCTGCTTCTCCCTCTACCTGTGTCGTCTCTGCCTCTCTCTCTCTCTCTCTCTGTCTCCCATGAATAAATGAATAAAATCTTAAACAGAAAAAGAAAAAAGAAAGTCTGAATTTAAAAACTATTTTATTTATTTATCTGACAGAGAGAGAGAGCACACAGCAGGCAGAGTGGCAGGCAGAGGGAGAGGGAGAGGCAGACTCCCCTCTGAGCAGAGTCCACTGTGGGGCTGGATGCCAGGACCTGAGGATCATGACCTGAGCTGAAGGGAGATGCTTAACAGACTGTGCCACCCCAGGCGCTCCTAAAGTCGGAATTTCAATATTTTTTACTAGAGGTACTCAGCCTCAGATCTGAAGTGAGAGAAGAAAAGAATCTACAAACTTGAAAATAGAAACTGTCCGTTCTTAAGAACAAACAGAATAAAGGGGTGCCTTCACTGGCTCAATTGGTGGAGCATAAGACTCTCAATCTCAGGGTTGTGAGTTTGAGCCCCATATTGGATGGAGAGTTTTCTTAAGAAAATAAAATCTTGGGGCACCTGAGTGGCTCAGTTGGTTAAGTGTATGCCTTTGGTTCAGGTCATGATTCCGGCATGAAGAGAGAAGCACGATCCCAGCATGATCCCGTCTTTCCCGGAGAAGCCTGCTTCTCCGTCTCCCTGCTCTTGCTCTCTCTGACACTATCCCTGTGTCTCTCTCTCAAATAAATGCATAAGGAAGAAAGAAAGAAAGAAAAAGAAAGAAAGAAAGAAAGAAAGAAAGAAAGAAAGAAAGAAAGAAAGAAAGAAAGATCTTTAAAAAATTAAAAGGAAAAACTTAGGGTTTATATTGCTTTTTTTTTTTTTTTTTTTTTAGGTAGTCGGTTAGGTTATTGATTTAAAATCTTCCTTCCAGGCACCTCAGTGGCTTAGCCGGTTAAGTGTCTGCCTTGGGCTCAGGTCATGGTTCCAGGGTCCTAGGACAGAGCTGAGCTGGCATCAGGCTTCCTGGTCAGTAGGGAAGCCTCTGCCTGCCACTCCCCCTGCTTGTGCTCTCTGTGTCCAAAAAAAAAAAAAAAAAAAATCTTAAAAATATAAAATAAAATAAAGTCTTTCTTCCTTGAGTACCTGGGTGGCTTAGTCAGTTAAGCATCTGCCTTCTGCTCAAGTCATGAACCCAGAGTCCTGGTATTGAGCCCTGCATTGGGCTTTCTGCTTAGCAGGGAGTCTGCTTCTCTTCTCCCTCTGCCTGATGCTCCCCTTGCTTGTTTTCTCTCTCTCAATCTCCATCAAATAAATAAAATCTTAAAAAAAAAAGCCTTTCTCCCCCCCCCCTTTTATGATAGTCACAGAGAGAGAGAGGCAGAGACATAGGCAGAGGGAGAAGCAGGCTCCATGCATCGGGAGCCCGACGTGGGATTCGATTCCGGGTCTCCAGGATCGCGCCCTGGGCCAAAGGCAGGCGCCAAACCGCTGCGCCACCCAGGGATCCCTCCTCCCCTTTTTTTTCTTTTTAAGATTTTTATTTATTCATGAGACACACACACACACACACACACACACACACACACACACACACCCAGAGGGGCAGAGACACAGGCAGAGGGAGAAGCAGGCTCCAAGCAGGCTCCATGCTCCATGCACCCAACATGGGACTCGATCCTGGGATTCCAGGATCATGCCCTGGGCCGAAGGCAGGTGCCTAACCGCTGAGCCACCCAGGGATCCCCTCCTTTTTCTTTTTCTTTTCTTTTTTTTTTTTTTTAATTTATGATAGTCACACAGAAAGAGAGAGAGAGAGGCAGAGACACAGGCAGAGGGAGAAGCAGGCTCCATGCACCGGGAGCCCGACGTGGGATTCGATTCCGGGTCTACAGGATCGCGCCCTGGGCCAAAGGCAGGCGCTAAACCGCTGCGCCACCCAGGGATCCCCTCCCTTTTCAATATAGCCATTGCTAGCTCTAAATTTTCTTCAAAGCAGTACTTTAGTTGCATCCATAAGTTTTGGTATTTTTCATTTTCATTTCATTCATCTTCTTTTCTAATATCTCATTTATTTCATTCGTTATTTAGGAGCGTGTTTATACACATTTGAATTTTCTCTTTTTTTTAAGATTTTATTTATTCATTCATGAGAGACACAGAGAGAGAGAGAGAGAGAGAGAGAGAGAGAGAGAGGCAGAGGGAGAATAGGGCTCCATGCAGGGAGCCCGACGTGGGACTCAATCCTGGGTCTCCAGGATCATGCCCCAGGCTGAAGGCGGCACCTAACTACTGAGCCACTGGGGCTGCCCACATTTGAAAATTTTCTAAGATTTTCTCTTACTGATTTTTTTTTCTCTCTTACTGATTTTTAATTTTGTTCCTCTGTGGTCAGTCAACATACTTTTTTTTTTTTTTTTTTGTAGTCAACATACTTTTAATTTCAGTTTTCTTAAATGTATTGGTGCCTTTTTATGGCCCAACACAGGATATCCCATATGCACTTGAGAAGAATGTATACTCTCTGTCATTTGCTGGTGTGTTCTATAGGTCTCTGCTAGATCTAGCTGGTTTCTAAGGTTGTATGAGTCTTCTACTTCCCTATTGGTCTTCTGCCTACTTACTCTATTCATGATTGGTAGAGGTCATTGAAATTTCCAACTACTATTTTTTTTTCCAGTAATCTTATGATCCTTTGTAAGATTGAGTAATATGCTCTACTGACTGAGGCAGCCAGACACTCCTTCCAACTGCTGTTTTTGAATTATATATTTCTCTATCCAATTCTGATAGTTTTTACTTTATGTATTTTGGAATTCTGTTATTAGGTGCATTTATGGTTATAATTGTTATGTTCCTGATGGATTGACCCTTTATCTTCATAAAATTCTTATCTTTGCCTCTTAATTTTTGTCTTAAATTCTATTTGATATCATTATAGACACTCCAACTAACCTTTAGATTTTTTTAAAAAGATTTTATTATTTTGAGAGAGTGTGTGTATGCACATGCAGGGGAAGGGCAGAGGGAGAGGGAGAAACAGATTCCCCACTGAGCAAAAACCCTGACGCAGCTAGATCCCAGGACCCTGGGATCATGACCTGAGCCAAGGCAGACACTTACTTGACTGAGCCACCAGGCACCTGGAAGATTTTATTTATTTATTTATTTATTTATTTATTTATTTATTTATTTATTTATTCATTCATTCATTCAAAGATTTTATTTATTTATTTATGAGGGACACACAGAGAGAGGCAGAGGCATAGGCAGAGGGTGAAGTAGGCTCTTCACGGGGAGCCTGATGTGGGACTCAATTCTGGATCCCGAAATCATGCCCTGAGGCAAAGGCAGATGCTCAACCGCTGAGCCACCCAGGCATCCCCAGAAGAAAGATTTTAAATCAATAACCTAACCTACTACCTTAAAAACAAAAAAAGAGGGACGTTTGGGTGGCTCAGTGGTTTAGTGCCTGCCTTTGGCCCAGAACGTGATCCTGGAGTCCCAGAATTGAGTCCCACATCAAGCTCTCTGCATAGAATCTGCTTCTCCCTCTGCCTATATCTCTGCCTCTCTCTCTCTCTCTCTCTCTGTGTGTGTGTGTTTCTAACAAATAAAATCTTTAGGAAAAAAAAAAAAAAGCAAACAAGCCTAAAATGAGCAAAAGGAAAGAAATAATATAAAGGAAAGCAAAAATAAATGGAATAGGGGATAGAAAAACAATGGAGAGGGACGCCTGGGTGGCTTAGTCAGTTAAGCGTCTGCCTTCAACTCAGGTCATGATCCTAGCTAGGGTCCTGGAATCGAGCCCCACATTGGGCTCCCTGCTTCACAGAGTCTGCTTCTCCCTCTCCCTCTGCCTGCCACTCCCCTTGCTTGTGCTTGCTCTCTCTCTCTGTCAAATAAATAATAATGAAATCTTTAAAAAGAAAAGAAAAGCAATAGAGAAAATCCATGAAACCAAATATCGATTCTTTGGGGATTGATTGATTGATTTATAAGTGGACTCTGTGCTCATGAACTCATGACCCCCAAATCAAGAGTCGTATGCTCTACTGACTGAGCCAGCCAGACATCCCCAAAATTGGTTCTTTGAGAAGATCGATAAAACTGATAAACAATTATCTAAACTGACCAAGAGGGGCAGCCCTGGTGGCCCAGTGGTTTAGCGCCGCCTTCAGCCCAGGGTGTGATCCTGGAGACCCGGGATCGAGTCCCACGTCGGGCTCACTGTATGGAGCCTGCTTCTCCCTCTGCCTGTGTCTCTGCCTCTCTCTCTCTGTGTCTGTCATGAATAAATAAATAAAATTAAAAAAAATAAACTGACCAAGAAAAAAGAGATAAGAATCAAATTACTAATATTAGGAATAAAAGAGGAGACAACACTACTACCCTTACATAAATAAAAAGCATTGTAAGAGAATACTATGAACACTTGTATGCTAATAAATTAGATGTCATAAATGAAATGGTCAAATTTCTAGAAAGACACAAACTACCAAAGATAACATAAGAAGAAGTAAAAAAATATAAATATGCCCACAACAAGCAAAGAAATTTAATTCATAACTTAAAACTTCCCACAAATAAAAGTTCAGGCTACTACTACTTTAGTGGTGCATTCTACCAAATGTTTAAAGAATCATTAATGCCAATCTGTCACAAAAAAAAAGAAGAGGAAGAAACACTTTCCAATGCACGTTTTAAAAATATTTTATTTGGCAGAGAGAGAGAGAATAGAAGAAGAAGAAGAAGAAGAAGAAGAAGAAGAAGAAGAAGAAGAAGAAAAGAAGAAGAAGAAGAAGAAAAGAAGAAGAAGAAGAAGAAGAAGAAGAAGAAGAAGAAGAAGAAAGAAGAAGAAGAAGAAGAAGAAGAAGAAGAAGAAGAAGAAGAAAAGAAGAAGAAGAAGGAAGAAGAAGAAGAAGGAGAAGAAGGAGAAGAAGGAGAAGAAAGAAGAAGAAAGAAGAAGAAAGAGAAGAAGAGGAGGAGCAGCCCGAGTGGCCCAGGGGTTTAGAGCCGCCTTCAGCCCAGGGCGTGATCCTGGAGACCTGGGATCAAGTCCCACATCAGGCTTCCTGCATGGAGCCTGCTTCTCCCTCTGCCTGTGTCTCTGCCTCTCTCTCTCTGTGTCTCTCATGAATAAATAAATAAAATATTTTAAAAAAAGAAGAAGAAGAAGGAAGAAGGAAGAAGGAAGAAGGAAGAAGAAGAAGAAGAAGAAGAAGAAGAGAAGAAGAAGAAGAAGAAAGGGGAGTGGCAGGCAGAGGGAGAGGGAGAAGCAGGCAGGGCTAGATCTGAGGACTTTGAGAACATGACCTTAGCCAAAGGCAGCTGCTTAACCAACTAAGACTTCCAGGTGCCTCTTTCCAACTCATTCTATGAGACCAATACTCCTTTGATAAAAAATCAGAGAAAGACATCACAAGAAAACTACAGAGCAATATCCCTTGTGGATAAAAATGTAAATCTTCTCAACAAAATACTAGCAAACCAAATCCAGCCCATTATAAAATGGATTATACATCCTGACCAAGTAGGATTAATCCCAGAATGCAAGTTGGTTTAATATCCAAATATCAATTGATTTAAAATATCCTATTACTAGAATAGAGGACAAAACCCACATGATGGCCTAAGTTGAAACATCATTTGACAAAATCCAATATCCTTTCATGATTCAAAACAAAACCCAACACAGAACTAAGAATAGAAGGGAATTCCCACAACCTGATAAAGGACATCTATGAAAAACTCACAGAAAACATCATAGTCAGTGCCAAAAGGCTTTCCCTCTAATATCAGTAACAAACAAGTATATCCATGCGCATCATGTCTATTCAACATTGTATAAAAGTTGTAGCTAGGGGGCGCCTGGCTGACTCAGTCTGTGGAGCTTGCAACTCCTGATTTTGGGGTGAGAGTTTGAACTCAACTTTAGACATAGAGATTACTTTTTAAAAAGTTGTAGTTAAGACTAAAAAGTTTTAGTCAATAAAAAAGAATAAAGGCATCCAGATTGGAAAGCAAGAAATAAAACTATTGTTTCTTCTCTTCCTCCCTCCTTCTCTCTCTTTCTCCCTTCCTTCCTTCATTCCTTCATTCCTTCCTTCCCTTCTTCCCCTGCTGCAAAAAGTTTTTTTTTTTGTTTGTTTGTTTGTTTGTTTCCATTTGGTCCACAGTTGGTTAAAAAGCTGCATAGTGGCTGTAGGGAGAAGCTCCAGCAAAAGCCCTGGCATGAGAGGGATCCCAGAGGGGCCCCTCAAAGGCTGTTCATTTAGTTAGTGGTTCTCCAGGAAGCAGTAAAACTTTGTAGTCACAGATGATATGATACTGTATGTAGAAAATCCTAAGGAATCCACAAAACATTGTTATTACTAATAAGTGAGTTTAGCAAGTTTGTAGGATACTAGATCAATATACAAAAATCAGTTGTATTTCTATACACTAGCAATGAACAAAATAAAAATGAATTTAAGAATATAATTCCATTCACAGTAGCATAAGAAATAATAAGATACATAGAAGTGAATTTAACAAAGTAAAAGACTTGTATACTGAAAACTGTAAAACATGTTTTTTTTATTTTTCTATTTATTTATGATAGTCACACAGAGAGAGAGAGGCAGAGACACAGGCAGAGGGAGAAACAGGCTCCATGCACCGGGAGCCTGACATGGGATTCAATCCCAGGTCTCCAGGATTGCGCCCTGGGCCAAAGTCAGGTGCCAAACCGCTGCGCCACCCAGGGATCCCTGTAAAACATGTTTTAAAGAACTTTAAGACCTAACTAAATGGAAAGACCTCCCATGTTCATCAATCAGGAGACTTAATACTCTTAAGAGGGTATTACTCCCAAACTGATCTACAGATTCAATTCAATCCTTATCTAAAATCCCAGCTGGCTTTTTTGACAATCTGATCCTAAAATCCATATGGACACACAAGAAGACCATTATGGTCTTGAAAAAGAACAAAATTGGGCAGCCTGGGTGGCTCAGCGGGTTTAGCTCCGCCTTCAGCCCAAGGCCTGATCTTGGGATCCCGGGATGAGTCCCACATCCAGCTCCCTGAATGAAACCTGTTTCTCCCTCTGCCTGTGTCACTGCTCTCTCTCTATGTCTCTCATGAATAAATAAATAAAATCTTTTTTAAAAAAAGAACAAAATTAGAGGACTCTCACATTTTGGTTTCAAAACCTATTACAAAGCTACAACAATCAATACAGTGTGACAGTAGCATAAAGGAAGATATGTAGGTCAATGAATTAGAACTGAGAATCCAGAGTTTTGACAAATTGAATTGTGCCAAGACAGTTCATTGGGGGAAAAGAATAATCTTTTCAATATATGGGGCTGGGTTACAACTGGATAGTCACTTGCAAAAAAATAAAGTTGGGCCCTCGTTTTATGCCTTACATAAAAATTAACTAAAAATGGATTAAAGACCCAAATGTAAAAGCTAAAACTATAGAACTCCTTTAAAAAACAGGGGAAGAGTTTCATGACATTGTATGAGGCAATGATTTCCTGGATATGATGGCCAAGGCAAGGCAACAAAAGAAAAAAATAGATAAACTGGGCAGCATCAAAATGGAAACTGTGCACCCAAAGACAGTTAACAGAGTGAAAAGGCAGCCTAGAGAATGGGAGAAATAATTTGCAACTCATACATCCGACAAGAGGTTAGTCCAGAATACAGAGAGAACTAGAGAGCTCCCACAATAATAAGATGTATAATACAATTTAAAAGTGGCAAACAACTTGAATAGACATTTCTCCATAGGTCTACAAATAATCAACAAGACTATGAGAAGATACTCAGCTCACCCATCATCAGGGAAATGCAAATCAAAACCACAATGAGATATCACCTGACACCCACTAGGATGGCTTTTATTAAAAAACAAAAAGCCAACAGGAAATAACAAGGGTTGGTGAGGATGTGAAGAAATTGGAACCCTTGTACACTGTTGGTGGGAATGTAAACTTGTGTAATTATTACGGCAAATATGATGGCAATTCCTCAAAAATAGAATTACCATATGATTCAGCTATTCCACATCTGAATATATACTCAAAAGAATTGAAGGCAGCGTCCTCGAAAGAGAATTGTACACCTGTGTTTATAATAGCATTCTTCACAATAGCCAAGAAGTGGAAGCAACCCAGGATCTATCAGTGGATGAATGGATAAACAAAATGTAGCACATGCATATAATGAGATATTACTCAGTTATTAAAAAGAAATGAAGTTCTGGCACATGGATGAACCTTGAGGACATTATGCTAAGTGAAATAAGCAAGTGACAAAAAGACAAATACAGTGTGATTCCCACTTATATGAAATATCTAGAGTGGTCCATTTATACAGACAGAAAGTTGAATGATGGTTGCCAGGGACCGGGGAGAGGAGGAAATGGTATCTTGTGGCTTAATGAGAATAGGGTATCAGTTTTACAAGATGCAAAGGCTCTGGAGATTGATTGCACAACATAAATACACTTAACATTACTGAACTGTACACTTAAAAATAATTAAGATGGTAAGTTTTTTTATAAATTTATTTTTTATTGGTGTTCAATTTGCCAACATATAGAATAACACCCAGTGCTCATCCCGTCAAGTGCCCCCCTCAGTGCCCGTCATCCATTCACCCCCACCCCCTGCCCTCCTCGCCTTCCACCACTCCTAGTTCGTTTCCAAGAGTTAGGAGTCTTCATGCTCTGTCTCCCTTTCTGATATTTCCCACTCATTTTTTCTTCTTTCCCCTTTATTCCCTTTCACTATTTTTTATATTCCCCAAATGAATGAGACCATATAATGTTTGTCCTTCTCTGATTGACTTATTTCACTCAGCATAATACCCTCCAGTTCCATCCACGTCGAAGCAAATGGTAGGTATTTGTCATTTCTAATGGCTGAGTAATATTCCATTGTATACATAGACCACATCTTCTTTATCCATTCAAGATGGTAAGTTTTATATAATGTATGCTTCTCCACAATTTTTTAAAAGGCTATCAAAAAATGCTTATTTATGTTTCCAGAAATGTGAGGTGGTGAGATATTACATAATTTATCAGATTTGAGACAATTTTTCTCTGTGAACCTTGACTTCTGTACTTCAACCTCTAACTGTGTCTACCTGGTTACTCAAAAATTAGCCTGACAGCTATCATTTGAGCCTACTGCCAGGCTTTTCCTTTTTTTTTTTTTTTTTTAAGATTTTATTATTGATTGATGAGAGACACACAGAGAGAGAAAGAGGCAGAGACACAGGCAGAGGGAGAAGCAGGCTCCACGCAGGAAGCCCGATGTGGGACTCGATCCCGGGTCTCCAGGATCACGCCCCTGGCTGAAGGTGGCGCTAAACCTCTGAGCCACCGGGGCTGCCCTCTTTTTTTTTTTTTTTTTTTTTTTTAAGAGTTTATTTATTTATTCATGAGAATACACAGAGAGGAGAGAGAGAGGCAGAGACAGGCAGAGGGAGAAGCAGGCTTCACGCGGGGAGCCTGATGTGGGACTTAATCCAGGGTCCCCAGGATCACACCCCGGGCTGCAGGTGGTGCTAAACCGCTGAGCCACCGGGGCTGCCCTGCCAGGCTTTTCCATATATACTTCTCAACAACCCTCTGGTGAGCAAATTAAAGCTCAGAAAGGCTCAGTGACATTTTCTAAGATGGTATGAGGGACGGTGCTGTCATTGGGACCCATGGCCTGACCCTAAAGCCTGGGTTCTCCTCCTACTGCACCTCATGCCCCTCAAGCTAGCTTCATCCTAACAACGACTTGGGATGCCTCAAAAATTCAGATTCCCCCTTAAAGATGAACTTCTCTAGGAGTTGATGAATGTTGAAGCTATGATCCCGTAATGAAGAAATTAATAAAGAGATGAATGAGGCCAGGAGTGAGTACAGGGACGGGCTAAGGGAGCCTTGAATGGGTGGGGTCTGGAAAAGAAGGAAGACCAGAGCGGAAAGCAGAAATCACACTCTGTGGTAATCAGAGCCCTTACAGTCAGTCTAGCCTGGCTGAGTTCAGAGACCATTGGGGAAAGTCCAAGGCCTGTAGCCATCGCCAGGCTGAAAAGAGGCCAGTCCAGACACAGCTGTGTGTGCTCCCAGCCGCAAAGGAGGCTCAGGCAAGATGCCCTAAGGAGGGAAGGGTGACAGGGACACTGGGTAGGGGAGGAGCAGATCTTTCTCTAGAAAGATCGCTCTGGATGGGGGTGGGGGAGCGGCGGTGGGGGGCACCTGAGTGATTCAGTCCATTAAGCATCTGCCTTTGGCTCAGGTCCTGATCCCAGGGTTGTGAGAAGGAGCCCCGCATCCGCTTCCGGCTCCCTGCTCAGCGAGGAGTCTGCTTCTCCCTCCAGCGTTTTTCTCCTCCTGCTCCACCCCCCCCCCCCCCGCCCGCCTGCCGCTTTCTCTCCTCTCTCTCCCGAATAAATAAACAAAATTTAACAAAAGAAAGAAAGAAAGAAAGAAAGAAAGAAAGAAAGAAAGAAAGAAAGAGAAAGAAAGAATCACTCCAGCTCCTGCGGGGAAGGTGACTTTAAGGGGAAGAAGAACCCGGGAGGAGGGAAGACCTGATCCCAAACAGAGAGCCAAGGGAAATGAATTCCATTAAGGTTTTGGAAGGACCCTTGGCCAGGGCTTTGTGGGGATGTGGGGTTGGTGAGAGAGAGGAAGCATTCTGTGTTATCTATTCAAGTACTTCAGCAACAGTCCAAAAAAACAGATCTTTACCAGATGGAAGTGGGGGCGGGGGATGGGCAAGGGTCAGTCAGGAAGAGAGAAGTGGGCTGTCACTTTTGTTGGGTGACTCCCAGGACTCTAAGCACTTGTCTAGTTGGCTGTTCCGCATGGGGTGCTTTTATTTTATATAATTAATTCATTGACTGATTTTTTGGTGGGGGGAGAGGGAGAGAGAGAGAGACAGGGTTGGGGGAGGGGGGCAGGGAGGAGCAGAGGGAGGGGGAGAAGAAGACTCTTTTTTTAAAATTTTTTGGAAGGAGACTCTTAAGTAGACTTCATTCCCAGTGCAGAAGCCTACATGGGGCTTGATCTCACAACCCAGAGATCATGACCTGAGCTGAAATCTAGAGTCGGGCACTTAACCGAATGAGCCACCCCGGCACCCCCATGGGTACTTTCATATTGTATCTAGTGTTCAGGGATCACTGCCCTTGTTTTCTGAAGGGTAGGATAGGGATCTGGTGCATTAGTCTAGAAAGAGCCAAGGAGACCAGTATTATGACAAGGTGGAGGAAGGAAATGGCTTTAGAGAACAGAGAAGGAAAAAGTCTGAGGAAGCAAAAGTCAGAAGCCACTACTCTTTCTATTTCTGCATTATTTAACCAAATGCCACCTGTGTGTTACACCCCTTGACCCCAGGGCTGATTGGGAGAACTCAGCAGAGCTGGGTCACTGCCTTCCCCCAGCTTGCTGGTTTCCAAACTGGCATGGGAACCCAGGTGAGCCAGGGTGTAATGGAGAGCACTTGCTGGACATGGCGTGAGGGCACTGTGTGTCCCTGGCCCTTTTCAGGGGAGCAGGGCATGGTTCTGAACTATTTAATTACCTTTCTTTTTTTCTTTTTTTTAAAGATTTTTAAATTTATTTACTCATGAGAGACAGAGAGAGACAGAGAGAGAGAGAGAGAGGCAGAGACACAGGCAGAGGGAGAAGCAGGCTCCATGCTGGGAGCCTGATGTGGGACTTGATCCCAGGTCTCCAGGATCATGCCCTGGGCCCAAGGCAGGTGCTAAACTGATGAGCCACCCAGGGATCCCCTTTAATTACCTTTCTTAAGTAAATTTGAGAGAAGATGAGGGCACAAAGACATGTCCTCCAATTTAGGAAAACTCTCCCAGGGTTGATCCACTCATCCCAGGTGGATGAATGAGCCTGGCAAGCCTGGGATGAGAAAGCCCCCTTTTGCCAAGCTTCTCTTCTTCAGGTTTGGGGAGCCTCGGCAGCCCAGCACTGAAGGAACAGGGTCTGACCCCATCCTTCACTGGACACAGAGGGCCGAGGGGAGCCCTGCATGAGGCTCTCTTGGCTCAGGCCCTGACCTCCCTGACCTCCGCTTGCAGGGACAGAAAGACATGGCCTGGAGACTGATAGCGCTTGTGCTGCTGTTGGCCTGGACAGCCCCCACGTGCAGGGCCCGGGTCAGGACAGACCTGCTCAACGTCTGCATGGATGCCAAGCACCACAAGGCAAAGCCAGGCCCAGAGGATAAACTGCATGCCCAGGTGAGGCAGAAGGGTGGTTCAAGTTGAGGAGGGGGGCGGTTCTAACGTGGGAACAAGTCAGGGTGGTAGGGGAAGGACCAACAGCTCAGAAACCCCCACATCCCAGGTTATTGCTATGGGAGCAGATGAAGGTAAGGTGGCGTGTATGGGTGGAGGTGGTTTTAGAGGTGGCCTCCTCAGAGAATTCCATGGCTGTGATGATATGATCTAATCACTGTTGAGTACTTATCAGGTGTTGTGTTTACTGCACATGATTTCATATTCCCTTTGTCGGTCCTTTGAGGTAGGAGACAACATTCTCCCCTACATAACACAAATGAGAAAACTGAGGCCCAGAGAAGCCAAGGACACAGAGGGCTGAGACGTAAGCAGCCAGTGGTGGCGTAGGGCGAGGACTCGGGTGGGCACTCTCAGTGGTTTGGAGGGTGAGAGATTGTTGGGGAAGACGGTTCTTCCTACCTTCACTGTGAGCCAGTCCATGGAGTGTCAAGGGTAGAGGAGGTCTCTTAGGGCTGTGATACAGGGTAACAGGTGCGGTACATTCACACATTCTGTAAAAGTGGATGCCAGTCGGTTGCAACTCTATTGAGATTCCACGTCTTCTTTTTATGATAAATACTCTTTAGACTCTGTTTTCTATCCTGGAATAAAATTCAAAGCCAATAGAACTTATTTGCATATTTAACTTAAAAAAATAACACGAGGGGCAGCTAGGTGGCTCAGTTGGTTAAGCATCTGTCTTCAACTCAAGTCATGATCTCGGGGTCCTGGGATTGAGTCCCTCATGGGCTCCCTGCCTGGTGGGGAGTCTGCTTCTCCCTCTCCCTCTGTCTTCTGCCCCCTGCTCATGCTCTCTTTCTCTCAAATAAATAAAATCCTTAAAAAATATATATCAAAAAAAAAATATATATATATATCAACATAATTCTCTATCTGTAATACAAAGGAGAAGCACAAAGGAAGTAACTTATAATAAAATAAAATATATTTCAATATTTTAATTCTCTGGCATGACTACGTTAGAAATCACTATCAAATAGCATTTTTGTTTTTGTTCACCAAATCGCTATGAATGGGACAGTTACAGCTGTACAGCTGTAGATCAATAACAGGTGTATTCTATTGGCAACTTAAATGCTGTAAAATATGCTAAGCTATGTTGCCACTGATGACATAATTTTCTATAACAGTGAATAATTCCGGTAAAACAAAGCACATAGCAAGGCCTTTCTTTTTCAGAGTATTTGCAGTCCTGAAAAAGCCCATCTATATTAAACACTTGCTAAAATATGGTGTGTCTATATGTAAGATGGAGTTCAGTTGAGATTTAGGGAAATCATAACTAGGTCTTTCGTTTACTTCTTTCAGCAAATATTTTTATGGGTCTGCCATGGCACTGGCCTCACCTCTGGGGAAACAGACCCTATTACTTGCTGAGAAGTTACTCAGCATACATTACCACGTAGGTCATTCCCTTCTTCCTTTGCTCAAAATGTCACCTCCCGGTGAAGCTTTTCACAACCACCTTAGTTAAAATTTCAAAGATTATCTCATATTCCACATTCCTATTCCCTGCTATAATTCTGTCCATATAATTGATCAGATCCTGACACTAGACTTTTTTTTTTCTCTTAGTTTCTTACTGTGTGTCCCCACTGATCAGGATAGGATGTAAGTTCCATGAACACATATTGCTGTCTGGTTTGTTCTCTATCATATTCTCGGCATCTAGAACGTGACTGGAATAGAAATGGGTGCTCAGTAATTATTATTATTTTTAAAAGATTTTGTTTATTTATTTGAGAGAGAGACAGAGATAGCGACAGAGATAGTGGCGGGGAGAGCAGAGAGGAGAGGGAAAGGAGGCTCCTCGCTGAGCAGGGAGCCCAATGTGGGGCTCCAGCCCAGGACCCTAAGACCATGACCTGAGCTGAAGGCAGACACTTAACTGACTGAGCCACCCAGGTGCCCCTCAGTAATTATTTTTCAATGAATAAATAAATCAAAGAATTTTCTATATAAAATGTGAAGGGGGGATCCCTGAATGGCTCAGCGGTTTGGGGCCTGGCTTCAGCCCAGGGCCTGATCCTGGAGTCCTGGGATCGAGTCCCACATCGGGCTCCCTGCATGGAGCCTGCTTCTCTCTCTGCCTGTGTCTCTGCCTCTTTCTCTCTGTGTCTCTCATGAATAAGTAAATAAAATCTTTAAAAAAAAAAAAGTGTGAAGGGGTGCATAAATGACAGCTATTGTCCCCTGAGGACAGGGTTTCTCTCCAGCTCCCTCAAGCCCTGATCAGCCCTGTTGTGACTGAGTCTCCCCTCAGATGGGTGTTCCTGGACATCAAGAACAGAGGGGTCCTCACAGTAAACTTTCCTGGGATAACCCACTTGAGGCAGGAGAACGAGAACCAAACAGAAAAGGCTGGAGGTGGCAGAAGGTTGTGGGGAAGGGGGCAGTTAGTCCGGGTCTCCCCCACGCAGTGCACTCCCTGGAGGAAGAAGGCCTGCTGCACCGTCAGCACCAGCCAGGAGCTGCACAAGGACACCTCCCGCCTGTATAACTTCACCTGGGACCACTGCGGCAAGATGGAGCCCGCCTGCAAGCGCCACTTCATCCAGGACAACTGTCTCTATGAGTGCTCCCCCAACCTGGGGCCCTGGATCCAGGAGGTACGGGACTGCCCCTCACCCCCACCCAGCAGGCTGCCATCCAGCTTGGGCAAGGCCATGGCTGCCCCCACCCCTGGCTGAAGGGAGCCCTCCCTCTTGGCCTCCCACGCAGGTGAACCAGAGCTGGCGCAAGGAGCGCATCCTGCACGTGCCCCTGTGCAGAGAGGACTGTGAGCAATGGTGGCAGGACTGCCGCACCTCCTACACCTGCAAGAGCAACTGGCACAGGGGCTGGAACTGGACCTCAGGTGAGGGCTTGGGGGTGGGGAGACGGAGGGGGGCTTTGAGGATCTGGGATTGGGTGAGGATTTCTGGGGGTGGCCAGAAATGAGCTTTGGGCCCGGGGTGGGGGGTGGGGTGAATGTGCCTGCCCTCTCTCCCCTGCAGGAGTGAACAAGTGTCCAGCTAGGACCACCTGCCGCACATTTGAGGCCTACTTTCCCACGCCTGCAGCCCTGTGTGAGGGCATCTGGGATCACTCCTACAAGGCCACCAACTACAGGCGGGGGAGTGGCCGCTGCATCCAGATGTGGTTTGACCCGGCCCAGGGTAACCCCAATGAGGAGGTGGCGAGGTTCTACGCAGGGGCCAGGAACGCTGGGGTTATGCCCCAAGGGATTGAGCATCTCCTGCTCAGCCTGGCCCCCATGCTGTACCTCTGGCTCCTTGGCCGGGTCTAGCCCGACCCAGATGTCCACTCCGCATGTCCCGGGTTCTGATGACCAAGTTGGGTTCAGCTCAGCTCTCACAAATGTGGGTACCCTAAGTGAGCCTCCATCTATTATCCATCCTTCCCTTTTGTCATCCAGTTTCTGCTCCATGGTGGGCCTTGGGGTTTCTCTGGCAATCAGTTCAAATAAAGAGACAGACATATCTGTGTCAGATGAATCATTCTGGTTCCAGTAGGTAGAATCCACAGTTGTTGGATTCTTTCAGATCAGAGAAATAAGACCTGGGTTTGAATCTCAGCTCTGCTACTGCCTATGCCAAAGTGAAGCAGTTGCCTGTCTATTCTAAAGCTTAGTTTCCTCCCCAATAAAATAAGGATAATGATCCTTCCTTCCCTCTGGGTTGTGAAATACAAAGGAGCTGTTGCCTAGAAAGCATGTAAGTCCAGTGCCTGCACTTAATAATCCTCAGGGATCCTGTTGCTCCTATAGCCACAAATGAGAGCCAGGTCCAGAACTTTGTTACTTATGCTGCTCCCAAATATCCCCCTTTCTGCCAGGTGCTGTCTGCCTGGCTCTGTGCTCGGCTGTGCAATGGGAAAGCTGGGGATGGGAGTCCAGAGAAGACTCTGAATTCCCAGTGGGGGTGAAAAAAATTTGCCGGTTATGTGGATTGAAGGGACAGAGTTGAGGCTTGGACCCTCAGAGGAGGAAGAGAGAGCACTGGGGAGGGCAGTCTGGGACTGGAAGAGGAAATGCTTAAGAGCCTTGAATTGGTTTACCCCTGCTGAGTCCGAGGGGCTTGGGTGGGAAAAGGTTGGAAACTCTTAGGAGCTTCCTGGGGCAGGAGCCTGGCCTCTCCTCTGGCATCTTTGTCCCCTCCAGGAATTGCTAGATATGCCTGTCTGGTCTTTGCACCGCCCCCAGGAACTCGGTCTGAGTTGATCTCTGGGTCTCCTCCCTCTTACCCTTTCCCCCTGGGGAAGCCTTTGTCTCTACATCTCCCTCACGGTTACCCCCAGAGGCACAGGTACCTGTCTGAGAACACCAGGCAGGTGGGTGATCAGGCTAGGACTAGAACTCAGGTGTGAAGACTCCTGGTCCAGGTCTCCCCCCTCCACCGCACCAGGGTGCCCCCTTCATGGCTCTCCCCTCCCCTCCCACCTAAAGCTGAGGGACGAGGAAGTTGGGCGGTTTGTGGAGGATGGCTTATGGGGCTCCTGGAGGGGTCTAGAGACCCTGGGCTGTATGGGGGTGTCTGTTAGCCACTGTATCTAGTCTGGAAGGCCCCGACAGAGCCCATCCCGTGTCATTCAGGCTTTGTTCCAGGCAAGTTAAGCCAATGCATATTTGAAACGGAGGAAGGAGCTTGTCGGGACGGACCCAGACACGGGTTCGATCGAGCAAAGTGAAAGTTCGCTCCCAGGTTAAAGGGGATCGGCCGACAGAGGCCCAGGAGTAGGCGCGGCGGGCGCCGGGCTGGGAGCCTGCGCCTTTAAGGAGCCAAGGGGCGGAGGGGCGGGGCAGGAAGCGGGCTCCCGGGAGACGCCGCCACGGGCTAGGTCTTTTTTGGGGGGAAGGGGCGGGCCAGACCCTCCTCGGGCCCCGCCCCCTTTCCGGCGCCCGGGCCCCCTCCCGCCAAGGGCGCCCGGGGCGTCGGAGCGTGCCCGCCCTGGGGAGCTCCGGGCCCGGCGTCCCGCCCACCGAGGCTCAAGTTTGTCGTCTTGGAGGGAGTAGCTGGGGCGGGGGCGGGCGCTAATAATACCCGTGCGCTCGGGCGCCGCGCTTTACAGTTTACACAGCTGTCACCTTCGTTGCTCCTTAATTAATAATAAAAATAGCCGCTGTTTGGAGGCTCACGGGATGCCGGGCCCTGGGCCGGGAGCTTTACAGGCACGGTCCCGCCGAGTCGGCCCTCGCAGCGGGCGCCCCCCTTGCGGAGCGCGAAGGCGAGGCGCGGAGGGGAGCCGTGACTGGCCCGAGGTCACTCGGCGGGGTCAGCGGCCCCGGGGCGAGACCCGGGCCCGGGGAAGGCGGGGCGCGGGGTGCTACCCCCGGCTCCGCCGAGAGCCGCGGGGGCGGAGCGGCGGGCGGGGCGGAAGACGAGGGGGTGCGGCGGCGGCGGATGGCCATCTTAAGTGGCCGCGGAGAGTCAGGGGCCGCTTCCCCCGGGGAGGGGGCACCGCGGCGGCCCGGGAGGTGAGGGTCCGCGCGCCGCGGCGGCTGTGCGGAGAAGTCGGGGGCCCGGGGGCCCGAGGGAACTTTCCTCTAGGGCAGTGGGGGGTGCCGGTCTCGGGCTGCTGAACCCCTCGCGGCCCGGGCCTCCGGGGATGGGGGATGGTGCCAGGGAACTTGGCCGGGAGGGGGGAAGGGCCCTGCCCGGGCTGCGAGGGGTTGCCGGGGACGGTGCTTGGGGATTCGAGGACACCGGACCGTGCCTGAGCGCTTGTGGGAGATCGGGGCGCCCCGGAGGGGGATCCCCCCGCGGGAATGGTCGGGGACCGGACCCGGCGGAGTTTGGGGGCTCGGGTCTAGGAGGGGCCTGGATTTCACGGGAGTTGGGAGTCCGGGCCACTCGGGTACCGAGGACAGGGGTGGGAAGAGGTTCGTCTTCGATCCCTCGCGGGTTTTGAGAACTCGACCCGGCCCTTTGAGGCTGCGGGGGAGGTGGGTGCTGAATAGAAAGGATTTGGGGTGCAATTAGACGTTTATGGGAGTTGGAGATCTTGTCCTTGCGATTATTGGAGGGGGCTAACTCTCCGGAGAGGGGGCTGGGACCGCCTAGTGCCCCGGAGCCGGGTGGGGGAACTTGACCTTCGTGGGGGGGCCGGGTCCCTGGTCTCCTAGGGGTGGTGATGGCGGGGCGGATCCCCGTGGGTGTGGGGGTCCCGCGTCGTGCGGGAACGCAGGGGCCGTGGCCCCGCCGGGAAGGGGTGGGGGTAGGGGCGCTCGGGCGGCGGGCCGAGCGGAGGGGCGGGGGCGGGGCGGGGGCCGGGGCGGGGGCGGGGGCCGGGGCCGGGGCCGGGGCCGGCCGCCCGGCTCTGCGCTGCGCTCCCGCCCCTCCCCCGCCGCCTCTGAACAAACTTTTCTTTCTCTTCAAGTTGAGGCCGGCGCTGCGGGCGGCGGCGGCGGCGGCGGCGGCGCGGCGCGGCGGACGGGGCGGCCTGCGCGGCGGGGCGCGGAGCCCCCGACCACGGGCTCGGTCCCGGCCGTGGATCCTCAGGCCCCGGGCCCGACCCCGAGCGACCCCGGGCGGATGGCGCGGGGCGGTGGGCGCCGGCGGCGCTGAGCCCTGCGCGCCATGGCCTCGGCTTGCGGGGCGCCGGGCCCGGGGGGTGCGGGGCCCGGGGGCGCGCTGGGCAGCCCGGCCCCCGCCTGGTACCACCGCGACCTGAGCCGCGCGGCTGCGGAGGAGCTGCTGGCCCGGGCAGGCCGCGATGGCAGCTTCCTGGTCCGAGACAGCGAGAGCGTGGCGGGAGCCTTCGCGCTCTGTGTCCTGTGAGTGGGGCTGGGGCTCCCGGCGGGCGGGGCGCAGCCCCGGGGCCCTCGGTGGGTGCGGAGGGCCTGGGACAGTGGGACGCCAGCGCCCCCAGCAGTGGGGACTTGGCGTCCAGCCGGGCTTGAGGAAGGATGCAGGGGGTACTTCCTTCCTGCTCTGTGTCTGGGGACACTTTCTGGGGCCTGGAGGGCAGAGTGGGTAGGGTCCAGCTAGCCAGGGTGGAAGCCTCTGGCAGACCCCCAGGCACCCTCCAGGCACACGGCCGGGGGGGGGGGGGGGTGAGGACGTGTGGCTGTGCATTCCAGGGCTGCCTGTAGCTCTGTTTATACGGGATCGAGTGAGATGCGGTAGGCATAGACGGAGTTGGGGCCAGAGAGACCAGTGCGTGAGTGAGGATGCCCGGCAGCTTCCTTAGGGATCCTTGCTATGCCCCCAGGCCTGAGGTTGGGACCGGTGTGGCTATAGATGTCAGGGGCTGAGGGCAGAGTGGTGTTGAGAAGAAGGGAGGGGTTGAGGAGGCTCTATGGGGCCGTGTTATTATTTCACAAATCAATGAGCATGTGCGTGTGCCCCGGCCCTGGGTATCCCGGCAGCCCTAGCCCCACCTATGGGTGCGGAATGAGGGGCTAGACTTGGCAGCTCTCGGAGTGGGTCTCGTCCTGTGCCTGTACCCATCGGCTGTGTGTGGTAGTGGTTCTGGGTGAGTTGGTGGGTTTGGAGTCTCTCCCTGAGCTGTCTCCTGTGTCCCAGGGTCTAATACTAGGTGGGCTCCTGTGAGTGTTGTTAGGATCGAGTTATAGTCCACCATAGCCCTGTGAACCCTTCCAAACCCCCATCTTTCTGTCCCTTACCCCGTCTGTTCTACTCACTTCTTGGAGGGTTCGTTGACCTAGGCCAGTAGTTCTCATTTAGGGGTTGGTTTTACCCCTCAGGAACATTTGGCAATGTTTGGAGACATTTTTCGTTGTCACAGCTGGGATAGTGCTACTGGCATCTAGTGGGTAAAAGCCAGTGATGCCGCCAAACATCCTGCAATACGAAGGATGGCCCCTCACAGCAAAGAACTGTGCAGTCCAAAATGTTAGTGGTGTTGGGGTTGAGGACCCCTGACCTGGGTATCTGAAGAGGAAGGGCTCCCTAAGTCTCAGCTTATGCCCCAAGTCTGATGCCCAGGAGAGACTAACAAGGGACAGCTTCGCCAGATGCTCCCAGCCCCCTCGGAGGCATACCCCCTAATTAGGGAGGGGAGGGAGGCAGGTGCTGGGTCAGCTGTTGAGTGGGAGGGGGACAGCTGGGCCTGTGTCTGGGGGAGGAACATTATTGTCCCAGGAGGGGAGAGTCCTGGCTCCACTGCCAGGGGAGGAAATGGGTGGAATGAGGGTCTGTCTGTGTTGGGGGCTTCAGCTTTGCCAGCTGACTCTGGCTACTTGCATCTCAAGAGCCCAGGGATGGGGGGAGGGTCAGAAATGGGGTAGAAGCCTGGGGGTAGGTGATCAGAAATACACTTGCTTACCTGTATACGTACCCACAGGTACATGGGTGACATTTCAGGACACACCCCTGCTCGCACAAGCACAGGCAATCTGACCAGCCGGCCACGATACAGGCACGGGCCTCTGCCCTGGCTTTAGGTCCCAGCTCTTGTCTTTCACTTACTCTGTGACCTTAGTCAAATTGCTTTTCTGTTGGAGCCTATTTCCTCTTCTGGAGAATGGGGATGATACTAATATCTGTATCAAAATGCAAGGATTAAATGGGATCACATCTAGGGGGGGTGCCTGGGTGGCTCAGTGGTTGAGTGTCTGCCTTTGGCTCAGGTTGCAATCCCAGGGTCCTGGGATCAAGTCCTTCATCGGTCTCCCTGCAAGGAGCCTGCTTCCCTCTCTGCCTGTGTCTCTGTCTCTCTGTGTCTCTCATGAATAAATAAATAAAATCTTTTAAAAAAAAATGAGATCATATCTGTAGGGTGTCACAAAGACAGGGCTCAGTAAATAGGATGCTATTATTGTTGTAAATACAGTCCACAAAGAGGTACACACATAGACACCTGCACAGAATGTTCCCCATCAGCAGCCAGGAGAGTTCCTGAGGGGGGCCTAATTGAGTGGAGGGGATGGACTGTGGGTCTCCTCAAATGGGCATTTGGTCCTGTCTGGCGCCAATACCCCCCTCCTGTCCAGCTCACACGTGGGCCCCGGGTGGCTCCCCTGAGTTAGCCTACCTGAGGGCTGGCTGCAGAGGGAGCCTTCCGTCCCTACTGAGTGAGGCCTTTGCTGCCCAGGCCTGGCTCAGCTGTCACCTGCTCAGCTGTTGCGGCCATCTGTCAGCACCCCTCTTGCCCCTCCTCAATTTGGGGGCTCTTAGAGGCCTGGGTCTCCCACAGGGGGCCCCCTTGGGTCATCCCAGTTTCCTGCTGTCTGGGGAAGGGGGGATAATTCAGGGATACCCGCCTACTTCCTAGCAAAATGGCCCCCAATACACCCAGCTCCAGCAGAGCCAGACACCAACGTAAACACAGACAGCAGGCGCACACGTGTGTTAGCACATCTCCTATGTGTGCAAACAGAGGTTAACCAGGCTTCTGAGGACTCTTACTCTGGCGGGGGGCCAGAGCTGGTACCACAGTCCAGAGGGGCTGTTTAGACAGCTGTGGAGGCCACAAAAGAGCTGCCTGTTGCTTCCCGGGCCCTGTGGTGGGTGTGGAGTCCATGTAGGTCTGGGTGGAGAGGTGGCCAGGAGGGGGGCGGGAGTGGTGGTGGGGGGAGGCTGGTCATTCCTGCTCTTGTTGGCAACACTAGCAGGATAGAAGTGGACTGGCCTCATCATTAACCCGTGAGCAGCCTGAGCAAAGGGTTTTAGGAAAACCAAGCTGAGGGAGCTGGGTCCTGAGCCTGGTAGCAGGAGGAAGGCATGCCTTGGGGCTTAGCCCTAGCCAGGGGCGACAGGTTCTGATCCTCGCTTTGTCACTAGGTATCAGAAGCACGTGCACACATACCGAATCCTACCTGATGGAGAAGACTTCCTGGCTGTGCAGGTAGGAGTCTGGCCCCTGACCCTGATTCCACCCTGTAACTTGGGGTCAGCTGGCTGACACTTCTCCCACTCCTGCTGATTGGCAGACCTCACAGGGCGTGCCCGTGCGCCGTTTCCAGACCCTGGGCGAGCTCATTGGCCTGTACGCCCAGCCCAACCAGGGCCTCGTGTGTGCCCTGCTGCTGCCTGTGGAGCGGGAGCGAGAGCCAGACCCACCCGACGACCGTGATGTCTCAGGTGGTGCTGCACGCTCTGCCACGTGCAGATGCCTTCCCTGCCCCTTCCCCAGGCGCTGCCTGCTTCTTCCCCTCCCATTTTCTCAGTCCCCCTCCCCTAAAGCCCCCTTGCTCCTACCCATGATGCTGGGGCCCTTTACCCCACTTCCATGGAAGCATCTGAAGACACAGCATCCCCCATACTTCACTGACTCCTGTTCACAGATGGGGAGGATGAGAAGCCTCCGCTGCCCCCACGTTCTGGCTCTACCAGTATTTCTGCCCCCGTGGGGCCTGGCAGCCCCCCAGCAGCCCCTGAGACTCCCACAACTCCAGCTGCTGAGAGGTAAGACCAGAAGCCTCCACAGGGAACAGGAATTCCCCTTTCTCCTCTGAGAACCTTGTCCGCTTGGGGGCAGGGGCTTCTAAGCCCCCACTCCACCCCCAGGGGCCCTCATCCCACCTCAGCCCCAGGGGCAGACACCCTGATCCATGGTGCTCTGATCACTGCCAGTACCACCTCTAGGGACAGGGTGGGAGGGCCGGGACAGGGTCAGCAGGTTCTTCACCGACTTCTCCACCCCTCCCTGAAGTGCTCCCAATGGGCTGAGCACTGTCTCGCACGAGTATCTGAAGGGCAGCTACGGACTGGACCTGGAGGCCGTGCGAGGCGGAGCCAGCAACCTGCCCCACCTCACCCGCACCCTTGCCACCTCGTGCCGGAGGCTGCACAGGTACCTGGCACGCGCAACACCGCGCATGCAGCCTCTCCTCTGACCCGTGCTCACCTGCCCCCTGCCCCCTGCACAGATGTCCTGACCTCTGCTCTCTGGCCCGGAACGGGGACTCAGCTGTCGTTTCCTGAATTTTCCTCACCTGTGCACCCTTGGATCCTTATGGTGGAGGCTGAAGCTACACACTCAGCCATCCTTCCCTGTCCTTGGGTCGGGGCGGGGAGTTCTGACCGGTCGTCTCCCCTAGCGAGGTGGACAAGGTCCTGGCGGGTCTGGAGATCCTGTCCAAGGTGTTCGACCAGCAGAGCTCTCCCATGGTCACTCGCCTCTTGCAGCAGCAGGTGGGATTATGGGGGGGGCCTGTGGGGAGTGGGTTGATGTCTGGGGCCGGGGGGACCCTCCTGTTCAGCGGCCTCAGGGACCAGTCTTACCCTTCCTCTGTGCAGAATCCAGCACAGACCGGGGAGCAGGAGCTGGAGAGCCTGGTGTTGAAGCTGTCGGTGTTAAAGGACTTCTTGTCGGGCATCCAGAAGAAGGTAGCCTGGCTCCTGACCTCTGACCTGACCCACCAGACCCCAACTATTTGCAATGACCTAAGTGATCTCCACCCCCAGTCTACACCTCAGCATCGACCCCACTGTCAGCCGTCTCCCTCCCAGTCCCAGCTCTCTGCACATCCCCTGACCTTGCCTGCCCTTACTCGCCCCAGGCACTGAAGGTCCTGCAGGACATGAGCTCTACGGCCCCACCAGCCCCGCCGCAGCCGGCTATACGTAAGGCCAAGACTGTGCCTGTGCAGGCCTTTGAGGTACGCAAGGAAGTGTTGGGGGGACCCCTGGGGCAAAGGGCGGTGGAGGGTGGAGGGGGTGGTACTTGCCCGGGGTCTTTTCAGCAGCCCCCCATCTCGTGACCTGCAGGTGAAGTTAGATGTGACCCTGGGTGACCTGACCAAGATCGGGAAGTCACAGAAGTTCACGCTCAGCGTGGATGTGGAGGGTGGGCGGCTGGTGCTGCTGCGGAGGCAGCGGGACTCACAGGAGGACTGGACGACCTTCACACATGACCGCAGTGAGCCAGGGCCCGACCTTGGGCGGGGGGGGGCGGGGGGCGGGCAGGGCAGCCTCCGGGCCTCAGTGCACGGGCCAGTGTGACCGGCCTCCATCCCCTAGTCCGCCAGCTCATTAAGTCCCAGCGTGTCCAGAACAAGCTAGGCGTCGTGTTTGAGAAGGAGAAGGATCGGACACAGCGCAAGGACTTCATCTTTGTCAGCGCCCGGGTGAGCAGCGTGTTGGGCTGGCCCCCTGCAGGGGTTCCTGGGGGCCGGAAGGAGAGGAAATGTGTGATGCAGGTGACCCGTCCCTCCTGACAGGGCAGACAGTGTATGTATGGAGATGGGTGGCCCGAGGGTAGAGGCAGATAGATGTTCATTTGGTGAACATTTCCTGAGAGGTGTCCTCTGCTTGAGTAGTGGGTGTACAGTGGTGGACCAGACAGGCGTGTCCCTCCCCTCATGGGACCTGCCACCTACCAGGGACCCCCCCTAACTGGCTGTTGTCCCCCCAGAAGCGGGAGGCCTTCTGCCAGCTACTGCAGCTCATGAAGAACAAGCACTCCAAGCAAGATGAGCCGGACATGATCTCTGTCTTCATAGGCAGTTGGAACATGGGTCAGGCCCGGGTAGGGCTGGGGTGGGAGAGAGGACAGGGGTCAGGGTCAGGGGCCTGACCATCACCCCATCCCCTTCACCTCCAGGAAGCGTGCCACCTCCAAAAAATGTGACATCTTGGTTCACATCAAAGGGTCTAGGGAAGACCCTGGATGAGGTCACGGTGACCATACCCCATGACATCTATGTCTTCGGGACCCAGGAGAACTCGGTGGGTGACCGCGAGTGGCTGGACCTGCTACGCGGGGGCCTCAAGGAGCTCACAGATCTGGATTACCGCCCGGTGAGAGAGGGTCATCCTGTCCAGTCTCCCCTCCTCAGACCCCAACCCAAACGATCCTGCTTGACCCCACAGGCCACCCGGGGAGCACAACTTGCCTGCCTTTCCCTCTGGCCCCTGGGGTATCCTTTTCGAAATCTAATGAGTGCTTCATGCTGTAGGAATGTGCTCTGTTTCTCTCTGGCCCTTCAGGAGAAAGGGGTGGCAGCCCTTCCTATCCTGTGACTGACGGTGCCCTCTCCAGTATAGACAGGGTGGGGTGGGGGGCATGGAATGCGGCAGTGCCCCAGCCCCAGGCAGGGATAACCGCGAGCCTTCTACCCAGATTGCCATGCAGTCGCTGTGGAACATCAAGGTAGCCGTGCTGGTCAAGCCAGAGCATGAGAACCGAATCAGCCATGTCAGTACGTCCAGCGTGAAGACCGGCATCGCCAACACCCTGGGTGAGCGGGTGGCCAGGATCCCTCTGTCCACACCTCCTGCTTCCTCTCCAGCTCATAGTCTCCCCCTTTCAGGTGGTCTCAGTTTTCTCCTATATAGAGCCCTTTGAACTCTGTAAAGCATGTTCATATTCTAAATGTTTTCCAGCACCACCAGGAAGGCAGGGCCAGGATGGTTATCTCCATCTCATAGATGATAAAACTCAACCTCCCCAAAACTCTCAAGCCCAGGGTTGCCAAGTGACTTGACCAAGGTGACACAGCTAGTATGTAGTGGAGCTATCTTAGTGCCCAGGCCTCTTGGTTGGTGGTCCAGTGCTCCCTCGGCAGAGATTCTGCTCAGAATCTGCAGGTCTTTTCAGCTTCACCCTTGGGGTCCCCTGTGATCACTAGGGGCTTTGTTCACACATGCAGAGAGACTCAGGCCGTCCAGGTGAACTGCGCGAGCCCTGTGTGGCCCCCAGGAAGGGGGGATGTGTTTAGAGACCTGTCTGCCTTGTAGCCTCTGGGAGGGTGGGGAGGATCTTCCCACTGCTGCTTCGGGGGATGGGGGCAGAGGGGAGAGTTGGGAGCCCTCCAAAGGTGACGCAGGCCATCCTCTTTTGCTTGCTTGGACAGGAAACAAGGGAGCCGTGGGAGTCTCTTTCATGTTCAATGGCACCTCATTTGGCTTTGTGAATTGCCACCTCACTTCAGGAAATGAGAAAACTGCCCGGTAAGGGGGTACCTTTCTAAGTCTTTACCCTCATTCCCTATTCACCTGAGACCTAGTCCCTCTCCCACATCCCAGTCTATGGCCCTCCTGCATCCCTGTCCCCAAGACCGCCCTCTCCCTTGTCCCAACTCAAGAGTCCTCTACTGCCCCTCATCTTGATCTTGTTCCCAGCTCTTTCCTCTGTCCCCAGGGACCCTGATCTGTACCCCATCCCTGACCCCAGAGACTTCTTCCCTTCCTGCCGGTCCCTGGCCCCTGACCCTGGAGACATCCCCTCACCCCCCATAGGCGGAACCAGAACTACCTGGACATCCTGCGGCTGCTCTCGCTGGGCGACCGGCAGCTCAGTGCCTTTGACATCTCTCTACGTTTCACTCACCTCTTCTGGTTTGGGGACCTCAACTACCGCCTGGACATGGACATCCAGGTGCAAAGAGGGCTGCCAGGTGGCTGGGAGGGAAGCTGGGCTGGGGGCCAGCTGGGCTCCCACCTCTGGCTCTGGCTTAAGAGGGAGTTGCCAGCCCTTGTGTCTTCACCACAGGAGATCCTCAACTACATCAGCAGGAAGGAGTTTGAGCCACTGCTCAGGGTGGACCAGCTGAACTTGGAACGCGAGAAGCACAAAGTCTTCCTTCGATTCAGTGAGTGTGGGCCTGGCAGGTCTCTGAGGGCTAGGGCCCGTATGGTCTCCCTGTGTCTTTAGGGCCCTGACCCCTACCCGTTCCCTGCCTTCCCTAGGTGAGGAAGAGATCTCCTTCCCACCCACCTACCGCTATGAGCGGGGTTCCCGGGACACGTATGCCTGGCACAAGCAGAAGCCAACTGGGGTGAGCCAAGGGAACAGGGGTAGGGGGGCCTTGGGAGACTCCTGGGCTGCAGTGAATCAGGAGTGCATGTCTGGTCAAGATCTGGGCAGTTACTCCTGTAGCTCCTTGGGCCCTCTAAGGCCTTAGGGTGGACGATCCTGGGTGTTATGAGGACCCAAGAAGGGAGGTGGGTGCTGGGGCCTGGTGTGGTAAGAGTGTTGGGCCTCATCAGTCCTGCAGCTGTGTGGTGGCCCTCATGCTGAGCCACCCCAGCTGTTTGCCCTGACCATGCTGACATCCCCTGCCCCAGGTCCGGACCAATGTGCCTTCATGGTGTGACCGGATTCTCTGGAAATCCTACCCCGAGACACACATCATCTGCAATTCCTATGGTCAGAGTCTCCTGGACAGGGGGATGGGGTATCCTGGGTGGTCCTCGTGCCGGTGCTGTCCTAGCTTTGGGAAGCGGGAGCAGAGAGGAAAGAGCTTGCCTCTGAGCTCCCATTCTAATCCCAGGTTGCACTGATGACATCGTCACCAGCGACCACTCCCCCGTGTTCGGGACATTTGAGGTTGGGGTTACCTCTCAGTTCATCTCCAAGAAAGGTGACTGTTGTGAATGTGCTGGTGGGTGGGTGGGCACACTGCTCTGGGGATGTGAAAGAGTTTGACTATCTCTGTGTGTATGTGTGTGTTTGGGTATATGTACGTACGAGAATGTTTCTGAATATGTACTGTGTGAGGGTGTCTGTGTACCCAGGGCACTGTGAAAGGTGCCTGCCCATGAGTGAGTGTATTCATATGAATGTAAACGCATATGTATGTGTCTTTATTTGCCTGGAGCCATGTGTGGTCCCCTGAGTGTGCCTAGTAGTGTGGGGGATTGTGGGCAGGCAGTCCCTGCAGGTATTCTGGTCCCCAGCTCCCTTCTTAGATGGTCTCTCATCCTTGGGCTCTCTGTCTGGGCCAGGATCTGGGCTTTGGGGCCTCCCCATTGGTTGCTTGGCATGGGGGAGGTACCTCCCTCCCGGCCTTCCTGCCTCCTTTGCCAGGGCCCCTGATTTCCTGTCCCAGGGCTCAGTGTCTGTCCTGTTCCTTGTGTCACCCTCTCAGCCCTCCTCACTGCCTTCCTCCCTTTGCCCCTCAGGGCTCTCAAAGACTTCAGACCAGGCCTACATTGAGTTTGAGAGCATTGAGGCCATCGTGAAGACAGCCAGCCGCACCAAGTTCTTCATTGAGTTCTACTCCACCTGCCTGGAGGGTCAGAGGCAGGACCAGGGCTGAGTGTGGGCCAAGAGGGATGGGGAGGCCCGGGGGCCCAGAGCGGTCAGCCCCCTAGATGGCAGAAGGGAATCCAGGAGGTGGCACTCAGTTGGGTATCCCCCACCCTCACCCCAGAGTACAAGAAGAGCTTCGAGAATGATGCTCAGAGCAGTGACAACATCAACTTCCTCAAGGTGCAGTGGTCTTCACGCCAGCTGCCCACGGTGAGGCTTTTGGCAGGGTCTGAGCTTGTAGGTGAGGGCACAGGGAGAGGTGTGAAAGAGCACATATGGGGCATGCGTGTGTGTGTGTGTGTGTGTGTGTGTGTGTGTGTGTTGTGTGGTGGGGCTGGGCATGAGTAAGGGTGAAGGCATTTGCTTTATTTGGGAGGTGTGGGACCAAGTTACAGATTCATCCATTCATTCATAAACACTTTTCGAGCCTTTGCTCAATGTCAGGTCCTGTGTTGGCCATTGAGGATGTAGAAAATTAACTACATGAATGTTAGGAAAGGCCCATGCAGGGCCATGTCTTCTACATTAAGGATTTGGGATCTTTCCTTAATAGTTGAGTGGGAGTGAGCTTGGACGAGTCTGAGGGTTGGGGTGAGCAGTGTCATGGGCAGGAGGGGCTCGTTGGGGCTTTGTCCTTCACTAGGCCTCTCTGCTCCCCAGCTCAAGCCAATTCTGGCTGATATTGAGTACCTGCAGGACCAGCACCTCCTGCTCACGGTCAAGTCCATGGATGGCTACGAATCCTATGGTGAGGGGGGGAAGTGGAGGGGGAGCAGGGAGGGGTCCCAAGAGGCACAGAAAGCCAAGCAGAGCTCTAGAAAGGTTCGACAGTCTGCCCGTCTGCCCCATCTGCCCTTCAGGGGAGTGCGTGGTGGCGCTCAAGTCCATGATTGGCAGCACAGCCCAGCAGTTCCTGACCTTCCTGTCCCACCGAGGCGAGGAGACAGGCAACATCCGTGGCTCCATGAAGGTGCGGGTGCCCACAGAGCGCCTGGGCACCCGTGAGCGACTCTACGGTGGGGGCTCCATTGGGAGGGATATGGGGCATGAGATGGGGTGGTGTGGGCAGGTCTAGGAGGGGGGACTGCGGGTAGAGGGAGGGCACGTTAGAATCCCTGGAATCTTTGGAAGTTCTGTAGCAACGCCTGAAAGTGGGCCTGCCTTCAGGAGTAGCTGGAAAGGGGCTGCTGGTAGGCCCAGGGGGTGTCTAGGGTCCAGGATCCCAGGTCCCCTCTGAGTCTTCTTTCTCTTCCTTCCCCAGAGTGGATCAGCATTGATAAGGATGAGGCAGGAGCAAAGAGCAAAGCCCCCTCTGTGTCTCGAGGCAGCCAGGATCCCAGGTGAACTGGGACTGTGCTGGGTGTCCCATGAAGAGATGCCTGGGGGCTTTGGGTCAGTCTCTACCTCATCTCACCCTTGTACACCCCTGGCAGGTCAGGGAACCGCAAGCCAGCCCCTGCAGAGGCCTCCTGCCCACTGTCTAAGTTATTTGAAGAACCAGAGAAACCACCACCCACTGGGAGGCCCCCAGCCCCACCTCGAGCTGCTTCCCGGGAGGAGCCCTTGACGCCCAGGTGAGAGAAGGAACCTGTTATCCACCCCCACTTCATCTACTGCTATGCTTGGCTCTCAGGGCCAGCCCGGGGACCGTTCGATGCCTGAGTGAGATGATGCCCCATGGCTGGGGGTGCTGGGGCTCTGCTCCTTTGGCCACTCAGGCCTCCCCGAGGCGTGGCTGTCTGAGTCCAAGGAAGCAGTCAGCCTTTCTTCCCGGCTCTGCCTTAAAAAAATAGAACTAGAAGTTGTTTCTGCAACAGTTCCCTCCAAATTTAGCTTGGGTTTTCTGTTTGGTCTCAGCATGGCATTTCCTTCGGTGCATACTTTGGAACACTGTCCTACAAGATGCCCCATCGGAAACGGGTTGGTGGTCAAATGAGTTTGGGGAATGGTTCTGACTAGATTCTTTTCTTAGGTAGTCCCAGTGCACATTAGTTTTGCAGAAGCTCTGAGCATGTGGACAGGAAGGAAACCCCCTTTTCAACGCTGTTGAGTATAGTTTCCCAAACTTAACCGGCCAGGAAACTTCTTTTCCACACAGTGACTATTAATACCCTGGGGAACTAGTGTTCTGTGGATCATACTCGAGGAAAGTGAGGCTTCCTAATTATATCCGATTGTTGCTTGAACTTAAATAAAAGTTCCTAGCCACGGTTTGGTGCTTTTTCACTCACCTTCACCTGTTATCGGTCACCTTGGTTTTATCCTCAGGCTTGAGTAAAACTAACCTGAATCCCTGGGTAAAATTCCTCAGTAGATTGGCCTCAGGCGCCTTCACAGGATTTCAAGCCCTAGCCGGCCATTCCAACCAAAGGCCTTTGTTGCCCTGCCTTCTGGCACCTGTTTTCACTGATGTAAGCTCAGGACTTTCACAAAGTCATGAAAGAAGGATCTGAGAATCTTAGCAAGGAAGGCAAGAAAGTTCAAGGATTATCTATTCAACCACTGAGTCTCCTGCATCTTAGAGGTGAAGACACCAAGGGCCAGAGAGAGAAAGTGATGTGCTCAAGGTCACGTGCAATCCTAGGACCAGGGGCCCACAGTCCTGACCCCCAGTCCAGTTCTCCTTCCACTGTATCCATTGCCTTCCTGACTTGATTATCCTGCTCCCAAACCCAGGTTGAAGGCAGAGGGGGCTCCAGAGCCGGAAGGGGTGGCAGCCCCACCACCCAAGAACAGCTTCAATAACCCTGCCTACTACGTCCTTGAAGGGGTCCCCCACCAACTGCTGCCCCCGGAGCCACCCTCGCCTGCCAGGGCCCCTGTCCCACCGGCCACCAAGAACAAAGTGGCCATCACAGTGCCTGCTCCACAGCTCGGGCGCCACCGGCCCCCCCGTGTGGGAGAGGGGAGCTCATCAGATGAGGAGTCTGGGGGCACACTGCCCCCTCCAGACTTTCCACCCCCACCCCTGCCAGACTCGGCCATCTTCCTGCCCCCCAGCCTGGATCCTTTGCCAGGGCCGGTGGTCCGGGGCCGCAGTGGGGGTGAGGCCCGTGGCCCACCACCTCCCAAGGCCCATCCAAGACCTCCACTGCCCCCAGGCCCCTCACCTACCAGCACTTTCCTGGGGGAGGTAGCCAGTGGGGACGATCGCTCCTGCTCCGTGCTGCAGATGGCCAAGACTCTGAGTGAGGTGGACTATGCTCCAGCTGGGCCTGGCCGCTCAGTGCTTCTGCCAGGCCCCCTGGAGCTGCAGCCGCCCCGGGGACTGCCCTCGGACTATGGCCGGCCTCTCAGCTTCCCTCCACCTCGAATCCGAGAGAGCATCCAGGAGGACCTGGCAGAGGAGGTGTGTGGACCAGGGGTGGCTATCTGTGTGTACCTGAGGTGTGTGCTTGCCCATGGACAGTGGGATCCCTTTATGGCACCATTTCAACACTCAACGGGGTCCCTTCTGCCCTGAGCTGGGTACTGGGGAGTTGGGAGGTGGGGGGCGGGGAACATGAATCAGCCCGTTTTTGCCTCTTCCCCTAGAGCCTGTAGTAGGATGTGGCTGCAGGGGCTTCTTCCCTGGGTGGGTGCTCTCGGTGCTCCCCCTGACATGCGCTATTCCCTCAGGCTCCGTGCCCGCAGGGCGGGCGGGCCGGCGGGCTGGGCGAGGCAGGCATGGGCGCCTGGCTGCGGGCCATCGGCTTGGAGCGCTATGAGGAGGGCCTGGTGCACAATGGCTGGGACGACCTGGAGTTTCTCAGGTGGGGGCGGGGCTGGAGGCGGATGGGGTGGGGCTGGCCCCGGGGCGGAGCTACGGGCCCTCTAGACCTCTTCGCCCACCTCCCAGCCTCTCTTACCCCTACAGCGACATCACGGAGGAGGACCTGGAGGAGGCTGGGGTGCAGGACCCGGCTCACAAGCGCCTCCTTTTGGACACCCTGCAGCTCAGCAAGTGATAGCGGTGGCGCTGCGAAGCTGCGGACTCGGCACCCCTGCTCCCACCCTCCAACTAAGGCCCAGCCATAGCCCCAAAGTTGAAAAGCTGTGAGGGGTGGGGCAGTACCTCTCCGCCTATTTATTGGGGATCTGCGTTCCCCACTGCCCAATCGTTTGGAATGCCCTAATTAGGACATCCTGCCCCTCCCCCGCCCCAGGGTTCCGGAGGTCAATTGCCGAGATTACCGAGGACTTTGGTTATTCTGGTGCTGACCTCCCTTTCTGAATCCCTACTCCCAGCCTCAGGGGTGCCCGTAGGGTCCACTTGGGTACGTCTGGGCCCCCACTTTCACCGCTGTTTCTGCTGCCCTCCACCTGGCCTGAACCACGGGGGGCAGGGGAAGCTCAGCTAGGACCCTTCCCAACCCCCATTCTGGGGGTGTCCGTCCGGAAATGAAGGAATAGCCCAAGGACCGGGCTGGGGTTTATTTAAGCTTTTCTGCGTGGGTTTAGGGAGGGCGGGCACCTTAATATTATCGGGGCTGGTTAGGGTGGGGAGAAGGATCTGGGCCATAAAGTGGTAGTTTGCTTAGTTCTCACTGTCTCCCTGTCTATACCACCCCGGGCTGCGGATTTGTGGCAGCAGTGGGTTCCTTGCTGGTTGCAAGCGGGGACGGGCTCTTGCAGGCAGCTTATCCCCCATCCTGGGTACTCAGAAGGGTTGCCAGCGTTACGTCTTCAATAAATTAAGTTTTATTTGGATTGAGCAAAACTCACCTCAATAAATTACAAGTTTTTCAAAGGAAAAGAACGACAACAACCAAAAACAAACAAACAAAAAATTCAGGAAAGAGGAAACCCCTCTGTCCCAGTGCCCTGGCAGCCAGGCCCTCTTCTCTGAACAGGCCTAACCTCTGCGCCAGACCGGCTGGAAACGGGAGGGGATAAATTGGCAGTGAGACCCTTCGGGCGTCTTATTATCCCAACGGTGACCAGTGCGGGTGGACTGGAGGGCTGGGGCAGCGGGCTGGTGGCCAGGGTGAAGAGTGAGCCAGCCAGCTGCAGAGCCAGGGAGGGAGCCAGGCTGCTGCTCTGCTTGAGGACCCTCAAGTTCCAGCGGGGTTATTTGATCCCGGTTTCAAAGAAAGCCAAGCTGGAAGGGGGGGCTCCCCGGTGAAAGTACCCCATTCTGCTGGGGGCGGTAGGTGAGGACGAGAGGCCCTGACTCGGTCTCCGAAGCTGGGGAGGGCACACTTAGGAGCGGGACACGGTAGGGGGTGGGGCAGGTGGGCACTTCCAGGCGGGCGCCCGGATGGGGAGGGACCCTGTCAGGTCCTGAGGGGCAGGGGCATCTCTGGGGGGCAGGCCCGGCACCTCCAGAGTCCGGCGGCTAGAAGAGATTGGTCTTCAGGGCCGGGCCAGGCTTCCGGTGGAAGGAGGACAGAACCCCGGAGAAGGGCCCGGGCCCGGGTTCCGCCGGCTGCCAGGCCTTGAGCAGCTCCGCCGCGCCCGCGCCCGGCCCGCCGCCCCCGCCGCCCGCCACGCCCGCCCACAGCGGGCCCTTGAGCGGCTGCGGCCCGGGGCCAGGGCCGGGCCCGGAGCCCAGGGCGGCAGGCAGCGGGCTGGGGCTCAGACGCGGGCTGGCCAGGCCGGGGGCGGGCGGCGGGGGCAGCGACGCGGTGCTGTCGGGCGTGGGGCTGCACGTGGACTCCTTGGAGTCGTCGTCCTCGGACGAGCAGCGCGCCTCGCCCTTTTTGGCGCCCGCCGCGCCCGCCGCACCCTTGGCGCTGGCCGCACGCTCCTGTTTGCGGAACTTGGCCCGGCGGTTCTGGAACCAGACCTGCGGGCACAGGGGCCGGTCAGGCCGAGGCCGCGAGACGCGCGGGAGCCCTCGGTCTGGAAGGGGTCGGATCAGGATTACTACCAGATTCCTGAGCGTGCGCCCGTCGGCCCTCCGCTACCTGGCTCCTGGCCCTCCTCTCTCTGCTCGAGGCCTCTCCAGCATTTGCCCCTCCCTCCTGGTCTTCCCCTGGGGGATCTGATCACCCGCCACCGGCAGGCTCCAGTGTTCCAGGTCTCCGGGCGGGGACTCCGCCTTCGCTCCCTTATCACCCAAAGCCCTGCCCCCAATTCCTTCCTACTAGAAGCTCCAGGGATTTCCACCTGGAGTGTCCCACGGCGGTGGAGAAGGGGTCGGGTACTAGGGGAAACCGTTCGTCCAGGGTCTCCAGTAGGGGCGGACCAGCTGGACATCTCCACTTGGATTTGTAAGACAGACAACAGAGTCCACCTGGGCGGCCGCTCCTCGGCCCTGCGCCTGCCCAGAGCCCTGGGTTTTCAGGCTCAGAGATCTCACAGCTGCAGAGCTGGGGAGGGGACATGGAGGCACTCGCTGGCTTTCTGGGATTCGCCTGCCTTGGCACTGAGGCCGCCCGGGGCTCCCACTCTACCCACTTGGGAAGCTTCCAGGCTTCCCAAGCATCCTTCTACATGCCTGGCCGTACTAAGGGAACAGAGGGGAAATCCTGGGGGCTGAAGAGCTCAGTTCTCCAGAGGGCCTCAGGTCTGCCAAGTCTTGGCCCGCTGTCTCCTCCCGCTGCCCATCCTCTCCTGCCCAACCACCCCCGGACTGTGCCCTGGTCCCTGGCCCCAGCTCTCCGCCTCCAAGCTGCCCCTGCCTGCCACCCCAGAGAGCCAGGGCCCTCTTTCCCGAGGCCCCCAGGTGTCGGGCACTAACCTCCCATCCCTCCCCCCCCCCAACACGTACACTTCCGCACACACGCAAACACACACCTGCACGCGAGCCTCAGTCAGGTCGATCTTGAGCGCCAGCTCCTCGCGTGTGTAAATGTCGGGGTAGTGAGTCTCTGCGAAGACGCGCTCCAGCTCCTTGAGCTGTGCGCTGGTGAACGTGGTACGGATGCGCCGCTGCTTGCGCTTCTCATGCAGGCCCGACGGCTCCGGGAAGAACTTGTAGGGCACTAGGGGTGTGTGCAGGAGGGGGGAGCAACGAGGGTGGGGGCATGAGGGGCCGAGCTCAGCCTGCTGTGTCCTGCCCCTGCGATCGCTCGCCGTTCCCCGCGCCTGACTCAGCCCCTCGGCTTCCTCCCCTCGGTCTCGGTTCCGAACGGAGCGTCTGCCCCATCTCTCAGTGGAGCCGGCAGGAGTGAAGGCGGACAGGGCGCAGGCGGACCTGGAGCCCCAGAGCCGCAGCGAGGCAATCAAGATCTGATCCTTAGGTCAGGACGGCTGACCTGTCCTTGGTACTCTGCTGTGTTCCCTCCCCTCTCTCCAGCCCACCTGCTCCTCCGACCTCCCCTGTGGTGTGCTTCCGCCTTGGTCAGTCTGCCCTGCTTGGGTTCAGGTCCTGCTCTGTCC
This sequence comes from Canis aureus, assembly GCF_053574225.1. Taxonomy (NCBI): domain Eukaryota; kingdom Metazoa; phylum Chordata; class Mammalia; order Carnivora; family Canidae; genus Canis; species Canis aureus. The sequence continues at coordinate 25,697,162 of NC_135633.1, forward strand.
ACCTAAGCCTTGATTGCCAGGTCTCATCAGCATCGTGGGCCTTCCCAGTAGCCAGTTCTGGAGCTGGGTGACTGAGACTCCCTGGCCTAGGTCTACTTTGAGCCCTGGCACATACTTTCTGCCATGTAGGGAATTGGCTCCCTCTCCCCTGTCATCTCTCTCCCTCCCAGGCCTCATTTCTTCAGCCCCATCTCACATCCCATTCTCCTCCAGTGTCCTCTCCTCTTCCTCATCTTTCTCCATCCACATCTCTCTTCAGCTTTCCCCTTTGGGACCATTCTTTTCTTTGTGCCCACTGAAAAGGGTCCTTATTTTTCCCCATCCAGACCCAGGTTCCTTCACCTTCTCATTGCCCTTCTTCCTCCCAGGCACCTCTGTGTCTCAACTGCCCCACAGCCAGCCCCACCCCTCTCCCTCACTCTTCCCATCCTTGTTTCCCTTTTACCCCATGCCAGGCCCCACTGCCCCCACAGACAGTGTTTCTGACAGTATCTCCTCATCCTTGTCTCCAACCCCGCTTAGGTCTCCATATTCTTCAGGAGTCCCCAGTATCTTACATCTTTGTCCTATATCCCTAGTTCTCGATCTCCCCCTGATCCTTGTCTCCAACACCCCATTCCTAGTCCCATCTTCCTCATCTCTGTTGCCAGTCTTCCTTGGTCCCCATCTCCCACAGTTCCTGTCCGCATCACCTCTAGTTCTTATCACCATCTCCCCAACCCTGGGTCCCCATTTCTCCCAGGGTCCCCAGTCTTCCCACTTTTGCTCATACCTCTCTATACCTGTTCTCCTCTCCCCATCTCAGTGGGGCCCATAACCCCATTTCCTGACCCTATACCCCCAATCCCCATCCTCATCTGGCCCAGAGTACCAATCTCCCCATCCCTGTTCCAGTTTTTGGATCCATCTTGCTGGTTCTCATTTCTCCAAATCTGGGTCCCTATCTCACCATCCCTTCCCACCCCTCAGGCTCCAATCTTCTACTTGGGTCCCAGTGGTCTTCCCCGGAAGGAAGGAGATAAGGAGATTGGGTGGGGCAGCCTGGACTCTAACCGGAGAGATCGGGATGGCTGCAAGGCTCTGTGAGGTTGAGGGTTCAGATGGGGACTTGGATCAAGAGGCTTGGAGGTAGTGGGGGGCTGCTTCTGGGTTCTGCAGGACTCTAGCTAGGAGAGTCTCCAGGGGGAAGGGGGGAATGAAAATGGCTTAATGACCTGGGCACGCTTTTCTTCCAGCAAGCGATGGTTGGGGTTTCAGTGGAGCAAGAGGGTCTAAACACAGGCAGGATGGGTTCAAAACCAGGCAGGAGGGGCTTGATGGTGCTGGGGCTCTAGGAAGGTTTCCATCTGGGCAGCTCAGCCGCTGCAGAAGCTCTTGCTGGGGGTCAGACATGAAGTGGGGTGGGGATAGGGATGGGGATCTGATTGGACTGAGCCGGGGGCATCTTCCAAGGATACGGGGATGGAGAGGTTTGGTGGTCAGACTTTGCAGGCGGGGAGGGGAGGATCCGGTGAGGGGCCTGGGGCTGGACCAGGGATCTATTTCCCTGACCCGAAGAGCACAGGACAGGGATCTGGCAGTGAGAAAGAGGAAGGGGATGAGAGGGTGGGGCTGAACTCTGCCAAGGGGAACCCCGTCTTACAGAGGGGCTGGGGATCCCGCGGGTGTTGGAGGGCAAGGATGGGGGCGGCTGTGGGGGACAGTCGCAATCACTTGCCAAATAGGGCAGGGGCTGGGGCTTCCGCAGGATTCGGAGGGAGGCTTGGGCCGGGGCTGGGCTCACCTGCCGAGTAAGGCGCAGGCTGGTGGTCGCGTAGAGCGCCGAGCGCGCAGTTAGAGGAGCCGAGCGCGGGGCAGGGCGGCCCAGCCGCGGGGAAGGCGGGTCGCAGGGGGCTGTATTGGAAGCCGCCGGGCTGGCTGCAGGCGCCGAAGTCGCCGTAGGCGGACGCCTCCATGGCCGCCACGCACGAGTCGTACGAATTGAGGTAGGAGTAGTCCATCGGCCCGGGGGTCGGGGGCGGGGGCCGGGCCGGGCCGGGTCAGGGTCGGGGTTCCCGGCCGGGTGGGGGTCGGGATGAGGGTTGGAGCGCCTGGCGCCGAGGACCCGAGGCCGACTCTGAGCGCCCGCGAGTCCGCCCGCCCCGTCGCGGCCGCGCTCCGCCCGGGTGCAATGCAAGTGCAGCCCGGCCCGGCCCGCGCGCCTTTTAACGCTCAGGACCCCGCGGAGGGGGCGGGGCGGGCGGGCTCCGCGGGGCGGGGCCTGGGCGGCTCAGGCCCCGCCCCCGGCTACCCCAGACCCCCGCTCCGAGGGGTCCCCGCCGCCCTCCCTGGGCTCCCGAGGCGCAGGGCGGGGCAGTGCGGGGCCCCATCCCGAGAGTCCCCATCGCGTCTCAATCCCGACCAGACAGACCTTCACTCTCCACCACAGTGCCGGGCTGGAGGGTCCCAACCCCTTTCCTCGGCCTCCCCACCTGCGGCCCCGCAGAAGGGAGGGGAGACAGGCCTGGCGGCGCTCCTGTGAAGAAGTTAATTCAATTCGTCTTGATAACCGAGTTATTCTGATCCAGCCCCTCGGCCCCGCCCCCAGCGAGGTCCCATCCCGGCGGGGACCACAGAGGCGGCCCAGGAGGGGGATGGAGACACGGACGAGGAAGAGACGGAGCCTGGGATGGGGACGTGGGTGAAGAGAGGAAGCAGGGAGAAAAGGGGACAGAAATAGTGCTGGAAAAAGGGACAAGAGAGATACAGGTACACAGATGGAGACAGGGATGAGACATGGAGGAGGGAGAGAGAGATTGGAGACGAGGGCAAGCGGGTCCCCACAGGGACAGAGATGGAGACAAAGCTGAAGCGCGTGCAAGAGAAAAGCAGGGATGGAGATGGGGACAAGGCAGGGACAGAGGAGACAGGATAAGAGAGAGACAGAGAGCGGATGGAGAAAGAGAGTGAGGCTGGCGTGGAGACAGAGAAGGCCCGGGGTGAGACATGGATGGGAACAAGGATTGAGATGGAGATCGGGAGAGAGATGAGACAAAACAGGGCAGGGACAGGGACACACACACACACACACACACACACACACACACACACACGGAGGGGCGGTCTCAGAGAGACAGGCCCGGGGAGAGACAGAGGAGGAACAGAGCTGAGAGAAAGAGCATTCTGAGAGCTGAGACCCACAGCTGGAGCGCCTAGGGGCGGTAGGATGGTGGTGGAGGCCAGGCGAGGCTGCCCGAGGGGACAAGGGGACGGTCGCTGCTGCCCAGATTCCCCTAACCTGACCTGGCCACACACCCCTACTCTGTACCTTCGAGGCCTGGCCTGCCTCTCTCCTGCGCCAGTTCCCCAGCTCAGTCCCCCTGCCCACCACCACCCAGTGTGATACTTTGGTCCCCAGCAACCTTGGCACAGAGTGTGTGTATGTGATGAATGTCAGGATCAAGAGTAATGGGTGACCTCAAGACTCTCCCTCAGCCTCCCTCTGCATATTCTGCCTCTGGCTTTCACGCTGTGGGAAAACCAACACAGAATCTTTTCCAGAACGGAAGAGGGAAGCTGCAGTTCACCTGAGGTGGATTGGACAGCTTTCCTACCCAGCCCCCAGCGTCCTCCACCCAAATCTTGGTAGGTCCTACAGATGGAAGAGAAGACCCAAAAGAAAGCCCGGGAGGGTGACCCCTTATTACCAAAGCCCTTGCCTGCAAGAGAAATTTCTTGGGAAGGTCTTTCCCCAATTTCCCACTATGGGGAACATGCCCACCATCAGGTCATCCACTTCAAGGGCCACTAGTTCTTTGCTTCACACAAGGACCATGTCTCCCCATTTTCTGTAACTCCATGCCAGGGGTTTTCTTTGAATTGTTTTCTCTAATTACTTTTTGGGTATAGACTTCTAAAGCGAAGGCAAAACTGCTTCACAAGTTCTCTCCACTGGTGTGTGAAGTGTACCTCTCACCTTTGACACCTCCTCTGCAGGGAGCCCAAGGGACCTCAGAATTGAGAAATCAGAAGTGCTCTCCTTAGACCTACTGTGGCTCTCCATTGTCCTTAGGATCAAATCCAAGCCCTCATTCTGGTCACAATGTCCCCTTGTGTCAGTGCTCCAGCCACCTCCCCCTCACCTTGGCTTTCTTTGAAGCCCTCACACGTTGATTGATTTTTTTAGTTTAGAGCTGTTCTTTCTGGCTGGAATGGTCATTCCACTCCCCAACCCACCCCACCTCTCCCCACCTCCCCCAAACTCCCAAACCTGGTTGACTCTTGTTTATCCATCTGGTCTCAATTTGGACATTATTGCTTCATGGAAGCCTTCCCTGATGCCCCTAGACTATGTTGAGCGTCCCATAGTACCTCTCTCTCTTTTGGTTATTCATGTCACCAGTATTCGCAATAAAGTGCAAGGTCTCAGGATAGAACAACTCTTCCCAGCCCTACCGCAGTGTCTAGTACATCATTCTGTACATCACAGGTCTTCCCATATCTGCTTGTTGAGTTAATGAAAGGTGAGCTGAAATCTTTGTGTTGGGGAATCCCTGCCCTTGTTTCTGGGGAACAAATCCTCATACCCTGATTTCCGCTCCCCACTCTCCTTTCTTCATTCCCTCATTCCCCAGGGGCAGAAAACTTCCTTCCTCTGAGCCAACCTTCTGCTTGGAAGAAAGTCCTCCCTCATCTGAGGAATTTGTAGGGGGCTTTATCTCTTCCCCAGTGACAAAACTGAAGCAAAGGAGCAACTGAAGCTTGTAGGCAGGGACAAGTAGAGATATGAGGGGAGGCAAAAAAGCCATGATTCCAGTTGTCTCAGACCATGATCTATTCCTGTCATTTCTATGGTTTGGTCATTGAACCATTAGATTCTGTCTAAACTTGGGCTTCTGACACTGGTAACCAAAATTTCTGACCAAGATAATTTGTGAATGCTTGACACCTTTACAGGTAATCAAATTATGGTAGTGGTGATTAGAAATTTTATTTTAACATGCATGTTACAGGGTTAGCAGGGCAGGAGCTGACCTTCCCATGCTTGGGGCTGTGGAGTTGGAGGTTCCTTTCTCTTCAGGCAGCTATTTGTACCTGCTGATTGGCACAGAAGCAGACACAGCCCCCAAAGATGCTTTGAACCTTGTTCACTACTGGGCTCAGGTCTTCCAGATGGAGGGACTTTGGAGACTAGGCTGTATGGTGTGTATGAATGAGTGTGTGTCTGTGTCTGTGAGAGAGAGAGAGAGAGAGAGAGAGAGAGAGAAGAGGGTTCCCTGAACTCACCATAAAAGAAGAAGGAAAGAGGCAGAGTGGTCTTCTCCAAGGACCTCACACTCAAGAGGCCAGTGCTGAGATCTGTTGTGGGAAGCTCATCCTCTTCTCACCTGTAAACTGGTTTATTTTATGATTAGATGGGTTAAAATACATAAAGTGTTTGAATAGTACCTGGCACATAGTAAATATTAAGTGTTTTTTAAATCTATCACTGCTGGGATGCCTGAGTGGCTCAGCGGTTAAGCGTCTGCCTTCAGCTCAGGGCGTAATCCAGGATTGCTGGGATCGAGTCCCTGCATGGAGCCTGCTTCTCCCTCTGCCTGTATCTCTGCCTCTCTCTCTCTGTGTGTCTCTTATGAATAAATAAAATCTTAAAAAAAATAATATACCACTGCTGCCACCGCCATCACCAACATCACACACACATACCCCCTTCTCCCTCTCACTAACTGACTGAACCCTATGTGACTCACAGACCCAGACCACTCTCTGTTCAAGCTTCTCTGATTTGTTATACCTGATACCTGGATATAGATTCTGGACATAAACTCCTATCTTCATCGGACTCCCTGCGTGGAGCCTGCTTCTCCTTCTGCCTGTGTCTCTGCCTCTCCCTCTCTCTGTGTTTCTCATGAATAAATAAATATATATGTTTAAAAAAATTAATTAATAAAAAAAAGGGAGATCCCTGGATGGCTCAACGGTTTAGTGCCTGTCTTTGGCCCGGGTGTGGTCCTGGAGTCCCAGGATCAAGTCCCATATCGGGCTTCCTGCATGGAGCCTGCTTCTCCCTCTACCTGTGTCTCTGCCTCTCCCTTTCTCTGTGTCTCTCATGAATAAATAAATAAAAATCTTTATAAATAAATAAATAAATAAACAAATAAACAAACAGATTTATTTAAACTCCTATCTTTGCACCACAGCATCACTTTTGCCCTCAAGTTTTCAGAAGGTACCAGGGCCTAGCAGATTACCCAGCCTGACCTCTTAGTTTTTGCAGATGAAGATGGTGAGGCCCAGGGAGTGGTCCTGTAGAGTCAAGCTAAAAACACTGGAAGTGTGTCACGGTGGGAGGACTCCCCTGACAGGGAGCAGCATGCAAAAAAGAACCAGGGAAGGGACTTTTTTCTTCTGCTCTGACACTAACTTACTCTGTAAGCCTAGACAGTAGAAATCCCATGAGAATGGATGAGGAAGGACCATGTTTTGGAGAACTTTTCCCGCCTGTGGTCACTTGGAGAATGTTACCCTGGGAATTTCTAGGTACCACCACCTTATTCCCACTTCCATGAGTAGTCTCTGACCTTAGCCTCCTCTCAGAACTTTGAGCAAGGCTTGCCTAGATTCAGAATGTGTCCGCCATGATGATTTATTAAGCCAGTGCACTCCTGGTCAACACTTCTGTCCTATGGGGAAGAGCATGGAAGAGCAGCCGTTCCTCCCTACCATAGAAACTTACCTTCTCACTCTCTGAAGCAGTGTCCTCAGTGTCATCATTGTCTAACCATGACTGGAAGCCAACTGTTTAGTGCCTGCCTTCGGCCCAGGCCGTGATCCTGGAGTCCTGGGATCGAGTCCTGCATCGGGCTCCCTGCATGGAGCCTGCTTCTCCCTCTGCCTGTGTCTCTGCCTCTCTCTCTCTCTCTACTTCTCACGAATAAATAATAAAATAAAATATTTTAAAAAAAGAATCTCCTAGTCTGATGGATACATGGACACTTGTCTATGGGGAAATTCTCCCTAGAATGTTTTAGTTGTCTGGACAAGAGAATGGCACATAGATGGTGAGGTGAGTTGACTCTTCTTTTAAAAAGGGAAGAAGGAAAAAAAAAAAAAACGGAAGAAGGGATGCCTGGGTGGCTCAGCGATTTAGCACCTGTTTTTGGCCCAGGGCTTGATCCTGGAGTCCCAGAATTGAGTCCTGTTTCGGGCTTCCTGGATGGAGCCTGCTTCTCCTCTGTGTCTCTGCCTCTCTCTCTCTCTCTCTCTCTCTCTCTCTCTCTGTCTCTCATGAATAAATAAAATCTTAAAAAAAAAAAAAAAAAGGGAAGAAGAGGGGTGCCTGGGTAGCTCACTTAGTTAAACCGCTGCCTTCATCTCAGGTCATGATCCCAGGATCCTGGGACTGAGACCTGCATCAAGCTCCCTGCTCAGCGGGGAGCCTGTTCCCCCCTCATCTCCCTCTGTCTCCTCCCCTTGCTCATGCTTTGTCTCCCTCTCTCTCAAATAAATAAATACAATCTTTAAATAAAATAAAATAAAATAAAATAAAATAAAATAAAATAAAATAAAAAGGAAAGAAGATGGGGCACCTGGGGTTAGTCAGGTGTGCCTGCCTTTGGGTTGGGTCATGATCTCGGGGTTCTGGGATCAAGCCCCCCATTAGGCTCCCTGCTCAGCAGGGGTCTGCATCTCCTTCTTCCTCTGCCCCTCCCCCTGCTTGTGCTCTCTCTCTCTCTCTCTGTCTCTCTCTCACTCAAATAAATGAATAAATAAAATCTTTAAAAAAATAAAAAGGGAAGAGGAAAAAAAAGCTTTGATCCTAACAACCATACTATACATTGACAAACTTATCCAAGTTTTTGTGCTTGGGAAGGGACCTGCTTAAGGGCTGCTGCCATAGTGGACATCTATAGTGTGGTCAGCCCAGCACAACTCTTCTCTTGGGAACTGTCTTCTCCATCCACATGGTCACCTAAGGGATCATTGTTCTCATATAATCCTACCCTCAGCTATAATTGGTTCAGGTGTATGTACTTGTTCAAAGATGGGTCAACAAACCACTCCTCATCATTTCTTCTTGAGAAACAAATCATTCTCTTTCGAATGGTGAAAGCTATATATATATAAATCTCAGGAAAATGTTTGCAGCCATTTTCTCTATCATAAAAAGAAAAGATGGTCTGCTGTGAAGAAAAAAATAAATAAAAGTTGAGGAAAAGATATAGAGTCTCCTGTTAGAATTTAGGAGCCTCATTCTAGCAATTCTTGAGAATCCTTACTCTCTTTGCAAATTAGTTGGTTGTTCAGTCTTTCATTGGATTTTTTTTTATCCAATATATTCTTTTTTATGTTTAATCTAGTTCAGGTTGGATTTCTGTCACTTCCAAATAAAGATATTCAAATAAAAAATTGGTATAAGGTATGTAATGATTCAAACAGTAGACCCTAAAATATAGAACTGGCCCTGTTGATGTAGGGTGGGATGCAGTGAGAATGTCTCCATTCTGAGCCTGGAAATGGCATGACCTTGTTAGGTGATAATAAAGTAGCTGGAAAAACTACTGTATGTGTCTATTAGAACTTGATGTCTATTTATCCCTTTGCCCTATGGTTGGAATGCCAAAGGATTAAATAGAAAAAGGTAAAATAAAAAAAAGAAAAGAAAAGGTAAAATATTGGTGTATCCTGCCCACATTTACAACCTCAGGAAGGTGCATCAAGAGGGAATAGGTAGGGGGATCCCTGGGTGGCACAGCGGTTTAGCGCCTGCCTTTGGCCCAGGGCACGATCCTGGAGACCCGGGATCGAATCCCATGTCAGGCTTCCGGTGCATGGAGCCTGCTTCTCCCTCTGCCTATGTCTCTGCCTTTCTCTCTCTCTCTCTGTGTGACTATCATAAATAAATAAAAATTAAAAAAAAAAAAAAGAGGGAATAGGTAGGGCAGCCATGGTGGCTCAGCGGTTTAGCGCGCCTTCAGCCCAGGGTGTGATCCTGGAGTCACAGGATCGAGTCCCACGTCGGGCTCCCTGCATGGAACCTGCTTCTCCCTCTGCTTATGTCTCTGCCTCTTTCTCTTTCTCTGGGTCTCTCATGAACAAATAAATAAAATCTTTTTTTTTTTTTTTTAAAGAGGGAACATGTAGATGAGGAACGGCATGATAATTTGTAACTCTCATAAGGAAACCTCTGCCTATGGCCAGCAATCTGAGGCTACAGCAGTAGGATAATCATGTACTTGGCAGATTGTCCATAGTCAAGTTTTCTACCACCCCCTTAAGTGAATGTATTGATTAGGAAACAGTGACTGTCTTCCAGGTGAAATGGAGATATTTGGGAAGATCCAGAGAAATTAGGAAAGTGTGATTCTCCCAGTCCTTTTTGGCACTCTGGCCTAACAGAAAGAAAGAGTTGACATTCATTATTCTTTTTTTGGCATCTAGCATCTGAAACCAATCTCTAAGTTAAGGGAACTCCCCATCTAACAGATGCCAGATACTTGCTTTCTAAACTTCCCCTACAATCAAGATGCAGACACTTGACTTAGTCTCAGACAATCATGTACACTCATCACAGACTAAGCTAAGGAATCTATAGTAGTGAGGATTCCTGAACCATAAGAATTCTCTATAGGGGCAAAGGGTTTCAGGAGATCTAGTTCTACGTACAGCACAGAACTTGTTCTTGATAGCATTAAGAGTTCAGTGCCAACCACGTCAGCTGTGCAAGGGGCAATGGTGGCAAAGCTGTCTTCATGGAGAAAACAATACAGCTCAATTAGGGCAGTATTTCTAGTTCTATGGCTCTATATTTGGTCCTCCAGTCATTCCAGTAAGTCTCTGAGATATCTAGTATCTTTTATAAATGTAATATATCTAATAATTTAAAAAAGATTTTTTTTATTTGTTTAAGAGAGAAAGAGACTGAGTGGGGGACAGAGGGAGAAGGAGAAGCAGGCTCCCTGCTGAGCAGGGATACCAGTTTGGGGCTTAATCCCAGGACCCCAAGATCATGACCTGAACCCAAAAGCAGATGCTTAACGGATTGAGCCACCCAGGTGTCTGTAATAAAAAAAAATATTTTTTTGCTTAAATAAGATGAAGTTAGTTTCTGTTGCTTGTAAACAACTTGTAAATGACTCTGACTGATATAGAAATTGGTACGAGATTGGCTGAGAGGATCACTCTCAGAACTGTTGGAACCTTGGAATAATTATGATTCCTGGTTGGAACCAAAAGTAGTAAAAGTCTAGAGATGGAGTGTCATTCAATGGCAAAACAGTTCATCAATTTATTACACCAGTGGCCACCTGGAATTAAGTATACATAAAGAGCATAGACTTGGGAGACTGTCAAGGATGAATATAAAGGAAATGAGGAATTCAAGGATTGTGAGGAGGTGTGGAAAGCTTAGAGAGAGAATGAAAGAGGGTAAAAATCAAACTCAAGATTTTCTCCTATGTGAGAGAGCGAATGGTTTGGAAGAGGGACATATGAGATGGGAATGGTGATAAAAGGATTTGGACAGCTAAGAGGGGCCCAAGCCCAATATGATTTAGGATTGGGTTGGGTGCAGATAAGGGAAAATCCAAAATAACAATAATGTAAGCAAAATAATATGATATTTATTTCTTCTTCATTTAAGTCTATAAGTAAGGAGTCCAGTGCTTGTGTGGCTGCTCCCTGGGCATTAAGGACGCATATTCCTTCCTTCTTTTTGTTTCCTAAAGTGTGGCTTCTAACTTAAAGGTTCTTATGTCCTTGATAACTGCTGGAGTTCCAACCATCACATCCACATTCTAGGCCATAAGAATGTCAAAGAAGGAAAAGAAAAAGTGCACTTCTCAGTAAGACACCTCCTATAAGGAATCTTCTAGAAGTTCCATACAACATTTCCACTTACTTTGCCTGAACTTAGTCATATAGTTACATCAAACTTGATGGGAGACTAGGAAAGGCAAGTCTTTTTTTTTTTTTTTTTAATATTTTATTTATTTGACACACACACACACACACAGTGCATAAGTAGGTGGAGCAGCAGGCAGAGGAAGAGGGAGAAGTAGGCTTCCCACCAAGCAAGGAGCCCAATGTGGGACTCAATTCCAGGACCTTGGGATCATGGCCTGAGCCAAAGGGAGAAGTTTAATGACTGAGCCACCCAGGCGCCCCAGAAAGGCAAGATTTTAACTGAGCACATTAATATTCCCCTGACCCCAGTAGAGTCTATGTTGCTGAAGGGAGAATTGATATTAGGCAGGTGTATTGTTATCCATTGCTGCATAACAAATTACCCCTAAACTTATTAGTTTAAAACAATATACATTAATTATCTCATGATTTCTGTGAATCAAGAATCTTTTTTTAAAGATTTTATTTATTTATTCATGAGAGAAACAGAGAGAGAGAGAGAGAGAGAGAGGCAGAGACACAGGCAGAGGGAGAAGCAGGCTCCATGCAGGAAGCCTGACATGGGACTTGATCCCAGGTCTCAGTTCTCCAGGATCACACCCTGGGCTGAAGGCAGCGCTAAACCACTGAGCCACCTGGGCTGCCCCATGGATCAGGAATCTTGATGTAACTTACCTGAGTATTCTGCTTCAGGGCCTCTCATAAGGTTGCAATCAAGGTGCGAAACCTCCAGTCTAAATGAAGGCTTAACCAAGGAAAGATTGGTTCCAACCTCACTCACGTGGTTGTTACCAGGACTCAGTTCCTCCAGGGTTGTTGGATTGAAGGGCTCAGTCCTTACCAGATGTTGGCTAAAGGTTACCCTCAGTTCTTTGCCATATGGGCCTCTCCAACAGGGAAAACACATAAGAAGAGCCAGACAAAGTGCCAGCAAGACAAAAATCAGTCTTTCATAAACTAATCTTGGAAATGACATCATATCAACTTTTGCCATATTCCTCTCCTTAGAAGAAAGTTACTAGGTCCTGCCCACACTCAAGGAGAGAGGATTATACAAGGGCATGAGAATCAGAAGACAAGGATCACTGAGAGCCATGTCAGAAGCTATCTACCACTGCAGGCAACTGTCACAACACCAACCTCCCACTGAGAGTAGCCAGCTTCTATAGCACCCCATACCTGTCTAATGGGATAACTTCTCTCTTGTTTGAAGACCATGTAAAGATATCCCTATGGGAATTATCCGGTAAGAGGGAACTAAGTTTCCTTATGACCCATCCCATTGACTTCATTATCTCCATACTCATAACCAGAATCAGATCCCAATATGTCTCATGATCAAATAGGAAGTCAAATTCACAAGAAAACATTCCCACTAAAAGAATTAAAATATTTTTGGGGGGCGCCTGGGTGGCTTAGTTGGTTAAGCATCTGCCTTCAGCTCAATTCATGATCCTAGGGTCCTGAGATTGAGCTCCGCATAGGGCTCCTGCTCAGCAGGGAGTTTGCTTCTTCCTCTGGCCCTCCCCCTGCTCCTTCTCTCTCTTTCTCAAATAAATAAATAAAATCTTAAAAAAATAAAAGATTTTTCAAATTATATCAATAAAATCTGGAAAATACGTGTGGGAATGGATTTTGAGGGTGCTGGACCAGGGGGAGGAACATAATTTTAAATTAGGCTAAATTGATCAATATGAGTGCACTTACCAGAGAGGCTGGCATCCCTGTGGTAGTTCTAATAACTAGGAGTTCTGACTCCTGTTTTTTTTTTTTTTTATGTTGCCTGTTCTTTAATTCCTTTGAGTACTTTGTGTAAGCCTTCTTTTATTCAGCATTAAGTTTCTGATATTCATCTGTTGTGTGCATCAATAGTTCATTACTTTTTAAAATTGCTGAGTAGTATTTCAATTGAATGAATATACTTGTGCAGGCAGAATTCTAAGAGCTCTCCTAAAATTCCCACCCCTTGGTGTACATGCCCTGTATAATTACCAGTATTATGAATATGATGAGATACCACTTCCGTAATTAGGTTATATCATATGATACTACTGACTATTAAAAAAGGGAATTATCTGGGTGGAACTGACCTAATGACAATTAAGCCTTTATATTTGGGTTAAGAGGTCAGAAAACGGTGAAGTCAGAGAGATTTGAAGCATCACTCAGCAGGAGGAATATTCTTCATCATAGCCAAATGGAGGGGTCAAGTGGTAAAAAATGTAGGTGACCGCTAGAAGCTGAGAGTGACTTCCAGCTGACAGCCAGTAAGAAGGTAGAACGTCAGTCCTACAACTACAAGGAGTTGAATTCTTCTAAGAACCTGAATAAACTCAGAAGGGGATCTTTTCCTTAAAGCCTCCAGAAAGGAATGCATCCTGGCTGACACCCTGAGATCCTGAGCAGATGAGAACCCAGCCGCATTCTGAGGAGGTGAGAACTGTGCTCAACTTTCAATTATGAGGTAATGAGTGAATTGTGAGCTAATGAGTGGATGTTGTTTAAAGTTGCTAAGTTAGTGGATCCCTGGGTGGCTCAGCGGTTTAGCACCTGCCTTTGGCCCAGGGTGCGATCCTGGAGTCCCAGGATCGAGTCCCACATCGGGCTCTTGGCATGGAGCCTGCTTCTCCTTCCTCCTGTGTCTTTGTCTCTCTGTCTATCATAAATAAATAAATCTTAAAAAAAAAAAAAAAAAACAGAGCTCAGCAGGAAAATACGAATTGGGCTCCAACAAAATTAAAAAAAAAAAATAAGGGATCCCTAGGTGGCGCAGCGGTTTGGCGCCTGCCTTTGGCCCAGGGCGTGATCCTGGAGAATCAGGATCGAATCCCACGTCGGGCTCCCGGTGCATGGAGCCTGCTTCTCCCTCTGCCTGTGTCTCTGCCTCTCTCTCTCTCTCTCTGTGTGACTATCATAAATGAATAATAATAAAAAAAAAAAAATTAAAAAAAAAAAGTTGTTAAGTTTTGGGTTTGTTACACAGTAATGTAAAACTAATTTAAGGGCAGCCCTGGTGGCGCAGCGGTTTAGTGCCGCCTGCAACCCAGGGCGTGATCCTGGAGACCCTGGATCGAGTCCCATGTCGGGCTCTCTGCATGGAGCCTGCTTCTACCTCTGCCTGTCTCTGCCTCTCATTCTCTCTGAGACCCTGGATCGAGTCCCACGTCGGGCTCTCTGCATGGAGCCTGCTTCTACCTCTGCCTGTCTCTGCCTCTCATTCTCTCTGTGTCTCTATGAATAAATAAATAATCTTAAAAAAACTAATTTAATATGCAATTTGGTTAGCCATTCTCTTTTGATGGACATACGGGGTTTTTCTAGTTTTATTCTAGTATGAATAGTGTTGATATAAGCATTTATGTGCAAGTCTTTTTTTGTGGATGTGTATTTTCATCTCTCTTGAAAAGGAATTGTTGGGTCATAGAGTATATGTATGTCTCCTTTTGTAAGACACTACCAGAATTTTTCCTAAAGTGTTTGTGCCATTTTACACTCCCACTAATACGTATATGAATTCTGGTTGCTCCACATCCTCTTCAATGTCAAACAGTCTTTTCAATTTTATTCACCCTTGTGGGTGTATAGTAGATTTGACTGCTTTCTTCCAGTTGGTTGACTGAAACCTGGATTTATTGATTAAGTTAAATGAAGAATCCTTTGGTATAACGTAGCAGAAAAAATCCAAACATTTATGGAGATGGGAATGTTGGTTTATAAGTCTTTCCTTCTAGGAAAGTGTGATTCGTTCACAATGAACACAATCCCTGAAATGGTCCAGTTGACATTCTCTTCACTAAGCCACTGAGAAATATATTTGTGAGAGGGATGCCTGGCTTAGTGGTTGAGCATCTGCCTTCGGCTCAGGGCGTGATCCCAGGGTCTGGTGACTGAGCCCCACATTGGGCTCCCTGTGTGGAGGCTGCTTCTCCTCCCTCTGCCTGGTCTCTGCCTCCTCTCTCTGTCTCTCATGAATAAATAAATAAATAAATATTTTTTTTAAAAAAGAAATATATTTGTGAAAGAGTAAAAACATCTTTGGAAAGTACATAGTAACTGGTTTCTTCTGTAGGCCAGGGATGTTGGGGGAAGACACAGCAGATGGGACTAAGAATATGGGCATTTCACTAAGATCCTAACTGATTCATAAAACCAAAAATCCTCTGGAGTCGATGAACAGAAGGCCAACTTAAGACAAGATAAAGAGTTATGGTCTTTCACCCAATTTCCAGGCCGGAGTTGATTCCCTGAATGAAGTGAAGGTAGGTACACTTAAGGAAGATGTATAAATATCTGTCTATATATTCCTGATAGGCTTCCTCAAAGGGACCTATAGTTATTTCCCAGGATGACTGTTACAGTTGAATTGTGTGCTCCAAAAAGGTATGTCGAGTCCTTGCTTCAGGTACCTGTAAAATAGGTGACCTTATTTGGAAATGGGTTCTTTGCAGATGTAATCAAGTTAAGATGAGGTCATACTGGATTGGTGTGGGTCTTAATCTAATGACTGATGTCCTTACAAAAAGACATTTGGACATACAGACAAACAACAAGAACACCATTGTGAGGAACACCATCAGAGGTTGGCATGAACCACTGTAAGCCAGGGAATGCCAAGGATTATTGATAATCACCAGAGCCTAAGAGAGAGGCATGGAACAGATTCTCTCTCAGAGCCTCCAGAAGGAACCAACTCTGCCAACACCTTGACTTTGGACTTCTGTCTTCCAGAACCACAAGAGAATAAATTTCTGTTGTTTTAACTCACTCAGTTTATGGTACTTTGTTATGGCACCCTAGGAAACTAATAGAATAACTGTGCCCTTGGGAATTGTTGACACTGGCTGTAAAGCTAATTGGAGTTGTAGTTGGCCCAGCGATCCACCACTCAGAGTGAAGGCTTATGGAGTCAAGTGATGAATTGACTTTTGATTCTAATCTACCTCACTGTCAGTCCTGTCCTTAAGCTCATTTTTAAACCCATGATTTTTCTAGTTCTATAGTGTGTAGTTCGGCTGGGCATATTCAACAAGTGGCAGGATATGTGTCTCTAACCCATAGAATATGGCTATTTTGATTGAGAGGGCTAGCTAGAGTGGAGGCCCTGCAGCTTCCTTCTTATCAAAATTATAAACAAAAACCAATACTGTATTGCTGGGGGAAATGCAAGACTAAGGTAACCACCAAAGACCTGAAAATTCAGAAGTGGTGATTGCTGTTACTTACCCTCTTAACTCACCTGTCTGGCTCATGCAGAAGTCAGAAGGTACTTGGAGAATGGTGATGGATTATTGAAAGGTTAAGACAGGTGATGACTCCAATTGTACTGTGTTCCAAATATGGTTTCCTTACCAGAGCAAAACAACAGGATCTCTGCCACCTGTAATAAAGTTATTAACTTGAAAATGTTTTTTCTCGGGATCCCTGGGTGGCGCAGCGGTTTGGCGCCTGCCTTTAGGCCAGGGCGCGATCCTGGAGACCCGGGATCGAATCCCACGTCGGGCTCCCGGTGCATGGAGCCTGTGTCTCTGCCTCTCTCTCTCTCTCTCTCTCTCTGTGTGACTATCATAAAAAAAAAAAAAAAAAGAAAATGTTTTTTCTCTATTTCAATGAGCAAAGAAGACTAAAGGTAGTTTTGCTTAATCTCACAAGGGCAAAAATACACCTTCACCGTTTTGCTTCATGACCATGTTAACCCTCTGCCTTTGTGCCACAACTTAGTCCACAGGGATTTTGAATATCATCTTAGCATCATATAAGACATCACACAAGTCCACTATACTTATGACAAAATGCTGATAAAACCTAAATAGCAGGAAGTATCAGGTACCCCAGATGTCTTAATGAGTTGGTGTTTTCAGTGTCATTCTAGGACGGTGTAGTGGTACCTCGTTGTTCTTTAGTTTACGATTTACAATTCCCCGATTCTAGGATAACATATGATGTGGAGCATCTTTTTGTTTCCTTATTTGCTATCTATTTTCTTTGGTGAAGTGTTTGTTCAGATCTCCCTCCCTCCCTTCCTCTATTCCTCCCTTCCTCCCTACCTCCCTTCCTTCCTCCCTCCTTTCCTTCTTTCTTTTCTTCCTTCCTTCCCTTCTTTCTTTCTCTCTCCCTCCCACTCTCCCACTCTCCTGCCCTCCTGCTCTCCCTCCCTCCCTTCCATCTTCAAACATATGCTTTATTTTGCAGAAGTGTTAGCTGTGGGATGAGACCCCCCAGGAGGGCAAGGGCAGCTGGGGAGCCACCAGGCCCTTTGGGCAGGTGGGGGGAAGCAGCAGAGAGAGGTGATGCCTCTGCAGCTCCTCCCAAGGCCAGCCTCTTCCCAGGGCGGGGAGGGGCTCAGGAGCCAGGATTTTTGCCTATTTTTAAATCAGGTTGTTCTCTTATGGTTGAGTTTTAAGGATTCTTTGTATATTTTGGATACTGGTCCTTTATCAGATATGTGTTTTGCAAATATTTTCTCCCAGGTTTTGTGTCTTGTCCTTTCGTTCTTTTAACAGTGTCTTTTTCAGAATAGAAGTTTCTAATTTTAATAAGGTCCAACTTAGAACTGGAGGGTATTATGCTGAGTGAAGTGAGTCAATCAGAGAAGGGCAAACATTATATGGTTTCATTCATTTGGGGAATATAAAAAACAGTGAAAGGGATTAAAGGGGAAAGGAGAGAAAATGAGTGGAAAATATCAGAGAGGGTGACAGAACATGAGAGACTCCTAACTCTGGGAAACGAACAAGGGGTGGTGGAAGGGGAGGTGGGCGGGGGATGGGGGGTGGTGGGGTGACTGGGTGATGGGCACTGAGGGGGGCACTTGACGGGTTGAGCATTGGGTGGGTTTGTTTGTTTTTAAGATTTTATTTATTTATTAATGAGAGCCGGGGGTGGAGTGGGGGTGGAGACACAGGCAGAGGGAGAAGCAGCCTCTATGCAGGGAGCCTGATGCAGGACTCAATCTGGGACTCCAGGACCACACCCTGGGCGGAAGGCAGGCACCAAACCGCCTCGCCACCCAGGGATCCCCATAGCACTGAGTGTTATACTGTATGTTGGCAAATCGAACTCCAATTTAAAAATATCCAAAAGTATCCCATCCTCGTCGAAAAAAAAAAAAAAATCCAAAAAAAAAAAAAAAAAAACGAACAAAACAAAACAACAGAAAAGGTCCAATTTATCCATTGTTTCTTTCATGGATTGTGCTTTTGGTGTTGCTTCTGAACAGTCACTGCCAAAACCAAGGTCACTTAGATTTTCTTCTAGGAGTTTTATAGCTTTGCATTTTACATTTAGGCCTAGGATCCACTTACATGTATATTTTAAATAATTCTCTAATTAAAATGCACATAATTAAAACATCAAGACATAATGAAAAACCTCAGTCCTCTTCTCTACCTCTTTCTTTTTAAAATTAAAAAAAAAGATTTATTTATTTAATTTCACAGACAGAGAGAGAACACAAGCAAGGGGAGTAGCAGGCAGAGGGAGTTGGAGAAGCAGACTCCCCGCTGAGTGGAAACCTGACCAGGTCCCTGGAATCATGACCTGAGCCGAAGGCAAATGCTTAAGTGATTGAGCCACCCAGGCACCCTTTCTCTACCCCTTTCTATTCTCAGAACCCAGATCCCACTCTCCAAACCATTTCAACGGTTTCTTTTGGTATTGACTTCCATATATTTAGATAGATAACAATTTCAGTTAACATTTATTGAATGTTACAATGTGTCAGGCTCTAAAGTACTTACCATGCATTGTTTTGTCTTTATAATTACCTTATATTGTAGGTACTATTTCTATTCCCATTTTAGAGATGAGAAAAAATGAGTCACGGAAGGCTTAGGTAATTATGTAAGGTCACATGGTTAGCAAACCGCAGTTGGGATTTAATCCTTGGCAGTGTGTTCTTTCAGTATAATGTTTTCCTTGTGATCTCTTGATTTATTAATTTTAGACTATTGGTATGAATATTTATTGCTCACACCACCCAAGTCCCCCATGTGTCTCCCTTTATTAACCCAATATGATGTATTTCACTGAATCTAAGACATCACTGACTGTAAGATATACCTTTATATATCACTAAAAAGAAAAAATTGCCAAAATAACAATACTTTCTTATCACTTAGAATTTTCATTTTATATTTACTGAAAGAGACTCTTTGGACTTCAGATGCATAATTTACTATATATTTTTGTGCATGCATGCAATAAAAAGAAAAATACAAGCAAAATAAATTGGTTAAAATATTTCTAAAATTTCATTCAGAGGCTCATTCTTTTGAATCATTTTTTACCTCAAAGATGTCAATGCCTGCATTTTATTTATTTTTTAATACAAATCATACTCCACACTTTCAAGAGTATTGGTGACATAGTATTTTTTAGAAGAGAGATCCACTATCATCAGTGGGATTTCCTTCCAACTATTGATATTCATTCTGCAAATTGTGATACTGGCACTTTTTATATTTTTCCAGAAGATATAAATGAAAAGTTCTTAGACAAAACCTGGACTTATATTCTTTCCTCAAATGGCCCTTAAATGGATTATGGACTGAAATGTCCAGGAATGGCATATCCTGTCATGGCCATAGGAATAATAGTCATGTTCGCAGATGGCAAGAACATCTATGTCATGATCATTGCCTGGCTGATAGGAATTGTGACAGATTTTGATTTCAGATTTTCCGATTTCAGTTTTTATAACTTTTACATCTTGGAATCCATGAAAAACAGTAGTTATATACAAATTTTAGTTATGTCATTTAATTGGACTTTATGTCTGAATCATGTATGTAACATTTATGTATCATGATTCATTTCCTTGTATGAAGTTTTGCTTTCCCTAGAATCAATAATAGACTGTTTTTCATTTGTTTACTTTTCTATATTCTCTGTCATTGTCTCTCTCCTAAGGAATTGTAAAACTCTTGGAAATATTTTTTCCACACAGACATGTCAAGTCTTCTATCGGTCCCATTATTTTTTCCCTGGAGACATTTCTCCTGGAGCCTTATGGGTTAGATTTGGACTATTGTTACCAATTCTTTACTTCCTTCCTGTTATTGAATTATACACCCATACTTTTTGCCATGTGACTTTGCAGTATCTTCCACTAGAATAGGGGGAGTATATTTTCCTAGTCCATTGATGTTGAGCTTAGCCTTATGACTTGCTTTGGCTCAAGAACGTTTGCGTGTGTTTTTTTGTTTGTTTTTGTTTTGTTTTAGAGAGCATGAGCAGGGGTGGGGGTGGAGATGGGGTAGGGAGAGAGGCAGAGAGAGAATCTTAAGCAGGCTCCACACCCAGTGAAGAGCCCAACACAGGACTCAATATCATGACTCTGAGATCATGACCTGAGCTAAAGTCAGACACTTAACTGAGTCACCTAGGCACCCCCTTGGCTCAAGAATGTTAATAGACATGGGGGAAGCAGAAGGTTTCAATGTGCTTGTGTCATTTGGCTTGCTTTTTGAGTTTTTCTGCAATTTGCCACAAAAATAATGTGGCTTAGGTAGCTGCTAGTTCAAGAAGAGAAAACATGGGGCAGCCCGGGTGGCTCAGCGGTTTAGCGCCTCCTTCAGCCCAGGGACTGATCCTGGAGACTTGGGATCAAGTCCCATGTCGGGCTCCCTGCATGGGGCCTGTGTCTCTGCCTCTCTCTCTCTCTCTCTCTCTCTCTCTCTCTCTCCCATTCTGTGTGTGTGTGTGTGTGTGTGTGTGTGTCTCATGAATAAATAAATAAAATCTTTAAAAAAACAGAAAACATGGGGAGATTTGAACTCAAACTTCAGTCTAGAGCTGAGCCCAGCTATATTGATTGAACCCTACTCAATATGTAGACCCACGAACCTGAAAAATATTTGTTTTTGTTATCCACTGAGACTTTGAGGTTTTCTTTTATTATATACAAAAAACTGACTAAATGTCTTCTGTCTCCCTGCACAAATCTGGACTAGTTGTTACTCTGCAAAGCTATTGTCCTAGGATATTCCTTTGCTTAAGTATTAAGCTGGATACCCCATTTACTGATTTCTGTGATTTCCTTTTCTTGTTCCTTTTCCTTGTTTTAATGGAGTATACATATCCTCAAGTAGCTTCCTGAGAATAGGTGCATAATAGGCATACTTCTTGAAACCTCCTCATCTGATGAGCGTGTTGATTAGCCCATCACATTTCATTAATAATCTGGCCAGGTTTGGATTTCCAGGTGAAATAATTTTCTCTCTGAATTTGAAGGCATTTCACCATTGTTTTTCAGATTTCTATGTTGTTTTTAAGGAAGGTAATTATAATTCCCTATTTTTTTTTAATTTTTTATTTATTTATGATAGTCACAGAGAGAGAGAGAGGCAGAGACACCACAGGCAGAGAGACAAGCAGGCTCCATGCACCGGGAGCCTGATGTGGGATTCGATCCCGGGTCTCCAGGATCGTGCCCTGGGCCAAAGGCAGGCGCCAAACCGCTGCGCCACCCAGGGATCCAATTCCCTATTCTTTATTTATAACTTGTTTATTTTTCCTTTGGAAGCTTTTAAAGATTTTATTTATTTATTTATTTATTTATTTATTTATTTATTTATTTATTTATGAGAGAAAGTTTCTATGAGCAGGGGAAGGGCTAGAGGGAGAGAATCTGAAGTAGACTTCCCAGAGGAGTGTGGAGGCCAACAGGGGTGGGGGCGGGGCACCTCGATTTCACAATTCCACACCCCGAGATCATGAGTCAAAATCAAGAGTCAGACGTTTAACACCTGAGCCACTTAGGCACCCCTGGAAGCTGTTAGAATCTTCTTTATGGGGGCGTCTGGGTGGCTAAGTCAGTTAGGTGTCTGCCTTTGGCTTTGCTCATGATCTTGGGAACCTGGGATCTGCAGTGTGGGGCTCCCTGCTCAGTAGGGAGTCTGTTTTTCCCCTCTTCTCCCTCTGCTCCTCCTCATCTTTGCTCATGCTTGTGCTCTCTCTCAAATAAATAAATAATCTTTAAAAAAATAATCTTCTTTATGTTCTGAGACTTCTAATATGTCATGATGATATGTTTGGGTGGGAATCTGTTTTCAACCACTGGATATTTGGTGGGCCCTTTCAGTCTGAAAACTCATATCCTTTAGTGATGGAAAAGTTTCTTAAAATGCTATTTATTTGATAATATTCTTTCATTTACTTTCTTCTTTGTTTTTGAAGTTCCTAGTAGGTGGAGGTTGAGCACTCTCAATTGCTTTTTCTAACTTTATTTGTTCTCTCTCTCACATTTTCCATTTCTTTTTGTTCTACTTTTTGAGAGATTTTCTCAAGTTTATCTTTCAATTATTTTATGGAGTAAAAAATTAGCCAATATATCTTAAAATTCCAAAGATACCTCTGTTCTGTTATGTTTACCTTTACAAAAAGAATCTGGGGTGCCTGGGTGACTCAGTTGGTGAAGCATCTGCCTTTGGCTCAGGTCAAAGTCCTAGGATAGATCCAGAAGTCCTGGAATTGAGCCCTGTATCAGGTTCCCTGCCCAGTGGGGAGTCTGCTTCTCCCTCTCCCTCTGCCTTCTGGCTCCTATTCTCTCACCCTCACTATCTCAAATAAATAATAAAACAATTAAAAAAATAATCTTATTTTTATTTCATGGTTATATTATTTTCTCTCTGAATTTTTTTTTCTCTAGATTTTTGGGGCAGTTTTCTTCTATTGTTTTCTGTATTTTCTTCCTTCTAGTTTCCTTCTTTTTGATTGTACTTTTGGCTTTTATGCTCAAGCTTTCCTCACATGTCTGGTGACTCTTGTTTCCTTTCATATTTAAGAGTGAGGTATCAAAAAGTTGGTTAGGAGCTCTCTCTGTGTGTCAGACCTTGTGAAATGTGGTTTCACTGTATGGTGATTGGATAAGGACTCTTTTTTTTAATGCAAAATGTTATGTCTATAGATCTTTTCTCTAGGGTCATTTAATATATTTTTTAAAAGATTTTATTTATTCATGAGAGACATAGAGAGAGAGAGAGAGAGAGAGAGAGAGAGAGGCAGAGACACAGGCAGAGGGGAAAAGCAGGCTCCATACAGGGAGCCTGACATGGGACTTGACCCTGGGTCTCCAGGATCACACCCCAGGCAGAAGGTGGCGCTAAACCGCTGAGCCACCTGGGCTGCCCTCATTTAATATTTTCATTTAGTATCTCTAGAGACAGCACCTTCAAGGTTCTGCCCAAGAAGGAAATGTGCTTATCTACCATTGTTCTTAAAGCTACATGGCAGAAGGGACAGGGGTATGTTTTGGGCACAGCATTAATTCCTCACTTTTTGCTGTTCCTGGTTGTTCTGAACCTGAAGGCTCTCTGGTTGGCTTCTTCCACAAGCTACACTTCAGTCTCCTCTATCTTTGAGGAAGGGGTAATCAGCTGGCCAGGATGGAGGAGGAGACCTGGAAGTCATATTGCATTTTAAAATAAATTATATTTACAGTTTTGAACTTTTCTGGGGTCCTATGGTATAAATTTGATTCCTCTATTTTTGACATCCACTCTGTAGCTATTGAGTGTTTACTTTTCTTAGTTCTGCTATTCATTTTTCTCAGTTCTGCTTCCTTTATTTAGTTTCCATTTGTAATGGAGTACAGAAATGTATTGAGAAAAAGCTTTAAAATTTCACTAACTCAAAATAAAAATACATTAGGCCAGAGTTAGTGAAATTATAAAGCTTTTTTTTCAATAAATTTCTGTCTTCCTCCTTTCTTCCCCTAGTCCTTCTCTCAAAAGATAACCTTTGTGAATACTTTGATTTTTCCTAGAAATAAAAGACCCAAGCCTGTGTGTGTGTGTGTGTGTGTGTGTGTGTGTGTGTGAAAGTGTACACACACAAAGGGGATAAAACCATCTAGTACATGGGCTAGACCTTTTCCCATAATATTCCTGGAGATATTTCACTATTGGCACATGCAGATTCATTTTGTTCTTTATATATATATTTTTTTAATTTTTATTTATGATAGTCACAGAGAGAGAAAGAGAGAGAGGCAGAGACATAGGCAGAGGGAGAAGCAGGCTCCATGCACCAGAAGCCCGATGTGGGATTCGATCCCGGGTCTCCAGGATCGCGCCCTGGGCCAAAGGCAGGCGCCAAACCGCTGCGCCACCCAGGGATCCCGCATTTTGTTCTTTATAATTTGTTGTGGTGGACATACTGGTTTTGAAACAATTTTTCTAGAGCACCATTCAAACTATAAAGGATCCTGTCTAGTAAGTTCTTTTGGTAAAACAATTATTTCAGGGTAATTAATACTTATCCATTAATTTTTCAGGTATGTACACTTATATTTTGTTTTTTTATGTTTATTTACTTAAGTAATCTCTACACCCAATGTGGGGCTTGAACTCATGACCCTGAGATCAAGAGCCAGCCAGGAGCCCTTAAAAGGGGTAAGATTTCAGTGTTGCCATCATTCAAAGAAAATCCAAGCCCTTGGTGAAGGTTCCAGAGGTTCCCTAAGTCACAGAGAAGGCTCTACCCAAAGATGCGTTTATCAGTTTGGAGCCCACCAACACACCCCTTTCTGAGCCTCCAAAGCTCTGTGATCCTTCCAAGCAAAAGTGGAAAGCAGTAGACATTACTGACCCCTCAAGGCCAGGGTCAGAGTATTAATTTTAACCATTTATAGAGACCTATATTTCTTTATGTAGATCAAAGTTTCTCTCTAATATCATATTCCATCTTCCTGAAGAACTTCCTTTAATATTTCTTGTAATGCAGGTCTGATAGTTTCACTTTTATTTTTGAAATATTTTCAAATACTTGACAGTTTGTTCCTTCAGACTTTAAAGATGTTACCCTATTGTCTCCCGGCTTGCAGAGTTTCTGGTGGGAGGTATCTTTGTTCCTCTGTATAATGTATCTTTTTTCATTGGTTGCTTTTAAGATTTTCTCTTTATTTTTGTTTTTTGGAATTTTGAATACATGATGTGTTCAGGCATGTGTAGTTGATATATATACACACACACAAATTCTTTGATGCTTTAAAACATGGAGTTTAATTCTTCTCCTCTTGAGGTTGGGATGGACTAGAGACTTCCTGCTGCCCCAGGTATTTTATTTTATTTATTATTTTTAAAAAGATTTATTTATTTGAGAGAGAGAGAGAGAGAGAGAGAACAAGTGGGGGAGGGGCAGAGGGAGAGGGAGAGAATCCCAAGCTGACTACCCACTGAGTGTGGAGCCCAATTGGGGCTCAGTTTCATGACCCTGAGATCATGACCTGAGCTGAAATCAAGAATCAGATGCTTAACCTATTGAGCCACCCATGTGCCCCACAGGCATTTAAATTTTTTGGGGGGTATTGAGGTATAATTAACATATAACATTATGTTAGTTTCAGACATATGGCATATGGATTTGATATTTGTACACATCACAAAATGACATACATCATTATAGTCACAATTTTTTTCTTTACATTAGATATCCATGGCTCATTGATTATATAACTGAGGTTTGTACCTTTTGATTGCCTTCAGCCATTTTGCCCAGCCCCCACCAAACTGTTCTCTGCATCTATAAGGTTTTTCTTTCTTTTTTTAAGATTCCACATAGAAATGAGATCATATAGTATTTGTCTTTCTCGGACTTGTTTAACCTATTATAATACCCACAAAGTCCATCTGTATTTTCATAAATGAGAAGATTTCATTGTTTTTATGGCTGAATAATATTTCATATCTTGGCTATTGTAATAATGCCACAATGAACATGGGGGTACATATGTCTTTCCAAGTTAGTGTTTTTCTTCGGGTAATATCCAGAAGTGGAATTGCTAGATCATATGGTAGTTGTATTTTTGATTTTTTGAGGAACCTCTATATTGTTCTCCAGGGGAGACTAACTTCTTTTTTTTTTTTAAAGCTCATTTAAAATGTTTTTTTATTTTTACTTGTCTTATGTTCATATCCTTGTTCTTCTTTACTGGTACATATCAGGCATGTATTTCCCATAAACACTTCTAATGTTTTTGTATAGCTCTGTGTATTAATGGCTACTAACACATGCAAATATGCATGCATACAAATATAATGTACTATCTATTGTCATTTAAAACTTTTTATTTAAATTCAGTTAATTAACATATAATGTATTATTGGTTTCAGAGATAGAGGTCAGTGATTTATCAGTCTTATATAATTCCTAGTGCTCATTATATCACATGCTCTCTTTAATGGTCATCATCCAGTTATTCCATCCCCCCAACTCTCTCCCCTCCGGTGACCCTCAGTTTGTTTCCTAAGATGAAGAGTCTCTTATGGTTTTCTCCCTCTCTGATTTTGTCTTCTTTTTTTTTTTCCTTTCTATTATGATCCTCTGTTTTGTTTCTTAAATTCCACATACGAGTGAGATCATACAATAATTGTCTTTCTTGGATTGACTTATTTCACTTAGCATAATATCCTCTAGTTTTATCCATGTTGTTGCAAATGGAAAGATTTCATTTTTTTAAAGAAGATTTATCCATTTATTCATGAAAGACACAGAGAGAGAGAGGGGCAGAGACATAGGCAGAGGGAGAAGCAGGCTCCATGCAGGAAGCCCAGTGCGAGGCTCAATCCTGGGATTCCAGGATCATGCCCCAAGCAAAAGGCAGACGCTCAACTGCTGAGCCACCCAGGTGTCCCAAGATTTCATTTTTTTGTTGGCTGAGTAGTAGTCCATTTTATATATATACCACATCTTCTTTATCCATTCATCTGTCAGTGGACATCTGGGCTCTTTCCATGGTTTGGCTATTGTGAACATTGCTGCTATAAACAGTGGGGTGCAGGTCCCCCTTTGGATCACTACATTTGTATCTTTGGGATAAATAGCCAGTAGTGCATTTGCTAGGTGGTAGGGTAGCTCTATTTTCAACTCTTTATTTTATTTATTTTATTTTATTTTATTTTATTATTTTATTTTATTTTATTTTATTTTATTTTATTTTATTTTTTTATTTTCAACTTTTTGAGGAAACTCCATACTGTTCTCCAGAGTGGCTGTACCAGCTTGCATTCCCACCAATAGTTGACAAGGGTTCCTCTTTCTCCTCATCCTCACCAATATCTGTCATTTCCTGACTTGTTCATTTTAGTCATTCTGACTAGAATAAGGTAGTATCTCATTGTGGGTTTTTGTTTTGTTTTGTTTTGTTTGTTTGTTTTGTTTTTTGCAAATCATTGTGGTTTTGATTTGTATTTCCCTAATGCCAAATGATATGGAGCAGTTTTTCATGAGTGTGTTTTGGCCATTTGTATATCTTCTTTAGAGAAATGTCTGTTCATGTCTTCTGCTCATTTTTCATTGGATTATTTGTTCTTTGGGTGTTGAGTTTGTTAAGTTCTTTATTTTCTTTTTTAAAGATTTTATTTATTTATTCATGACAGATGCACAGAGAGAGAGAGGCAGAGACACAGGCAGAGGGAGAAGCAGGCCCCATGCAGGGAGCCTGACGTGGGACTTGATCCTGGGACTCCAGGATCACACCTGGGCTGAAGGCAGGTGCTAAACCGCTGAGCCACCCAGGGATCCCCTTTTTTTTTCTTTTAAAGATTTTATTTATTTATTCATGAGAGACATGGGGTTGGGGGGAGTGCAGAGACACAGGCAGAGGGAGAAGCAGGCTCCATGCAGGGAGCCCAATGCAGGACTCAATCCCTGGACTCCAGGATCACGACCTGGACCGAAGGCAGGTGCTAAACCGCTGAGCCACCCAGGGATCCCTGAGTTTGTTAAGTTCTTTATAGATTTTGGATACTAGCCCTATATCTGATATGTTATTTGCAAATATCTTTTCCCATTCTGTAGGTTGCCTTTTGGTTTTGTCAACTGTTTCCTTCACTGTGCAAAAGCTTTTTATTTTGATGATGTCCCAATAGGTCATTGTTGCCTTTGTTTCCCTTGCCTTTGGGGATGTGTCTAGCAAGAAGTTGCTGTGGCTGAGGTCAAAGAGGTTGCTGCTTCTGTTCTCCTCTAGGATTTTGATGGATTCCTGTTTCACATTTAGGTCTTTCAACCATTTCGACTCTATTTTTGTGTATGGTGTGAGGAAATGATCCAGTTTCATTCTTCTCCATGTGGCTGTCCAATTTTTCCAACACCATTTATTGAAGATACTGTCTTTTTTCCATTGGATATTCTTTCCCGCTTTGTCAAAGATTAGTTGACCATGGAGCTGATGGTCCATTTCTGGGTTCTCTATTCTGTTCCATTGATCTATATGCTTGTTTTTGTACCAGTACCACACTTTCTTGATGATTTCAACTTTGTAATAGAGCTTGAAGTCCAGAATTGTGATGTCACCAGTTTTGGTTTTCTTTTTCAACAATCCTTTGACTATTTGGGGTCTTTTCTGGTTCCCAATAAATTTTAGAATTTTTTTCCCCAACTCTGTGAAGAAAGTCCATGGTATTTGGATAGGGATTGTATTGAATGTATGGATTGCTCTAGGTAGCATAGACATTTTAACAATATTTTTATTCCAGTCCATGAACATGGAACATTTTTCCATTTCTTTGTGTCTTCCTCAATTTCTTTCATGAGTATTTTATAGTTTTCTAAGTACAGATCCTTTGCCTCTTTGGTTTATTCCTAGGTATCTTATGGTTTTGGATGCAAATGTAAGTGGGATTGACTCCGTAATTTCTCTTTTTGCTGTCTCATTGTTAGTGTATAGAAATGCAATTGATTTCTGTACATTGACTTTATATCCTGCCACTTTGCTGATTCCTGTATGAGTTCTAGCAATTTTGGGGCCAAGTCTTTTCGGTTTTCATATAGAGTATCATGTCATCCGCAAAGAGTGAGAGTTTGACTTCTTTGCTGATTTGGATGCCTTTTACTTATTTTTAATTTTTTGTCTGATTGCTAAGGCTCGGACTTCAAGTACTATGTTGAACAACAGTGGTGATAGTGGACATTCCTGCCATGTTCTAGGCCTTAAGGGAAAAGCTCTGTTTTCCCCCATTGAGAATGACATTTGCTGTGGGCTTTTTGTATATAGATTTTATGATATTGAGGTATGTTCCCTCTATCCCTACACTGTGAAGAGTTTTAATCAAGAAAGGATGCTGTACTTTGTCAAATACTTTTTCTGCATCTACTGAGAGGATCATATGGTTCATATGGTTAATGTAGTGTATCACATTGATGGATTTGTGGATGTTGAGCCACCCTTGCAGCCCAGGAATAAATCCCACTTGGTCATGGTGAATAATTCTTTTAATGTATTGTTGGATCCTATTGGCTAGTATTTTTTTTTTTAAGATTTTATTTATTTATTCATGAGAGACACAGAGAGAGAGAGAGGCAGAGACACAGGCAGAGAGAGGGAGAAGCAGGCTTCATGCAAGAAGCCCGACATGGGACTCAATCCCGGGCCTCCAGGATCATGACCTGGACTGAAGGTGGAGCTAAACCGCTGAGCCACCCGGGCTGCCCTGGCTAGTATTTTGGTGAGAATATTTATATCCATGCTCTTCGGGGCTATTGGTCTGTAATTCTCCTTTTTGGTGGGGTCTTTGTCTGATTTTGGGATCAAGGTAATTCTGGCCTCATAGAAAGAGTTTGGAAGTTTTCCTTCCATTTTTATTTTTTGAAACAGCTTGAGAAGACTAGTTATTAATTCTTCTTTAAATATTTGGTAGAATTCCTCTGGGAAGTCATCCAGTCCTGGACTCTTGCTTATTGGGAGGTTTTTGATGATTGCTTCAATTTCCTTCCTGGTTTTGGGTCTGTTCAGATTTTCTATTTCAATCTGTTTCAGTTTTGGTAGCTTATACATCCCTAGGAATGCATCCATTTCTTCCAGATGGCCTAATTTGTTGGCATACAGTTGCTCATAATATGTTCTTAAAATTGTTGTATTTCTTCAATGTTGGCTGTGATCTCTCCTCTTTCATTCATGATTTCACTTATTTGGGTCTTTTTTCTTTTTGATAAGTTTGGCCAGGGGTTATCAATCTTATAATCCAGGGGTTATTAATTCCTTCAAAGAACCAGATATTAGTTTCATTGGTCTGTTCTATTGTTCTTTTTATTTCTATTTCATCGATATTTTGCTCTAATCTTTATTATTTCTCTGTTCCTGCTGGGTTTAGGTTTTATTTGCTATTCTTTCTCCAGATCCTTTAGGTGTAGAGTTAGGTTGTGTATTTGAGAACTTTCTTGTTTTTTGAGAAATGCTTGTATTGATATATACTTCCCTCTTAGGACCACTTAGCTACATTCCAAAGGTTTTGAACAGTTGTGCTTTCATTTTCATTTGTTTCCATGAATTTTTAAAATTATTCTTTAATTTTTCAGTTGACCCATTCATTCTTTAGTAAGATGCTTTTTAGCCTCTCTGTATTTGAGTTCTTTCCAAATTTCCTCTTGTGATTGAGTTCCAGTTTCAAAGCATTTTCGTCCAAAGATATGCAGGGAATGGTCCCAATATTTTGGTATTGGTTGAGACCTGATTTGTGAGCCAGCATATGATATATTCTGGAGTGTGTCCCATGTGCACTTGAGAAGAATGTGTATTCTGTTGCTTTAGGATGGAATGTTTTGAATATATCTGAGAAGTCCATCTGGTCCAGTGTGTCATTCAAAGCCCTTGTTTCCTTGTTGATATCCTGCTTAGATAATCTGTCCATTGCAGTGAGTGGGGTATTAAAGTACTCTACTATTACTGTATTATTATCAATGTGCTTCTTTAATTTTGTTATTAATTGGCTTATATAACTGACTGCTCCCACGTTAGGGGCAGAAATATTTACAATTGTTGGATCTTCTTGTTGGATAGATGCTTTAATTATGATATAGTGTCCTTCCTCATCTCTTATCACAGTCTTTGGTTTAAAATCTAATTTGTCTGATATAAGGATTGCCACCCCAGCTTTCTTTTGATGTTCATTAGCATGATAAATGGTTTTCCACCTCTCACTTTAAATCTGGAGGTATCTTTGTGTATAAAATGAGTCTCTTGCAGACAGGATTTCTATGGGTCTTGGTTTTTTATCCAATCTGATACCCTGTGTCTTTTTATTGAGGCATTTAGCCCATTTACATTCAGAGTAATTATTGAAAGATATGAATGTAGTGCCATTGTATTATCTTTAAAGTCACTGTTTCTGTATATTGTCTCTGTTCTTTTCTGGTCTATGCCACTTTTGGGCTCTCTTTTTGCTTAAAGGATCTCTTTTAATATTCCTTGTAGGGCTGGTTTGGCAATCACAAATTATCTTTGTTTGTCCTGGAAGCTTTTCATCTCTCCTATTTTAACAAGAGCCTAGCTGGATAAAGTATTCTTGGCTGCAGATTTTTCTCACTTAGCACCCTGGATATATCATGCCAGTCCTTTCTGGTCTGCCAGGTCTCTGTGGATAGGTCTGCTGCCAGTCTAATGTTTCTACCCTTGTAGGTTACAGACTGCTTGTCCCAATCTGGTTTCAGGGTTTTCTCTTTGTCTCTGAGATATGCAAGTTTCAGTATTATATGTTGGGATATTCACCTATTTTTAATGATTTTGAGGGGGGCTCTCTGTGCCTCCAGACTTGGATGCCTGTTTCCTTACCCAGATTAGAGAAGTTCTTTGCTATAATTTGTGCCAATAACCTTCTGCACCCCTCTCTCTTTCCTCTTCTTTTGGGATTCCAGTTATTCTAATATTGTTTTACTTTATGATTTATCTCTCAAATTCTCCCCTGGTGATCCAGTAGTTATCTTTTTCTCAGCTTCTTTATTCTCCATCATTTTGTTTTCTAGATCACCAATTCTCTTTTTTCTGCCTCATTTACCCTAGCAGTTAGAGCCTCCATTTTTTATTGCATCTCATTAATAGCCTTTTTGATTTTGACTTGATTAAATTTTCATTCTTATTTCTCCAGAAAGGGATTCCCTAGTGTCTTCTATGCTTTTTGCAAGCCCCACTAGTATCTTTATAATAGTTATTATGAACTCTAGTCTGACATCTTACTTATGTCCATACTGATTAGGTCACTGGAAGTCAGTACTGCCTCTTATTCTCTTTGATAAGGTGAGTTTTTCAGTCTTGTCATTCTACCCAGAGAGGAATAGATGGATGAGGGAACAAAATACTATGGCAACAACAACCCACGAGAAATATACACTAAAAAAAGCAGAGAGACCCAAAACCAAAAAAGAAAAAAGAGAGACACAGAGAGAGTACAATCAAACAGGTAAACAGAATAGAGCAATATACTGTGTCCTATGTGTATTTTGGTCCACTTGCTAGAAAACTGGATCTCAAAACTGTAACAAAAGAAAAACTTATATGTACAAAAAAAATACAATGAAAGGATAGAATGTAATTGTAAGAATGAAAAATAAAAGACAAAAAAAGAGAAGGAATATAAACAGAAAGATGAACAGAACAGAGCAATACCACTATATCCTGAGTGTATTTAGGTCGGTTTGTTAGAAGAAACTACCTCTCAAAATTGTAAAGAAAGAAAAACATATATATATATGTGTGTGTACATTGAAAGTATGGAATGTAACTGTAAAGATGAAAGTTAAAAGTTTAAAAAAGAAAGAAGAAAAAAAAAAGCGAATATAATCAGACTGTGAAGAGAATAGAGCCATGCACTAGATTCTGGATGTATTTTGGTTTGTTAGAAGAAACTGCATTCTAAAATTGTAAAGGAAAAGATATAATATAGAGGGGAGGGGCCTGTTGCATTGATTCTCAAGTTTCTTTGTCCCAGGAGGAACTGCACTGCCCTTGCCAGGGGACTAGACTAAGTAATTTGTTCTGGATTGCTCTATGTGGCTTTTGTTCTCTGAAGCCTTTCCACACTACTTGAGAGGATGAGAGTGAAACAGGAGGCCTCTCAATCTCCAGCCTGGAGCTGAAAGCTTGTACCCCCTACTCCTCAGTGAGCCCCCAGGGAAAAGCAGTCAATCATTTCTGAACTCCATGCTCACCTGGCCTGTGAACCAGCGTTTCTATCTCAGGTATGACCTATTTCCAATCCTCAAACCCTGCAGACTCATGCGGCACACATGTATGGGCTGCTCGTCCTGGGGAGGAAGCCAGGCAGGGGTTCAGGAGGTGGGGAATCTCACAAGTTCTGCCACTTACTGGGCCCTGCTCAGAGAGCAGTTGCACCAACTATGCCTTGCTTCATGGTTTGTAGCAATATTGAGCTGAAAGCCCACTCCTGAGCTGAGTGAATGCAGCCAGTTTCCCCACTCCGATGCCTGGGAACTCTGCTGGCTCAGGCACCCCTGTTCTTCCTGTGACCCCAAGGATTCTGAGACCACACTGTCCCACCAAGGGTTCTGCCCCCACTTCACCGCCTGAGCACACCTTTCAGGCAGGAACGTCCCTCACCAGAGCAGACTTCTAAAAGTTCTGATTTAGTGCTCTGCTGCTCTACCACTTTCTGTAGCCAGCTTAAGGAGGATCCCTCCCTCCACAGTTTAACTTCCCATATATCACCTCGGATTCACTTCTCTGCACCTCCTACCTTGCAGAAAGTGGTCACTTTTCTATTTGTAGAGTTGCAGCTATTCTTTTCTTAGGTGTCTGGTTGAGTTCACAGGGGTTCAGAACGATTCAATAGCTATCTAGCTGCATTCCTGGGAGCAGAGGTAACTAAGGACTCCTACTCCTCCACCATCTTGGACTCTCCCTCATGAGACTCACTTCTAATGAATAGGATATGGTGAGAATTAATGGTGTGCTACTTCTGAGACCTACATTGTACAAGACAGTGTTGCTTCTGCTTGACTCTAAGATTGCTCTAGGGATGCTAACTGCCACACTGAGGATTTTAAGCTGGTATGCTTTAGTGATCAGGAAATTATAATTATTTTATATATTTAATTGTCAGAATAAGCCAGCTGGATGAGGAGTTACTGTAATGGGAAGAAACTATCAAAGATAAAATCCCAAATGATGATGGGAAGCCTGGGTGGCTCAGCGGTTTAGCACTTGCCTTCAGCCCAGGGCATGGTCCTGGAGACCCGGGATCGAGTCCCACGTTGGACTCTCTGCATGGGGCCTGCTTCTCCCTCTGCCTGTGTCTCTGCCTGTCTCCCTCTGTGTCTCTCATGAATAAATAAAATTAAAAAAAAAAACTCAAATGATATTATGCCACAGAAAGCTTATTGAGTGATTTACTTTTTCAGCAAGTACTTGGTAAGCATCCATACTGTGTCTATGTCCAGATAAGCCACAGAAATCAAACAGAAGAAGACCCTAAAATTTTAACCTGCTAGAATATGAACATTGACTTTTTTGATATAGCTCTATTAAAATGCAGTTCATATAACTTTTTAAAATTAATAGACTTGGTGCACAGTCAGTTGAACTTCTGACTCTTGTTTTTGGCTCAGGTCATGATCTTGGGGTCATGGAATTGAGCCCCAAGTTGGGCTCCATATGCAGTGGGGAGTCTGCTTGG
Source organism: Canis aureus (assembly GCF_053574225.1). Lineage (NCBI taxonomy): Eukaryota > Metazoa > Chordata > Mammalia > Carnivora > Canidae > Canis > Canis aureus. Next base: position 25,731,448 of record NC_135633.1, read on the forward strand.
GATTCTCTCCCTCTTCCTCTGTCCCTCACTCCTCTGTAAAAAAAATAAATCTTAAAAAAAAATAGACTTTATTTTTCAGAGCAGCTTTAGGTTCATAGCAAAATTGAGTGAAAGTATAGAGTTCCCATATACGTCCCTGCCCTTGGAAAGCCCCCCTACATCAGTATCAGAGTGGTACTTTTGTTACAATTAATGAACCAATATTGATTATCATAAACTAAAGTCCATAATTTATATCAGTGTCTACACCGTGTGTTGTACATTCCATGGGTTTTGACAAATGTATAATGACATGCACTCAACATTATCTATTATACAGAATAGTTCCACTGCCTTAAAAATCCTCTGTGCTCCACTTCTTCTCTGTCCCATTCAAGCTCCTGGCAAACATTGATGTTTTTTTCCTGTCTCTATAGCTTTGCCTTTTCCAGAATGGCACATAGTTGGGATCATATAGTATGTAGCCTTTTTGCATTGCCTTCTTTCACTAGTAACATGAATTTATGGTTTCTCCATGTCTTTTCGAGGCTTAATAGTCCGTTTCATTTTAGCACTGAATTATATTCCATTGTATAAATGTACCATAGTTTGATTATCCACTTGGCTATTTAAAGAATATCTTGGTTACAGATCTCTGGGTGGTGCAGTTGGTTAAACCTTCGACTCTTGGTTGTGGCTCAGGTCATGATCTCAGGCTTGTGAGATGGAGCCCCCCCCCCCCCACATTGGGGTCCATGCTCAGCATAGAGTCTGCTTGGATTTTCTCTCTCTCTGCCCCATCCCCCACACCGTGTGTGCAAAAGAACATCTTGGTTCTTTTCAAGTTTTGACAATTATGAATAAGGCTGCTATAAATTTTGTGTGTAGGTTTTCGTGCAGATTTAAGTTTTCAGCACATTTCAGTAAATACCAAAGAAGCATGACTGCAGGATCCTGTGGTAAAAGTATGTTTGTGTTTTGTAAGAAACAAACTGTATTCCAAAGCGGCTGTATCATTTTGCATTCCTATCAGCAATGAATGAGAGTTCCTGTTGCTCCACACCCTCATCAGCATTGGTGTTGTCAGTGTTATGGACTTCCACTTTTCTTATGTGTGTGTAGTGGGATCTTATTATTGTTTTCATATGCAATTCATTAATGAAGTATAATGTTGCACATCTTTTCATATGTTTTTTTGCCCTCTATCTTTATTGGAGAGGTGTCTGCTCAGATCTTTGCAATATTTTGTAATCTGGTTGTTCATTTTTTTTTTAAGGTTTTATTTATTCATGGGAGACACAGAGAGAGGCAGAGACACAGGCAGAGGGAGAAGCAGGCTCCATGCAGGGAGCCCGACGAGGGACCCGATCCCCGGTCCCCAGGATCATGCCCTGGGCCAAAGGCGGCGCTAAACCGCTGGGCCACCCGGGCATCCCGGAAGCAGCATTTTAGGGGACAAAGTAAACAATGCCTTTAGGGCACAATTAAGGTGAAGTGATAAAGCAAACATTCCAATTAGAAGGTTCTTATATAGAATTTGATTATAGAAGGGAAGTACTGGAGGGCATAGTAGATGGGTTGGGAAGGGGAGCAGTATGTGATGCAGTGGTGGATGAACACCCAGGTTCAGACTCTTGGGATTACTGTAACAAACCTGTGAGGCATGGTGGGATTAGACTTGAATGACTCTTAGAGGATAGTGAGCAAATAGTTCCAGGACTGTGGTTAAGATTACATCCTTATTTCTGCAACTGATCATGGCTTGGAGGTAGGAATGCATGGGGTGGCACTGGTGACTTTCCCCCTCTCCTACACATTCCATATTCCCCTTGCTTTATGTCATCTCCTTAGATCATTAGTGTTCTTTGCCCAGTGGGTGACCCAAATCTTTGTTCTTTAAGAACCGGAGTGATCCTAGTAATCGAATAACCTATATTAATTAGGACCACAATATAGAAAATTGTTTAAATATAAAAAACCCAGAAATAAATGTGAGGAAATCACCTGGAGTGAAGGTTTTTTCAAATTCACCTATTCTTTTTTTGTACTGTCCTTTGTTGCATTATGGTTTCTAGTCTTCCTTTTATTTCTCCGAATATTTTATATATACTTTTAAATTAAGATTTTTAAAAAAGATTTTATTTATTCATGAGACAAAGAGAGAGAGAGAGAGAGAGGCAGAGACACAGGCAGAGGGAGAAGCAGGCTCCATGCAGGGAGCCTGACGTGGGACTCGATCCTGGGTCTCCAGTATCAGGCCCTGGGCTGAAGGTGGCGCTAAACCGCTGAGCCACCTGGGCTGCCCTAAATTCAGATAAAAAAAAATATATATATATATATATTTTATTTATTTATTCATGAAAGACACACACAGAGAGAGGCAGAGACATAGGCAGAGGGAGAAGCAGGCTCCACGCAGGAAGCCTGATGTGGGACTCCACCCCCGGACTCCAGGATCATGCCCTGAGCCAAAGGCAGACACTCAACCACTGAGCCACCCAGGCGTCTCTAAATTCAGATTTTTAAAAAAGATTTTAGGTAATCTCTATACCCATTGTGGGGCTCAAACTCACAACCCCAAGATCAAGAGTTGCACGCTCCACCAACTGAACCAGTCCAGTACTCCTCATTCTTTTATATAACAATTCTTGGAGTGCAAATTCTCTCATTTGCTCCTCTCTTTGGTTTGTTTCTTCTCCTTTCTTTTTGGGTAATTTCCTCCTGTAAGCTCATTTTAAATAGGACTTGTTTTTCCATAGGTTCCTTTGTGAAACGTTGATTATGGAACTATCCTTACAGAACAGTTTTGTTTGCTTCACTGATCAGGGCCAACTTTTTGTCAGTTTTTCATTGTGACATCCCACTAACATTTGGGTATTGTGAATTTGGACCACATTTATACAAACAGCAAAGGTATTAGTTTCTTTGTAGATTCTTCTCACATCCCTGAGTTATGGTAGATTTTCTTATATTTATCTACTGATTACCAGGTCAGTGAGTGGTGTTTTTCTAGTTATTTCACAAGGAAGTGGTCCTTTGAGACTCCTGTTTTGTTGAAGCCCTAGCACTGAGCTAGAAGGCCTATATCTTGGTCCCAAGTTTCTATGAAACTCTTTAACTTCCACTTCACACATCCTTTGACTTTTGGGTTCCTATTCATTTCTGGCACCTTGGGATCTCCCATTTTTAGTTTCAAGCCCAGTTGTTGTGTTGAACTTGTTGTTATATATTATTACTAACATGTTTGAAGGTGGGAAGGGGGTTTGCCTGGAACTATTCCATCTGTTGCATATTGGTCAGAAGTCACCCCAAAAACAAAGGGTCTTTTTGAAAACACAAATATGGTCATTTCATTCTCTTAGCATGGCATTCAAGGCTCTATGAAAGCAGCAAGTTGCCTCTCTAGTTTCATTTTCCACTGCTTTTCTTTACTTCTCTACACCTTGTCACCATACTCCAGTCATAGATGACAACTCTTCTCTTTCTTTTCTAATTTTACTTAGGGTGTGTGTTGATGGGAGTGAAATTGACTTATCCTCTAGTTTGTAAACTATTAAGTAGCTACTGACAGTAGCAGGAGCCTATAACTTCTAAAAGCCTAGATCCAGAAAATAGCAACTCCATGTAGCTTCACCTCTGGACATTGTAGTGTAACATGACTTTAGCTAACTTTATTCAATTAAAAATGCTGTTGAGTCAAGTTAGGTTTGCACTGAATTATATATTGAGTCATCCTTTCCAAGAACTTGATATGTCTTTTTGTCAGATTGTTTTTAAAAAAAGATTTTATTTATTTATTCATGAGAGACAGAGAGAGAGAGAGAGAGAGAGAGAGAGAGAGAGGCAGACACACAGGCAGAGGGAGAAGCAGGCTCCATGCAGGGAGCACAATGTGGGACTCGATCCTGTGACTCCAGGATTACACCCTGGGCCAAAGGCAGGCGCTAAACCACTGAGCCACCCAGGGATCCCCTCATTAGTCAGATCTTATTTTATGTCCTTCAATAGGAAGGACATAAAATAAGTTAAGTTTATTTTTAAACTTGTTTCTTGTTAAGTTTATTTTTAAATATTTTATAATTTTGAATGTTTTATAATGTAGTTTACCTTTGAATAGATAACACATTAATATGGTTCAAAACTTAACTTAAAAGTATAAAAATGAATATAGTGAATTTTCCATTTCTACTGCTATCCCCTCTACCCACTTCTTCTTTCAGAGGTATTTTTGTATATATGAGCAAATATATATACTCATTTGTTGCAACTGTGAATGAAATACTTGTTATTGTTTTCTAGCTGACTACTGCTAGAACAGAAAAAAGCTATTGATTTTTATACATTTATCTTCTAGTCACACATGTACCGAATTTCCTTATTAATGCTACTAGGTTTTAGGATAGCCTCTTGGATTTCTTAAATATACAGTCATACTTCACCAAAACAAGATAACTTATATTTTCCAATATTTATATCAATTATTTCGTTTTCTTGCTTAATTGCTTTCAGCTGCATTTTCTTTCTTTCTTTTTTTTTTTTTTTAAAGATTTTAGGGGATCCCTGGGTGGCGCAGTGGTTTGGCGCCTGCCTTTGGCCCAGGGCGCGATCCTGGAGACCCGGGATCGAGTCCCACGTCGTGCTCCTGGTGCATGGAGCCTGCTTCTCCCTCTGCCTGTGTCTCTGCCGCTCTCTCTCTCTCTCTCTCTCTCTCTCTCTGTGTGACTATCGTAAATAAAATTAAAATAAATAAATAAAGATTTTATTTATTTATTAATGAGAGACACAGAGAGAGAGGCAGAGACACAAGCAGGGGGAGATGCAGGCTCCATGCAGGAAGCCCGATGTGGGACTCAATCCTGGGACTCCGAGACCATGCCTTGAGCCGAAGGTAGATGCTCATCCACTGAGCCACCCAGGCGTCCCTCAGCTGGATTTTCAAAGAAATGTTGAATCCTGTCTTATTTCAGACTTTAACAAAATAACTTTAGTATTTACTATTAGAGATGTTTGCTAATGTTTTGTTTTTTTTTGCTAATGTTTTTTGATGAATAATCTTTTCCTTTTATATAGAGCTTTGCTGTATTTTAAATTAAAAAAAATTTTTTTAAGTCATGTCCTTGCTTAATGTGGGGCTCAAACTCATGACTCTGAGATCAAAAGTTGCATAGTCTACCCACTGACCCAGGGATCCCAGGACATTCTCTTAATCATATGTTATCAAAATAAGAAAATTAACATTAATATTAATCTTATGGACATTTAAATAATTTTAAAACTTTTTTTTAAAAAGTAAACTCTAGGGATCTCTGGGTGGCGCAGCAGTTTAGCGCCTGCCTTTGGCCCAGGGCGCGATCCTGGAGACCCGGGATCGAATCCCACGTCGGGCTCCTGGTGCATGGGGCCTGCTTCTCCCTCTGCCTATGTCTCTGCCTCTCTCTCTCTGTGACTATCATAAATAAATGAAAATTAAAAAAAAAAAAAAGTAAGCTCTACACCCAAAGTGGGGCTTAGAACCTGAGATTAAGAGTTGCGTGCTTGGGACGCCTTGGTCTCTCTCTGCCTAAGCTTCTTCCTCTGCCTGTGTCTCTGCTTCTCTCTGTCTCTCATGAAATAAATAAATAAAATATTTAAAAAAAAAAAAAGAAAAGAGTTGTATGCTCTACCGACTGAGCCAGCCAGGTACCCTCTTCAAGTTCTTGATGTAGTGAATTTTATTACTAAATTTCCTGATACCGAGGCTCGTATCACTGAAATAAATGTAATGTGATGATAGTGTACAATTCAACTTTATTTTTATTTTTTTTTAAATTTTTTATTTATTTATGATAGTCACACACAGAGAGAAAGAGAGGCAGAGACACAGGCAGAGGGAGAAGCAGGCTCCATGCACCGGGAGCCCGACGTGGGATTCGATTCCAGGTCTCCAGGATCGCGCCCTGGGCCAAAGGCAGGCGCTAAACCACTGTGCCACCCAGGGATCCCAACTTTATTTTATTTGGAACTTTTTAACTATGGTCATAGGTGAGATTAGGCTAGGACATTCTTTCTGCCACGGTTTGAGTATTAATCTTATGCTGGCCTTTAAAATTTAACTGAGCATCTTTTCATCTTATCCCATGGTCTGAAGCAGCTGATATAATAATTAAAAAATTATTTGTTGGGCTGAATGTGACAGCTACAAATAGTGTTCAGCTTGTGACCATCCAGTGAACTGTATATTTGTGATTTGTGCATTTTTTTCCATGTATATTTCAATTTAAAAAGTTTAAATAAAAGAACATGACTTTTTAAAAGGATAAATGTTTAATCACCTTTCCAATTTCTTCCTTGGTAATTAACTGGTCTATTCAAAGTATGTTTTGAGTGTCTGCTGGGAAATTATCTGCTGTTTCTTAATTTATTAAAATAATTATTTAAAACTTTTCCATACCTACATGGTTTCTCATTCCTAATCTTGCATTTTTTTTCCTCTTTCTTTTTATCAGGCTGAGTTTTATCTATTTTATTGGTGTTTCCACAGAGTGATTTTTCTACTTATCCTTTCTCCTTTTTAACCTCAGATTTTATCTTTAGTGGTCCATTTTCTATTTTCTTATGGTTTAAATGCTTTTTTTTAATCCCCTATATATATATATATATATATTTTTTTTTTTTTTTTGAGAGGGAGGGGGTGCAGGGGCAGAGGGAAAGAGAATTGTCAGCATGCTAGGCATGGAGCCTGACACGGGGCTTGATCTCACAACCCTGAGATCATGATCTGAGCTGAAATCAAGAGTCAGATGCTTAACCAACTGAACCACTCAGGTACCCCTTCCCTAAATTTCTAAAACAATCACTATACATCTTTGAATTTTTCTTTTTGAATAATAAAGGTGTTACATTTTTATTTTCAAGCCCAGTCTTATGCATTCCAGGATACTCAATACAGGATCTGGGTCTTACTTTGCCCCATTTGCTCAGGGTCTAATCCTGACAGGTCCTACTGGCTGGCCATAAGAACATGACAAATATATGTGTGCTCAGTGAAAAAATGATACTGTTCTGACTCACTGTGGAGATTTGTGCTTGCTGCAGGGCCCACCCATCCATCCAAATACCTGGAGCATTTGTCATATGCTGGCAGTCAGGTCCTGTGAATAGGACAGTGAGCTGGACAACTGAGTATCTGCTCTCTGGGTGCTTACATTCTAGTGACAAGGACAGATATAGAACAAACAATGCAGGTGAGCTGAGTACTGCCTAGAATGCTATGGAAGCACAACAAGAGGCCAACATCAATTAGGAGGTATAGCTAAGAATCTGTAGAAGTGATAATCAAGTTCCTCAAAATCTGAGGGCCTACCGTATCTTCTTTTTTCCATTTCCCAAAGGTGGCCATTGGGTTTTCTAATACAGTTATCTGGTCTTGAGTTATATGCCTGCTGCTCCTAGCCACAGCTAACTGAACCAAAGACTGACAACCAGGCATAAGAACTTTATCTAATAGGAATGTTCCATATAGGATGGTCACTAACTGACTGCATTAGAGTTTTTAAGGGAAGTCTGAACACCAAACAGAATGAAAGGAGAAGAAACAGAGATAGCAGAAGAGAAAAAGAACAGTAGAGTATAATAACAGCAGTCACAAATCCTATGGTATTGGATTGGAACTATAGGTTTCAATGTAAACTCATGATTTTTAATAATATACATATAGATACAATGATAAATTCAACAGTGTGTGTTAACAGGAATACACCTATTTCCTAGATCTGTGTGCTGAAAGAGCCTAGAAGTAATGACACTTTAGTAGCAATTAATACACCTAGTGCCCATTCTCGAGTGCAAGGAACCAGGAACTACCTGGGAAATTAGCTGATGCCAGGGCTGGAACAGGAAAAATATAAATGAGCTTGGAACATTGTGTGGTGCTAGAGAGTAAGGAAGGGCTAAAAAAATGATGAGGGCAGAGCTGAAACAACACAGAAGTCAACCCGAAGAGTTCCCAGTGGCCAGATCTGGGCCAGTATGAGCAACAGATAAACTAGTATTAGATTAGAGCCCACAGGATAAAAAAGAAAATCCATCAGTTTATACTGATATAAATAAATTAAAGAATAAATATATGGGAGAAAAGAGATAGTTCTTCCTACAACAGAATACCAATTAATAAATACAGATGAAATAAGTAAATACAAAGTCATCATTAGGCCAACACAGCATTAATACTCATAAGCAAAAACCATCGGTGGATGCTAAAATTGGTAACAAAAGTTTAAGGATAAATAAGACATTTGCATAGCTTAAAAGTATCTTCCCACCAGATTCCTATTAATTTCAAAGAGGAAATAAGTAATTTTATAGTGGAGAAACCTGATACACACCACCTCAGTCATGTGATCAAAGTTAACATCACCCCTTGCTAGAAGGCACTAAAAGGGCACACCATCACTTCTGGAGGAAGTTTTGCCAAAACTGCAGACTCAATCTAATCACGTGAAAACAGGAGACGAACCCAAACTGAGGAACAATCTACAAAATAACGGTCTGGACACTTCAAAAAGTGTTAAGGTCATGAAGGGCAAAGAGATGGCGGAACTGTCACAGGCTGAAGGAGACAAAGGAAACATTCAACGAAATGTAACATGGAAAAAAAAAAAAGAAATGTAACATGGGATCCTGGATTGGACCCTGGACCAGAAAAAGGACATCAGTGGGAAAAATGGCAAAATCTGAATATCTACAGATTAGTTAGTACTGTGTCAATGTTAATTTCCTACTTTTAATAATTATACTATAACTTTATAAGATGTTAATACTAAGACACGAGAGGTGAAGGGTATGTGGGAACTACTATTTTTGCAATTTTCTGTAAGTCTAAAATGATTTCAAAACAAGTAGTAGTAGTAGTAGTAGTAGTAGCAGCAGCAGTAGTAAAAAGAACGGCAGTCACTGAGGTAGGAAGCAGCAGATAGCTCTTTGAGGGACTGGACAGTGATTGCTGGAGCATTTGCTGGAGCCCGTTTCCTGACTTCTGACTGCCTCATACCTACCACTTTGTTGGGGCATTCTTCCATCACCCAAGGGACTTTAATTCCTGCCTCTATTTTCTGCTTCCTAAAAGAGATTAGCTGACACCAAGGAGGGAGCCAAAAAGGCCCTGCAGGTGATGGGCTACTGCTGATGGTACCCAAGGATGCACCAGGCTTTGTTGTGTCCTGCTAAGCTGGGACCGAAACATGGCTGGTTTGTGGTATGCCCTTGGGGGATGGTGTGCAGACCCTCTGCTTAGTGACTAACATGCAGACTGCGTGGCCACCTGGAACAACCTGACTTCATTATCACTCTCCCTACAGCTAGCTCCCCAATGTTTGTGTTAGTCTCCTGAAGGAGGCCCTATAGAAGTGAGCTTGCTTGGTCATTTGGTACTATTGTCCAGTCCCAGAGCAAGAGTAGGGTAGTGACCCACTCAACCTTCCTCCTAGAGGTGCCTTACGCTGGCTTAGTTCCAAAGCTGGAGAAGCATGGTCTGGCCTGATACCAGAATGTGTGGTGAGGGGGAATGGCCACCATATGGCAGTGGAGAGGGGAAGGGTTTAATGGGTCCCTTCTTCTTGGAATTTTTGGGGTATGGGCAAGAGGAAGCTACAGCCTACACTGTACAACCTCTGTGCCTGGGCCTCTGTACTTTCTCCACAAACTATGCAGACATTCTGGGGACTCATTCCATAAAGGCCAGCAAAGGATGGCAGATCATAGCCTGGTTCCTGTCTTCTCCCAGGCAGATCTGTTCTTAGCTGTCAAACTTCTGAGCTTCCTGGGACCATGATAAAGTCCCAGAGACTACAGGCCATAGGGATCATGCTGAAGGATAGGACATGGGACCTCCTTCTCCTCCCTGCTTTGAAGGGGGTGAGGAGGCAGCTCCTCTCTTGGAGGCCTGTTAGCAAGTTCTGGACCCAAAACAAAGGGTTTATGGGAGGGCCACATCCCTATTTTTGACTTTGAGGCTGAGGTCTTCCAGGGGCTATGAGGAGGTGAAAAGGCCTCAGGCTGGGTGGAGAGGATGAAAAGGGCATGAGGGGAAGATAGGTCAGTTGCCATGCCACAGCCGAGGGGCCTTTATTGGATGTTGAGGGCACATATAGGCAAGTAGGTAGAAGCTAGAGGTTGTGGCACACCTTCTCAGGGTGTAGTGGTGCCCGGATGTCCAGTTTGTGGGTCTTGCTGTCCTTGTCGATGATCTCTAGCCGCAGCTTGGGGGGACGCTTCTCAGCCTGGGGTGAGGGCAGTTCAGGGCTCTTGAGCAGTTGTTTGTCTGAGTCCTCCACAGTGATGCGCAGGGTACAGCCCCCAGGTAGCAGATCTTGTTCATAGGCGGCTGCCAGTTGGTTCACCACACGGCGCTCTACCTGTAGGTGACAGGTGAAATGGTCATCCTTATTGTGGCCTGGGGCTGAAGCCCAGGCTCTGTCACTTACTGCTAGGGCAAGTCAGAAGAGACTAAAGTCTGAGCTTTAGTTTCCCCCTCTGCAAAGTGGGGCTAACAACACACAGCTTGCAGGACTATGCTAAAGACTCAATGATGTCAGTTTCTGAGGTTCCTCAGTTCCTCACTTCTGGCAGGGGTTCATACTTGGTTATTCTCCAGAATGGAGTTTTACTTTCATCTGGTTTTGGTTCTGAGGGGCATCTCCTCTGAGTATGGACTATTCCAGGCTGGGAGCCTAGGATGGGGCTGGGGCACTAGGGAGGGAGGTGCCTTACTTCTCTCTGGCTCCTGTGCTCACCTCATGCTTGATGGAGCGGGCGCCATAGTGCACATTGTAGCCGTCGACCAACACATCTGCCACCTCACGGTCCCAGAGCAGCGTGATGTTGTGCCTTTGCTTGGCCTGAGACAGGTCAGATAGGAGCATACCTGCATGTGGCCCAGTGTTTCCACCTCTCACCACTCTGGCCTGAGGCCTGGGACTATGAGTGATTGTGTGCCACCAGGGTCACCCGCCCGCACCACTGTGCTCCATGCTTCTAGGCAGCTGATACTCCCAACCCCGCCCAGGGGAAGTTCCTGCTCTTACTCTCTTGGCCCAGAAGTTCAGCTCCTTGTTGACAAGTTGGATGAGCTCCGAGTGGCAGAAGGGGAGGAAGTAGACAATCTCGTTGATTCTTCCCAGAAACTCATCCCTCCGGAAGTGAGCCTGCAAGGCCAGGTTAGGGGTGGGTGAGCTCTGTGACCCAGAAGGGAATTACTAGACCCCAGTGAGGAAGACTAAGGATGGCTAAGGGATCTTCCCACTGGACACTCCAGTAGGAAGGACAAAGACATCTTACTTTCAGGATGGGGCGTATCACATTCTCCTTGAAGTTCTTTGAGATGGTAATCTTGTCATTAATCTGGACATCTCCTGTGGAAAAAGAATCATAAACTGCCTACTCTCATACCTAAGGAGCTCTGGGAATTGTGCCTGCCTCCAGCCCCCATTCATAAAAAGACCTTTTGTCCTGCCCCTGATGGTCTGTGTGATCCTGGTCAGGACCTCAGGCTCTCTAAACCTCAGCCTAGTCTCCACTTGAATGGCGAGAGCATGGGACTGGGCACTTCCTGAAGCCCTTCCAGTTCTATGTGCTACAAATACAAAGCCTGAGGGTTCCTTAGGGTAGGAGTTGTGTGAGGGAGGGAAGGAAGGGAACAACAGTCAGGACCAAGACCTGAGTTCTGACTTGGAAGAGGGGTTGGAAGGTTCATTTCTAAATAAAAAGGTGATAGATGTGGCCTCCTGCCTGATATCATCCTTGCCCCTAGGAGATGTGCTGATGGTCTGAGCACTTGCCCAGATGCCCAGACAGCTCAGGCCATGTGCCATACCAAGGTTTTCGGCAATACGGTTATGGCTCATCTCCAAAGCTTCCTGCCTCAGCTGTAGTGCATGCTGTGCAATCTCGTCGCTGGCCACATTGGAGGTCATGATGAAGATGGCATCCTTGCAGTCAATGGTCTTCCCTTTTCCATCTGTCAGCCGGCCCTGGGAAAGAACAGTGACTGCACAGTCAGAGAGTGTTGAGCCTGGGTACCTCTTCCAGGAGGTCTCCCCAGAACCCCTGGCTCAGAACTGCCGGCTGCTCACTCCTCCTGGTTCTCATTGCCCTGGGCTGTAACCATTCTATCTGCTGAGAGTGCCTCCAGTCAAGAGTCAAGACTACATCTCTGTCATCAGTCAGGGTCCCCAGTTCATCTCTGGCACCCCAAAAGTCAACTGATTAAACAGGCATCCATCCAACACATTCTCTTGGAGGCCAGTCTGGGCCAGGCTCTGTGTTGGGGCACCAGGGCCTCACTGAGCCTTCAACAGGCTCCTTAAAAAAAAAAAAAAAAAAAAGACACTCAAGAAACCAGCAATGACAATTCAGTGAGTTAAGTGTTATAAGGGGAAGCCCAGGAGTTCAGAGGAGAGTATTTTATAGGGCCACTGTGAAGACTAATATGGTCATGTTGGTTAAAAATCCTTAGTTAGCTAAGCTGTGCAAATGTTCTGAACTGTTATTAGGAGGTATGTTGCAGGTATGCCATCTCTGCAACTTTAAAGCCATCCTTTTGCCTGACAGAGAGGGACAGAAAATAAGGCTCCTCCTTTAACCAATGTGGGAAGATTCCTTGGAATCTTGAGCTCTTTCTAGAAGTGACACAGACGAAAGAAAGGATCTATAGTGGAGACAGATGCATCAAAGAAAAAGAAAAGAAGCAAGAGCAGAGAGAAGAGACAGAAGAATGAGAAGTATAGCTATCTGGGGCCACTCAGTTCCAGGCAAGAAGCTGCATCTACTCAGCAAACAAGTCCATCACTGTATAACAGTACTTTACAGTCCTATATGATGAAAGCAATGGTCAGGGTCTTGCTGAGCAGAACTGATGGTAGTAACAACAGTGGACACCAACATGGCACTTCTACTTCTACCACCAGAGCCCTGCTGAGTGTTCTCTGTGCACCACTGCACCCCTCCCACAAAGCACAGGGAGCATGGTTCTGGGGACAGGTCACTGACCCCAACCTGTCGGCTCCTGCCTGCCTCAACCTCAGCTGGTAACTAGTCCACCTCAAGCATTTCCCTTTCCCTGGTAGTATGGACCTGACTCAGGCTCAGCGCTTGCTTCTAAAGCCAATGGCAGATCAGCCCTGGCCCTCATAGGCAAAAGGGGAAGGAATGTGCATTAACTTAGTACCTACTCTATGCGGGGCATGGTACCTGGTGCTTTTTAGCCTTGCTTTATACTGGCCCTTGGCACAGGCCTCTTAGATTTAATTATTTAATTTAAGGGAGAGACAAATATCCTCAAGCAGACTCCCCACTGAGCACAGAACCCGACATGGAGCTCAACATGGGCCTTGATCCCAAGCCTGAGATCATGATCTGAGCCAAAATCAAGAGTCAGATACTTAACCAACTAAGCCACCCAGGTGCCCCTCAGGCCTCTTAGAAAGTGTTAACTCCAAGGGGATCAATTCAGAAGGGGCCCTATGGTCCAGGTTCTGATTACTTTCCACAACCCTACGCTGGGGTGGGAAGAAAGGAAGGCAAGGGTGCAAGTGGATGTTCTTGAGCTTTTGCCATTGGCTTTCCTGATTATGAGTTACGTGTGTGTGTGTGTGTGTGTGTGTGACACGTCCAAATGTGTGCATATGACACTCTTCGCAGAGTTCATCCCCGAGGACTGAGTACACATCCTGCTATAGTGGCCAGAACAAGAACTAGGCAATTTCATTCCAGGATCAAAACCCTGCTTTTAACTGAGCCTGAGAATGGGTCTCAGGTAGGTGAGGGGAGCAGATACAGTATATGACTAACCCAAAGGATGACTTTCACAGTGCTCATGTCTCCTCCTCTTCAGAGTCCTTGGCAGTAGAGATGTATCTCAAAGAAGGAGCTGCCACTGTTCCACGTCCCAGCAGTAACTGGGAGGGTGTGAATGTTACCCAACCCAGAGTTATAGGAGCTGCTTTCCCACTGCTTCCATACTTAAAGGGAGGTACAGAGGTAGGCTCCCCAGGGGCTAGTGTCCTCCTGGGACTTCTGCCCTGCACAGCAGGCTCTGAAGTCATTAGTTCCACTTGGTGAGAGCATGAGGGCTCCTGCTTCTCTGGGACCAGGCTTGGGAGAACAGGGCTGGGTGGGAATGGGGGGCTTCCTTCATGTCCTCAGACTGGATCTGGTGCCCTGACAACTCCTGGCATTGCAACTTATCCTAGTGCAGCATGTACCACAGTACACTGGAGGGCTTTTTGCTGCTGGTCTCTCCCACTCATTCATGAACACTGAGGCAGAGACTGTTGAGTCCTCTCGCTCCACACTGAACCACATTCCCTCTCTGCCTTTCCTGATATATTGGTCACAAGCCTCTGTGTTAGTTCTCTCTTCTTCTCTGCATACTATATACCCCCTACTTGAGAGATCTCAGCCTTCCCTATCTGTGCTGATGCATTCCTGAATCTCTGCCTCTAGTCTAGATCAGTCCTATGCTATAGACTGCTCCAACTGATGGCTGGCCTCTTGGACACCTCTACCTAGTCTGTCCCTTAGGTATCTCATTTTCAGCCATTTTCAAACCTCAGTTCCTCATCTTCCTTGCCAGTTTCCTGCTTGTCCTCCTTGTCCGCCTCAGCTGATGGTGACAGCGGCCATCTAGTCACCCAGGCCAGAAATCCTATAGCTGGCTACCCCCAACTCCTCCATCTCCCCTCATGTTCAATCACTGAGCCCTGCAAGGTCGGCCTTTGGGGAGTTCTGGCCAGCCTGTAGCCCTGCTTTAGAGCAGCCATCTAGCCTGGATACTTCAACAGCCTTCTTGCTGCTCCCCCTCTTCTTTCCAGTCCATTCTCTCACTGCTGCCTACAGTATCTTTATAAAGTGCGCATCTGGTCATGTTTCTTTCTTGCTCAAAATCTTTATTTTATTATTATTTAAATGAGAACTTTTTTTTTAAGATTTTATTTATTTACTCACGAGAGACAGAGAGAGGCAGAGACACAGGCAGACACAAGCAGGCTCCCTGTGGGAAGCCTCATGCAGGACTCGATCTCAGGACCCCGGGATCACGCTCTGAGCCGAAGGTAGATGCCCAACCACTGAGCCACTCAGGCGTCCCCTTGTTCAAAATCTTTAAAGACTCCTACAATCTAACAAGTAAACCCACACTCCTTTGCCTGGGGTCATAACTGGCCCCTGCTCACCTTACCCACTCACCTCTACTGTTCTGCTCTTACTTCCCTTTTGCAGTCGAGCGGTACTGAGCAGCTAGAGCTCCCTGGACAGACCAGGATGCCTTGTGCCCCTATGCTTCTGCACAGTGGGTGTCTGCTGCCAGCCCTTCTCCACTCTGCCCTCCTCCAATAAGGAGGTTCATCTAGAACCTCCTTATTTATCCTTGGAAGGTATGCTGAATTACTGTTGAATTAAGTTACTCAACAGAGCATTTCCCTTGACTTTGTGGGCTCTGGGAATGGTTGGAGTAGGTAATACAAGGTCTTGGTCCATAAGAAGCCTATAAGCATAAATCTGGCTAAGTAATCTTGGATGGTAGCTTTGGTCAATGGAACAAAGGGCATAAACTTCAGAAATGGCAGTAGGCTGGTGGGGGCTAGAGGAAGGAATTATGACTCCCAAAAGGTAAGCCAGTGGAAGGACAGCAGCAGGGGAAGCGGGGGCGGGTGTGTGTGGGGGAGGGCTTACATATAGAGGCGGTAACAAGTTTAAGGTGGTACTTGTGTTTCTCAGTCAAAGCTCCCTTCACTCTTTCTGGGCCAAGGAGGCCATGAGAAGCTCCTTTGCAGAGATGTCAGAAGCTGCAGTGCCATACTCTTTGAGCTAAGCCCTCCATTCCTGTGAAGGCTTCCCTGCAGACCTATCTCTCTCTTCTGGCTATAGCTGCGTGGTAGTTATTACTGAAGCTGCAGGCTCTGAATTGGACTGCCTGGGCTCCAAGCCTAGACTGTCTCTTCCCAGCTGCATGCCCATAGGCCACTCACTTCTCTCATTTTACTTCAGTTTCCATCTCTTACACAGAGGCAATAATAATAACCATCCTCACAGGCTGGGAGGATTCGATGAATTTATATGAGTGAATGTTTTAGAACAGTGCTTGGCACATAAAGTCAAAAATATCAACTATTATCATGTCTCCTTTCCACCCATCTACTAGGCAGGGAGCTCCCAGAGAGCAGGACTGGGTCTGGTCTATAGCTGTATACTTGAATTCCAACAAGAGATTGGAACAAGATGGAAAGTCTCAGAGCACTGGTATCGGTAACTGAATCTATGACCTTTTGAGGCCCCACCTTCATTCCTCAGTGGCTAGTCTGGGAACAGCGAACAGCTAGGGGGCTAGGAAGACAGCAATAAAACTGGGGCAGGGACAAGGATGCTGGGCCAGGTGGGGAAGGGGATGGGTAGTTGTGGGGATATTGGATCTGAGTCTTCCTGGCTTGGTACCTGGTGTGCTACTTGGTCCAGGAGGAGTCCCTTCTTACTAAACCTCATTGAGCACACTTGCAACATGGGAAGCAAAAACCCTTCCTATTGTCACAGGGCTGGATGGGGCTAAGTGGAAAGGTAGGCTGGACTCCATCTGGACATGTCTTGGCTAGAATAGCTCCTGTGTGGGAGCAGAAGAGAAGGCTTGTATCCAGTTCTGCAGGGCCCCTGAGGAAGTCAACCCCTCCTATGATCCTAAGTCTCTGTCCTCTGCTTGAAGTAAGGAGTGTACAGAGAGGGAGAACTGGGGCTCTGGAATCAAATGTATCTGTGGCCCAAATGGGGTTCCTCTGCACAGTAGCTCCATGCCATGGGCAAGACATTTACAACCTCTCTGAACCTCAGTTTCTTCTGTAAAAAATGAAGACAGTTTCTATTCTGCCTATCTATTGTGATGGTTAGCAATGACAACTTTGGAACAAGCCTAGTACCCAGAATGTGCTGATAAAGAAGGGAGTTCTTCTCATTTAGAGCTCACCCCATCAGAAGGAGGCTGTCTAGTTTGTGACAAGCCTAGAGCTCCTTGGAAGAGAAGGGCTCCATGAGCCAGAAAGGTTCTTGAAGCTTATCTTGGATCCAGTCTCCTTGTTTGTCAAGGTGCTGATGCACAGAGATGGAGCAGAGTGGGAACTAAAAATTCAAGTCTGTCCTGGCACCTCTGCTCCATGTCTCTCTAGAAGGTAGCCCGGGCAACTACGAAATTCCAATTCTTGGGTAGTGCTGGTCTGCCCTCGAGGGCCCACCCTGGGCCCTGGTCCAGAAAGGGGACAAAACCACATCTGCTAAGTGACTGAACATACACATGTGGAAATAGCAAGCGGAGGAGGGATCAGACAAGGCCTCTGGGCCCTTGATTCTTATTGTTCACAGCGCCCCAATACCTCCAGGTATCCCCTACTCCATCCCAGTCCAAAGTGACTTTCACCTCATCAAACAGCTGCAGCATGATGGTGAGCACATCTGGATGGGCCTTGTCCACCTCGTCAAAGAGCACCACAGCGTTGGGGCACTGCTTCAGCTTCTTGGTCAGCTGGCCACCCTCTTCATGGCCAATATAGCCTGGTGGGGACCCAATAAACTTGGCCACCTGGAAGAAGGAAGGGAACATATTGGGAAGGCCTTTCTATACTTTTTAGCTTTTCATATGGGCATGCACAGGAAAATGGCTTCATTCATTAAGACTGCCTGTATCCACAAGGATAGTCGGACTTTCTTTGGGGTGATAGGAATGCTGCCATGGGAGAGCCTAGAGATCTTCTGTTTATTTCTTAGAGCAAGTCCTATGTAAATTGACCAGTGATCCTCTTGCACACGTATGCCCCCAAAGGACAAATCCTAAGGCTGCTGGAATTATCGCAGGTCTAAATGACAAGGAACAAAAAAATTCCAGGCAGAGTCATGTTGATTGACAGGCCCTCCAAATCACACTTCACCAGGGACTCTCACTTACCTCATGCCGCTCCTGGAACTCAGACATGTCCAGCCTGATGAAGCCCTGTGTGGAAACAAGAAGGAGTCTATTTGGGAGACAGGAAGGTAGAGGGAAGGGTTAAGGAAGAGGGCATCTCAAATATCCCCTAGGCTTTCAGACCACTCCAACACAAAATCCTCTAACCCATTCTCGTGTATTTTTTGGCTTCTTGCTTCCTTTTCTGTCTATTCATCTCCAACGTGACTCCCTCATTCCCTACCTTAATAAACCCAAGTCATGTCCCTGCTCTTCTAAGTCTGGCTCAGCAGGTCTCTTTCTTTCAGGCTTCTACTAGTCTGACCTAGAAGTGATCTTTTGGGAACTGCTCTTTGGAGTAAGGTTCAACCATCATTAGCCCCAGGGGAAGGGTATGCGTGCGTACATGTAGTATGGTGTTTGTGAGTTAGCATAGGCAGAGTGCCTACTCTTTTTCATGATGAACTTAGGGATTTATATTCACAGGTTCCCTGTCCCTCCACCTAGACCAGGGTTCCCCCAGGCTCCTCTCCCACTAGCACATGCTTCCACCTCAGAAAGTACACTCAATGAATACCCTTCTTCTGAGAGCTGAGGATGACAGGCTGCCAAGACCCTAGAGGGAGGTAGCTATCTATGTCTGAAATCCAGGCTATGTTCTAGATGGCTGCTGGTCAGAAATGTAGTTTTTCTGTGTTCTGTCACTCTATCCCTGAGGTACAGGGCAGTAAAAGAGCTCTGGCAGGGGCCTGGCTTCCAGTCCCAGTTTGGTCACAGTCTGTGTGGCACCAAGCAAGATGCCTCCCCTTTTGGAGCTGCAGTTTCTTCCTATGTAACACAGGCCCTTGTTTCCTCTCCCAGCCTCATGAGGAGCCTGAGGACAGCACCTAATCCAAGAGGTAGATAAAGGCTTGGAAAAGTATTAAGGCCATGTGGAGGTGATTACTGCTATGAGAGAACATGGGAACATCAGCCAGCAAGCATTTTCAGAGGGCCCTAGGCAGCTCAGCCAAGACAAACAAAAGCTTGAGGAAGAACAAGAGGATGGACATGAGGAAGCTAGGAGTTCTTCCCAGGGGGAGCAATGCACTAGAAGCCACAAGATGGGTACCTAATGAAAATAGCTGACAGGCCCTGGATGCTTACTAAGTGCCTGGCAATGTTCTAAACAAGCTATACAGAGCTCAGAACATGTATAAGTCTGTGAGTTAAGTATTATTATCATTCCTGCCTTCCAGGTAAGAAAACTGAATCACAGACTAAAGTAACTTGCCCAAGGTCACTCAGGTTTGAGAATTTAGCTCCAGGTCTGTCCTCTTAGCCACTAAAACTCTACTGCCTCATACTTCCTGCTCTGTCAATCAGTTCTTGGCAGTCTTCATCTGTAAGTTCTGCACTTTGTGTACAGATGTCAACTGTTCCAGGATACCAGAAGTATAGACTAATGCTCACTTATGTCAAGTGATGTGGGTTCTCATCCTAGATCTTTGCTGATCTGTTGAGTAACTCAACAAAATTTCACAGCTTTTCTTGGCTGGAACACTTTTGGTTTCACATAATCTTAGCTTAGAGTTATCTAGAAAAGAGGCAACAATTATAATAATATACAACATGTACTGATTACTTACTATGTGCTAACGGTATGTAGCAGTTTACATTATCTCATTTAATCTTCATAATAATCAAATGAGATAGGCACCATAATTGAACCCATTTTACAGTTGAGAAAACTGATGTGAACAGATATCCCAGCTAACTCCAGAGTAGTTTAGAGCTGGAGTTTGAACCCAGGTATGTGGACTCAGACTCTTGCTTCTGATCCCTTTGTCATAGTACCACTATAACTGCCATATTCAGGGCTCTACCACCCTACCTCAGGATAAGATCACAGAGTACCATTAAGGTACTTTTTCAAGAATTGTTAACCTTAATAATGGAAGTTAACAAAACCGCTCAATTTGGGAGAAAGAGTAGAGGCTAATGAGAGAAAAAAATAAGCCAAAGATCTGATAAAGAAATTATACAAATGTGCTAATGAGACCTTGTGAGGTAACCAGGTCCAGAGGTCTATCAGTGGCTTTTTACAAATAAGGAAACTAAGGATCACAGAGCCAGAACTTAAATTCAAGCCACCGACTTCCTGGCCAGTGTACATTTCATTTAGCCAGCCATACTCTACTGTTCCTGTGACATAACACTTCCTATACATCATTTCTTGGGTCCTGCTGGCATCAAGTACGGTGCAGGACTCAGGTTTTTGAAGGCAGATCTCACACTTGCCTGTTACAAGGCCAGAAAATGTCTTGCTAAACACAGACTCTGCCCACAGGGCTTGTACAGCAGGGGTTATATAGAGGTACCACCTAGGGTTTAAAAATTAAACACACAGATGGTTGTACTGGGCTTCTCATGCCTCTCATCTCCCTATTTGACATGGGAACCAATTGACGAGTTTACAATCTAGCCTTCTACTGCAGCTAGGGATAACAGTATTGAGAAGACAGTTGAGACTGGATTCTGATTTCATCTCTTCTCCTCACAAGTGACCCTGGATGGGCCCCTACGTGTTATAGGGTCTCAGTCTTCTCATCTGAAAAGTGGATCTAATTTAGCATCTGTGCAATCTTTCTCATGGGATCAAACAAGACAGTCAATGAGGTGGTACCATGGAAAGTACACGGTGATAAATAAACATGAGATCAGGGCTCAGGCACTTACTTAAGGGTGCTAGAGCCTGAGGTCACTGTGACTCATAGTGTCTCACTGCATGCTCACAACATTAGACACAGGACTGAACAGCTTCACTTTGAGGCAAGAGAGCTGGAACCTGGAGGGGTCAAGTAACCCGCCTAAGGCCAGTAGGAAGTAGAACTAGAGCCTGTGCTGAGGAATGGCTGGCTCCAGGGTCTTGCCCACCCAGCCCCCTGCTCCTGAAGGGTGATGGTGTATTGCAGGATACCATCATCATGCTTTCAGGGGCCCCTGCACTGGTGTTAGTCTGCCCCTCGTTCAGATGCGCTCACTAAAAATGATGTGCATCATCAGTCTCTAAGCAAGCCCCGTCTCCTTTCTACACCAGCAAGTCAGCCAATGCTTTCTATCTTCCACTGTGCATGAAGACATATTAAGACAGCTTGGATAAGGAGATTATAATTTGTAATTAAATATTAACCTTTCTGACAGTATTAAAATTAAACCACTCAGAATTCTTCATCCCTAATCAGGTGGTTCCTGCCCGTAACTGTATCTTCCCTAATAGTCTTGCTAGTTTATGGCTCTTTCCAGAGTGCTAATTGTTTCAATCGCTGCCAACCTGATGAATTGTCTTAAAAATGCTATTTCAGTTGCAGCATATTAGCATGCCATGTGCTGCTTCTTGCCTACTGCCTGTCAAGTGGGTCTGCTCTGGGTTTGGTTGAGGCAGAGCATAGCTATTGGCAGAGCCAGGGAAGCTTAGGAGCTTTTAGCCAGTTATTAGGGAGAAGGACGCCAGGGATGTGGCCCAGGAGGATACAACCTGAGTGACCTACCTTGTTTCTACGGCTGTCAGGCCCTCAAGGAGGAGGCAAAGGGACAGTGAGGCCAGAAGCAGGATGGAAGGTGGCTAGGACTCAGCTGCTGGGGCAGTTTTGGCTACCAGAGGCTTGAGTAATTCCTCACTGTCTCAGCTAGGGAGGCTTTCCATAGAAATTAGGCAAGAGCATCTGGGGTCAGAAGCAACTTCAGATGTTGGGCAGGAGTACCTTAGCCTCCACAGGGGAAGGCTAGTGGAAAGAACATTTGGCTTTAGCAGAAATGTTTCTGCAATCTTCAAGGATGGCTCTGACACTTCTCTCTGTATGACAACATTTCTAGTTAGCATAGAAAGTCAAACTAAGTAGGCCTTGAAAGCCCAAGTCTGAATAAATATGGGTTAGGGACAGGCTTCTCGTCTCTCTTGTGGTTGAATTCCAAAGGCTCCGAGTCATGGGGAAAAGGGGACTGTGACCACCCCACAGCTTAGGGCATAAGATATCAGGCATAAAAGCTCATATACAATGGAGAGAAGCAATACGGCACCTTTTCATTCCATTTGTTTTCTCCTACAGGCCCCAAGACTCTTTAGCATGGCCTTGATGTACTAGATAGTACTAGTATATTTCTAAAGCTGTTTCCCTTTCTAGCCTGAGTTCCTCAAAGTACATGCCTGAAAATGCATGGATGAATCTCATGGGGTTCTTCCAAATGCCCCAGAAGTCAGGCAGGGCAAGGATTATTTTTCCTGTTTCATAGATGAATAAAAGGAGGTGCAGATAAAAGGAGGTGGGATAATTTGCCCAAATTCCTGGAACAACTGGTGGCCAGTCTG
This sequence comes from Canis aureus, assembly GCF_053574225.1. Classification (NCBI taxonomy): domain Eukaryota; kingdom Metazoa; phylum Chordata; class Mammalia; order Carnivora; family Canidae; genus Canis; species Canis aureus. Next base: position 25,753,728 of record NC_135633.1, read on the forward strand.
GGGCCAGACTGAGGCCTGCTTTCTGGGCCAGGGTCCATCTTTTTAATTCACTATTATCCGATTCAGGAGCCTAGAATTTTGGGGTATAGCAGTAGTGGTGAGGTCTCCATGGCCTGCACACCAGGCCTAGATCCCAACCCTTACCTTTTTGGCATCTTTGTGCATATATTTGGCTGTCTGCTTTGCCAGCTCTGTCTTTCCTAATAAGAAGGAAGGGAGAGGTAGTGGGTTAGGACAAATGACTGTCTTCTGGAATGAAAGAATATTAGAAATGCATGGACATCTGAAATAACGTATTTTATAGATGGGAACACTGAGGCTCAGGGAGGGTCGGTGACTCTCCCAGTCACTGGGAGGGAGAATCAAAGGTGGAGCTGGAACCAAAATCCAAGTCTGGATTGCATCTTGATTTTTCTGTGGATGGAGATTGAGACTTTTTCTCTATAGCAGCATTTTAAAAGCGGGAGGTGGACTCTTATAATCCAGAGCCAATTTGTCCTTTGAAGCCCAGTGCAAACTTGCCTCTCACAGGAGTACCCTGACTTCTTGGTTACTGCACTGCATTTCTTTAGACACCTGTGGTCTTGCCAACCAAACAAAGGCTGAGGGAATAAAGAACACCTTTTCTTGGCCTCATAGCCTTTCTTTGTAACATAAAGAAAGAATGACAATACCAATGTGGCGGCTTTGAAGGGCCATTTGGTATGATGGCCAAACTGTTGGAAGTCACTGTTTAACATAGGAAATCAAGTTCTACAGTATCATGGTGAGGTGACAGTAACCTACATCTGGGGGAGTGCTAGGCCCATGAAGATGCTAACAGGGGAAAATGAGACAACAAATGCATGAAAATCCCCATCAGGGCAATGGTGGGAGGTGGTGGTGCAAGTTTGGGGGTGAGGGTGGAGAGTGAGGGGATGAGAATGCCTCAGATAATCCAGCCCAACAGGCTAGAAAAACACCCAACCCATTTGACTGAAACCAATTTTGCTAAGCATCCCCACTGTGTTGGCCATTAAAGGGCTTACTTTAGCTTCCTAGAAGGTTATGTCCCAAGCTATACTAAATAAAGTTGGTATGCTGGGAAGCAGAGGTGGTTCAACTGTTCCCAAAGGGTAGCCTCTGGGGATGCAGAGTGGCCAGATCAGGGCTATCAGACCCCAAAGGGGCTTGGTCACCCAGGTGAGTTAGGCGCTGAATCACAGCTTCCAGAGGGAGGGGGATAATTCTAGCTATTTCTAATGTGACAGACAATCCTCTTGCTGGCTCTTTAATTTGGAAGCAGTTGTTTTCAGAGCTTTCAGAGTTGTACAGAAGTAGGATGTGTGACCCTGACCCATAGCAGCTGAGGCTCCCCCAGCTCTCCTTCCCCACTTGCCAATATGCTCCCAGTTACCTATTCCAGATGATCCCAAAAAGAGGAAGACCAGAGGGTGTTCTTCATCGTACCAGCCATTCTCCTTCCTCCGGATCGCTAGGGCCAAACACACAAGATGGGGTGGGGGTGGGGGGGTACAGGGAGGGAGGCAGATAAATCAATGACACAAAAGGCAGGATAATTATCACTAAGTATACAATATGTTTTACTGCTCTGCGCCCACTCAAAGTCCTCACTACCATTAGTGCTGCCTAATCTGATTAGCTGGCAAGGCCCCTAGAGACACCTAATCAGGTTAGCATGGATTTGGAAAGCTGCCCAGAGCAGATTTCGGATAAAGTTTTCCAGGATGAGCACTCAGCGTTGCCAGGGAAACTGAAAGGCGGGTGGATGGTGAATGGAGGTGAAGGGGGTAGGGGGGTGGTGAAGGAGAATTCGAGAGGAACTTTAGCTCTCAGATGGCTGGTTATCCATCTACTCACCACTGGTGGGAGACTAAGCCTGCTTCCTATGCAAATGGAAGATACAGAAGCCCGTGGCAGGCCCTGAGGGATCTGGGGTGTGAGCTCTGGACTCTTTCCCATTTGGGGAAACCAAGATCTAGTTCACTGTCTGGAAGTGTAGCCAAATGTACTTTCTGGAATCCAGTCAATGGTAGTGTGGAGCTCAGGGCACAGATGGATCAACCACTTGGTTATCACTGCCACTAACCATGGCCTCTAGTGGGGGAAGAGTGGTGGGGGAGTGGGATAGATACGTACTAGGTTCCCTGAGAGTTCAGCACTGCTAGCATGAGACCTGACTTCTCCTTTTCAGGAGGAAGTATATAATCAAGGGCTGTAACCATTCAAGGTGAGGAAATTATTATTATTGTTATTATTGTTGTTGTTGTTATTTTTAAGGATTTTTTTATTTATTCATGAGAGACACACAGAGAGAGGCAGAGACATAGGCAGAGGGAGAAGCAGGTTACCTGCAGGGAACCTGATGCGGGACTCAATCCCAGGATCCTGGGGTCACAACCTGAGCCAAAGGTAGATGCTCAACCACTGAGCCACCCTGGCACCCTTCAAGGTGAGGAAATTAAATGCCTAACTACAGAGTGGGAGAATCAGGCTCAGAAGCATCACTCAAGTAGAAGAGCAGGGGGTGAAATGAGGCAGAACTATTATATGAAGAATCATTTATTGAACATGCTATCTGCTGGGCACAACTGGAAAAACTGTCAACATTTTTGATTACTCAAGACCCACACAAACAACCTGAGAGGAAAAGTATTATCTTGAATTCTATTATATTGAACAGGAAACTGAGGCAAGAGATAAAGAGACTTGCCTAAGTCTCTATGTCATACAACTAGCAGATCACTAGTTGACTGGTAGAGATGATAGAGTCTCTTCTCTCTCTAAACATTCCTTTTTTCGCTCACATATGGCTGCTTTAAAAAGTGAAGTATTAATTTGTGTTGCATCAATGAGAACATGGCAATCAGAAGCAGGAAGGGGACAGAGTACTGTGCAATGTCAGGATTGCTCTACAGCTAGAACTGCATGTATGGTCTGGTTCTCAGAGTGTCGGGGGAGATTAACAAAGGGATATATGTCAGAAGACAAGACCAGGAAAACAAGTCAACTGAGAAAGAACTGATGGTCTTAGAGAAGTGTCTGCCAGTTCTGGGGTACAAAGATCCTAAATGCTATACTGTATGGTACAATCTGTATGGCTGGGTTTCAGAGAAGTAGCTCTGGAGGTCAGGGGAGGCTTTCTGGAAGAAGTGGGATTGATGAAGGATCATGGAGGCCAGGAAGATCTGGAGAGGCAAGGGTAGCCAGCATGACACAGGTGGAGAGACAGGAAATGAATAGTAGTTGTGGGTGGGGTCAGATTAGGTTTCAAATACCTGCTTTAGGACTTCAGGTCCGTGCTGCGACCTTTCTCACCTCAATCTTGAATGCTGTTACCTAAAGATCCTAGTTTTGGCCTCAGTGGGAACAGATGGAAGTGTAACCTCTTGGGAGACACCTCCTGAGAATCCTGAGAGGGGCCTGAGAAAACACTCAAATCCAGCTTCTTCCTTGGGAAAGGTCCCAGATCATCTCTAAACTAGCTGAACCAGCCCTATGGAAGGCTTGGCTCTCAGAGGAACCCACTGGCCTCCCAGGTAACTGAAAGCTGGGGATGATGATGGGTAGTCCAAGCCTGGCTGAGACGGACTGAGAGAAACAGTGCCCTGAGAGAAACAAGAACCTGTGGGTGGGGTTTTGGGGGAGGCAGAGATATCAATGGCAAAGGCTAGACTTCTGTGGACACTAGGTGTGGATGTGTGTTGGGGCAGGGGTGAGAGAAGGGTCATCTGAAAGGAGTCACATTCTTCCAAAAGGTGAGTGAACTGAGAATGTAGGTTGGAAAGAAGCTGAGCATAAAGTGGGCTCAGGCTTCACAGGGTATTTAGGGGAGGCAGAAGTACCCAAGCATCACTCAGACAGGTGGCCTGGGGAAAGTTGGGTTCCTCAGGTTTCAGATACCTGAGGTTCTGATCCTGATTTCTCTTTCAGGAAAGCTTCCCAGGTATTGAGAGCTACACATTGCTGGGCTATGCAGTTCAAAAACACCATGGAGAAGGTGGAATTGGATTATGCCCGGGGCCATCTTTCCCCCTTCTTTTCTAATAATGCACCTGGGAAAGAGCTCTTTATAATGCCAGGCAGACTCCACCGCACAGCTGTCCCCGGCCAATTCTGCCAGACCCGGGGCATGAGTCTGGGGTGGGTTTGGTCTGGCCCCTGTGAAACAGGCGAAATGCCAACTATTAAACAATTACAACTCTGGATATTTCTAATAATATCTGAAGAGAAAAACGACCAAGCAGATGGGGTCCGACAGAATGAGAAATGGAAGCAGCTAGGCCAGACTGAGGGAGGTGGGCCCCGGGCTGTGTGGCTGGCAGGGTGGCTGATGGCCACGGCTGGGGGCCTTGAGGGTTTCTGCCAGGCTCCAGCACAGAACCCGTGGGCCACTGGACACGGGGCCAGAGGTGCTAATGTTCTCACTGTGGATCATCAAATGCAGCAACTTACCCTGTTCGCACCTTTCAGTCTATCAAAAACCTCGTAACTTCACTTGAGCCTCATTATGAATCTACAAAGCAGGCAGGGCAGGGAATCTGGGTCCCCTTTTTAAAAAAAGTTTACTTTTTAGTAATCTCTACACCCAACGTGGGGCTCAAACTCACAACCCTATCAAGAGTCATACGCTCTTCCAACCAAGCAAGACAGGCGCCCCTTGATTCCCCTTCTTATAGATGAGGAGATACGTGCAGAGAAGTTAGGTAACCTGCTCAAAGTTACACAGGTAAATAAATGAAGGCCCTGGGCTTTACCCCCAGAGTTCGGGCTAACTCTTAAGCTTGAACTTGTGCTTCAGGAGTTTAAAGAAAGGAGTAGGCTCTTGCTGGCCACAGCATCTCCCATACCCTAGTCTCACCCAGAAAACAGTCTTTTGGTAGCATTTTAATCTGGCTCATTCAACTTTGATACACAGCCTCAGGAGCCCCTGTCCTCTGTCTCCTGACCACTGCTCTCTAGGCTTGGGATGGTATCAGGGTGCCCTGAGCAGGCATCTCAGCACCTTCCCTGGCTGGTCCCATCTCTGCAAGTTCCAAAAGGCTTGGCTGCCTCTCCACAGGCTTGGCTAGCACCAGTGCCTCCTTGCTGTGTTCTTCCCTTAGCAGAATGGCTTCTCCTGGCTATGCCCACCACTACTGGGCCATCTTAAAACTCACATGCAGCAACCTTTTTGATTAACTCCACCACTCCACCTCTGTGCCATTAACTCCTTATAGCCTATATTCTACAGAATATTCTATATTTTCTGGTACACTTCCATCTACACGGTGGTAGGGTAGACAGCGTAGGAGTTATGGCATCTAGTTTGGAGTCCTGGCTCTGCCACTTTCTAGATGACTGGCTTTGAATAAAACACTTATTCCTGTAAAACCTTGGTTTCTTCAGCTATAAAATGGGAATGGTCAGACACATGCTAAGCCAGCCCACACGTAGATGAAATGAGTCCAGCGTTATAAAGGCACTTTGTATTGAGTGGAATAATCAGAAAAGTATAAATCACAATAGTCACAGTAGTAGTGGCAGCAGTAGTGGTGTGCTACAGATACCTCTTGCATCCTTGTGCTAGTCTTGGGCAGTAGATATTATCTCTATTTTACAGAAGAGGAGACTGGGGCTCAATGAGGGGCAGTGCAAGAGGTTTCATCCACTTGTGCCCTTGTGTCCTGGAGGAGGGTGTGCTCTATGCTATGTCATCTGCGGGAGCAGATGCTAGGAGCTCCATTTCCTGAGGGGACCTTGGGACTAGCCCAGAGTTAGTATAATGCTTGCTGACTCAATGAATTAATTGTTGGTCTTTCTGGAATCCAAGGAGGAAAACACAGATACTTCAATTTCCATCTTACAGAGAAGAAGAGTGAGGCCTGGACCTAAGTCTCTTTATGCTCCCAGTGATCACTACTACTCTTGGGTGAAGAAGGTTTCCTCTTTCCTCTTCATCCCTCTCCAGGAACCTTCTCCATCTGTGCAGCACACAAGCTCTAGGCCAAGTGCTGGGCACCTACAAAGATGCCTAAAGTGAGGTCTGTGCTGTTTAGGTGTGCACTGCTCTGCAAACTGGCTTCCAAATGGGATGGGAGCACTGGGAGGAGTGTGGGAAGAGCCATCATGCCAACTGACATCTGCACCAGGAAGCTGAGGGGGCATGGCCAGGCAGTACGAATGTGATGGGAGATTCCAGAGAGACCCATCATTTGCAAAACCAAAGGGAGAGGAGATAGCTGCTGCCTCCTCCCACCCCAGGCCTTCTTCCAGCTCTAGGTTCTGGGGCCATCTGGGTGGGCTGACTCCTCCTTCCTGGATTATTTTTAGCCTAATCTGAAACAGCCCTTCAGAGGAACTCTTGTGGTTCAGTCACCTGAACATCTCTTAGCAATCTCCTGTCTACTGCTTGTAGGTTTGAGGGGCACAGCGAGTGCTCAAGAAGTGCTTGCTAGTGGAGTGGGTACTGACTGGAGCCTCAGGGTGGGAGGATGAGTTGAGAACAGTTCTCAGTCTCTAAGAATCGGTGTTTATGAAGGCAAAGCATTGCTACTGAGTGGTTAATATATAAAAAATGCAAAGAATAGTTTTCGCTGAACATCACTCACTCTGGGTGTGTGTGTGTTGGGACAGGAATCACTGGAAGAGCACCACCCTTCCTGGAAGCGGTTGGGATGAGAATCTATGTTAAGGAGAGGCTGAATGTCAAGATGGGCTGCAGGCTTCATTCACTTGAGTTTAGCAATCTTTTACACACCTGTGTGCCCAACCCTGGGGAAAAGCTGAACAAGAGGTATTTTGACCTTTGGAGAGAGACGTTCAAAGAGATGCCCTGCGGTATGTGGAGTGACAACAGGTGTCCACAGGAAGCCCCAAGAATGGGCCCTCGTGGAGGGCTAAAAAAGGCTTTCTGGAGAAGGCCTGGGTCTTGAGTGTCTCACTTAAGTGTCTCAGCAGGCTAGGGCAAGGGCAGGGTGGTCTGGACAATAAGAACATCTGAAGTGGTATGGGGTGGAGGTGGGACTGCAAGCAGTTTTCTAAAGTAATCACCTCATATCATGACTCAGGGATGGCCTGGATGTATTTCTCAGCTTAGGAACAGGACTCTAAGGCAGAGAGTAGGGGAGGGGTGTGGAGGTGGCCCACAAAGGTGCAGGGCTTGGGCAATTACATTTTTGGACTGTCAAAAAGGGAAGTAAAGCACGAGACAGCCCACTGTGTCATGTGGCTGATGCTGAGATTCTGAATTTGAGCCAGACCTCAGCACAGATCAGTTGCGATGGCAGAGCTTTCCTGAGGGAATTCATGGGCATCAGAGTCAAGTGGAAGCAGGTGCAATGGGTTGGTGATAGGTATCTGGTTAGAGAGCTGCAGGGAAGCTTCTAGGTGTGCAGGCTAAACCCACAGCAGGACTGGGGAATGGCCTGTTCACTTGAGGGGTCAAAGGTCAGATACTATGAGTGTTACTATTTCAATATACTCCTGTTTCTAATATGCTTGTGAGCTACTAGAGGGCAAGCTTATAGCTATTCTTTTTTCCTCAAAGCACAGAGATGGCCAAGGGGCCCAGCCAAATTAATTCAACAAACTGCATTACTGAGCTACTTCAAGCAGAGTACTGTGCCAGGAACTGGAAAAACTAAAATGATTCAGTCACGGTCTCTGCTCTCAGAAGTCTACAGTCTGTTGCTCCTGAACTGAGTTAGGCTAAGTAAAAACAGCCAGAGCTGCGGGAGATGGGCAGGGCTAGGGTGGGGTCAGGAAAGGGCCAGAAGGAAAGGAATTCCAAGCAGAGAGGGCAGCAGGGCAGCATCAACAAGTGCAAGCAGATCAACACAGCGTGTCCAGGGAAGCAGAAGCGAGCGGTAGCCAGGTGTATGTGCAGGGGCGGGAGGGGGGGCAGGGGGGGGCAGCAGTGAGCCGTGTATACTGGGCTACAGCAGCAAGAGCCACTCAAGGATTTTAAACAGGGGAGTTCTTACATTTTACAGAGCTCACTCCAGCTGGGGAGGAGAAGTGATGCCAGGGGAAGGAAAGGAGACAGGGAGACCAAGAAGGAGGCCACTCAAGATTCAAATGGCAGATCCTGAGGTTCTGAGCAAGGGCAGTGGTATTAGGAAAGGAGCGTAAGGCTAAGTTTGAGACCCATTTAAGAGGCAGAATGCTAGAACCTGGTATGTGATGGGCGGTAAGGGGTGAGGGAGAGGGAGGAGCCCAGGAATTATCTAAGTTTTTATTTAGGAGACTAGTGAATGGTGGTGCCTTTACTGAGATAGGAGAACAGGAGGTGGGCAAGTTGGGAGGAAGAGGATGGAGTCTAGCCCTGAATGTACTGAATAGACTGCTGGTTGCTTTTCTGAGGAGAATGGTGGGACATAGAGGCTCTGAGCTCCCAGGAGGTCTGCCCATCGGGCTAGGCATTCTCCCCCTCCCATGACCAAGAGTAGCTCTGGATTCTGGAAGGAGAGTCTCACTTTCAATGCCAAGGCTCCGGCTTATGGTATCTAGGCTGGCTTTGCTTTGGCTCTGGTGACCCTAGAAGACCAGAGAGGCCATGGGGGCCTAAGCTAAGGGGTTGGTACTTTATCTCCTCCATTTGTAAGGCGGTAACTGTGCGCCAGCCTTGCTAGAAGCCCTGCAGCTGGGGATCACACTGATAAATTCACTGTATTACTTTGCACAAATCAATATCCCAGCACTTACCAGGGGTTGATGTGACCGAAATTGGTTTCAGCCAATTCGTGTGGGTAATAAATGGCCATTTATCAAATCAATTCATTCTGCGGCACTTCTCTGGCTGCCCATCCTCATGGTACCCCTGGGGTGCCAGGCTCCACCCAGCCAGTCCCTAGCATATATCTGATGCTAGCCTAGAGGATCCAGAGAGACCCAGCCTATCCCTCTGGATCCACTTCTCTCTCCTGTACCTCCTTCAGTCTGGAGACCTTGAAGCAATGGCTGCTGCTTGCCTACCACAAATTCTGACCCAGAGAGTACCTCATGCTCCACCTGGGTTGGTAGGTGAACATTATCAGATCATTATCAATGTGATCACTGGCCACAGGCTTCTTAGCTAGCAGGGGATATAGTTACCACACAAATGGAGGAGATACACCAACCCCACAGCTCAGGCCCTAATACCTGTCTTTCCTGAGGTCCCTAGAGACACAGCAGGGTCAGGTCAACCTACATAACACACGAAAAGGCGTAGGGATAAGGCAGATTTTGGGTAAAAGAATGGCGCTTTGGGTAGAGGAAGGCTCTCAGGGAAGACCTTCTGACAGCTCCTCAGAGGTGGGCAGCTGAATCATTTACACCTGCTCTGGGCTAACAACAAGGAGAGGCGAAATGGGTGGTACTTTAGAGGCTGGTGTAGGATCAGAGGAAGAGGCTAGACTGGGGCTAGTCCTGGTTTGAAGGCAGTAACTATGGGCCTGATCTAAAGAACATGCCCAGCCCTGGATGGTAAACATCCTGAGCATGTGCTATATAGTGAGATAGTCATGGATTTGGCACCTCAGTTCACAGGTGAGGAAACTGATGCTCAAAGAGGCCGAGTGAGTGTGAATCATACAGTTGATAAGTGGGAGACACACTATCTGACCATGTTGGTCTAATTCTCTCCATCCCAACATCCTCCTCCCCATTCCCTTCAACTTTTGGGAGTTTCAGATCTAATGGGCTTGAGAAGTCAGGGAGAGGTAGGAGGTCAAAGAGGAGCAGCCTGGGAAAGGGCCATGTAAGAAGCAGAGGGAAAACACTAGGATGGCAGCTGCAGTGCTGGTCCACGTGAACAGACACTCCAGCAGAAGATGCTTTCTTAGCTCTCCACCAGGTAATAACATCTCTCCCATAGGCAACTCCTTTCTTCAACCCTCAGGAGCTCCCAGGGTCTCTTCTCCCTCCAATTCAGCCCTTGGCACACGGTTCTTGTGTGTGCCTGCAGGCAGCCTTCTGACCTCTAGCCAGAAGAGCAGCTCTGGCCTGCGGGCTCCTTTTAACTGCTGCTGAGGTCAGGCCCCTGATGGGGGGCTCATGACCACTGCCCGAGTCCCACTGGTGTGTGAGAATGATGGAGATCAGGCTGGGCTCATTGTGCTGCAGGGGTGGCTGCCTTCTTTACTCTAATTGGTATCCTAGGGTTGAAGTGCCACTCCAGAATGTCCCAGAGAGGCACTGTATTGTGATACAGCCCGATGTCTCCTTTTATCGGTGAGCCTCTACCACGTGCTGTCTTTGGTTGGACTGGAACACATCTGGTGGGACCAGATGCTTGCAGAGAAAGGGTAAGCAACATGAATGGGACTGAGACACTGTAGGACAGAGGTTTTCAAACTTGAGCTAAGCAGCACAATCACCCGCAGAGTGTTAAAACAGACTGCTGGGTCCTACCCCAGAGTTTCCAATTCCATAGGTTTGGGGTGAGGCCTGAGATCTGCAAATCTTTTTTTTTTTTTTTTTTTTTTTAAATTTTTATTTATTTATGATAGTCACAGAGAGAGAGACAGAGAGAGAGGCAGAGACACAGGCAGAGGGAGAAGCAGGCTCCATGCACCGGGAGCCTGATGTGGGATTCGATCCTGGGTCTCCAGGATCGCGCCCTGGGCCAAAGGCAGGCACCAAACCGCTGCGCCACCCAGGGATCCCGAGATCTGCAAATCTAACAAGGCCCCAGAGAATGTTGATGCTGCTGGTCCAGAGACCATGCTTTGAGAACCATTGCCTTGGGGGATATTTGTTTAAGTTGGGCCCAGGTTACTCTGCTCCTGGCTTATCTGTCTGCAGTCACCTTCAGAGAATCATGCGCCTGAGTCAGAGAACAGAGGTGAAGTCATTATCCTGAGCAGAACCCTAGTTTTCTATTACCTCTAGTGGGGTCTGCATGGGCAGGAGGGCAATTAGAGTAGGGGTTACACCAGACAGCAGTCTGGCTCCCAGTATGCGACATTAGAGCTTCTAGGGTCAAGAGGAAGGCACTTAAGACTTGTTCAGGATGTTTGTCAGCTAGCTACTGACAAACTATACTGAAGAGTGAGAGTTCCAGGCTGGGAGACAAAAGATAGAAGTTGTAGTTCTGGCTGAGCTGCTACACTACAAGTGATGGACAAGCTCCTGTTCTTCTCTGGGTCTCAGCCTGCCTACCTGAAAAGTGGGGGATGGGGACAGTGGACCGGATGAAAGTCAGAGTTAAAAAAAAAAAAAAGAAAAAGAAAGTCAGAGTTAGAGCACAGGAAAGCAGCCTTGAGCAATGATTATAAATGCTTTGGGGATCCCTGGGTGGCGCAGCGGTTTAGCGCCTGTCTTTGGCCCAGGGTGCGATCCTGGAGACCCGGGATCGAATCCCACATCGGGCTCCCGGTGCATGGAGCCTGCTTCTCCCTCTGCCTGAGTCTCTGCCTCTCTCTCTCTCTCTCTCTCTCTCTCTCTCTCTCTCTGTGTGACTATCATAAATAAATAAAAATTAAAAATAAATAAATAAATAAATAAATGCTTTGTATCTCAGCTTCCTCATCTGTAAAATGGGAATTTGGGGCACTTGGGTGGCTCAGCCAGTTAAGCGTCTGACTTCAACACACATCACGATCTTGGGGTCCTGGGATCGAGCTCCGTATTGGGCTCTCTGCTCAGTGGGGAGTCTGTTTCTCCCTCTCCCTCTGCCCTCCACTCATTCTCTCCCTCTCTCTCACACTCTCTCAAATAAACAAATAAATAAATATCTTCAAAAAATAATAAAATGGAGATTTAATGGTACCAACCTCATGGGGTTGCTGTAAGGATTAAATGACAACATACATGGAGAGCTTATCACAATGCTCAGCACACAGAAAGTACCCACTGAATGTTAAGTTATAATCTTATGAGCCACCTCTCATGGTACAGTGACAGCAAGGCGTACTCTTCACTACAGCAGACCATGAGCCACCCCACCCATTTTTGGTCGCTGTGTCCTGATACTCACCAGCACCCACTGTGGCGATGGCACTCTCCTGGCCAATGATGTGCTCTTTCAGCCGCTGCTCCAGGGGAAAGCGGCGCCGCTCCTCAGCCTCACGCTTCCGCTGCTTCTCTTGATACTGTGAGGAGAAAGGGAAGGTGGCTCAGGATGGTTTCATTCTACACTAAAACCTGGGGGCAAAAAACACAGGTCTGGGTCTCCAGGAGTCCTGCTGCACACTCTGGCTCTGGGCCACTGAAGGCTAGCCCAGTCCTTCCCATTGTTCCCTTGCTCTAGTCCTCACTCCATGCTCAGGAGTCCTGGCTCACTCTGCTAGTAAAATAAAGTATTGCTAGTAGATTAACACTTGGCTCTGGAGTCTGATAGAAGACCTGCATTTGAATCCCAGCTTTATCACTTATAAGATGTGCTTATCATCTGGAGTAATTTACTTACTCTCAGTTTTCTCACCTGGAAACTGGGGATTAAATATGATGACATACATAATGAGCTGGCATGTAGTGTAAGTGCTTAACAAATATGGGTTCTTTCCTTTCTACTTATCTTCTTGCAAATCTTCTTGGTTTTCACTCTTTTTTTAGTGTAAGTTCTATGCACAATGGGGCTCAAACTCACAACCCTGAGATCAAGAGTTACACACTCCACTGACTAAGCCAGCCAGGTGCCCTGAAAACCTTTTTAGTTTTTATACCAGAGCTATGAACATCCTCCTTCAATGATACTGCATTTCAACTAAACACAGCTATTCAGCAACTGCTGTGTGCTTGGCCCTGTGCACACCATGACAGAAATGGCACGGTGGGGAGAAGGAGGAGGACTGAAGCCCAAGACTGGAACCCAGATGCTGCTGAGTGCCCATGTGTGTCTGGCCCTGGGCTTGTTGGTTCACTTCAGAAAGGGCAGAGGGAAGGAGGCCTGAGCATGACCACACTGTGAAGAACAGAGGAGAGCCAGGCCTGTCCTCAGGGAACTCTAAGTTGGACAAGGAGGGGAGGGAGGGCTCATACACAAATACTTCTCAGGGCGTCTGGGTGGCTCAGTCTGTTAAGCATCTGACTCTTCAGCTCAGGTCTTGATCTCAGGGTCATGAGTTCAAGCCCTGCTTAAAAACAAAAACCAGGTGTGCCTGGGTGGCTCAGTCAGTTGAGGTCTGCCTTGGGCTCAGGTAATGATTCCAGGGTCCTGGGATCAAGCCCCACATTGGGCTCTCTGCTCAGCAGGGAGTCTGCTTCTCCCTCTACCTGCCGCTTCCCATGCTTGTGCTCTCTCTCACATGCTCACCAGCTTTCTCTCTCAAATAAATAAATAAAATCTAAAACAAACAAAGAAACAAACAAACCAAATTTGTTGCATGTTTGTGAATCTATCCTCTAAATCGATTATGAGCTGCCTGAGGGCAGGCACTGTCCTTTACTCAATGCACAAGTCCTGGCACAATGAAGGCAGCTGGTCAATGTTTACCAAGTAAATTTGGTAATAGATAAGAGGAGAGAATTAACAGCTGAACTGGGTGGCACAGGAATCCAGAGAGGGGAAGGAGACACAAAGAAGTTGGAGTCCTGGGCTCGGCAGGAGCTGTGGGACTATCTAGTGGCCATCAAGGGAAGGTGAGTATACAGGTCTGATGATAAAGTGCTCACGGAGCCAGGTGGATGGGGGAAGGAAGCAGGCCTTGGAGTGAGACAAAAGACCTGGATCTTCAGGAGCCTCTTTTCTCCTAAGACCTTGTAACACTGATGGCTCTCTAAAAGAGAGCTGCCCAGGTAAGGCCCTGTCACAAAAGTTGTGGCTGCAGATTGCTCTTGCAGGCAGAGTGGATGAAAAATACCTGCTGCTTGGGCAGTGTTTTCCTGTTACAGTAGTGACCTTGACAGAAGTTAAAAAAAATAAATAGCAAACAATCCAATTTTGGCTGTTGCTATCAGTCTGTAACTGAAAGCTCCCATCAGTCCTGGGTTTCATATGGAGCAATAATTCGGCACCAATCCCAGTGGAGCGACGCTTGCCGGTTGGAATCCAGAGTGTCACTGTGCAGCTCCCTCAGGCGCCACATACATCACCTGGCTCTGACGACTCCACCATATATCTGCCTCCTCCTTCTCCCTGCCCACCCAGCCCCTCTCAGCACTTGGGTCCACTGGGCAGGAAAGGCTCTGATGGGGCGACACAAGCATACTGCCTGCTTCTGCACTGGTTTGAGGCCTGGCCGGCTTGGAGTCAGGCAGGCCACAAAAGCAGCCTGAAGCAATGGAAGCTGGCTGCCGAGGGTTTGCTGGGTCTGCTTCCTCAGTTCCCCTCAGTGAGGGTGTCTCAGAGTATTCCTGCCTCTGGGCCTTTGCTCATACTGCTCTCTCACCACAAAAGTCTCCTCTACTCCCATCTACCTCTAAGTGCCCTGGTGATCTCAACTTAAATACTACATTGTCTAAAGAGCCTGTTGTAAGGTTTCATGCCTGCCCCTGGTACCTCCAGAGCACTTAACTGCCTGTCTATCTCTCCTTACTCAACTGTGAGGTCCTCAGTGACAAAGATCATGTCTTATTCATCTCAACAGTTCTATCACATAGCACAGGGCCTGGCTCACAGAAGGAGTCAATGCATGCTGCCAACTGAGGAGGTTAACTACTGGTTGTGGAACAGCTGCTGAGTGCCAGGCACTATACAGAGGCACTGCACTTTGTATAGTGTCCCCATCTGAAGCTTGGTTCCTCTTTTGGCTCATAGTGGGGCAAGCTGTGTGGCAGAAATAAGCAGCTTTTGCTCCGGGAAGATCTGAATTCAAACCTCACCCTGTCTACTCACTAGCGAGCTGACCTTGGGGAAGTTAATTCACCTCCCTGAATTTTTGTTTCCTCATTTCTAACACAGAAACAGTAATTCCCATCACCTTGCAGGCCTTGGTGGGATAGGTGAGATAACATACACAAAGAATGTGGTAGTCTCTGGCAGGTTAGGTGAGATAACATACACAAAGAATGTGGTAGAGTCTCTGGCACATAGGCAATGTACAGGTAGCAGTGGTGTTGTGAGGGATGCAAGTGGAGAGCACAGCAGCTGCCCCCTGACAGGCCTCTGATAAATGTTACTTCTCTTCTCCTTCACTGCATTTTGATAACTATCTAACCCAGTGCTTTTTGGGCAGATGGGGTGGGGGCACTGGAACCCTTTTAGCTAATTTAATCTGTATGAGCTCCACAGATGAAGAGTTGCTCTGGCTCAAGCAGAATCTAGGAGCCTAGTCCACTTAGATGCCCCCACTGCCCCAGAAATGGCTCCTGAGGCTCCTTCCTTAGGAAACCTAGGTTCACAGGGTATCATCTCAATACCAGCTGGGTTCCTGGGATACCTCCACTGTACAAGGCAGCTCATCTCTGCCTGTCAGTTTCCCTTACATGGTAGAGAATTCTGCTTCTAGGTGCTTTCCATGCATTGATCTGTGGGGCCTCATAGAACATATCTTTTTCCTCTGTCACAGGCAAACATGACTTTTCTTGCCACTCTGTTGGTTTGGGTATAAACACTGTGGTCTCCCTAAGTGTTCTCTAGGGAAACATTTTTATCTCCTATAACTCTTCTTCAGTGTCATGATTTTAGGTGGTTTTAGTATTCCTGTTATTTTCTTGGATGGGCAGGGGAAGGATCCTTGACTTCTATGGGAGTGAGTATGGGGGAAAGGTTATACTGGGATTTGGCTGGTTTCTTTTCTTTTCTTTTTTTTTATATTAAAGATTTAGTTACTTATTTTGGCAGGGGAGAGCACATGAGCAGAGGGAGAGGGAAAGTAGACTCCCCACTGAGCATGGAACCTTATGCGGCCCCATCCCACAACCTCAAGGTAATGACCTGAGCTGAAATCAAGAGTTGGATGCCCAACCAAATGAGCCACCCAGGCACCCCTGGCTGGTTTCTTCAGAGCTTTCTAGATGGTCCTGGGAAATATTCAACCCATGGCCTAAATCTGGGTACATCCTGGTTCTCCCCCAGCCTGGAGCCCTAAATATCTATTCAGAACAACTTCTGAGAAGTTCTGAAAACTTCAAATCTTTTTTTTTTTTAAATATTTTTTTTAATTTTTTTTAATTTTATTTATGATAGCCACAGAGAGAGAGAGAGAGAGGCGCAGAGACACAGGCAGAGGGAGAAGCAGGCTCCATGCACCGGGAGCCCGACGTGGGATTCGATCCGGGTCTCCAGGATCGCGCCCTGGGCCAAAGGCAGGCGCCAAACCGCTGCGCCACCCAGGGATCCCTGAAAACTTCAGACTTTTTGATAAAAATGTATAGGATGCTAGGATTAAACCAGGTTAAAGGTTATTGCTTTATGCTCTTTCCTACTGCTTAGCACAGTTTGTATTTTTTTAAAAAGTGTCGAATGAATGAATGGCTTCTGAAGGTATTAGCTAGGAACCCAGGCTTGTGAAACACTAGTGGAAGAACCTAGGAAAGGAAAATAGTTGGTCTGTTTATATTCTACCTCAGGGAGGAGAGAAAGAGGGGAAAAGGCACTTGGTAAGGGCTCCATAAATGTAGGCTACTAGTATTCCTGGCTTTTTGAGGAGATGAGGAGGAAGCCTTATAGGGACTAAGGTTGAAGCCCTACTTCGACAGGGTTCCACTAGAGGAGAATATGGGGCAGGTGGCCTGGCCTGCAGAAGCAGAGGGCACTGGGCTGAGAGGCACTAGGAAGAAGCCACACAGGAGAGCAGGAGTGGGGCAGTGATCATCTTAATAAAAGCCATATGCAATTAGCTTCAGAAGCCCTCACCTGGAGCCAGCAGCAACCAGCTCCCCATGCTGCATCTTGGCTGGATAATCGTGGCCACTGGTATCCATCATTCTTGATTTAATATGGCACCCCTCCTGGCTGTGAGTGCATTTACAGGAAAGGGCTGGGAGGCTGGGGTGAAACCTAGCTGGACTCGCTCAGAAGTGGGCGGTTGGGATGCATGGTTCTTTTGGGGAGGGTTACAAAGAGAAGGGGTATGTCAGGCACCCCTATTATTGGGTATCCTTCAGGAAACAAGTATGATAATGAACCTGGCAGTGTGTTCACCAAAAGGGCAGCTGAGGCAAGGGTGGGAGTGGTGAATAGGCAAAATGAGACCGTGGGCAAGAATATGATAGGTATGGAGGAGGGAAGAGAAAAAAAGGTCAAGTTACAATTTGCTTCTCATGGAGGTCAGGGCCATAAAGCTTACTAGATGCTCTCAGATATACTCAGATATGCCCCATCCTCCTAACTGTGACCTCAACTCGCATCACAGCATTTCTGCCATGCTCTGAAGCTAGAATGGCAGAAAGGACTAGGTAGGAAAGTCACCAAAGGGACTAGGGGGCAACAGATAAGATTAATGTTAGGGGATGATGGTAATGGTTGCCCAGGAGGTCCAATAAAGCTGGGGGAGAGAGGCACTCAAAGGACTTGAAAATTTCCTGAACTAACTCATAAAGTATACATCCTAGGAGAGGAAGTTAGGGAACAGTATGTGTCAGTTCTATTATACTTGGTGTCCATTAATTATGTCAGCATCCTGGACTCCATTCTCCTCTCTTCCAGTCCATCCACCTTGCAGCCAGAATGATGTTTTAATATGTAAATCAGGTCATGTCACTCTGCAAATAGCTAGGCTGATCCAAAGACTGGTAAGAGAAGATTAAGAGGGGCAAGGACTGGCTCAAGTGAGAAGATGAGTTGTGTTCTCTGCATCATATCAGAAGGCATAGGATGCTGATTATCCTGTAACTGGTGATGTTCACTTTGATCACTTGGTTAAGGTGTTCTGTACCAGGTTTCTCCATTACAATTTTCCCCTTGGTAATTAATAAGTATCCTGTGGGATGAAGATCTGAGCCTATTTAAATAATCCTGTTACTCCTCAAACTCCTACTCACTAGTTTTAGCATCGATTGCTAAGTCTCACCTGATTGGGGACCAGCTGCTGTAATCCTCATGGCCCTAAGAAGTTCAGAATATCTCCTCCTCCACTGTACAGAGATGAAGTAAATTAAAACAAGATTCCCCTGGTAGCAAGTAATAGAGACAGAATGCTAACCCTTGCAGTCTGGCTCCAGAGCTTGCACTTGCCACCCTGGAGGTAAGAAAAAGATCTGTTCTCTGCCTCAGGGAGTTCAAAGTCTGTTTAGGGAGATGAGATTTAAAACACAAATCTCCTATTCCTACACGGGGGCTATTAGCATAGGGCTACTTAATGATTTTACTGAAAATAAACACCAGAAGTTGTTCTTGCCAGAAATGCATAACCTGAATGTGATCATAAGGAAACATCAGACAAGCCCAAATTGAGGGACATTTTATAAAATAATCTGTTTGTATTCATTAAATGTCAAGATCATGAAAGACAAGGAAAAACTGAGGAACCATTCTAGTCTAAAGGAGACTACTAAAGAGACATGAAACTAAATCCAACTTGGGATCCAGAATTCTCTTTTCTTGTAAAGATAATTATTGGGACAACTGGTGAAATGTGAGTAACATCTATAGAGTAGTTAATATCAATATTAATACTCTGCTTTTGAGGACTGTACTGAGGTAAGAAAAAGTCCTTGTTTTTTTTTAGAAAACAACTATTTAGGGGTAGGTAAAGGGGCATCATGTGTGTTATTCTTAAATAGTTCAGAAAAAATTGTGTATCTCTTTATATACAATATTTACATACATCGTAAAGCAAATGTGATAAAATCTTAACAAAAGGTAATGTGGGTGAAGGGTTTACAGAATTCTTTGCACTATTTTTGAAATTACATAAAAATTAAAATAAATCAGGATAATCCTTACCTTTGGGGGATGAGTAGTGACTGGAAGTATAAAATGGGTTTCTGAGTGTAATGGTCTGTTTCTTGATCAGATGTGTTTAGTTTGTGAAGATACAGTGAGCTATATACTTACGATATGTGTACCTTATGAAGTGCATTTCAATAAATTTTTATAAAGTTAAAAACAAAAGAGAAAGCAAAAGTTTGTCCCCATAAAGCTCTGTGTCTGGCTCACAGTAAACCTGCAGTGAAGGTCAGATGGTACTGTCCTCCATATAGGGTGTAGGGCCAAGCACAGGGCTAGGCATGCAACATGTTGGCACTTGAAATGAGACGCAGCAGGGAGAAGGCTGGGCAAGATGGGGAAGGAGTATCACTTTGTTCTAAGACAGGAGTAAGTGAAGCCTCTTACCCTCCTGTGTACCTCACCCCTGCTCTCCTAGAGGGCTTTCCTCGGCTCTGATGGGAGCACCCAGGCTTGCAGCCCAGAATGCAGGCCCAGGGGAGCATTGCATCCCCAGCTACCCCTGAAGCAAATGAAAAAATATAGATATAGGAAATGTGCTTGTGATTCTGTCACTGGGATATGCAAATAAAATATATATGATAGGCCTATCTGCCTAATATTCCTGCCAATTCATTCTCTGGGTGTGATTAAAATGAGCAATAAATTCCTCGTGAGTCTCGGTGGAATGAGGCTCCGGCAGTAGAGATGCAGGCTGGCACCAGCACGTCCCCCTCAGCTGAATATTCATCATGGAATAGCTCCCCATATTTTTGTTTTATCTGCCATCATGTGCACAGAGATATATTTCTACCTCTCTCCTTCATCTCTTAGTTAAAACATGAAATGGTCTAAGCTTTAAGTATTAAACTCTCCATGTATTGAAATCCTTCAAATTGAGATCACAAGCTACTTTCTCTATGAAGCCTGCCCTGCTCACTCTGTCTGAAGGTGATCCATGCTTTCTTGGAGCCCCACAAACTCTCTGCAGACCCCTCCTAATGTACAAATCAGTTTGTGGCTATCAAAGCTAAGAGTGCCTGCTTCTCTCCCATCCTCCTCTTCTATATGGCCAACTCAGAGGACAGGGGCTGGGCTTCACCTACCTCTGAATCTTCCCAAGGACCTAGAGACCCTTCTGCACAGAGAATACTGAGAAACTGAGCAAACTGGCAGTAAGGAGAAAATCATTTAGGCTAGTTAAGGTGACAGAGATTTTTAGACAAGTAACAAGTTTTAAAAGGCAGGATGAAATTAAGAATTAGGGGATGTCTAGGTGGCTCAGTGGTTGAGCGTCTGCCTTCAGCTCAGGGAGTGATCCTGGAGTCCTGGGATCGAGTCCCACATTGGGCTCCATGCATGGAGCCTGCTTCTCCTCTCTCTGCCTGTGTCTCTGCCTTTCTCTCTGTGTCTCTTGTGAATAAACAAAATCGTTTTTAAAAAAAGAAATTAAAAATTAGGCTTATGGATGACTTGAAAATGGGAAAACAATCAAGAAATAATATTAACTGGGGCACCTGGCTGGCTCAGTTGGAAAAGCATGGGACTCTTGACCTCAGGGTCATGAGTTCAAGCCCAACACTGGGTGTAGAGATTACTAATAAAAAAAAAAAAAAAAAAAGTAAAAATCCAGATTCCAAATATGGAACTAGGAAATATAAATGTCTGACAGGTCAGCATCTAATAGGATTGGGGGTCTGTGCTGGAGAATCCACACTTCCAATCTGTAAGAGGTCACATTTTTAATAAATTCTTGGGTTGTCAAAATAAAAAATGGCTGCCAGTGTGAAATCAATCGGGTTAAAAAAAGAGGACATCTATATATAGATAGATAAATTCCAGAAAAGACAAATATTATATTATAGAAGGAAATCCTCTCATTCATATCCCAATAGTTACTTATAACAACTTGATTTTCTGTAAGTCATTTGCTTTCTTTCCTTCAGCTTCAGTTTTTCCATCTGTAAAATGGGGGTAATAAGAGCTGCTTCAAGGATTTGTTATAAGATTAGAAAAAAACAGATACCTGGCATAGTACCTAGATGTACTCAATAAAAGACACCTACTATTATTATAAATAAATAAAAATATTAATAGTGATTATGTATAGATAGTAGGGCAAGAATGTTTTTGAGATTCTTTTTTTTGTGTGTGTATATTTATTGGAGTTCAATTTGCCAACATATAGTGTAACACCCAGTGCTCATGCC
The DNA here is from genome assembly GCF_053574225.1 of Canis aureus. NCBI lineage: Eukaryota > Metazoa > Chordata > Mammalia > Carnivora > Canidae > Canis > Canis aureus. The sequence continues at coordinate 25,774,653 of NC_135633.1, forward strand.
GTCAAGTGCCCCCCTCAGTGCCCATCACCCAGTCACTCCAGCAGCCCAACTGACATGTTCTCCAGTGAGCCTGCCTTGATCTTCCCAGGCAGGATCTGAAGTCACCTCTGGATTTCCAGAGCTTCTGGGCTTCCTTGAGACTATGACTCAGTGATGTTAGGCTTCACTTGCCTGTCTCCTCATCAGACAGTAAGCTCCCTGAGTGTTTCATCCACTTGTCTTCTTACCTAGCCTAGACCATGGCACACAGATGTTATTCATAAAATGTACTGAATTATTTAAATTTCTTCAGTTTACTTTCCAGATATTCTATGATGAGACACAGGAATTTTATACTGATACATTTTCCATAATGAGCCCATATTTGACTACAGGGTGGTAGGTGAAGGTAGCTGGGTAGCAGGGGGATGCTGGACAGATAGAAGGGGAGCAAGCAAGGTAAGATCAGAGCTGCAGTCACCCATGTCTAGACAAAGAGCCAGGAGATGAGGTCTCAGGCTGGAGCCTTAGCACTCTCCAGGCCTGAGTCAGGTTACAGATGTAGGGCATGAACTCAGCAGCAGCTGCTGCTTACTTACTGTCAAGAAGGACAGACCAGATCTAAAGCAGTGTTCTTCCTATGAAACTCTGCCTCACGAGTTTGAAGGGGTAGTTTTGTTTTGTGTTTTTCAGCTTAGAGGAAAAAAGCAGAGCAGAAAGAGTGGGTGACAAGTAGATGCTGGGCAACTGGGAGAAAGACAATGCTACAGATATCCAAGGAGAACTGAGGGGTGACGGGACAGCAGAGCAATCAGGTGGAGATACTTAATGCACAGCTGGGACATTCCAGACCAGATGAAAGGATCAAGTGCAGAGAGGTGACAAGAGAGAAATAATCTTCTCCATGGAAAGGTGACAGAACCCCGGGCTGTCTCTAAGTGGTCTACTGGCCTCTAAAGGCAGCTCCTTATACTATGTGACAGCTTTGTTAGGGAGCCCCTTCCCTACAGGTACCACCAAGCCTGGCTCTGTCCCAGCTTGGCCTCTGAATCTCCTCCCCCTCACAGCCATTCCTGTACCTATGTGTGGTCTCTCCTCTCTGGGCCAGAAGTTCCTACTGCCTTTGGCTTTTTCTATGGCACATTTTCTCTTGCCCCCTTAGCTGCCCTACTCTGCACAGATTCTGAGAGCTCTGTGTCTACTTTGATGATAATATCTGCAACCGCCCTCTGTGGTCCAGAAGGGTCTGACTGGAATAGAGGGATGCAACCACCATTTATTCACTCGGGCCCTAGCCTTGTACTAACATGGCCAACGTTAAGCCACTTCTTAGGCAGCAAAATTTTGTTAAGTGTTCCTCAGCAGCCCTAACCCCTCCACCTATGCTGGCACTAAGAGGTCTGCCTTATGTCATACCACCTGACACACCATGGGTTCTCCTGGCCAAGTCCAGGGTGTACTCTCATGGAATGATAGGAGTGCAGTCCTGGAGGTTAGTGAAACATGTTCAGGGATTTCCTTAAGACATCTGAGGAAACTGATTTGACCTCTAGGGCTGCTCCTAGGGGTGGAAAATCTGAACAGAGAGGAGAGAAGTGCTTGCTCTCTAGGAACTTTCACTCTTGCTGTCCCAAGCACTCAGGATGTGCTGTGAAATCCCATCTCCCTTTCTACCCCCTCTTCTCTGGAGGAAACCACTGCAAGACAGTTACTAAGGATCCCAGGGAAACAAAGTATATGGTTAATGCTGGTTGCCAGATATTTCTAGTTCTCCCCCTTCTGGGCACATGACAAGATTATTCTTCTTGGCCTCTTGTGACTGGGTGTGAACAAGGATTAGTTCTGTCCAGTGTGATTGGAAGTAAAGGGTCTTCTTCTAAATGAGCATTTAACTACAGATGCAAGACCCTCCAGAGCATTCTTTTCCCTCTGGCCAGCAACCTGCAACATCCCAGAAGGTGGCTGCAATGCCAGTCTGGTCTCTGAGGGCCTATAATGAACAGAGGCTCTATCACTGACACATGATGGACAGGCTTCATGAGGCCAAAAGGAAATCTTTACCATTTTACACCATCAAAATTCTGCGTTGTTACAACATAGATGATTGTATACTGAATGGAACCTTAGAAACCATATTGTGCAATGTCTTCATTTCACAGAGGTAACCTGAGCTTCAGTGAAGGGAAATGCTAGGCCTACATCACCTAGTCAGTGAGTGGTGGAGCTGGGACCACAAATCATGTCTTGTCTGTCTCAGTCCAGTGACCTAAGTGCTCTTATTCAAGACAGAATATTTGCCACTAGGTGGGACCTGTCGCACTGAATCATCTCAAAGGATTTCAGCCAACGTGCCAAAAGAGACTCCATGATGAAGGAAAGAGCATAAGACTGAGAATCAGAAACTAAGTCTTCTATCTTTTCACGTAGATGGCATTGAAGGTGAAAGAAGCCCCTGCTCCTCCCAAAGCCAAAGCCAAAGCCAAAGCCAAAGCCAAAGCCAAAGCCAAAGCAAAGGCTTTTAAGGCCAAGAGAGTGGTGCTTAAAGGCATCCATGGACGCCTTTAAGATCTGCATGTCACTTACATTCTGACAGCCCACAACATTGTATCTCCAAAGGCAGCCCAAATATCCTCCAAAGAGTATCCTCAGGAGAAACAGGCTTGACCATTATGTCATCATCAACTTCCCCCTGACTACTGAGTCAGCCATGAAGAAAATAGAAGACAACGACACACTTGTGTTCATTGTGGGTGTCAAGCCCAATAAGTGCCAAATCAAACAGGCTGTGAAGAAGCTCTATGACAATGATGTGGCCAAGGTCAACATCCTGATCAGGCCCAGTGGAGAGAAGAAGGCATATGTTCGACTGGCTCCTGAGTCTGATGCTTTGGATGTTGCCAACAAAACAGGGATCATCTAAACTGAGGCTAGCTGGCTAAATCTAAATTTTTTCACCATATGAAGAAAAACAAACAAACAAAAATAGAAACTAAGTCAGGGGCACCTGGGTGGCTCAGTGGTTGAGCGTCTGCCTTTGGCTCATGTTGTGATCCTGGGGTCCTGCGACTGAGGACATCAGGTGCTTCTCTCTCTGCCTATGTTTCTGCCTCTCTCTCTCTGTGTTGCTCATGAATTAAAAAAAAAAAAATCTTAAGAAAAGAAACCAAGTCTTTCAGTTCTAGTCCTAACACCAAACCTACTACGTGACCTTGTATTCAAATCTATTAGTTTCGGTTTTGACACTAATGCACTTTGGGACCAAAGGCAAGCCATGTCATATCCCTGGGCTTTTTGTTGGCATGTTCAGCTGTGTGTTTTTGTTGTATCTGTGTGTATTTATGTCTGTATAACACATCGGTGTGTATATAACACAACTTTGTGTTATGTAGTGTGGGTAGTACATATCTGCACATGTGTACATCTATGTGCAGGAACCCTGATACCCTCACCCCTGTGTCAAAGAGAACTAAGGATTGTCTTCTCAGAGTAGCTTGACATGTTTTTCATACCATTCTACAATCTCTTAGGGTAAGAGTCCACTGATTTAGGCTTCAGATATTTAAAACATGTGCCTCACAGAAGAGCCTCCACAGAGGCTGCCCAGGAGAGAAGGGCTAGGCTAGGTGGGTGTAGCTCTGGTCCACCTCTCCTTCAACCACAATAGCTTTGTTTTCTTCTTAGATGTTCAGACTTTGGTAAGATTTCCCACTATTGTACTTGATGATTGCTGAAGTCCCTGGTAGCTCTGAGATTTGTGATTCTAGTTCTTGGATTCTGCCAACTAGTTCCTGAGTGATAGCTCAGTAGCTGGGAAGAGCAGAAGGTAGCTTGCTTTTAGGGAGTTCAAAAGTTTGGTTGAGAAGATCAAATTAAGATGGAGATTTTTTTGGCTCAAGCTGTACCATGCTCTCTGGAGTATGTGTGGAGGAGATGGATCAGGGAATGGTTTTAGAAGGAGTGATGATGGGAAAAGATTGCTTGCTAAGGTTACAGAATATGTGAGGCCCAGGGTAACATTACTTGGGCTAAAGATTTTGTCTATCCCTGGACCTATGAAAAGAAACTAGAAGGCCCACCACCTCAAAAACTGAATTTGAAGACAAGTCCTCAGAAGTCAGAAGTGTCTCAGGCCTCTGCCTGGTCATGATAGGGGCAGCTTCCTATTCTTGATGAGGCTGGGGGCTGGATTTGTATTTAAACAGACAATAATCACCTAAGGAGAAGTGGCATCAGACATAATTTGATGAGTGAAAGATTAAATGCAGCATGGAGTACCCATAGGCCTTCTCCTTTCTATGAGACTTACCTTTGCCTCAGAAGTCCTCAGAAGCTTCATCACCTCCCCTTCTCGGGCATAATCCAAGGGTGTGTGTCCCATTTCATTCCTCTGCAGGGGGTTGGCTCCTGGCAGGAAGAGAAGTAGTCAAAGGCTCTATCAGTGGTCATCAATGTGGCCTCAGCCTTCCCTCAGAAGTGACCTGGGCCCTGATTTCAGAGCAAGGCATTCCCATGGAAAGAGGGAGCAACAAAACCCTAAGAGATTGCAGAATGGTGTGAAAAACATGTTAAGCTACTCTGAGAGGGCAGTCCTTAGTTCTTTCTGACACAGAGGTCAGGGTATTGGGGTTCCTACACTTACACATACACATGTGCAAATACGTACTACCCACACTACTACATACACAAAGTTATGTTATATACACACAGGTGTGTTATACAGACATGAGTACACACACATATAACAAATACACACAGCTGAACATGCTAACAAATACCAAATAAAATACCGAATACATAGATTAATATATCCTACCACCAAAGCATTAGTTATTAAAATGCCTATATTATCAAGCTTACTTGCATAGAGGTGAATATTCATTTATAAAATCACATAAAAGAGTTCCTTTCTAAAACACAGAATATCCAAAAAAAAAAAAAAAGGTAAAACAGCCCCCTTTTTTCTGCTCTCTGGTCCTCTGTCTCTCCTTTAATGCTCTCTTATCTCTGGTATTTCCTGCTTTCAGAGTTAGCTGAGTGCTCTGGAAGGGAGTGAGCATCACCAGGAGCCTGGCTTTGGCAGCCCCAAGGTCTGATGCCCTTACCAATGATACCTGTTGTTAAGTGTGAGCATGTGGGCAGGTGTTTCTTCCAATCATTAATACCTGTGATTTGAGAACAAAGAACTTGAAATATGATAAAAGGAAGGGGCTTGCCAGGCCATACATCTACCTTCTTTTTAAGTTCTGGCAGCTCACAAGCCTGTATAAAGTGTCTACTTGGTGCAATGTCTTGGCAGATATGGAGGAAAGGCTCCTCTGATCTCCACATTGTCAGAATCTCCTTCCCGAAGCCCAGGTCTGAACATCTCATTGTCCTCTTCAAAAACTGTCCATTCAATTTGGCAAACCTTGAATTTGTAGGGCTTGAGACACAGAGGAATCAGGTCCGGCCTGGTCCCCAAGGCACTTCTCTCAAAGCAGGGAGATTGAAACATAAGAAAGCTGTGCCTTGAACACAGTTCATGCTCAAGAATTACATATTAAACAGAATATTCCTAGACCTTCTTTCTTGCTAAAGAAGTACTGTCTAGAAGTAAAGAAGGGTTAAGACTCAGTCCCTGCCATAAAAGTATAGTGGGCTGGCTGCGAACACTAAATTTGCAGGCAAATGCACACAGCATGGGGCCTGGCTCAAGGTGGATGGCTGGCTACTGTTTGATGCTGGACTATAAAAGTCAGCATTTCTCAATCCTAGGCTGTGGAAACATTTGTTCCATGATATAAAACTATTCCTACTGAAGCTCTTGGCTACTTAAAGGTCTATAAATTTATCAACAATTGTAAGGATTTATTAAGCATTTAAATGTGGCTGTCTGCCTGGGCTGCAGAGGAATAGGTGTGGGAGGAGGAGGGAGTGGGACAGAGAGTAAGAAGTATGATCCAGACCAAGGACACTTAATATCAGTGAGAAAAATTATACATGATCCTATTTTCTAATAGGAATTTGAAATATTTATATTCTTTTTTTATTGATATATAATTCACATACCATAAAATTCAAAAATTGTAAAGTGTATTATTCAGTGGTTTTGTTTTTTTAAGATTTTATTTATTAATTTGAGAGAGAGAGAGAGAGAGAGAGAGAGAGAAAGTGCATATAAGCAGTGGGGAGAGGCAGAGGGAGAAGCAGAGTCCTGGTTGAGCAGGGAGCCCAATGCGGCACTTGGTCCCAGGATGCAGATGCTCAACTGACTGAGCCACCCAGGTGTCCAATTCAGTGATTTTAAATATACTTACAGGGTTGTACAACTGTCACCACTGATTCGAGATCATTTTCATAATCTCAAAAAGAAATCCCATAACCATTATCACAGACACCCCCCATCCCCCCAACCCCAACAACCATTAGTCTACTTTCTGTTCCTATAGATTGCCTATACCTGACATTTCATGTAAATGGAAACATACAATGTATGGTCTTTCCTGTCTGTCTGCTTTCATTTAGCATGTTCTCAAGGTTCATCGATGTTGTAGTAGGTGTCATTCATGCTGCCACATGAAAGCAGGAAAGCAGCAGTTCTTTTCATGGATGAATAAAGCTCCATTCTGTGGACAGGCCACATTTTGTTTAGCCATTCCTCAGTGGATGGACATTTGGGTTATTTCTCCCTTTGGCTACTGTGAATAATGCTGCTATGAATGTGTGTGTACAAGTCTTTGCATAGATGTGTTTTCAAGTCTCTTGGCTATAAATCTAGGAGTGGTGATAAAAGCGGCTGCTAGTATTTACTGAGCACTGGCTATGTGCCAGACACTGTGCTCTGTTCTTCATGTACACTGTATCACTTAATCCTTGCAACCACTGTTAAGAGGTAGGAATTAAAATCCCCATGCTACAGACATGAAAACTGGGGCCCAGGAAAATGAAATAACTAGCCCAAGGTCACAAAGCTAATTATCTGCTTGGACCAGGAGTCAAACCCTTCGTTAGATTTTCTCAACTCCAATTCTCCACACTTCCACATGGCAGCCATGATATACCCCTGCTGAAATTTCCTTCCCGGGCTTTTCACCACTTACAGGATAAAGTGCCACCTCCCTGGTAAGGAGGGTGTCTGTGCTCTTCCTAACTAGTAGGCAAGTCCTTAAAGGCTCCGTTGCAACCTCATTTTTTCAATTCTATTGGCAGTGACTGGATGTTTTGTATCTGCAGGGCTCTGTATGCAGGATGATGGGAGACTGGCAAAGCCAAGGAATAGTCTTCTATTTTTATTTCTTGACCACTCTGTAGCAACTGATACCTTGGCTACTCTTTGCTTTGAGTTTTATAAAAATAAAACTCAGGTTATAAAAATGGTTTTATAACCATTTTTTCAGGTTTTCCTCACACCCCTATGACGATGTTTTGTGCAGACTCCACTTCCTGTCTTTAAGATCTGGTATTACCTAGGGTTGGTGTCAAGGCACAATTCCAGCTTTCCAGAAGCTAATGGGGATGAGTTGATCAAACAACTACAACTCAGGCCAAATGTGTCACTGTGCGGAAGGAGGAACAGACAGTACTGTGGGGTGCAGGAAGGAGCGGAGTGCTAAGGGGCTTGTTCACTGGTCTGGCCTTACCAGCCCTCACTGTTGGTGCTCAACAGTGAGGGGCTTACAAGGGCTGCGGCCAGTGGCAGATGGCACCCTCCCCTCCCCCCAAGTTCCTAGATAGTGGCTAGGGTTGAAAAAGAGCTACAGTTCAGCAGTGCAAAGGCCTTTCTTAGGCAGCCTCAAGGGGAACGAACTCTGTTGCTAGATATGAATTGGAATAAAAGGTGGATCTATAAGGAGAGATCTATAGAAGGTAAAGAGGAGCAACAAGGAAAAGAGAAATGGAAGAGAAGGGGAAGGCAGAGAGGAGGGAAGGTCAGAGAGGAAGATAGTGGGAGAAAGAACCAAGGGTGAGATTAGCTGCGTCAAACAAGTGCTGTCAGTGATCTATATTTGCTTACAGAATGAAAAATGTGTGCCATAAACATTGGCCACTGAGTAATTTCTAGTAGGAGTCGTGTCACTTCTCATAAAGGATGGGATGGGGACAGGTAAGACATCTGTGCACCTGTGCCAGCCAGCATAGGGATGCTTTTTAGCGGTGTCCCGGCCCACCTCTAGCTCAGGAAGCTCTTAGTCAGTCCCCACCCCAGCCACTCCTGAGGGGGGAAGCCAGCTGGTTTCCCCAAGGTTCTGGAGCCTCGGGGCAGCACTTCTGCTCTCACTTTAGGAAGGCTGAGGTGGGGGCACCATGGGAAATGTCCATCTAATATCAGTCCTCCAGCCCCCACCCCCCCGCAACACACACCCTTGCTCTGATGCTGACTTGACTAATTGCTGTAATAATTGATAGAACCTGACTTCTACAACTGATCGATTTCACCTCCACGACCAACGGCCACAAACCATTATACTCCAATAAATAACCACACTGGGTCTCACCCCCCTGCCCTCTCCAGGGGCATCAGGATGGCCCGTGCCCTGGCCTGACCTCCCCTTGTCTCCCACCCAGGGCCCCTCTGGGCCCCTTCGGGCCGAGCAGCTGTTCTAGAGGGTCAGGCCTCTGGGAGCAAGTGACAGGGCCGAATGGAGGTGGGGAGTGCTAATCGCAGGCCATCCGTCACCTCCCACTGGCTGTCTGGGGCTGGGGCCAACACCTGGAGCACCCCAGGCAGTATAGTGCAGGACCCCTCCTCTCCTCTCCATGCTCCAGATTAGTGTGTCCCAGCTTATAATATTTGATAAATAGCAGACTGGCTTCCTGGCAGCACTGCTGCGGCTGTGCCTGCCCGCTACAGCTGTGGAAGGTCACTCATTGGGGAAATATGTTTCTGTCAGTGGTATTGAAAAAAGTTTAGTGGAGTGACAGGCCTCAATTTTTCAAATTTTATTAACTCCATCCTCTTAACCATTTGTCTTGAATTCCTTCAGATTCTGGGGGATCTGTCAATAGGGCTTGGGTCAGGAAAGTAAGGTGTGTGTGTGTGGGGGGGGGCGTGCTATGGGCTGGTTCTGGCTGGTACCAGTGGCTGGCGTGGGTCTCATCATCTAAAGCAGTGGAAGTGGTGTTGGTAGGACAGGAGGCTGGTCTGCTAGGACCTAGGGAACCCACTGCTCTTCTCTGGCATAGTGCCTGCCTTTGGTTTGACACAGTCATAGATTTTCTGAGTGGAAAAACACCTTAATGGTGAGCTCTTCCAATTCCCTAAGAAGAGACTCCCCTCTACTACATCAAAAACAGGTGGTCACCCTTGTCCCTCTGAATGTGCCCAGAACCTAGCCCTAAGCTCATGGCTCTCCAAGAGGTTCCCCCACCCCCACCCCACTAAACCGAGGGTAGAACTTGGTTTCATATGAGGTCCAGCCTCTCCCCCCAACCCCACTCCCACCCTGGTCTTCCTGCAAACACTTGTTCATCGTCAAAGACCTAGTCCAAGCTTCTCCAAGAAGGTTTCTCTCCCGTCCCAGGTTTGGTACCATCGTTTGTGCACCCACAGGCCCTTCTGCTCCTACCTTTCTGATCATCCCACATGAAAACTGTCTGTCTGCATCCAAGACTGAGAGCTCTTAGAAGTCGGGGACCATGTCTAATTCACTGCTATATCCTTGCTACCCAGCACAGGGCCTGGCAGAGAACAGGTTTCAATAATATATATCAAATGAACGGACTTCTTTCTGGGGACTGTCTTCTGAGGCCACACAAAACATGGCTGCTCTTCCTGCTTCAGAAGAGCCCTCTGACAGCAAGTGTGTGATCATGTCCCTGGTCCTGTAGGCCAAAGCTCCTAGTCTCTTTTCTGGTCCCAGACACCTCTCTGAAAAATTAGATCAAGTTAGGCCCCAACACCCTCTTGGCTCTGGGCAGGAAGTGGGGAGGAAGTGGTTGGATAGACTGGCTCACTTGCCCTTCCCTGGGAGAGGGCTGAAATTAGGGTGGAAGGGGAGGCCTGTTACTCCCTCTTCCCTTCTCACTACCCAATCTGGCCCTCTACTTACCTCTGTGAATATCAAAGAAGATAATGCTAGTTTAAGAGGGCTTTAAAAAACACAACAGTAACTGCCCTATACAAATGTGTTAAGCTGTATTATCAATAATATTGACATGCTCATATACTCCCCACTGCCCCTTGCAGTTCTTTTAGCTATACTGGCCTTCTAGTGATCTAGGTCTACCACCACTGACTTTCCATGACTCATCCCTTCCCCTACATGTAGGTGGCTCCCAGCCCTCTAAAAGAACACTGAGGGGACACCTGGGTGGCTCAATGGTTGAGTGTCTGCCTTTGGCTCAGGTTGTGATCCTGGGGTCCTGGGATCAAGTCCCACATTGGGCTCACTGCAGGAAGCCTGCTTCTCCCTCTGCCTATGTCTCTGTCTCTCTCTCATGAATAAATAAATAAAATCTTAAAAAAAAGAAAAAAGAAAAAAGAGCACTGGGTGGGGGAGCTTGCAGGAGTGGGAGTTACCATTTCCTGGTAGTGTGATCCAGGACACCTGCTTCACTTCTCTGGTGGTAACTGATTGCTGTCCTTGCCAACCTCTAGAGGTTTTGTCTGGACTGAGTAAAATTAAAAGCTTGAAAATGGGGGAAAAAAAAGACCATACAATGTTCTCTGTAATAATGTCCATATTCACTCTTCCTTCTATTTTTACTGATAGCTCCTTTACCACCTTCATCTATTTCACTATTTCAACAGTCTGTTTACTATCTCCAATTAGAAGTTTTTTGTTGAATAGAAGGAATATTTTCCCCATAATCAGAGATGTCTGTCAGTGTGCAGCAATCTATTCTTTCTGGTTTTGAGAGTTTCCTACCAAGGAAGCATTCCTAGAAATACAGAATGATCACATGAGAGAAGCTACACACCTTCCCTGTCTTCACACTGTTGTTTGGGCCACTCTTCACCTCTGAAACCCCATTCCTTATCTCCCTGACCATCTAGATCCTACCCTTCCTTTAAGGTCCCTCCCTCTGGGAAGCCTTTACCACCCTCTTGCTCTCAATGCTCTTCATCTGTCCATGGGCTTCTGTTGTCTTCCCAACACCCTCCCTTTCCTGGGGGCCCCATCCCTGTTTAGTCATCACAGCTAGTATGTATGTAGCTCCTCAGGTCACAGACAAACCAGTTCTCCTCTATTCCCTGAGACTGAAGGTGAGAGATAAGAGACCTGTCCAGTATGCTGTAGGAGGCTGAGTGGAACCAGGAAGAGCCCCAGTTACGACATCTTGTCCTGAGCCATTTCCATAAACCACTGAGCATTCTCAAGATATGTACACACACATACCTGCGCACCTCTAGATATGCCACCCTGGTAACCAACAACCTTTACTCAGCACTCACTACATGCCATACCCTGTGCTGACTCCTTCCATGTATTTCAGGTTTTTTTTGTTTTTTTTTTTTAACATTCAGCCACACACACACACACACACAGGCAGGAGAAGCAGGCTCCCTACAGGGAGCCTGATGTGGAACTCAATCCCAGGACCCCAGGATCACAACCTGAGCTGAAGGCAGAAGTTCAACCACTGAGCCACCAAGGTGTCCCTCCATGTATTTCATTTTAAAGATTTATTTATTTATTCATGAGAGACACAGACTGAGAGAGAGAGGTAGAGACACAGGCAGAGGGAGAAGCAGGCTCCTTGCAGGGAGCCTGATGTGGAACTTGATCCGAGATCCCAGGATCATCACCTGAGCCGAAGGCAGGTGTCCAACTGCTGAGCCACCCAGGTGTCCCCATGTATTTCATTCTTTTTTTTTTTTTCATGTATTTCATTCTTAACAACAATTTGAAGAAAGCAGAAAAGGTATCGTTTCCCATTTTCCAGATGATTTAACAGAGTCTGGCAGAAGAGCAGGATGAAAAGAGATAAGCTAACATTTTTTGGGTATAAGCCTTTGTACACAGTGTCTGAATTATTCATCATACAAAGACTCAGAGAAAACAGGCTCAGAGAGTTGAAATAATTTGCCCAAGGTCACCCAGCAGACAAAGAGTAGAGCTGGAATTTAAAGCAGAGATTTATTATGTGATTTTCTCTTTTGTATGTGTTTCCAATTTTACATAATCAGTTTTTTTGTTATTGTTTTTTAAAGAAGCCAGGTCTGGTTTTCCACCACATAGTGCTACCCTCCAAAGTTCTGATGACTAAAAACAGGAAAAAAAACATCTCTCTTCTTTCCTTCTAGTGTGCTGAGATGCTCCCAAACCAAAATATGGGGGGGGGGGGGGGGGCGGGTTTACAGGTAGGTTTCAGACAGACAGCGCTTTGTAGAAAGGGTATAAAATGGGGTTCCTTTTCCTCTCATTTAGGGCTTTCCCATATGAGGACCAGAGGAGTAGTAACCCACATTAAATGATAAATGACATCCTAGAAGGTCATCTACAAGTCCTAACTCCTCAATGGACACAGTTGGTTGGGATCCTTTGCCTTTAGTGAGGGAGATATCTAGAGTTCAGGGAACAGAGACTTACTGCCTCATGACTGGATCCAGCCATTCCATTAAAACCTACTGAGCACTGATGCTGGGGACACAGTAGAATCAGATCAGTTCTTGCCTTTGGGCAGAATCCAGACTGATGGGAGACAGACAGGGAGACAAAAAGTAATGATGCAGTGTGGTGGAGGCAGATAAGGAGATGAGGATGATGACTCCCTTTCCCCCACTACAAGGGTGTAGCTGCGGGAAATGGGAAACCACAGCATAGAAGAAGCAGCAGTAGAAGAGCAGAGATGTTGCACTGAGAAAGCACTAAGGGGAAAAAAGACTGGAGAAGCCTGGGGAAGGGAAGGTTGGAGCCCAAGATGGTCATGGAGATTGTGAGTGGGAGACTGAGAGTTAGACCCGGGCCTTCCAGTCCAAGGCTCTTTCCACCTGTCAGTCTTGGAACCTACCCCTAAGCTTTCAATTTCAACTAACCAGAAAGAACTGGAACATATGGAGCTGTCACTATTCTCTTTGGTAGCAAACCCCCCTTTTCCCACCACTTAGACCCTCTATTCTGCAAAGCCCAGCTCCATTTCCCCTGCCCAGAAACTTTCCCAGACCACTCTAGCCTATGTGGACCACTTTTCCCTTTGATCCCCTAGAGCACTTAACTGATCACACACTTTTCACACACATTATATCTCGTCTCCAGAATCAGATGTATTACTAAAGGGATGCCCTGTGAATGCCTAGAAACGGAAGTGGTAATGATTGCCAGTCAATGAGGATAGGGTCGCAGAAACCAAGTCATGCCAGACTAACCTCATTTCCTTTCTTCATCAGGATTATCTGTTTGCTCAATCAAGTACAGTCAGGGCAAATGTGGACTTCACCAAACATTTGAGGGATATCTCAGGACAACCTAAGGACATGATGGAGAATTGTGGCTGGGTGCTAGTATAGCATGGAAGGTTACTGGTGAGTGGTGGACTAACCAGATCCAAGGGGAATGGCATGACTAATAGATCATAGGTGACCTGGAAGGAAGTTCTGAGCGGCAGCAAATAGGCTTGGTCTTGTTTAGTATGTTTATCCTCAACACAGATATCTTAGGGATGGTCTGTTTATAAAATCTGCAGGCATCAGATTAGGGTGGGAAGAGCCAGATACACCCAGTGAAAAGAGCTGAAACAATGAGATGAAAAGTAATGGAGATAGGGGCAGCCTGGGTGGCTCAGCGGTTTAGCGGTTTAGAGCCGCCTTCAGCCCAGGGTGTGATCCTGGAGACCCAGGATCAAGTGCCACATCGGGTTCCCTGTATGGAACCTACTTCTCCCTCTGTGTCTCTGCCTCTCTCTCTCTGTCTCTCTCATGAATAAATAAATAAATAAAATCTTTAAAAAAAAGTAATGGCGATAAATGGGAAGTCATGGGTTTTCAAAGACAAAGTAGAGATGGTTCTGGGGAGTGTGATCAAAATAGGAAAGAGTTGGGCGCCTAGCTGGCTCAACACGTGACTCTTGACCTCTAGGTTGTGAGTTCAAGCCTCACATCAGGTGTAGAGATTACTAAAAAAAATAAATAAACAAAAAAAAATAGGAAAGGGTTGGGAAGCCACATGAGCATAATGAGTTAAAGAACGGGAGGCTCAGGTTAGAGAAAAGATAGTTCAGAAGAACATATGTGCATCTTTAGGTACTGGAAGGGCCAGCAGTAGAACAGGGATTAGATTCATTCTACATAAACCCCATGGTAAAATTAAGACCCTTGGAAGATTTTTGTTGAATAAGGGAAATTTCTAACCAGCACCCAAAGATAGATTCTGAGCAGTCTCAGGAACAAATGAGTTCTCCAGCCCTGGAAGTGTTTAAACACTGAGTGGATGACCATTTGGTAGGTCTACTACTTATGCCTCACCTTTCGGAGGTTTCTTTTAAGACTAATTGTTAATTTGTGTTTATTCATTCAGAGATACTTTCTGAGAACCTTTTATGTGTCTGGCATCAAGCTAGGTGTTAGGCATACAAAGGTGAATAAGACGACACTGTCTCAGCTTCTACAGAGCTCCTAGTCCTACTAGGAGAAGACAGCTAAGTTTATTTCAAGAGTATCTTGTGCCTTGATTACAGGCCTCAGCACAGGGTAGGCTGGCTTTAGCTTAGATTAAACCAAAGAGATCCTGTGGAAATTCAAACACAGATTTGATTACTAAAGGCCATAGCTTAATCAAGCCAAATCACTTGCTTAAACCAACTACTGGCTGTGGGAACAGAAGTGTACAGTGAAACACAATTCATGAATTTTTGTACATGATATTTTTCTCTTAGAGTCTGAGATCTGGTCTTTGGCTGGGACTTGTTTATGTACCTACAGATTGTCTTACAAGTGGCTGTGATGTCAGGGTGAAGTGATTTAGCCAGCAGGGCTACCCAACTCTCCATTTCTTACCCACCCTATGGGGACTGCTTCAGCACAGACATAAACATGCTCCTGCCGTTACCTTATTGCACTCGTCACATGGGGAGGCTAGAAGGCTTGATTCAGGGATATGATTGGATTTTAAATCCCAGTCTCACAGGATTTTAATTACTGGTCTGGGGCAGCAGGGATAGGCGCTGGCTGCCTTTGGATGGAGGAGGTCGATACGCCACTCCACAACATATTGAGCCACAATGCCTGCAGACTCTATTGCTCTATTTAATCATCTTTTGCAAAATTTACAGTGGAACAGGAGGGATCAATACAGAATTTATCACATTCTCTTGTAAATATGAGCCAGGAAAGAGTTCTAGGCAGTTTGTTACTGAGTGGGAGGGAACATGTCTGTGTACAGCTGGGTATTAGGAGAGGAGACAAAATCCATACTTCTTGGCATAAGCTACAGACGCTCAGCCAGACCCTCTTAAGCCTGAAAGCAAGTTCAAAGGGAATAACATGGATTCATTCATTCATTCATTCATTCAATCAACCAACATTCCAGAATACCTATTTCATATGCCAGACCCTGTAAAGGCTCTGGCATACAGACTCGTAATTCTGCTCCTGAGAGCATACACAGAGATATATCACAATGGCTGTGCTACTTATACTTACTAGTAAGCGGTGGAACTTGTACAAGTTACTTAACAGTGCCTTTGTTTGTAGATATGGAAGATACAGTTAATAAGAGTATCAAATTCACAGTTATTTTAATTATTAAAAGAGATAAAAGCCTTAGTACAGAACTCAGTACACAGAAAGAACTCAATAAATGCTAGCTATTGTTACAACAATTACCATTAATAGGCATTCTTTCTTACAATGCATCTCACCATCATTTATTGCAGAGATGGGGTCTATTGCAGAGATGGGGTATTGTACAGGAAGCCAGCCACCCCCATCTCTTTAGCAGACAGAAGGGAGACTGGGGTGGCCTTCCACAGGTCAGACATTTGGCCAGGACTCCTGGCAGCACAATGGGGCAGGGGGTAGAGGGTGTATGAGGAAGAGATACATGTTGAAGCTCTGTTTTTTAAAGCTTCGATTGTAATCTTTGAAACAATAAAATAGCCTCCTAAAATTGCTGTGGGGGAATAGACTGAGAAGTGATATACTTTATGTGGGCAAGCCAGGGAAAGTTATACAGAAGAGAGATAGAGTTGGTTCTTAAAGACTAAATAGGAGTCTATAGGTAGAGAAGCAGGGAAAGGGCATCCCAGGCAAAGAAAATAGATGTGTAAAGGTTTGGAGGCAGCAAAGATTCTAGGCTACGGAGGTAGAACTTGAATGGGCCTGTGGTAGTAATAGTTCCTGTCTCCCCAGACCAGCCTGGCTGCAGGGGACCCTGGAAGGCCGACCAAGCTCTGGCCCTAATCCCGAAGCAAACCATCATCCCCAGGCCTCTTGGAGATAGGGTGGCAAAAGATTCATGGGGCACTGCAGGAAGACTTGTAGGCAGGTTAAACATCTGGGGTTATCTTCCAGGCATGGGGAATTGCTGAAGGTTTTCAAACAGAGGAATGCTAGGGTTTGCAGGGTAGAGGCTGGTTTGAAGAGGAACCTGGAGGTAGGGAGACCAACAAGAAGACTCTTATGGTAGGCCAAGTGAGAGTGATAAAGTCTAAACTAGGGTAGTGAGGACAGAGGAGAGAAGATGGACTTGAGAGAAAATTCTCAGACAGGGCTTGTTGGGAAGTGTAAATAAAGTCATCAGATTTACTTATACTACTTTGTTGTTT
This sequence comes from Canis aureus, assembly GCF_053574225.1. Taxonomy (NCBI): domain Eukaryota; kingdom Metazoa; phylum Chordata; class Mammalia; order Carnivora; family Canidae; genus Canis; species Canis aureus. Next base: position 25,791,315 of record NC_135633.1, read on the forward strand.
GGTGACCAGTAGTTGATGCTGCCCGTCACCAAAGAGGGACTATGGAAGAGTCTGAGGGGGGTTGGGTTTGGATACATTGAATATGAGATGTCTACAGAATATTAAGCATCAGCAGAGCTACTGGAGATATGAAAATGCCTGGCTTGTTGTAAGGCAAATACGTAGGCCAGTCTGGTTAGAAAAGAAGTGTTACAATTGCATGGATATAAATGTTCAAACAGAATTCATATACAGAGTTAGGTGGGAAAAAGGGCAAAAGCAAAAGCTCCTGCCAAGGATTTCTGCTCAATGCAACCTAAGGTAGGGGTTTTCTAGAGAAGAGATAATGTTTCTGGGTAGCATGTGACACAGGCACTGGAAGTATGAGGATCTTCAGCTCATTTTCATTTTGGGCAAGTTTCCTGGAAGTTGTGGGCTCTCAGGAGGCCAGCCTCACTTCTCTCTACCCACAAACCAGCACAGACTACCCCCAGAGGTGATAGCAGGCTCTGTGCCCAGAAAGCAGCTGGGAGCAACTGTCATGGGAGGAAATGACTCTGGATAAAGCAGAGTTCAAAGTGCACATAATAAGAGCCTGGGTCCCTGGGCTTCTGCATTCCCCTCATCCCCTCCCACAAATGACAGCTGAGACCAAAGCAGCCAAGCCTGGGGTCTGGGCTGAATTTAGCAGTCATAATTATACTGCTGACGTCTGGGGCAGAGCCACAGTCTCTGCAGAAGGCAGCAGCTTTTGTTCATGCACTAAAAACACATCATCTTCAAACATGCTAATCGCATGTCTGCTTCTGTCTAACAATGAAGGGAGGCTGAGGAGAGGGCACACAATGCCCACACATCTGGCTAATTCAGTTATAAGGCCAATCAATCTTGATGGGTTGTCCATAAAACATCAACTACCCCAAAGGACTGACCTGACCAGATGTTTAAGCTTTTGCTGACCAATCCCAGCCTAATGTCCATAGCAGAGAAGAGGGGTTATCAAGAGATGGCTTATGCTGCAACTCACATGTTTATTCCCAAAGCTAAGTAAAGCCTTCTGCTTGGATGAGAGCTATCAGTACATTAAAGTGGTGGCTGAGCCAGGCTTACTGAAATGAAGTTTAACTGACCTTGAACAACACAGGTTTGAAATGTGCAGGTCACTTACACATGGATTTATTTTGATAAGTACAGTAGTACTATGAATGTGTTTTCTCCTCCTTATGATTTTTAAAATGACATTTTTGCTCTAGCTTATATTATTGCAGTAATACAGTATATAACACCTATAATATACGAAATGTGTGTTAATCAACTGTTTATGTTATTGGTCATTCTTCTGATCAACAGCAAGCTATTAGTAATTAAGTTTTGGGAGAGTCAAAAGTTACAAGCAGATTTGCACTTGCATGGAGCCCTTAACCACTGCATTGTTCAAGGGCCAACTGTACACTCAGATACACAGGGAAGATACACCTTCAGGAAGGCAGGAGGCCTTCTTTACAGGTGGCATTGAGAACACTTGCAAAAACAGAACCCAGTGAAATATTTTTGCTAATTGTACTTCCCAGTAGGGAGAGAATCAGGAGTGTGGGGGTGAGTATCTTTATGATATTAAATGCTACAGGCTCCAGTCCTGGGCTCAGGAACCATTCATCTGCTGATGTCTGCTTTTCAACCCATCAAGGCTGAAGGAATTGCTCATCTCCCTCATAAAATTGTGGCCTTTTTTTTTTTTTAAAATCAGAAGTCACTGCCAACAAGGACTCTCTCAGTTTATGCTCCTTCCTTTATGGCCAACCCCAGTCACCAGGCAACAGCCACCAAAAATAAAAGTGGAAGGGCAGTGGGGAGATTAGGAGGAAGGAGAGGGCAGGGAATAGATTTGCAGTCTATACCAAGAGGAACATTTTTGACTCAGAGCTTCCAGCTGGTGCTAATGATTCCATTTCCCTCAAGAGGACTTTTCTCTAATTAATTCTAAGGACTTCACCAAGATTATTTCAGTTGAGGCTACATGACAAACCAGAAAGATGGACTTCGGAAAAGAAACTTTTCAGAATGTGGTAATAGAGAATCACATATTTAAAATGAGGTCCTTGTTGAGACTGTGGCTAGAATAGTAGCTGGCACACAGTAGGAGCTTAATATTTACTAACTGAATAATTACACTCTAGTTATGATGCAGTTGGGCTACATCCTTCAATTTCTATTTGTCAGGAAAGGCATCCTATAATCCAGTCCCTGCAAATAATGCTAGACAAAATCACAGAGATCAGGAGAATCTTCTCTTAGCCTAAATGAACAGGGATGAAGCAGTGTTGGAAGACAGAGGTATGGACCTCATCACAGCCAACAACTCTTTTTTCTTCCTCATGGTTATAGTAACCAATGCTGCTGACCAATCCTGCAATTCTTTCAACCTTAATTTTCATGATACATAATACCCATGACTTTATCTGCCTATGGAGGTTCCTGTTCACTCTTTTGTTCCAAGTTACAGGTGACACCTGAGGTTAAGTCCTCAGTTCATGATCCTTTCTCTGTAGGCACTCTCATTTAAGAAACAGTTCCAACTGGCACAGCTTTAACTATCCCAGTAGTTCACAATCCTGGTTGTATATCAGAATTATACAGGAAGTGTTAAAAACATATCAATCTAAGGTGGAAGAAAATATCTGCAATATATATCACAGATAAAGGGCTAACACCCTTAACATATAAAAACAAAGACCAAAAGTCCTATAGAAAAATGGGCAAAAGACATGAATAGACAATTTACAAAAGCAGATATAAAATGGCTCTTAAACATATGAAATGATGTTCAGCTCACTCATAACAGAAGAATCAAACTAAAACTATGCTGAGAGAGGTGGGGCAAGATGGTGGAAGAGTAGGGTCCCTGAGTCACCTGTCCCCACCAAGTTACCTAGATAAATTTCAAATCATCCTGAAAACCTACGAATTCAGCCTGAGATTTAAAGAGAGAACAACTGGAATGCTACAGTGAGAAGAGTTTGCGCTTCTATCAAGTACAACTTGTTTTTGGCCACTCTGCACTGAGCAAAATGACTAGAAGGAAAACCTCACCTCAGAAAGAATCAGAAACAGTCCTCTCTCCCAGAGTTACAAAATTTGGATTACAATTCAATGTCAGAAAGCCAATTCGGAAGCACAATTATAAAGCTACTACTGGTGGCTCTAGAAAAAAGCATAAAGGACTCAAGAGACTTCATGACTGCAGAATTTAGTTCTAATCAGGCAGAAATTAAAAATCAATTAAATGAGATGCAATCCAAACTGGAGGTCCTAACGACGAGGGTTAACAAGGTAGAAGAACGAGGGAGTGACACAGAAGTTGAAGGCAAGGAAGGAAACGGAGGAAAAAAGAGAAAAACAATCAAAAGATCATGAGAATAGGATAAGGGAAATAAATGACAGCCTCAGAAGGAAAAATCTACATTTAATTGGGGTTCCAGAGGGCGCCAAAAGGGACAGAGGTCTAGAAAGTGTATTTGAACAAATCATAGCTGAGAACTTCCCTAACTTGGGAATGGAAACAGGCATTCAGATCCAGGAGATAGAGAGATTCCCTCCTAAAATCAATAAAAACTGCTCAACACCTTGGCATTTAATAGTGAAACTTGCAAATTCCAAAGATAAAGAGAAGATCCTTAAAGCAGCAAGAGACAAGAAATCCCTAACCTTTATGGGGAGAAGCATTAGGATAACAGCAGACTTCTTCACAGAGACCCGGCAGGCCAGAAAGGCCTGGCAGGATATATTCAGGGTCCTAAATGAGAAGAACATGCAGCCAAGAATACTTTATCCAGCAAGGCTCTCATTCAGAATAGGAGAGATAAAGAGCTTCCAAGATAGGCAGAAACTGAAAGAATATGTGACCACCAAACCAGCTCTGCAAGAAATATTAAGAGGGACTGTGTAAAAGAAAGAGGAAGTCCAAAGAAACAATCCACAAAAACAGGGACTAAACAGGTATCATAATGACACTAAATTCATATCTTTCAATAGTAACTCTGAACGTGAATGGGCTTAATGACCCCATCAAAAGGTGCAGGGTTTCAGACTGCATAAAAACGCAAGACCCATCTATTTGCTGTCTACAAGAGACTCATCTTAGACATAAGGACACCTACAGCCTGAAAATAGAAGGTTGGAGAACCATTTACCATTCAAATGGTCCTCAAAGAAAGCAGGGGTAGCCATCCTTATATCAGATAAATTAAAGTTTATCCCAAAGACTGTAGTAAGAGATGAAGAGGGACACTATATCATACTTCAAGGATCTATCTAACAAGAGGACCTAACAATCATGAATATTTATGCCCCGAATGTGGGAGCTGCCAAATATATCAATTAATAACCAAAGTTAAGACATATTTAGATAATAATACACTTATACTTGGTGACTTGAATATAGCGCTTTCTACAATTGACAAACTAAAATATGCTGAGATACTATCACGTATCAGATTGGCAAAAACTTAAAAGCTAAACAATACACTCTGTTGGAGAGGTTGTGAGAAAAATAAGTACTTTCATACGTTGCTAACAAGAATGCAAAATGGTACAACTTCTGTGGAGGAGAAATGCACAGTATCAAACTAAAGGACATATGTATCTACCCTTTGACCCAGCAATACCACTTCTAGGGCTTTACTGTAAAGACATACCCCCAACAATCCCAAATAGACATGCAAGAGGTTATTCATTTAGCATTATGAATAACTCAAAAATACTGGAGACCTCAATGTCCAAGCATAGAGTATATAGTACATATACACAATGGAATACTATGCAGCTATAAAAAAGATTAAGAGAGGGATACCTGGGTGGCTCAGCGGTTGAGTGTCTTTGGTTCAGGGCGTGATCCTGGTCCCAGGATCGAGTCCCACATCGGGCTTCCTGCAAGGAGCCTGCTTCTCCCTCTGCCTGTGTTTCTGCCTCTCTTCATGTGTCTCTCATGAATAAATAAAATAAAATCTTAAAAAATAAAAAATGAGAAAGATATCTGGGAACTGATACTGAGTAATTTCTAGGAAATACAGTTATGCAAAAAAAGCAAACTGCAGGAGAGTATATATTGGGTATTATTTTTTGTGTAGGAAAAAAGGGCAAATTTAAAAATACATATAATTTGCTTATACAAGGAAACATAACATAAGGGCTCCCTGAGAGGAGCAGAAAAGGGGAAAAAGGGATACAGGAGAGAGTTTCACTTCTCTGAGTGTATCTTTCTATATAGCTCAAACAACAAAATTAATACAAAAACAGGTAGGGGAGATAAACCCTAAAACTGAAAGTGAATTGAAAAATTAACCCAACTATATTTCACATGAGTAACGCACATACTGAAGGGGAAAAAATACCACCAAGTAATTTATGAATCTAGTATTCGACTATATACTCTTAGCCTTGGATGGAGTAGGTATGAGAACTGCAAGTAAATCCTGATCTGAACTCTGTTTAGTAGGTCTGTTTTCTATAGTGGTATGGGTAAGGCAAGGCTGAAGCCTTCTTAGATGTATCACAGGAGTAAGAAAATGAGCAACTGTATCAGTTTGGAGCTAGCATTCTCCTACAGAAGAAGGGGTGTACAAATAAGAAATGTGTAAAGACAAGGAAGAACCTTGCAGGGATGGACTGGAATGGGAGGTAGTGGCATTCAAGATTTCAAAAATATGTACATACATATGTGTCTATATATGTATATGCACGTGTATGTATCTTGTGATGGATATGTAAGCACATGTGTATATAACAATATATATTTCATGGTCCTATAAACAGAAGGGGTAATAAGCAAACTAGGTACTCAGGTTTCAGTCTCTAATATCATTACTCACTAAAAAGTCTCAGGGCTCCTCAGAGAAATGGCTGATTCCAGGGCAGCAGCAAGGTGGATATAAGACTGAAACATCTTGTAATGCCAGGAAATATGGAAATGCTACAAAAAAAAAAAATTGAGGTATGCCACACTGGCTAAATCTGAGACAATTTTAGCACATTAGCACCAACATAACTAAGAATGGTAATGAGTTACAGAACAATTATAGTATCCATGAGCACATTTTCACAATTAGATAGATATATGGGGGAGAAAGGGTTTTTGTTTACCACAGGATGCCAAGTGCTGAATGGTCAATGTGGAGTAACTGCTGGAGTTGGGAAAGTTATAAAATATTAATTTTGTAACCACTGTGTGAAGACTGGAGTTATCAGGAAAGTTAGGAAAGAGTTATCAATGGAAGAGGAGCAAGATATCTGCATGGTCAAACTGTCTATCTGCAGACTGTTTATTAATTTCAAGGGAAAAAGTAATAAATACAGAGTGGAGAAACGGCAATACTTGGGTTGGTGATGGGGTGGGAGTAAGATCTTTTGCTGCAGACTCCTGGATTTTGTACTGTGTACAAGTATTAACTATTCAAGAATAGGAAGAAAAATAAAACATAAAATATCTCTGAGAGTGTGGCAGGCAGAATAATGGCCCCCCAATGATGTCCACATTCTAATCGTTGGAACCTGTGAAAAAGCTAAATCACTCGGCAAAGAGGAATAAGGTTGTAGATAGAATTAAGGTTGTTAATCAGCTGACTCTGAGAAGGGAAGATTACCCTGGTTACCCAGGTGGATCCAAAGTAATCACAAGAGTCCTTAAAAGTGAAAGAGGGAGGCAGAAGACTCAATGTCAGTGTGAAAAAGGAGAAAGACTAATTGATCACTACCAGCTTGAAGACATGGGGGGGGGGGGGGGGGACTGTGAGACAAGGAATGTGGGCAGCCTCCAGAAGCTGGAAAAGGCAAGAAAACAGATTCTGAGTCTCCAAAAAAGAATGTACTGCTGACATCTTACTTTTAGTCCAGAGAGACCCATTCCAGACTCCTCTCCAGAGCTTTAAGATAATAAACTTGAGTTGTTTTAAGCCACTAAGGTTTTGATAATCTATTTACAGCAGCAATAAGAAGAATACTAAGACAAGTTACGGTGGTTGCCTCTGAGGAGGAGGACCAGGAATGCTCAAGGGAGACCTCTTTTCTACTAAATATCCTCTGGTACCACTTGAAATTTGTATCTTTTACATTTTTTTTTAAATTTTTATTTATTTATGATAGTTACAGAGAGAGAGAGAGGCAGAGACACAGGCAGAGGGAGAAGCAGGCTCCATGCACCGGGAGCCTGACGTGGGATTCGATCCCGGGTCTCCAGGATCGCGCCCTGGGCCAAAGGCAGGCACCAAACCGCTGCGCCACCCAGGGATCCCGTCTTTTACATTTTTTAAAGTAAAAATCACTGTTGGGGCGCCTGGGTAGCTCAGGCGGTTGAGCATCTGACTCTTGGTTTCGGCTCAGGTCATGATCTCAGGGTGCTAAGATGGAGCCTCCCCATCTGTCAGGTTCCATGTTCAGCAGGGAGTCTGCTTGCCCTCTCCTCCCTCTGCCCCTACCCCCGCTCATGTGCATTGCTCATACTCTCTCTCTCGCTCTAAAATAAATTTTAAAAAATAAAATCTTTAAAGTAAAAATCACTGTAGTCACTAAACAGTCACTTCAGGAACTCTATTGATTTCAAAATGGAGTACAAATTCTCTGGCTCATCCCCAAGGCCCTCCACACTCCCTACCCATAATCCAGCAGGTGGTCGGATTCTTCTACATCTCCAACGTGCAAACCTCATTTCTGTTACTGACGCACCTGAAAAGCTTTCCTCCTTCCCTCTGCTTGTTTGAACTACACCTGTCCTTTGAGACTGTCTCCAGTCCCCCTCCTTCCGGAGCTTCCACAATGCCAACACTGATCTTCCCCTCCTTGTTCATTACACTTGTTTATTCTGCCTTTCACATAAGTTTATTTCAAGGTTCTGCACTGTTCTCAGTGTGCTGTGTGTATGAGCCTTTGCACCAAACTAGCAGTCTAGAGGGTGCAGTCTGAAGGAAGAGCCTGTATTTTTTCTTTTTTATTTCCTGTAACACCTAGTGCTCATTTATAAATACACTTACTCAACAAATGTTTACCAAGCACCCACTATGTGCTAAGGATATTACAGGGTATTGGGAATGTAAGCCCTGCAGATGCAGACTCTACCTTCAGGGAACACATTATATAACAAAGGAGAGGTCTATTGATCAAATAGCTATATGACAACATGTGGTTAAGGGTAAAAAAAGAAATTATACAGAACACTTTAAAAGCATGTATCAGAGGAACCAAGAAAAGGGATATTGGTGGTGAGCTGCAGGAAAATAATTAATAGTTGCTGAATTAACTATGAATACTTAGATTTGCAATCAGATAAATCAGAGGGCAATTACTCATTCAGACTCAAAATATTAAAGTAGAGGGGAGCTCTGAAATTGCAGTCCAATTATCTAGTTTTACAGACGGGGAAATGAGGCTCAGTGAGGTGGAGGGACTCCTCAAGGTTGCAAGCAAGGTTGAGTTAGTGCCAGGCCACCTGACCCCCACTCAGCACATTCAACCACACAGGTTCATTACTTCAACGGGAGTTTCTGGAGGATTCCTGACATGGCAAGCTCTTTCCTCTGCCACATTTAAAAGAATTCATTTCCAAAATGATGTTCAGGAAGGAGTCTGTGTATAAACCTACAGAAAGCATCTCTGCTGTGCTCTTTCTGGGACACTGCCAGGCCTCTTTGTAGAGGAAGAGACAGCATGAATACTAGAAGCAAAACTCCTTTAGGGAAGGAAAACTTGGTCCTGAGCAAGCCCCCCAGTCTAACTCTAGGATGGGAACTCTGCGGCTATGCTGCAGGCCCTAACCTTCAGACTGACATTCCTTCTTAAAGGCTGCAGCACAGCCTTTTCTCTGTGCATTCTGTCCACGAGCACTTTCACTGAAGGAGCAAGAATGGGCCAGCAAAGGGCAGATGCCCTTGCCTTAGGAAATGTGAATCCTACTCAGCTCTGCTTCTAGGCACAGTGCAGGTGAAGCAGCACACTGCACAGGGAACAGACCTGGCCCAGCTGATGCTGACCTCTCCTTCACCCAGGGGCGACTTGGCCTCCAGCTGCCACTGTTGGCGGTGATGAGGTCATGCCGGATACCAGCCAGGCTCATCTGAGGACTGCTTGGAGCCGATTAGAGCCTTGATGAAATGCGGGTGCCTGGATGGCAGGCGGTTCTGGAGAGCTTGGGCTCTGGTGGCCAGGCACTCATCTGTAACTCAACCATGCAGTGACTCCTCTATGTCCACAGGATCTCGGATACAGAAATATCTTTCCCTAGGGGTTAGCAAGGACAGTTCTTTACTCTGCACTGGGTAAGGGGCTGACTAGGCCAAGGGCAGAGGAAAGACTCAGGGTCACTGAGGGCCCCCCATTAGCCCTGACCTACCATGAGGACTGCAATTACAGCACCACAGAACCCCTCCATTCCCCACAATGCCCCTGACTGGACTCCTGGGTCCCTTTGGATGACTAGTGTCCAGTGCTCTCCATGAGGCTTTCTCAAGTTAAGCAAGGAGCTGACATCTACACTTCAGGTCTCAACACATTTGCTCAGGGAAGACTTCTCTCACTTCTGAACAGATTAGGTCCCTTCTCATAGTACCCTCTACTCTTCCTTAATAATACTTACCTCAGTGGAAATTAGCTAATAATTTGTTAATTCTTTGCAAAATGTCTATATTCTGCCAGAGTTTAAGCTTCACAAGGATGGGAGTGCCATAAATAGTTGTTAAACTAATAAGAGGAAATCAACAAAAAGACCAGTTTTTAAGAAAAAGTTTTACAGCTGTTTTGAATAGTATTCTTTAAAAAGAAATTTTTTTTGTATTTTTTTATTGAGTTCGATTTGCCAACATATAGCATAACACCTAGTGCTCATCCCGTCAAGTGCCCCCCTCAGTGGCCATCACCCAGTCACCTCATCCCCCCACCCACCTTCCTTTCCACTACCCCTTGTTTGTAAAAAGAAAATTTATACACAACAGAGAAGCTCCTCTTAACCACCAACTTAGCTATGGGGCCAGTCGAGTCCTCCTGGTTTTCTGGCCTGCAACCACTCACCCACACAGGCAATCATTCTTGGTTTTGAGTGGCAAGTAGGATTTTCTTTCTTTCACTTATAACAACTTTACTGAGCTATGATTTATATATCATAAAGTTCATCCATTTAAAGATATAATTCAATGCTTTTAGTTTATTTATAGAGTTGTACAACCATCACCATAACCTAATTTTAGAATATTTTTACCATCCCCAAAAGAAACCTTGTTCCCATTAGCAGTCACTCCCCATCCCTCCCATAGACAACTATTGGCACTGAGAGTTTTTAGCTCTGTATCCAAACAATACGAGGAAACCTTCAGTGTCCAATTATCTGACGTGATTTCTTCATCATACAGATGAGACAAGTAATGCCAGGGATGCCATAAGTCCTACAGGGGTAGATGGTTGCAAGCTGGGTGCCCACATCCTAATGGCAGTGCTCTGATCTCTCTGCTACACAGTGTTACTATGTGTCCCAAATGTTCTATCCCACTGGACTTTAAGCTACTTGAGGGCAGAGGCTATATTCTGCTCATTTGTCTTCCCTTCTTGCCCAGGAGTGCCATCAGAGCAGTGATGTCTCAGGTGTGGTCCATGAACTGGTGCCAGTCCATGAGCCTTGATAAGTACAGTGAGAGTGTCTGGAAACTTTTAAAGTAACTTAGGATAATTTCATATCTGTTGGACCTAATGACAAATTTGGGCCTCCATCTTGTATGTATGCCTTTTTATTTTTTACAATTATGTATTTATTTATTCATGATAGACAAAGAGAGAGAGGCAGAGGGAGAAGCAGACTTCTCATCAGGGAGCCTGATGCAGGACTCAATCCCAGGACCCCAGGATCATGACCTGAGCTGAAGACAGATGCTCAACCACTGAGCCACCCAGGTATCCCTCATATGCCTTTTTAAAATATAATTTTCTAGTAATTTATTGGGTTTTTAAAAAGATTTTATTTATTTATTCACGAGAGACACACACACAGAGAGAGGGGCAGAGACACAGTCAGAGGGAGAAGCAGGCTCCATGCAGGGAGCCTGACGCGGAACTGGATCCCAGGTCTCCAGGATTAGGCCCTGGGCTGAAGGCGGCACTAACCCACTGAGCCACCCGGGCTGCCCTGTTTTTTTTTGTTTTTTTGTTTTTGTTTTTTTTTTGTTATAAAAGTATTGGTTCATGACAGATTGCAAATTCAAACAACAGATCTTTCAGAGGTTGTTTGACAAGTGCTGCTTTAGAGCAACCCATTCTTCACTCTCTTCTGCTTCTCCCTTTCCTTCTTCGACACTTCCTTGACACTCTTGCACTGGCTCTTCTTCTCATGCTCCCACATCTAAAATGTAGGTTCTTTCAGTTGTGTTCTTAGGTCTCTTTGGCTCTGTTAACTTTCTATGGGCAACTCACAGAAGTAGCCAGCTTCTACCACCCTCAAGAGACCAACGGCTCTGAAATTTTCACGCTCAACTTAGATCTTTTCTCTCTTGAGCTTCAGACCCATTTATCCAACTGCCAGCTACACAGCTCTCCAAGAGTGTTCCACAGGTTGCCTGGTTGGTCAACAGCTACTTGTTAATCACCTACCATGTGCCAAATGTGAGGTTTTTTTGTCCTAGGAGCTATGAATATAGCAGTAAAATAAAGAGACAAGGTCTCTATGATCATAAGGCTTACCTTTTAGTGGAGGAGAGAGAGATAATAAACCAACAAACATGATCATTATAGGGACTCTTAAATAGCAGAGAGAAGATAAAAAGAAATCATATGACAGAAAGTGACTGGGGGAGCTATCTTACGAGGGTACTCAGGGAAGACCTCTCTGAGGAGGGGACATTTAAGTCGAGACCTAAATTTCCAAGGGGAAGTCATCCCAATCACTCAGAGAGGTATGTACAGAGGTTCAGTGTGCCTGAGGGACAAGAGTAGGCCAGTGTAACTGGAGAATAGTGAACAAGAGGGAGAGTGGCTAATGATGAAGCAGGCAGGGTGTGGGTTCCATGGGGCCTTATAGGCTCTAGTAAGAAGTAAGAAGGAGTTTGGATTTTTTTTTAGTATCAGTGGCATACCAATGAAAGGTTTTAAATAGAACAAAGACAAGATATATGTTTTATTATTTTTAAAGGTTTTATTTATTTATTTGACAGTAGAGTGAGAGAGCACGAGTAGGGGGAGTGGCAGAGGGGGAGGGAGAAGCAAGCTCCCCATTGAACAGGGAGCTTGATGCGGGGCTCAATCCCAGGACCCTGGGACCATGACCTGAGCCAAAGGCAGATGCTTAACTGACTGAGCTACCCAGGCGCCCAAGATTTATGTTTTAAAAAGATGCCCCTGGTTATTATTTGGAGGATGGATCTGGGGAGACAAGAGTGGAAATCGTGGGACTAGCCAAAAAGCTATGCTAATCATTGTCCTGAACTGGGACTAGAGCTGTGGCAATGGAAATGGCAAAGTAGGAATGGGTTCAAGATGTACTTTAGAGGTACAAGGGACAGGACCTGGGGTGCCTGGGTAGATCAGTGGTTGAGAGTCTGCCTTCGGCTCAGGGCATGATCCTGGGGTTCTGGGATCGAGTCCTGGGTTGGGCTTCCTGTGGGGAGGGTGCTTCTCCCTCTGCCTATCTCTCTATTTCTCTCTCTGTGTCTCTCATGAATAAATAAAATCTTAAACACACACACACACACACATCAAAAACTGACAGGACTTACTGAAGGATCTGATAGGAATATAAGAGAAAAAGAGACTTTAAGGATGGTACCATGATTTAGGGCCTGAAAACTATGTAGATGACGGTATCATTTATTGAGTTGAGGAAGACCTAACAGATGCCAATTTTGGGAGAAAAGCAGATGCATATTGTGGCCTGGCTGACACTGAGACAGAAGGCAAAACAGGAGCTGGGGAAGTGGATTAAGCGGATAGGGATCATTCTTTTTCAGGACTTTTATCATGAAGGGACGGAGAGAAATGAGGTGGCAGCTGGAAAGAGATATGGGGCCCCAGGAAATTTTTAGTTTGCTTTGTTGTTTAAGATGAGTGATGCTAGGGCATGTTTTTATGCTGACTGGAATCAGCCAGCAGAGATGGGGCAAAGTCCTTGAGAAGCAGAGGAAATAGGAGCCTGAGCCCAAATGCAGGGTTGGTCGTAGGAACTACAGAGGAAGTCAGGCAGCATTCAAGTACAGATGGGGATAGGCTAGGGAAAGTGGTGGGAAGATGAGGTAGTTCCCCTCTGACTACAATGTATTTTCTGTAGGAGGTGTGAGGTAGGATCATTGGCTTGGGAGCTGGAGAAGAGGACTGTAGGCATGAGGAGAAAGAAGGTCCAAAAAAGGTGTCTTGCTCCAGAACAAGATAGTGATTTTACTCACAAGTACAGTGGGGTGGATGGCAGTGCTAAGTGAGATTTATGCTTGTAAATGCAAAGTGAGTCCAGTTAGCATGGTTGTGTGATTTTTTTTTCTCCAGCAGTATTCAGCTCTTCAGATACAGACATGGAGTAGAAAGAAATTGGGTTTAAGTACGGTTAGTGTTTCACCAGATGAGTGTAAAAAGGGAGAAAACAGCAAGGGAATCATCAGAACATCAGACCATGGAATCTAAAAGTGGGAGAGAAGGAGGAAATCTTTAAAATAGCACTGGTCATTCCCCTGTATCTCCAATCCTCTATTTCCTATCTCAATGCAGGTACATGCCATCTACTTGGCCCTCCCACCCAGAACCTGGACCTCATCTTGACTCCTCCTTCTCTCTCACAATCTGATCCTACTCCTCACTCTTTCTGGGATCAGTCTTCCCTCCCTTCCTACTGCAAGTGCCTTGGTTTAGGGCTCACCTAGGCAATTACGATATATTTTTTTATTTTTTTAAAAGATTTTATTTATTTATTCATTCATTCATTCGAGACACAGAGAGAGAGAGGCAGTGACACAGGCCGAGGGAGAAGCCAGTTCCCCGCTAGGCACCCGATGTGGGACTTGATCCTGGATCCTGGGATCACGCCCTGGGCCAAAGGCAAACACTCAACTGCTGAGCCACCCAGGTGTCCCAAGACTTTAAATGAAATATTTTTCCTTCCTCCAGTCATGCCCCTTCTTACCCATGTTTTCCTATTTTCTTTAACCTTTCTTTCAAGTATAACACATATATACAGAAAAGTAGAGTACATAAGGGTATAGCTCAAAGAATTCTCAACAAGGTGGATATAGCTGCACAACTGGCATCTAAAGAAAAAGAGTATTATGTATCCCAGAAGCCCCAGTGCCCTCTCCCAGTCACTGCTTGAGGGCAACCACTACCTTGACTTCATACACCACTGGCTAGTTTTGTTTATTTTGGACTCTGCATATACAAATGCAGTCATACAGTAAGTACTCTTTCATGTTTGGCTTATATCCAGGATGTTAGGTTTGTGAGATTCATTCGTGTTGAAAGAGACTGTTTGCTCATTCATTCATTCAATTGATTATTCCATTGTGCGAACATTCTGTAATTTATTTATCCATTCAATTACTGATAAACATTTTTGAAACTCCTATACCATTTTTCACATTAACATAAATCCAATCCTCACCCACCCCCCCCAAGTTGTAATGCTTTCTCACTGGAGTATAAAGTCCAATTTCCTTAGCAGAGCTTGGTACAGGCCTCCATTATTAGCTCCTGCTTTCCATTCTTGCCTTCTGAGCCTTCTATCTGTACCCTATAAATTCAGCTCTTCTGAACTACCTGCAATGTACTGAATAAAGTAAGCTGCTTCATACTCTATGCCTCTGGAGATGCTGTTCCTCTGCCTTTCTCCCTCAGACACCTGATAAACTTGCATTCATCCTGTAAGACTTAGTGCAGACACCATCCCTGACACCATGCTTTCCCTGCCCTCCCCAGGGACCAAAAGGTCTTTTCTCTGTGATCCCTGAGCACCTCCTATACATCTCCATTAATATACCTGATAGCAATTCTTTGTTAGAATCTCTGACTTCCTCTCTGAACTATGAGTTCCTTAAGGGCAAAGACCATGTCTGGATCATCTTTATTTCCCAGGTGCCTAGGGTAGGACCTATGACAGGAGAGGTACTCAGTAAGTGTTTGAAAAATGAATGAAGACTTGCCCAGGGGTTACAAAGGACGCTGGAGCTGGAAGGGGTCCATGGGATCAGCTTCTTCTCTATTTTACTGAGGAGAAGAAAGGATTTGCCTAAAGTAGAAAGGATTTGCTGGTAGCAGAGCCAGAACATCTGATCTTCAGCCCAGTGCTCATTCCCCTTCTTTGTACTGCTGGCAAGAATCAGAGGGTGAAGTTTCCAGAGGACAGCCTGAGGCAAAGCCGACTCCCTCAGCATCTGGCAGTAGAGCCAGATGGACAGACAGTGAAGTGGAACAAGAAATGGAACTCTAAATTTCCAGCCCCAAAAACAAACTAACAGGGTGTTAAAGGGAAGATGTCAGCACTGGAAAGGCTCTTTGCCTTAGGCGGAGACAGTGGGGAATCTGACTCATTTGATGATGGCTGGTTAACTGAGCTGTGCCCCTGGGAGTGAAGGGCAAGGAAGAGCCATGAAAATAGGTAAAAGAAAAGAGGCTAAGGGAAACCCCAGGGAAAGTATTATTAGGTTTCATAAAGGCCAAGTGTTTCTGAGGTGAGGAGCACTGAAAAGGCAGTGATACTGTAACTGCGAAGATGGTTGCAAAGAGGTGGATCCCTGTGTGTGAAGCTCTAAAATACCAGATACAATCTGACACTAAGAACGAGCAGGCCAGGAAACAAGGGTGTCACATCTCAAAACGGAAAATCTACAGTGGCCTTAGAGATTTAACAGTGCATCCAAACATGTACTAAACTATGTACAGAGCACTGGTAAAGGAGGCAGGGGCAAGTAAGACACAGTGTTTGCCCTCAACCTACCTCAATCTAGTAGTGGGGACTGGACCCAAAACCCAAGGAACAGGGACGAGTTTAGAAGGGAGGTGGGGACTGACTGGCAGAAAGACCTGTGTGAGTAAATGCACCTCGGTGGGAACACCAAAGCGACATTACTGTAGAGCCAGATATTCAGGGAACATTGGGGATAAAGTTAAGTGAGGGTCAGACTAGAACAACTCCAAAAGCAGCTTAAGAAGTTAGGATGGGTAGGATTCTTTTTATATTTCGTATATATGTGTATGTGTATGTATTTTAGAGGTTTTATTTTCTTTAAGTAATCTCTATACCCAATGTGGCGCTCCAATCCCAAGATCAAGAATCGTATGCTTTACAGACTGAGCCAGCCATGTGCCCCTAGTTTGTATTTATTTTTTAACAAATAAGCACCGAGTGTTTCTGAAGTTAATAATAATAGGTATTATCTATAAAGTACCTACTTTGTAGAACCTATACATGCCCTAATCCTGACAAAACCATTGAGAGTAGGTGGCATACTCCCATTTCCAGATGGGGAAAGAGAACCTCAGAGCAGTCAGGAGCTTGCCCAGGATCACATGCTATTTGATGGCAGGGCTGGCATTCAGATCCTGACTCCACAGCTCATGCTCTTTCCTTGCCACTTTCTTCAACTGGGTTTCTCCTCTGAACCACATACAGGAAATTATCTGAGGGATGATTTTCTCAGTTCTCCCAAGAATGGTGCATAACTTGTACCATTTTAGATGCCTGGGAGAGAAGTTATTCCTTGTGAACAGTGGACAACTTTAGAGTATTAGGGCTCAATTCTCTGGAGGAACCCTGGTTGAGAAGAGCTGCCATTATTGGAGGTATGTCTTAGGAAGGTAGATCTGGCAGTGGAATCACATCCCTGGGAGGAAAGGCTACAAAAGTCTCTGAGGAGCCCTAGAAATACTGGGAAGTCAGCTCCAGTGGCTTGAGGGAGGTGTCTCCTACCCTCCCTGATTACTCCTTTTCCCAGTCATCTTTGTCTCTCCCTACTATCTCCTTCAAACCTTTTCTTGTACCTGGCAGTCAAGTGTTGAGGTACAGCTTTCTAGTTCATAAGCCAACAACATAGGCAGAAGCAGCACGTTCGTAGAATGAAAACCACAAAGACCTCCACTTCTGTGTGGAGCTCATGAGTAGAAAATTGGTGAATTTGGAACTAAGAATCCATCCACAGAAATATGTCTGGCAAATTCCCATTGTCCTTCCTGATAAGGCTTAAGCATACACATCTTCTACCCCCTCCCCCTAAGCTTTCTGTAACTAACTCCACCTTCCTGCTCACTAGGCAGAGGTAGGTATTTCCTCCTTTATGTCTCCAGAGCTCCTATCCAGTCCCCTGCCAACACCTACCCCGCTGTCACTGCCTGTTTCTGTATCTATCTCCTCTACCACTCTGAGAGTCTCTTGGGATCAGGGTCAATTTGCCTGATCCATCGTAGGATGCCCTGATGTCCATGGTCTCAGAAATGACAACTACCTAGCCCACAGTGACAGTACAGAGCAGAGATTTAAACCCAAGTCTGGGCAGCCTGGGTGGCTCAGTGGTTTAGTGCCGCCTTCAGCCCAGGGCCTGATCCTGAAGAACTGGGATTGAGTCCCACGTCAGGTTCCCTGCATGGAGCTTGCTTCTCCCTCTGCCTGTGTCTCTGCCTCTCTCTCTCTCTCTCTCTCTCTCTCTCTGTGTCTCTCATGAATAAATAAATAAATAAAAATCTTTAAAAAAAAAAAACAACCCAGGTCTGTCAGATTCCCAAACTTGTATTCTTTTTACTACATTACAGGACCTTCTAAAGATGAAGAAATGACCTGTGCTAAGCACCCAGCCCAACACCGCAAGAGTTTAGAAGTGGTGCTATCAAAATGGACCAAGGCACCAAGAGAAGCTTCCTGAGAGAGGGAGGCCTTGAAGGGCCCAAGGATCTAGATGAGAAAAGAGGGAACACGATGGTGTTTTATGCAGGGTGGAGAAGTTGTGGCAGAAAGAGAATTAAGAAGTCTTTAGGCAGAAGCACATGTTTTACATGAGGAGGAAATGAGGATTATAGCTGTCAGGGGGAGAGCTTGACCTCTTTATACAATCATGGTGCCACAACCATGTATTGGGCCTTTTCTAGACATTATCACTAGTCCTCATGTTATCCCTGTGATAATTCCCAGGTATTATCTGACAGACAAGAAAACTGAGGCCTAGAGAGTTATGGCAAAACAGCCAAGGCATTACAGCTTGTTTGTGGGGGAGGTGGCATTCAAACCTAGGTTGGCCTGACTCTGAAGTCTGAGGTGTCCTTTCTACTCCATGCTGCCTCCTAAGGGGTCAGAGAACTTCCCAAATCAACAGACTGATGCTGCTGCCTGACCTACTTCCCAGCTCTCACATGGGGACCCCTGGCCAGAGACAAGAGTGGTTGCCTCCTCTAGCTCTAACCTGCTACAATCGGGGGGCTCTAAAACCCTATGGACTAAGCAATTTCAAACATCAGGGTTCTGTGTGGGCCTCGTGAGTACCAGCTGCCCCTGTGCCTAGGCCTGCCTGGATCTCCCAGAGAGCCTCTCTACATTGCTGCAGCAAAGCCAGTGGCAAATTCAGGCCAAGAAAGCTAGATGGGCAGGAAGGCAGGCCTTCCTGCCTTCCTGAAACCCTTGGGAGGAGGTCAGCTGAGGTCAGAAGACTTTGGAAATGTGACTGGCAATAGCCTCTAGGACAAGGGAGCAGGATCCTGCCTCTCGGTTGGCTGGTCACACACACAGGCAGACCAAGAGAGGTCAAGGGGGAAGGGAGGACAGAAGTTGGCAGGCCTGCAAGCCGTGAGTGACGGCCACTTGTTCAGGTCGGGAAAGGAGAAATAAGTGGGTTAATGGTTTTGGCCCTTGAGGCTGGGAGGCTAGGGCAGGGGGTGTAAATGGATGCTGGGTAAAAAGGCAGGTGGGGGAACTGTTAAGTTGGGGGCTAAGGGCATCTGTTCCAAGTCAATGGGCAGGAACCATGCCCCTGGAACGGCTCAAAGGACCAGCATTGGCCTGGGGGGTGAGGGTGGGGGTACTTCATAAAAGGCCTGTGCATCTTCATTTCAAAGGTGTTCGATCTGTTAGGCTGGGGAGAGGGTCTCTCTTTAGAGTGAATTCCCTGTCTGTTTGGGGGCTGAGGGGAAGCAGGGAATGTAAACCACTGGACAATAGCTGGGAGTACTGACTGATTTTAAAGCTTGGCAGCAAGAAACCCCATGGTGAATGCTCCAATTCTTAGCTGCAAATGTCCTGCCTGAGATCTTTCCAAAGGACAAAGTGAGTAGCATCTTGCCTGGAGATGTTTCCTAAGTCTTTGCTTCTGAGAGTAGTGAGTACTTGCTCTGAAACCATCAATCATCCCAGGCACTGTCACCATATCCACCAGCAGTCCTACACCTCACAGTGTTCATGCTGCAGACCCATGTACACTCTGCTGCCCTGGGGCAGGTCACCCAGGCTGGGGTATGGGCCAGGCCTAAGTTCAAAGCCAATGTGGCTGTGGCTGATAGAAGGTGACAGGATTTCAGGATTACTGGGAAATCCCCCCAACCCAATCATATGACAAGGACTAGAATACAATCAAGGAATGTTAGGCTGTGGAGGCAAGGGCTCTGAGATTGAAAGAACTTTCTCTGAATACTGGATTTTGAAAAAGTAATTAGGTTGCAGAAGACAGGTGGCAGAAATTACAGAGAAGGAAAATCAGTGTATTTTTATAAAAAAAAGGGTATTTTAACCAGTTAAAGAATGAAAACGGACTGGACTCCTGGGGAATAAGTAGAGTTCCCTCAGTTCCTGCCAGGATCCAAGGAAATGCCAGCCTGCCAGCTGTTGGGAGGTTCCTGCCAGGAGGAGGG
This sequence comes from Canis aureus, assembly GCF_053574225.1. Lineage (NCBI taxonomy): Eukaryota > Metazoa > Chordata > Mammalia > Carnivora > Canidae > Canis > Canis aureus. Next base: position 25,811,118 of record NC_135633.1, read on the forward strand.
GGAGCAAGCAATCAGGGTGACTCAGGGTGACTGAGGCTCCTTCCGGCTCCGAGGCTCTATGAAGAATGACCACTGACAAGGAGGACCTTGGCATCCAGGCCCAAAAGAGGGTCCCTAAGCCCTCAAGAAGTGGTAGCAAAGGCATGAACAGGCAGTCATGTGACATACTCAGAAGCCTAGGCATGACAACACCTTGGCAAGATGCATTTCTCCCTATCCCAAGGAGAGGTCAGAATGGGATAAAGGCAAATAGGAGGGAAAAGTGACAGCTTAGGAAGTAACTGGCAGGGTGGCAGGTAACTCTATACCAGATAGGATAAGCCCCACCCGAATCTGAGGATGGCACATACTGCCCCTCCACTTAAACCAATACTCTCCAAAAGAAGGGTATTCAATCAGTGAACAAAGATTTATTGAGTGCTTACTGTATGCTACGTACCATACTAGGTGCTTGGAACAAATCAGCCATGGTTCTGGCTTCTAGGGAGTCAGAGCCATGTTAGGGAGAAGGCTAATGAACACATGAAAATAATTCCAGATTGTGACAAGAGTGACGATGGTAAAGAATAGGGTGCTATGATCCAGTGTAATGGAAGGGACCTAATTTAGACTGAGGTGGGGGATGGGATCAAGGAGGATGTCTCTGAGGCCTGCATTTGTAGAGATTTGAAGGGCCTCTCTCCTTGCTCCACTAGCCCTGCTCTGGAGGTCACAGGGGAGAGGAGAGGACACTTTTGGGGAAAGGCACAATCAAGAAAACTCAGAGCAACTCAGGCATGTGTGGATGGGCGGCATGGTGTGGTACATGACCCACACATAGGCAAAGAACACATTCCAGCCACACAAAGGTAAATCATGCACAGAGCCACACATGCACAGAGCCACTCTCATGAGTTGTAGCCACCCTTGGGGCATTTTCCAGCTTTGGGAGAGTAACAGAGCTCTGGGGAAACTCGATGTTCCAGAGTGGAGAGGGTGCCAAGTACTCTTTCCCTGCCAACCCCAAGCCCCATTCACCTAGGCACTCACCTCCATCAAGCAGCTCCTTGACAGTGCGATAGTCATCGGCGAGGACAGCATAGTGCAGGGCTGTGCAGCCCTTGAAGCTGGCACGATTGTTCAGCCGGTTGTTGAAGTCATCCTCTCGGGTGACCAGGACTGTGGGGACAGCAACACAAACCCTTCCATCAGCACCTAATGCCATGAGCCACCAATCTCACCTTTCTCTCGGTGTTTTATTTCCCTCCCTCAGTCATCCACCTGCTTACTAAACATACAATGCACCTACTATGTGCTGGGCCATCTGTGAGGGGCAAGAGGAGGTAAAACAAGACCAGTTAGTTCATGAATGTTTACTGACATCTATTATGTGTTAGGATTCATTTGGGGACTCCAAAATTAATCAGATATGGACCTTGACTCAACTCGATAAAGAAGGTAAACAAAAACAGACGTTTACAGTACTATTTGAGATAAATGCTATGTTAGAGTTATAACAGGATGATACAGAAAGGCAGAGGGGAGCTTAGCTCAATTTGGACATGAGACCGTATCCCAAAAGATGAGAGTCTTGAAGGGTGAAGAGAAGTTACCCAGGTGAAAGAAGAGGCTGGGGGATATGCTAGGGATGGTAGGTAGGTGGGAAAAACAGGCTGTTCCTAGCAGAACAGTAACATACCTCTCTATTTCAATGATGTTTATAATCTAGTGAGTATTTAATAGTATTTTGTAAAGGACTTTTTTTTAATTTTTAAAAGCCATTAGAAATTTGAAACCTAGAAAAGTACAAAGTAGAAAGGATATCAACAGCTCAGCAACTCAAGAAACTACATTTAATATTTTGGTATATGTCTTTCTCCTCTCTCTCTCTCTCTCTATATATATATATATATAAATATATAAGTATATATATAGATATATAAGTATATAGATATATAAAATATATATACTTATATATCTATATATATACACATATATGTACGTATGTATCTCCTACATACAAATCCTACAAAGCACATATATCTTTCATGCATATTTGTCCTTCAAAATTAGGGCTTACTATATTGCAATTTTATAATCTTTTTTATCTTTAATAATGTATTGTGAACATTTTTTTTTTTTTGAAGGTAAGAGAACAAGCATTTCATGTGGTCAAAGAACAAAAGAATCTGGTTCACTCTAGTGCTAATATTCATGACTCTCTTCAATTTGATACAAAAGAACCTAATACCAGTTCCATCATTTTTACAGGACTCTCTTTGTTGGGTGACCATGTATGTTCTGGTTCATCCTGGATAGGTCTGGTTTATGCCTACCATCCTGGGCAGTCCCCATTTGGCCAATAAATCGGATGGATACCCCACCTCTGGGGCCCTGCCTTGGAGATGAGACCCCAGAGAACAAGATCTATCCTGTGTAAACAACAAAGTTTCTTTCTGCCTCATGTAGAAATTATTGGGAGTTATTGTCTTATGTTCCCTCTTCAGCTGAGTTTCTTGGAGGCAGAATTTGGGTACTACCTACCTATAGCCCCCAGCCCACAGCACAGAGTCTACAATGGTAGACTCTTCTTATCTCCCATTGGATAAAGGGTATAATTCAGTCAAGAGGGAATCTTGCTAAGGTCGTCAAAAGCACCATACCATTTCTTTCTTTTTTTTTTTTTTTTTAAGATTTTATTTAACTGTTTGACAGAGAGCACAAGCAGGGGGAGCGGCAGGCAAAAGGAGAGGGAGAAACAGGTTCTTCACTAAGCAGGGAGCTGGCTGCAGGGCTCAATCCCAGTACCCTGGGATTATGACCCAACCTGAAGGCAGACTTAACTGACTGAGCCACCCAGGCGCTCCACACCATATCATTTCTAAATCATTCTTTTCCTAATGGTCATGGGATGGAATCTATGCACTTCTTCTCCTGAGAAACTAGAGTTCCTATTTAAAAGTCCCCCAAACCAGAAGACTGTCACATTTCTTCCTAATATTAGTAAATGTCACTTACTAACCTTCTTCCACTCTATGCCTGGCATGGTCACTCCACAGAATCTATTTAATTATTCTAACCACCTTATATAATAGGTATTATAATTCCCATTGTACAGATGAGGAAACTGAGGTACTGAAGTCACATCATCAGTGAGTGGTAGAGTGAAGATTAGAACCCAGATCTAATCTGAGTGCTCTCTCTCTTTTTTTTTTTTTTACATCATATCATGTCCCTCTAATTTTGCAAATGAGGGAGTTGGAGCCCAGATATTCTGATCTCAGCCTTGGTTCCTATTCCTTCTTTCTCTGCTCAAATGAAGGTACAAGCACACTCTTGGTGGGACTTGCCTTAAAAGAGATTGCCCTGAGGTTTGTAGCTAGCCCCTAGATAAGCTAAGGTGGAAGCATTTCAAGTGTTTGGCGGAGTGTATAGCTGAAGAACAGTAGTTTAGACAAATAATGGTAGATCAGCTCTTCTGCCTCACACAGAGGCTCTCCAGACTGAGGACCGCCCTCAACCCCAAGTATTGTCTGACCTTTCCCAGAGCAGGGAGAACAGGAAGAAGGCCTCTGAGTAGCTAACATGCAAGTCCCACGTGCACCTGCATTTTTCCCATACGAGAGCTCTTTAGGAACTAATTCAGAGATTACTAACTCCTAGTCACAAACAGTCTTATCAAATCATGGTAAGTGATCTTGTTTCTAGCCCACTACAGATTAAGAGAAACAAACAAGAAGGCCGGGGAGGAGGCTTCAGAATCCAGCAAATTTATTATAGTCAAGTGCTGGCCAGGCAGGAAGGGAAAAAAATAGCACAAAAAGCTGAAAGAGGAAGTCACAGAATACAGCACCTCAAAAGCCCCTGAGGGCACCACTGAACTACCACATAGGACACTAACTGCTGGATATAATGATGAACCTGAGGAAAAGTGATAGTTGGCTCAAGAAAGCAGGAAGGATAGAATTCGTTTTACAAAGAAAACACATTATTCATTCAACAAACAACATTTACTGAGCATCAGTGCATTGTGATAGCTTCTGAAGACATACTAATGAGTAATGACTTTAAGAAATTAATAGTTTAATGCAAGAATCAGGAATAGACAAATTATAACACTGTTTCATAAACACAATGACAGAGGTAAATGGTGCTTACCATAAAAAGCAGGTGAACTTAAGAAACAAGGCTGGAGTTATTCAGCAGTCAGCAGAGTGCCATAGCCCAGCTAATAAAGAAGGTCTATGAGGAGGGCTCCTGCTCACTTCTGAGGTCTCATATCTCATCATCCCCTTCCCAATGTACCTTCTTGCCTCTGAGCTTTTGCAAATACTATTCCCCTGCCTAGAACATTTTCCCCTCCCATGCCTTCAGTTGACTAACGCCAATTCATTTTAGGCCTTTGATTAGAAGTCCCCTCCTCCAGTGATTCTTCCTGAGTTTGAGGCAATTATTCCTCCAGAGAGCCCCCCACCTCCCAGCACCTTAAGTATCTCTCATTTATAGTATTTAGTACATTTGGTTGCAATTGTCTGTTTACTTGACTATGTTTTGTACTAGACCAAATGCTCATTGAGGATAGCAAGTGTGACTGTCTTTACAGTTGTATGCCCAGTGTCTAGTATGGTGTCTGGACATAAATATGGGCTATTCAAATACTTGCTGAATTAGCTAATGAATACAGAATACATATATAAGGTCCTCGTATTACCTTGTTTTAGAGGGTGGCCGTTAAATAAGTGAGCTCAGGAGCCAGACCCCAGTGTTTAGATCCCAGCTCTGAATTTACTGTGTAATCTTAGGTAACTTACCTAAACTCTCTGTGCCCAGTTTTTTTATTGGTAAATGGAGATAACAGTAGCCTCTCATGGAATGTTGTAAGAATTAAACAAGACTATGAGTAAAGGGGCTTGGAACAGTGCCTGGCATATAGTACCTCTCAGTAAATGTCAGCTATTATCCTTCCCATCTGGTCTTGTGCTTCCAAAAGTGCATTCTCTCTGTGAAAAGTGGTTCCATTTGGGGAATCCTGCATATACTTTTCCCTTCTGAAAGGCACAGTGCTGAGTAAGAGTCAGCTGTTTAATTTGGTGTCAGCAGTTTTCTGTTTGACAGCCTCTCTCTACCTTCTCCTTGTTAAAATCCTGCAGTACTAGTGTTCCCCAGAACGGTCTATGGGACTGAGTAGGGCATCATTTGTAAAAGAGCATTTTCCTTTCCTTATTTATTTCAGAATAACCCCGGGAGGTGTAAGTTTATTCTCTCATGTTACCGATGAGAAAACTGAGGTTGAGAAGACGGGTGCTACAATCAGTGCCAGAGCTAGGAACTAGTCCAGGTCAGCCAGGCTCATTCTGCACTCTCAGGAGTAAGCTCTTTTCCTCATATCACCCTGTTTGAGAAGCCTATTGCAGAAAATCTTGCTGAAGCCCCAGATCATTTGAGGTCATACTATTCTCTAGCCAAAAACAATTGCTAACAGCAGAAAGGAGGTGTGTGTGTGTGGGAGGTATAGCGTGTGCCCTCACGTATTTGCCCATGCTCACTGAGGAGGAGTAAGTAAATCCATGGAAGCTAAAGTGACTCATCCAAGGCTGGCTCATCAGCTGCCCAGCAAGGTGATCTTTACAGCTGATCCTCAGACAGGGAAACGACCCATTCCCAGCAAAGCCATTTATTTACCAGCCTGTCTCCAGCACATGGAAAGAAGAGCTTGGGCTCCTGTTTCTTCTCTAAGCCAGCCAGTCACGTCTCTTCACCCCTCTGACCGCAGGGAGGACAATACACTGCACTGTCATCCTTCTGCTCCGACTTCTGCCTTCTGATGATGCAAAGTCCATGGTGCTGTAGCAAGTAGGTGCCCAATGTTCACTCAGCAGGATTCCCTGGACTCAGCAATGCCAAGGAATAAGCAGAGGTGGAAGAGTCCCTAAAGCCCTTCACGCAGCCCTGGCCACTTGCCAGCATTGCTGAAATTGCAAAAAACCACTACTGCTTCCTACAATAAGGAACAGGGATTTAAGATAAAGGAGTCTTACAGGGGGAGCCCGGGTGGCTCAGCGGTTTAGTGCTGCCTTCAGTCCAGGGCCTGATTCTGGAGTCCCGGGATCAAGTCTCACACTGGGCTTCCTGCAGGGAAGGAAGCCTCTCTGCCTCTCTCTCTCTCTGTGTCTCATGAGTAAATAAATAAAATCTTAAAAAAAAAAAAAAGAGTCTTACAGTCCCGAATCCAAGCTCTACCACTTACTAATAAGTTCTTCTATCTGTAAAATGGGTATGATAAGAAATAATCTGAGAAATACTGAATAAATATTTAAATGTTATGAGAACCAAATCTGATAATAGGGTTGGGTTTTTTGATAATAGGGTTTTTTTAAACATCACTACAAATATATACTAATGCTGTTCTCTCCCTTGGGTTAAGCACTGGGGACACACACGTGAATCAGACATGGCACTTGTCCTCATTTGCAAAGTCTACTGGGGAAGACTTTGAAAAAAGGTATATGCAGCAAGATGGGTGGTCTCTGGATAACAAAAGTTTTATTACCGCTGCCTTGTGCAGAGGAAAGGCAACTCTAGTTACCAGTGCCCTCCCTCAGATTCAGCCAGCCTCTACCTGCCACTCCCAGGAACTTGTGCCACCTAATGGCACAGAGTGTCTAGCAGTGCCTTTGCATGTCTAGATGTGAGCATGTCTCAGTGAGAGAGAACCTCTATGACTAATCTGACAAGTGCAAGAATAACCCCTTACATTTGTGCAGCATTTTATGGTTTAGAAAGCACTTTAATGCGATTGTTTCCTCACCCTAAGACAACTTAGGATAGATACCATTTACTCTATCAAAAGATTAAAAGACAGAGGTAAATAGGTTGGGTGGTCTGCCCAACCTGCACTGGTGGTGGACCAGAACCAGATCCGGAGCCTTTCCACCTCTATCCTCTATATTTCTCCATGCCCAGCTTCTGTCAATGCCTGCAGGATCAAGCCTCACATAAACCGGGGTTGGCTGACCTGGCTTGAAGCTCAGGATCTGGGTTAAATTTTTATCAAGAGTCTTGGGGAAGAAGTTTCTGGGCTCTTAACTTCCTCATGTTCAAGATATTCTGCATCTACCACCTCCTTAAATCCTCACCACAACCTGAGACAGCCCCCCTAGGGCCAGCATGGGCAGACCACATCCTCTGCAGACGCAGTCAGGTTTACTTCTTGTATTTGTTTTTAGGCAGAGGATTGGGGCAAAAGGGAGACTCCCTGTGAGGGGTCACCATGAGACCATCCCCAGGGAGGGCAAGGCCCTTAATCTCCTTTCTCTCCAAATCCTGGAGAGAAACCCTTGAAACCCTGTCCAAGCCTCCTCTTCCAAGAAGTCCTTTCCTCCCAGCTCTGCCCTGGAACCTGTCATGCTGATTATGTGTACCCATTTACCAGTTACTTATTTATTGTTCAACAACACCTCTTTTTTTTTTAATTTATTTTTTATTGGTGTTCAATTTACTAACATACAGAATAACCCCCAGTGCCCGTCACCCATTCACTCCCACCCCCCGCCCTCCTCCCCTTCTACCACCCCTAGTTCGTTTCCCAGAGTTAGCAGTCTTTACGTTCTGTCTCCCTTTCTGATATTTCCCACACATTTCTTCTCCCTTCCCTTATATTCCCTTTCACTATTATTTATATTCCCCAAATGAATGAGAACATATAATGTTTGTCCTTCTCCGACTGACTTACTTCACTCAGCAACAACACCTCTTATAATACTTTCTTGCATTAAAATTTCCCTCTGACCCCGCATCTAGATCCTAGGCTCCTCATGGATGATAGTTAACTAGTTTATAACATTTTCTGTATGTATTTCATACAGCATCACTTCAATATTTTTTTAAAGACTTTATTTACTCATTCATGAGAGAGAGAGAGAGAGAGAGAGAAGAGAGGCAGAGACACAGGCAGAGGGAGAAGCAGGCTCCATGTAGGGAGCCTGATGTGGGACTCGATCCCAGGACTCCAGGATCACGCCCTGGGCCGAAGGCAGACACTAAACCACTGAGCCACCCAGGGATCCCACACTTCATTCGGTATTTTATGTAGCTTCAGCAATGAACACACAAGAGCTTTCAACCACACACCTGTCCATGAGCACACAACCACTGAGTACCTTGGAACAGTAAGTGCTATGAGAGTCACACATGTACAGGGTCTGATGGCAGCAAACATGGGACACATCTGTGGCTTTGAGAGGAAATCACCCAGAAGAACTGTCTTGAGGATGGAGGGATCTTGCCCAGTGGAAAGGGGAAGAAGGGCTTTCTAAGAAAGAAAGTGGTACAAAGACCAGAGGGTGAGGACTGCACTACCTGTCCATATTCAAGAAACTGAGTCTCTCAGTGAGCCTAGGAAGCTGTGGGCAGAGGTGAGGTCATCCAGGGAGGCAGAAGCCTAAGTCTGAGAGAGGTTTGGATTCTATCCTGAAAGCTATGGGCACACAACGGTTTGTTAAGGAATTAAGCAACATAGTGAACAAGAACAACAGATCAGGAGATGAGAGAGCTGGATTTAAAAATGACTCATTCACTAACTTGGAATACATTTCAATCTCTCTGTGCCACAGACTCCCTATTTTTCAAGTTGAAGAGTTTTTCTATACCAATGGTTCTTAAACTTTAGTGGGAACAAAATCACCTGTTTACTTATAAAAAGTGTTGATTCTTGGTCCCCCATCTCAACAATGTTCAGTAGGCAGGGCCTGGGAATGTACCAAACCAGCACCAAACTAGGTGGTCTCTGAGGGTCCCTCCTACTCTAATGTTCTTATGATGAACACAAGAAAGATGCATGGCTAGTCAAATCCATCCCACCTCTACCTGCCTTGTCCTGCTCCTGAGCAGCCAGGAATGTCTAGGCATCAGAACAGGCAGGAAAAAAAGACCAGGGATCTGAGTGGATAGATATACAAATGGCCAAAAGGCACATGAAAATATGGGGAATGTCATTAGCCATCAGGGAAATGCAAGTCAAAACCACAACAAGAAACAACTTCATATCCACCAGGATGGCCAAAGATGGCAATAAAAAGAGCTGCTGAGGATGCAGAAAAAGTGGACCCCTCATACACAGCTGGTAGGAATATGCAAATCTATAGAAACAAAGATCAGTGGCTGTTGAAAGTTAGGGGGAGTTGAGAGCAAATGGGGAATGGAGTTTTGAAAATACTCTAAAACTGACTGTGGTGATGGATGCGCAACTCTTGTGAATATATTATAAATCACTAACTTACACACTTTAAAAAATATATATTTATTTATTTGAGAGAGAGAGCATGTACACACATACATGAGTATGAGTGGGGGGAGGAGCAGAGGAAGAGAGAGAATCTTAAGCAAACTCCTCACTGAGTGCAGAGCCTGACACAGGGCAGGATCCCAGGATCTGGAGATCATGACCTGAGCCAAAATCCCAAAATCAAGAGTCGGACACTTAACCACCAACGTGCCTGACTTACACACTTTAAGTGACTGAACTATGCACTATGAATTAAATCTCAACAAAGTTACTGTATTTAAAAAAATTATAGATCCCTGGGTGGCTCAGCAGATTAGTGCCTGCCTTCAGCTCAGAGCGTGATCCTGGAGTCCCGGGATTGAGTCCCACATTGGGCTCCTTGCATGGAGCCTGCTTCTCCCTCTGCCTGTGTCTCTGCCTCTGTGTGTGTGTGTGTGTGTGTGTGTGTGTGTGTCTCATGAATGAGTAAATAAAATCTTTAAAAATAAATGTATATAAGGAGGTGAGCACACTGCCTGGCATGCAGCAGGCACTCAATAATGGTAATATATTTATTGTTGTGCCCTTTCCTCTTCCTGATGTACCACTCTCATTCTGGCCAGAATCACCTCTCACATTAGCACTGTAGAGTATGCTAGACTCATTGCAGGGAGCCCATTTCATACTCAGTAGGGGGCCATAGGTTGAGTCTTGATGCCTATTACCCCAGGACTAAAATTCTTTCTTCAATACTCAGATAAATAAATATGTAACTCTTGGGGAAGAAAATAACAGCTTCCATTTATTGAGCACTTACTTATTATGTGCCAGGTTCTGTGCAAGGAACTTTACAACTGTTTTCCTCCCAAGAACCAGACACACTAGGTTGTTATAATTTCTATTTAATTTATAAGGAAATTACATAGACTTACATGACTTACAGAGTTATGTAGCTTGTTTCAGATCACTAATACTCAATAACTGAGCTGCTCTGTTTAACTCCAAGGCTTGTACTCTTTTCTCTATGTGATTACATGACTTCATTATGCCTTTTCTTTACGTGTTATCCATCCTTTATAACTACTGTAAGTAGTTTGATTTTCACTGATCTCCCTTTCCTCTATGCATTCCAGTAATACCTGGTCTACATCATGTTAGTTAACATTCTCTTTTACATAGTCTTATATGTTCGCAGATTGCCTCGTGTATATTCTTGAACATGGCAGGTGCTCGATAAATACTTCCTTAGGGAGTGGATGGTAAGCTTGTCTCCCCAAGCAGAGAATGAGTTCTTGAAGGATAGACACTGTGTCTTATAGATCTTTTTATCCTACATAGAGAGAATGCACTCATGGCCATCTAGGCTGGCCTATGGATGGAAGATAAGACCCCACTTGAAAATGGTCCTGACAGACACTATGTTCTCTGCCCATGGACTAGAAAATTTTTTATCTTAAGAACAGGACTCTGCTAGGGCACCGGGGTGGCTCAGTGGTTGAGCATCTGCCTTTGGCTCAGGTCGTGATCCCAGGGTCCTGGGAATGAATCTTGCATCAGGCTCCCTGCAGGGAGCCTGCTTCTCCCTCTGCCTATGTCTCTGCCTTTCTCTCTGGTCTCTCATGAATAAATAAATAAAATCTTAAAAACAAAAAACAGGTCTCTGCTATCTCTTTATTGCCTTCTAGGAGGAGCTCAGAAAAGGTATGAAGAATTAAAGGGAAGACTGGGTCAGCACTTACTCTGCTGAAGGCACACATCAAGGGCAGCCTTCTCCTAAAAACCTCAAGCTCATCTTTTCTCATCCCCATGAAAGGGAAGTGGGGAGAGTAGGAAGGTTGGCCTGAAACTTTAAGAAGACGGGCTATGGGGGATCCCTGGGTGGCGCAGCGGTTTGGCGCCTGCCTTTGGCCCAGGGCGCGATCCTGGAGACCCGGGATCGAATCCCACGTCGGGCTCCCGGTGCATGGAGCCTGCTTCTCCCTCTGCCTGTGTCTCTGCCTCTCTCTCTCTCTCTCTCTCTGTGACTATCATAAATAAATAAATAAAATTAAAAAAAAAAAAAAAAAAGAAGACGGGCTATGGACCCTGCCTGTGGTACTAGACAGTGTAGCATCCTCTCTGGTCCAGGACCCCCCGCCTCCGCCTGGCTCCCCACCTTTTTAAAAAAGATTTTATTTTTTAGGTAATCTCTATGCCCAAAGTAGGGCTTGAACTTACAACCCTGAGATCAAGAGTTACACATTCCACCAACTGAGCCAGCCAGGTGCCCCCCAGGACTCCTTCTTCATTAACCACAGACCCAGGTAGAGCTTTCCCATAGCCCACGTGTCATCTTCATATCATCAAACTCAAAGTGTGGCACAAACTCTTAAGAATGTGTTACTCTTCTGTCTGTAGACCCATCAACACTGTTTGATCCTCCCCTTCTTCCCATCTAACTCTCACAACAGTAACATGTCACAGCAATTTAGAATCCTTCTGAGGTGACCTATCGTACTTTGAGCTTAACTTCTCCCCATGGCCCCCTCTTTGCCCCCATCCCAACCAAAGCATCCCATCTTTCAGCTCCAGGGATCCTTCAGGTAGGGTTGGCAACAAGAGGAAGAGTCTGCCCTCTGCCTTTCAGCCAGTTATGCTACTTGGTTGGCCAAACTCAGTCCCTCTGTGCTCCCCATCTCTACACCTGCTTGCCTCTTCTCTGCCTTTTCTTCAAAATGTTAAAAACTCGCAATAAAAAACAAATACAAAATGCTGTAATTAATAGCCAATTCCAAGCCAACCCAGCATCTCTACTAATAAACCTCAACACTTGCAAAAAGAACAATAAATTCTGCCTCTCTCTGGTTCTGAGGTGGTCTCTTTTATATCCAGTCCGTGTGTGTGTATGTATGTGGGTAAGTGTGTCTACATATATATTTATTTTCCTTTATTTCCCATCCAGGGAGGGGCAGAATAATGAACTGCGTGCGTCAGGGAAGATGAATCTGAGATACTAGGGAGCAGTGCAGTAAAAAGATTAAAGTGTTATTATTGTTGTTTTTTTTTCCCCCATGGTCCATTGTGACAGCTCGACCGTCATCTGTAAAAAATGTCTCAGCGAGAGATAATCATCGGAAACTCAATAAAGCGTCAGGGGGAGCCTCAGCCCCCATCAATCACTGGGTGCCTGGAAAATTTCAGCCCTCTGTCTCCCTTCCTGCTATCCATATAAATGTCTCTAATATATTTTGTGTGGTGTGTGGGACCCATCCCTGATTTGGAACTTTTGATGAAAAAATATTTATACACAAAATATGTAAATCAGTTGAAAATCACAGGACTAGTTCTTTGCCACCCCATCCCACTTTTCCTTGTTTTTCTAAATGTATCAAATTTATTCTTTTTAATAAAACATGTCAACTAGTCTATTTCCCTCTCCTAGTCAAACACATATAAATGTGCTTGCTTGCTTGCTTATTTTATTTATTTATTTATTTATTTGGCTAAAAGGAGGGAAACAATTAACCTAACTGGCTGATACACTTCATCTTGAAGTTGGCTAACAGGCGTGATGGATTGACAGTGCACTGTCCATCCTGGTGACTTTACAGTGGCTGGCATTGCCAAGAAATGAGACGTAGAACCACTGGCCTTAGAGGGGCGACAAGGCTATGACAATGATGAGGAAGAGGCATGGACATTATTAAAAATAATAACTTGCCCCAACAGCTCTGAGCTGGCAGATTCCCAAGGCTTCCAAGATTCTGGACAAGCAGAGGCTCTGGGCTAGGTGTGGAGCACATACAGGCTGCTATGGTTGCTGGGTTCTGTGTAAGAGCAGGAGACAATTCTGCTGGCATTAGGCTATATGCCCCTGCCTCAGTTTCCTCTAGTGCCTGCATCACAGAGCTGCTGTGGGCACACAGTATCAGTCAGTGTTACCCTGCTGCTGGAGTGGTCTTATCATCACCATTTTATTACCACTTCCTCTGCCTCCCTACCCTGGAAGGGATCTGTACCTGTGGTACCCTCTCCTCACCTTCAGAGCTCCTCCTGTCTAAAGGACAAAGTCCAAGCATCTTGTTCTGGCCCCAGTGTACTAAAACTGCATCTTTACTGTTCATTACTCTTCAAAATAAATCTGCTATGCGGATGCTTCACCTGAACACATTCACTTAACAGCCTGAAACACATTTTTCTGTTTCCTGGTGTTTTGGGATATAACACACCCCTTCACAAGTAACTGTACCCACCTACAGGCCTTCCATAAAAATTTCTTATACTCTGGGGCTCAGATACCATTTTAATTCCTTTTATTTTTTTATTTTTTTTTTTATTTATGATAGTCACACACAGAGAGAGAGAGGCAGAGACACAGGCAGAGGGAGAAGAAGGCTCCATGCACCGGGAGCCCAACGTGGGATTCGATCCCGGGTCTCCAGGATCGCGCCCTGGGCCAAAGGCAGGCGCCAAACCGCTGCGCCACCCAGGGATCCCCCATTTTAATTCCTTGATTGCTTCAAACAAAGATTCTCTTTTCTGAGCTCTGATAATCCTTGTTATCTGTATCTCTGACTGAATACCTGTCAAAGTCTTCAATCTTTATTATTAATTACTTTTCTTGCTAGTACCCCCAAACATTTGCATGATGCCTTGTATTTTCAAGTGCTTTCATAAGTACTTCAGTGTGATCTTTATAATAAGCCAATGGTGTAGGAAATAATTTTCCCTACAAATGAAAAAATCAAGTCTCAGGGAAATAAAGAGAAATGCCCAAAGTCATTTGGCTCTCTATAGACAACAGTTTGCTATTACTGAAAAGCATGTAGAAGGCCATGTCAAAGAGTCTGAATAAAATTTCACAGGAGTATGATGATAAGGATAAAGAGGATGATATAAAAACAGAAATTTACATTAGTGGAATTCCTTCTATTCTGGGTTTTAGGCTAGGGACAATATATTATCTGACTCTTCTGATAACCTTTATCCTATAGATAAGAAGACAGAGCATCTGTGAGATGCAGAAAATTGCTGCAGGTATCATAGCTATTATGTGTTCTATACTACCCATAATACCATGGCATAAGTACACAGCCTAACTAGGGGTGAAGCTTAAAGTGGCAAAATAAGGTATCTTCCAAGGAGAAGGCCCAGATGAGTTTTAAAAGCAGTTCAAGGGGATCCCTGGGTGGCTCGGTGGTTTGGCGGTTTGCCTTCGGCCTGGAGCATGGTCCTGGAGTCTAGGGATCGGGTCCCGCATCGGGCTCCTGGCATGGAGCCTGCTTCGCCCTGCCTGTGTCTCTGCCTCTCTCTCTGTGTCTCTCGTGAATGGATAAATAAAATCTTTGGAAAAGGAAAAAAAATAAATAAATAAAAGCAGTTCAAGCCCAAGGCCTGAACTAAAATTTGTAGTCTAGATCACACTACTCAAAGACTGGAGAGCTGTGAAAAATGCAAAATCTCAGTTCCCGCTCCAGGGCCACTGAATCATAATCTCTGGGAGTGTGGCCCAGGAATCCATGTTTTAACAAGCCCTCTAGGTGACTCTTAGGTCCTTGGGAGCATAATTATTTCCATTGCTATGCTCTCCAAGGGCATATATTCTCTCTGCTGTCCCTAGGTAGGGCTGGGCACATGGTGGGTGTTGGGTGGTTAACTTATACTGAATAGATGAGCCAGGATGAGACCATTCCCTGGCACGTCCTGGGGAAGGGGGGAAATATTATAGAGAGCCATTCCATTACCGCCAGTGGGAACTCCTAGCCATCTCCTGAAATCCAGGGCACTTGTCCACTGGTTTGTGATGCGCCAGCTTGCACCGTCCTGTCCCCCATCTGAAGACACAGAGATGGGGAGGTCAGCTGGAGCAGGCCAGGACCTGCAGCCTCTGGAGCTGTGGGAGGGGGACCGCCCAGGCTGTTGGGGTTGGCCTTGGAAGGTACAGCCTGTCAAATCAGGCCCTCTACCCCCGGAAGGGTCCTATGCCAACACAGCTTCTATAGGACTCATCTTTATTCAGCCACCACTTGGAGCTGAGAAGAGAAGCTGATTTATATCCTGTTCTGGCCATGTTTCTGCCGTGTTTTATTGTTTTAATTGTACATACGAGAGGCGCTTAGAGTGCTCGCTTGCATTTCTGACAGCCCCAGACACCCAATGTTTATAACAGTTACTTACAAGCAGCCTGCAGCATCCCTGGCTGGATGACTTGTTTACTGTTACCATTAATTTACTGCCTCCTCCACCTGAGGATTGGGACCCACCACCCATCAGCCAGCCACAAGTGGAACTCTCTGGGAGTGGGCATGGATGGCGATCAAGGTACTGAATGGAATGTGGTCAAGATCAGGGAATGAATTAGTAGAGAAACAGCAGTAATCTCCATGCTCCCCTCCACATGTCTCCCCTCTATGTGCCTTTGCTCAAGCTGTGGTTCCCCTGATTAGAATATATTTTTTCACTTTCTTTCCGTCCTCCAGAGCCCAGCTCAAATCCCACTTGTAAATACATTACTTGTTCTGATGGTGAGCCTAAAGCTTCTACAACCTTAAAAATCACATGGCTGACGTGGGCCTTGGAGGCCACATTATTCAATGACCAGGGCAAGAATTCCCTGTTCAGAATCCCTGATGGGCAAACATCCAGTCTCTGTCAATGCCCCTTGAGTGATGAATTGCTCAGTATCTCCAAGGCAGCTTTACAGGGAGTCAAAACCCACCTCAGTAGAGAAATTCTTCATCAGGTATCGCTATCCTTCACACTCTGCTTTACTTATCTCCAGTCATTCTAACAACCCTGTAAGATGGCTGTTGTTATTCCTATGTTGCAGAAGAGAAAACGGAAATTCTAGAACCTTAAGCGTCTTGCTCAAGATCACACAGCTAGTAAGTTACAGAACTTTGACGAATAGAGCTTAGATAGCTGCCTGGCACTAAAGTCTCTTCTTTCTCCACAACACCATTATGCTTTTGAAGATGCCACTTTTGAGGGCTGAAGAGAATGGACAGAACAGTCAGGCCAACATGGTTTCTATGCCAAACACTCCTGCATCACTTGCACCAGCAGACCTGCTCTCTGCCTAAAAACACCAACCCTGACAAGGATGGGAAATATTGTAATGTGCTCGACTAACCAGGCTTCTTGCTAAGGAGCAATGGCCATATGTAAAACAGAAGGGTTTCAATAGAAATGGGGCAGCTGATGACAAAATCTCAGAAAGGAGGTCACAGTAGTTTCCTTCCTTCCTAGACCATGCCTGTTCTGAGCAGAACAGATAAAGAGCCTCTCTCAGAGAAAACAAAGCAACTTCTCTGATACCTTTGGTAACCTTGTTTGGATCCTCTTTTCCTTTTTACACCTTAGATGCTATACCCTGAGTAAGGAGCTTTTCCCCTCACCTCTTACCTTCACTTTTTTCCCTGACAACTTTAGTCACATGCACTGCAGTCACTACCAAGCAAATGCTGGTGACTCCTAAATCCCTATCTCCTGCCAGACTTCTCCTTTGAACTTCAGACCCACACATCCACTGTTCACCCAAATCAGAAATCTGGATGTCACCATGGATGCCTCCTTTTCCATCAACTTCCACATTCTGCTAAGAACTCAACCTCTTAGTAATTTTTTTTAATGTCTACTTTCTTCATTCCCAAAGATCACTTTTACAAATCTGCAGAAATTATAAGTGCACTTTAGGGGAGAGGAGCATAGCTTCCTAGCCAATTCTCAAAGAGGTCCATCATCCCCTAAAGGTCAAGAGCCATTGCTAATCTCTCCCCTCCAATTCATCCCGACTCTGTCAGAATGATCCATATAAAATGCAAATGTAAACCAAGCATCCCCTTGCTTAAAATCCTTTAATGACCTTCAGAAAACAGTGTGAGCACCCTAGAACTGTCCTACAATGTTCTTCTCCTGTGGAACCCTGCCTCCCTTTCTAGTCTCATTTTTTGCTATTCTCCTCAGCACTATGGCAGATGAGTCCACTGGCTGTCATCCACCCACTTCATGTCTCTGCATGTGATGCTCCTTTTACCTAGAAGATCCACCCCTCTTAGTCTGCCTGGCACACTCTCACTCATCCTTAAGACCCAATTCAAAGTCACTTACGCTATGACACTTCCTAGACAGCAGCCTGCCCTTAGGTAGAGCTCATCACTGCCTATGTCAGTGCTATCTACATTTTTTGTACATCTACCTTTGAATTCATCACTCTGTACTGTGGTGCCTGTGCATAGGTCTGTCTTCTCACTTGGAACACTGTTAGGGGGCTAGACCATGTATATTCATTTCTACATTCCCAGCATCTGGCAAAGTGCCGGACACTCAGTAAATGCATGCTGCATTATAAAGAAATAAAACTAATAAGCAATTACAACTATAGATCACTTTACGATTCACACATCATATATTTTATCTCTTGATGTTCACAATACTGATAAGGTAGAAAAGGGAAAAATTACTGGGGTTTAGGGAGGTCCTGCCAAGGTCACGAACTACAACTCAACACCCTCCTTTCAGTACTGAGCACAGTACAAGGCCCACAGAAATATTTTAAATTTAGTATATTTGATGGACCTAGCACAGATTCTGTTCCAGTAGTGAAGGACTGTCTAATGGAGCCTGTGACTTTCCTCTGAATTTGCCTAAACACACTCTTGTTTTTTCTATCTTCCTCACACATCCTGTAAATCAGGTAGCCTCCTGTGAAAAAGTCCATCCAATCCAAAGGAAAGAGAACCACAAGATTCTTTTTTCTGTATACTTCACCAATGAGAATGACCCAGAGTGAGATATAGTAGGCAATAAATAGTGGTTGAATGGATGAAAGAATGAGGCATCTTTACATTAAAAAAAGAAAAATCTGGTTAAGAAGGAGTAAAGGCTTGGTAAGGAGAGAGGAGAGCCCTGGGATGATCCTAAAGGACTGTCACTTTTCTGGGCCTTGAGCACATGAACTTGGGAGGGTAGAGCACATTCAAACTGATATGCCAGGGAAAACTGGATAAGCTGCTGGAGACTGTGGCAGGCAATGTAGTCTGGAATTTAACAAACAGCAACAACAAAAAGATGCAGAGAAAGGTACATCCTGCAAGCTGCAGAAGAGTGAGTTCATCAGTGATTCTGAAGAGAATCTAGAATGTATTTTTTTTTAATGGTTCTTAAGCACTTCAATAATTATTAAGTATCAGTATGGGCTCCCTAAGGACAAGACCAAACCATGCCAGAATAACTTAGTATCTTTTGGGGAAACAGTTATTGGGCAAAAAAACTATGACAAATGCTAAACACATTATTATTTTATCAAGAAACCTAAGAAAATCTCTTAAAAGTCTGTGGACAACATGAGAAATGGAAGCTAGAAAAAAATGAGGTTTGGTGGATACAGTTGTGTACGTTGAGTAACGCTTCAAAACTGTCATGAGGATCCCTGGGTGGTGCAGCGGTTTAGCGCCTGCCTTTGGCCCAGGGCGCGATCCTGGAGACCCGGGATCGAATCCCACATCGGGCTCCCGGTGCATGGAGCCTGCTTCTCCCTCTCCCTATGTCTCTGCCTCTCTCTCTGTCTGTCTCTCTCTCTCTCTGTGACTATCATAAATAAATAAAAAAAAAATTTAAAAATAAAAAAAAAAAAAGCTGTCATGATTACGTGCTCCAAGGCTCTGTAAGAAATTCAGTCCTTATAAACATTTAAACGAAAGACTAGCACTGATGGCAGGGATCTTGCCTAACTCACCAATCCCTGCTAGATAGGAATGTTATCAGTAAATAAAAGAGTTCAAAGAAAGCCTACTCACTAAATCTATGGATCATACAAAATAAGAAGAGACATTTAATATTTTTATCTTTATGTCATAAGGAATATAATAGCCTTTTTCAATATTTTTGTTGTCTATCTACCTACCTATCCATCTAGAATGTAGGCTGGCTAGTGTTAGATTTTTAAAAAAGTTCCGAGGAAGCTGACAAAAAAGAGGAAAGGAGAGGAGAGGAGAGGAGAGGAGAGGAGAGGAGAGGAGAGGAGGAAAGAAAAGAAAGAAGAAAGAAAAAAGAAAATATCAATAATAGGATTTGCATTGGGGATTTACCCCAAAGATACAGATGCAATGAAACTCCGGGACACCTGCACCCCGATGTTTATAGAAGCAATGGCCACAATAGCCAAACTGTGGAAGGAGCCTCGGTGTCCATCGAAAGATGAATGGATAAAGAAGATGTGGTTTATGTATACAATGGAATTTTACTCAGCCATTAGAAACGACAAATACCCACCATTTGCTTCAACGTGGATGGAACTGGAGGGTATTATGCTGAGTGAAGTAAGTCAATCGGAGAAGGTCAAACATTATATGGTCTCATTCATTTGGGGAATATAAATAATAGTGAAAGGGAATATAAGGGAAGGGAGAAGAAATGTGTGGGAAATATCAGAAAGGGAGACAGAACGTAAAGACTGCTAACTCTGGGAAACGAACTAGGGGTGGTAGAAGGGGAGGAGGGCGGGGGGTGGGAGTGAATGGGTGACGGGCACTGGGGGTTATTCTGTATGTTAGTAAATTGAACACCAATAAAAAATAAATTAAAAAAAATAAAATAAAATAAAAAATAAAAAATAAAAAAACAAAAAACAACTACAACAAAAAATAGGATTTGCAAATATAGCCTGTGGGCCAAATCCAGCCTGCTGCCTATTTTTGTAAATAAAGTTTTATTGGTTCATGCATATTTGTTTGTATGTTGTCTATAGCTGCATCTGCACTATAATGATCAAGCTGAGTAGTCACAACTCAGACCAACTGGCCCACAAAGCTTAAAAGTCACTCTACAGCTTTTTCCAGAAAAAGTTTGCTGACTACTGATCCAGAATGTTAAATATGAGCATCAATCTGGAGAGAACAAAGATATAAAACTTGAATGCAGGGGGTTGGGACTGGTACAACAGCAAAGATTGGCCTACAAAACTACACAGCAGAGATTCTGTGAAATCAAAAATAATGACTAAGCCCTACTGGGGGATCCTGAGAGCAAGTGACAAGGCACTCAAATAATCCCCTCCCTTCCACCTGACTCTGCCCCCTCAGCAAACACTCCTCTTTGCTTTTTGGTGAGAGCACCTGGACAGAAGACAGAGGCAGTAATGCTGTGTTTGAGTGGCAAGGACAGCCCACAAGATGAGTTTCCACATAACAGGCAGCAAATATAGAGCAAATTTGGTACTGTTGAAATTCTCCTCTGAAACATAAAGTGAACATAATTTCTCCAGCTCAGTGGGGAATCCAAGGAGGTGTAGGTCATGGCCTGCACATGGAACTGTCAGCTGAGGAGGAGAGGAAAGACATATGGGCAGACGAGAGTTCAAATAACCATATAAAAGGCCAAGATTTAGAGAACATTCAAAAGAGCAGCTGAGGGCAAGTTGCAATTATTGCCAAGGACAGGAAAGGCTGTGTGGAGGATCTAGCCACAGCAGTGGAGCATGACAGAAGGAGCAGGTGTAGAGAGGTAGAGAGGCAGGGGGAGGGCAACACCACACTTCACCTGGGCAGCAATGTTCTGATGCTCTTGACATTGCTCTCATGCTGCTGATCTGAGAAACCTCAATGGGATAGCAGTGACACCTCTGCTCTGGGCTACCACAGCTATGTTAGTCTGGTAGCCTAACTGACAGCTCTAAGGACTGAGCACACTGCTCACCTCATTGGACCTCCCTCCAGTCAATGTTCTGACCCTCAGGCAGTCTGCATGGTGGTCTGTCCTCCTGGCATCATTGCCAACCCTAAAGCAGTACTTCTCAGCTGCCTTGTGGGTGGAAACAGGGGTAACTCAGCCTCTCTGAGTGACACAGGATAATGGACAGGTGGGGGGGGGGGGAGCACTGTGAACAAGCAAAAGCTCAAAAGTGAAATAAATATTCATTGCTGTTTGTAGCCAAAGCAACCTATCCTCTTCTAGACCTTACTTCTGAAGAACCACTCACCAGAAATAACAAAGACTGACTTGCCTAACTACCCTCCAACAGACACGTGACCAAACCCTGATATAGGTGCACACACCTCTTTTTATGAAGTCCAAACAACCCACATAAACACCCTCGGGAAGCACTGATGACCACACCATTTTATCAGCACAGACATAAAGGCACAGAGAAGTCCATTATCCATCCTGGGTCATAATGGTAAATTGAGGGGCCAGTTCCAGAGACAGGATTACATTTTGCATATAGAAGGGGTGGGGGGAACAGTATTCAGAGTAGTAGTGAGGGACTTCGGAGGCAGAGGAAACCAACCAGTGAGGCTGCTTTCTAGTTCTGGGAGAGGGATGGGACAGGGTAAGTCTGCAGGAAGTAGAAGAGGAACAAAGCCACATTCCATGCAGTTGCCTTAATTATTTTATGGAAACCTGCTCCATGATCCACTCAGCTGAGGCTCTATGGCCTGAGGCAATTTCAGGGGAACACCAAGTGATAGGTATCCCCCACTCTCTACTCTGGTCATGAAGTCAGGCCTCGATCTTATTCTCTAAGACTTTTGGAGGGACATAAATTACAGAGCCAAAGGGACTGTGAAGGGCATCTATTACAAGCCTTCTGGGTTATCCATGAGTTCCCAGAGGATAAGGAACTTGCAGGCTCTCTGAGTTACTGGTAGAGCTGGCACAGAGCAAGGCTGCCTGGAAACCGAAGGGAGGAGAGTGCTCAGAACAGCAGGGGAGTCGATGCTTACCTTCCAAAGAATGGATTCCCTGCTCCTTCGCAGTCTTATAAACACTGCTGAAATCATCCCCAAGGTTTGGGTCAGCACCAGCAGCAAGCAGGATCCGTACTACGCTAGAAGAAATCAGAAAGACAAAAGTGTCAAAAGTTGGGAGGGCCTAGGAAGTAGAAACTCAGATTCTGGAGCATGTTTGGGGATTGGAAATGCTTCTGCTCATGTGAGTTGTATAGGGGAAAGAACATAAGCTCTGTCAGTGTAGAAGACAAGGAAAGCTCTGAAACTCACTAGTTGAGAGGCTCTGGTCAAGTTATTTAACACCTCTCTAAGGCTAAGTTTCCACATACAAAATACAAAGTATTTATTCAACAATTATTTATCAAATGCTTACTGTGTTGTAGTCACTGTTCTAGGTGCTAGGATCTGCGTCCTCATGGAGCTTACAGTCTTCTGGCAAGGACAGCAATTCAGCATAAATTATAGCAAATTATAGTGGTAAAGGTCATGATGAAATAAGTACCATATACAGTGAGAAACCAAGGGAGGGGTTCAAGAAAGGCCTCCCACATGACGTGGTATTTAAGGAATTTAAGACTTGAAGGCTACATTGCCAGACCTGGAATGGTGAGGTGGGAGGACTCAATGAGTTCACAAATCCTAGAGGCTTTACCTGAAGAAAGCAGAGTTGGAACAGAGACTGTAAGGGGAAAAACTGTGGGAGAGGAGCTAGGCCACTGAAAGGCTTAAAGAGGAAGTGACTTGACAACATATGCTTTTCCTCCCCACTTCAAAATATACAGACCTAGAGAAATGTGTATCATATTGAAATATTAAATTAAACAATGAAAATCTTCCTTTACATCTCTCTCCTTAATCTAAATTCCAAGAGTACTATGTGAAAATGGATCAGAGGGCGTAGGACTAGAGGCAGGAGCCACTACAGATTTGTTGTGAGGTTAAATTAGGTAAATTTGTAAAGCACCGAACATAGTGTGCTTGACCCAGGAAGTGCTCCATATATACGTTCACTTCTCTTTTATTATGGCATGCTTTCCCTTTTTCCTTAAAAAAAAAAAAAAAAAAGCTCTGTTCACTATTAACAAATTCAGAAACTATAAATAATTAAAAAGAAGAAAATATTTTTAGGATATATGTCATCCTTCCAGTTTTTTCAATGTATGTATATTTTTATTTACCAAAATAAGATCATACATAAATTCTCTCTAAACACACACACACACACACACACACACATTTCCACTTTTTTTTTTTTAAAGCTTTTATTTATTTGAAAGAGAGAGCTAATGCATACGACCACAAGCATGCGAGTGGGGAGAGGAGCAAAGGGTGAGGGAGAAGGAAAGTGAGAGAATCTCAAGCAGACTCCAAACTGAGAGTGATGTGGGGCTGGATCTCATGACCCTGAGGATTATGACCTGAGCCAAAACCAAGAGTCAGATGCTTAACCGACTGAGCTACTCAGGAGCCCCAAAATTTCCATGTTTTTTTTTTTTAAGATTTTATCCATTTATTCATAGAGATAGAGATAGATAGATAGAGAGAGAGAGAGAGAGAGATTGGGGGGCAGAGACACAGGCAGAGGGAGAAGCAGGCTCCATGCAGGGAGCCTGATGTGGGACTCGATCCCAGGTCTCCAGGATCACGCCCTGGGCTGAAGGCAGTGCTAAACCGCTGAGCCACCCAGGCTGCCCTAATTTCCACGTTTTAAATATTTGTCTACCACATCATTTTTAATGGCTATACAGTATTCTACCACTGTATGCTTTATTTAACCAATATCCTATTGTAAAACATTAGATTATTTTAAATAGTTCAATAACACATGTCTGATTATTTCCTTTGGCTAAATTTCTAGGAGATGAAGTTCTAGGTCAAAAGTATAAGCCTTTTTTTTTTTTTTTTTTTGAGATTTTTATTTATTTTTATTTTGAGACAGAGAGACAAGTAGTGGGGAGGAGCAGAAGTAGAGGGAGAAGCAGACTCCCAGCTGAGCAGGAAGCCAGATGAGGGGCTTGATCCCAAGATCATGACCTGAGCTGACGGCAGACACTAAACCGACTAAGCCATCCAGGTGTCCCAAAGTGTAAGCTTTTTAAAATGTTTTATTTTTCAAGATTTTATTTATTCACAAGAGACACACAGAGAGAGGCAGAGACACAGGCAGAGACACAGGCAGAGGGAGAAGCAGGCTCCATGCAGGGAGCCCGATGTGGGACTTGATCCCGGGACTCCAAGATCACGTCCTGGGCCAAAGGCAGGTGCTAAACCGCTGCGCCACCCAGGGATACCCTAAAAGTTTTAATAAATATTATCAAACTGAATTCCAGAAAGATTGTACCTTTTTTTTGTTTTGTTTTTTACTAGCAAAGAAAGAAGGATGAGAGTAATTGTTATCTCTTTCTTTCACCAAAATAGGGTGTTTATTATTTTTTTTAATCATATGTCAGTCTGGTAAACAGAAATGGAATCACACTGCCGTTTTTGACTTGCGTTTCTTGGAATGCTAATAAGGCTGAACTTAAAAATATATATGTTTAGTAGTCAGTAGGGTTTCTTTTTTCATAAATGATAGTTGACTATCTTTATTTTCATAAATAATGTTTTGACCATTTTTCTCTTATTATGTTAATATTTTGCTTACTGGCCTTCAGAAGTGTTAATGCTTTTGAAGGCGTAATGGTAAGCATTTCAAAAATTACTCTATCGTAACTATTAAAAAGTCAAACTATAGTTTTAAAATGTTTTTCTCTTCTTTGTTAGTTTTTCAAAATCTATAATCAGCAGTGTTGATGGTTTTCCCTGTACCAACTGGCTGGAATTTCATTATCTTCCAATAGGCATAGAACCTGGCTCAATTATTTGCTGAATGGAGGATGAATTTTACATGTACACAGACACACAGTCCTCACTGGTAAGTCAAAGAACCAGAATCCATCTCCCACGTAGCTGAGGTTCTCCTACAACTGATCTAACAGGGTCAGGTTGAGTCTCAGGTGTCTATTCACCTTACCTAAAAAGATCTTAAGAAATACCCTTCACAGGTAATCTATCCAGGATATGGTTATAATCCTAAAGAGAAATTAGAAGGATTTCTAAGCAGCTAAAATCCATATCTAAAAAAAATAATAAAATAAAATAAAATAAAATCCATATCTAAAACTCAGATATTGAATTCACAGCAGAGTCTGTCAGGTTCTCACCTGGAGATGTATGTGCTCTTAGTTTACACATGATTGGGATAAGACTGGCATCAGTCTTCCTGTTTCCTGGTAGACTAAAAGCCAAGGGGGTACAAAAAGGTTATTATAGATAGGCAAACCAACTGAAAGTAGTGAGAAAAAATATCTGCAAGAGAGGTAATATGGTATAGAGGTTAAGAACACTGGCTTTAAAATCTGGGACAATCTGAGCATCAACATGAATAATGACAGTAATGGATTATAACCTACTGAGTGAAAAAGATTCTATAATTCCATATTGAAAATAAGTAAGTAAATGGCATGAAAGGAAAGCTCTTCCTTACTGTAGAATGACAACTAATAAATGTAGAAGGAACAATGAAATTAGAACATCATTTTGCAATCTCATAATTATCGCGGATAATAACATTTGGCTCATATGGCTGTGTTAATGCATGAAAAGTGCTTAGAACGCCATCTGACACATAATAAGTGCTCAACAAATGCTGGTTATTATTATTACTATGTTCCTGACCCTATGGTTAGTCTGTGGGGAAGTCAAGAGAAATGAGAATCAAGACACTGAAACTGAGAAAACAGCATGATATCTTATAACAGGCACAGAGAGATCTGGATTCAAATCAAAACTCTATCATTTACTGTCTGTGATCCTGGACAAATTACTATACATCTGACACCTATTCCCTTACCAGAATAATGGAGATAATAATGCCCCCCTCACAGGTTTTAAGTATGTAAAACTCAGTAGTGCATGGCACGTAGAAGGAGCTCCACAAATATGAGCTCTCTTCTCTTTGTCCGTATAATGTTCATGAATATGAATCTGGACTGAAGTAGGCACCAGATATATACCTGACTGCCCCTCTCCCCAGAACTCACACTGGCACAGCTCTGTTAAGGCAGCACAGCTATATTCTGCACAAGGTGGCTTGTTTTAAAATCCAAATGAGAAAGGTTTGTAGATCTAAACTCAAAGGGACATAATTTGGTTAATCCTCAACTGCTGTATCCAATCACTATTCAATCACAACCCCTCCCGTGGCAGGCTGTCCCTCCAGGCAGCTACTGTCACTAACTGTGCTACCTGGGCCTCTCCAGGTTCATGAGTATTGATTCCATCTGTCCAATTTGCAGGCTGCAAGACGTGTCCAAGCAACCAAGTATGCTGCCCTTGGCCCTGGAGGGCAGACAGTGGTCTGGTAGGATGGAGAGAAGACAGTGACGAGGCTCGGCCCTCGGACTGCTAACCCAATCAAAGGGAATGGGCAATTCACTTCACAAACTTGGGAGGCCAAAGAGGGTAAGCAACCAAGCTAGTGACTCATTCTGTAACCTCAGACAAGATTTCCTTCACTTTTAATAAAACTCAAAGGCAGCAGCCCCACTGAGGGGGTATAGCTAGGACTAAAGGAACTATGGCTGCTTAGTGGCCAAGAGTGGCACCAAACACCTTGCCAGATGGCTAGGAGGCTTTCTGTCCAACAGCCATTATTTACAATGCATCTAATCCAGACCTTCATGGGGATCAGGCCCTTCTTGGAGAAGCCAGCCCAGATCAGGCTAGAGGGCTTACATGACTATGCTTAGCTTTGGTGATCAAAGCTAGCTTCGATGACCAAAAGAACTTCCTGGACCTGTGGGCTACAGCATGGCAAAAATAGGGTAGGAGACTAGTCAGGTTAGACAAAGCTAAAGCAAAGCTGGTAAGAACAGGCTTAGCAGTTGGCCATGTCCAACAAGTATTAAGAAGTTCAGAGTCAATTGGGACACTTAGGTGGCTCAGTGGTTGAGTGTTTGCCTTTGGCTCAGGGCATGATCCTGGAGTCCCAGGATCGAGTCCCATATTGGGCTTCCCGCATGGAGCCTGCTTCTCCCTCTGCCTGTGTCTCTGCCTCTCTCTGTCTCTAATGAATAAATAAATAAAATCTTAAAAAAAAAAAAGTTTAGAGTCAAAACAGAACCGAGGGCCAGAGGCTAGGTAAAGCACAGATATGAGACAGAGTCAAAAGCCAGGTCAAATGTTAAGGACTAGAGGCTAAAGAAGAACACTAGGTCACAAACCAAGTAGGTATGCAGAAACCAAGGAATATACAGGTATCAGAGATCAAGGAAAGGAAAAAGCAGAAACCAGGAGCAGCAGTGAGACTTTGGAAATGAAGTAATTTCTGTCTCTTTGATGCTTTTTACTGAAGCAGAAATAAATCCCCAGGTTCAGAACTGTATTTGGAAGAAGGTGACTTACATAGGGAGATGGTAAGTTGGATCGCCCATCTGGCTAACAAGGGGAGTACAAGGTCAGGTGTAAAAAGAGAATCTGATGGCACAAAGGGAAATAGACACTGCTATTTGAGGTGATCTACCAAAAGATAAATGCAGCCTCCCCTTGTTCTGATGCTGGCATGCTGGTTGTCACCATTTTGTAGGTTTGGGGTTAGGTATTACTGCCTTAAATTTGGGTAGCTGGTACCAAACAGGCTATAGTGTATGGGCTAGGCCTTCATGGTCTTAACAGCTAGATTACAGGGGGCAGAGTATATCATTCCATGCACTTATGTTTTCTACCACAAGGAACATTTCTCCTCAGAGGATCTACGCTGACTATTCCACAGATTCTCCCTGGGCAAAGACTTAAGAGTATCAGCAATTCTCTGAGCCAGCTCAGGATTTGGTCTCTGGTGGCCTGTGGAAAGAAAACCAGTGCCACTATTAGCCTCAAAGACTAGAGATAATCTCCAGACTCTATTTCCCTAATTTGGAGATTCACAGGATGTGTACAGCCCAGGAGGATTGGGGGGTCTGTCTTTTAACGATTTGGCTCTAGCAGCAGTATGTGCCTTCCTGAGCGTGCATCAGAATCTGTTCTGTTCTTCTCTCCACCCACGTGAGCTGACTCACCAAAAAGACTGGGCCTTGTGAATACTATAGGTGAAGGTTGTACGGGTGAGCTCCCATCCTAGGCTGAGAACCAGTTCTCAGTTCTGCCTTGTTTCTACTGCGTGCTAGTATAAATACCTATTTTCTCATGGGTACAGAGTGTGGCTAAATAGGAGGAAGACAGTCGTCTAATAAGAGCTAACATTTGTGTATACTTCCTCCATGCCACATGTTTTCAACACTTCATATTTATTAACACATTTGATCTTTACAACAACCCTATGAGGCAGGTTATGATTAAGAAAACTGAGGCACTGAGGAGTTAAGTAGCTTGCCTAAGGTTATCACTAGCTGTAAGGAGTTCAAACCAGGGCAGTGTGGCTACAAAGTCCATGTCCTTAGCCCTCTGCTATACTGCCCCTCACTTACTTATACTGACTCCCAGACAGCTAACAAACCTTGGGAGCACTTTGCCTCAAGTCAGGTTTTAGCAGCAAAGCTGGGATCAGAAAGCTCAACAGAAAAATGGGACAAGGATATGCAGTCAATTCACAGATGAAGAAACAAACAAA
Source organism: Canis aureus (assembly GCF_053574225.1). Classification (NCBI taxonomy): domain Eukaryota; kingdom Metazoa; phylum Chordata; class Mammalia; order Carnivora; family Canidae; genus Canis; species Canis aureus. The sequence goes on from NC_135633.1 coordinate 25,839,715, forward strand.
AAAGATTTAAGTAAATGAAGAGATCTTCAAGCTCCTCTGTTATTAGAGAAATGTGAATTAAAACAATGAGATGTCCCTTTAAATTCAACATATTGACAAAAGTTAGAAAGCTGAAAAATGCCAAATGTTGGAGCGAGCATGGGGTTCTGGGACCATTCATGCACTGTGAGGACAGTCTGTGCAGCCATTCTAGAAGCCAATCTTGTAATATACTTTATCAAATTAAAGTTCCTTACCCTATGACCCAGCACTTCTGAATATATACATCCCAGAGCAATTCTTACAGAGATCCATAAAGTGCAACATGGAAGATGTTCATCCCAGCATTCTGTGACAGTGGGAAGTTGCAGGCAATCAAGCGTCTGCCACTGGAGAACAGGTAAGTTAAATGTGGAAGGGACACGCTATGAAATATGATACAGCAGTTAGAAGCAACAGGCTGGATAGACATGCAATAACACTGACATGATTTTTTAAAAGGGCTGATTGATTCCCTAGCCCCTTCTATTAATCATTAACTGAACTTGACCATGTGTTCTAAAAGTTCATTCCTTCAGGAAGACTTTCAATTGCAGAACTTCTAATTCTTATGACAATCTAGTGGGTCTTATGGACTGAAGGATTAAGGACCCAAGTGAAAACAATGAAGTTTCTGAAGTACACCAAAGGCCATCAAATGTGCCATTCCTTCTGCTGGGAGTGTCCTCCTCTACTTCAATTGGTTAGTGCTCATCACGTTCAGGGCTCTTCAGTGACAAGGTCACCAACTCACCTTAGTCTTCTCTGACCCCCAGCCTGGGTCCATGCCCTTCCTATTTACCTACCCAGAATGTAGTACTCACCCGCATGGGTAGGTGACCCTTATCATAGTGTACCATGATCACCTATTTACTTTTATTTGCCTTTCCTGCTAAACCATGAGGCAAGGGCCATCTCTTGACTTTCATTCCCAGCTCCTGGGTCTAAGTGGTCAGTAGATGCTTTCTGAATGAGTGCATAAATAAATGAAGGATGAATAAATAAAATTATTTTATTTGGTGGGAAGTGGAGGACAATGGTAGATGCAACAGTCTCAGGCCTGCCCAGACAACTCCCACTTGAGGGTGCAAACTAGGCTGCAGGAGATTCAGCTGTGGAAAACTTTTACCTTCAAACTCTCCTGAGCACTAGGCCTTTCCTGCCTTCCACCAGGCAGTTCCCAGACAAAGCTGAGGAAATGAATAGGAGGGTGGTCCTGAAATGGCAGCTCCTGGGACTCATGGAACTCCCTTTGGAGCCACGGCCCCCTTGGGGTGCATTTTAATTTGCTGATCAGGCTGTAATTAGATTAGAGGTGGGAGCACACGTAGGAAGGTTGGCTCACACTGACCTTGATGAGCTCCTGCTTTCAGGACAGTGGGGTGTCACAATGCACAGGAGGCCAGTTACATCGATCGACGTTAAGGCTTTCTGCTCTTAGTGGCCGGAGGGGCTTGGGGTTGTCACATTGTTTAGGAAAAAGCGAGGAAACCTGTGGTGTGGGCCGAGGCCTATGCTGGGCCAGGCGCATGTCAAAGACGGCTGGCGAGCAGCTGGAGTTGGTGAAGCAAGAAGGGCAGTGATCCCAGCTCCAGGTCGTCCCCACACAATGTTGAGCTTCAGGAGAAGCTCCTCCAACTCCTCCTCCCCTCTACCCCCCACATCCAAAGCCTAGGGTCACTGTGATGAGTGTCACGGGTCCCAAGGAGAAGACAAAGAGTTGACCTATTCTCAACCCAGCGCACACCTCGATGAAGGGAGGAAGCAAAGAGGTCACAGTTCAGGAGGTTTGCTGGAAAGTCAAATGAGCTGTGGCTCATTCAGTCTACTGGCTGGTCTCTGGGCTGGTCAGGAAAGCAGGGTGGCCTGACCAAAGGCACCGGCATGTATTAAATCTAAAGGTTCTGTGGCATGGGGGCATGAACCAGGAATGGAGAGGGTGGAGAGGGCAGTTTTTTTTTTTTTAAAGCCAGCTTCCTTAGGAAATAAAGGACTGTCAGGAGGCAAAGTAGAAATGTGCCACAGTTTTCTCAAAAGAGGATAATAATCATTTGTTTACTTCCCTCAAAAGGTAGATATACTAATCACAATATAGTAGCCACAGTGTGCGAAGCACTGTACATTCACTATTTCAAATCCATATACCACTTGCAATGAGGTACTAGTCCCATTTTATAAATGAATAAACTGAGGCTCAGCAAGGTAACATGAGTTGCCCAAGCATACACATTAATTAAGCACTGGAACCAAGATTCAAATCCAGGTCTGTGTGGAGCCAAACCTGGGACATATATCCCTAAACCACACTGGTCCTTACTTATCCAACCATCATCTATTAGTCTGCCTTACTATCCCATAATTCCTGAACCTCTACTATGTACCAGGGATAGTGACATTCTCAGATGGTAAAGTAAGTTAGATCATAAAGCTAGCTGGGTTAAGACGGAGTCTCATTCAGATGGACAAGGGTCAAAATCAATGGTGGACCTAGACAATGTGAGATCATTTGGGGCAAGGCTCAAGGACGACATGGCACATTAAGGAGAGGGCCAATGGAAACAAGGTCACCCATCACAGGGTTTCCCAGGTGATCTCGATTTCACATCCTCAGCTTAGTTCTAAATATAATCCATATCTTTCGTGTCTTTCAATCTGTGCTCAATAAGACATGGTTGCTGAACCTATAAGCCAATGTGGTCAAGTCCTGGTTGTTAGGGATTTCACTACAGTATGGGCCTCGACTAGGTTCTCTCTAGGCAAATGATCTATCAAAGCATGCTGGGGCTGCTATATTTCCTAAACTCTGGATGAAAATAACAAGAAAACAAAAAATACTAATAACACCAGCAGATACCTATCAAGTACTTAATTATGCACTAGGCATCATACTGAACAATTTTATGTGCATTTTAATATTCATAACCACCCTATGCTGAGGTAGGTGCTGTTATTCACATTTTGCAAATGAGGAAACAGAGCTAGTAAGAGGTAAAGGAAGGTTTTAAACTCAGGCAGTCTCCTTCCAGAGCCCTTGTTCCTCACCACTAAGTCACACACAATTAGAATATGTACTTCCCAAAGCAGAGGCTGTGCCTGACCAGGTATCTGTTCCTCACTCATAAGACCCAGTAAATATTTGTTAAATCAGTTTACTTCTGGGGCCTTAAACTGCACGTGCTGATGCACACACTGAGTTTGTAGTCAGCTCTTGGGCTTTATTTGCTACTATTGCTAAGTTACGTCTTCCTCACTCTTGATTTTACAGTTGGCTTTTGTTTTTAATTATATACTTAAACTCATTCCTATTAATGTTTATCACCACAGATTTAACCATTGTCCTAGCCCACTGGGTTCTTTTTTCAATATCTCTGATTCTTTTACCCAACATATTCCCTCTCTCTTTAAACTTCATTTAATCTGCCAGTTGGGTTGGCATTTATCCATGATCTCAATGGAATCAGTGATGTAATGACTGAATAGGACAGGGCCCCGTGGCTCACCACTAGAGTTTGCTTTCCAGTCTCTAATCATATATACACAACATATGAAACAGGTCATTCACCATTTGAACTATTCTCCACAACATACTTTAGTCATGTGGGTATAATGAGATACAGACAAATACCCTACTGAAACCCAGATAACCTACTATGTTGCCGTATATTACCGTATACTCCTGATCCACTAGCCTGCAGCTCTATTTAAATTAGCAGCTCACTTCTTTCCACCACCTTGGAGCCTATGAGGCCTGCTGGGAAAAGGACTCCTGAAACAACAAATACGTCTGAAAGGCTGTGGTCTAAGGCCATTTTTGCTGACTATAAGTGAGGTCTCCGGAACCAGAGGGAGCGCACAGCTCTTCTTAAGATTGAAAGGGTTTATGCTTGAGATGAAACTGAATTCTATTTAGGTAAGGGATGTGCTTAGGTGGACAAAGCAAAGAACAACACAGTGACTCCTGGTGGCACACTGAACCAAACCTGAGCAATCTAGGGAAAAGTAACTCGTGTTCATGGAACTAGTGGCATGGTTCATGTCAAATTCTGAAGCAATCTTCCTGCTAAAGCCTTTGGCCACAGAATTCATGTGATGCTGTACCCCTTAAACTTACTGAGAAATAAATAAAGGTGTAGATTTGTTCTCTTATAAAAATAAATAAAAAATAAGCAAGCAAGAAGCTTATGGCACAATGTGGATCTGATGTCTTTAAAAGAGGTGTGGGAGTGAACCATATCACAGTCCCTAGAAGTGGAACATCCTTCCCCAGGCAGCTGAATTGGATGAACACTGGATGCTCTCCTGGTCCCAAATGATACTCTCCATGAGAACCCTGAACACAGAACCCCAGGACTCGATATAGTGCTGGAGAAGGGGAGTTACCCTGAGATTGTTATGTTAGGCAAATGAGCTGGCATTGCTTTCCAGGGAGCACTGTCTTGGGTTTCCTGAGGTCAAGGCATGCATCTGCCAAACTAGAATCGGTGCATGCTGGAATTGGAATATCATTACTATGAAACAGGATTATCTTGAGCAACGATTCCAAATGGGATTAGAAATGACTGTTACTCAGACATAATCGGCCACAGCAGCAGTGGGAGAAACAGCAAACCCGGCACACTTTTCTGGGGGCATGATGCTGGCATTCTGGGCACCTGGCCAGCATCCTCACCCACCCTTCCTTGCTGGGAAATACTGCACACTGTCCAGCATCAGGCAGGTGGCCACCCGGGACAAGAGCCAGTCCCACATAAAAATGCCCTGCTCTGGGGTCTCATGTTCTAAGCCCAGCTTCTTAGATGAAAAGGAATGGAAAAAGAAACTCCAAAGGCTTTCTGCTTCTGAGCTACCTAAAGGTGCTGGTATGAGACAAGTAATAACCCACATTCAAAATAGGCTTGCCTGCAGACTATTAACTAATTTTCTCCTGGAGTGACCCACAATCAGCAGTAATAATAACAACTAAGGCATTACCACCACTAACTAAAGTAGTCAACCCTTATTGAGTGCTTACTATATGGCAGGCATTGTTCTAAACACTACAATATTTACATAGTTAAACCTCAAAACAGCCTTCTGGGGTGGATCTGCTTATTATTCCCATTTTATGGTTAAAGAAACAATCACAGAGAAGTGAAAGAATCTGCCAAAGTAAATAACTGGTAAGAGGGAGAACTTGGGAGTTGAACCCAGGTAATCGTGGCTCTAGAGCTACAGAGGTACTGACACTAGACTATCACAGACTGAGAGGATCGTGGCCCCTGTTGGCTAGGCCTTTCCTTCGCATTCTCTGGTCCTGAGACTCTGCCAGCACCTCCAACTAGATCTGGCACATTCCTACTTTCTCACCTTTGTGAACTTATGCTCACACCAGTCCTTTGGTAGTAATGATATTCCAGAAGTGCTGTCCCTCTATTCTCCACCTCTACCCATCAAATTCCTGTCCATCTTTCAAGGCCCACCTTGTGCAAAAGGCCTCCTTTCATGATCTCACCTCTACATGGCATGATCTCTGCCTGGCACTTTAGCTGATGTTCTCTAGGACACTGACCATATTCTGCTTCATTGCACAATTAAAAAAAAAAAAAAAGTGAGATTTGCTTATCCCTTTACTGATTGTCAGTTTTTTTAGGATTTCTTTTTTTTTCTTCTTAGTAATCTCTATACCCAACGTGGGGCTCAAACTTACAACCAAAGATCAAGAGTTGCATGCTCTCCCAACTGAGCCAGCCAGGCACCCCCTGTCAGCTTTCTGAAACAAGGAGAGTGGTTTGTCTGGTTTTAGACTTCTCATAATCATGCAGCATATCTTGACCCCAGTGGGTCATCAAGAAACCCTGACTAAGCTGACTTGACTCTGGTCCTGGCACCTCTTAGTCCATCCCATCCATGGCCCTGCTCCCACCCCTTCCCTCCATAGGCAGTATATCTAGTAGGAAGAATGAAAATTTCTGATTCAAAGAGAATTGGCTTCAAATCCTGGCTCCCTCTTTCACTTGTTAAGACAACCATGGGCATCTCTGAGCTTCATTTCCTCATCTGCAAAATAGGGATAATGATCTTTCCCTGTTGAAATTGCAGTGAGGATTAGCGCCAACACAGGAAGTGCCTGACGTGGGCCTGGCACACAGAAGGCACTCAATCACAACCATAGCCATGATCACCACTACATCAGAAGACCAGCCAGCACAAAGCCCAGCCTTCTTGGGCCAAAGGAAGCACCCCTCTGTAACAAGCAGCCAGGCCAAGAACAAGCTAGGGACCCTGGGAAGAGGCTGTAGGCCTCTAAAGCAGGACAGAATCTCTACGTCGTCAGGACTCCTAAGGACCTGCACTGAAGCACAGGTGCAGAGGTGCTCTACCTTCTCTGCCTCTGGCCAGCCAGCAAAGAATGAAGCCTCCTAGGAAAGCTCCCCCTGGTCCAGCTGCAAGAACAGCATCACTGTATAAGAACACCTATGCAGCTGCTGACCCCACCAAGAAAGGTCTGCACAACCTCTTCAGCAGGACAGAAATCTGGTTTGGGCTGCTCGTTTATTAAAGACAGGGTTTAATGCCCACCACCCACCCCCTTAGTAAGGTGCAGGAAAAATAAGCAAATGCTAAAAATAAATGACTGCTATGAGAGGAAATTAAATGGTCTTCAGCCAAGGATGGCGGCATTTTAAAATTAACAAAGCCCAGGTACCACATCCAGGAAGGCCTTGGCAAATGCGTGTTAGCCACTCATTAGATCAGCTCCTCAGGGACCACAGCCAAGCAGGGAAGGCAGTGCCGGGAAGCAGTCCTTCCGATGCTGATGAAATGTACTCTGGGAGAAAAGGCAGAGGAGGGAGGGAGACTCTTGTGGGGAATTTCAAACAGTTTTGCTGGAGCTCTGCCTCACAGCCTCACCTTCTCTGAGGTAGGGGCTTTCAAAGCAACCAGCAAGCCCAAGTGGATTCAAATCTGAATCTTCCCCCACCACCCTATTCTTTCAGGCTCTTTGGTTTCTGAAGTACTACAGTGGCCACACTATTTAAGAGGTCTCTCTGCATGGTGGTCTAGGGACAAGGAGTCTGAGGATGATGTGGGATGAGAGGCAACCTCCCAGTCCTGTACCCTGCACTTTTTCCTTATTATTAAGAATAACAGGATATGCTGTGAATTTATATAAGCTCATTGTACATCACTTGTAAGTGAATTTATCATTATTCATTAGTAATTATATTTCATGACATTACAAATCATGAGAATTCACAAACCTTTATTCTCTACTAACAATTAGAGTATAGAGTACTCTAATGTGAAATACCATCAACAATAGGAAATCTAAACATTCCAGGTTACCATGAACTATATGAATTCATTTTTACACTTCAAACGTGAATTCTTAGTTTGCCACTGGTCGCAATTAATAATGAAAATTAGACAGGGATGATGGCTTTTTAAACAGTTTTTTTTTAAAAACAGTTTTTTTTTTAAGTCAACTTACTGAAGTATCATTTACTCATAGTAAAATGCATCCTTTTAAGATATAGAATTTGATGAGTTTTCATTGTATAATCACCACCACAATCAAGATTTAGACTATCTCCATCATCCCAAAAGTTCCTTTGGGCCCTTCCTTCTACTCCTAAACCCTAGCAGTCACTAACCTGGCTTCTGTCCCCACAGCATTGCCTTTCCCAGACTGTCATATAAATGGAGTTATACCATAGGTAGTTTTTTGTGTCTGGCTTAGGTTAGCATGAGGCTTTTAAGATTTGTCCCTGCTGGGGCATCTAGGTGGCTCAGTCAGTTAAGCATCTGACTCTTAATTTTGGCTCAGGTCAAGATCTCAGGGTTGTGAGATCAAACCCTGCATAGGGCTCTACACTGAGCATGGAGCTTGCTTAAGATTCTCTCTCTCTCCCCCAGTCATGTGCATGCAACTTTCTCTCTCTAAAAAAATAATAATCGTAATAGTAATTTGTCCTGGTTGTTGCATGTGTAAATAGTTTTTTTTTTTTTTTTTAATTGCTGAGTAGTGGTCCACTGTAAGGACGTACCATAATTTGTCCATTTACCAGTTGATGGACATTTGGGTGATTTCCAATGTTTGGCAATTATGAACAAAGCTACTACAAATACCTGCATAGAGGTCTTTTTGAAGATGTATGTTGTTATGTCTCATGGACAAAGTTGGTACTGCTGGGTTGTGGGTAAATATATGTTACCTATATGTTTTACCTATATTCTCATATATAGAGAAACTACCAAAGTGTTTTCCAAAGTGGCCATTGCACAATACGTTCCCATCAGCAATGATGGCAATTGTTCTGCATCCTTGTCAGCACTTGGTATTGTCAGGTTTTCTAAATTTTAGCCATTCTAAATGACTAATGTTAAGTATCTTTTCATGTGCTTATTTGCCATCCACCTCTTCTCTGGTCAATGTCTGCTCAAATCTTTCCCCCATTTTTTAAAAATTTGGTTGTCTTTTTATTGCTGATTTATAAGAGTTCTTTATATCTTCTGGATAATATTCTTTTATCAGATGTGTGTGTTGACAGCTTCTTTTCTGAAGAATTAAAAATTATAAGGATCTAAATCATACCATTTTTCTGCCAAACCACCATCCCTTGCATATACACACTGATGGAGGAAACAGGACACAAATACCTCAGTGCCACTGGATGGAGAGTCAAGCAGTACTTGATACCTGCTAAAACTCATGACACTATTTTTACCTCCACTGTAAGAGCCCAACCAACATTAGACTCTAAGGAAAGCTACATCTGGAGAAATGGCTGTCCTATAAACAGCTTTTGGCCCCCCAGGCTCTGCACCTCCCAAAAGCCCTGTTCTGGTCCACCAGCCTCCTGGAATGGTCAACAGTCGTCACACTCCATTGCTGGCCATTGTCCACTGGGAAAGGTAGGAGGCTCCCAATCCATCCTTCAGTGAAAGAGCAAACAGTGGGGCCTGTGGCTGCTTGGACATCAAAGTTGAGCAAACAGGCCTGGCAGGCCCTGCCTCTCCGCCTACACATCCTGCAAATGCCATATGAAGGAGCTTCCCTGAGGGGGTCATGACTTTCAGCTTGTCATAGCACACATCAAAGTTTGCACCACACACGAACTGGGTACATGGGTTCGAATCAAGTCGCCTAAGAGCGGATACTCAGCCATTGTGTCCAGTTTTAATCCTGTGTTTTCCCAAGTAATTAAGCCTTCTTGCTTATGAACTTGTGACTAAGTAAAGCATCACTGAGAGGTTGTAACATCAAAGTGCCTTCCACCGTCTGTCCATTTTGGTAAAATTGGATTTCTTTCCCTTCTTTAAGAAAAACTAATTGAATTTAGCTGCAGGCTGGGTATATTTGCACGAGCTGGTGAAGGCTATGCTAAGTCACAGTGATCATCCTGAGACCCTATGGCTTAGCCTTTAGCTAGGCTGGGTCAAAGTGCAACACAGAATGAGGCACCCAGACTCAAGCTAAACAAGTGCCTGCAGCATGAGGCTTATAGAGGCCTCACTATGGAAAAGGGGTCAGCTCCCAGTGACTGTTCCTCAAGTCACTACTACACCCAAGCTGTTACTAGGGCTGGCAAAAGGATCATCCTAGTAGAATGTTGGTAAATCGTTGGCAGAACGGCTACTGAAGACAATGGCCATCACATTACTTGAGTCCTTGATGTCAGAAGTCCAAGTAAGCTTCTTAAGGTAAAGGCTGTGATGCTTATTATCTGAGTCAGCCCATAGCGTAGCACATTAGCACTAGATGTTTAGTTTAAAAAAATGTTTGCTGAAAAAAAAATGTTTGCTGGACATGTAAAATGATAACATAAAGGGTATCAGAACAAAGTTCTTCTTTCTTGAAGAACCAAGCTGTCTCTTTTTTTTTGTCTTGCTCATCAGTAAACTTCAATCTAAATTAATACTTAATTCCACTAATTACCTGATTTAGAGTATAGCATGGTCCCATTTACGTAAAATTACACACACACTGATCAATCCCTAGATAGAGGGAATTCAGTTGACTGCTACTTTCTTCTCTATATTATTTTTACAAAAACAATAAACCTATTTTCAGAAAAGAAAATCTCTGGTTCAATCCTGATACAATTATCTTTCCTTTTACCAATATGATTTCTGATCTTGATCCAGTTTTAACTCTCCTGTGTACATTTATATTTGTATTTTAATTTGAGTCACTGCAAACCCTTTTTGGAAATAAAAAGAGAGAATAAATTATAAATTAAGTTCCCATACATACTTTAAAAATTTTGTTCTATGGTACTGTATTTTTTATTAAAAATTAAATAAAATAGTACTGTCTTTACTATTCAAAATTAAGCTTAAAAATACATATATAAATAATAGTTCACAAGATGTTAATCTCCTTAAGGACAGAGACTATTATGATATATCCCTCAGGACACAGGCATGAAGCAGGCACTCACCAAAGGCAGTTGCAGGTGAAATGACTAGATACTCTCAGAACCTCTCTCTTGAGTTTGTCTAAAGGAGATAAAGATTCTCTGCTTTCAGCCTTGAATCAAGGGGTGCTACTCCTCTACCCCCCTTTCATCCAAGTCTATTTGAAAGGTGGTGGTATTTCAGGCCTGGCCAATATGATTCCAGAAGGGCTTGGTGACTGATAAACTGAGGATCAGTACACTTCCTTACTGGCAGACTGTGGTGGTATAGACATGATCATCTTTCAAGACCACTCCCAAGGCACCTTGCCACTGAGGCCTACTCACCCTGACCAAGATACTTCTGGCATTCTTTCTATTTTTTTAAGATTTTGTTTATTTATTCATGAGAGACACAGAGAGAGAGACAGAGACACAAGCAGAGGGAGAAGCAGGCTCCATGCAGGAAGTCTGACACAGGACTCGATCCCAGCACCCCAGGATCACTCCTTGAGCTGAAGGCAGACGCTCAACCACTGAGCCACCCAGGCATCCCACAGCATTTTTTTTTTTTATCAGGTTCTGTTTTTCCTTTTTCCATAGCACTTCTTACCTTCTAATATGGTATGTAGTTTACTTATGTATTTATTGTTTACTGTCTGTCCCTGCCTCTCTCTACACACAGACCACCACTAGTATAGAAATGAGCTCTATGAAAGAAGGGATCTTTGTTGAGAACAGTGCCTGGCAAACAGTATGTGCCAAAAAAAATTATGATATGAATAAATTTAAAAAGTATACTACCTTCAATTAAAATTTGTCCCTAGGCATTGCAAGAAAGAAGACACAATATTGGTGTTTAAAACACAAATAATTAGTCCTAGGAACCAAAACAAGTAAATACAACCTAACACTCTCACTTTTCTCAACATGGATCACTGATTTGCTAATCGCGCTGGAAAAAGACAAAGCAATCAGTTAAGCCAACAATTCATTGGAATTAGAGGAAAGTGTCCCCGAGGCACATCTACCAGCTATCTGCGCACTGAGCGACCACTATCTTAAGTATAGTGTTATTTCCTAGTCTGTCTCAATGCTGAAAGTACTACATATAGAAAGGATGGACACCCCCTTCCCTTTCCTCCACCACCTGCTTGCTGTCTCTTGTGGATGAAGATACCCATAAGCTAGGAAAGAAAACTGGTGCCTAGGGTGGAGGTAGTGGTGGTGGGTAGAGTTAACAATGGTAGAATAAACACACATTTGTGTGTAGAGATGTCACATGGGCAACAGAGAGTAACAACTAATCATCAGTAACAGGTATCACCTACACTATCTCACTGGGTTCTCACAAAAATATAGCAAGAATATACTCTGCTGCCAGATTCAGTCCCTTCATACCCTCTGCTTTGATAATATTCTCTCCACATGGCTCTGACATCACTGGTTACACTATACTCTGTCTCTCTATCTGCCTTTCTTTTCCACATTGGACCTTCAGCTCCCAAGGTCTGATTTTCCAGGGATTAGCAGAGTCTGGCTCAGAGTAGATATTTACCAAATGTGGCAAATTGAACTCCAATTAAAAAAAAATTAAATTAAAATTAAAAAAAGATATTTACCAAATGTTCATAAATGTAATTGATTTCAGGTGAAGAAAAAGGATACTCACAGAATTTTGAAATTCAACTAAGGGTCAGAACCAGGACTGGATTCCAGACCAGTCAACTGCAAAGCCTATTTACAAGTTATTTTTTAAATGCTTGTAGCTAAAGAGGCAAATAAGGAAATGGAGCTCTGAGAACAAGTTCAGGACAGAGGAACACAGAAAAGAGATCTCAAACACAGCTAAGCCTCTCAGCCAGTCCAAGGCAGTACCTCCTCTATATTAGAAAATCCCTGTTTTGTTGGTTTCCATCACATTTATGACCCTTCCAAAGGAGGCCAGTAGTGGCAGACAAAAGCTTTAATGATCTGCTTGAAGGAAAAATTAAAACTGGTACCTCAAACTATCAATTTTGGCTGCTACTAACATGCCCAGTCTGTTTTCTTTGAAAGCATTTCTTTTTGCTCTTAATCAATTCTTTAGCATAACTACAGTTAGACTGGGATGAAGAGGTAGCATCCAGGATCTGGCAAAGGGAGGCAGCAGTGAGGTAAAGTAAAACACAAATTTTGCAGGCAGCCAGACCAAATTCTTTTTTTTTTTTTTTTTAAGATTTTATTTATTTATTCATGACAGACACACACACAGAGAGAGAGAGAGAGAGGCAGAGACACAGGCAGAGGGAGAAGCTGGCTCCATGCAGGGAGCCCGACATGGGACTCGATCCCAGGACCCCAGGATCACACCCGGGGCTGAAGGCGGTGCTAAAACGCTGGGCCACCAGGGCTGCCTGCCAGACCAAATTCTAACCCCTATCTGCGTGACCTCAGACAAATCACTTTATCTTTCTGAGCTTCAGTTTTCTCAGCTGCAAAATGAGAACTTTGAAAATTGTGGCAGTTGTGAGAATTGGAGATAAACTTTCTACGCATAGGGGGACTATTTTAATCTTTACAAAATAGCTTCCCCCTGAGGGAATGGGGGAGTGGACAGGAAAAGAGCAGAGCCTCCAATGGGAGGGAGGGAGTACCTTCCCCTTCCCTAGTTTCCATCAGAACCTCCAAAGAAACTGCCCAGTGGAGCCCTCATTGGGGACAGTGACTAGATTCTTCCACATGGACAGATAACGAAAACATGAAGGGAACCCACACATGTACCTTCAATCACTTAACACAGGCTTGCAAACATTTCATGGCTTCAATAATGCAAATGACTTCACCTAATGTCACAAAGCAAATGAAAGATGGAGCTAGGATCCAAAGGTTTATCTTCCCTTTCCACATCTCCTATACTTTCCATTGCACCAGATGTAGACCTGACCTTCTACTCAGTCCATCACCTTGCCTCTTGGGGGAAGAAAGCAAGGAGAAAGAAAAGTGAGGGGGAGAGGGTTCTAGAACGTGGTCTGCAAGGATCTGGCTAAGGTACCCGTGTGTGGAAGAAGATCTCTCACCTGTCGTTTCGGCTGATGGCTGCCACCATAAGTGCTGTCCAGCCAAGTCTGTGCCTTGCATTAACATCTGCACCTTCTGACAAGAGCCTAGAAAGAAACAGAGGAATATTTTCAGTATATGGCTTATCACAGAAGTAAGAGTGGAAAAAAAGACGCAGTCAACAAACAGGGAGGCTGGATGAATCTGAAAATGGTCAGAGGACTTTGAGAACTAAGTACTCATCCTAGCTGCTCTGGCCTCTCTCCTTCCACCCCAGGCCTCTCCTATCTCTCTCACTCTTCTCTTGAATGAGTCCAACCCCTGCTGTTATCTTCCCAGCCTTCTGAGGAAAGAATGTGCCTTCTCTACCTTAATACCCTGACACTCCCACTCCCTTGGTCCAGAATGCTCTTTCTGTGATTCTTTGCCTACACTAATCCTACTTGCACGTTATGTGGTACAATCCTGGTTTGAGGATTCCCTCCTGAGAAGGCTTCCTTGGCTGCTCCAGTCCAAAGATCTCTTTTCTGTCGTTAGAATTTCCCTATGTTTAGCACTGAATGCCCAATGACATAGCTTCCCTAGGTAGTTAACAGTTTATAAAAGGATCACACTCCTCAAGTTTCTCTATATGGTGGCTGTTTGGAAACTGAGAATCTTTTTTTTTTTTTTTTTTAGATTTTATTTATTTATTCATGAGAGACACAAAGAGAGGCAGAGACATAGGCAGAGGGAGAGGTAGGCTCCCATTGTGGAGCCTGATGTGGGACTCTATCCTGGTAACCCAGGATCATGCCCTGAGCTGAAGGCAGATGCTCAATCACTGAGCCACCCAGGTGTCCCAGAAACTGAAAATCCTGAACCCAAGGAGAGATGGAAAGAATGTTAGACATGCTAGATGAGGGGCACCTGGGTGGCTCAGTTAAGCATCTGCCTTCCGCTCAGGTCATGATCCCAGGGTCCTGGGATCAAACCCCATGTCAGGCTCCCCACTCATCGGGGAGCCTGCTTCTCCCTCTTCCCCTGTTTCCTTCTCCCTCTGATTGTTCACACTCTCTCTCCTCGTCAAATAAATAAATAAAATATTTCAAAAAGCAAAGCAAAACAAAGCTAGATTAGGTTTCTAGGAAAGCCCACAAAAGCCTATTTGACTCTCTATGCCAGTGCCTAGCACAGAGTAGGAGCTCCAGTTGTTGAATAAACTAACAAACACAGGGCTTTTAAAAAAAAATCAACTAAATCCTGCATTCTGGGTCCTGGGAACAGGGGACCCTACAGGGTGGGGGTGGGCAGAAAGAAAGGGAGTAAATAGAATCAATTCTTACTGAGCACCTATTATAAGCAGGAACTGCCTTCAGAAATTGACACACATGCTCTTATTTTATTCTTCACACAAGCTTAAAGCATTGATATTAATTAACCTCTTCTCATGGATGAGATGACAGGTTCAGTGAGGTGAAATGACTTGCTGAAGGTCACAAAGCTAGCTAAGGGGCAATCAGTGACTGAAGAAGTTCAGGTTGATAATGGCTCTATAGCCAGAATCCTTCTCACCTCACCACCTTTCCTCCAGACTGAACCTGGCTCCACGGAATATGGAAGACAAGAAACTCAACGGACTTTAGCAAATCATTGTATGTGCTTGGTCCTGTTCTAGATTCTGGGGTGAGAGTGGGAAGACACAGAGTCTGTCTAGGGAGTAAATGATTTAGTTGTGGAGGGAGGACTAAGGATAGTAGGGAATCAAAGCCTGGAGTGTGTGGTTTTCCATCAGAAGTGCTGCAGGAAGCCAGGGGAGGGGGAGACCAAAAAGTCAAAAGCAATTTACCAATGCAGAATCTGCTTATGAGGAATGGGTGGAGGGTGTCTGGGGAGGCTAGGAGGCACCAAATGAAAGGACACCGGCAGAGTCTGGAGGCTTGGAGTTGAGTCCTAGTACCACTCTTGTGCCACAATCTGCACTAATTGCTCATCTGGACGACGCCAAATAAAAGCTCTGCACTGAAGAAAGCAGGTGATGAGGGCCTGGGAAGAGGAGCCACAACATGTCTGCATTCATTTGGCCTGTGCTGATGCAAGGAAGGAGTCAGGTACTGTCAAACCCCAGGGGGAGACAGGCCAGCAGGCACATAAGGATGCATTGGAGGAGCATTGTGAATGGAGGCACGCAGGCTGCAGGTGCACACCCAGGGAACCTAACCCTGGTTCAGTCTCAGTGACCTGGAAGGCCTCCCTGAAGAGGTGATGCCAGAAAGTTAGCCAGACAAATGGGATCAAGGGAGGGGAAGGAGTATGTCAGTCAGAAGTAAAGCCTCTCACCCAGAGAAGGCAGCATGACTGGACCCAAAACGTGAGGTAAGACTGTCAAGAGAGGAGGTTAGGAAACCCTCATCTCTAACCTCTAATTTTTCTTCTGGTGAAACTCCTGGGCCTCTTTACCACACACACAGTTAAGCTTCTTTTTGCAGAAATAATTTTCTATGGCCAAGAATATTAAAGAGACTAAGAACTCTATGAGACAAAAATCTTTTTGCACAAAACCTCCTTCCTCATTTAAAAAACCTTCTCTGGTTTAGCAGGTGCCATGGAAAGTGGATGTGTCTAAGAGTCTGGAGCCTGGAGTTTTGATACTAACTGTGATTCTGATCAGATGGCCTCATTTCTCTGGTCCTCAGTCCAGAAAGCTAGAAAATCAGGACCAACTAAAGCAAAACAAAGAGGTTTCTGAAGGAAAAGACATGAAGTGTGCCTTGAAGAACAGGAACAGTTTAGAAGCATAGGAGAAAGAGCACAGCAGTCAAATAAAAGGAAGCAGGGAAGCAATGGGAAGGTACATTCAGAGACCATCAAGTAGATCCATCCAGGTGACAGTTGACAGCAGAGAAATAGGCAGCTGCCAAGGTATGCAGAGCCTACAAAAAGATCACTAAAGCCAAGCTAGAAGGCCAAGGCAGTGCGTATCAACCTTTTTTGAGCCACAGGCTTTACTCTCTCCAGAAAAGTGCATAGGAACACACATACTCAAAAAGAACTTTTAAATTACACACAATGTCCAGGAGTTCAAAGGTCTTCATGAAATCAATAACAGATCTTAGGTTAAAAACCCAATCTAAAAGGCTGACAAATGCCTGGCATGCATGCTACTGTCCTGCACTCCTGTGGAGCCTTTGAAAAAGCCTCAGAACTCTCAACGCTCATTCCAATCAGCCATCATCAATCAACTAAAACTGGCAACAGAGAAGAAACCTGTTTGGCATTCCTTAGCCTCTCACCACAGGCAGAGGGGTTGTCACTGAAGGTTTTTTGGGGAAAGAAATTATAAAATTAACCTGATAGCTTAAGCAAGCCGAATCTGAAAGAGGAGAGAGGAGAAAGTGGGGACAAGAAGACAGTTTGGGAGCTGCTGTAACACAGACCAAGGGAGACAAACCAGAACAGGAAAATGAGAAAAGAGGTCAGGGCCAGGAGACATTCAAGGCAGTTGGAATCCCTCCTGTCTCCAGTGGGTTAGTAACCCATGTTGCCCTGCCTGGGCCCTGAGAATTCTGGAAGCAGCTCTGCTCTGGAGGCAGGGCCAAAGAAAGAAAAAGGATAGAGGTGCCTTCTCCTCATGTCTCTTGAGGGCTGAGTATAGTGTAATGAAAAAGATGAATAAAGGACTCTGGAATAAATTAGACCTGGATTCAAATTCTAGTATAGCTAGATAATCCTGGGCAAATCAATTTTCTGAGTCTGTTTTGTCACCTTTAAATTGGGACACTAACTTCTAATTTGCTGGGATCCCAGCCAAGTACCTAGCATACAGCAGGTGTTCAATACAGGGTGGCTTCTGCCTGCCACCTTACCCTACACTTCCACCCCTTTAATGGACAAAGTGTTCTAGTCTGAAGCTGGCAGTAGCAGGTTGGCCAATACCCAGGGATTCTAAGACAGGGTCAGATAGGATGACCTGGGTAATTCATCCAGCCTGGCTCCAGGCACTCTCCTATTCATCTATTCAACAAATGTGTACACATCTACTCTGTGCCCAGCTGCATGCTGGCTCCTGAGAAGAATACAAGACAGAGGTTCTTGCTTTCCAGAACCTAAGCTAAGCAGTGTTCTCTTTCTCTTGTGTGTGTGTGTGAGAGAGAGAGAGAGAGAGAGAGAGGGAGAGAGAGATACACACATGCATATACATGTATTTGTTTCTTTTTTTTTCACAAATAATTGCATTTCAAGATAAACGCAGACTGCTAAGTATACAGTAATTCCATTTTTAGAAATTGCTCTATAATTCTCCAGGGCACATTCACCAGATTTTCCCCTCTTTATTCTCTCAGAGATACCCACTCAGGCCTCCATTTCCCAGCCACCAAAGGCAATGTTCAAAGAACATCCTCTTACATGTGCCCTTCTGGCCTGATGTATTTCTCTGGGGCACGTACTTGCAGTGGGATCCCTGGGTTTTAGGGTTTATATTACTTGGTTTGACTATATTGTGCTAGGGTCCTCTCCAGGACATCTGCTCCATCTACCCTCCTGCCAGCAGGACAGGGGTGTTCCTGTGTACTGCTCTCCCAGCCAACACCTGGCAATTACCAGCTTCCTACTGACTGCAAGTCCAATAGGTCTAAAGGGATCTCACATTATTGTCTTAGCTTACGTCTCTGATAAGCAACAATTTTGGGCTAATTGTAAGAAAATGCCCATTAGCATTTAGAGGTTTTCCTTTTTCCTACAGTGCATGATTTTAAGAGGACTGCTGGGAAAGAGGGCTTTTCTAAACTTGCTATCCTATTCATGACCAGAGCCAAAAGAGCAGAGAGCAGGCAGGCAGCCTGGGCTTTAGTTCCAGGGCTGCTGCTTCCTACTCTTACATGCTAGAGAAAGTATCCCATTCTAAGCTTCAGCCTCCTCATGGGTCCATGAAGGTTTCAGGAGAGGGCACAGAAATCTGAAGGGAAGGCCTCCACCAACCTGAAGGGTCACGTCTAGGAGGTAAGTCTCAGTGTTCTTCGGTGACACTCCAGCTTTTGAGCCCTACCCAGCATCCCGACTGAGCATCATTTTTTGCAGAATCCTGGGGCTCAGGTATAATGGAAAAAACAATGATGCTGGAGTCCAAGGGCTGGAGTTCAGAATCTCGCTCTGTTGCTTACTAGTTGTGACTGGGAGATACTGATCTCTAATTTGCAAGGTGGTTGTGAGGATTAAAAGTACACTCCATTGAGGAGTGGTGGTGGCACCTGGTAAATCAAGGAAGACTAGAAGCAACATTAAAAAGCACCACAAAAGAACCCAACTACAAACAACTTTTCCTCCTTTCAGAGCTGGGTGGGTTCCCTCCCCCCCCCCACCTTCCACACAGAGCAGCCCCCTCAAAGTTAGCATTTCACACACTCTGGTCTTCTCCATTTCATTTTGTTGCTTTGCAAGTGAATGCCCAGTGGGCAGTCATTTTAAAGTCCAGGGCCAGCTGGGCGCGCGGGTGGCTGCCTGCTGAGAGTGGCTGAAAGGGCCTCTGAGGCCTGAGAAAGCCACCCCTGCTCTCCCCAGTGATTTTCACCAACGGACAAAATGTGGCAAGTGAATTAATCTCTTTTAAAAAGAGCAATGCTTGTGACAGAGCATGGTGTCTCCGAAAAGGTTAGGATTCCATCATCCCTGAGATGATAAGTGGAATGCTTAATGCAGGTTGCCACTCGGGGCAGAGCAGCCTGTGTCCGGGGGCTGGGCACTGTAGGCCTTTCTGGGCTCCCTCCAGACTTGTAGAAGGCCCTTCCCTAAAGAACTAGGCCTCCTGCTTGGCAGGACAGTGGTGGGTGACACTAACTGGGGATGTTCTAGGACAGCAGACAGGGAGGAGACCACACTAGTGATCAAGAGGTGCCCCCCCAGATGTTGCACCCCTCTCAGGCAGTGGAGTGGGGCAGGGGAGGAAGCAGAATGGACTTGGTCCACATGCAGGCCCCAGCACTTAGTAGGTAGGTAGGAATGCATGAATGAATGACCTAGCCTCTCAGAACTTCACCTGGTCCCCTCATTTCAGTTACAGCTCCTGCTCTCTGAGCCTGTTTCCATATGTGTTAAGAAACAGAGAGGACCAGCAGCCCTACTCTATAGGTCACACAGGGGTACCATGAGGAAACAATGAGACAAATGTATAGAAATACTTGACATGCAATAAAGCACTAGACAAACAGAAGAGCCTGTGCTATTATAATTTTCCACTTAGTACCTATCCCATTTTAAGGAAGTAACACAGTAAATTAGGATATGTGAAAGGTGTACACAGAACTTGGACCATCAGTCCTCAAAATTTTCTGTGGATTGATAAACAGTCTCAAATCCCCAGGCAAGGGCAGCGGTAGAATGAGGATTCCCTCACCCAAGACCTGAAGATTACCATAGGAGATTAACAAATCAAGGAGAAAAACAAAGCTAGTCTCATCAGGTATCCAGGAGAGTTCTGAAGGCTGGGGGACCAAACAGGAAACAGTTAATGGGGAAAGGGGATGAGAGAGTAAAATTTTCCCTTCCTGCTGTGAGTGCTTCTGTATTCTTTTAAGTTTTATTGTTTTGTTTTTTTTTCCAACAATGAACATACTATTACTCTTTTTTTGAAACAAGACTTTCTTGCAGGTGGGGGGGGGGGGCTTACCCTTTCCTTCTCCAAGAAGCCTTCCCTAAGACAGCCCCTGATGCTGCCTCACTGGCCTGTGCTAACCTGTATTAACACTTCTTAGTTTCTTTGTTCCCCCACCCCCTTCAGTCTCTTCACTCCCTATGCTGGCACAATGGCCACACATGGGCTGAATGAGTACATGTCTATAGCACTTCCCAACACACTCTCACCAATACCTCTGTCTCGTGTTGGAGGTTATCTATTTTATATTGGTGGGCCTATCTTTTTCAAAGAACTTAGGCTCGGGTGTATATATGGAGGGGTGTGGGTGTAGCTTCTCAGGCTCAGGGCTGGGGACACCTAACATGCAGGCCTGGGGCTAAAGGCCATGGATTCTACTTGTGGCTCGGCTCTCTCAGTAACTAGTTGTGTGATCCCGATCTGTCTCTCTGGGCTTCACTTTTCTCTGTGGTAAAATAACAGACCTAAATTAAATTTCTCAAGTCCCTGCTAGTTCTAAAATCCTAGGATTCTAAATATGGGGATCCTGGGTGGCGCAGCGGTTTGGCGCCTGCCTTTGGCCCAGGGCGCGATCCTGGAGACCCGGGATCAAATCCCACATCGGGCTCCCGGTGCATGGAGCCTGCTTCTCCCTCTGCCTGTGTCTCTGCCTGTCTCTCTCTCTCTCTCTGTGACTATCATAAATAAAAAATAAATAAATAAATAAATAAATAAATAAATAAATAAATAAATAAATAAAATAAAATAAAATCCTAGGATTCTAAATATGTATAATGTTAAAATTTGAGAAGTGGATTCCTGACACAGGCATGAGCAAAACTTCCAAAGACAACTCCTTGGGCTGAGGCTATAGGAGGGAAGAGAGTCTCAGATAGGGATATGGGCAGTTTTGAGTTATTCTGGCTAACCAGCTCTTCCACGCAGAGGAGGGAGGTACCACTTGATTTTTCTTCCTCTTTCTTTATAACCAATCAATACAAAGCGGCCACTGAACTTCAATCGTGCATTGTTCCAACTGATTTCCGGATCCTTCGCATTAACCAGCTCTCAGCTGCAGCTGGGGAGGGGGCTGAAGGGTAGGGAGTCCTGGCCCACCTGCATCAGAGGCCTGGAAGCAGTGAGCCATGCAGACTCAATCATGATCACTATCTGGGCAAAGGGCTCTGGCTGGAGCCTCGCAGAAGGTCCTGTTTACAGTAATAACAGCACCAGGCCAGGCTGTCGGAGCAGAAGCAGAGGCGCCTGGGGCTAGAATCCACACACAGCCTCCATCTGTGCCTTATCTACCCAGTTAGCCTGGGCTGAGAGGGGCAGGGGAAGGGAGGAAGAAGGCTGCTGTCAGAACCCAGCTCCAGTCAGCCAACTTCAGGCAGGTTCCTGGTGCTCTAACGCCACAAACACAAGGCATCTTCTGCATTTGCCAGTTGAACTACGCACTCTTTCAAGGCCCCTCTTGGGACTCTTCCTCTAGGAAGCTCTCCAGATGCTCTCCCTATCAGGGAGATGGCCCACTCCAGCACTGCCATATCCAAATTACTCCAAAGGGAAGTGGGTAAGCAGTGAGGGAGGAGACCGACGGGCATTTATGCAACCTGCAAGCTTCACAACTAGTTCTTTCCTATTACATAAGGTTTTATGATTTCTAAATTTCTAGATATGAAGAATGATCTGCAGAGATCAATCAGTCCAATGCTTCCTTTTACAAATACAACATGGAGGTTCACAAAGTATCAGCCTTGGCCTTAGACTGATTTGGATATGAGCCTGCATCTTTCTGTCTTTTCCAGGCTGTGTGACTGTGGCAGGTTATGTTAACCTCTCTGAAGCTCAGTCACTTTACCTTATCAGCCTGCCAGATCTACCTAACAAGGGTGCTGAGCATAACCAAAGGAATAATGTATGCAAAGCATTTACACTTTATAAACATTAGTTGTCATTATCACAAGTGTTCTATTTGTTCAAAGGCACACAGCAGAGGAACTGTATCAGCCTGTCACTGAATAGTGCTGGATTAAACAGAATGAAGTCTAATGCTGGGTGACCATTCTTTGTCCCATCTCTCAGTCCCATCTCTCAGTTTCTAGCAGGAACCTGACACACATTATCGCTTCTCAGCCTCTTGGCTAAGATCAAGTGTAGGAACTTGACAACACATTAAAGTGCAAAGATTATTTTTTTAACTTTATTTTTAAATTATTTCAAGCTTACAGAGCAGTTACAATAATAACACAAAAAACCTCAGATCTGTCCTTCGCTCAGATTCTCATTACATTTTGCTTCCTGTGCTTAACCCCTCCTTTTCTCTATTTTTTCCTGGGCCGTGTGAGAGTTAGTTTCAGACATTATGCCCCTTATACCCAAATACTTCAGCACATATTTCCTAGTGTGAGGCTATTCTCTTACATAACCACTAACCAACAATGATCAAATCTGGGACACTTAACATTGATAAAATATTTTTACCTAATAATTCAAATTTTGTCCACTATTCTAATAGTATCCTTTTATAGCAATTTCCCCCACGAACCAGATACAAGTCAGGATCAATATTAGAATCAGGCATTGCATGTGTCTTCAGTTCCCTTTCATCTAGAACCAAACAGTTGCTTAACCTTTGTTTGATTTTCATAATTCTGTCACTTTTGCAAAGTAAGGCTAGTTTGTTTGTGAATGTCCTTCAGTTTGGATAACGACTTTTTGAGGAACCCATTTTCTATTATTCACCCATTCATTCCACAAACTTTTAATGAGACTGTGCTTATTATATATATAGATAGGACTCTGAGCAGGATGAGTTCCAAAATGTCCCTGCCTTCAAGTCATTCACTATTTAGCTCCACACGGGGCAAACAGCTAAAATATACGCAAGGATCCTGGAGAAAGTACCATGTGAGTATAGGTCAGAGCAACAGAACTACAGGGACAACTTCCTGAAGGCAGAGTAGTGAGCTGTGCCAGAAAGGACAGGCAGAAATACCAATTCCCCTGACCTTCTAGGATCCTCTTGAGGAAACATCTGTTTCCCCAAGCTATGTGTGTCCTGGATGGGATGCAGTAAAACGTGAAAAGTAACAAAACAAGGCTAGAAAGGGGGTGGGGGTGGCCCAGGGCACCCTCATCTGGGTACCAATGCCCAGGGCTATAGGCTATGTCCCAGTGAGCAGCTGCCCTAGTAACTTGGTGACAAGGAAAAGACCCGTCTAGGCAGTTGAAGTGTGGGGAAGGGCCATGGGCGCCACCTACTGGCACCACACAGCAGGACTCTAGGCTGCTACAGAGAGCAGCTGGGCAGCTGGCTGGGTTGCCAGAAAGCGTGTCACAGTATGGCAGTGAGACACAGAAGTGGCTCAAACTTCTCAAACAGGGTTGGTACTTGAGCCACCACTGCCAAGCTCCAGAACCCCACGAGCTTTTCAGTGAAGACCGGACTGTGCAAAGCCATTAAAATACCTGCCCCCTACCCACCCACCCATAAACTGGTAGGGGCAAAAACCAGGTTCATTCCAGTAACAAACCTTACAGAGCACCTTCTTCAAGCCAAGCTCTGTGCTGGGCACTAAGGGTACAGAGATAACACAGACATGGACCTTGCTCACAAGGAGCTCCTAGTCTGAACTGGGGTTGGGAGAATGGGACAAATAAGCAAATAAGTGCTTTAAGTATCACAAATGCTCTAAGAGCTCTTCATACAGGGTCAGTGAGCACATAGCATACTTGGCTCTCTGTGGGGTGGACAGCTCTTGAATGGTGGAGTCAAAAGAACAACACTCCTTGAGCAGCCTACTATGTATCAGGCACCTGATATTTATGATCTCATCTGATCTTGTGACTAGTTAAGGACCTGCTTAAGGTGACTGGCTAGTAAGTGGCAGATTGGGACCAGGACCCATGCTCTCTCTGCTGAACCAACACTGCCTTCCAGGGCACATATCCCATTTTTTCCTTTCTTTCCCACATTTAGCCTAAGGCCAGCATGCTCAAGGAATGTAATAGGACTAATAAACTGACAAAAAGTGATAAAGAAGGAAAAGCCTTAAGTGGAAAGGAGGGAGGGATTGATCCTCAATCCCTCAGATTGAGGGAGGGAGATACTCTTTGATTAGTTCTGCCTTCTAGAACCTTCTCCCCTGGAAGAGATCCTCTTCTCCTAGACTGAAGATAAGAAAGGCCCAATCCATTCCTTCTCTTCTTCATGGCAGTCTTCACATTAGCCCCACAACTTTCTCTTTTTTTAAAAAGATTTTATTTATTTGAGAGAGAGATGTGTCAAGTACTATGCCAGTGCTTTTACACATATTGCTTCAGAATTCATCACAAGATAAAATGTTTTTCTAATTACAAACTTCCTTGCTTACATTACTCCAAATGTCCGGGAAGTCTTTCCACTAAGTTCCTTATATCCAAATACTACCTATCTCCAGGCCCAGACTAAACGCCACCTTGTCTATGAAGCCTTAACTATTTTTTTTTTTTAAGATTTTATTTATTTACTCATGAGAGACACACAGAGAGAGAGAGAGAGAGGCAGAGACACAGGCAGAGGGAGAAGCAGGCTCCACACAGGGAGCCCGACGCGGGACCTGATCCTGGGTCTCCAGGATCATGACCTGGGCCAAAGGCAGACGCTCAACCGCTGAGCAACCGAGGCGTCCCAAGCCTTAACTATTCTTACATACTAATTACAATTCTCTTACCAGACTGCAAGTTCTTGAAAGGCATAGGTCATCATGATACATGTTTATGCTCTTCCTCTATGCCAAATGGGGCATAATGCTTATAATGGGCCTTAAGAATAAATGCCCAAAAACCAGAATAAATAAATGCCAAAGAAGATATACAAATGGCCCAGTAAGTACATGACAAGATGCTCAATGGACAGACCCTTAGCCATCAGGGAAATGCAAATCAAAACTACAGTGAGGGGAAGCCCGGGTGGCTCAGCAGTTTAGCACCGCTTTCAGCCCAGGGCGTGACCCTGGAGGCCTGGGATTGAGTCCCACGTCGGGCTCCCTACATGGAGCCTGCTTCTCCCTCTGCCTGTGTCTCTGCCTCTCTCTCTCTGTCTCTCATGAATAAATAAATAAATAAAATCTTTAAAAAAAAAAAAAAACTACAATGAGATACCACTTCACACATACTAGAATAGCTGTAATAAAAAAGATAGATAATAACATACAGTATTAGCAAAGACTGGAGAGATCAGAACCCTCATACGTTGCTGATAAGAATGTAAAATAGTACAGCCACTTTGGAAAACAGTCTGGCAGCTCCTCAAAATTTAAACATAGAGTTACCATATGACCTAGCAGTTCTACTTCTAGGAATCTACCCAACAGATATGAAAATGTACATTCACATAAAAACCTGTAATGTTCAGAGCAAAATTATTAAAAATAGCCAAAAAGTAAAAATATGAACATCCATCACCTGATGAAATGATAAATAAAATGTGGTATATCTATACATGGAATATTATTTAGCCATAAAAAGGAGAGAAGTACTGATACATGCTCCAACATGGATGAATCTTGAAAACATAACCCTAAATAAAAGAAGCCAGTCACAGAAGACCACACTGTATGATTCCATTTAGGAAATGTCCAGATAGGCAAATTCATAGAGAGAGAAAGTAGATTAGTAGTTTCCAAGGTCTGAGGGGAGGGGACAAACAGAGTGACTGCTAATGGCACTAAGGTCTTTTTGGGGTGAGGGAATGATGAAAATGTTCCGGAATGAGATAGTAGTGATGGTCACATAATTTTATAACATACCAAAAACCACTGTACCCTTTAATAGGGTATATTTTATGGTATATAGATTATATCTCAAAAATAAAAAGAATAAAAGAACAAATGAATATTTGCTCATTCAGAGTCTGCTTATCAACTTCAGGAGGCAGACAGGGCTTCATACGTAGAGAAGCTCAACTGAGGGCTGGATGCTGCCCAGCAAAAACCTCTTGGGGGGGGGGGGGAGGGAAGAGACCAAAGTGCCTTGGATCCTGTCTACCTGTGCAAAAGCTGTAACTAAGTGTCACCTGCTCTAGAATGGATCCTGCCCTGCCTGCTGGACTCTGAATCCCTGGGAATTCAGAGGCCTCCCCCAATTGTTTGTGCTTTATATCCTGTCCCTACTCACTGTCCATCTGTAAAAGCTGGTCAAACACACAGACTTCCCAGGAGGCCGGGGCGCTATCCCCCCCCAAACAAAAGGGCATTGAGATGGAAGCCTCGGCTCAGCCTCAGAGAGGATTCTGAGGCAGCCTTCCTGGACCTCCCATCCACATGAATTGAGGGCCGGGAGCCCAGCCCGCCTGCCCAGCTGCTGTGCCCTCCTGCTGGGCAGCCTCTGGAGAATAAACAGGGTTTCATTCCACCAATCAATCAACCGTCCAGACTCTCTCTGTACTGAGTGCCTTCTGTGTGCCCAGCCAGCCTTGTGTGACTAGGTATGGTAGAGGCAGGAGGAGGTGATCCACCTTGCTGTGATGGCACAGCCTAGGTGAGGAGACAGGGCTGAGAGGCAAGGAGTGAAAACTCAACGTGATACTGTATGGCAGAGACTTTAAGGCTGTGGGAATCGGACAAGAAAGTTCACCATGGGCTAGAACAAGCAGTGACCTGCAGTGAGAAAAGCAAGTACTTTGGACTCCTATAGGTCTCAGTTTAAATCACACAGCTCCACTATTTACTAGCTGTGAGGTAGTAAGCACTGAATCTGAGCTTCAAGTTTTCTCATCTGGAAAATGGATATAACACAATCTGTTCTGCAATACTAGAGCAAGAAAGGAAGATAATACACATAGAGTGTCTAGTATTCTGCCTCACATACTGTGGGTATCTAATAAAGAACAGCTATTATTACCAGTGAGGGAGCGCTTTCTGGAAAAAAAGGGCTTGAGGTGGGTGATGAAGCAAGAACTGGATCTCGACAGGACGAGGTGGAGCTGAAAGCACCGCAAAGGCTTCCAGGTAGGATGAGTAAGCTGCATATCTGGGACAGTGAGAAGCCAAGTCTAACTGGAATAGAGTTTTCAGGATGGAGGGGAAGGCCAGGCTTGGCTGGTGGGAGTGCAGGGTCGAGTGAAGGGCAGAGGGGAAGACGGATAAGGGGTCTGGATCTGTCAGTTTCTCTTCAGGAACCTTGTAGACTCCCAGTAAGGCAGACAGAAGGGGTTCTCCCTCTAGCTAGAAAACACTTCCTCAACAGGAAACGGGAGCCTAGAAGAGTGCTGAGGAAACTGTGATCCCAGGAAGCCTCTATCTGCCTCGGGCCTCTTCATCTGTAAATTGAAGTGGTATGCCACTTCCAAATGGGCAACTTTGGGCAAATTTCTCAAGTAATCCACATTTCTGTTTCAATGTCTGTGAAATGGGGCTATTATTACTTGCAGAGTTATGAGGATTTAGTGATTAAAGCCTCACATAATATCTGTCTCAAAAAAGGTATTCAATAAACATCAGTCACTGTAATATTTAACAATGTTATTATTAAAGTATTATTTTATAACATTTTATAGCACATGTACTGATACATGTAAAAATCATATGCATGAAAAATTATGCCATTAAAAAGTAATATCCTGGATGGCTCAGTTGGTTAAGAGTCTGCCTTTGGCTCAGGTCATGTTCCCAGTGTCCCAGGATTGAGTCCTGGTGCAGGTCCTTACTGAGTAGAGAGCCTACTTCTCCCTCTGCTCCTTCCCCCTGCTCGTGCTCTCTTTCCCTCAAATAAATAACTAAATCTTAAAAAAAAAAAAAAAAAAATGGTTGGGGGCACCTGGGTGGCTCAGAGTTGAGTGTCTGCCTTTGGCTCAGGTTGTAGTTCCCGTGTTCTGGGATTGAGTCCCACATCAGGCTCCCCGCAAAGAGCCTATTTCTCCCTCTGCCTATGTCTCTACTTCTCTCATGTGTGAATAAATAAATTATTAAAAAAAAAAGATCCTATCAAAAGTAAATAAAATTCTTAATATATGTAAGTTCTAGAAAAAGGAGTAAAACTAAGCATAATTGCCTGTTTTTTGTTTTTTGTTTTTTTTTGTCCCACTTACTATTCATTTGCCTTGGGTTCTTTAGTATGGGAGATCTCTGAAAGCTCACAGTAAAAGCTAACAAACACATACAGGGTAACAACTGAATATTCAGAAATTCTATCCATTACCTTAACTTATTTTTCTAGTGATGGGGCAAAAACCTAGTGTAATTAACAACATTTAGTAACAAAACTTACCATGTACAGAGCATTCAGTATGCACTAAGCATCGCAAGCACTAAGTAGTTTCTCTCATTTAATTTTCTCATTTACTACTCATAACAAAAGTGTGAGGTAGGTCAATCATGATCTCACTTTGCAGAGTAAGAATCTAAGCTAGAAAAGGTTAGGCAACTTTCCCAAGGTCACAGAGCTGACCAATGGCACAGCTGGAATTCAACTCTTGTTTTCTCAGACTCATAGCTGGGAATCAAACCTTGCCTTCTCAGACTCCAAAGTCCTTATCACTGGGATTCTTGCCAATGATAAGAGAACTTCTGCCAGACCCACTGACAGAGTCCTATGGGAGAATCACTTGTTGCCTTAGGAGGGAGCCTGGACCTGGGACTCCCAACTCAGAAGGGAAGAGAGGGAAGGAACGAGGGTGTAAAAGAGCCTCAAAGTTCAAATGTGAGATTTTTTAAAGTGAGATTTCCTGCGAAAGCTTTTAAACAGGACAGGGACAGAGCAGGAACTGTGAGGCAAGAAGCTAAAGTGAAATTGGGGATTCGCCTCAAAGATACAGATGCGGTGAAAAACTGAGACACCTGCACCCCAATGTTTATAGCAGCAATGTCCACAATAGCCAAACTGTGGAAGGAGCCTCAGTGTCTGAAAGATGAATGGATAAAGATGTGGTTTATGTATACAATGGAATATTCCTCAGCCATTAGAAATGACAAATACCCACCATTTGCTTCAACGTGGATAGAACTGGAGAGTATTATGCTGAGTGAAGTAAGTCAATCGGAGGACAACCATATGGTTTCATTCATTCGGGAAAATATAAGAAATAGTGAAAGGGATTACAGGAGAAAGGAGAGAAAATGTGTGAGAAAAATCAGAGAGGGTGACAGAACATGAGAGACTCCTAACTCTGGGAAACGAACAAGGGGTAGTGGAAGGGGAGGTGGGCAAGGGGATGGGGTGACTAGGTAACCGGCACTGAGGGAGGCACTTGACGGGATGAGCACTGGGTGTTATACTAGATGTTGGCAAATCAAACTCCAATAAAAAAAATATATACAAAAAAAAAAAAAAAGAAGAAGAAGAAGAAGAAGCTAAAGTGAGTATCATTAAGCCCAGTGACACACTGAGCTTGACCATTTTCAGTATACTTGGATTTCTCTCCCTCAGTTTCTAGGAAAATTCCTCGGGAAAAAAAATCCAACTGGTTCTAGCCAAGCTGATAGGATCTGTGCTATGGTGATGATTGAGCTGGGATTTTCAAGAAGCAGCACTGAGGGGCCACAGCAATACTGTTGGGGAGACAAAGCCTGACTGCTGCCCCTGCTGCGGGACCCTGGGGACTGCAGCTTTGTGACCTACCCTACCTCAGTGGCTGGATCAGTGCCAAAGAAGATCCTGGCACACACAAGCTGGTAACATTCAGATTGGTTCCTGATGTTTCTCAGATCAGAAAGGTTGCTGATCATGTCAACCCAACAACCCCCCCCCACTACCACCACCAAATCAACTACTGCTGCTGTTAGAATAAAGACAAAGCTCCTTACTATGGCCTTGAACATTTATTCTGGCACCACCATCCCCACCACTACACCCTTGAGCTGCAGGCCCCTTCACACTTGTCATCCTTCCTTCTTCCACTAGGTCTTTGTAAATAAAGGTTCTTTCTGCCAGAAAAGCTCTTCTGCCCTAACTCGACCTAAGTTAACTCCTCATCAGAGTTAACTCCTCACCAAAAGAAATCCACTAGAGGCTCTAGGATTCTCTTTACCCTTCCTTGAAGCATCTGTCACAGCTATAATCTCTTTCTTTCTTTTGTAATTTTACATTTGCATGATCAACATGTTGAGCTGACTCAAAGCTCCATGAGGTGACGCCTGTATTTCTGGCTTACCGCTGATCCATCAAGGCCTAGCAAAGTGCCAGCACATAGTAGACACTTTTTTGAATGAATAAAAGAACTAATGCTCCATTTTTATTTTTTGAAAGAGAGGTCAGTTCTCTGTTTATAGATTTATTATAACTGCAAATAACTATTAACATTTGCCTAGCTCTTTATCATTTACAAAAAAACTTATGCAATATTCAATTAAGTACTTGTTAACTATCTACATGAACAGCAATGAATAAAAGCAATGGTCTGCCATCTATAAAACCCAGAGTATTGTGGGAGGGAAAGAAAACAAATAACTTATCCCAATACGGGGTGATTAACTGCTGTCACAGAGGAGGTTTAGGGTGCTATGGAAACCTACAAGTACTGGGAGGGTAAGGGCACTTGAAGCCTTCCTGAAGACATAACACTGATGCCCCACAGGATGAGTAATTTTCCAGACAAGAGTTCACCTGCCTGGAACCTTCCCCAAGACCTGGGAGGGTGGTCTGACAAATATTAAAAAGATACTTCAAAACTAGGCCATTGAAGAAGTTAAGGGACTTAGTGAAGTTAAGGGACTGAGGCCACACAGCCAAGCAGCAGTAAGGCCAACACAAGAGGCTCCATCCCAAGGCTGGGATCCCTTTCAGTGACATCCCCTTCCCTACAAGCCACCCCCCTACCCCAACCCACCCCCCATATAGGCCTTGGCTGTTCTCTGCTTCTGTGCTTGGCCAACCACCCAACTCTGCTGGGCTTCTGTGCAGTTGACTGGCTGCTTCCACAACTCACCTACCTATGAAGTTCAGAAAAAGCTGTCAATCCAGTCCCCCCCTCCAGCCAGGAAACAAGTAAGCAAAGACCCAGTCATACATCTCTGCAGAGCTGCTTGCCTAGTGTTTCAGTGTGTGATCTGGATCTTTCCAAAGGGACTTGGTTTTCTCTGCAGGGTTGAACACTGGAAATTGTATTTCAAAGTTCTCAGTGGAACCCCCATTAACATGATTTGGAAAACTTAAGATTCAAAGAGGGAAACTCTTTGAATCTTATTAAGGGTCCCAGAGCCAGTTTGTAACTGTGTCCAAAGTGGAACCCAGATCTGCTCATTCTAAAAATCTTGTATTCTTTCTATTAACATTATACTGCCTTCCAACATCCCAGTATTCAAAAAGCCTATGGGCGTTATGCCCTAGCATTCAAAAACCAGTGTGATGATCTTATGGAGCTCTCACAACAAGCATCAATTTAGAAGCCTTGATCTTTGGTCTAAAATAAAACTTTTGTTTCAATCTACTGTACACCACAAGGACATTGGTTTACTGGTTAAAAGAACTGGATGTTTGGTTGCTCTGATGCCATCATTAATATCTTCCCATCCAGCCAAAATGATACTACAATCAATAAACAGACAGCCTCTCTGAGGACCCGAGACAGCCAAATGTATTTACCAGCCAGGGTTTTTGTTAATTAGATAAAATCCCCGGATCAATGTGCAGAACATTTACCTATGCTGTAGCTGAGCACATTCTGGACACCTTAGTCCTGGCATAGGGACATCAAGTGCCTCAAGCCCCAAGCTGGGGCATCCAGGGACAAGAACCAAACCAAGCCATCAACGTAAAACTAGAACAAATGTGTTTAACACTCAAGAAAATCTAACCCTTTCTTCTTTCCTGAACTGTAAACCAAATAAGACCTTTTTTCAAGGCATCTAGTAAACAAGTCTGAGCTGGTATGTATGAACTCCTTAATTTTCTAAAACCATGAAACTAGAAATCAAGACAAGATAACAAAACAATCTCTAAAGTGATCACTGAGATTCTTTTTTTGAGAGATAGCATGGTATATACAGTGGAAAGGGTATGAATGACACATACATTCAATTGCCTAGTAGACATCTCCACTTGAGTATCTCACTAGCATGTTAAATTTAGCATGTTTAAAACCAAATTCATAATCATTTCCCCCCAACCCAGTTCTCCTCTAGCACTTTCATCTCAGTGAATAGCATCTACACAGTGATTGGGCCAAAAAACTGAAATTCATTAACACCTTCTTCTCCCTAATCAGTGATATCCA
This sequence comes from Canis aureus, assembly GCF_053574225.1. Classification (NCBI taxonomy): domain Eukaryota; kingdom Metazoa; phylum Chordata; class Mammalia; order Carnivora; family Canidae; genus Canis; species Canis aureus. Next base: position 25,871,951 of record NC_135633.1, read on the forward strand.
ACTCTATCCATTCCTTTAACATTCATTTATTAGTACATACAACGTATCAAGCACTGATACCCCTCTAACCACCAAGTGCTGTCTAGCTTACTTCCTCCATCTCTGCTGACATCGTAGTCCAAGTCATCACCTGCCAACATCCTCTCTTCTAGCCTATTCCAACAGCTTTCAGTCTTTTTGCACCCACCATGGCTCTCTATCAATCTATTCTCCATGCAGCTTCTGGAGAAATCTGGAGAAAGTTACAGATCTAGATCATGTCACTAGGTCTTTCTCTCATTCTCTCTCTCCCTCTCTCTCTCTCTCTCACACACTCACACACACACACACACACACACAGGCTTAAAATCCTTCAGTGGATGCTCAGTGATCTTAGTAAAAATAAAAATCATCACCATGACTACAGACCCAGTGTGGTATGGTCTTTGCTTAACTCTCCAGCTGCAGTTCATGTCACCCTGCCCTTACTCTCTATAGTCCAGTCAGATTGGCCTTCTCTCACTGCATGATTTCTTCACATCTATCTGTTCTTGACTCCTCCAGGCCTTCCACCTACTGTTCCCTCCAACTGAAAGTTCTTCCAACTTTCACTTCGTCCTTCAGAGCTCACTTCAATCCCACGTACTCCAGTGCTTTCCCTTACTGATACATACCCTTTCCTCCATCCCTCCCAGATCCAAGGTTAGATTTCCAAGTGCTTTGTACTTTATTTTTTAAGCAACTGTGAAGATATAACTAACATGCCATATAATCCACCCATTAAAAGTGTACAACTCTATTGTTTTTAGTATATTCAGAGTTGTACAATCTTGACTACTAACTCCAGAACAGTTTCATCATCCCCAAAAGAAACTCTGGACTCATTAGCAGTCGTTCCCTATTCCCTCCCAACCCCAACCTCCCCAGTCCTTGCCAATAACTAACTAATCTATTTTCTGTCTCTATGGATTTGTCTACTCTGGACACTTCATATAAATTGAATTATATGATATGTAGTCTTTTGTCTGACCTCTTTCAGTTAGCATAATACCTTCAAGGTTCACTGATGTTGTAGCATATAGCACTATTCCATTCCTTTGTACTGATGAATAATATATTCTACTCTACGGCTGTATTATTTTCATCTATCCATTCAAACATTTATGGATTTGGGGGTTGTTTTCCTCTTTGGAGTATTATGAATAACATTGCTATGAACATTCATGTTCGTGTCTTCATTTCTCTGGGTTATGTACCTAAGAGCAGACCTGCTGGGCCATAAGGTAACTCTACATTTAATATAATGAGGAAATGCCGAGTCTTATCCAAGGTAGTTTCACCATTTCACATCTCCACCGGAAATACATGAGGGTTCCAATTTCTCCACATCCTGAGAAACACTATCATCTTTCTGCTTACAGCCATCCTAATAGGTGTGAAGTGGTATCTCATTGGTTTTTTTTTGTTGTTGTTGTTGTTTTTTCATTGTGGTTTTGATTAGTATTTCCCTAATGATGAAAAATGTTAAGTGTCTTTATGTATATTCAATATCATGTGCTCATTTGAGTATCTTCTTTAGAGAGATACCAATTCAGATTCTTTGCCCATTTCTACATTATCTTTTTATTATTGAGTTAAAGAGTTCTTTACATTTTCTGAGTACAAATCTCTTGTCAGATACATAATTTGCAAATACGTTCTCCCACTATGGGAGAGTCTTTTCACTTTCTTGAAGGTGTCCTTTGAACACAAAATTTTCAATTTTTTAAAAAAGAATTCATTTATTTATTTAAGAGAGAAAGCTTGAGTACAAGTGGGGGTAGGGGCAGAGGGTGAGAGAGAAAGAAGCAGACTCTCCACTGGGCATGGAGCCCAACACAGGGCTCAATCCCAGGACCCTGAGACCATGACATGAGCCAGAGGCAGACACTTAACCACCTGAGCCACCCCGGTGCCCCAAGTTTTCAATTTTAATGAAGTCCAATTTATCTATCTTTTCCTTTGGTTTCTTGTGCTTTTGATGCTCTAAGATAGTTTTGCCCAACCCAAGGTCACAAAGATTTACAATTTTAGCTTTTATATTTATGTCTATGATCCATTTTGAGTTAATTTTTGTGTATGGGTGAGGTAGGCCTCCACAGCATTTTTTTGCATGTGGATATCCAGTTGTCCCAACAACCATTTGTTGAAAAGTCAAACTGCACTTCATTCTGAAGTACAAAATTATGTCTACATAATTAGTCACTGGCTCCTAGTTAGACTGTAAGTACCAAGAGGGTAGGGACTGTGTCAATCTTGTTCACCACTGTATTTCCAGCACTAAGCCCAACAACGCCTTGCTCCTAATAAGCACTCATAAACCTTGGTCAAATGAAGTATTATTTTTGTCATTAACAAATACTCTACAACTCTGTGGGTTATAGGTATTATCTCCATGTTACCTACACTCATAGAAGTTAGGCAACCTGTGCCTTATATTTTGCTGGCTCTCAATTTTGACTCATGTACTCTACCCTCCCCTGGGGAGTTCATGAACTCCTCCAGGGCAGGAATTGCTTCTCCTTCCTCATGGTGTTGCCACCAAAGCAAATTCAGCTCAGGGCTAGGCAAAGAAGACAGGCAGGACAGATGAATGACTGAGGGACAAACGGATAATGCCCTCCATAGCCAGGTCCCTCCCTCTCTCTAGTTCCTCCTGGCCTCAAACTGTGATCAAGCAATACCAGATAATTCTCATTCATTTGGGGAATATAAAAAATAGTGAAAGGGAATAAAGGGGAAAGGAGAAAAAATGAGTGGGAAATATCAGAAAGGGAGACAGAACATGAGAGACACTTAACTCTGGGAAACGAACTAGGGGTGGTAGAAAGGGAGGTGGGCAGGGGGTGGGGTTGACTGGGTGACGAGCACTGAGGGGGGCACTTGATGGGATGACCACTGTGTGTTATTTTATATGTTGGCAAATTGAACACCAATAAAAAATAAATTTATATAAAAAAAAAAACAGATAATGTATAATTCCCCCCTCCACACCACACATCCTAGGCTGTTTCTTGCTTCAGTGCTACCACTCATGCAGCCCCCTTTGCCTGGAAAGCCTTCCCCTTCTATTGTCTAAACCCTACTGATATTTGAAGCCATTTCCTCTAGGATGCTTTCGGTCTCCCAGACTCTTCAGGGGCATCTTCTGGGTTCCTGTCTCACAGCACTGATTACACAATGTTGCCACAGTATTCCCCAGTCTCCTGCATGAAGGGCAGGAATCATGTCTGGTCAGATGTCCCTGGTGCCAAGCACAGAACCCAGCATATGACAGGTGCTCAGTAAATTTTGTCACATGATCAAATGAATACTGGAAAGGGCAGGCAGTCTGAAGTTCAAGATTGATATCACCAGGGTTCCTTCATTATAGAATGTTTGGGCTGATGAACAACTGAGTTATGCACTCAGCAGAGAGGCCCAACTCCCTGCTGGGAGAAGGGAAATGGGTAGAGGTGTTGTCTTTCACTCAAGTTTGTACTGAAGGAAATGTGATCTCCACTGGGAGAACAGGAGGCCTCATTTCTCCTGGCCTTGATAGCTCCTCACATGGCTCAGCCCAAGCCTGGACAGATGTGCCTTTAGTCTGCCCTGTGCCCTAGGTTTCGGGTGAGTGGTTCCTGTATCCAGGAGCCAGGCTTGGGTATAGGCTAAGCCCAGGAGTAGGGCCACCTGCTCGTGATGCTGACAGGTGGGATAGGGGCCCCAGGACAGGGCTTCCACTCCCGAGGAGTCAGAGCTGCACACACTAACAAGGTTTAAGTGCCTTGGTGGAGGAGGGGGGAAATGGTTGCCACAGGGAAAAAGGAGAGAAGGAAGGGAAGAGGAAGGGACTCAGCCTCCCTCCGAAATAGCCAATGGAAGTATGGAAATAAGCCTCTGGACAGCCTGCTTCAAGTCTGCTGAAAAGTCAGTAAAAAAGCAACTTTCCTCAAGTTCTGTTGTGCTGGTGAATAGAGTAAGAGATGTGGGGAAATAGTTGTCCCTGCGTGGGGAGGCACACAATCCAGTAGTTTAATGTGAAGTCTAGCTCACAACCTTCTTAATATCAAGAACAGAATGTGGTGAGTGGCAGATCCTGCCCTGCTCCTCCAGCCAGGCAGGCTCACACTACATGCAGTTAGCGAACACCACATAAAGCAGGTCAACAGTGCCCCCATATCAGGGTGACCGTCCAGAGCTGTTGGCTTGATTGTCTCAAAAGGTTGTCTCTAAGGATTCCTGATTTGAGCAGCAAGGACCCTTGCTGCTTCTCCTGTTCGTGGACTGAGTGCCTCCTCAGTCCTGATAATCAGTCCTGATTCTCTCCCTAATCTCCAACTTCTCTTCTAGAAAAGGATTATTCTTCTGCCATAGGCAGACTTGGCCCTTTTCAGATGACCTTCATACCCTCCCAGAAAAGAAGGGAGATGTGGAGCAAGGGAAGAAGAAATCACAGCCAGGTGAGAAGAATCAAGGAAGGCTTCATAAGGGCTGCAGCACTGGAGCTGAGTGTGAAAGGATTTAAGCAGGGGGTAATAAGTACAGAGTACAGACGGGTAGTGTGTGTGTAGAGGACTCATATCCAGGACCTAGGAACTTCAGATTCCAGAGAATCCTTAAAGAGGAGGATGAAGCACTTCCCCTCTGAGCAGAAGAACCTCAGGCTGCTGGCCTTCACTATCCAGAGCTTTCCCAAGGCTTTAGGGCTAAGGAAGGTTAGGGGACATCAAGGCAGAGATACACAGAGGCCCACAGAGGGCAACAGGGAAAGAACGGTAGAGGACAATATTATTCACTAGATCTGAGTTTTATACCAAATGCTGATATTACAGACCATACTGATCATACACATGGTGACCTAACCAAATACAAGCTATGTTTAAGTTTTTTTTTTTTTTTTTTTTTGAGAATGGGACTCTATCCTGCTATAGGCAGGTCAGCTTAGCAGAGCTAAAAGCAGGACACAAAGGAAGAACCTAAGAGCAGCATGAAGCACCTATGCAGTCTAGGACATGGAAAAGCTGAGTAAGAACCTGCTGTGGGAATTCAAAAGAATTGTTCTTCTAGCAAGGATAGGCAGGCTCCCCACCTCCACCTGTATGCCTAGCTCTGTTAGCAGAAAAAAAACTGTAATTGATAGGTTACATGTCTGTTTCCTTGAGACCAAAGCCTGGGTCACCTCCCATCTCCAGCACGCAGTAAAAGCCCATTCATTCACTCATAAGCAAGAACTCTTCTGGGAGAGGAGGAAAGAAAGATGTCCTAATTCAGGCCTTCATCACCTTGAATTTGTCTTATTGAAATAGCCTCTCGGGACACCTGGGTGGCTCAGCAGTTGAGCATCTGCCTTCGGCTCAGGGTGTGATCCTGGAGTCCCAGGATCAAGTCCCACATCGGGCTCTCGGCATGGAGCCTGCTTCTCCCTCTCCCTATGTCTCTGCTTCTCTCTCTGTGTATGTCTTTCATAAATAAATAAATAGGGATCCCTGGGTGGCGCAGGGGTTTAGCGCCTGCCTTTGGCCCAGGGCGCGATCCTGGAGACCCGGGATCGAATCCCACATCGGGCTCCTGGTGCATGGAGCCTGCTTCTCCCTCTGCCTATGTCTCTGCCTCTCTGTCTCTCTCTCTGTGTGTGACTATCATAAATAAATAAAAATTAAAAAAAGAAATAAAAAATAAATAAATAAAATCTTTAAAAAAAAAAAAAAAGAAATAGCTTCTCCCCTACTTGTTTATTCTTCACCCTTCTGAATGATCCTAATTGGGTCATTCCCCTGCTCAAAAACCTTCCATGTCTCATCACTGCTTTATAGGATAACAATTCAACACTCCTTACCATAGGCATTTTAATAAACCTTGCACATTGGCTTGTCTTAAACCATCCTCCACCTCTCCCCTTGCAGTGCTGAACATGTACCACCTCAGCAGCACCAACATGACACTGGGCCCAGCACCTCCTGCTCCCTGCCTTTGCTCAGTTTGTTCGCTACCTTTTGCCTCAGAGTCGGGGGGACGGAGGGGGACACAGGAGGTGAAAAGAGTAAGAATAAGATTGCTGTGCTGAAAGGCAGGATCTGTGCCTTGCTCATCTCTGACTCCCTTAAAAGGGGTGAAGGGAGACTCTGAGTTATCATGACCAAAAGAAATGAGACAACTGAAGGCAGGAGAAAAGAACTAGAGATACACGTGAAAGGCCCCTACAAATGCTATCCACACGCGTGAGAAGGAATGTTCTGCATCACACATACCACAAATCCAATCACTTTCTGCATTCTTTTGGCAGGTGTTTAATTGCTATCAGAAAAACACTGTATTTGAAAGAGCTAAAATAATCAACACTCAGGGGCTCAATGGAATAGGGTAAACTCAGCCTCCCCAGGGTGATGGAAAAGTAGATTCATAGCATTGCTGCTTTGCAAATATACCACCTAAACTGGGTTGCCAGAGGAAAGTAGCAGCCTGGCAGTCCTCGGCAGGAAGGCTGTCCAATCACCAACAGGTGACTTAAAGGTCAGCAAAGGCCTGAGGGGAGGGGGCACAGTCAGTTTTGCCCCCTCACTCTCTTATACTGCAGCGTAAGGAAGCGAGCCTCAGCTGTTTCTGGGGAAATGAAGATGCCACGCACAGCTGGCAGTTATGAATGGCTCTTATAACAACAAGCTGACATCTGTGCTTGGTTTTTAAGATGCATCATTGCATGTTTATTAAACTATTGCTCCATCATATTTATTTGGCTACGAAACAACTCCCAGCCCATACTTCCAAAAGTGGTTTATTAAAAACTAAGCCTTGAACATTAATACTCAAAAGCACCCTTGAGAATCAATAATAATGCTGCAGATAAAATGAAAGGGAATCAAAGCCGTAAGTCTTGGTGGGGCCTGCAGCTGACTTTCAACACTTTCTTCAATGTGCAGGCAGCTAGAGTGAGGAGGAGCACCAAGAATGTGGCAATGGGTGCGGGGTAGCCACCCAAAACATGGGACTTCCTGTCTAAAATGTGGATGTGGTAGCAAGAAGAGAGGATATCTTGTGGCCCCTCGTTTTATACAAAGGGCCAAAAAAGGTCAAGATGAGGCCCAGTGCAGGCTACTAATTTCACCAAAAATAAAACCTCTGCCCCTAACCAACAGGCCCATACTGATGCCCTATGCTGGCCTCGGTCTGAGCATCTATCCTGGACACAGACTGCCCAGCCCTGGCACCAGGCGAAGCCCCAACCTAAGTCTTGTCCCTGCCAAGAACCTCAGATCCAACCTACCAGTGGTCTAAGCGGCCCAGCTGAGCCAGGCCAGAAGAATGCAGTTAGCTCCTGAGCAGGAGTCCAGCATGTGCACCCCAACCCCTTGGGCAGATCTTTCTAGCCTCAGAAGACCTAACAGGCTTCTTTCAGCTCCCTCCTAAATCCCCAAACCTTTCCATGGGTTCCCACCTGTATTCCAAGGAGGCAACAAACAATAACACATGGCCAGTTCCACAAAGAAATAAGAACAAATGGGAAGATTCGGTAAAGAACCCACAGGATGTGGAAGGGACTCTACACCATGTCCTGCTAAGAACAAGACAGTGGAAGGATCCAGAGATGTTTGGGGTCAAGAAAAAAGGGGACACAGGGCAGACTTCCTATCTTAAAAAATCTAAAGGTTGACCTGGAGCCCAAGTGACTGTGACTATAGGGAAGTTACAGGGTTCACTTCCCAGATTACTATGAGTATTTCCTCTAAGGCAGTCACCACTGGAGGAATGGGTTCACCCAGCTCAGGCCCTCTTGTGGGAGAGAGCAAGTCCTGGAGATCCAACACTCACCTGCTGACTTCTTGGACATTGTTGGCACGAGCAGCCTCCATCAGGGCTATATCTGAAAAGAAAGGGGGCACTGGTCAGATCCCTGGCCAAGACCTACCATCAGAGCTGCATGGGGGGCCCAGGAAAACATGGAAATGGAAGCACTTGAGAAACATGGGCTTTAGGGCACCAGGGTGGCATAGTCGGTTAAGCATCTGACTCTTGGTTTCAGCTAGGGTCATGATTTCAAGGTTCTGAGGCTGAGCCCTGCTTCAGGCTCCACACTAAGTGCAGAGTCTGCTTGGGTTTCTCTCCCCCCCACCCCCCGCCAATAAAAATACATTTAAAAAAAGAAAGAAAAGAAACATGGCTTTAACAAGAAAAATGATGCCAAGGTATATTAAGAGAAAGCTAATCATCCCCAGCCTGCATGCTATCCACTGTTAACCTGTCCTCCACATTCATTACATACCCTAATCTTGTAACTCTTATCATACAGGTGATCCAGGTAAAGTGCTAGCAACTATGTATAGCCTATGGCAAATGCTTGATAGATGAATCCCTTCACTCATTAGCTAGAAAGCTCAGACTAATACGTTTCACATGGCTGTCATTGTTATTAATCATTCCCCTACCTTGTCCCACTTTCTCCCCCAACTGATTTCTCAACCTATTTTTTTTTTTAAGATGTTATTTATTTACTCATGAGAGACACACAGAGAGAGGCAGGCTCCACGCAGGGAGCCCAAAGTGGGGCTCGATCCCAGGACTCCAGGATCATGCCCTGAGCAGAAGGCAGACAAACGCTCAACCACTGAACCACCCATGCGTCCCTCTCAACCTAGTTTTGATTCTCGTATCACAAGTCACCAACCCAACACCAAGAACAGAATGGGGTGGAACAGGCAGGGGTGTGGGCTCCTCTGAGAGTTAAGAGTCTTGACAAGGAGTCAGGAGGCCTGGCTCCAACAGCCTGCCCCTATTTCCTGCTCTGTGGCAGCACTTTTCCCTCTCAACTCCAGCTTCCATGACTATAAGTAGACGCAGTAATTCTTGCCCTGCAAGCCTCACAGGATGCCGAGGAAATGAAATGATGGTTGAAAAATCTGCCAACTCCTCAGTGCCAAGCTCAGAAAAAGGGAGACCCAAAGCAGAGGGTGGCAATTCCTTAGGAATCACCTAGCAGAAAAGCAATGCTAAGCCCGGCCTAGCCTGAGCAGCCTACAGGCTGTTGGCACCACCTTGTGGCCACAAAGAAAAACTGCCCGGCTCAGAAAAACTCCATAGTAGAGGCAAATTTTTTTCAAATACCCATGGAGCCCTATATGCCCAGCAAGGTTCTGAGCTCCATTAGGTGAACACTGGAGACTCATACCCAGCACTGCCTCAGAGAGTTCTCAGTCCAGCCAAGAGACTCATCCAGTGAAACATGAGAGGAGGCATTGCAGTAGGGTAGAAAGAGCAGGATATGGAGACCTGAACTCCCACCCCAATTCTGCCACTTACTTGTTGTATGACCGAGCCAACTCATCTAATCTCCTGAGCCTCAGTTTCCTTATGTGAAGAGCAGGGATAATAAGATAGCCACCATGTCATGAATATGCAAACCAGATCTGTGGTTCAAAAATTAGTGTCTCCACCCCACCTGTCAGCCTAGACTCCAGGGTCAGGTCTCTCCTGTTATCTTCCCCTACGGTTCTCCAAGCACACATCCAAGGATGCTCAGCCAGCCTTCAGTTGGAAGAGGAACAAAGCTTCCTCAGAGATCACTGTATCCACTCCTCCCTCACTCTGCAGAAACGAGTGGCTTTGGCAAGGTCACTGGGGGAATGAGGAAGGAGCTGAAAACCAGGGCCTCCAGCTCCTACATGGTACAGTTTCTACCACAATGTACAAAGGGCCTGAGCTTACAACTCCAAATCAGGGTATAGCATAGGCTAGCAAAGTCTGAAGGGTTGGAAGTGATCAGGGTTTGGTCATTACCTATTTTAGTAAGTAGAAAAAGTACAAATTGGAGCTCCTAGAAACCTCTAAGGCAAGATCCTGAACACCTTCCCAAATCATCGAAACATACTAGCCTTGGGACATTCCCTGTTCATGAATTTTCCATGGCTCTCCACTGCCTACAGGAGAAATTCCAAACCCTCCAAAAACCATCCTGTCTGACATCTGGGCCCCACTCCATCTGCTCTCATCTCATTCCAAAGACCCCCTGTCCTCCAACCAGGCTGGCTACTTTGCTGGCCTCTGCACACACCACACTGACCTGTGACTCCCACATCCATGAAGCTTTTGCATGCAATACAATCCAACTCAAGACACATTTATGGAGTACCTACTAAGTTCCAGATGCTATGGTGGACAAACGATGTTGAAAGCATTAGGGGAAGGAACTTGTATCAACCTGAAAAAAAGATAAGCTGCATTTCTTGCTCTCACAGAGCTCACAATGTCACTCTCCTTTTCATCTCTTCCTTCATCTTACAGAACTCAAGTTCAAATTCCCCATCCTCCAGGGGTCTCCACCAATTTTCTAGGAATGCCTTCGTGACCCTGCTGGCCCTCAAATCCCCCAACACATTGTCAGACCACTCACCAGAACCACAGGCCTAACTGCCTGCATGGTCTCCTTAAATGACTTTGTGACACCTCCCAAAATTGGGCTCACAGAGGGTATTCAAAAAATGCTCAAAGTTATAGAATTACAGCACGCCTAAGCTAGAAGAGCCCTTAGAGTCTATTTCAACTCATTATTTTGTAGATGAGGAAACAAACAGCCTATGAGGATAGAGAAGCAAGAGTCCAAAGCCACAGTGGGAGTTAGGGGTAGAACCGGAACAGGATCTCAGAGGTCCTTACTTCCAACTCAGGACCCTTCCTTTACAGCTGGCCACACCCTGCTAAATAAACTAAGTTCAAGGTAGTCCCCACTCTTGCTCCCAAGTCTCAGAGCTTGGGACGCATGGAACCTATGAACACCATGCTTCCCAGCCTTCCCCCTTGAGGAATAGCTGAGAATCTGAGTGGCTGGACTCATACAGGCCAGAAATCTGGCTCTCTGCCTGCTTTCCCAGTCCCTCCTCAGCTCCACGCATGCAGGGGAGATGCCAAACTGGGTCTGCCACCCCCTATGGTTACTTTGGGTCTCTAAGGATCCAACTTCCTTGTATTTCTTTTCCTGCCAACAGCCTGGCTTGGCAAGATCACCTCACACCTGAGACCACGGACAACGAAACCCCTGAAGAGTCTGATGAGCAGCCCCCTGGCTGCTGAACTCCAAGACTCAAAACAACAGCACTGTAAGAGTACTGAGAAATCAATTCTTTACCGTGTAAAGGGGGGGGGGGGGGGGCTGAAACCAGGGAGCAGCAAGGGGTGAGCGGTGGCAAAGCTGGCATTGAAACCAGGTCTCTACTTCCTTTCTTAGGCCACCTTAGGGGAAAAACGTCTCTAAACTATCTAGTAGTTGCCATTAGAACACATGGCGGTTTCCTGGAGACCTCTTAAGAGAGGAATTTGGCCGGGCTGAGTATTAGAGCATAAAAGGACCATGCTCTAATTTTAGATGTCTCATCCAACGTTTCCATTGTACAGATGGACAAAGTAATGACCAAAGAAACGAGGTGACCTATGATAGGAAGTTCTACAACTCAGAGGCACTGAGCTCTCCAGTTCACCACCCTGCCCCGGTAACCAGACGATGTCTGGGTCCCTCAGGACTGAAGCTCTGCTGGTCTAAATCTATAAGCAACTCTTGCCCTCCAAAGATAAGTCAGGTCATTCCTCCCGCCTCTGTCTTCCTCGAACCCAGACTGCCCGGATAATCACCCTTGTTGGACGGGCTCTTGCTGTAACAGTGAACCACTAGCGCCGTGGCCAGGGCCCACATGCTCAGTCCGGCCCTGTTGGGAACCCCGTTCCAGCTGTCCTGTCCCGGGAGTGTTTCTTCTGGGCTAGGAAGGCGTCCCCACGTTGCGGCTTCGAGGCTCTGGGTGTCCGGGCGTCCTCCCTGGCGCCCCCAGGTGGCTGCCCCTTCTCCGGTGAGAAAGGCTGGCGACGATCCAGGGCGCCCCCAGACGGCCGCCCTCGGCCACTGCGGCTCCCCGCGGCCCGCAGTGATCACACTCTGGCCGGAGGCACTTCCATGACTCCGGAGCGATGGGGACCTAAGCAGCTGGAGAAGGAGCCGCGGCGCCGGCGCTGTTCTCCTCAATACCAGGGACCCCAGCATCCTGATAGCTGCTTCCATCACCCCCTGGTGCCGGCCCCTAGGCTGTCCGCGTCCAACATGGCTGCCGCGGCGCGTTCGAAGACGCCGCGAACGCGGTGGAATTCTGCAGTGCTTCACGGGAGTGGTAGTCCACAGCCTTAGATTTTTCCGCAGCTGGAGAACAAATAAACTACATTTCCCAGGAAGCCATGGAACTCGCGTCACAAAGACGGCCGACTTAGAGGAGCCTGGTGCATGTTGGGAAATGGAGTTCGAGTGAGGGGGCGTGGTAAAAGGGGAAATGCCTGAGTGGAACGTGGAGATTAGAATTAAGGTTCGAATCCCAGATCCTCCCGCCAAATTTAGTTAACATATGCGGCGCAGTTTCAGGGATCTTCAGCAGAAAGCCTATTATGAAACGTATGCTTCTTTTAGCCTATTCTCTTTTTAACCTGGGGCAGCTTTTCAAAAAAGTTGTCTAGGATAACCAGTATACCTGTAATAGCAATTCTCTTTATTTTCCTACACAGACTTCCTCTCAGTTAAACAGAGAAGTCCTAGTCTTGCTTTCTCACTTGTGTTATTTTCAAAGGGTTTTCAGGTGGGCTGTCGCACCGCATCTCATGACACCTGCATGCGGGGAAGTTGGGTAAGGAATGTTATTCCTGTCTACCTTCAAGAGGATTGCCTGTGTCAAATGAGATCATATGTAGACCACCATTGTCCCTGGCTCTCAATAGGTCTTCAAGAAATGACAGCTAGAATTGTTTTCCCTGCTCTAGGGGTGCTTTGGATTCCCTACTGTAAACTAATCTTTAAGTTTTTATTTAAATTCCAGTTATCATACAGTGTAATGTTAGTTTCAAGTGTACAATATAGTGATTCAACACTTAATACAACACCGGTGCTCATCTCAGCAAGTGTATTCCTTAATCCCTATTACCTATTTTACCATCCCCCCCCCCCACCTCCCCTCTGGTGACCATCAGTTTGTTTTCTATAGTTGAGTTTCTTGAGGGTTTCCCCCCTTTGTTCATTTGTTTTGTTTCTTACATTCCATATATGAGTGAAATCATATGGTATTTGCCTTTCTCTAACTGACTTACTTAGCTTAACATAATACTCTCTAGCTCCATCCATGTCCCAGCAAATGGCAAGATTTCATTCTTAAAAATATGGAATACTTCAGGAATTTGCATGGCATTCTTATGCAGGAGTCATGCTAATCTTCTCTGTATTGTTCCAATTTTAGTATATGTGTGGCCAAAGCAAGCACCCTATTCTAAACTTCCTTTTTTTAAAATTTTATTTAAATCCAATTAATTAGGGGATCCCTGGGTGGCGCAGCGGTTTGGCGCCTGCCTTTGGCCCAGGGCGCGATCCTGGAGACCTGGGATCGAATCCCACGTCGGGCTCCCGGTGCATGGAGCCTGCTTCTCCCTCTGCCTATGTCTCTGCCTCTCTCTCTCTCTCTGTGTGACTATCATAAATAAATAAAAAAAATTAAAAAAAAAAATAAATAAATAAAAAAAAATAAATCCAATTAATTAGCATATAATATATTTTTGGTTTCAGAGGTAGAGGTCAGTGAGTCATCAGTCTTAAATAATAATACTCAGTGCTCATTACATCACATGACCTCCTTAATGTTCATCACTCAGTTACCCTGTTCCCCGCTCTTCCCTCCAGTGACCCTGTTTGTTTCCTATGATTATGAGTCTCTTATGGATTGTCTCCCTCTCTGATTTTGTCTTGTTTTATTTTTTCCTCTCTCCCACTATGATCCTCTGTTGTTTGTTAAATTCCACATATGAATGGGATCACATGATAATTGTCTTTCTTTTTTTTTTTTTTTTAATTTTTTTTTTTTATTTTTTATTTATGATAGTCACACAGAGAGAGAGAGAGAGGCAGAGACACAGGCAGAGGGAGAAGCAGGCTCCATGCACTGGGAGCCTGACGTGGGATTCGATCCTAGGTCTCCAGGATTGCGCCCTGGGCCCAAGGCAGGCACCAAACCGCTGCGCCACCCAGGGATCCCGATAATTGTCTTTCTTGGATTGACTTGTTTCACTTAGCATAATATCCCCTAGTTCCATCCATGTCATTGCAAATGGTAAGATTTCATTTTTTTTTTATGGCTAACTAGTAGTCCATTGTATATCTATATATATACTGTATCTTCTTTATCCATTCATTTGTCAATGGACACCTGGGCTCTTTCAATAGTTTGGCTATTGTAGGTAGACATTGCTGCTATAAACAGTGGAATGCATGTGCCCCCTTAGATCACTACATTTGTATCTTTGGGATAAATATCAGTAGTGTGATTGCTGGGTCATAGGGTAGCTCTATTTTCAACTTTTTGAGGAAATTCCATACTGTTTTCCAGAATGGCTGCACCAGCTTGCGTTCCCACCAACAATTAACAAGGGTTCCTCTTTCTCCTCATCCTCGCCAACATCTGTTGTTTCCTGACTTGTTCATTTTAGCCATTCTGACTGGTGTATTTCATTGTGGTTTCGATTTGTATTTCCCTGATACCGAGTGATGTGGAGCATTAATTCGTGTGTCTATTGGCCACTTGTATGTCTTCTTTGGAGAAATGTCTGTTCATGTCTTCTGTCCATTTCTTCATTGGATTATTTATTCTTTGGGTGTTGAGTTTGATAAATTCTTTATATATTTTAGATACTAGTCCTTTATCTGATTTATCATTTGCAAATATCTTCTTCCATTCTGTAGGTTGTCTTTTGGTTTTGCCAACTGTTTCCTTTGCTGTGTAAAAGCTTTTTATCTTGATGAAGTCCCTTTAGTTCATTTTTGCCTTTGTTTCCTTTGCCTTTGGAGACATGTCTAGCAAGAAGTTGCTGTGGCTGAGGTCAAAGAGGTTGCTGCCTGTGTTCTCCTCTAGGATTTTGATGGATTCCTAACTCACATTTAGGTCTTTCATCCATTTTGAGTTTATTTTTGTGTATGGTGTGAGGAAATGGTCCAGTTTCATTCTTCTCCATGTGGCTGTCCAATTTTTCCAACAGCATTTATTGAAGAGACTGTCTTTTTTCCATCGTATATTCTTTCCTGCTTTTTCAAAGATGAGTTGACCATAGAGTTGACAGTCCATTTCTGGGTTCTCTATTTTGTTCCATTCATTTATATGTCTGTTTTTGTGCCAGAACCATACTGTCTTGATGATCACAGCTTTGTAGCACAGCTTGAAGTCCAGAATTGTGATGCCACCAGTGTTGGTTTTCTTTTTCAGCAATCCTTTGGCTATTCGAGGTCTTTTCTGGTTCCATACAAATTTTAGGATTATTTGTCCAACTCTGTGAAATAAGTTAATGGTATTTTTATAGGGATTACATTGGATGTATAGATTGCTCTAGGTATCATAGAGATTTTAACAATATTTGTTCTTCCCCTACTCTAAACTTCTTGCAGGCAGAGATGGAATTTTTCATTTCTGATCCTTTAGTAAGGAACTCAGTAAATAGCTGTTAAAAGGACAAATGACTTATTAAGGTACTCAATAGCAAAAGCATTTTGACCTTCCTATTTTAAGAGATTCCCAGGGCATCCTGTCTTATTAACCACTCTACTCACTATAGCAGCTTCACCCTCCCTGTATTCTTAGAATACTTATGCTTCCCAGTTTAGGGCTGGTCTCAGCCAGAAGGGTGATCTCTGAGCTCTCATTACCAGGTGGGTCACAAGATGATGTAAGTTTGCAGCACTCAGCCCCTCCTACTGTAGACAACTTTCCAGAACCCTTCAGTTTACTGCATAACTTGCACCACTGGGTGATCTCAAAGCACTTGCCCAATGAATCCCTCATTTGATTTTCACAAATAACATCCATGAGGAGGGGGCAAGGCAGGATTGAGTTAGAAGAAAACATAAATTAAACAAATAACTGGAGTAGGAAAGTTTTCTGGGTGTGACACAAAACTCAGAACCCATAATAGAAAAGATATATCTGACTCTACAAAAAAAAAATTTCTGGTAGTGAAATATACACAGTGAAAAAATGACTAGCTGGGAAAAAATATATTTACCCCACAGTGATGAAGGGCTAAATAATACAGAAAAGTCCTATAAAATATGCAAAAGACCTACCATACAAGAGACAAATGGACTAAAGCAATGCCTGTGCTAGCTTATACTGTGCCTTTGTGCAAAGTAAAGAACAGGCCTCCCTGAGGAGTCACAGCATGCGTGACTAGCTGAGCTATGTGCTGCTAGATTTCAGCTTAAACTTCCATGAACTGCATATCCAAGCTTAGCAGCCTCGAGCAGCCTCAAGCAAAAGACTTGACCAAAGAGCTCACAAGAAAAAATTACAACTTGTATTTAAACATATGAAAATATGCTCAACTACACACATAAGAAAGGTACAAATTGGGGATCCCTGGGTGGCTCAGCGGTTTGGCACCTGGCTTCAGCCAGGGTGTGATCCTGGAGTCCCGGGATCAAGTCCCACATGGAGCTCCCTGCGTGGAGCCTGGTTCTCCCTCTGCCTGTGTCTCTGCCTCTCCCTCTCTGTGTCTCTCATGAATAAATAAATAAAATCTTAAAAAAAAAGAAAGGTACAAATTAAGCTATATTTGATCCATAGCTTATACCATAAACAAAAATCATCTCAAAATGGATTATAGACCTAAATGTAAAATGTAAACTCTAAAATTTCCAGAAGAAAACATGAGGAAAATCTTTCTGATGTTCAGTAAGGCAAGGATTTCTTAGATACAATACCAAAAACATGATCCATTTTTTAAAAAGATAAAATTTCACTTTGTCAAAATTAAGAACTTTGGCTCCTCAAAAGCCACTGTTAAGAGAATGAACAGAGGAGAACCTGAATGGCTCAGTCAGTTGAAAGGCTGACTATTGGTCACGGTCTCAGGGCCCTGAGATCTAGCATCATCAGTCTCCATGCTCAGTGGGGAGTCTGCTTTAGGATTCTCTCTCCCTCCTTCTGCTCCTTCCCCTGCTTGTATTCTCTCTTTCTAAAATAAACAAATATTAAAAGAGAAAGAGAGAATGAACAGAGTAACCACAAAGGGGAGAAAATATTTGGGGTTTTTTTTTTGTTTTTTTTTTAAAGATTGTATCCCCCTATTTGTAAATTATATATCCAATAAAAGACTTCTACCAGAATATAAAAAGGATTTTCAAGCTTTAATACAATTAGAAGAAAATTACCCAATTTTTAAAATGGGAAAAATATTTGAATAGACACTTCACTAAAGTGAAATAAGATAAATACATGAAAAGACTCTCAATACCATTACGACTACTGATTAGGAAAATGAAAATAAAAACTACTGTAAATTATTATGATGTATCTATTAGAATGTCTAAAATTTAAAAGACTGACCCTACCAAATACTGGTGAGAATGTAGAGCAACTGGAAAGCTCATATGCTGTTGATGAGAATATAAAATGGTAGAATTGCTTTGGAGGACAGTTTGGTGGTTTCCTTAAAAGTTAAACATACAAAAAAAAAAAAAGTTAAACATACATCTACCATATGATCCAGCCATTCTACTTCAAGGTATTTACCCAAGAGAAAGAGAAACCTATGTCCATACAAAGACTTGATCATTAATATTTTATTAGTGATTCTTAAAAACTGGGAACAAGTGGGGTGCCTGGCTGGCTCATTTAGAGGAGCATGTGACTTCCTATCTAAGGGTTGTGGGCTCCAGCTACATTGGGTGTAGAGATTACTTAAAAATAAAATCTTTAAAATAACAACAATTTTAATTAAAAAAAAAATCTGCTACAAGCAAAAAGAAACAACCTACATGTCTATTGAAATAAGAATGAGGGCAGCCCGGGTGGCTCAACGGTTTAGCTCTGCCTTCAGCCCAGGATATGATCCTGGAGACCCAGGATCGAGTCCCGCATAAGGCTCCTTGCATGGAGCCTGCTTCTCCCTCTGCCTGTGTTTCTGTCTCTCTCTCTCTCCCTCTCTCATGAATGAATAAATTAATAAATAAATAAATAAATAAATAAATAAATAAATAAATCTTTAAAAAAAATAAACGTGCAGTTTATTGTATGTCAGTTACACTTTAACAAAGAGTTTTTATATAAGATAAGGGGGTGCCTGGGGCTCTTGATTTCAGCTCAGGTCATGATCTCTGGGATGTGGGATGGAGCCCTGACTCAGAGCTCAGAGCCTGCCTATGGAGTCTCTCCTTCCCTCTCTCTCTACTGCCCAGCCCCCAGCACTCTCACTCATACCTCTCTCTCTCTCTCAAAAATAAATAAATAAATAAATAAATAAATAAATAAATAAATAAATAAAATTTAAAACTATAAGGGATGCCTGGCTGGCTCAGTCACTGGAGTGTGCAACTCTTAATCTCAGGGTTGTGAATTTGAACTCCACCTTGGGTGTAAAGATTACAAATTAAATAAAATAAAATAAAATAAAATAAAATAAAATAAAATAAAATAATAAAATAAAATAAAATAAAATACCAATCTATAAGACATAGTTGACCTATTATATTGGCAAATATATATTTTTAAATATATTGCAAGCATATATATTAAGTAAATAGGTATACTTATGTATGCTATATATATAACATCTGTGGCAGGTTTGTGAAGAAAAAGACACGTTTTTGGTAGGAATGTAAATGGGTACAACTTCAACAAAGGGCTACTGACTGACAATATCAAACATTGGAATTTAGAATGCAGATACAAAAAAATAAAATGCAGGTATACTTGCCATGTGTAAAATGAGGAATGTTTCAGGATATTTGTAATAGTAAGAGGCAAGAGAAATATCCCAAGCATTCCTCATTGGAAATAGGCTGAATACAGGAGTTTGATTAAATACATTAAGGTATAGCTAAACTATAGAATATTATTTTTTTGATGGTGTAAAGCCTATCTCTTTCATTATTATTATTATTATTTTAGATTTTACTTATTTATTTATGAGAGACACACAGAGAGAGGCAGAGACACAGGCAGAGGGAGAAGCAGGCTCCATGCAGGGAGCCTGATGTGGGACCCGATCCGGGGACTCTAGGATCACGCCCTTGGCCAGAAGGCAGGCGCTAGACCGCTGAGCCACCCAGGGATCCCAAGCTTATCTCTTTTAACATGGAATACTCTGAGGTATTTTAAGTAGAAAAAGAATCAAGGCCTTGAACAGTTGTATACAAACATTGGTGTTATTTGAAAACTAGATATATACATTTATGTGCTTGAATACTTAGGATATCTGGAAGGGTAATAAAAATAGTTGCCCTGGGGGTGGACGAAATGGAACTGGGGGATAAGGAAGAGAAGTAGGAAGGGAAGGAGAGTTTACTTTTCATTGTACATACTTTCAGGTTTTGTACCATGTGCATATACTGACTATTCAATTAAATCAACCAATCAGGGGCACCTGGGTGGCTCCGGTTGGTTGAGCATCTGCCTCCCGCTCAGGTTGTGATCCCGAGGTCCTGGGATCGATTTCTGCATGGGGCTCCCTGCAGGGAGCCTGCTTCTCCCTCTGCCTGTGTCTCTGCCTCTCTCTGTGTGTCTCTCATGAATAAATAAACAAAATCTTTAAAAAAAATCAACCAAACAAGCAACCAATTCCTCTTATTTCTTTATCAATGTTTACTTTATATTAACTTCCAGCATCCAATAGTGGGAGTACATTTTAGTTTCTGACTGAAGCGTTATTTCTCATGTGGAAACACTGACATCTTGTGGACTTTTAAGATGGTGCTGCTAAATATTTAAATCATGAAGAATTTTCACCACTCTGATCCACTCCAGTCCATTCCACTTACAAATACTTGTTGATGCCTACTCCTGTGCATTTGTCCAACTCTTTAAAGCTGTCAAAGTTTACAGTAATATTGAGCCTCAGTTATGATGTGGTAAACTAAGGCAGAAGAGAAATTATTAAATTTCCTTACTGCCTACAGTCCATTGACAAGCCCTTGAAACAGACAGAGTGACCTTCCTCTAGGGACTCAACTACCTCAATGTTAATACTTTGCTAGGGGCAAAAGGCAATCTTAGCCTAATCCCCAGGATCCTGTAAATCTACTTTAACATATAAAAATTCCTTTGGAGATTGCCTTCATCCCTATCACTGCAAAATACACGTTGGCAATTCTCCCCCAAGGAAATGGCCCACCCATATACATCTGAAGGACCTCATGACTGAGGTTTTATGAGACAGTAATAAATGACCTTTTCCCAACCATAGCTAGCCCTCTCAAGGTCCTGAAAATCTTGCTTCCAAAATTCCTCAGAGACTTTTGCTATCCCTGACCCCCTCCCAACTTGTAAGTCTATAATGGACCACTGCTCATGACCCTAGTGCAGCTGTTTCTGCCCATGGGTCCTGTCTTGTGCTTGAATAAAACCACTTTTTTACACCAAAGACATCTCAAACTTCTCTCTTGGCTGTTGGCTTTGAACCCTAACATCTTTCCTACATCAATTTATAAGACATCTATGAAGTGCCAGGCACTGAAACCACTGTCACAAACAAGGCTGGGAGCTCTGGAAGGGGGGCAGTCCACAGACATCACTGCAGAGCAGAGCTCTAAGTGATACAACTGAGAGGATTCAGGCTTCCTCCAGAGCCCACAGCAGGCTGAGTGTCCAGGAAAGGCTTCCTAAGGGAAGAGACATCTAAGCTAAGTTCTACGGGTAGAACCACAATTGACCAGATAAGAGGGAATATAGTAGCTGGCTGGTGGGGTGCTTGGAGAATGAGTCAGTGCAAAAGGAACACTCCGTGGAAACTCACAGAGGTAATACTTTTTTAAAGGGATGTTTGAGGAACTGCATGCTCAGTGTGGCTGAAGCATAGAGCAGGAGAGGATAAGAGGTAAGAAGTGAGGCTTCATTTCATAACCAGAGAGGTTAAAGCCACTTACGAGGCTCTCTCAGCAAGTACACACTGTACCAAGAATTTAAACCTGGAATTAAACGACTCCACTACTTCTCCTCTTTCCCACATTAAGATTTTGCTCTGTGAGCCTTTCCTGGGCCCCATGTCTAATGCTCTGCTCCTCCCAAATGGACTCAAAGGTGGGCCTCCTCCATTCTTCCCTCCCTCCATCCCTCTCTCCTTCTACCTTCCTTCCTTTCCTCCTTCCCTTCCTTCCTTCCATAATGCTGGTTTCTGCAGCCTTGCTAATGGGTGAGGTAGGAAAACATTAGGTTTCGAAGCCAACAACCAAGAGAGAAGTTTGAGAGGTCTTTGGTGCAAAAAGGTGGTTTAAATCAAGCACAGGACAGGACCCATGGGCAGAAATAGCTGCACTAGGGTCATGAGCAGTGGTCCATTATAGACTTACAAGTTGGGAGGGGGTCAGGGATAGCAAAAGTCTCAGAGGAACTTTGGAAGCAAGGTTTCCAGGACCTTGAGGGGTCTAGCTATGGCTGGGAAAAGGTCATTTATTACTGTCTCATAAAACCTCAGTCATGAGGTCCTTCAGATGTATATGGGTGGGCCATTTCCTTGGGGGAGAATTGCCAACGTGTATTTTGCAGTGATAGGGATGAAGGCAATCTCCAAAGGAATTTTTATATGTTAAAGTAGACTTACAGGATCCTGGGGATTGGGCTAAATTGTCTTTTGCCCCTAGCAAAGTATTAACATTGAGGTAGTTGAGTCCCTAGAGGAAGGTCACTCTGTCTGTTTCAAGGGCTTGTCAATGGACTGTAGGCAGTAAGGGAATTTAATAATTTTTTCTTGTGCTTTTGTTTGTTTCAGTGTGCATCTGACATCACTAGGGAGGAGCAAGAGAAGGCTTTTTGGAACATAAAGTGATTATTCAGGTTGCAGAGGAACACTCCACTCTGTTTTTTGTTGAGTCTGATCATATTGATAAAGTTAATAGAGGAGAGGAGAATGATTGGGCATCAGAGCCACTCTCCATCCCTTCAGCTCAGAGCAGCCAGGGTGTTGCCTGGGATAGAGAGAGGGAGCCTCAGCACAGAAAGCTGTGTCTCTGGGTGGTGGCCCTTCCTCCCTGCATGGGCAAATCAGTGTGTGTGTGTGTTTACTGACTTTTATAATAAGCAAGACTCTACTTTAGGTGCTTATGGTAGATTATCTTGCTTAACTCCAACGACAATCCTGTGAGGATGATACTATCTCCATTTTACAGGTAAGAAAGTGGGGGAGGGGTCATTTCACCGCGTCACCCAGCTTGTAAATGGCAAAACTGGGTCTCCAATGGTCTGAATCCAAGGCCCAGACTCTTAATCACTACAAAATCCCAGCTCACAGGAAGTTAAGAGACGGGCATATAATAGACAGTTCTGAAGCATGCCTGAGATTTGGAGAAAGAGAAGAACCAAAAGGATTGTCAACACTGTGCTGAGTCAATATGACACATTCTGAGCTGAGATGTGAGGGTGTACTCCCGCAAAACTGAACAGCAAGCGCAAGCAAGGTGGAAAAACTCCCAGCAGGAAGGAATTCCCAGATGCTTGGCTGTAGGG
This sequence comes from Canis aureus, assembly GCF_053574225.1. Lineage (NCBI taxonomy): Eukaryota > Metazoa > Chordata > Mammalia > Carnivora > Canidae > Canis > Canis aureus. The sequence goes on from NC_135633.1 coordinate 25,894,435, forward strand.
CCAGCTCTTCCTTGAGAGCCTTGACCACCATGGCTCCTCAACGCTCAAAGGGGCTCTGATCTCCCTGACAGGCACAATGCAAACCTCTTCTCATTCATCTGACACTCTTCAATATACAAGTTAACTATAAAGCTGATAGAAGGACAAAATCTTAAACAGGGAAAGGAGCAGATGAAATTCTAGAGCATGTATTTTTGATAGTAAGGAGGGTGAACTCTGGCCACAGATCTGCTTGACTGGCCCTTCTACTGGGCACTTGAACTCCTACCCCTAACCCCAATCTCATATTCATTTTATTTGGATGGTGGAACAAGCTCCTTTATCTCCTGTCACAAGATGTCTTCTCTGGAAGCAAAGCCGGAAATGGAATTTGGGGTACCAGATGTTTATCAGGAAATGTTAAAAACAAGACAACAGGCCCGAAACAAAGTTGTTCATGCTAAACCCACGTTGCCAAACTGGGATTTAATTAAGTTTTGGCTCCCCCAGAAAAGGAATCTTAAACCAGCCAATCAGGAATTGCCCAAGGAAATCTGCCAGACAACTCCCCGCCATGCCCTATTGAGAGTAACCTTGCAGTAACTAATCTGTTTTCTTGCCTAGTGTAATTTCCTTGTTCCTGTTTAAAAGTCTCCCATTTTCTACTTGGCAGCAAGTCCTTCCCTGAAGGGGGACTGAGCAGTAGATCTCCAGGACTACCAACACACATAACACAATTCATTTGCGTGTTGATCACTCAACGGGAACAGTGCCAGCTGCCAGGCTGACGGCTGGAGGGCAGGAGAGGATACAGAACGGAGCAGAAGTGAATCCTAACCTTAGTTTAGGGGAGGAATCAAATATTTATGGAGCAGGGTGGTAGATCCAGAGGGCAGCGAGAGTGTCTAGGCAAGGGTCACTGCTCTAGCTGGGGGCAACCTCTACTAGGGGTCCTTCTCAGTCGAGCTTTTCAAGGCATCCACGTCAGATTCCTCCATCCCTGTTGTCCCACCACACTGATGCCATCTGTGTCCTCCTCTTCCATTCCACTAAAACTGCTCTTCGTGGGGATACCTTCCCTTCCATCTCTCTTCCCAGTTGACAGTCTGTGTAGTCTTCATATCTGAATGTTGTGGGTGTTGTACTGCATTCTATTCTCTCCTTGAGTCAGGAGGTACTAAGTGGTTTCTCTCTCTTGAGCCAGCTGTAAAGAGCCAGAGGTATGAGAGGGCAGATAGAGAGGGATTTTTGGAGCAGGGAAGAGGGAATCTAGGTAAGAGGGATCTCAGTGCCCCAGAGAACAAGCTGCATTCTGCGAGTGAGATTTTTAAATAATATTTGGGTGCTTATGATAGATTATCTTGCTTGTTCTCCAGGGCTCTGAGACCCATCTTACCTGCCTTCCCATTTCTCTGTTCCAAATTCTCTCCCCATCTGCCTTCTTATACCCCTGGCTCTTTACAGCTAGTTGCAACTAATGGATCGTCACTTGTTTCAGTAATCCTCATATACTAAATCTTCTACAGAGGTTGCAGTCCGCTACCATCTTCAATAGAACAGATTTAATGTGGAATACAAGGGGGTCTCAGCAGTGCAAGGAGTAACTTGTATCAGAGCCTATGGTGTCCTGTGTCACCTCTCCTTAGCTTCTGATTTAAGCCATTATCCCCGGTTGACAGTTGTGATTGCAAAATCATCTCATGCTGACAGCATCCTACCTCAAGCAGGAATCTGTTTGCATCATCACTGGCAAGTTAAGATTTGCTTTTCAAATGGAGGATAGCCAACAGAAAAGGGTACAGCTTTACTTCAATCCCTTAAGAGTCTACACTGTAACCATCTTATTGGGGTTTTGGCAGAGGCTCTTTTTGCTACAGACACTTCCCATACTATTGGGTCTGCTAGGTCTTGAGACCCAAGCAGCAGGACAGCTTGAACAACTTAGGCCTGCTGCAGAAACTTTTCTGGCTCTAGGCCCCACACAAAACTGGCAATCTTGTGGATTACTTGGTAAATGGGTTGAAGCAACATGTTCCAATATAGTATATATGTTGCCTCCAAAATCCAAACAGGCTTATCACCAAGCTTTTTACCTCTTTAATGAGGGTGGTAAATTCAAAATGAAGCAACTGGCCTCTCATTTTAATAGCTATATTCCAACATGCCCCAGGCAACTGGACCTCTAGAAACTTCATCCATGTGTCAGATCCCTGAATTTTCATAGAGTTTATTCCTTGTCCTCTGGAATGCATATGTTCTACCAAAATATCCAGAATGCTTACTAATTCCTGCTCAGCAGGTCCAATTAGCATAATTTCATCAATGTAATGGACCAGCATGATGATCTGTGGGTTATCAAGATGATCAAGGCCTCCCCTGGCTATGTTATTCCAGAAAGTCAGAGGTTGACATAGCCATGAGAAAAAATAACAAAATAATACAGCTGTCATGACACATGGAGGCAGATTGCTTTGGGGCTGAAAAGAGATAAATAGATTTGTTCTGATAAAGATACCACATCCAGGTTGCAGCTGTAATTGGATTCACTAGCTGATTATGTTTATAAAAATCTATAGTTACCCTCCAGAATCCATTGAGCTTTTTGCAAACTGCCAAAAGGACAAATTAGTTGGGATTGTGGTAGGACTACTCTATCTTTCTGTTGGTGGTGCTAATCCTTGCAATTTCCTCATGAACGCATTACCTAGGTGCCATAACGATGCCAGGGAGGAAAGTGGTTTTGCCTCAATAAGTAGAATACGTAAGTCTGGGCAACTACAAGGTGGTTGAAGTAGGACTGTCCCTGATCACCATTATTCCCAATGACCCACTTGTAGAATTCATGTTTCCTGTTCCATAATTTTAGGCCCTGACAAGTTTCTATTCCTGTGTGTATGTACATATGCGTGCTTCTACCAGGTAACTGGAGGCTATATCATAGTTTGCTCACTCTGGGCTCTTTATGCCAAAGGACCAGCAAGGATGTTTCTAGAGCAATAGAAGAAGTCGACCCTGATTCACATGAATAACGAGGGTTGCCATTTCATAATGGTTAAAGAGTGTGTCTGCAATTCAGGGGATTCACTGGGGTGAAGTCTTGCTGTTTTGCTGCTCAGTGGGCACTCTGAAGGTGTTACTGTAACCATCACATGACAAGAGCAAGGTGAGGGGGCTGAAAGTCTGGATCATCTCACCAGGCAAGTAACTCAGATCAGCCAAAGTGCTGGTTGAGAGTGAAGGAAACCTAGAATGGTTTTTAGAGCAGGAAGGTGATGAGTATCAATTATGGCCCTGGGACCAGCTGCAATAAAGGGATTTAACTTGGTCTTAGAGTCCCTTTTTAAAGAGATGCAACTGGCCCTCAGCTTGAAGAATTGGATTTAAACCTCTCTTGGAGAAAAAGTGACAGTATCATTTTTCCTCACACAAGATTCAGATATAAATGGGTAAGAACAAATCTAAATGGCACAACAGATGGATGTGCAAGATTCAGTTTATTTCACCCCAGATGTGCTCAGCCTGACTTGCCCACTCCTCTCTCCGGACCTAAGCCACTTGCCATATTTTCTGGCTAGACAGGCCCCAGGGATGGCTTAGTTCATTCCAGTGGTCATAGCCCTGACCATCACATCTCCTAGCTCTGGTTACCTCAGGCTCCCCTTGGGGTTCAGGACCAGGTCTCAGCACGACTTCTATCACATCCACTGCCACAGGAGCCACAGCAGCTCCCGCACCAGGTCTGAACCGACTGGACTCTTAGATGCTCTGGTTTTCCCACTGACTTCCCAGAGTGGTCAAGTATACAACCTGCAGATCTTAAGGAATTCCTGTCCTATGGGGAGGATTTGGGCCAACGAGGGAAGGCACCCACAGATGAATGGCTTCCTTTTCCTCCCCCAGTGGATTGTTTTTAGTTGCTGTGGTTCCATATGGCTTCTCTGGAAGGGTCCTGTAAGCATCCTGTTTAGCATTCTTGTAAAGATGGTGCCAGCTCTGCAAAGCACCACCTTGTAGGTGTTCTCTTGACTCCTCCACCTGACTATTCCTTTTTCCTTGCTCTTGCGTCTTTCCAAAAAAAGCATCAACACATGTTTTGCCTCAGGCCGGCTCTGTGTTCTAGAAAATCTGGGTTAAGGAAGTGGTGTAGTCATAGGATGGAATATCTAAAATTGAAATTGTGGTGAGACTGAAGTTCTTGTAATGACAAGGTCAGAATACAACCATGGAAGGGAATGGCTTAGACGGAAGGGAAGGCAAGTTCATGGAGAAGAGAATATCGAGGAACCTGAATCCAGGGCACTGGAATGATAATCAAGATGGATACAGAAATCCCCAAGAAAGATGTTGGAGTGTTGGAATAAGTGATCCAGGGGCCAAATCTTCCAAGCATGGGGAGGAGGGCAGAGATGCCTGCATACAGAGGGGTTGTCGATTGTCTAGTCTCTTCATATTATGGAAGAGAGGGCTTTTGGGATTAGCAATGACAAACCAGAAGAACATGTAACTTGCCTCTGGGTCCAGTGTGATATGAGGGCTGTAGGAAAGCAAACAAGTATCTCTTGAGACGATTTCAAAGAAAGCAGTATCTTCAGACCAAAATGACAGGGCAGAGCAAGAAGATGAAGAGAACATTCACTGAAGAGGATAAGGGTGCAGAATATTCTGCTCATAAAGGACCTTGAGCTCTCAGGGCATTGTGAGAGTTTTCAGGAGATGAGGAGTTATGGCAGATGGGGTCAGAAAAGGTGATATACAAGCCAAAGAGGGATAGGCCCTGGGGGATGAGGAGGATTGGGAGGCTGCATGCACAGGGATCAAGGGCCTAGTGAGATCCATCCTCATGAGCCCAAGGCAGAGAGTAGTGGAGCAGCTGAGAAAGAGGAGAAAGGAAGTACAGCAGCTCTTGTCCAGAGTATGCATATCTGGCCCTGCTGATGGAAATGGGCGCCCTGCGGGCATGGGGGATGGATGGGTCCTGCTCTGAAAGCCCAAGTTCCTTCCCTGGTACTTCTGCAGGCGGGGAGGCCTCTAGGAGAACAGTGTTCTCCCTCTCTGGCCCAGTGGGCATACTAGCCCCCTGCCGGTCACAATGACATAAGCACTAACTGTGACAAACTAACGGGCTGCTGCAGGCCGACAAGTTGGTTTTCTGTCCTTTGGTTCTGCACTCTGGCAAGGGGCTGTTTCCCTTTGCTGGCATTTGGTGTATGCCTTACTTATTCCTAAGACACCTTCATATCCTTTTCATTCCTTCCCCTGCTTTACATAATTCTTTAATCTTTATCTTCTTATGAAAAGGAGTCTATTTTTAATTTCTTGACATTTCTCTCATAACCTACCATTCTTTTCCTGTAACTGACTCCTTCTCTTACCTTAACTGACTTCATACATTTTGAGCTTGCTCAGCCTGACATGGTTAGCCCAAACTGTTTCTCACGTGCCAAGCAATGTACAAACTTCTCTCCTCCTTCTGACCAACTCTTCAGAAGTGGTGACTTGTATGCAATAATCTGAACTTACTGCCTGTGCATTATATTCCTCTTAAGTAACCTTGATACTTCCTTTTTCCTAATCAGATTTCCTCTCTGCTCAACAGTTCCCACCATTTCCCCACCTTTTACTTACAGTTTTTACATCTACCACAGAACTTCCTTCATCTTCTACAAAATTATCCTCACTTTCTGCAAATGCCCTACCCCCTCTACAAGCACCCTTCTTCTACCATGTATAGCTACTTCCTATGTTTAGCCTGTCTTTTTCCAGGATTTCTTTTCTCCTCAGGCCTACCCCTATAGTTTATATTCTAGAGTTTGACCAAAATACCAGTGCATGATTCATATAGTTTGGGGTGATCAATACACAATTTTAAATCAATATTATCGCAAACTACTGTGCACATTACTACTACCTTTTATGAAATCTTCCATTTTGGATTTTTGTGAACTCACAATTCTTTTTTTTTTTTTGAACTCACAATTCTTGTAACAGAATTACTAGCTCTGACTCACACTGGGGTCAGTGTTTCCCTCTGTGGGGTTCATTCATGTAGGTTGCTCTTTGACCACTCACAGTACTGTTTTTGTTAGTTTTTTTTAAAGTTTCATTTGTTATTATTATTTAAAGATTTTATTTACTTATTTGACAACAGAGTGAGAAGGCACAAGCAGGGGGAGCAGCAGGCAGAGGCAGAGGGAGAAGAAGACTTCCTGATGAGCAAGGAACCCCATGCAGGGCTGGATCCCAGGACCCCAGGATCATGACCTGAGCTGAAGACAGACGCTTAACTGAGTCACCCAGGTGCTCCTATTATTTTTTTTTTTCAGTAATCTCTCCACCTCAACATGGGACTTGAGTTCATGACCCTGAGATCAAGAGTCACATGCTCTTTTGACTCAGCCAACTAGGTATCCCTAATAGCTCCATTTTTAAGCCAATCTTTCAGATCTTGTCAGTTTTGCCCAGGTATCTCTGAAGGCCTCCTTGTTTTCTTGAATAAATGACAGGGTGCTACAGGCTGTTTGAAATGCTTCCTACCTGGAGATAGAATCAGTTTGTTTCTTTCCCAAAATCTTAGCCTTCCTTCCAGGAGAAAAATATTAACAATCAAAATCTAGCTAGTGCCCCTCACCAGCCAGAGGAAGTCTGCTCAATGCTAGAGTATTCTCAGGCTACTTTAATGCCATAGGAAGTTTTCTTTTCCTTTTGGCTTTTTACCCATGCCCCCTCCCATTTTGTAAGGAGTTATGAGTATATCGTGTCATGTCTCCAAGTTACCTTAACCAAAGTTCTTGTTACTTTTCTCTCTCTCTCTTTTTTTTTTTTCTTTTTTGAGAGTGAGCTGGGGTTGGGGGAGGGGATAAAGAGAGAGGGAGAATCTCAAGCAGATTCCCACTGAACCCGATGCAGGGCTCGATCTCATGACCCTGAGATCATGACCTGAGCTGAAAACCAGAGTCGGACGCTTAACCAACTAAGCTACCCAGGTGCCCCGGTTATTACTTTTCTCTAATGTAAGATATTATCAGTCAACTTCCCCTACCTTTTTCACCTGATAATTTTTCCATTTTCCCACCAACACCAACATTTGTTTTGTCAAAACAAACCACAGGACTTAGTTACGGCTCTGTCCTATCATTTTTCTGAGTCTCCACTCCACTCTCTCAACCCTCAGCTCAAATGTCCCTGGGCTCCAAAGTGTGCAGGTCCCGACAACCAGATTCATAAGCATCATCATATTCCATCGTCCAAAAGGAAAAAGAGATCCCAACCTTCCCAGAGGAAGTCTCCTCTCACAGAGGTAAGTTCACACTTCACAAAGGTGAATGGAGATACAGACCCAAGGTTTCTCATGGCTCCACTTCACTTCTCTTGCTTTCGTTTTCTGAGTCTTACAGTTAAAATTAATTACAATTTAACTCTATTTTCTTCTCCTGTATACTTTCCCTTTTATTTGGTGCTATTTTTGTTAGTTTTTTTTAAAGTTTCATTTATTATTATTCTTTAAAAATTTTATTTATTTCACATCCCTTATAACATCATTTTGGTTCCTGTATTTATTACATTTGTAACTTCAAATGCTAACCTACACCTTTATTTCTTGTTTCATTAACTATAGACTGTGTCTCTTGACCCTAACTTTTTTTTTTAAAGATTTATTTATTTGACAGAGAGAGAGACAGAGCTCAGGCATGCAAGCACAGGCACAGGGAGGGGCAGAGGGAGATGGAGAAGGAGAAGCAGGCTCCCCACTGAGCAGGGAGCTTAACACTGCTCAGCTCCATCCCACAACCCTGGGATCATGACCTGAGCTGAAGGCAGCTGCTTAACTGAGCCACCCAGATGCCCCAACCCTAACTTTTACAGAAATCAATGCCTTTGTTCTTCATTTACTTTTGCTTCTACCTTCCATCTGTTTCAATCATCTGTACTTTCATTTTTGTATTTTCAAGGTTGAAAGTATTTATATTCTCTTCTGTTGCCATAATACATTCTGTTCAATCAAAAAGTTGAGAATCAATAAGCAAATGTATAAAGTCTGTATCAGATAAGAATATTTCTGTTTTATGCAAGAAGAAACTCGACCCAGATTCACTTACAGAAAAACTGAGTTTACGGACTCACATAAGAGAAAAGTCCCAGAATAGGATTGGCTATGGGTGTGACTTAAGCCAGGAGCTCATAAAATATCATCAGGACATAAGTCCTCTCCATCTTTTAGCTCTGCTCCCCACTGTAGGTCAGTTTCAACCTCAGAGAGGCTCTCTCTGCCCTGTGATTTTCATATGACAGCCAGCAACTTCTAAGACATCATTCCAGATTTACAACCAGCAGGAAAGTGAAAATCTTTGCCTCCTAAACATTTCCAACTAACCTCCTAAGATTCTCTGTGATTAGACATCTTAGGGCATGTGCTGCCTCTTAACCAATATCGTCACCTTGTATTGTTTGGCTTCAGCCTGGCTTATATGTTACCTCCTTAAGACCTGAGGGCAGAGCCCTACCCAGACCAAATGGCTGACTGGAGGAGGACCTTGAGCTGGTTAGGAAACAAATATGTAATTATTTCTTTGCAGTTTTCCTTTCTCTTCTCCAGGCACCAACTTTCCTCGTCCCCAAAACCTATCCCCCCTTCCCCAAAACCTATCCCCCCCTCCCTCGTGAATATCAATTCTTACAAACAGAAACCTGGGAGGGAGTTTCAGGCCTCATACCCTCAAATTCTAAGCAAGCTCTGCTGGAACAGCCAGCTCCTGAGAACCTCTTGGAAAGGTCCCTGAGAAGAGAATTATAGGATAGATTCATCAAGGAAGGATTCTGAAGCATTTTTTTTTAATTTTTTTTTTTAGAGAGAGGAAAGAAAATAGTTTTCTAGAAATAAACATGGCTTTCATCACCTCCTTAAGTGTCTCCAAATTCTCAAGCAAATCTTCTGAATCCGAATTTCTGCAACTTCACACCCTCCTGTAGTCTCCCGATCCTCCTGCTCCAGCCTGTTCTAGCTGCAGAGTTCTCTTCCTGTGGTTCCCTTCATTATCCTCCTGAATTGTAATTCTGCATCTTTGTGGGTTTACTCACTGGTCTTAAATTTCAGTTCATCCTCAAGAACTTCCTCATCAGGGATATGGAGACAAAGGTCCTTTTTTCTTGTTTGTCTGAACATGTTTTTAGTCTACCCCTACGCTTGACAGAAAATTTGTCAGGATATAAAATTAAAAGACTGAAAACATTTTGCATCAGAACCCTGAAGGCTCAAGTTAAAAATAGAGCCACCCTATGACCCAGCATTTGCACTACTGGGTATTTACCCCAAAGATACAGATGTAGTGAAACAATGGGATACCTGCACCCCAACGTTCATAACAGCAATGTCCACAATAGCCAAACTGTAGAAGGAGCCACAATGTCCTTCGACAGATGAATGGATAAAGAAGATGTGGTCTTTATACACAATGGAATATTACTCGACCATTAGAAAGGATGAATACCCACCATCTGCTTCAATGTGGATGGAACTGGAAGGTATCATGCTGAGTGAACTAAGTCAATCAGAGAAAGACAATTATTGTATGGTTTCACTGATATGAGGAATATAAGAAATAGTGAAAGAGACTATAAGGGAAAGGAGGGAAACTGAGTGGGGAAAAATTAAAGAGGAAGACAAACCATGAGAGACTCCTAACTTTGGGAAACAAACAAAGCTTGCGGAAGGGGAGGTGGTGGGAGGGAAGGGGTAACTGGGTGAGCTCTGGGTATCATACTATATGTTGGCAAATTAATTTAAATAAAATATTAAAAAGAAAAAGTAAAATAAAAATACTTAACAAAAAAAGAACTCTGAAAGCATTATTATTCTGTTGTCTTCTAGTAGTAGGACTAGAACAGATGAACAGTCCCATGTGAGCCTAATTTTCAAGACTAATTTGGAAGTCACCTCTTTCTACCGTCTTTCAAATCCTTCAGAATCTTCTTTTTATTCATGGAGTTTTAAAATTTCATGATGATTTATCAAAATGTGAGTCTTTTTTCATTCATGTGCTTGGAATCTGGTGGACCCTTTTAGTCTTGTGACTTGTGTCCTTTGGCTCTGGTCAATTTTCTTCTTATCTCTTTCATATTTGTCTACCCTGTTTATCCATTTGGACTTCTTTTTTTTTTTTAAGATTTTATTTACTTATTCATAGAGAGAGGGAGAGAGAGGCAGAGGGAGAAGCAAGCTCCACGCAGGGAGCCTGAAGTGGGACTGATCCTGGGTCTCCAGGATCACACCCCGGGCTGCAGGGGGTGCCAAACCTATGCGCCACCAGGGCTGCCCCTCCATTTGGAATTCTAATGTAGTGAGTCTTTTGTCTCATATTTCTGTCTTTATCTTACAATTCTTCATTGAATTAAGTTAATTCAGTAACTTAAGAATTGAGGCATCTGAGTGGCTCAGTTAGGCAACTCTTGATTTTGGCTCAGGTCATGATCTTGGTGTCCTGGGATTGAGTCCTGCCTCAAGCTCCCAGTTCAGTGGGGAGTCTGCTCCTTTCCTCTTCCCCTCCCCTCTGCTTGTGCGTGTGCTCTCTCTACAAAATAAATCTTTAAAAAATGGAAAAGCAAAGAATAGGAAAGGAAAGGAAAGAAAAGAAATGAGCCACAGGGACTCTGTAAATATGTGCTGGGCTTGTTTATTGGAGAGCTTGACTCCAGGCTGATCTGGTAATCAGCTGGCCAGAGTGCAGACACTGGAAACACATGTTTTAAACAGATGCTTGAGAGGCAGATGCCTGCCTGCTAGGGTATCTCTGTGGGGATAGGGTGGGAGAGAGTACAAGAAGAGTACAATGTTCTATCTATAGAACTTCAATTTATTTCCCAGTTTTCATGCCCAAGTCCTCCTTCTTCCTGTGGCTATTCCTGGTGTTTCTGAGTCTTAATAGTTTTCTTGGGTTCCAGCTCTGCCCAACTCTGTCTCCCACTCCCCTAACACAGTCCAGGCTGCAGCTTCCTGCACCCTGTGTCATTAGGAGCTACTTCTCCATCCACTTCCTCAGAAATGTGTTCATATTTGTTACACTGATATCCCCTTGTTTTCTTTCTGCTGTGCATTTATGTCTTTTCTTTTTTCAGTCATATAATGGGTTTTTAGGTAGGAAAAGAAAAACTTATATTTTCTATCTTGGATCAGAAGTTAATAGATTATCGTATATGAGCACTAAAAGAAAACAATATAAAAGGACTCCAGCATTCAGTACCACCTGTCTTCCTAGAAGGAAACCCCCAGCATGCTCCCCTTCAAGATAGAGGAGACTCACTATGGACACACTATAATGGCTACTCTGGGCCATGGCTCAGAATTCATGTAGGTCTCTATCTTCCCTGCTGAGGGGAAAACCACAGGAAATGGTCAAGATGAAAGGATCTTCCTGATGGGATGGATGTAACATAAATCACATTGGCCTGAGAATGTGACCACGACATGATATTTTAGAGCATCCTCTCTGTACCTCCTAGGCCACTTTATCATCCCACGCCCAACACTCCTGAACAATCCAATTGAATCTGCCTCTCACTGGGCTTTTTTCCCCCCAAAGCATTCCAAGCAGAAGAGGTGAATTTATCATCCATTACCTTATTTTTCTTAAGATTTAGTTATGATTTAATACTCATTAACCACTGTGATTTAATTTCACGTGGGGACTCGAGGTTAATACACTATAACATACTTCTGACTATATCATGTTGACCAATACAAACTGGCTTTTCATTCCTGATACTTTTTTTTAAAGATTTTATTTATTTATTCATGAGAGACACAGAGAGAGAGTCAAAGACATAGGCAGAGGGAGAAGCAGGGTCCCTGCGGGGAGCCTGATGTGGGACTCAGTCCCAGGACCCCGGGATCATGACCTGATACAAAGGCAGATAGATGCTCAACCACTGAGCCACCCAGGCATCCCCATTCCTGAAACATTCTGAGACAAGACATAACTTATTATTTAAATTCTGGACATTGCCTCTATGTCATGGAAGGGGAAAACTATCTAAAGATAAGATCACCATGTATAAGATGAAACTGGCTCCATCTTTTAAAATGCAAACCCTTGAGTTTGGATGACCACAAACATGACCTTATAAAATATTCTCATCCTAGTAAAGTGGATATTTGCCTCAGAGATTCCTTTTATTTGCCACCATTACCTGTCACATTGTGGGTGCTTGATAGATGTTTGCTGGGTCAATGAGTATTGGGCCCAAATTGTTTAAATACCTTTTGCTGGGGTCAGGATTCATTCTAGAGACCAGAACGGCACTCATTATGCAGGTAGCGTCAGGTACTGTAAGCTGTGGGGAGACAGACAGGCGTCTAAGAGGCTGAAGAATAAGGGAAACCTGTGGTTGAATGTTTGGAAAAGGGGAAGGAGCAATCATTAGCGTTTAACTACTTTTCATTTCTAGCTGAAGTGGATTCTGGTTTGAATTCATTTAAAAGGTACAGGATGTTTAGAGAACATTATTTTTAACAGTGGAAAACCGAAACAGAACAAATGTCTAACACTAAATAAACGGTTACTGGATAGAATAATAATGTAGTCTTTTTAAAAATAGACTATTTTTTTAGAACAATTTTAGATTTACAGAAAAATTGAGATGATAATACAGGGAGTTTCCACATACCCCACACCCAGTTTCCCATATTATTGACATCTTACATCAGTATGGTATATTCATTACAATTAATGAATCGATACTGATACTTTATTATTAACCAAAGTCCATGCTTTACTTAGGTTTCTGCACAATGTCCTCCTTCTGTTCCAAAATCCTGTCCAGAATACATTATGTTCAGTTATCATGTTTCCTTAGGCTTCCTTTGACTATGACAGTATTTACAATGCAGTTTTTTTAAAATGATGAATTTACAAAAAAACATGTCAATGAATTTACATAAGGGAATAAAGACCAAAGAGAAACACAAGAAAATAAAAATACTGTGTTGAGGCATCAAGGTTATGGTTGAAATGAACATACTTATATCATTTTCTTTTTAAAATCATGTTCTAATTAATGTTGGTTCCATTGTAAATTCTAAACTCTTCACCTTTGCCTCTCCCTACCACATTTTTACAGTTTTTGACTCACAGATAAACAGCCTATAGACATTAACTCCAAAACAGCTGATGGGGACTCACAAGCAGGACCTGTAAAGTCTCTGTGAGGTTAGACTGGATGCCCCAAACTGTGAGCGGAATGCCATTTCTTCTGAAGTCTTCATCTCTCTCTCCCTGCCATTATTTTGAGACTGAAACAAAGTAGGTATTTGAACCTCAAGTTTAGGGAAGCTTCTCAATTTCTGAGGCTTGAAGTCTAATTCTTTAATATGTTGAGAGGACAGATTCCTTGCTCTAGTTGGGGAATAAACACTATGTGGCTTTTTTCTCTATTTTTCTTTTTCTCTCCCCCAGGCACCTACTTTCCCCCTTTCTTCAGCAACAAAGCACTACCCCCTGCCATGTAGAACTAATTCATGTACCTCATATGTCCCGGCTCTGTTCACACTCTGCAGGGATACTCTGTCACCCAGAAGAGTGAAAAAGACTCAGAATTTTGGAACTTCAAGGGTTTTGAAGCCATTTTGCAGAAGTGGAAGGCATCCCTTTTTTGGGGGGAAAAGAGTGGTCAGAAACTCAGCAACTTCTTTCCTCTTCTTTCGGGAAACGCATCTGGAGTACCTTGTCCAGCTACCCATGCAGGTGAGCGTGGTCATAGGACTGAGTTCAAGCCAAGAGAATGTGGGCAGATGTGTATGCCACTTTGAGGTCTTCAAAGTCTTCTCAAGTGAGGCATGTTGGTGAAACAGAAGTAATCATATTCACCCAGCCTACCCCTTAGCTGCTCAGCATATATGCCTGTTTTCTCGTACATACAATGCCAAATGCCCCAAGAACATAATCCACATACTACCTCAAACTCACTAGGCACATGTAACTTCTGCATCCAGCTCCGAGTCGGGGATCTCTGGGTATAACCTGCTACAGGTCTAGATATTATTTCTCACAATCCAACAACTCTTGAATGAAGTAATGAAGGCTCCCCACTTCCAGCCAGCAGCTCTGAAATTTTAAATGTCACTAGCAACACTTCATTTGTTATGGATTTCTATATTATCAGGCCTCTTGGGTGAAAGAAATCCCAGGTATTTGGCAAAGTGAGATAATCCTGAAGCCAAAAGAGAATTGACTTGATCTCTGTGGTATGTGGCATCTATATCATTTAGATTCAGAATCTGTGGGGCAGTGACAGTCGGCTATAGGGTCAGAGGATGGGACTTTGGAGAGAAATGAATGCAGAGGCCATGCAGAGGCCTTGCAGAGGTTACACTGGCAGCTTTTAAATCCCCCACCCCCACCCTGATGTCTCCATTTCACCCTTAGCTTCTGTGAAACATGTTTGTATTTTTATAAATAATTAACCATCCCTTTCTGCCTCCCAATTCTTTTTTGGCTCAATTAATTTGAATTGGTTTTCAGAACTTGTCATTGAAGAATCCTAACTAACACGACAAGGCAATGTTTAGAAATGCAAAATGGAGGAGGCATCTGCTAATGATTGGCAGGTTTATCTCCTTCTCCAACCCTTAAGAATGGATTCCAAACTCAGACATCATAAATTCTTTAATGAGTCTGTTTTTGCTTACGAGGGTGCAATAATCACCTTTTAGAAATCCCCCTGTGGACACTTATATGGGAGTTAATATCTTTAACTGATTGACATTTCATGAAGTCTGGCAATCCCTACTTGAGAGAAAATCTTTGCTGATTTCCTGAATCAGAGTTTTAGGTTAAAAATCCTCACCATCATTCATTCATAACACCCTCCTTCTTGCCTCAAAGGGCTCTGCTTCTGGAATATGACTTTGGTAGCAGATATAGAATGTATCAACAGGGTGGAATCTGGACCCTAAGAAACAAATGAGGAAGCAATTGCAATAGTGAAAGGAAAAAAATTTTCTCCCACATCATGGCAAAGTAAAAGAGGAAATGGGTTTGGGAGATGTGCAGATTGGATTTAACAACTGAGTAGGTGTGAGATTTGAAGGAGAGGTCTGAGTCAATGAGAACCCATCTGCAGCATTTCCATTGTGTTAATGTATAATTAATATTGCGTTACATTACTTTGTACCCTTCATATTGGTAAACATTAGAAAGCTAATTAATGCTACATGTTATTGGGAATAAAGGAATATAGGGATACTTATGCACTGCCAGCAGCAGAACAGACTGGTGCAGTCATTCTGGCCCCAACCTGGCAATACTAAGTAAAATTAAGATTACATGGGCAGCCCGAGTGGCTCAGGATTTAGCACCACCTGCAGCCCAGGGTGTGATCCTGGAGACCTGGGATTGAGTCCCACGTCAGGCTCCCTGCATGGAGCCTGCTTCTCCCTCTGCCTGTGTCTCTGCCTCTCTCTCTCTCTCTCTCATGAATAAATAAAATCTTTTAAAAAATATTACATGTGCCTTATTGTCCAATTATTTCCCTCCTGAGCCTATATCCAAGGCTTACCCATGTCAAGAGAGGAGATGTACAAGGGTGCTCAATCCAAGTGTTTTAAGGAGCGAGTTGGAGGCAATTTAGTTACCTGTCACTGGTGGATTGAATAGGGTAAAATGTAGGAGATGCACCCCATGGAGTGCTTTGTATCAACTAGAAGCAACAAACTAGATGTCCTTCAGCACCACAGCTACATAGCAGAACCACAGCGCTTGATAAAAAAGAAACAGTAAGCAGGGGCACCTTGCTGGCTCAGTCAGTACAGCATACGACTCTTGATCTTGGGGTTTTGAATTTGAGCCCCATGTTGGGTGTAGAGATTACTTTAAAAAAATCTTTAAAAATTGTAAGTTATAGCCTTTTACATAAAGTGGCCATTTACATGAATTAAAAATGTGTGTACTTAACATAATACATTTTATAAGAATCATAACACATAAAAGGATACACATCACATACATTAGAGTGTTGCCCACATAGAGAAAAGAATGGGAGGAATGAGGATAAGAGAATAAATCAGTAAATGAAAGGAGGGAGAGGCTTCAAGTGGACCACTAAGGACAGAGTGCCATGAACTCAGAAGCATCATGGACTCAACCCTCTGACCTGAGGTGAGAAGAAACTTCCATTGAAGGAGTTAAATATCCCACAAATATCACTGAGACTTGAGGAACCCCTCAAGTGGCACTCTTCCTTGGAAGGTACGCTTTGATAAAAAGAAACACTTATGGAAGAAAGGCAGGCAGAGATGCCTTGCCTATCAAGATGTGCTTGACCATGTGAATGTCCATGAAGCTCAGGTGATGAGCACAATAATAGCTACTACGTCAAGACAGAGGAGAACAGGGGTTCTTGGGTGTTTCAGTGGTTCAATGTCTGCCTTTGGCTCAGGTTGTGATCCCAGGGTCCTGGGATTGAGTCTTGCATCGGGCTCCCCACAGGGAGTCTGCTTCTCCCTCTGCCTATGGCCCTGCCTCTCTCTCTGTGTCTCTCATGAATAAATAAATGAAATTTTTAAAAAAAAAAAAAAAGAAGAGAAAGGCAGAACGCATGGTGAGGAACAGGATCCAAACTTCTTGGCTGAATGAAGGGGATAGATAAGATGTCCCCTAAAATATACCAAAATGGGCATATTTGTCAGTAAAACTAATTTATGCTGAGAAGCACTGGGGGTTAAGGAGAGATGGAATCAAGCAAGGTAGGAGCAATCAAGTGAACCGAAAAATGGCCATCAAATTCCTGTTGAAAGGGAAAGTAGATTTTTCCTCGAGATTATACAGGGTCAGTGTTCAAAAGGAATCAGGTACCTGGCAGCTCTGAATTGGAGAATTTCTGGGGTCCTCGAATAAGATGGAATCTAAAAGAATCTAAGTCCTATTATGGAAATGAGAATTTAGGGTTGAGGGGAGGAATGAGCTGAAGACTAGGGGGGAGTGGGGGGCAGTTATAGTTGGGAGGGGGTGTGGGAATGAAGGCCCAAATTCTCTACTTGGCAAGAAGTATTCCAAGTGATGAAGTAATATTCCCTTAGAAACTCTAAAATGGGGCAGCCCCGGTGGCTCAGTGGTTTAGTGCTGCCTTCAGCCCAGGACATGATCCTGGAGACTCGGGATCGAGTCCTGCATCAGGCTCCCTGCATGGAGCCTGCTTCTCCCTCTGCCTGTTTCTTTCTCTCTTTGACTTTAATAAATAAATAAATAATAAAAATAAAGAAAGAAACTCTAAAATGTAACCATATCACATAACTGTCCCCCTGAAGCAGCTCTGCTAGTTACCTGAACCTCAGATGGTCCCTCATTAAACTGGTGGGACCCACATCTTCAGGTCAGCAGGTGAGTATATTCCATCTCCCCTTGTCTCTTTCATCTCCTAATTCAAGTTCCCCTGTGTCAACCACCTCTTTTCTCCTTTAGTCAGATTTTTTATTGGAAATTAAAACTGCAGTCAAGATGTTAAAGTATAAAAAAAAAAATTAAAAAAAAAGATGTTAAAGTATATGCTCTCAGTGAGGGGAACTTATAGGGGAAGGTCATGGTTCTTAGACTCCCCACGTCTATTTAGGCTCTAATGGAACATTCAGATGCACCTCTAATGATTAAGTTTTATTGAGGTCAACATGATGGATATGGATCTGAGACAGCACTCAGAGACTTCAAGATGAGAAAATAATTGAGAACAGTAATCTATCTCAGTCGTCTTTAAGTCCCTGAGCCTTGTCGGGCATTTATTTAGCATGTATAAAGTACCAAGGCAGAGACTGAAGTGTCAATGAGTATTGAGACAGAAGTGCTTAACTACCTCACACCTAAGTCAGGATGTACCCTGCCTGGAGTGGATACTGCCTGGATTAGAGCTAAAAATGCAAGTGAGGGGAGGCTGGTTGTGAAGAGGGGCTTCAAAAGCTCAAAACCAGGAAGGCTTTTCCAGTCTTGGAACATGGAAGATGGCCAGTGACTACTAACTTCTCAACTTGTTATAGGTAAATATAAACAAGAGGTTGACAGAAAACTACTTAGGATAATGAAAAACAAGAAACAAGTTTGAATAAGTGTTGGAACTTTCCAGGGAAACTAAAAAGAAAGCACTGACATTAAAATAGTTCGTGACAGGGTGAAGGGATTTTAGGTGAAATTTTACTTATTTTTACAATGTTGCAAATTGTCATTTTAAACTTTTAAGAGAGAAAATGAATTCATTGAACTTTTCACACTGTACCTAGTCAGTGAGCAGATACTAACTTGAAAAAAGTGCATGGGAACCCACATCCGGGACTGCTACTTACTTAGGTTTCACCACATGCTCCGGGCAGTGGACAGAATATTCCCTCTCAATTTTTCACTTCATCTCTCCTGTATCATTTTGAAGGTAAATAAAATGGGTATTTGGCATATCAAGTTTAGACAGGGATCTTGTTCCATTGCCTTAGAAGTTAGGTGGGGAACATTTTGTAGGCCCCCAGGCAGAAGTATGTAGGGACAGCTGGAACACAGGCAGCTGCCTTAGAAACAGCCCTTTCCAGCTGCCTCCTCTCCCTGGGTCACTTCCCTAAGTGCCCTGCAGGTGGCGCCTGTACCTCCCAAATAAACTACTTGCACTGGAATCTTCTTGTCTGCTTCTGAGGGAACCTAGGCTGAGGTACTGCCTTGCTGGAAGAGACACTGGTTTGGGATTGAGAGGAAAGAGGATATGTGAGTGGGGCAGGAGGCCATTTGTTTAAGGACTTAAGAGACCAGACTGAGACTTTACACTTGCTTTAAGAGACCTTTCATGTGTTGGGTGAAATAGGAATATTTTTCTTACAATTTATCATTTTCTCATTTATTGTGTTAATTCCTAGATTTCTATAAATCTTGCATTTTCCAGTGAGTTCTGGCTGTTAAAATCTTGCCTGAAGTCAAAGACCACAGCCTTCCTATCTATTAGTTGTGTGTAAAAAGAAACTCTAGAGAGAAGTATTATTACAGTGTAAGACAGAGATGAAATCCAGAGCAATGAAACTATTCTCAAGAGCTTGTTAGAGAAAGATGAGGGCTGAGAATAGTCAGAGGACTATTGGTTCTAAGACAACCCATGCAAGGATTTTTATTTGTAGCTATCCTATTCAATATTTTATAGCCTTCTTTTTTCTTTTTTTTTAAGATTTTATTTGTTTATTCATGAGAGACAGAGAGAGAGAGGCAGAGACACAGGCAGAGGGAGAAGCAGGCTCCATGCAGGGAGCCCGATGCAGGACTTGATCCTGGAACTCCAGGATCATGCCCTGGGCTTCGAAGGCAGGCGCTCAACCACTGAGCCACCCAGGCGTCCCTTTTATAGACTTCTTAAAAAGCAACTTTGCAAGGTTAGCTGAAGTTTCCTTAAAAACACTGAGACTTCAAATTTTTAATATTATTTCTTATGGTAGGAAACCTCGAACCTCAAAGTATTGCATAATTGGTTGTCATGGGAAACCACATGATTGTAACTGGTGTAACTCCTAAAGGTATATAAATAACCTAAATCCCTTTGTTCTGCTGAAGAGTCTCAAAATTCTGTATCTGACTCTTCTCACTTAAGCCCAGAAGAAAATGAATAAAGTCAGTGGCTCTGGTAGACTCTGTCCTCAGACAATGCATTTGAGAAATTTAAATTAGAAAGTTGGCAAATCTATCACATCCTCTCAGCCTTGCAGGCTTAGAAACCTGGATTAATCTTTCTTAGAGGTATTTCCCCCTGCCACATGAGTTCAGAAACCTGGTATCATCTTTTATATGTGGACTCTTATCAACCAATCTCATAGAGAATACAACATTAAAAAAAGAACATTAGCTTGGTAATTTACTCTGGAACTCTTTCTGCAGAGGGAACAAGAGACTCAGTCTTTGCTCAGAGCACTTTTGCCCTATAGGCAGGCTACCCAAAGAGTCAAATTGTCATCAGAAGTTTGTCTGGTGTGTATTCAATCAAAATTAAGGGAATTCCATCATTTCAGTGGTTGGCTTCAGACTAAGTTAGGATGATACTCTCATCCTGCTCTCAGGACCAGGTGAATTTTTTTGGTTCAGAGTCCTCTTTTCCGTGGAGGATATTTGGATGGACACTATAAGGTTTGTCTTTGTGATTCTTTTTTTTTTTTTTTTTTTTCTTAAAGCCCCTTCTGATGAACACTTTCTTTAGATATCTTAAATACATTGGCCCAGCCCCAAAAGGCATGGATTCTTAAATATGGGTTTATGAATAACTGGATATTCTTGGATACTTGAAAAGTGAATGTATCTTTTGTGTCTATGAATATTTTCTCTAGAGAGGATTCATAGCTTTTACCAGGCTCTCATAGTGATTTGTTATCAAAACAAAGTTAAGAACCAGAGACAGAAACAAAAGCGAAATCCTGCCAACGTGGGTACCCACTTCTTAGAATGATTTTCTATATTTCTACTCTGTTTCACTATGTGCTGGGGTTTTTTTAAGGTTTTTAAAATTTACTCATGAGAGATATAAGCGGGGGGGTGGGGGGGAGGGCTCAATCCCAGGACCCTGGGATCATGACCTGAGCCAAAGGCGGCAGATGCTCAACCACTGAGCCACCCAGGCATCCCCATTATGTACTGTTTTAAAGTATTAACTCTTCTGGGGCACCCTTATTTCTCTTATTTCTATATTTAAGGGAAAGAGGAGGTTCCTCCATGTAACCATGAAATATTTAATAGTCAAAAAGAAATGGGAGGATTTCTACAAGCAGTGATCAACGTAAGCCAAAAGAGAAGTGTCCTGTCCAATAGGAGTTTAAGTGGGTTTAAAAAAAAAAAAGAAATCCCAATTTACCCTCTGGTATTTTGAAAGTTCTAAAATTGATTTCTCTCTTTAGTGGTTAGCCTGTATGTAGGTCAGAATAAGTAGGGATGGTTGCTTTAAATCTGGAAAGGCTGGAAAGCATGTATAGAAGTGGATTCGAAGTGCATCAGATCAGAGAGGTGAATTGTGAGTTTGAATAGGCATAAGCTACAAGTTACTAACGTGGATTTAGGCTATAATATTTCACTTGAGTACCCACAAGTGGCTTTAATAGCTTGCTTGGTTAGTTTACTGAAGCCTGGACTCAGTGGTAACCTAGAGTCAATGAAGTTAAGGTGTCAAAGGTCCAAAAGCACAAGGAGATGGGAATCTTGGGGTATACCTAAGTGTGTAATCTCCTTGGCCAACCTTATCTATAACCTTAGCAAGGTCCAGAGGCTGCTAATTGGCACAACATAAGCTATGCGGAGGTGATGGAAGCACCCTCAAAAACAATGCCAAAGATGGTAGTGGGAGACATCACCTCAGAACCAGAGGTGCTGATTTCAGTGGGAACAGAATCCTGGATTGACAGAGGCAAGATGGTGACTCTTAACTTCAGGGAAAGGTTGGGTGAATTACCACAATAGGCTGCCAGGACAGAAGGGCCCTTGGAGTATTTTCGACTTTCAGAGGCCTGTAATGGCAGCTAATTGATCATGGGGGTCTTAGGAATGAACAGTTGCACAGTCTACTAAGGTGTAGCCTTAGCTATGAGCTATGTATTTGGAAAACAGAGACCTGACTTAAGTTGCCACAGTGGGATTATACTGCCTTATATCCAATCATCAAATCAAGCCAGATCACAGGCCTAGAGCTGCTCAACTAACAGGTAAGCTGGGCCCCTTAAGGAAGGACCCAACAGGACACCTGGGTAGCTCAGTGGTTGAGTGTCCTCCTGGCTCAGGGCATGATCCCGGGGTCCTGGGATGGAGTCCCATAGCAGGCTCCCCATGGGGAACCTGCTTCTCCCTCTGCCTATGTCTCTGCCTCTCTCTGTGTCTCTCATGAATAAATAAATAAAATATAATTTAAAAAAAAAAAGGATCCAGCAATGTGGCTGTATTATAAACTTTCCTCCAAGCCTCCCCTAGAAAGACCTACACCCAATTATTAAAACGACTATGCACTGGGAAGGAAAAAATCTGTTGGGAGATACGGTTTCTTAGTTGATGCTATTCACTGAGGGTACAAAATACCATCCTGGTTAGAATGAGGGTGTGTATATATACAGTAGTATTAAGTAGACATACTTGGTAATTGGCTGAATCCCTCCATTGGTTACCTGCTTGGTAATTGGCTGAATCCCTCCATTGGTTACCTGAACCCTTTCTTTTGTCTCTTATTCAATTCACCCCTACAGCCTCTATGGCCTCATGACAAGGTTGGTCTGGAGAGGAGATATGTAGATGGGCTTACTGGAATAGACATAGAGTATGAAGACAATCATGTCCCACAAAAATGCCCAACAGGAAGCATATGCTATAGTTCAGTCACTCAATAATAGTCAGGTGGACAAAATGGTCATATAGATGTCAGTTAGCCTCTTACCCCATCCACCTCACTGATGCCCAAGGGGTCAGGTACAAAGTGGCATGGTGGTGGAGATGGAAGCTATGTACAAGCTTAACAACGTAAATTCCCCTCACCAAAGTTAATTTGACTACCACCACTGGTGAGTGCCAATAGCAGAAGCCGATAATGAGTGCCCAAATATAGTACCATTCCCTGGGGAGACCAACCAGCCAACTGATGTTAAATTTATTTCATAAAAGCCCTTTCCTGAGGATTGAAAAGTGTCCTCATGGGAATATATATATTTCTGGATTTTCTTTCCATGCTCCCAATGTTTTCGCCAGAATCATCAATGACCTACAAAGAGTATCTTATGAAATACTACCATGCAATCTCCATACAATGTAACTTCTGACCAAGAAACTAATTTTACAGTGAAAGGGATGTGGCAGTTGGCTTGTACCAAGGAATTTATTTGTTTTAGATATATGTTATTACCCAGAAACAAATGGCCTTAAAGAACAGTGGAGTAGGGCAGCCCCGATGGCCCAGTGGTTTGGCGCTGCCTTCAGCCCGGAGTATGATCCTGGAGACCCCGAATCGAGTCCCATGCCGGGCTCTCTGCATGGAGCCTGCTTCTCCCTCTACCCGTATCTCTGCCTCTCTCTCTGTGTGTGTCTGTCATGAATAAATAAATAAAATCTTTAAAAAGAAAAAGAAAAAGAACAGTGGAGTGAATTTACTGAAGGCTCAGTTATGGTGGCAGTAGGAAGATAGCACTCTGACAGGATGGGGAGCTATCCTCCAGGAACAGCACATGTTTTAAACCAGCAACCAATATTTGATGTCGTTTCCTCCACAGCTGAGACACACATATATAGGAAGAAAGAGGGTGGAGGTAGGAATCGTCCCTCTTATGAGCACATCTAATAATCCAGTTAAAGAATATCTGCTTCTTGTTCTCACTATCTTGGTGTTGGCAAGTTTAGAAGTCTTAATTCCTAAGTGAGACAACACTTCCAACAAGGAACACAGTCATGGTCTCACACAATTAGAAGCTGAGACTGCTCGGTTGGCATTTTGGGATCTCCTCATGACGCTGAGCCAATAGGTAGACATGGGTTCTCTGTTGTCTGGGATATCTATTCCTAATTGTTAAGGGGTAAGTGGGGTATTAGATGTTTCAAGACTTCATAGTCTAAGGAAGCATCAAGAGGAAATTCTAGTTTTGGTTATTTCTGGTATACAAATTATTTTATTTTAAACTGACAACCAAGGACACGGGGTCTAACATGAAATGCACAGAGGTGGGAAATCCTTTCTAAACTCTGGTCTGGGGAAAGACTCTGAAAGGTCAATCGAGCCTACTGATTAAAACCAGAAAACTCAATCTTTTGCAAGCCACATAGGAAAGATAGCAGAAGTGGAAAAGCCCAGTTTATGATCACTGACTGAAATTACAAAGACTTCTGACATGAAAGCAGTTCAGAAAGAGAGAGCAGGGGGACTCAAAGACTACAAAGAGGCTTACCCTGAATACTCAGTCCTGGCCTATCAGGGACCCTCCGTTCCTGGCTCTGTGGTACTCCAGATTCATCCAAGATGTGTTGGATCATGCTGGAAAATCTGACCACAAGTTCAAAGACGGTAGTAAGATTTTGTTATTAAATACAAGCTCCAGGCAGGAAGAAATGGAAAACACCAGAACAAAGTAGTTCCTTCACTTGTCTTGCTAGGGATGTAGCGTATATCTTCCAAAAAGAATATAAAAGGTAAAGGATTTTCTTTAGATCACTAAATCATGAGAGGCCAATTGCACAAAGCAAATGATCATACCCTTGAGAAATTCTCCATGGAACTTACTTAAGGCTGAAAGTGTCCAGGACACAGGTATAAATTCAAGTCTGGGGCTCTGGATCTGAGGATGGAGGCTGAGAGTCATTCATGCAATAAAAGATGCCCCAGCTGTGCAGCTAATGCTGACTCCTCATTCTCACTGTCTTATGCTTCTTTATAGTCCTTGTTCAATTGTAGGTAACACGAGTGTTACCTGCAACAGTTTACCTTTTGATCCCAACTCGGTGCTGAATAGTACAGGTAATGTTTTCTGGGCCCACATCCTCCAGACAGCTACCCTCCCTTCATATTTCATGGGCCAAGACGACCCTCCAGAGTGGAGGCATAACTAGGGTATGTTAGAGATGGTGAATCCTAAATAGGATTCTTCCTATTTTTTAATGATAAAGCTAAATAAAAGCCATACAACTTAACTCTCCAGGGAGAAGTTAGTATAGAGTTGTTATATGTGTGGCACACATGAGCTCTGTGGCAGGAATATGTGAAATTTCATGCTTAAGCAAGAGGTCCATGGTATGGGCTCAGCATGGACATGGTTGACAATATGGTTGATGACTGGTATGTAGGCTGTACTGAAGAAATGGAGGGAAAATCCTCCCAGCTGTCAGAAGAACTGGAAGCAAATGAAAACTTTAAACCAAAAGTAAGGGGTACCTGGCTGGCTCAGTCGGTTATAACATGTGACTCTCAATCTTGGGATTGTGAGTCTAAGCCCCATGTTGGGTGTAGAGATTACTTAAAAATAAAATATTTTTTATTTTAAAATCTCTTAAAATAGGGGATCCCTGGGTGGCGCAGCAGTTTGGCGCCTGCCTTTGGCCCAGGGCGCGATCCTGGAGACCCGGGATCGAATCCCACGTCGGCTCCCGGCGCATGGAGCCTGCTTCTCCCTCTGCCTGTGTCTCTGCCCCCCCCCCTCTCTGTGTGTGACTATCATAAATAAATAAAATTTTAAAAAAATCTCTTAAAATAAAACCAAAAGTAAAAAGGCAGAGAGGAAAATGAAAGAGAAAAAAAAAAAAACAACAACAAAAAACAGAATAAGCAATACAGCAATGTTCCCAGAGCAGCCCTAGTGACCTACACCAGGCACATTGCAACAGAATTTAGCAGCACTGTAGAATTCCATCAAAATTCACATAACTTACAGTTCAAAGCATTCCATTATTATTTGATAGGAGTTCTTCAGCTTCTCAATCTAGGGAAATGTTTGGTTACAGAGGCTCTAGCACCAAGTTTCAAGTTTCATTAAGGTGGAAGAGGAAATCTACATTTTGTGCAATTTACCTTACATCCTGTTCTCAACCAATAGCTAGTCATCCACCTTATTTTAATGGAGAGGTCCCCTTCTTTGATATCAGAACCTTCTTAGGAATTTCTATTAAAGAATATGTTTTTTATCCATGTGAAGATGGATTGCTGATTCCAGGTTATGAGGTGTTCTAAAATGTCAACACCAAAAAAAGAAAAAGAAAAATAGTATTAAATATTGACTTTAGACATTTTTTTTTTTCATGACAATAATTTCAGGGGCACCTGGCTGGCTCAGTCAGAAGACAGTGTGACTCTTGATCTCAAGGCTGTGAGTTCGAGCCCCACAGTGGGCATAGAGATTACTTAAAAATAAAAATCTCTTTTTTCTTAAAAGATTTTATATATTTATTCATGAGAGACACAGAGACATTGGCAGAGGGAGAAGCAGGCTCCTTGCAGGGAACCCAATGCGGAACTTGATCCCAGGACCCTGGGATCACATGCTGAGCTGAAGGCAGATGCTCAACCACTGAGCCACCTAGGCATCCCCAAAGTAAAAATCTTTTAAAATAAGTAAATAAATAAATGACAATAATTTCAACTACTTCTCTGGTAGCTCAGGTGAATCTGGGACGGTGTTCCAGGTGGGAGTGGTGGGGCCATCATGAAATAGAAGAGGCGATGCTGGTTTATGAGGTTTCTAAAAAGACAGGGCTGCTATCCTGGCACAGAAAGCAGCTCAGGCAGTTTCTAGTCTAGCCAAGCTCATAGCCCCTCTGCTATATAGAAAGCTCAAAGATCTGCTGAGCACCAAGGAACATGAGTCATGGAAAATACCAGAATGTGTGGCCATGGAAATGGCCAGGGAAGTCAGGAGATGTGATTCCAGGCAAAATGGTGTGGCTGCGGCAATAATCCTGGCAAATATCTAGGTGCCTGAACTAGTGAGGTGGTGGCTGTGGGATTGAAGGAGGTCAGGGGACTGGTGTTCTCTGTAAGGGGTTCCAGCAGGAAGAGAGTGAAAGCTGGTGGACTAAAGGGTCAGATAAAAAAATGATGGACCTTGAAATTACCAGTGTGGTTAGTCTGCAGATGCTGAGGAGGCTGGAGGACATTTCCTAGAAGTGGTTGTCTAGATTGAAGAGTAGTTAAATAGTTTTGGAGCTGAGGAGATTAAAAAAATCGCAACAGTTTTGCGTGAGTGGGCTGCACAGCAGACCACACACACTGGATGATACCTGGAGTGACAAAGGTTAGAGGTGGTAAAACCAGAGGACACAAACCTCAGTGATGGCAAATCACTAATGGCTGGAAATAGGAAAAGAAAGCATAGAGAAGGGGTTTCCCTGTCCAGCCCTGTGAGAGAAGTGCCACCAGGGGCAGCCTCCCCTCTACCCAACCATTCCCAAGGTATCCTGGCTCTCAGGTTTCTGAGCATTTCTACCCATCTATCCTTCTGGCCTGAAGTCTCTGACCTCAAGTCCTATTTTCAGCCAATCTAAGACACTATTCATTCAGTACAGTAATTATCTTTCAAGATGTCCTCCCTCAAATATCACTTCCAATGTTAAGCCTTTCTCAATACTTTCAGGCAAAATTAAACATCATAGCATGCTTCATGCCCCAGGTTTGGGGTCGGATGACCTTGATGGTAATTTCAGGCTCAACCACCACTAGTTCTGGGATTTGGGGGCAATTACCTGAGTAATCTCTGTCTCAAATGCCTCACTGGTAAAATGAAGATACAAATAATAAATACCTCAGTAGTATTTCTGTGAGAATTGAAGGAGAGAAGTTCATAATTTACTGCCTGGAGCACACAGACATTGCTTAACAAATACCGTCTTTCTCCCCCAGGGGAATCTTCCATGCATCTTGGCCATACACCCACTATCTCTTTGATAATCATTTGTTTATAGTCTGGTGATCTCTTTGATGTCAGAGACCTTGTCTCTTCATTCCATCTGTCCACGTCTGGCTTGAATCAGGACTCTAGGACATGTTGTTGAGGTAAGGTTAGTTGAGATGACAGGGTCCAGCCAGAAGCTGCAGAGGGACTGAGTATCCAGCAAATTTCAACCAAATTATGCTCTGAAAGGGTGCTGGAAAGAAGAAAAACATTTGGGGTCAAAATGGGACCACAGAAAGTGATTACCAGGAAACCTTGAGCTTTAATACAGACGGATTTTGAATTTGGATCAAGCCTGTTGAAACAGGGCAGCCAGGTAAACACAGAGGGAAGCTGCTGCCCACCACCTTGGGCCCAGTGGGGAGTATTCATCCAGACTCAGGCAGGCTGAGAACCTTGGGAAAAGAAGCCAGATCTCACCAAGAGTCAGAACTCCTGTTAACACTGGTTAGTGGAAAAAGAAATATATATGTCACTATGAAAGATGAACTTCCATGAGGTCCACACCCAGAAAGAGATTCCTGGGTGGACAAAGACCAACACGGAAGAACTCTCATGGTGGCCAGGGAGCTTCAAGCCCAGGTAGGAAAGGCCTTTCTTACTAAGGCATCTTCGCTGGAGCATAGGAGCTTGGGAAGTGGCAATGGGAGGGGTTGAGGGTGCCTATAGACCTGAGAGCACAGTCAACAACTGTAGGTGACCTTAAATTCGGAGAACCAAAGGATCTTTCCTCATAGTCCAAACTCTGGCATTTCTGAGACTTTAGGAATCCCAGAAAAGCAAGAGGAGTCCCACTGGCCAAGTATGGGGAGCTTTTTGACCCTATGGGAAGTTTGAAAAGTTTGAGGGGCCCATAACTTGAGAAACCACACAGAGAAACCTTTCCTTCCCTTCCCTTCCTCCCATCCTTAGTGATGAGAGAAAGCCCTGCATCCTTCTTGCTAATGTCTAACCTCCTCATCCTGCTGGCTCCTCCCTGCTGAGCTATACAACACTCTCCTGCCTAGCACCTGGTTCTGCAAGGGGTTTGTGAAGAAGGGTGTAGGAAGGAGGTAACGAGGCAGGGAGCTGACTGGCTGGCTGGCCAGTACCAGTATTGGGAAGGGTGGCAACACAGGATTATTTCTGTGGCCTGCATGAATGCTAACATCCCCCAAGACATCGACTGCATCTGTTGGTTCTGACTGCAAAAGTGTGCCCTTTATTTTCAAATTTACTAATCTAATTAATAATCTAATCTCCAACTCTAGAGATTAATCTTTCAATACTTCACTATAATAAAAAAGCAATATTTTCAGGGATGCCTGGATGCTTCAGTGGTTAAGCATCTGTCTTTGGCTCAGGTCGTGATCCTGGGGTCCTGGGATTGAGTCTCCAATTGGCCTCCCCACAGAACCCTGCTTCTTCCCCTGTCTATGTCTCTGCCTCTCTCTGTGTGTCTCTCACGAATAAATAAATAAAATCTTGAAAAAAAAGGCAATATTTTCATGTACTGTCAGCAGTAACAGTAACAGTCTTAAAAATGCAATTTAATTGCAATGAATGTGATTATCTAAAGAAATAAACCATTTTTAATCACACCTTGCTTTCTGTGACGAGTTATTTCTATAGGTTGTATTATTTGCTCAAGAAATTCTCTCCAAAAAAAAAGAAATTCTCTCCAGGGGATCCCTGGGTGGCTCAGCGGTTTAGCGCCTGCCTTTGGCCCAGGGCACGATCCTGGAGTCCTGGGATCGAGTCCCGCGTCGGGCTCCCTGCATGGAGCCTGCTTCTCCCTCTGCCTGTGTCTCTGCCTCTCTCTATGTCTATCATGAATAAAAAAATTAAAAAATTAAAAAATCAAAAAAAACCTCTCTCCAAGCATGAGATTTGATGGCTGCATTTTAATAGTTCATAAGGTTCACGACTTATACTTCTCACAGATCCTTAAAGCCCTGATTGATTGAGCCAGAAATATAAGAGCTGTCTCTACACGACCTCTCCCTTCACTATCCTACCAGAAATCCAAGCAATTACCCAGCCCTGTCAATCAACTTTAATAATGGCTCCCAAATCTACTGCTTGCTTCTCACTCCGATGGTCTCTGAGGAAATGGACAGGCATGTTCTGATGTGCAGACAGCCAGGATGACTAGGCCCAGAGTCTGAAGCTCTACTCCCCAAGGATGAGTCTAAGAGGCTCAGAACTTAATTCACTCTTCATTCCCCACTCTTGAAGTGACCTTGAAGACAACCCTGCCCTCTGCCTACCAGCTAGTGAGACATATGACAAAGAAATAGGTAAAACCATATGGTAAAATGGTAGAATCATAGACAAAAAGATCAGATGGGAGAGAACAGAATCAAGAAGAAGACCCACACAAGCACTGGCACTCTGGACATGGCAGGAGACGCCACAAGTCAGGAGAAGAGAATGACTCAATGAATGGTGTTGGGACAACTGGCTTTGGAAAAAAACAACAACCTGAATTTGATTCCTGTATAGCATCATATATAAGAATAATCTCAATGAAATTAACAAATTAAATGTGAAACATAAACCTCTATGACTATTACAAAAAATATGGGAGAGCATAATTTCTTAACCCCAAAGAAGGAAGTTCTTTCATACAAAAAGATAAAACAGGGAAGGAATGCCTGGGTGGCTCAGTGGTTGAGGGTCTGCCTTCAGCTCAGGTCGTGATCCTGGAGTCCTGGGATCAAGTCCCACATCAGGCTTCGTGCAGGAATGCTGCTTCTCCCTCTGCCTGTGTCTCTGCCCCTCTGTGTCTCTCATGAATAAATAAATAAATAAATAAATAAATAAATAAATAAATAAATAAATAAATAAATCTTAAAAAAAAATAAAACAAGGAAGCATTGATTTCTTGCTCATACCTAATTCAGGCCACAATGGGGTTCAGCTCATCATCACTTGGGGAAGCAGGATGCTGAAGACCCCATCACAGAACATGCTCCCACGTAACTGCAGCAGGAAAAGGGAGCATGCTAGGTGGGTGGCTGTGCCCTACATCTCATCACTTCTGCTCCAGTTCACATATCAAGTGAAGCCACAGGTCACATCTAACTTCAAAAGGAGCCTAAATAAGGTGCCTGGAAGGAGAAGAAAATATTAATTGGGTAAATATTTCTTAAGTAAGACCAAAAAACACACACAAAAATAAATTGTAGTGATAACAATAAGCTACAACGTACTGGGGGTTTACTGTGTGTCAGGCGCTCATTTTAAGCACTGTATGTGTTTCCTCATTTAGCCTTCATCATAACCCCACGAGGTAAGTTCCACTGTTTTCCAATTTTACAATCCAGCCACTAAGGTTATGTAAATGGCTGTCAATGAATAAAACAGAGGTAAGAAACAAGAGAAGAGGACATATCAGTGAAGGGTGGTGGTGATAGTTAACTATTAGGAGGGGTTGGGATGCCTGGGTGGCTCAGCAGTTGGGCACCTGCCTTTGGCTCAGATGGTTGATCCTGGGATCTGGGATCAAGTCCCGCATCAGGCTCCCAGCAAGGAGCCTGGCCAGCTTCTTCCTCTGCCTCTGCCTCTCTCTCTCAGCCTGTGTTTCTCATGAATAAACAAATAAATCTTTTAAAAAAACTATTAGAAGGGGCTATGCTAATTAATTCTTTATATACTCTTGAAGCAAACTCTGTTGGCTATATGTATTACAAATATTACCCATGCTGTGGCTTACTCTTCCATGCTCTTAATGGTATTTTTAAAAATAGAAAAAGAAGGATGCCTGGCTGGCTCAGTCAGTTAAGCATCTGCCTTTGGCTCAGGTCATGATCCTGGGGTCCTGGGATTGAGCCCCATATCACTGGGCTCCCTGCTCAGCAGAGTCTGCTTCTTCCTCTGCCCCTCCCCCTGCTGGCGCATGTGCTCTCTCTACAAAATTAAAAAATAAAATAAAATAAAATAATAAAATAAATAAAATAAAATAAAATAAAAAATAAAAAATAAAATAAAATAAAATAAAATGATGAAAAGAAATTGATTTTAATGTAGTCCAGTTTATTGTCTTTTATGATTAGTGTTTATTGTGCTCTGTTTAAGAAAATTTTCTCTACCCCAAGATCAAGAATCTTTCCAATGTTATTGTAGAGACCAAGGGCATACTGCCCCCAAATGTGCCAGTTTGGCACAGTGATTATTATTATTATTTTAAGATTTATTTATATTGGGGGCGAGGGGCAGAGGGAGAGAGAATCTTAGGCAAACCTCAGCAAGCTTGGAGCCAGACATGGGGCTTGATCTCACGACCCTGAGATCATGAACTGAGCTAAAATTAAGAGTTGGATGCTTAACCGACTGAGCCACCCAGGCACCCTGCATAGTGATTATTTTAAACAAAAGTTACTTAAGAAATAGCTGGTACAAGGACACTCAGACTCTCCTCTGTGCCCCTGAAAGCAGGAACTAATCTCCCATAGGAAAGGTAGCTTCTCCGTATAAAATAAAAAGATATCCTTATCCCCAGAGATGGGAACTTTAAAGCTGAGAAAGCTGTAGAAGCAAACTGTGTTACTGTTTTCCTAATCTACAACTTAGATTTCCTCATTAATTCAAGCTTCCAAACATCTGTTTTCTTTATCTTGTCAATTCCACACAAATTTATTGTGCCTTTGTCTAAAAAGTATAAAAACTGCCTGCCTCAGTCATTTCTTCAGGTCTCAATTTTATCATCGGACCTCTGTGTGCATGTAATAAAACTATGGGGTTTTTTTCCCCTGTTAATCTGGCTCAGGTAAATCTAATTCTTAGTCCAGCTGGAAGACCCCAAAGGATAGAGAAGAATTTTTCCTTCCCTACATTATCTTCTAGGAGGCTTGTTATTTTGTCACATACAGATCACCAACCCACTTGAAACTGATTCTGGAGTATGGTTGAAGGAGTCAAATTTCATTGTTTTCAGTATAGATATCCAATTAAGGTCAAGGTTAGTGTAGAAGAGGAGCCTGCTGCTCTGCTAACCTTAAAAATAAAGATGCCAGTTATTTTTTTTTTTAGCAAAAACATGCTTATTCAGGAATAGCAAAGAACTCAACAATGAGAAACTCAACTGATAAGCAAGCTATGGCAAAACCATAGGAAAGTTTGAACAAAGGAGAGGAACACTGTGTGAGCCAGACTAATACCATCTTGAACAAATCTGCCACGGTGACCTGAAGCCTTCTTAAGTATAGTACCCCCACGGGGATCCCTGGGTGGCTCAGCAGTTTAGTGCCTGCCTTCGGCCCAGGGCCTGATCCTGGAGTCCCGGGATCGAGTCCCGTGTTGGGCTCCCTGCATGGAGACTGCTTCTCCCTCTGCATGTGCCTCTGCCCCTCTCTCTGTCTCTCATGAATAAATAAATAAAATCCTTAATAAAAAAAAAAAAAAAAGTATAGTATCCCCACTCCCACACATCCTTTCTTATCCAACCACATTCTTAAGTTTGCCCTTAGGTCATAAGGTCCTTGACGTGCTCTAGAGATAACACTATGACACAACTATTCTCAAACATTTCTTTCTTGGTTGTCAACTAGCACGTACTTCCCAACCTCTATAGCTATAAAAGCAGATCTTACCGGAGATGGGACTGCACAGATGTATGCGCCTTGCCACCACGCAAGACTCACTTCTGCCTAGAAGTCCCTTTAATAAACCATTTCCCATTAAGCTGTAGCTGTAGGCCTTTTCCTTCAGCATCCCACCTTCAAGAGTCATCATCTTGGGTACACCTTCCTTTCAAACAAATGAACTTTTATAGAGGAACGAGGATGTTGGGATGGCTATTATAAACAAAAGTCCATTGGACTAAACTAGGAATTTGGAGTATAATGGCTTTTCATTGGCTGAGTTGTGACTGTCTCTCACTGGTTACCCAGTAGCGGGGGAGGTGGAAAACTTTCCT
This sequence comes from Canis aureus, assembly GCF_053574225.1. Classification (NCBI taxonomy): domain Eukaryota; kingdom Metazoa; phylum Chordata; class Mammalia; order Carnivora; family Canidae; genus Canis; species Canis aureus. The sequence goes on from NC_135633.1 coordinate 25,927,695, forward strand.
GCTCTTGCTGGAATAACAAAGTTGAATCCACCTGTTGGGTCTGTAATTGACCAGAACAACTAGAGCTTAGGAGTTCCTGTGCTATATCTCAGTTTCATTCTAAGATGGGTTTCTTTTTAGTAACATGGGGAATTTCCTGGAAGCCGTCATACCTGCCCTGGATCCCAAGGGACAAGCAAGGTGATGGTCCCTGTGTTGGAGAGGAAAACAGAGATCATAGCAAGAAATTGTTAAATAGGTGGGGCTCATTTTCTTACAGTGAGAACACAGGATCTAACACTGAAAGCCTCAGCACCTATCAGCTATTTCCGTACTTAGCAAGGCTTGGTGAGGTCCTTTCCAATGAAGTTCCAATGACATCTTCCTTTGGTAAGCCTTATGTGATCTCAGTCAACAGCCCTGCCCTTATTACTCTGTAGAGATCAGTTGGTAGGTTGCACTTAGAATAGGATACTTAGATATGTATCATTAGTGCTTTAAAATAATGGACACAACATAAACCAGCCCACAAATGCTCTTCCAGGGAGTCGCTTAAGGGAGTAACCAGAAATTGTATAGGCCTCCCATAAATGATGGATTATGTGTGAATGGATCAAGATTTTCGCCTTGCTGTACATGTCATGCTCATAAGAGCTTTGGAAAGGGCATCTGGCCACTTGGTCCAGTTTCTGCTTAAACCCCAACTAGTTTATCTATTTTAGAATCTCATTTTGAAGTTTCACCACTCTCCCTGACTCCAGGAAATGTGAGCCATAAAGGCATTATGAATCAATAGGCTTTGCATCTATTCAAGCTTAAAAAAAAAACCTTTAGAGGGCACCTGGGTGGCTCAGTGGGCTAAGTGTCCAACTCTTGATTCTGGCTCAGGTCATGATCTCATCTGGGTTGTGAGATAGAGCCCTATGTTGGACTCTATACTGGATGTGGAGCTTGCTTAAGATTCTCTCTCCCTCTCCCTCTCCCTCTGCTCCTCCCTTCCTCCAAAACAACAACAACAAAAAGGCAAAAAGGCAAAAAAACAAAAAAAAAACAACCAACAAAAACCTTTAGGAAATCTTTGGAACTCTTTCCCCAACATAGTATCAATTCTTGTGCTTGGGCTTGCTTTAAAAATGCATAAATTTACTAGAATCTATTCACATGGTCAACACTTCACTTGAATAAAAGCAAATGAAATAAAATGTATTTTGGGCAGCCCAGGGGGCTCAACGGTTTAGCACCACCTTCAGTCCAGGGCCTGGTCCTGGAGACCCGGGATCGAGTCCCACGTCGGGCTCCCTGCATGGAGCCTGCTTCTCCCTCTACCTGTGTCTCTGCCTCTTTCTCTCTCTCCCTCTTTCTCTCTCTCTGTATCTCTCATGAATAAACAAATAAAATCTTTTTGAAAAAAGTATTTTAATCCTCCCAAGGCAACAGGAGGTGGGGATCGGGGGTTGAGTCGCCCTCCTTGTCTTGATAGGTTTTCCCACGCTGCAGCGTTAAAAAGCATGTAGTTCTTCCAATACCTTTGAAAGTTTCTGAAAACTGGTGCATTCCAAGCATGCTAATTGTTCCTGGAATTCCCTTTGTGTTTGTGGGTGCCATGCCTTGGGCAACATGTACTAAGTGAGAGAGAAAACACTCAGTGCTGCCAACCAGTGGTTCAGGGAACACTGAAGATGGTCTGGGCAAAAAGACATCCTGTCAGTCTCCAAAGGCAATGACTATGGAGCCTTAGAGCAAGGCAATATCTGAAAGAGATGCTGGAAGCTATAGTTGAATAAAAATGAGAAGGAATGTCCCTGAGAACAGGAATCTACAGTCTATTGTTACCCATCAGAGGAACAGTATCTTATGATAGCTATAGTGGAAGGTAACAGAAGCACCAGACGAAATATTGGTTCCTCTATTCCTATTAGTGAGGAACTGTTGGGTTTTTTCCACAACTGCCCACAGTCATGAAGTACTCAAAAGCATCATGAGAACTGATATAAATGCAAAGAGACTTTTGAGAGATGAGAATACAGGTGCAGGGGAGGCTACACATTTGCTACCTGAGCAGAAAATAAAGAAATTTTTCTATCTTATGTTGAGGGCAGATGGCATAACCTAAGACCATTCTTTTCTCTGAGCAATCAGTTACTATTCATGAAGGTGTTTTGGTTTTGTTTTTTGGTTTTTTTTTAGATTTTATTTATTTATTCATGAGAGACACAGAGGGGGCGGAGACATAGGCAGAGGGAGAAGCAGGGTGAGGGAAGTCTGATGTGGGACTTGATCTGAGGACCCCAGGATTATGACCTGAGCCAAAGGCAGATGCTCAACCACTGAGCCACCCAGATGCTCCTCATAAGGGTTTTTATAACCATTAACTTTAATACCCCTTGATATGTATGTATGTGCATTATGTGGACATCCCTTTCTGCACCAATTCTCATTCTCTCAGCCTCCCTTACTCCAGCTTCATCTGCAGCAAAGTTCCTCACTGGCTTCTGTTGCCACACCTCTCCTCATCTGTGCACTGACTCTCCCTTCCTGCCTTTTGGCTCCTCTGATGCAGAGGCACAAAATACCTGGGAAAACCCACTTTGTATTCATACCTATGTGATCCAGAAGTGTGGGCAAGTCAAAATTCCATGAGGCACTCTAAACTAGTGGAGGACCTCAGCCAGAGGATAAAAATGTCCCCTCTGCCCCCTCAGTTAGATGATTCTGAGACTCATTTCATAAAGCTCCTCAGAAGGCCCCAGCAGGATGAAGCCCCAGTTGCCCGTAGCCTTGGTCTACTCCATTATGAATCCTTATATTGGCTTTCCTCCTTTCCTTTCTACCCTTGGGTCCTGCCCTTCTGCTTCCTAGGGTCACTCCCTAAATAAGCCACCTGAATGTGTAGGTAAGGCAAAAAAAAAAAAAAAAAAATCCTTTTCCTCTACCCTCTTGTGGTCAGTTTGTGAGGCATGTGAATTAAGCCAATAAAAGACAGATTCGTGAGAGAAAAAACCCAAGTTTATCTAGGTGTGTAATACACATACACACAGGGTACTCAACAATGAGAAACTCAAACAGGTAGTTAGAATTTGGGCTAATGCACCTAACCTAGTATATGAAGAAGAAGAGAAAGGACACTTATGGGAAAACAAATGACTTTTCAAAAAGACAAATGAGACTTTGGAGAACAGATGAGAAGCATGATAGTCTCACGACAATGTCTATTTGGGTATGGTGCCAATTTCTAGTCTCCAAGATTATACAGAGTTGTTCCCAAGATGGGATTTATGACAACTGAGTTCTTCTGGGAGGCTCTACTTTTAGCAAGATAAGGGATTCCAGGAACTCAAATGCCATTCGTTCAAAATAATTCCTAGCCAAACTGGTATGTTTTGGGGTGGCCCCTTCAAATGTAAGCCCATGTCTCAGGTTAAATACACAAGCATATATAACCATATTAAACAATATGTGTAAATGACAACATTTTTAAAATTATAACAAATAGGGATCCCTGGGTGGCGCAGCGGTTTGGCGCCTGCCTTTGGCCCAGGGCGCGATCCTGGAGACCCGGGATCGAATCCCACGTCGGGCTCCCGGTGCATGGAGCCTGCTTCTCCTTCTGCCTGTGTCTCTGCCCCTCTCTCTCTCTCTCTCTCTCTCTCTCTCTGTGTGACTATCATAAATAAATAAAAATTAAAAAAAATAAAAATAAAATTATAACAAATATTATCGATCGTATTACAAAGCAATGTTTATAATACATTGATTAGTTTGCCCTCTTAATTTGAATATTTCAAAGACCAAACATAATTATACATAGAAAATAATACATATATTAGAAATCCACCGAGATTATATAATCACATGCTTTATTTTCTGTCTCTGGATTTTTTTAGTTTCTTTAAAAATCTCCAGATAAACAATGGTACTATATTAATTTTTTAAGGAGCCCGACGTAGACTGGATCCCGGGACCCAGGATCATGCCCTGGACTGAAAGTGGCGCTAAACCACTGAGCCACCCGGGCTGCCCGGTACTGTATTAATTTAGCTTAGTAGTTTATCACCTGTGATTCAAAATCTTTTACGGATTGTAGAAAATACACTAACTTGACATTAAACAATCAATTATGCTGAAATAAGGATTTGTAAGGGAAATATGGTAACAAAACATACACTTCTAAATGAAAACTATAGATTCCCATAATTTGTCATACTGGGTAAATATTACATAGGTTCCAATAGCACAAGAAACAATTAAAAAGAGGGATCCCTGGGTGGCTCAGTGGTTTAGCACCTGCCTTTGGGCTGGGGCGTGATCCTGGAGTCTCGGGATCAAGTCCCACATCAGGCTCTTTGCGTGGAGCCTGCTTCTCCCTCTGCCTCTCTCTCTGTGTCTCTCACGAATAAATAAATAAAATCTTTAAAAATAAAATTAAAATAGAAACAATTAAAAAGAAAAAATAACTGGTATTTTATAAAGTTTTGTTTATTTAAGTAATCTCTACACCAAATGTGGGGCTTGAACTCACACCTTCAAGATCAAGAGCTGTACATTCCTCCTACTGAGCCAACCAGCTGTCCCTAAAATACTCTTTCTTTAAAAGAATTAAATTTAGTTGAATACTTACGTTTACATTTACATACTCTTAAACATTAGTGTAAGTAATAATAATCAGGAAATTTGTATTTCCAGTTAATTTAACTTTTGTGGGGGGAGATTAAAAAATTAAATTCAAAGTCTTGCAGGAACCAAAATACTACATTTGCATTTTCATTTCCTACTGTGGTAAAATCAAGAAGACCTATATCATCTTTTAGCTAAAATTCACCACATAATTTATCTTATCCAAGGGTTTACCTGGACTGAGAATATTAAAGGCACATAAGTTAGCATTTAATTTCCTTGTGTTTATTTGTTTTCCCATTTTATATCTGTTTATTTGAGAGCTTTGCCTATAAACCTCCTAGTTGATAAAGGCACATTGTTGCAAAATACCTCGAGGACGAATAAGAACTCCATCTGATAAAGAATGTACCACAGGCAAGATTAGATGGCTGTTGCTTCCTTTTCTCTTTCCTTCCTCAATTCCAAATCACAAACAGCAGCAGATTTCAAAGCCTCATTGGCTCCACCCAACCCTGCTCTGGCCATGAGGGCTTCTGTTACACTTGTTTAAGATTAATTCTGAAACTGAGAAGGATTTTACAAAATGCACATTCATACCCAGAACACGTTCTTCCTTCTTAACACAAGGATTCTCAGGGACCCACGCAATCAAGAGTCCGTGATTTAGGTTTCTGGCAAGATTCTTGGTCCAACAAAACCAATATTCTGAAGACACTCCCCAAGGGTATGGGTAAGAGTTGCTGGAACTGAATCAGTAGTTGGTCCACACCACTGAGCTGGGCAGAGAAGGGCTTTTTGTCCTTGGAAGACATACCCCTGGCCTGTGCTGCAGGGAAAGCTGGTCTAGTTAAAACACCAGATACCGACTCAGCTGGAAGCAACATTTTTGTCTTAAAATTCAAACTGAATTGTTTGAGATATTTCCTTAGAAAGTCTTGAGGAGAGGGGTACCTGGGTGGGTGACTGAGTGATTGAGCATCTGCCTTTGGCTCAGGTTGTGGTCCCCGGAGTTCTGGGATCGAGTCCCACATCGAGCTTCCTGCAGGGAGCCTGCTTCTCCCTCTGTCTAGGTCTCTGCCTCTCTCTGTGTGTCTCTCATGAATAAATAAATAAAATTTTAAAATCTTAAAAAAAAAAAAAATAAAGTCTTGAGGAGAAACATTCAGGAGATACTCCAGCTAAGGTGTCTATGCAGAAGGTAGAAGACATCCCACCCACAGAGCTTCTCTGTGTACCAGTTAAAAAAGCTCAGGTGTTTGTTTGAATTGGATAAGACTCCGGTCCTCATCCAGACACTTAGAAGCTCCTCCAGGGTGTACAGGCAACTGGGATTGCTCATTAGCATTGAATAGTCTACCGTTATCTGCTCAAATAGTGCCCCCCCCCAGCCCCGCAGCCACCAGGGGGTGTGGTGTGCATGCTAACCCAGGCATTTTCCAGCACCCAGAGCATCACTAGTCTGTCCGGTGGATCTGGAACTCTCAGGCAGGCCAGTAGCTTGTTTCCCTTGACCTGGGAAACAGGTGTGTCATCAACATAAAGTAAAAGTCAAAACACCCTTGAAGAGTCCAAAATTAAGATGCTGAAGAGCAATGTTAGTGATTTGCGTACACATTGTCAGTCACTGGTAATATTCTCCAGATAATTGAACAAGAGACAAGTTACTTTAGAAAAAAGGGAACTCGAGAGAAAATGAGGGAGCCTGGGGGTTTCCCAGCAAGAGAATCCAAATGAAGACCATGCTGAATCCCTTTGTCTTCGGGGAAATAAAAGCTGGGTGGTAGTGTCACGTGCAAGAACAGCAAAAGGAAGTCCCGTAATTCTTAGACCTCAGGAGGAAGCACCTGGGCTGTGGTTGCACACAGGCCTCTTGGCAGAGGGGATCAAGGGCTTCCTTATATTTATTTTATAGAGTAATGGAATTCTCTGAACCTCGATTAGAAGTTTTAGTACTGAAGATTTTCGTAAAATCTTTGTTAGTGCTAATTTTTGGCCTGGTGTGAATTTGCATATCATTGGGCCTGATCTGCATATTTATTTTGTAACTCAGCAGGGACCATGAAGCTATTAAACCAAAGTTAGATTTTCCCATTTCCCATCCAAAAACATTTTGAAGAAAGGACTTGGATTTGAAAACAATAGTGTTTAAACTTGTATTTGTTTATTTCGTGGCTTGGATTTGAAAACAATAGTGTTTAAACTTGTATTTGTTTATTTCGTGGGTTATTTACACATATTTTACGAGAATGTAAAATTTTACCTTTTACCCAATTGAGAGGTTTCTTTTTTTTCCACTGGAAGTCATTTTTTTTTTTCTAAGTACAAAAACCGTTAAAAGATTCATCCTTTTGAAGACTAATTTCTTTAATCTATTTAAATGTATTAACATAAATTACAGAGTGCAATTTACAGCTCAAGTCTTCTTGTAAACATGGTGTTCTGCGATTTGGAAGGTTTTCTTTTATTTTTCTCTCAGCCTGGAGGGCTTTTCATAAAAGGCTAGCATGTTTAAAGTATTGGAGATATGGCTTGATTTCTTAATTTTTCCCCCTGGGAGACACTGAATCCCTTTACCTTAGATTTGTATAAGTGCTCGCTGATCTCTTGAAACCCACACACAAATAAGAAATTCACTGAGACTGAGAGATGTTACAGAAGTATTTTCTGAGAAGTATTTTCTACAGAGCAGGCCCAATTAATTCAAAAGTCTCTCTGATATCAAGCTCATTTCATATCACCTGTAGTGTGTCCAGACCAATCCTCCAGAAACAAGCAAACCAAACTATCTGTTGGGGTTTCAATCTCTTGGATTCCCCACTCTTGATCCTTTACTTCATACCAATTCAAACGCAATTCAGAGGGGCTTTCACACAGGGAAGAAAATCTCACCCAAACAACCAAAGAAATTTTTAAAGTATTAGGCATTCTAGAGGCATCTGGCTGTCTGTCAGACTTTTGATTTCCGCTGGGGTTGTGATGTGGGGTGGGGTGGTGATTTTGGGGTGGTGGGACTAAGCCCCACTTGGGGCTCCATTCTCAGCGGGGAATCTACTCAGGATTCTATTTCTAATAAATGAATATATCTTTTTTAAAAAAAATTATTAGGTAATCTAAAGATTAAGCAGCAGCATTTTTCCCCTAAGGAGAAGAAACTAGACATACATTCATAAAAACACAGCTGCCCTGAGCTTCTCTGAACCACCATACACATATTTATCCTCTAGGGGGCGGTAGTTCCCTGTTTCTGGAGGAAAACAACCCTCTCTGGTCCAGAGTTTTGCCACTTGGAACCTCTAGGGAAAATTCACTTAGCTAGGCCATAATTTGAACGGAAAGAAAACACTCCAGCTTCGAATCAGGTGAAATTCTAACCCAGAAACACGAAACATTCATTCCAGGAGACAGAAGCACAAGAGCTCTTCCATCTGCTCTGACTGTGTAGGCAGGCTCATAAATAAGACTCTATCTGTATTGTCTGGATTCATACCCATGAACATCTGGCAAAAGGCACAAGACAATAATCCACAATAACAGGAAACATAAGCTGTAGTTTTTCACTTCCCAGGGCTCTATAGATGTTCTTAGCCAGTTGCAACTTGATGTCCTTATTTCCAAATGTCCTTATTTCCAAACAGATCCCAGAGACAGGCAGGTACCCCAACAAGACTCAAATGGATGTCATTGCCTGAGACAAGGACTTACCTGGAAGGGCTTTATTTGGGAGATGATTCCATGGTCCAGGCATGAGGAACTGGTAGGATAACTTGTCATCCCTGTTTGCTGGGGATGTGAAAGGGTCCACAAGGTGTGAAGCTCTCAGTGCTAAAATGGGGGAAATCCCAAGCAAACTAGAACAAGTTGGTCATTACAGGAACTGGGGAGCTAGCCCCAGGGAAGGAGGAATATCCAGTGCATGGCTGAGCTGATGCATTGGTTTGATCTCATAGGACCAAATAGGGTGCATCTCAGAATTAGGGAGCATTTATACACGGGTTCTCATCTCCTAGTAGACAAATATTGCCCCTCGGGGGGGTTCACTTGTCCCACATCCAGGGCTCATACACATGAAAGAGTGCCTGTGAGTTCCCACAGGCATTTCTCACTGTGACTTCAGAGAAGACCTGGGCAGAAAGTGAGAGAAACACGATGCAGGTGAGGTCCAGTGCTGTGGGGTCATGCCTACACAGATCCATCGCAGGAGCAATGGCTGGAGTCTAACCTGGCCTGACAGGGTGTAAGGCAGGCCAAGAAGTGTCCACTGCATGAAGGTTCATTTGGCTTCCCCGTGGTTGGCTCACATTTGAGTTCCACTTGGGACTGCCAGCCTCTGCTTTAAATGAGATAAGATTCTCAAATTCCTTATTTGAATAAGTGATTCTGGGGGAGCCTTAGTTGCTCAGTCGCTTGGGTGTCCAACTCTTAATTTGGGCTGAGGTCATGGTCTCTGGATTGGATTGGGGGATCTAGCCCTGTGTTGGGCTCTATGCTCAGCGCGAAGTCTGCTCATCTCTCCCCCGCTGTCCCCCCACCTTGTGTGTGTGTGTGTGGGTGCGCACATACATATACTCTCTCCCTCAAATATATAAAATCTTTAAAATAAATAAATAGGGAACGCCTGGGTAGCTCAGCAGTTGAGTGTCTGCCTTTGGCTCAGGGCATGATCCCAGAGTTCCGGGATCGAGTCCCACATCAGGCTTCCTGCATGGAGCCTGCTTCTCCCTCTACCTATGTCTGTGCCTCTCTGTGTGTGTCTCTCATGAATAAATAAATAAGTAAATAAATAATCTAAAAAAAAATACATAGATACATACTGCAGAGTGGTTTTATTTTTCTCCCTCATTTATATTGAGGAAGGTGCCATGCCAGTGATCCCATCTTGGCCAAAAAATAAAAGAGAGAGAGAGAGAGAAAGCAAGAGAGAAAAAATTCATATTTGTATCTTCCAAAAATCTGAGGTAATTTAAATGCCATCACCAGTGTAAAACATTATCAAGAAAATCATATTAAGAAACTGGGATTGGTATATAGAGTTAAGAATATGGAGACTATGGTACAAGGCCCCCACATGGTCCATATCCAAGCTTCTACTTTGAGGAAGTGAAGGCCACATGGTCAGTTTGCTCGAAGGTGCAGTTTCACTACACCCACACAAAGGGCAGTCCTCCGTTCCAGGGCTGGAGCCAGCAGGAGATAGAGAGCAGAGCAGCAAGCACCTATTGCCTATAAGGTGGCTGGGGCAGAGGTCATTTTGTGTGGGCTTAACTATACATGATTATTTCATCAGGTGCCCTAGGAAAAGCAAAGTGAGAACTTACAGTGGGAATTCTAAACTTAAATCTTTATCTAGATGTCCAGACTCTGGGTGTAAATAGGGTTATCATACTGTAAAATACCTAGGTAGCAACTCAGAAGAACAAAAGTTGCTTTTCTCATCAGCAATCAATCAAACAGACTTTAGAGGTGAAGCCATACTGTCATAAGACATAGCAACAATCTCTAAAGCCTAGATGTCTTGTAAAACTTTTTGGAAATCTTATTTGCAAGGGTGATATATATATATATTTTTTTTCATAGTTCTTTTAAACTCTTCATTACAGAAAATTCTCAGAATATCCTTGTACTATCAACAACCATCATATTTTAGCTGTTCTTTTTCCACATCCCTCCGTTAAGAATATGTGAAGCAGCTAGCCACAGAAAAACTAATTATGTGATCCTAAACAAATAAAAGCACTATTTGTCTTGAGTAACATAAAGTCTAGAGATAGGCAGTCCAAGTTATAAAATTAAAGATCTTCAAAAACTAAGCTCTTTCTATTGCTTTAGTCTTCTATCTTTAGAATGTGGTGGTAAGATGGCTGCTAAGCCTCCAGAAATCACATCCTTGTTGCAGGAAAGAAGAAAGAGGAAGGGTGAAAAGAACCCAAGGATATGGCAACTGCCTCAAGTTTCCTTTGGAAACCTTTTCCAGAAGCTCTAAACAACTTTTACTTACATCCCTTTGGCTGGGACAGGTCACATGGTCTCTACTTGCTACAAAGGAGTGTGAGAGGTAAGCAATTTGGGCTGAGGACATAGCCACCCTTGAATTAGATCAGGGTCCTGTTAGTTGAGAAAGAAGAGGCCTCAGCCCTTGTGCCAATGATTTTCTCTCTGTTTCCCATGCCTTCCCTCCCTTGACCACCCAGGTTATTTCTTTTTTAAAGAAGTATTTACTGAATACTCTCTTCCTGCTAGTCCCAGGGCCAGGTCCTGGGGCTCTAAGGAGAATTAAAATGTAGCGTTTGATCTTGAAAAGGTCCTTGTTTAATCTGTAGCAGGAAGCCAATACACACTGTCTAAACTTAGTAAATACAGAGTCACACAAACACATTAAAGATATAGAAGCTACACCTCAAAGATATCAAACCAGAAATGGTTCAAAGGGGTTGCCTCTAGCGATTAGACTGGCAGAAAGGGGCAGAGCTGGAGACTGTTGATACCATTATAAGCTCTTCTGTACTGCTTGCCTTTTGTTTTTTCAATTGCGTGCCTACCTGAATTCGATAAAACATAAAAAACATTCTGAAAAATAGTGCTGTAGTAAACATCCTTGTGCATAAAGAATGGTTGCCATTTTGGGTTATGTGTGCATGGTGTATTCTTAGAATTTCTGTGTTAAAGACTACAGATACAAATTTGTTTCCAGAAAGTATGCAGGCTTACTGAAGAGTTTAAACAGAGTGATATATGTAAACTAATAAGCACATAGTAGGCACTCAGTAATGCATTAGTTAGGAACAAGTAAGTCAGCCAATGTTTTGTCTGGATTCCAACTACTTCCCAACAGCTGCTGCATAGAAGAAGTGTAACTCTCTTGATGATATTCCTCTGGGTCTTTTGCTAATACAAATACTACTGCCATGAGCAGTCATGTGCCAACATCAATTCAGGTTTTTGCCAGTGTATATTTGGGATAGTTTCCTAGAAATGAGTAAACGCATATGTCACTTTGCTAGATGTTGCCATGTTTCCTCCATAGGGGTCACATCATGTTGCACCCTCCCCTGTAGTGTGTGAGTGCGCCTTCCTCTCAAAGCCACCCAAGAGAAATTTATGTCCAACTGTGGGATTTCTATTCATCTGCTGGGTGAGGAAGGATCTCTCAGTGTCGTATGAATTTGCATATCTCACTGATAACTTGTCAGTTCCCCCTGCCACTACTCATTCTAAATTTCCCTTGCCCTCAGCCAGCAGTTCAACTGGTCTAGCTGCTTGCCAAGTGGAGGATCTAGACCTTTGTCCCCGAGGGCTCTGAGCCCTTGGTAGCCTTACCTCTTAAGGCCGTGGATTCCTCAGTTGCCCAGGAAGTGTTACTGCTGAGCACAGAGGCAACAAGATGCATCCTGGGGAATGCCCTGAGTTCTGAACATTCTCCTCTCCGCCCCGCTAAGTGTTGGCAACACTGAACTTTCATGAAGATCAGAGTTGATCATACCCTATCACCATTGTAAATTTGTAAATCCATTTTTGCCTTTGGATCCACTGGCACGGGATCCAAAAGTCACCAGGCAGCAGTTATAGCTTCAGGTTCAAGGGAACTCTCCTGTGTCCCTTGGTGGAAGAGGCCCTCCCTGGACACCAGGACTTCTTTCCAGCATAACCTAAGGCTGTAAGAACACAAAGCAAAACTTCTGCAAGTAGGTTACTGGAAATGATGGTAAGATGGTAACTCCTCCTTTTACCCCTCGGTTCCTGAACCCTTGTATTCCAACAGAATGTTGAGACAGAGTACCACATACCAGCTGTTAGTTAGATACACATGGCATAGCCTCCAGGACAGCACCCAATCCGGCAAGGTGGCATCCCCAGGTGAGGGGACTCACTAAGTCTTTTAGGCCAGGTACTTCCTGTCAGAGAACCAGTGAACCCTGTGGGAATGTGCCCCTTGTCACATCTTCATGATAAAATATGGCCCTTAGGCTAAGGCAGAGTGCTTTGTCAGGAAATCAGGTACATAGTCACTCTGAATTGGTCCTGGCAGAGGCCCTATAGGTGGGGAAGGCAAACTTACACTTAGAGCTAGTTTAATTTCCTATAAGAAAGAGTTACCTTGGGCACCTGGGTGGCTCAGTCAGTTAAGCATCTGTCATGATCCCAGGGGCAGGGAGTCTGCTTCTCCCTCTGCCCCTTTCCCCATTTGTTTTCTCTCTCTCTCTCTCTCTCTCTCAAATAAACAAAATCTTTAAGAAAGAAAGAAGGAAGGAAGGAAGAAAGGAAGGAAGGAAGGAAGGAAGGAAGGAAGGAAGGAAGGAAGGAAAGAAAGAGAAAGAAAGAAAAAAGAAAGAAAAGAAAAGAAAAGAAAGGAAAAGAAAAGAAAAGAAAAGAAAAGAAAAGAAAAGAAAAGAAAAGAAAAGAAAAGAAAAGAAAGAAGCCCTCGGGGACAAAGGTCTAGATCCTCCACTTGGCAAGCAGCTAGAAAGAAAGAAAGGACAAGAAAAAAAAAGGGAGAGAGAGAGAGAGAGAGAGAGAGAGAGAGAGAGGGAAAGAAAGAAAGAAAGAAAGAAAGAAAGAAAGAAAGAAAGAAAGAAAGAAAGAAAGAAAGAAAGAAATTACTTCTCCTTCCAGGTCAGAAGAGTTAGGATATAACCAACTTGCTTGATCTCTAGGGATGGAGCAATGCTGGAGACCGTTGGTGGCAAGTTAATCAGTTAGATAATCAACAGAGGCAGCAGCTGGATAGGCCTTGGTGAGTGTGAGCCCATGCTGTTGGGCCTATGCGTAGCCTCCATCCCTGCTGCTGTGATGCCTTCATTTGTGGGTCCATTGCTCTAGCACTGGAGAGGCTAAGGACCAGAGGCAGGCTGACATATGCCAGAGGAATCATCCTGACAACCTGGCCGTTGAGCGCTTCCTCTGAGGTGGATGCTTCCTAGTAAACATAGATGTGAGACCCAAACATCTTCACATCTCCTCCACTGTAGGTCATCCATATGCCTCTCTCCTGTCTTCTGATGACGCTTCTTTTGAGCCCCTGACCAGCCATCCAGTGATTTACCACTGCTCAGAAGTTTGTATCTTTGTCTTTGCCAAAGCTTACCCCCTATAATATTTAGGGCTGAAAGCACTGCTTGGAGCTCTGTTCACTAGGAAGCTTTTCCTTCTATACTACCTTTTAGGGCCACTCCTGCTTGGTGCTACAGTCCATTTTTGGCTCCCATCAACTGACAGATGAGCCTCCCCATATGTAAATCAGACCTGGGTGTTTTCTTTCTCCATTGTCCAGTCATAGAGAAGCCGCCATGAGGCCATGAGCTTGAGTGCAGGAGCGACATCATTGCAGCAGATTACTGACACGGGGCTCTGAGCCACCTGCTCATGACTCATTTGTGACTTATAGACCTCCTCAGGCCTGAATGCACTATTCCCATCATACAGTGGATTGCTACTATGCCTGTCTGCCCTGACTATGACTCTATGAATCTAATACCCCGCTCATGATAGCTCCTCTCTCCTAATCAGTTAGTGCATTTCTGAAGGTGCCATGTTCAGTCTCTACTAGGGGCCAGTAGTCCATCAGGAGCTGCTTCCCAAATATATGTAGTTCTCTGATGCAGAAGGCATGGTCTAGCTAGAGGGTCTGTGCCATGCATCTCCTACGGGGCTCGCCAGAGACTCCATCCAGTATCCTATTTCCATGGGAAGCTCTAACACTATAGCCAGGGTGCAGAGCAGCTTGGACTGCAATTTTGACCTAATGCAGAATTCTCTTTTCCTCTGGGCCTCACTTGAAACTGGTAGACTTCTGACTACCTGATAAATGGATTGGGGTACTACTCTCAACGTGGCATATACTGCTTCTTTTTTTTTTAATTTAATTTTATTTATGATAGTCACAGAGAGAGAGAGAGAGAGGGGCAGAGACACAGGCAGAGGGAGAAACAGGCTCCATGCACCGGGAGCCCAACGTGGGATTCGATCCCGGGTCTCCAGGATCGCGCCCTGGGCCAAAGGCGGGCGCCAAACCGCTGTGCCACCCAGGATCCCCATATACTGCTTCTAAATTACAAAGGACCCATCAAACATGTTTATCTTGCTTAGCCATAAGGAGTATAAGGTGCAATAATTTGTTCTTTGCCTCAGAAGGTTGTCACAGGACATCTGGTGGCTCAGCAGTTGAGCATCTGCCTTTGGCTCAGAATGTGGAGTCCTGGGATCAAATCCCTCATCAGGCTCCCTGTGGGGAGCCTGCTTCTCCCTCTGCCTATGTCTCTGCCTCTCTCTGTGTCTCTTATGAATGGGAAAAAGGGGGGGGGGGGGAATGTCCCAGCATGCCTCACCCAGCTCTCCTAAACCTTCACCTATGTTGCAGGCCAATGAATCTTTGTAGGGTTTTTTTTCACTCAGATATTCAGAGTAACACCAGAGTAACACCATATTTGTGTTTACCATGTCCAATTAGCATGACCTCATCAAAATGGTAGACCAGAGTGATATTCTGCAGAAAGTCAAGGTGACCAAGGTCTTTGTGACAGAGAGAAGGAGAGTTGTGGTCTTGGGGCAAGACTGTAAATGAGTATTACTGCTTGTTTATTTGTGAACTGCTTTTGGTTCTCTTTACTAATGGGATTGGAAAGAACACACACAGAGTTAAAGGCAAGTGCCAGAGATTGTAGTGATCTATTCCAACAAAGACACTACATCCAGCATAAGAGCTGCATTTGAGGTTATCATTTGTGGTTATCACATGATCCCACTGTGTTTTTTCAAATCCCACTTATTTATTTGAGAGAGAGAGAAAGCGCATAGAGGGAGAGAGAGGGAGAAGCAGACTCTCTGCTGAGCAGAAAGTCTGACACAGGGCTCAATCCCAGGACCCTGAGATCATGACCTGAGCCAAAGGCAGACACTTAAACAACTGAGCCACCCAGAAAAGAGATCTGAACAGGGCCTATAGATTTAGGAGTCACACGATGGGAACTGAAGTGAATGAGACTGTCCTAGAAATTCATGGGGAGTTGGAATAGCTTGAGCCCTCCAAAGTCAACATTACCAACTAAGTTCAGTGATTCCTGTCTCAGAAAATGGCACCACCATCCATCCAGGCACCCACGCTGGAGACCTGAGCCTCTAGTAGCAGACACCATGTCTTTCATGATCTGGCTCTGCCAGCCTCGTCTCTCTCCATCGGGCATCCTACATGCCAGCAAGACAGAATTTTGTGATGCTTGGCAGCCGCACTGTGCTCTCTTCCTATCACTGTACCACTGCCCCTGCACTTCCCACCATCTGGAACACTCTCCCAGTCCCTTCTTCATATCCTTAGCCACCATTGTAACCCCATGTGTCACTACTTCTGTGCAGCCTTCCCTGACCACCCCCAACCAGAGTTAGATTCTATTCCTCTCCTTTCTATGCACAAGCCATAGCACACATTATTGAGATGACAGCTCTGTCTCTGTCAGCCCGTCACATCCTCTCCTCCTGACTGTGTGGCTCCAAAAGGCATGGATTATGCCTTTTATATCCGTAGGTATCCGTGTTTATGTGTAACCAGGAATGGAGAATGT
Organism: Canis aureus; assembly: GCF_053574225.1. NCBI lineage: Eukaryota > Metazoa > Chordata > Mammalia > Carnivora > Canidae > Canis > Canis aureus. The sequence continues at coordinate 25,943,840 of NC_135633.1, forward strand.
CTCCCTAGGAACAAATAAATCTAAGCAGGATCTTGCTTGGGCTGCGGAGATTTCAGAATGGCCAGTCTGAGCAAATGACAAGCCTGATTATTTTTTCTCTCTTCCTTCCATAGTGTATACAGCAATAACTGTTGGTGGGCTAATGCAACACCCATTCTCAAATCACTTTTCCTTTGCCCCCTTAACTAGAGAGTCCGGAGAAGCTAACCGTTTTTCTCAGGCTCTTTTATTTAGTGTGGCCAATAAAATGAAACCTAAGTCTGCTAGAGGCTTCTGGGAAAGCTTTTGCTTTTCTGATCAAAAGGACACTTGGGCTAGCCTCCTCCCTCTCTCCCATCTTCCTGCCTGGAATATAGATGCAAAGCCTAAAACTTCATCTTGTACCATGAGGCAACAAGCCAGCATGCTAAAGGTGACAGAGCAGAAAGTCACCAGGAGTCTGGGTCTCCACTGGCATCTTGGAAGCACTGTCCCACCCCGTCTCCTGCCCTCTCCTGTGTGAGATAATTAAGTGACCTGATTGTTTAAGACCCTGCTTGTCAGGTGTCCTATTGCAGAGCAGAAAGCATTCCCAGCGGAAACAGAATACAGAGAGCAGCAGGACCAGCTACCAGAAGAGTGCTCCGGGTCAAGGGCAGGCTGGAACCAGCGTTAACGATAAACCTATCAATTAACAAGTACACAGGGTTGCTTTTTGTTTTTGTTCTTTTCAGCTCTTGCTGCTGTGGGGGAGACTTGGAAACAGAGATGTAGCCTCCGTTCTTAAAGAGTTTACAGTCAAGTGGGAGGAGGTCTGATGAAACACCACGCTGAACAGCATGCAGCTAAGAGCTGGATTTTATGAAGCTCAGAGGAGAGGAAGCTCAGTGACAGGGAAGTGGCTCAGACGGGGAAGGCTTCCTGCAGGTGGAGGGGCTTGCACGGGCCTCAGAAGAGGAATGGCATTCGTTGGCTCCTCATTAGCCCCTCCGTGATCTCTGCCAGAGGTGAGTCAAAGGAGACGCCTGCTGGCAGGCCCCCAGCGCACAGTAGAGGCTCATTAAGTCTTAATGCCCCTCCGGTTTAGAAAGCTGTTTCTCTCCCTCTCATGCATTTATTCAACACCTCTTTATTGAGCCTCTGCTGTGGCTGGGGAACTGCTGCAGGTGCTGTGGCTGCCACGGGCGGAACGCACACAGTACCTGACCTCAAAGAGCTTCAGTTTCAATGAGGGACACAGACAAACAAAAGAAAAACTTGAACTGGAGGGAGCCGGATTAACAAACTCAGGACTGGGCCGCTGCCTTCCCAGGTGGGTTACACGTCCAGCATCCGGTTCCCGTTGCCAAAGCCACTCATTAAGACAAGCCCCACTTCCTGGACTAGATAGTAGTACTGGCCCAAGGGGACAGCCACTGTGGGTGCCGTGTGCAGCCTCGGGGCCCACGCCACCCCTGTGTTGTTGAAGCCTGCGAGCCTCTGCCATTCCTCTCTGCCCACCCAGGCTAATGGCCCTGCACCACCACCCACATCTCCCTGAGTCACACGTTCAGCACATGCCACAGCTTAACTCCATATCCTTCCATCTTCCTGGAACACGGTACACTCACCCCAGCACCAGCCCAGTGAGCTCTGGCCACTCCTTTTCTGCTGGGGGGTGGGCAGGGGAGACCCAGCTCTCTCATCCTGAAGAGCCCCCACTTCCCCCCCTCTCCCAAGAAGCCCTCCTCCTCACCCAGAGCCAAGTGATCACACAGTTGATAATCCCAAACTGGGACACTCTCAAGGGGGCCCCTACCAGTCATCGCATCCAACCACAAGCAAACAGCTATGTGGTCTCCTAACCAGAGCCTCACACTGAGGTCTCGTCCTCCAGACAGCCTCTTCAGTTGTTACCTGGCCATTTCCCAAATTGTGTTCTCTGGAACACCTGGGAGCTATCAATGGGGCTTCACAAAAACACCAAGAAACTAACAACTCAGAAAAAAAAAAAGAAAAGAAAAGAAACTAACAACCCCACATTGAAATGATTTTGAGAAACACTGAGTTAACCCAAGATAAACAGATTTCCTGCCGGCAGGACTTCCCAAAAATAATATGTATTGGTAAGAGTATAGCATGCCCTGTCCCCCAAAAGCATGTGACGATGGAATCCTTGTCCAGGGAGCATCCCGTGGAAGAAACAGATTTGGAGAAACGCTGGTTCAACGCATTCAAAAGCTGGACAAATGAAATTGTTCACAGAACTTAAACTTATCTCTGTCCTAGAGTTTGGTATTAAGATACAAATGCAGGGATCCCTGGGTGGCTCACTGGTTTGGCGCCTCCCTTTGGCCCAGGGCGCGATCCTGGAGTCCCGGGATCGGGTCCCGCGTCGGGCTCCTGGCATGGAGCCTGCTTCTCCCTCCTCCTGTGTCTCTGCATCTCTCTCTCTCTCTCTCTCTATGTCTATTATAAATAATAAATAAATAAATATTAAAAAAAAGATACAAATGCCGCGATGGAGATGGGCTTAGACCCAGCTCTGTGCCTTTCCAGCCAGGTGCTGTTTTGCATTAGGATGCTTTTGGCCACAGGTGAGAGATATTTTTTTTTTAAATAATTTATTTACTTATTCATAGAGACACACACAGAGAGAGAGAGAGAGGCAAAGACACAGGCAGAGGGAGAAGCAGGCTCCCCGCAGAAAGCCCGATGTGGGACTCGATCCGGGGTCTCCAGGATCACGCCCTAGGCTGCAGGCGGCACTAAACCACTGCGCCACCGGGGCTACCCCACAGGTGAGAGATATTAGAGGGTATTGTAGTCTACTACTGTCATAGCTAGAACTCCTGAGCTGAGCACTTCCAGAACTGCGGTGTCCTCGAGGACCCAGGTGTTTTCCATCTCTTCATCCTGCTGCTTATCTCCTCTCGTGGTCACAGGGTGGCTACAGCAGCTCCAAGCATAGTACAGAGAAACAAAGACTTCCAGCACAGAAGGGTGTATCCTCCCAGGTATGTCTTCACCATTTATTCTTAGCAAGGAAAAAGTTTTCCAGACGCCCCCCATCCCCATAGAAATCGTCTCCTTGGGTCTCAGTGGCCAGTATGGTGTCCAACCATCCTAATCTACCCAGGACTGACATATTTCCAGGGACTCAACACCACTAGTACTAAAACGGAGACATTCCTGGACTTTGAGGATCATAACTAGGTAGGAATGGATCACATGACTGCCTAAATCAATCATTGGATAGGGGAATGGAATTACCATGATTAGTTTAGACTAATCAGGATTTATGCCCTGAGGCAAGAGAGGGGGGCCAGCTTTCCTGAATATGGAATGATGAACACCCAAACAAATCCTGCTTTCTCACAGTGAGGAAGATGGGAAACGCCGTTGGTTAGGCAATTAGCAAGGTTGCCTTATCTGTAAAATGAGACACAATGATAATTCTCTTCTCAAGAGGCTGTGGTAGAGATTAGATAAAATGACGTATGACAAGGCTTACCAACACTAGCATCTTTATATTAAGCACTTATTGTGTGCAAAACACAGTGCTAAAGGCACTGGGTTGTATTGTCACTAGAGCCAGAGAACATTATAGGGGACAGGGGTGTAAATCTCATTTTATAGATGTTCCGGAGACACATAGAGATTAAGTGATTTGCCCAAGGTCATACAGCTCGGAAGCTGGAGAGCCAGGTCTCAAAACCAAGTCTGTGGCACACCATGATGCCCATCTTAATCTCACCAGCCTACTGCCTTGCGGAGCTGTGCATCAAATGTTAATTTTCTTCCCTTTCATCTCTAGCACTTGGCACAGGGCTCAGCATATAGCAAGAATTTATTCAATATATTTTTTTTAATGAGTGGGTGGTAACAGCTGATATTCTTGCAACCATAGAGTTTACAAAGAACTTTGCCTCAATTTAGGGTTTTCTCCTCCAAATCTGGTCCTCTTCCAGGGTGCCTTCTCCCAGCAAATGGCACCAACATCTATCAAGCTGTACAAACTAGAAAACTAAGAGTCATCATTGATCCTCTTTCTCCCTCCCAGACATCACCTCCCACCCATCGCCAAGGCTGTCTCTCCAATCCATGCATCTCTCCCTATCCTCTATACCTCGGCCTATGTTCCTGCCACGTGCTCACTTGAACAGTGGCACAAAGCTCCCTAACTGCCCAGGCACCCAGCTGCTCCCCCAGTCTTGCTGTAGCCAGAGTGCTTATCTCAATTTCTGACCAGGTCACCCACCTACTGCAAACCCTTGATATTCATTCCTTTTGGGGTAAAGCTCAAACTCCTTAACACAGCCTGGCTCCCTTGCCCCATCTTACACATTCCCTCTCATAGTCCATAGTCTCCCAACCTCTTGTGCTTCCTCTTGCCTTGACGTCTTTGCATCTGCTGTTCTCTCTGCTCTTATTCACCTCAGGCCTTAGCCTGGATGCTTTCCTTCTGCTAAGACCCCCTGACCACCATGACCAGGTCAAATCCACTTATCGGAGGCTCTTATAGCATCTACTTTTCCTTAGTGGCCCAGTTGGCGCAACTGCCATTTTACATTTGCTTGTGAGTCTGTTACTGTGTGTGTGTTCTGTTTTTTTTTTTTAAATAAGCTCTATTCTGGGCTTGAACTCACAACTCCTGGTGAGGTCAAGAGTCACACACTCTAGCAACTGAGCCAGCCAGGTGCCCTTACCTGTGAGTCTATTTGATTAATGTCTATCCCTCAATTAGCCTATGCGTTTGGAGTCTGTTATTTTTTTTTTAAGATTTTATTTATTTGGGGCACCTGGGTGGCTCGTGGTTGAGCATCTGCCTTTGGTTCAGGTCATGGTCCCAGGGTCCTGGGATGGAGTCCCATATCATGTTTCCCACAGAGAGCCTGCTTCTCCCTCTGCCTCTCTCTGTGTGTCTCTCATGGATAAGTAAAATCTTTTCAAATTTATTTATTTGTTTGTTTGTGTAGAGAGGAAGCAAGTGCAAACACAGGGAGGGGCAGAGGGAGAATCTCAAGTAGATTCCACGCTGAGCACAGAGCCCCACACCGGGTGCAATCTCATGACTCTGAAGAGTCAGACATTTAACTTACTGTGCCAGCCAGGAGCCCCTGGTGCCTGGTTTTGATTTCTGCAGCCTTTCCAATGCCCATCCAGCGACAGCACATAGTGTGTTTTCATAAATGTGTGTTTCACTATTAACTAGTTGATTAATCATATTATTTTACCCAGGTTACTCTGAGCTCCCTCTGGGCAGGGCCCCACCTCACTGCTTCTGTGTCACCACCATCCCTAGCAGCTAGCACAAGGACAGGCCTGGGGAGGTTTGTAATGAACACTCTGAGTGACAGTGACCGCATGGTTGACAGAGATGGGAGTGCTTGTCAGATACAACCTGTAAGGGAGAGAGGGAGGCAGGATAGGAAGGGGGAACCAGCCAAGGATAGATACTGTCTAAGAAAAGCCTAGTCTTGGTTTGATGAGAGAAGGGAGTATGGAGTGTAAATCAAAGATTGCACTGAGGAATTGTTCCATCTCAAGGCAAGGAAGCCAGGAGTTTGTGTACCTTCCAGATGGTCTTCAGTGATTGGGCTGTCCTGCCAATTGGACTCAAGACACAAAAGTTGAAATGTGGTCAGCTGTGTCCTTTTCTCCCTCTAATCCATCTGCACCCAGTGACCTGAAGGTACCCTTCCCCTGCCATACCCCCTGTGTTGTCTTGGGCTGCTGGAACAAAGCACCACAAACTGGATGGCTTCAAACAACAGAAATGTGTTGTCTCGTAGTTCTAGAGGCTAGAAGTCCTAAGTCAGTGCTGGCAAGACCATGCTCTCTCTGAAGGATCTGGAGGAGGAGCTTTCCTTGACTCTCCCCCAGCTTCTGGTGGTGGCCACAATCCTTGGAGTTGCTTGACTTGTGGTGGTACCATCCCATCTCTGGCTCCACCTTCAAATGACCTTCTTTCTCAGGGTCTCCATGTCCAAATTTCCTTCTTAGGATGACCTCAACTTAATCACATCTGCAAAGACCCTCTTTCCAGAGAAGGTCACAGTCACAGGTATCAGGGATTAGGACTTGAACATACATTGTGTGTGTGTGGCGGGGGGCACACATTCAATACACTAACCCAGAATGCCACAGTTAACCTCTTCTAAATTGTTTTGAAGCTGCCCTTTCTGTCTCTGAGGCCAAAGCCCCCTTCCCGGGAGCTGATGATCCCTCAACCTTTGCCAAAGACAAGGTTATGTTACTCATTCCCAGAAACGCACCCTGATGAAATCAGGCTTTGACAGGGGCCAAAGGCTTTGATGCCTTTTCTCGTTTAATCCTCATGATGGCCTTCAGAAGGCTTATTATCCCCACTTTATAGATGAGGAAATTGAGACCCATGGAAGGTAAGTCTTTACACAAAGTCACACAGCAAGGAATGGCAGGACAGAGATTTGATCCAGGTCTGCCTGATGTGTATTCCACACCCTTAACCCCTGAGCTCTTTTTGCACAAATACTTCCCTTGGTAGGATATCTGCCAGCCCCCAAGAGGGTCCAAGTCAACCCATCTAGCAACTTAGAAGAATGTCATGAAAAAACTACTAAGAGAATAAGAGAGAACAAACAATTGGGGGCCTGTGTTTGGTCACTGGGAGGGCCCAGGAATAAGGAGTCACAGATCACATTAAGAGATGAAAACAGGGATCCCTGGATGGTTCAATGGTTTAGCACCTCCCTTCAGCCCAGGGCATGATCCTGGAGACCCGGGATCGAGTACCATGACGGGCTCCCTGCATGGAGCCTGCTTCTCCCTCTGCCTGTGTCTCTGCCTCTCTCTCTCTCTCTCTCTCTTTCTCTCTGTGTCTCTCATGAATAAATAAATAAAATCTTTTTTAAAAAGAGAGAGAGATGAAAACACGTGCTTAGGGAAAGTTTGGGGTGACATTTCTTTAGTGAGGACTTTTCCATTGGTGAAATTTTACAATTTATTTGATGATGATATAGTATAAATTCAATGATTTTTCTCCGTCCTACTCGTATATGCCTCACTCATGGTGAATATCACTTTGTATCCTAGAGCCTGCCAGTGTTCTAGAAGCCAGTTTGTTTTGAATCATGTTCAGCACTGGTCATGCAAGCATGACTCCACTGTGAACATGATTTCCTCCGATGGGAAGCCTGACCATTTGTCATGCAGGCATGGTTTTACTGAGCAAACTATTTTCCTTAGTTGAATGAGATAACTCTTGCACGTCCACGATCACTACCGAGATACTCCTCTTGACATGCAGGCCAGCCCTAGATACCTCAATAGATGCAGTTGCTTGGATTGGATTTACAATGACTAATATTTCATTTAAGCAATCAGTACAGTTTTGCTGAGTGCCTACTCTGTCCTATGCTCTGGGTTGGGTACTAAGGATATAGAAATGAGCCAGACTTAGTCTCTCCCTTCAAGGAGCTCATGTTTTATTGGGGGAGACTGGTAATTACAACTAATGGGATCAGTTGAGATTCTTGTTGTATACACCATGATTTACGTAGAGTTAAGTAGAAGGAGAAGAGAATCGGGCTCCGGGCTACATAGCTGAAGGTCAGGGCCAGTCAAAATGCCCAACCCGTTTTCAAGTGGAAACATCACCACCTGGGCAGCCTGGGTGGCTCAGTGGTTTAGCACCGCCTTCAGCCCAGGGCGTGATCCTGGAGACCCGGGATTGAGTCCCACATCAGGGTCCCTGCATGGGGCCTGCCTCTCCCTCTGCCTGTGTCTCTGCCTCTCTCTCTCTCTCTCTCTCTCTGTCTCTCATGAATAAATAAATAAATAAATAAATAAATAAATAAATAAATATTAAAAAAAAAAATAAAGGAAACACCACCTGCCTTCTACCTGTTGCTTGGCTCCTATGTGAAGGGTTGTCATTTAGAAACCCCTCCATGGATGCCTCTATCACAGCTGCTTTTCAGGTGATTCTATTTACCTGCATGCAGTCATCAATCTCCATTATGTACTTCCACCTCCAGGTCTTAGCAAGGACACCTTTTTTTGTTTGCTTGTTTTTTCATTCTTACACATTTATTAGATACCCACTGCATATTACGGAGAACATAATAATCCTCAGGGCAGCTCTGGCTCTCATTCTGTGAGCTCACAGATGAAGAGGTGGGAGCAAACATGGTACCAACAAAGGGACAGAGACAATGGGAGCTGTGATGCCAAGTCACAGCTGGATGGCAGGGCGTACCCTGCAGGTGGAAAGCCAGGGGAGAGTGAGGAAGACCCCAGGGAGAGGAAGAGCAGGCCCGGGTACGGGTTTTTAGTCATTTGTGGGCCAAACAGCAGCTGGGGCATTTGGGGAAAATCCAGGTGGTCAAGGCCAAGTTCAGAGGGTGGGCTGGATTCCAGGTGGCCACCACCGGAGGCTTGGAGCAGAACAATATAGCCAATGGCCCCTGGCCACCATGTAGAGGATGTGCTGATAGAATGGGGGCCTTTGTGGGGGTTGGGCAGACAACATGGCCTTTCCCTTGTCTGGCTCTCTATGTCTTGCTTCCTGATGGTAGAGCCCACCAGTGCAGTGTTCCTCAGAACCCTTTAGACACCTTCTTGCTAGAACTCAGGTCCTATGTGAAATCTAAGCTGTAGTAGAATGTGGGAAATGTTTTCCAGCCTCTACCACAGGAAGGCAATCTAGAAGGGATCAGACAATCAGATGGTTATATTTAGGATTCAGGAAAGACATGTGGACCAGTGAGTTGGGCTATGTTTTTTGGGTTTTGTCTGGATGCAAAGATTGGTGAGGATAATGACCCAGACCAGGTACAAAGGTGCTTCCACTTTGATTCACCACGGAATTCACCACTGAAACAGCAAATGAGCTGCTAGAGATAGAGACACAGTATGACAGGTGCACTTGAAGCCTAATGGTCAAAGCAAAGAGTGAGAATTCCAGCAGGGGAGGGGAACCCTGGCTACCCACTGGCTACCCTTTATTTCACTGAGCTTAGGACCCAGCACTCAGAGATCTACTTGCTGTCACATAGAGAATTCCAAAATCCTATTCTGATACGGAGCAGTTCTAAACAATGAAATACTGAAGTGTCCTGCATTACCATGTAAGTGTTGATGAGAGGCAAACATAAACCAGAAAGACAGTCATTTTTCCTTCTCACCAGCCACTAGGCAGAGGGTAGAAAGCCTTGCTTCTAGGTAGGGATATTGGCTAGGGACAGATCCTTGGTTATAAATCAGGAGCTAAGGACAGAGACCACCACTGGTGACCTTTCTCTCCTGAGGGCAGTGGGAGTATGAACCCCAAGGATAAGAACCCAGTGGTCAATATAAAACAATTTTCCTCATATCTACATCACTATTTTTCTCTTATTATCACAGGATTTCAGCAAATTTTATAGACTACTCTTTCAGCATGCTTTGGGAATTATGGGAAATATACTTATCTATCTATAGTTGATGAAGACTGGATTGAGGGGAGGGAAAGTCACCATGGATTCAAGATGCATTATGCATCTCAAACAGGAGAAAGACAGAGAAAACCATACATAAGCACATTGTGATAAAACTGCTGAAAACCAAAAATGAAGAGAAAATCTTAACAGCAGCCAGAGAAAGAGCTGCATCACAGTACCATCAAAGGAGTAATAACAAGACCCATGGCTGACTTCTCATCAGAGCCAATGGCACTCAAAAGAGAATCGAATGTGATCTCCAAAGTGCTCAGAGAAAAGACTTCCTAACCTAGAATTCAACAGCTGCAAAAACATCCTAAAAGAATGAAGGAGAAATAGACATTTCAAGTTAGTGCAAACCAGAAGCATTCAGCAGCAGCAGATCTGCACGAAAGGAGACACTAAAAGGCAGAAAGGAATGGCTCCAGATGGAAGCTTGAAGATAGACATCAACAGTAGAAATAGATGAATATATGTATATTCATACAGTGGCGTACTCAAAATCTGTACATACCCAAGAACGTCTCTGGGAACATTGTTCCTAATAGCCAAAATATTAACATCCAAATGGCTGTCAACATTCATAGATGGAGTACTATGCTTCAATAAAAGTTAGTAAAATGGACTCACACTTCCATCCAAGGTGGAATAATAAAGGCTAGATTTACCCACCTCCTTGAAATAACAACAACAAAATGGGCAAAATGTATGAAATAAAGGTTTTCAAGGATTTGGATACCAGACAAGGAATGAGATCCTAAGACAAAGAAAAATTGTGGTAACCCTTACAGTTGCCCAGCTTATAGCCTAGAGAGAGTTTCTGGGGCACTGTGCAGGGAGGGGAATCCCTGGTAAAGCCTAGAAACCTCCATGAGTTGAGAAGATGAGTTGTGAATCTAAAGAGACCCAGTGGCTAGAGTTCACAGGACAGAGTGCCAGAGATGAAAGGGGGGCAAAGAGAGAGAATTCTGGAGATTTTCAGAGGGTCTCCCTCAAGTGTTCAGCTGAGTCGTGATCAATGCATGACTGGAGTCCTGACTGTCACTTTCTATCAATCAACATGCCTCTTTTGAGCACCTACTGTGCACCAAACTCTGAGTAGGGATGTGGGAAATTGGAGCCAAGGCAGATCTTTTCCTGCCCTTGAGGGGCTCCCAGTCTAAAGGAGGAAAACCAGCACGTGCACCTGACTGGCACACACTGCCTGGAGAGTCTAAGCGGAGAGCCAGGTGGATGTTCAGAGGCAGATGTGGAGAGAAAAGAGCACTCACTGCTCTAACTGGCCTCTCCCTTCCCTGACCCCAGGCCTAGGCAGACGCAGGGGCACTGTGATACGGAGGAACAAACCTGTTCACCAGGGCCAGCTCTGCAGGGTGGGGCCCAATGAGGCCGGAGGTTGGTGACTCAAGGAAGCAAAGATTGCCCTTCCCGGGACAGGGCAGAGAGCCTAGGGCCAGGGAAGGGGAGCTGGTACTCGGCTCTGCCTCTGTATATTGTATGCTCTTAGAGGTCCCTGTTCTTTCTCAGCCTCCATTTCCTCATCTGACCTCAGGGATGCTCTCTAAGCAACTTTTGCTCTGAAGGAGGTTGTTGCCAGCTGAGCTTCTGGGCCTTAGTTTCCTTTGTCTCTAAAGGGGATGATAATTCCCACCCATCCTTGGGAGAGCCTCCTGATTAAGAGATTGTTCTTTTCCTCTAGCCACTGCCCAGAGGGGGTAAAGAAGCACCAGGGGTTTGTGCAGAGGTGAGGGGACAGGCAATGGTTGACTGTCCAAGGCAACATTGGGTGAGGCAAGTGCTTTCTTCCAAACCAGCTTCTCACTTTTCTCTCTCCCCAACTCATCCAGAATTGTTAGTTCCCAGAATTTCTCACTCCTTGCCCAGTTTCTCCAGGGATGACTTAGGAATGGAGAGTGCCGCCATCTTCGCAGTCCAATGGCAACACCTCCCATTCTCACACCTGTCCTGCCAATCTTCAAACTTGACAGTGTACTCTGCTTCCGGTACAGACCCATCCTAGTGAGCCCTCAGAGACCAGTCCGGCCAGGGCATCTATATGCAGATTTCATTTCCATACAACTCCTTGGAAGGAGAGTGGCTTCCTTCCCAGCACACCCTCCTATATCCTGAAGGCCTCCAGAGGGGCCTTGTCATCCCAGTTGGCAGACAGGAAAACAGACCAGCGAGGAAGAATCCGAGTGTTCATCCTGCCAGGAGAGAAAAGAAAGTCCTGGAGGGATTGGGTGTGTGGTGACAATTCTTCCTTTGTGTTTCAGGAGAACCCAGCAGTGTGAATTTCTGTCAGATAGGAGGCCTTCCCTGACATTCTTGATCCTCCCCAAACCAGCCATGCTGCCTCCTCCTCCCTCCCTCATCAACCCACTCTCTCTTCTCTTCCCAGGCACTGTGCAGAGTCTAGCCTTGGATGCATGGCTGCTCTGCTGCCCTGGGGCCCAGCTCCTGCTCAGAGACCCCTTCACTTCCTGCTCAGGATCCTTCCAGGAGACTGCCGTGGAGGCTAGGAAATAGCACTCCCTGCTGTCCTCCAAGGCCCAGAGGCATGCCCCTACCCTGTTGGGCCACCTCATGGCATCTTTGGCTGGCTTGAGTTCCCTACGTCTGGGCCCCACCCACCCCATCTCAAAGAGACACCCCTGGGAGGCTGAGCAGTGAGGGAAGGCTGAGGACTTGGGCACAGCCCCCGACCCTCCCCACTGCCCAGCCTGCTTTCCTGGCCTGCTGCAATGCCCTCACCTCTTGCCCCAGTCCTTCCATCCAAAGGTCAAGACCCCTGAGCCCAGCCTCCTCCAGAGGCCCCTGCACATTCCAGCTAGTTCCTGCTCTGACTCTGCCGCATCATCAGCATGGGGCAAGGCCTCATAGTGCTGTCTCCTAGTTATTGTATGCCCAGAGGGAGGGTTCCACCCACACCTGATCACAAAGCTGGTCCTGCCTCCCCCAGGGATCCCTCTGCAGAGGGAGGCCACTCAGCAGGCAGACACATTTCAGACAAGGGGTCTCACCCAGGTAAGACTGATGGACCTCAGTCCTGTTCAGAGAGCAGCTAAAGGGGCTGGAGGCCCCCAAGAAACATTTCACATTTTCCCTATGGAGTCTGTACAGTGTACCCCATGAAGACCGCATCAAGTCAGCCTGAAGAGTGTGTCTGCTGATAGAATGAGTGTGAGTCTCTGGGTGTATGTGTGAACATGTCTGTTTGTGTGAGAGGAGCGTGTAGGGATGGGAGTGAAGTTAGCGACCACCCCCCTCCCCCCCAACACACACACACACCTTAGACCTCTGAGGAGGTGAGGCAAGCAAGGGTTGAGTGCCACCTGGTGGCTCTGAGCTCCACTACAGGCCACCAAACCCTTCACCTCGTTCCTCTTGCCCCTCTGCAACACAGAGGCAAAACCGATCCCAGAACCTTCTCCGGGGCTCCAGCCTCACTTGCTCACCACTCCTCCCCCCGACTCAGTCCTGCGGAGACGAAGACAGAGACTCTGTCCTCCTGAATCTCCTTTCTCCATCCTAGAGAAAAAGCCATTGGAGGGGGGTCATAGAGGCGGGGCTCACATCTCAAGCTGGGCAGATTAGTTGACCTCTCTGAACCTCAAGCTGCTTGGCTACAGAAGGAGATAATGGTATCTGCTCCACAGAATCATTGTAAGGTTTCATATAAAACGAAACCATTGGGATCCCTGGGTGGCGCAGCGGTTTGGCGCCCTGTCTTTGGCCCAGGGAGCGATCCCGGAGACCCGGGATCGAATCCCACGTCGGGCTCCCGGTGCATGGGGCCTGCTCTCTGCCTCTCTCTCTCTCTCTCTCTCTCTCTCTCTCTCTCTCTCTCTCTCTCTCTCTCAGGGCTGGGCAGCTACAGGAAGCTGAGATCTAGCGTTCTCAGATCCGCTGAGAGCCGGGGTGAGCGCGCACAGAGGCGCCTCCTCCCCCCGGTCTTCCCAGCTATACTCCCACCCCTCCCCCACCGTTCTCCCCGCAGCCCCAGCTGCCCGCGCAGCTTCCCCGGAGCTCACCTCCGGCCAGAGGCTCCGCCCTACACCCAGGGCGGTTCTGGAGCCACAGGCACCCCCACTCAAGGCTGACTCCCCGTCCTCCCTCTGCCCTCACCTCCATCCAATTGGTCACCAAGTTCTGCCAATCAAACATGCTTAGAATTCCTGCCTCCCTGGCCAGCCCAGGGCTCAGAGCGCTAGCTCTAGAATGATCCCCGCCCTACATCACCCTGCAGTCCTTTCTCTGCTTCCCAGCAGGATCTAAAATGCCTATCCAAGTCACTCCTCTACCACCCCCAAAGTAAAGCCAAACTTCCCCACTTGGCATTGAAGGCCCTCCCTGGTCATTCCCTCTCTGTCCCGAGTATGAGCAGCACCTTCTACAGGGAGTGCCTGTCCCGTTTTGCCCACAGGAAAGAAATACCCGCTCATCTTCCAAACCTCACTGCGTTTCTTCTCAGCGTTATGATCCTGCCTGGAGCCCCATGGCCAAGAATCCCACAGGGCTGTCATGTCCTGTGACCGTATCTCTCTGGCCAGGCTGTTAGACCTTCCAGACAAGGGACAAGGAGTGTTAGCTCTGGGCCTCAGCACAGGGTCCTGCATGATCCAGGAAATATTTGTGAGTTGTTCACTCAATTGGGCGGCAAGGAGGGATGTGTCACAGCATCACAGCATCGGCCTCCAATGGAATTAAATGTCCTCAAGGGAGGGTGGAGGTGGGGACAGACAACAGATGGTGTGTGTGTGTGTGTGTGTGAGGGGGGAGTGAAGTTCCTGCAGCGTGCACACAGGCTGTGCTTCCCTTTGCCCAAAAGCTGGTAGAAGAGGGACACATACACACATTCAAGGTTGAAGGGGGTCACTGGCAGAGTCCTGCTGCTGGTGTCAGCTGCCCATCATAAGAATAGCCAACCTGTCAGCCCAGGGCCTATCAGGAGCTGCCCTGCCCCTGCCTGGGGGCCCACTGGTCAGCCTGGGACCTATGCTGTAGGAGAATGGGGACAGACTGGGGGAGCCCAAAGCAGGAACTGGGCAGGGGTGGGGACTGGACCCCAAGTTCCTAAGGGAAGGCAAGATGCCCTGAAACCGTTTAGCCTGGAAGGTCAGGTACCGAACCATGAAAAACAGGGAGGCTCTGTGGTCCCAAAGGCTGGCCCCCGGGGCACCACCAGTGGTCACAGGATGGCCCTAATCATCTCCTCCCAGCCCTCCTTTCCTCCTTCTCCTAGGAAAGGTAATCCCAGTGTTCAGCCCTTAATACATCAAGCTTTACTGATCTGGAAGAGATGAACAGGGAGAGGACGTGGGGCGAGGGGTGAAAGCAAGAGAGTGGGCACAGTCTAGAGATTTCACCTGTCAGGGCCTATGGACAGAGAGGCTGGGATCTGCCTCTCTGTCTGTGCAGGGGCAAACATTCTCACAACCAGACAGGCAGGGATCTAGGTCCACAGACACAACTCAGGGTGCATCTGGTGTACAGTCAGACTCAGGGCTACTCCTTTGGCAGGACTTATGGGCACATGGATGGGGGAGGCCAGGAGGAGGTTCAGAGGCCTAGGCCCTGGCTGTACAGGCCCTCATAACCCAGAGGCCAGCAGAGGATTGAGGAGGAGCTCTAGGCTGCCTCCTCCAGGCAGCCTCCTTGATTGCTTCAGCCCCTCAATTCTTTCTTTCCAGTCCACAATCTCTGCCAGCCAACATGTCTTCTCACTGCTCTATGCCCAGGCCTCCTCATCTGCCATCCACCTCTAAGCCCCTATAGTCTGGCAGAGGACTGGTCCAGGAGTACCCTAACAGGTCTATGACCACCCTAGGAGAGGAGCTAGGCACAAGGGGTGGGGGCTCTGGTAGCCAAGGAGTTCTCAACAGCATTTGCTGACGCCAATTCTGTTTCCCCATCTCCATGCACAGTGTCTGGAAATAGCCCCACGGGAGAGGATTGGTAGAAAGAAATAGATTTATTCTCATGTACAAAGCGGTCAGCCCACAGGACCATATACAACAGTTGCACAGAATCCTAGAAAAACGCATCTCTCTAAAGGCAACTCAGAATAGGTAAGGCAGGTGGCCCCCCTCCCCCCACCCCACAACACAGAACAACACAGAGAAGGGAGAAGCCAGCGGCCGGGCTGACCCAAGAGGCCCGGCCCTATGGGGGTCTCCCAAGCCCCAGGGCACGGGTAGATATGGCCTTGAAGAAGATAGGAGCCCTGCTGCTAGGGCTGAGGCAGCCCTCTCTGGCTGCAGAAATGGAGAAGGGGCTTGGGCTGAGGGGGGGGGGGGACACTCAGGGGGCCACTGTAGGACTTAGGGTTGGCTCTTTGCCCGAGGGTGGCAGGGACATTCCATGGCTTCTCCTGGGACTCCACAGAGCCATGGGGACTTTGATCTAAAAGGGGTCTTAGAAAATGGATTGTCTTACTCTCCTGTCTCACCCAAATAGGAAAGTCATTTGCCCAGGGTCACACAGCCAGGAGAAAGGATTATTGACTCAACTGGAGCCTGTCTTTAGCCTCGGGATCCTTCCTGCCCACCATTCCCGTCCTGCTTTCTTCCTGAGCCTCCTCTGCCCAGAGCACTGAGGGGGGCCTCTGGCAGCTTCCATGTGGGGCCCCTGCAGCTCTTCAGGTTCCAATGCCCCCATACATATAGTGGCAATCCTAAGGGCGCGCCTTCAGCCTCATGGCTAATGACTGTTTCTAAGATCCACTCTCTGCTCACTCAGGTGTCCCACATTCTCCTTACAGGAGGACCCTGGAAGAGGGAGAGGGCCAGATCTGGTAGGGACAGGAATGGGGACCAGGAGAAACCATCCAGGCTGCCTCAGAGGAGGAGTGGCTGGGGAGGACTTGCCAAGACGAGGTCAGAGGCGCAGATCAGGGCCCACTGCTCATCAGTCACCCCTGTGCTCTCAGCGGACAAATGACAAAGTCTTGGCGAGGCTAGAAGTCTTGCTTCCATTATACAGACAGGAAATCTGAGGCCCGGGAAGGTCGGTACTTGCCCAGGGTTGCACAGTAAGTCCTGGATTAGAACCTAGGACCTGTGGCTCTGGGCCCAGGGCACTGGGCCAGGCCAGTGGAGGGCTGTAAGAGAAGGCCTGGGCAGGGAAGGGTCCCGGGCAGGGCTCATTCAGCGTCAAGGCTGCAACAGCCATTAACGGGGGCTCTGGTGCCATCCAGCTCAGGCACCTCGTACTCCTCATCCAGGAAGTCCAGCGAGTTGTTGCTCGGGAGGCCGCGGATGGTGAACTTGTGAGACACCTTGGTCCAGTGCTCACGGTTAGAGGCCACACGTTCATACAGCTCTGCCGCCTTGGGGAACAGGTCCTGGAGCAGCCTGTGGGTGCAAGGGCACAGGGACAGGGTCTGAAGTCGGGCTGTGAGTAGCAAGGAAGATTAGGGCTACAACTATAGGTAGACAAGAGTGTGAGGCATAGGACTGGAGGCTCAAGGAGAGCATGAAATGAAGGCCCCACTTAGGGGCCAGTGGGAGACAGCTGGGCCCAGGGGCAACGGGGTGGGTCAGCTGGAGCCAGGCAGGCCAGCAGTCCCACAGCAGGTCCCTGGAGCTCTCTTACTTGTAGATGGGCATTGCGATGTGCTCCATAAAGCTGATCTGCAGCTCAGGGATGTAGGCCTTCTCCCGGTCCATCATCTCCATCGGCCTGTTGCCCATGGCCTTCTCCTGCAGGCAGCAAGTTGTCAGGCCTGGGCCCCTTCTCCCTCCAACAGGCACAAGGATGAAACTAACCCAGCCCTTCCAAGCCCCAGACCAGGAACCCTCCCTGCAATCTGGGCACTCAAGATCACTCCCCACATACCAAGTCTCCCTGGGAGAAGAACTCTTTGTAGATCAGCTCCTGAAAGACCAACACTCTTATCATACTCTGTGCATGGGATCTGTCTCCCTGAGCTCCTCTACGGCTCATTCCCAAGATGGCAAACTGAGGCATTCTCAGCTCTGGCTCAGGCACAGTTTGGCAGGGGGATGGCCCCAGATGGGGAGGAGTGGTTGGGTTCTGGCCCACCTTCTGCCAGCCAGTGACTTGCTGTGTGACACCCAGTGAGTCCATGTCCTTCTCTGAATCTCCCCATCTGTTGCACTGAGGTGGCCTAGGTTTCTGTCTCCCCAAAATTTAGTGAGGCTGAACTCAGCACAGAGAGGGTGTTTAGGCTGCAGGAGCCACAGAGAACTGGGCTTGGTGTGCAGCCTCCTTTCTCAGGGAGGAGCAGCACTTACTGCAATCTTCCTCGTTGTCTTCCAGCCCTTGGTCTGGTCAGAGAGGTCACAGGAGGTCATAAGGAGGCAGAGGAGGAGGCTATGGTGCTGCTTGTTGGTTCGGTCATAACCCACTGTTGGGGAGAGGGAGGGGTCAAGGCAAGGCCTCCAGGGCGACCCCACATGGTCCAGGAAATCCAGCACCCTGGATGGGAGCCAGAGGCTGATGCTGGATCTGCCTGGGTCTGGTAGCTCGATGCTAGAGGGGGTGGGCCTAAACCCCTGGAGATGCTCTCCAAGCACATCACCCTCTTGGTGATCCTTCCCCAACCATGAGGCCTGAGGTTAAAAGTAGGTACCTTCAGCCATCTTCTGGAGGTCTTTGAAGATGCGGAGGTGATGGGCCAGGTCGGTGGCCAAGATGATGTCCCGCATCAGGTCCAGCATACGCTGATAGTCCTGGGCCAGGGTTGGGGGAGGTGTCAAGGCCTCCTGCCAGACACCCCCACCCGCTCCCTCGGCTCCTTCTCCTGCCTCAGGCCAGCTCTGGACTCCCACTCCCTCACCCCCACCCGTGACCCCGTCACCTTCCGGGAGAAGTGGTCAAAGATGTTGCAACCGTGGGTGTTGAGGATGGCGATGGCCTGAGCGAAGTGGTGCCTCTGCAGGGGGAGAGGAATGATGGGGGCCCAGTTGGGGTGGGGGGCTCTGCTCACTGCTGACCCCAAGAGAGGGAGCCAGCCTGCTACAGCCCCAGCCCCCAAGGTGAGCAGAACAGGAAGAAACAGGGAGTCAGGGGACCTAGTTTCCTTTCTGGGCTCTGTTTTGGCCCTCTGTGTGACCCTGGGCAAGCCCCTGCAGGCCCTGAGCTTCAGATCCCTCGGCTGTCACATGGAGGCATACAACGATGCAACCTCTGAGAGCCTCTCAAACTAGAATGATTCTGAAATGATCCCTTGGAGTCCTAGACACTAATTCATGCAGCAAACATTTGTTTGCTGACAAAGAAAGGCAGTGATGAGGTAAGGGCAAGGCCCCTGTCTCCAAATGCTGACAGGCTGTCACTCAGAGGAGGAGCAGGCTTAGCCCAGGGCACAGAGGGTGGAGGCAGGGCTGCCATGCGGCCTCCTGGGAGAGAGTGAGCCCCTTGTCTACTGGGGGCATGCAAGCGGGGGCAGACCCCAGAGGGGTGTTATGGGGGGGGGCGCAGCATGAGGCAAGGTGACCTTGCAAGTTTGGCTTCTACACTGTGCCAAACTCTGTGCCCAGAACAGGGAATCGAGAGATGTCTCAGATTCTGCCCCTGTCCCAAGAAGCTCACAATTAAAAAACCTAAGGTAAAATGGGGTGTCATGGTGGAGCCATCCGAGACCTGATGGGGTGAGGGTTGCTCAGGGCCTTCCCAGATATGCAAAGAGAGACCTGCTAAATATAAGTCTTCTTTGTGAAAACCTGGGCTCAGGCCAAACCTGTGGGCTGACTCATGCCCCCATCCACACCTGCACCCCTCCAAGCCCAGCCAGCAAAAAGACCCAGACATGCCCTGTGGGGTGGGTGGCTACAGCCTTCAGGGCCTGTCTGGAGAGTAGGGCTTGGGAACAGGAGGAGCTGGATCACAGTCTAACTACATAAATCATCAGCCTTAAGAGGATGAGGGGTACAGGGATATTGGGTAGAATGGTGGTACCTCCATGACAGAGCCCTCGGAGCTGTAGAGCGCAGCCAGCACAGATTTCTGGAAAAGCCCGGGAAATCTCCATCACTCCTCACATCCACATGTAAGTGCCTGCTATATTAGGCCAGGCGTTGCCCTGTCCTCCCTGCCCCTCACCACCCTCTCATCTCAGAGCCCGTGCAAAGCCTTGGAGAGCCTGCTCCCACCTCTAAACCAGCTCCTGGTCTCACTAGCTCCCACCTCTCCTCAGGCTGGAGGGGTGAGACCCCCAGATGCCCCGAGGAGGGCGCCCACTGTGAGGGGGGCAGAGTCTCACCGAGGCCACCTGGAAGGAGTTGTTTGTGCCTCTGTGGTCCAGGTCATGACACATGCAGGAAATAAACAAGGCAAAGATCTCGATGTCCCTGGTTGGGAGGCAGGGGGGAGAAGGAGATCAGCCCCTTCCTGCACGTCCAGAGGAAGAATGGCGCCTGAGAAGTCCAGGAGCCACCCAGAGCGAGCTCGGGACACCGGGTCCCCTTCCCAGAAAGCAGCCCTGGTTTGGAGTTTGACAGGCTCACTGTTCCAGTGGTATGTGACTGTGAGGAGGTCCCACCTGGAAAGCAGGGCTATGCAACCTTCCTTGTGGGACTATTAAGAGGATCCCAGGAGGTGGTGATGTCAAGTGCCTAGCACACCAGGGGTGCCTCCCTATCCCAAGGAAGCAGACTCCAGCAGCTGCCAGCCTGGGGGAGGGTGGTCAGTCCCCCGACTCACTCGAGGTAGTTGGTGAGCTCCAGATTCTTATAGAGCAGGTAGCAGAAGTGGGAGACGGAAAAGGCGTGCATCCAGTTGTGGTAGGGGGGATCCCGGTAGCCCTTCTTCACCATCAAACAGAACCTGGGGGGAGGAGAGAGGGCAGCAGAGGGGCCTCAGGCTCTCTTCTTCCAGGAATCACTTCAGGCTCTGCCTTGCCCCACTCCTTTCCCTTACTCGTGGTCCCGGGGGTCTGGGGACTGCCTCTCACCCATGGATCTTCCCCTCTCCCACAGACTGGGCCACTCCTAGTCATCCACAGAGACCCCTTCCCAGAGCGCTGGGGCAATGGAGGTGAGCGTGGAGGACAGAAGGAGGCAAAGCCTGAAGCCGCCTGCATGTGGAGGGGAAGACTGGGGCACACACCGGGCCAGAGTCGGGCAATCGATTTTGTAGTTATTGATGAAATTCATGTCCTGCAGCATGCTCAGGATGGCCTGGAGAGAGCAGAAGGGAAGGGTCAGAGGAACTGCCAATTTCAAAATGGGTCCCCTGACTTGGCCTTTCTTGAAGCCTCTAAAATTTTGGAATCTTAGAACTTGAGATCTAAAACTAGAGAACCATAAAAAACCAAAACCGAAACCTAGAGAACCATAAAATGATAAGGCCAAGCATTCTCAGAGCCATGAACTTTCAGAAACGGGATCTAAGAACTCTTGGAACGAAGCTCACATAATCTTTGAAAACCAGGGGGGAGGTGCCAACCCTGAGGCCACACGCCCTTGTCAATCACCCAGTCCAGCCCCTGAGTCCTGGACAGGCCCTGGGGCCCATGCTGGCAGACCACATGCCAACTCCATTACTGGGGAGGCTCTCTAGCCTTTGGTGATGACTATCTCACCAGGAAGTTCCTAGCCACATCTAACTTAAGTCTGGCTGCACACCCTCTGCCTCTGCAGTCAAGTCGGGAGGGCCAGCTCACCATGGAAGTGTCATCCTCGGGCAGAGAGCGAGGGGTATAGGTGAAACTGGCAAAGTTGGAGTCAATGGCAGCCACAGGCTGGATTCCATCATGGAGGAGTTTGGTATATTCATCATCAGAGACCTAGAGGGGACCAACCACTGTGTTAAAAGATGGCCTCCACCCCCCACCCAGCATCCTCACCCTCAAAGTCCCACAGCAGGAGGGGCGATTCACTCCGGCATGCATCCCCCTCAGGACATCCACTCCGTGGAGAATCACTGGGCAGGAGGTCACTGTTGTGCAGCCCACCACCTACTGTGCCCTCTTGCCTGTAAGAACCCTCATCTGTAACAGCCTATCCTTAGCAAAGACAGAGAACACCCCTTCATGATACCCCCTGAACAATGCCAGCCTTTCACAGACACTAACTGGAGGTTTCCTTCTTTCAGGTAGAACGTCCCAGAATCTAACCTTAATCCTTCCGACTACAGCTTTGATCATAGCTATCCGCAAAGTCTGGGACCCTTTGATTTGGACACAGGTGAGAAGGAAATGACCACCACACACTCTGAACTAAAGCCCGAGGCAGTTCTTCTGAAACAGAGTCTGGGATTGAGATGGAATAGCAGCAGGTCGCCAAGGACCTGTCCTTGTCTCTGTCTGCAGGAGCACTGTACCTAGGGAAGCTGTGGGAAGTCACTGAGTGAGCTTCCTAGCCTTCAGTAATTCTCAAGATGGGAGTTATCCCTGGACATGGGGATCACCTGGCTGCACCAGGTACTTCCTTGGGGTGGGTCCTGCTGCCAGCCTTGGGGCTGAACCAGAAACTGCTTGGAAGAGGCTGCCCTAAAGGAGAGCAGGAGAACAGGAGGCCAGGCATTGCTCTGGGTCTATCTTCTTATCTCCAAGAGAGGGCAATCAGAAAACCCAGGCTGGTCCTGGACCTCTGAGGAACCGGAAGGCAGGGAAGAAACAGGTGGGCTGCAGGGGACCCTGGGATCTTGAGGAGGGCAGCAGCTCCGTGCAGGCCTCACCTTCATGTGGTACATCATCATCTCGTTGGCCAGGTGGCTGCGATACTGGGCCTCATTCACTTTCTTGTAGAGGAGGGACTAGAGGAGAAAGGGAATGATAGGGCTCAAGTGAGATGGCTATGAAATCTCAGAATGGCCAAGACTGGGACAAGGGGTCAGATAGAAACCCCCCTTCCCATCCCATGCTAGCCCTAGTCTTTGCCTTCAAGCTCCAGCCCAGAGTAGCAAGCTCCCTCCCACTTTCACCCAGACCTCCCTCCCCTTGCTCTGCCTCCCCAGGTTCTGTTGGCATTTGACATGGCACTTTGCATCCCCTCCTGAGCCTGCCCCAGTCTTCAATCATGGCAGGGAAGGAGAAGCAAGGAGGTGGGAGAGCCTCAGGAACCTAGTGATTGCATTCCCGACTCAGAGCTGCAACTCTGGACAATGAGACCCAACATTTTTCAAAAAGAAGCTGACTAGGGGCTTGGCTTGAGGTTGCGGTTGAGGTTGCTTTGGGAACAGGGTGGGCAATAATGGTGTTTTCCATGATCCTAGGAGGCTAACCGGACAGGATAGTAAATGGTATCCCCAATTTTTGGATGGGAGACAGGCCAGAGATGACCAGCAGGTGCTGTAGCCTGTGTAGAGACCCAGGAACCGAGCTCTGAGTCATGGACCCGTCGGAACAGTCAACGTGGAGAGGAGAACAAAGGGTCCTGTCCCCACTCACATGGGCTATGCTGATGCCACAGTAGATAGAGAAGGCGGTCGCCAGGTCCTCGTCGAACTTGCTGAACCATGGTCCGTTAATCTTGTTCACCAGCTCGGCCACACCAATGACCTCTGGGGACCGGAGAGGGGCTAGAACCGGCCGGGGGGGGGGGGGGGGGGGTGTCGGGCGGGGTCTGCCCTCCGGGCCAGGGTGAGCCAGGCCTTCCCAGGTGGGGAAGGGTCGCGGATCCTGCTCAGGCCCCGCCCCGCCCCGCCCCCGCCGCGTTCGCCCCACTTCCCGGAGCCGCCCGAGCTCGCACCCTGGCTCTCGTTCTTGATGGGGAAGCAGAGGATGTTGCGCGTGCGGAAGCCGGTGCTGTCGTCCACGCCGCGGTAGAAGAGCGGATGCGCGTACGCGTCCGGGATGTTCAGGATCTGGCCGGTAGTTGCCACGTGGCCCGCAATGCCCTGGTCAGCGGGGATGCGGATCTCGTAGCTCTGCCAGGGAGGGGATGCGGCGCAGGAGTCGGCGACCGGCCTCGGAGCGGAGCCCACCAGCGACTGTCCCGCCCGCTCCCGCTCCAGCTCCCGCTCCCGCTCCGGGGGCGCCCAGCACTGGGCCCGGCCGCACTCCTGCGCGCCCGTGCTCACCTCGTCATCCACCACACCCCCGTCGAACACCTTGGCCACCAGCTCGTTCTGATCCAGCAGGAACACGGAGCAGCTGTGGGAGACGGCCTTGGTCCACAGGGCCCTGACACCCCTCTCCGACCACCCCCACTTCTCACGACCCCAGATTTCTGAAGCCTGGAAGGAGTGCTCCATTATACGACCCTCCTGAGAGCTGGCTGGCTCCAGACATTAATTCATCCCAACGCCTTGTTTTCCCTTGTAGTGCCTACTGTGTGCCAGGCACCGTGTTAGGAGCTGGGGACCTATGGCCAGGAAAGCCAGCCCCGCCTCTGCTGTCATTGGACCTTACCAGGGAGGGACACAGGCATGAAATAAAGGATCACACATGATATGACAGGGCCCCACAAGAAGGCAGTGGAGAGGGAAAAAGAGGGAAAAAGGAACAAGGGGACGGGGAGGAGGGCTGGGGCCTGTCTCGCCCCACCCGGAGGTAGATTCGCTTACATCTCAGCGTTGCTGAGGTTTCTGGCCTCTGTAATGATCTCCTGGAGCAGGACAGAGACATCATCTGTGGGGGGGAGAAGCGTGGAGGGCTGTGGTGAGACCCGACTAGAGTGCCCAGCCAAGCCCTCTGACCTCTCCTCCCCAGAACGCTGGTCCCGTGCCCACCCCAGCCCACCCCGCAGCCAGGCAGCCAGGCCTGGAGGAGGGCAGTTCACTCACCCAGGTGAGTGAAGAGGTTCTTTGCCACTTGGAGAAGAGCCTGGAATGGAGACAATGAAGATCACAGGGATTCGCATTGCAGAGGTGTCACCCTCTCCAGCCCCCTGCCTCCAATGGCTCCGGGGGGCTTCTCATCCCTCCTCTAGGGCTCTCTGGTCAGGCTGGGGACCGCCAGAGTCTAATTACGTCATTTGGCTACCAAGTGAAGGAGCGGGAAGTACAGCCCCGCTGGGCAGTAATCTGAGTCTCTCCTTCACCCCCCCACCCCCCCCACCCCCCCACACCTCCCCCCACAACTGCCCAGATGTTGCTGTAGTTCCCAAGCTGAACACTAGAGGACGATCCCACACAGTGCCTGCCGCCGCGGAGCTGGCCTGAGGAACCACCCACCTCCCTCTTTAAGAAGCCTCCAGGGCACCAGCGAGGGCTAGGTAACCTTGGTGCCATCAGTCCAGAAAAACAGGGGCTCTTCCCTATGGATGACGCTCTGAGGCTGAGAGCTGGGCAACTCTGTCCCCTCCAAGAGAGGCTCCTAGTAGGTCACTCACCTGGCACTCACACTTGAGCTTTTGCTCTTTCTGGAAGGCCAGGGTGCTGGTGAGCACCGTGCTCGTGTAGTGGAAGCAGTGCTGGATCACTCGCTCATCCTGTTCCGTGAACCTGGGGCAGAGGGCAGGGGTCACTGGAGAGGGAGCAGACAGCAGACTTCTCTTGCTGTTTCTCTTTGCTTCCATTTCTCCAGGAAGCCCACTCAGAGACGCAGCAGCTAACCATCACTCACTCCCCTCTACTGGGGCTGCTTGCTGCACAGGCAGCGTGGACCAGCTCCCCCCTCAGACAGGGGGGCTCCCTAAGGGGAAGGTTCTAATCCTCCTCAGACCAAAATTTCCTCCTTAAACTATTGCTCCTTGAAGCCAGGGCTACATCCCCTTCCACTGACTTCAGATTTATCCCAACTGAGGCTAAGTATCCTCCCTCAGATTAGAGACTTGCCCGGGCCGGAGCTGGGTAGTCTCCTGCTCTTCCCCAGGGGCCACCAGCCTCAAGGAGCGGCAGTGGCACTACCCCGTCTTGTCCAGCTCCTGTCACGGTCCTATCTTCACAACTCTGCAGGCCCTGATTTGGTGCCTCCATAAATCCTACTGTGGTTGTGAGGAGGAGCCCATCTTACTCACAGAGCTAGCTCTCATCTGTCAAGACAGCCCCCCCAATCCTGCTGAGGTCATGCAATCTGGCCACCAAATGACTTGTCACCAGGGAGTTTTGTGGGGGCGGGATGGACCAAGCTGCGGCAGGATCTGCACTGGGGACATGGGTTAGCCTCTCCGAGCAGGGGTCTTGGGAGTGAGGGGGAGGAGCCTGCCTCAGAGATATTGACCTTCTCTCTGCCCCCAGATTTCCCTGCCCAGGCTTCTCCCCATTTTCTGGCTGGTCTCAGTGCTCTTCTGCTAGGACATCCCCCACTCCTACTGCTGCCCGATGCTTTGGGCCTAGATCCCTACACCCACCACCCTGTGTCCACCTCCCCCACCTTCCCTAGCATTTGAGGCCCCTTAGTCTGGTCCCACTCACCTCTGTCCCCTCATCTATGGGTGTCTCTCGTACTCGGCCATACTGAGATCCTCATCACTCTAAGAAAACTTCAGGCTCTCTCACACCTTCACATTTCCCCCCACACTGTTCGCTCTGCCTAGAATACCTTTCCCACCCTCCTCCCTCTCGGCCCTGAAAATAAACTTCGTATCTTGCAGGCAGGGACCATGACTGTATCACCCAGTGCAGAGCTGGTGCCAGGGAGATATATGGGAGGTGCTTGCTAAATGTTTTAACTGTACTCTACTTCTTCCCTGGCCACCAAACCCCATCTCACTCCCAGCTCAAGGGACTCTGGAGTCCCAGTTCTCTGGGCTCCAGGTAGCTTGTCTGCATTCACTGCTCTGAGCTGAACCCCACCTTGGCTCACGTACTCATTCCACACTCACTCCTGAAATATATGGGACCCAGAGATGGCTACAAAGCTGCCACCAAGCCCTGTCTCATTTCCCTTCTGATGCCACCTCTCCTCTGGGTGTGGGGCCATCTCAGAGCCCAGTCCCCCAGCCAGCAACCAAAAGTCACAGCCCCTGTGAAACTCCTCCCCAGGAGCCTCCTGCACTCCCCTCCCCAAGGGTCTCTCCAAGACCACCTGACCAGTGCAGGGCTGGACACAGTAGGTGCCCAACATGTGCTTACTGAATGGTATAAATGCTCCTCCCACCACTAGGATTCCAAGCACAGATGACACTAATCCCACATCCAACCTGCCTCAGCGGGTTTTGCTTCACCTTGTCTTCATTTCCCCAGGCCTATCCACCTGCCTACAGAGCTCTGTGTGCTAGCAAGTCCTGCTACTCAGGCCTATGACTCCCAGATCTCTGTCCCACCCCCGTAATACTGTCCCTGGGCTTCTGACACCTCTGGAGTCCCAACATCCCCAGTCTTCACTTTCTGCAGGACCTCCAGGGCCTGAAGCCCAGTTCCCTTGCTTGAGCCCCAGGGGTCAAGCATTTTGTCAATATCTCTCTGCATTCCAGAGTCAGGACTCCTCCCTCACCTGCCTGCTCTTCCCTACCTGTACAATTCAGGCACACACGGCTAGGCCAGCTGGACCAAGTGTGGCATCAGGGGTGAGCTGCACCCACGACAGACACGGTTCACCAATCACAGCACTGCTTCTCACTAAACTCATTTCCATTATCAACCCACTGTTTCAGGCAGCTACTACCACGTAATGAGTTGGAATAGGACATGAAATCTATTTATAATACCACTTTGAGACCCCAGATCTAACCTTGGTTCTTGAGAAATGCTTCCTAAGCCCTCTTTACCCAACTCTGTCCAGCCCCACCCCTCTGTGCCCGATGATTCTCAGAGCTGCCCTGTCAGTGTCTCTAAAGTCCTTCAGCTTAGCCAGCACCCGCCCCCCCTCCCAGCCTCTTCTCTTTAGCCTCTCCACAGTGTCAATGATGCTCTGTGGGTCCCAGAGAGTTCCCCATCCCAGAGCTCACCACCCCTCCATCAGGCAGTTTCCAGCAGAAGTGCCAAACAGGGTGATGGCAAGTGGGGGAAAGGCCAGTATTCTAAGAGTAGATAATCCAAACTGGAGGAAGTGAGCAAAGAGAAGGGGAACTCATTTGGACCTCAACATGATTTTTAAATAAGCCAAAATCAGTGATGGAGACTCACCAATTACCTGTGCCTCAGCCAGCAGTAGCTACAAGGGTCTACCGCCTTCATAATCCTGTAGTCTCTTGCACCAACAAATCATTTGGTCCACCACTGCCAGGACGGGATCCCCTGCCTGGTGTCCTTCCCTCACTGTTACCCTAGTCAATCCCTGCCCAGCCTCTCAGCTCCATCTCCTGATCCACTTCGCCCTAACAAGACTCACAAGTCTCCTCCGAGCTTGTTGAAGGCGCAGGCTAAGGCCACCACCTGGTCTGTAGCCCGGCTGATGACAGGGACGCAGAGCATGGCCTGCAGCTCACAGCCCAACATGTTCTGCAGCTGTTGCACATCCTCCTGCAAAAGGGGAGGTGTGTCGGGGCACCGAAGGAGGGAGGGAGTACGCTTCCTTCCTTCCCCCGGCACTCAACTACATTCTGCAGCAGACAGTTCTAAGGGGCTCCTGTGGGATGCGAAGTACTACACATGGGGGTGGCTTGGGAGAAAGTCCCTGCGTCTTGTCTCTCCGATCTCCAGGTTGCCATCTTCCAGACACCCTGTCCCTTTGCCTCCTCCCCCAGTCCAGCCAGGCCATGGCTTACAGAGGTGAGATCTTTCAGCTGGATAGACTTCTTATCTTCCACCACATGGCCCAGGCGTCCTGTGGTCAACTGGGGAGTGAGGAGAGGTTGAGTCAGGGCCTAGCTCCCTCCAAGGTCAGGCGACCTCGGACTCAACCCTCCCCTCCCAAGTCTGGAAGTTTCAACAACTTCTTCAGTAAGTCCAAATGGTGGATAGAGTCAGCAGAAGGGGGCAGGGGTAGAAGGTGGGGTGGAGGGAAGGATTCTTGATCAGAATCCCCTTTCCATGATATTAGGCTCTTCCCTAATTAGAAGAGAGAAAAGCAAACTCCAAGGATTCTCATTGATTTCAACAGATTCTAAGAGAGTCAAATCCAGAAATACTCCAACAGAAGTAAACTGGTCGCAAAGAAGCCTTTCTATAGATTGTTTAGAGATCTCTCCTAATGGATTCTATTTATGAGAGGCTGTGATCTCTCATAACATTTCTAAATAGATTCCAAGATCCAGATAATTCCATCAAATTCCAAGAGATTCTAGCTGAGATCTCAGTCTCTCTGGGCAGATCCCTGGAGTGTGGAGCTGGCCCTAACTGCTCCCACAGACTCCAACACTGAGGATGGAGGCAGAACTCACCGGAAAGCTGGTTTCTTCCTCCAGCACTTTGTCTCCGATGACCTGAGGGACAGAGTGGCCGGACGGTTAAAGGACGGGCAAGAATGTTCCCCTCGGAGAACCGGGTCTCCCCAGCTCCCCGTTCTGCCCACAGTGGACCTGGGCCCTCACCTTACAGGAAAGCTGGAGATTGTCCTCGGACACCAGCAGGAGGCAGCATCGAGAGGCCTGGGTCTCCTGCTGCAGCTGAGAGAGGCAGGACGGAGAGGGGGCTCACCGGGGGCCTGGAGCCGCCCCCACTCCCCACCCTCTGCCTCTCCCTGGCTCCTCAGGTAG
Organism: Canis aureus; assembly: GCF_053574225.1. Classification (NCBI taxonomy): domain Eukaryota; kingdom Metazoa; phylum Chordata; class Mammalia; order Carnivora; family Canidae; genus Canis; species Canis aureus. The sequence goes on from NC_135633.1 coordinate 25,972,692, forward strand.
AAGAGAGGGCGGGCCGCCGGAATCTGAACTGAGAGGGGGTTCACGGGGACCTGGGTCCCTAGAGGGACACGGCGGGGAGAAGCACTGGTACTCACGTATTGGAGGACTTTGAGCTGCAGGGAAGAGGCGTCCAGGTCGTAGAGTTCCCCTGGGGTGGCGAGACGCGGGTTAGGCTCCCACCTGCCGGCCCAGCCGGGGGACCCCGGTCCCCAACCCCGGGCACACGTCCCCGCAGAGGCCCCTCCCTTCCAGGTTAGACCCTGTCCCCTCTCCTCATCCCCGCCCCCGCAGCACCGGGTCCTCACCGCACAGCTGCAGGATCTTCCGGTCCCGGTCGGTGTAGGCCACCCCGCCCGCCGGGGGGTTCGGGACCGCTCCCGGGGCAGCGCCGGGCCCGCGCTGCTGCAGGGCCTGCACCCTTCGCAGGGCCACCAGGCTCTGGGGCAAGCCGAGCAGGCAGCCAGTCACTCGCCGCGCCCCGCGGGTACCGCGCCCGCCGCCCTCGGGCCCCTCGCCTCCACGCAAACCCTTCCCTGGTCCTGCGGAGCCCCGCGCCCCCACCCGCCCCGTCCCGAACGATTCAGCCCTCAGCGCTCCACCCACCTGTGGGCTCCCACTGCCCCAGCAGCGTCCTTGGGCCCATGAACACTCTCACCCCCACCCCCAGGCTCTTACAAAACTGGGCAGGACCAGATTTCTCCGTGTCTCTAGCACTCACGGGAGTTATAAGTCCTTATTAAAGTCACAAAATCATAAAATCTCAGGAAAGACCCTCCATATCATTAGGTACCTAGTCCTTCCTAAGTACTGACGGGATATTTGACTTGCCTTATCTCACCGGACCATAAGCTATGGGTCAGTGCTATCCTTATCCCCATTTTCAGATGTGAAACCAAGGCTCAGAGAGGTTAAGTGACTTGCTCAAGGTCACATAGCCCAAAGATGGTGCACTGGAACCCAGGTCTGTCCAGCTCCCTGGCCAGATCATCTTCCCACCAGCTGTGACAAGGGTCTTCAGCTGCCCCAGTTGCACCCCGGCCCTACCCCCACTCACATGCTTCTCAACTGCCTGCAGGCTCCACTCTTCACTGTCATTCAGCTGGCCACAGTGCACCTAAAGGAATATGAGAGGAGGACTGGCTGTGACCTCCCCTAGCCTCCTGTCCCTGCCACAGTGCCCTCCCCACGCCCAGCACCACCTGTCCCCACCAACACATACACACTCCAGTCTGCGGGCCTCAGTGATAAGCCTATCCTTCTGACCAAGCAGATGGCTCCAGGAAAACCCCTTTGTCCAGGAAGCCTTCTAGGGCTAATCCAAAGAAATAGAAGTTTTCTGATCTGTGCCTTTTCAGACACTGTCCCATTAATAGCACAATCCAGGTGTCTAATGAGGGAAGGGTGGTGACCTTGGGCCCCTTTCCCTCTCCTAGCCCATGGAGCCCTTTAGGCCCTGATTATGGAATTGGTGGTATCAGCCTCAGCCTCCAGCTCCATCCTTTCGGAGTTGGGGTTTGAGCTGCCCCTGAGTCTGCAGTAAGAGAAGAGGTTCAACATTTACAATGCATCTGCTGTGCCTAAAGGACTTGGGAGGAAGGATAAGCGAATGAATGAACTGGAGTGATAAAGTGCTTGCCCTACATGTATGTGATTCTCACCAGCCCAGGAGGCAAGCTTCCACTCTGCACATGAACCAAGGCCCAGAGAGGTTGAATTGCCTTGCCCCTGGTCACACAGCAGAAAGTGGCAGAGTCTGGGACAGGATCAACCATCCCCTCCCCTTTTCTGCCCATACCTTCCCCAAGCCAGATCCCCTCCCATCCCTCCCACTCCCCAACCTCCATCACCCTATCCCACTCCAACTTCCCTGTGTCAATCATGAGGAACACCCTTAGCGCATCTTATATATGTTGTAAAAGCTCTTCTCCCAACCCTGCTTGGGCACTTGGTAAGAAAAATGAGGGAGGGAGGGAAGAAGAGAGAGCCCTGCCAGGCTCCCCACCTGCGTCACCAGCTTCCTGTGCCTACTCAGGGCTTCTCACCACCTGCAGGGCTCCCCACAGTGCCTGCACTGGGGTCCCTCCTTCATCCTCCCTCCCCACTTAGCAGCCCCCGCCCGCCTCTGCTCTAGGTCCCCTGCCTGGAGCAGATGGAGAGGAGGAGCCCAGCGGGTTCTCAGAAAGCGCACAGTCTGGCTGGGGCGGAATGGAGTGGGGGATGCAATTGGTGGGGTGCAGAACCTCATACCTGAGGACGTGGGAGAGGGCAGACTGGTGGGAACCTAAGGGTTGTGGGGGATCAGAGGGGGAGGGCATCTGTGAGGCTTCAAGAACTGGTGCTGAAGTATGGGGACGACACAGGGAGCCTGAAGAGACGGTATGGCAGACAGGAGACTGTCCTGGCAGTGCGGCTAGTAGGTGGCATGGGGATATGAGAACCAGGGCAGGGGTAGGACCCATGGTGCCACAGAGGGAAGAACCTTGAGAGCAAGGCTAAGGAACTGGACTTTAGCTTAATTGTACTGGGGATCCATGACAGACTTTAGCATCTATAGACCAAAGATGGTGTCAAAGGTTAAGCTCTGGAAGAAGTGCCACCACCGAAGACCCCCACAGGAAAGGATGTTGAAAGGCGGGGGGCATGGTTCATTTGTGTATGGCTTTCATAAACATGTTGGTATTTTACTGTTAGTGGGTGGAGGAGGTTATCCTTCTCGTTCCTTCCACCTGAACCCATCTCTCAGGAAAAGGGAAGATTCGGACCCCTCTGGGTCTGTGGAGACAATCAGTTGCTGGGTTGGCAATATAGTTTGGTGCCAATACAGAGCTGGGAGACTGAATGAGAGCTTCAGAAGGTTGGAGACAAAGAAATCCTTCTCCACCCACTGGACCCACCCCACCCCAGCACATGCTCCTGGGCTGCCTCAGCCCATCCCCACCCAGCATGTACACATTCTCCTGAAAAACCTCAGCACCCGCCCATACACTCACTTTCCCATGGAGATGCTCAGGCGTGTGTGCACACGCACATACAGAGTATAGTCCCAGACTCAAAGATATCCACACACCCACACAGCATATACACCATCCATATGTGCACATTCGTACCTGTACACAGGATACCTGAGTTCACATACCCATGAACCATGCACACACTTCTTCCCCCCCCCCCATATGCAAACATACAGTCCCCAGCACTCACACATGGCTTTTTACTCACCAACAGGAACACCACTGCCACCTACTCTTGCTAATCAGGGAGTGTGTCTGAGGCCCAGTGGAAACACTCAGTAGTGGGCACTGGGGCTATAGAGAGAGTTGAAAGTCCAGCACAGCCCCACACCCCTCACCCTCACCAAGCCCAACATGGCTAATTGCAAGAACACCTCATCCTCATGTAAGGAGCTGGTGAGGCGGCACAGCCGGAGGGAAGAATGGGCACAAATCATGCATCAAATGCCAGAGACCAAGGGCCGCCCACTCCTGGGACTTATTATCCCAGAACTGAAGAACAGAGCTAAAGATTCTTTCCACACAAAGAATCTGCAATCAAGGCACCTGGAGCTGCAAGCCTCAGAGGCCCAGCGCTCCGCCAGGCAGCCCTGCACCTGGCTGGCATATTCCTCCACTGCCCGCATCTGTATCAGGCCCCACTATTCCTTTCAGGCTCCCCGTTTCTTTGCCAGCATTTGCTAACATTCGCAATCCTAGCCTTATTTTGCACTCTTGCTTGATGCCTGTCTCCCAACCCCTCCAGACTGTATGGACTGTGAAAGCGGGGCTCAGTCACTGCTGTTTGCAGCACCTAGCATACAATGCCTGGCCATGCTCAAGAATGGATACCAAGAGCAGAGACTCAGAGAAGGGAATGGGGTTGTTGAGGATGTAGCTGTGAGTCAGCCCTCCCAAAATATCTGCCCTGTGGCAGCCCCTTTACCCTTTGTACCCTCTGCCTCAGGATCTGGTTGCAGCTAGGAGGTAGGGGGCCACCTGTGCTGCCTCTGAAAGGATGTGAGATCCCGCAGGACAGGATCTCTCAGATGCATTTGCCTGCATCCGGGAAAAGGGTGTCCTGGGGAAGTGCATTTCTACCAGGCTTGGAGGAGAGGCAGACTGTGAATAATTTAAGTACCTTTCGAGAATTCTTTTTTAAAAAAAGGAGCTATTCACTGCTCAGGGTCTTTGAGGAGGTGGGCAGATAGTCGTCAGGAACCTCTCCTGGCAACCAGAGCCCCAGATAGCATCTTGCTCAACAGCATGTATCCCATACCTCAGACTCACTGGGATCACTCTTCTTCCAACCACCCTTCTCCCCACCCTGCCTTGGCTCATGCTGTTTACTCCACCTAGAATATCCTTTCCCCTCTTCTCTGCCAGTGGACCTCCTACCTATGCTCCAAAGCCCGACTCAAGTGCTACCTCCACTAGAGGCACCCCTTATTGCTCCAGCCTCTGCCACCAGAGCAGCTGCTAGCAGCATTTATTTCATTTAGCCACTGGTAGTCTGAGGCTGTGCCTGCCTTCCCCCAGATGGAGCTTCTAGAAGGCACTAATGGGTCTCACTTCTCTGGATGCCCAGAGCAGGGTTTTGCTAGGATGCACTAAGTTTAAGTAATGTGACCCACCTCCCCCTCCACAGCACACAAAACCTATACACCCAGGCCTTTCTCCCCCCCAGGAGAAGGCAGAAACCTGGGCTCCCCGCCCAATCTGAGCCCAGGTGAGCAGCAGTCATGGCAGCCATCCTCCTGCCCGCAAGATGAACAAACTCCAAACGTCCCTTTTGCTGCAGTTGCTTGCCTTCTGGCCCAGCCCTCACTGTCCCTCCCAGACTCTGCTCCCTCAGCAGAGGTGGGCGCCCGAGGTACCACCGCCCACCGCCCACCTCCGCCCACTGCCCCGGCCCTGGTCCTCTTCCAAGCCACCGGCTCTGGCCCAGATTGGGACCAAAAGAGGGAGGGAAGCCTCGCTGAGAGCTCGGTGCCAACAGCAGATCCGTCCCCTGCGGGAACAGAAGCTGGGGGTGGGGAGCAGCTTGCGGGAGAAACCAAGGGTGCGGGCGGCTCCCTCCGCGGGCAGATGGGGCGCCGGAGACCCAGCCAAGCACCCCTCCCCGCGGCCGCCCCCCACTCCCACTGCCCTCCCCCGCCAGCAGCTCCGGAAAGGTCAGGCGCCTCGGAAACCTTTAATTCTGGCTTAATGAGCTCGGGAGGAGTCCCACGGGCGCACGAGGACCCACTCTTCATCTGTCCCGCCCCCCGGGCTGCTCCCCACCGAGGTGGTGGCGGCCTCGGTGAAGCCTACTCCCAATAATGGCCATTTGGGGCGCCCACCCTCGGTCCCGGGGACGGGACAGTGATTGTGAACGCTCACGCCCCCGCCCCGCCAGGCTCAGCCGAGCCCTGCCCCCGAGCAGAAAGCCCGAGAGCTGCGCCAGGGGGCAGCAGAGGGCACGGGGGAGCCCCGGCCTGGGGGCCTGGGTTCCGGCCTGACGCCCCCCCTCCCAGGCAGCGCATCTCCCCTTCCCCCATCACCCCCTCCAGGAAGCCCTCTCCGCCCGCCTCTGGCGTGGGGCTGCAAGCTCTCTCAGGCAGCCCCTCCCGTAGCCCCCCCTCCTGCCTCCGGAATCCGACCGGCCGTCCCACGCTCTGTCAGCACCCCCCCCCGCCCCCCCACCGCAATCCACCCTTCCTCGGTGTCTCTCCGGCCTTCTGTGGACACAGCCCCCCGCCTCTAACCCGGAGGGGAGGATGCCAAAGAGGGAGCAAGGGTTGCACTTCTAGCTCACAGGGGGCTGAGAGGTGCAAATGGGGCTTGTGCAAGTCTCCGAATGTGGCTAACCCGGCCAGCGACTTTGTCCTGACCGCTCAAGGTAGGCCGGAGCGCTGGGGTGTGGGGAAGCCCAAACTCCTCCCAGGCCCGCATTTCCCCAACTCCCGCCCAGCTTGCTGCTCTACACACACACACACACACACACACACACACACACACACCAGACAGGCTCCATCCACTGCACTTGCTCTGTCTCCCCCAGCCCACCCCACACCCCACACTGTTCTTACCAGGATGACGGCCGCCACAGCCCCAGCCTCCTTGTCCACCAGCGGCATGACCAGCACTGAGGGGAAGAGGGCAATGAGGTGGTCCTGCGGGGCCAGTGAGGCTCAGAGATACAGAGCCAAGCCCCAGGGAGGGAGACAAAGACACAGACAAAGAGGCTGGGACAGAGACACAGAGAGACCCAGAGACCCAGAGAGACAGGGGGTCCTGAGGCAGCAACAGAACAACCACAGCAATGTCCCCTGCATGGAAGGAAGCCCCCTCACTTCACAATTCTCCTGTGACCACCACCCCCAGCGACCCTGAGAGGGCAGGAGGCAGGTAAGGCTGAGCACCCCTATTTTACAGATTGGGAAAGTGAGGTCCAGAAAGGGGAAGTGACTTGCCCAAGATCACACAGCAAGTCAGGTCTCCTGACTCCCAGTCTTGTGCACTTTCCACATCGAGACAGAGGACAGAGACCTAGAGAGGCTGAGACACGAGGCAGAGAGACATGGCGGACAGGGGGTGTGGAGAGGAAGAGAAAGAAAAACAGAGACAGTGACAGAGAGAGCATGACAACAACGCAGCCCATCTAGCAATAGACACAAGCACACGATCACTGTGGCCACTGGCCACTGAGCCCTCGTATGTGCCAGGCCCTTAACATGCATTATCTCATTTGCTCCTCCTCAAAACACCCCCTCAAGGTAGGTTCTCTCATCCCCATTTTACAGATCAGGAAACGGAGGCTCAGAGAGGTTAGTAGCACAAGAGGGAGAGAATTAGAGGATTTGCTGGAGACACAGGCAAGAGAAAGATGGAGACAGAGATGAAGACAGGGATAGAAGACAGACGTGATCTCGGGAGCAGGAGCACAGTCCCTCCCTGCCCCTGCCCACTTCCCAGTCCTTACCTTGGCTGTCAGGAGCCAGTGGAGCCACCAGCCTGGCCAAGGGCTTCCCTGGCAGATTTGAGGGGCCCAGTCCATTGCAGCCCAGCCGCTTCCGGGAGACCACAGCCTCTCTGAAAAGAGGATGCCATCCCATCTCTCAGTCCCTGGATTACATAGGAGCAGACCCCAGCCTGGGGACGCACAGCAGGCTGGACCCTGCACATCTGCAAGGATCTAGACAATTTAACCTGCTGTAGGGTGGACACAAATAAAAGAGATGGGAACCCTGACCTGACCATGTAGCATCTGGCTCCTGGTACCTCTTGCTGGTGGGTGTGGGCCTAGTGCAGGTCCCCCAGAGCAAATAAAGCAAGGACTCAGAGCTAGGCTGCCTACATTAAATCCTGCTGTGGCTACTACTTGACCTTGGGCAAGTGACCTACCTCTCTAAGCCTCCCAGGGAGACAGAGTGTGGAGGAGAGTAGAATACTAACCATCTCCATCCTCAGAAAGCCATTCTATACACCTGAAACTAGTGTAACGCTGCATATCAACTATACTTCAATTAAAAGAAAAGAGAAAAAGAAAACATTCTAGAGCAACCTGCAGTGCTAAGCACAGGAGGACTCCAGAGATAGCTGTCCTAACTTGAGTTTATCCTTCACTCCCTATGTGCCATGCACAGTCCAAGCAACTCCTATAGATTAACTCAGAATTCCTGACAATCCTATGAATTCAATATTATCATCATTTTCCATTTGCAGGTGGAGAAACTAAGGCACTGAGAGGTTAAGAACCTATCCAAGGTCCCATGGCTAAGTGGTGGAGTCAGGATTTGAACCCAGGCAGTCGGCACCAGAGTCCATACTCTTTTTTTTTTTTTTTAATGACAGAGAGAGAGAGAGAGAGAGAGAGAGAGAAGCAGAGGGAGAACCAGGCTCCAAGCAGGGAGCCTGACATAGGACTGGATCCCGGGTCTCCAGGATCACACCCCAGGCTGAAGGTGGCGCTAAACCGCTGGCCAGGGCTGCCCAGAGTCCATACTCTTAACTAGTGTGCTAGAATCTTTCTAAAGACCTGAGGGGGCATGAGCTTCCAACAGGATTAGTGTGAATGGGGGTAGGTGTGAAGAAGGGGGCAGGGAGGAGAGATGGTGTAGGAAGAATGACTTTCTATCTGCCCTCACCACACATACCACCCTTCCCCTGGCCTCTAGCTCTTCCTGCTTAATTAAGTGCCTGATTTTTCACCAACTGTCACTCCCTGATGATTAATTGTCCTGGGTTCCTCATCCCTCATGCTGCCTCTACTTAATTGTGTTTGTAGGAACTGCCTGGCCTGAAAAGAAGAGAAGCCTGGGGGGCATATGGGGTCACTCAGGGGAGCCAAGCAAAGGCCAGTTGAGAAAAAAGAGAGGGGGCAGCCTACAAGTCTCCTGATCAGGTCACAGCTTCTAGAGAAATTGAGGACAAAGAGGTTGAGCATTTTGGTAGAGATCGTGCAGTATTCTGAACTGGATCCACTCCCTCCCGGTCTCTTGGTCTAGAATCTACAAGAACCGGTGGTACCTCCTACCCTCTAGCCCTCGCACTCTGGACCATTAGGCTCCTAGAGTGCTAGGCTCTGGTTCTGCGCTGTCCAACTATGCCAATCATCCCAGGAAGGAATAGGAATCTAGGGTGGCAGGAGGGCAGTGCAGCCATGCTTCCTGATGACTAAACTGCTAAAGACTGGGGCTTTCTGGGGGCAGGTGCCTTCCTTGGTGACCCCCAGGCAAACCCTCTCTTGCTGAACCCATGCAGCCACTTGGCTTCCTGCAGTCTGGTTTTTGGGTGACCACAAGGTGGCGCTGGTCCCTATGCTGCTGGTCAGTGAACCTGTCACTTCATCCCACTGACCCCTGACTCCCCCATTCCTACCATCCCAACCCCCTGCCCTGACCAGAGTTACCTTGGCCTCATCCCCTTTCTCCTGGGGAACCCGATAAAGGAGTCTGCCCTCAGCCTTTTTTCTTTTCTGCACAAAACTTCTTCCTCTGTGCTCACAGCCCCATGACTCCCCAACCCCCCACTCTCATAAACTCCAGACCCCAGATAGGACCCCAGATACCCCAAGGCCTCCTGGAAGCCTGCCCTAGATGTCCGTGACGTTGACAAAGGCACCTAGTCCCAACCTGAACTTGTTCTCTCCCCCACAGAAAGTGGCACAACCACCCATCAGGTCCCTTGTAGCTTGTCCACAAACTGTCCTTAGCTACCTCCTCTTCCTCACCTCCCCCATTCAATGGGTGAATCACCTCCCATGCATCTCTCATAACTGTCCTGCATGGAATTAGTGTCAGAGAAAGCTTCCTGGAGGAGGCGATGCTGAGTTGGGTCCTAAAGAACATGCAGAGGTTATCGAGGCTGAGGAGAAGGGATGTGCAAGCAGGAGGAACTACCTGTGTAGAGGCTCAGAGGAGAGAAAGACCGTGTGGCTGCTGGATTGCCCTACTTGCAAGGAGGTTAGTGTGGCCGGATGGCAGAGAGCAAGGCTGCAGAGGGCCTGGGGAGCCGGGCGTGATCCTGAGGGCACTGGGAGCCCCAGAACAGACTTGCATAGGGGGAGGTAAGGGGCAGGTTTGCTCTCAGGTTAATCTGTTTAGCTGCTGGGTAAAACTCTCATTAGACAGGGAGGATCTGAGAGGCTGGAAACGTCCTGGCAGTGAGAGCCTGTGGTCTCAGGGGTCCCAGGACAGCAGCAGACGAAAGGCTGGGCTGGGGCAGGTCAGCCTTGACTCTGCCCAGATCATTCATGGAGCCCCGGTGCCTCCAAGGGGACTAAACCCTCTGGAGTCCCCTCACCTTGGCACCTTGCTCTGCAACCTGCCCTACCTGGCCAGGCCACATCCCACAGTCCCAGGCTGGTCTATGCTGGGCCATGCTCATCCCAGCCCATGCCCATGGGAGCCCTTTCCTCGGCTGCACCCTTTCCAGAACTGTAGCCCCTCTGGGGGTTTTAAAGACAGCCACAGACTGGAAGGGCAAGGGAAGGGAAGTGCCCAGGCTGAATCTCCCCAACTGAGATGGGGGTGGGGGCTGTGTCTATACTCCCACCCCAATGGTTCCTGACTCAACTTAGGACCTTGTACCCTGCCACATCTTCCCTCCTGACTCCTCTATCCTCCTGTCCCAGATGCCAGGCCGATGGTGGAGGGTGAGGGGACTCCACGCCCAGGGGCCAGCTGTCCAGGCTGAAAGCTAATGACTCAGCCCCAGTGCCTGGGTGGTCATGGCTGCCCCAGTGACGATAAAGACAGATGGGCACAGAGTGGGGAGAGGAATGGGCGTGGACTTTATGACAGTTCCGTCCCTTTAACAATTATTTGTTTAGTGGCAAGAGTAGAGAAAAAGGCTTTCTGTAGGTAGGGTCAATGGCCTGGAAAGAGCTGAGTGCCCAGGCCCCCTTCCAATCCTCTGAGCCCCTTCTCTGGTGAGGCCCCATCCCTCTTACAGAGCACCCCACCCCTCACCTCCAGGGGCCTCAACCTCGCTCTGACTTTTCATCTCTCTTAGAGACAAATTATGATCTGGGCCAAGACCTGGACCCTCCTGTCCCCTGTCCTCTCCCAGAACGTGAGACTCCAGGGATGGGAAGAGACTATTCCCTGTGTCCCCTGAGACAAATCAGAGGGACCCACAGATTCTGCAGTGAAAGAGGACCTGGTCAGCTCTGAGGAAGACATTTCTCCAGGTGGGGCACCAGGACCCCCAAATGGTAGCAAAGGGAGACAAGCAGCTGGGCTGCTGTGGGTGATGGTGTCCCTTTGGCAGCTGAAAGGCCCCAGACTTCGCGCTACACCCAGCAGCGGATAGTAAGAGGCTTCAAGATGGCAGGAGACACACTAAGAGGAGGCAGGCGGGCGGGCTGGGGACCGAAATAGGCTGAGGGATTGAGGAGGCACCAAGATGAGGGAGCTGACTTCCAGGAAGGTCCTACCACAGACAGCCTTCCACTTTCCAGGAGGCTCTCCCCTCTGGGCCCTGGAATTCAGAGCTGGCCCTACCCTCACCCAGGGCAGTGTCCCATCTTACTGACTCTCAGGAACGGATGGAGGCCCAGAGTGGACCCTTGGCCTGGTGGTCACAGCCACTCCTTCCTGGATCCCAGGCCCCCCAACTCCCAGCCCATTGTTCTTGTGGAAAGACCCAACCCAGAGGGAGGCCACTGCGGCCCAGACACCTTTTCTGGAAACTGGATCCTTCTCAGTGCTGGGGGAGCTATACGGCAGGCTTCCTAGAGCACTTCCAGCTGGGCCTGGGTCGTGTGAGATAAGGGAAATGTGGCTGGATGAGTGAGATGGAGTCACACAGGGAAGGACTCTGCTCAAGAGAAGAGGTGTGACCAGCATGAGGGGGTAGGGAACCCAAAACACAGTGTGGAAATGAACCTGGGCCCCTGTGAGCCACGGAGGGGATGGGGTGGTGGCAGGAGGGGCCTCCCCATCCCCCTTGGACTATCTCCCCTGCCACTGTCACACCACACCGAGCACATCCTCTGCCCCTTCTTCCTGGGCCTTATCTGTCTTTATGACCCACCTCTATTCACACCTGCCGCTGTTTCCCAGCCCTGACGGCCCTCCAGGGTTTCCTGGAGCGGTGCCCCCTCCACTGGGCACAGCCAGAGGCTGGAGCTGCACCTCAGCCTGAGGCAGCTGCCCAGTCTCCTGCTGGGGCCCAAACCACAGGGGTCACCATTGGAAAGACCCAGCACCCAGCACCCTCACTTTATAGAAAAAGATGGGAGCCATAAGAGAAGGAGTTTTCTCAAGGTCACCCCAATGAGGACATTGGGACCTGGGGTGGAGGGTGACCAGCAACCACTGAGCTCCGACTTGTGCCAGGTCCTGGGCATCCGTCATCTCATTACATCAAAAGACAGGGCCTACTGATATCTCTGTTCTAGAGAGAAGAAAACAGATTTGGAAGCGGATACAGGGAGGCAGGGATGGGCTAGACTCCAGGCCTATCTGACTCCCATTCCAGTGCTCTTCCCTATTCCACATACCTAGCTAGGTCTTAGCCCTGGCCTTGGAGGTAGACTCAGCACCAGACACGGGCAGAGGGGGCAGTGATGGAGCACAGATTTCAGAAGAGAGGACTGGCCTAAACCTTCACCCTTAATCCTTGCTGGCTGAATAAATTGTGATCTCTGTGTCCCCTGGGATGTGCGTGCATCCCCTTTTGCCCCTTGTCGGGCTCTTCTACAACTCCTGGGGTTTCTGAGCCCTGTCTCCCAGCAGACACCTCTTCATCTCCACTGAACTCTGGGCTAGTTGCACTGGAACACTCACTTTTAATTGCCTTTTTAATTTTTATTTTTTTAAATAAATTTTATTTATTTATTCATGAGAGACACAGAGAGAGAGAGGCAGAGACACAGGCAAAGGGAGAAACAGGTTCCATGCAGGGAGCCCGACATGGGACTCGATCCCAGGTCTCCAGGATCATGCTGAAGGTGGCGCTAAACCGCTGAGCCACCAGGGCTGCCCCCCCTCCCCTTTTTTTTTAACCCAGTATCTTTTCCAAAAGCTTTACTAGGTCTGGAGTCGGGGAGGGGGCATTGGGGAATACTGAGAGTGCAGAAGATCTGAGACCTCTCCAAGATGCCTGGACCACAGACCCCCCCGCCCACCCCATCTCACAGCAGAAAGCCTCAGGGGAGCATTTGCGGGTTCAGAAGGAACAGAGCAAACCCTGCAGGGTGCTCCCCTCCTGCCTTCTGAGCTTATGGCCCTGCATCCCTCTCCCAGGCACGCCTCCCCAGTCCACTTGAAGGAAACTTCCTGGATGGAGCAAGCTCCTAGGAAGCAAAGTTCTTAGCAGTAGGGGTGCTGGCTCTGAGGAGAAAAGTGGATATGATAGCATTATAGCATTCTTTTTCCTCAAGATTCCAAAGACCTGTCAGCCCTATCCTGCCATCTCACAGATGGGGCAGTAGAAGCCAGAGAGGGGCATGGCTAGCTTGGTTCACACAGTTCTTGAGGGAAGGAGTCATCAGGAGATGCTGAATGGGACAGTATCACCTACCACCCATCCCATAGGGGGACCAAATGGGAAGGCTCTGGGTTGTTGGAGAGGCACCACCCCCTCCCATGAGGAAGGGCTAGAGAGAGATCAGCATCTAGGAATCCAGAACTCCAAGTGCCAGAAGGGGCCTCAAGACCCCTGGCATCCCCAGCACCAGGACCTCGGGCATCCCCAAACAGCAATTTTTTCCCATGGCCTCTAGGAAAAGAGAGTGCCTTACTGGCCTCAGCTACTACCTCAAAAAGCCATTATCTCTGAACCATCTGGCCTGTTGGAAAAGCCCTCCCCCGGGGAGTGGAGTGCTGCCTTCTAGTAACCCCCACTGATGTCCACTCTGCCCTCAGCTCCTGACCTAGTGCTCCCCAGGCCCATGATGGCCCTGCAGTGCTTCGAAGGCAGTGACCATGTCCTCTGTGACCTGACCTCCTCTAGACCAGCACTCCTGCCTGCCAACACTTTCTTATCTGACAAGTTCCACTTCCCCTGACTGTCCCCTAAATGGCCAGGAACCAGGAGACTGTGTCCCAGGCCTCGCTCTGTCTCACACCAGGTATGAGGCCTTGGACATGTCTCAGGATGGAAGATAAGGAGGCTGACTTCAATAGGCTAGGAGGCATCAGGGGACCACAGAGCAGCGAGCCTACCGAGCCTACCGAGCCTACCGTCAGGGATTCCGACATTCTATCCTGCCAAAAACAAAACCAGACACTTAGCATTTCTAATGGATGTGGTTTTAAGTGCTTGTGTTAAACATTTAATCCTCGCAGCAACCCTATGAGGTGAGTACTGTCATTATCACCATTTACAAACAGGATACCTGGGGCCCAGAGAGGAGGAGCACCTTGCCCTAGATTATACAGGTAGTAAAAGGGAACTGGGACTTGAACCCAGGCAGTGGGGCTCAGAACCCACAGCAGGACACTGTCTCTGATCCCCCTGTGCTCAGACACAGGGTTGACACCACGTGCTCTTGCAGGTCTAACATTCTATGATTCTGTGAGAACCTCCCAGGTGGTTCTCATAGCCTGCTGGGGTTCTAATGATAAACTGTAGCCCCGACCTTCTGAGACTGGGCTCTGAGGAGACTGTGGCACTTTAGAAGAGCTCTCTAGGTTTCTAGAAGAACACCTACCAGTTGGCACTTCCCCTGTGCTGCCCACTGCCCCAACACAACATGAGAAAAGACATTGCTTCTTCCCTCTATGGGGAGTCAGTGACCCAGCCGGCAGGGAAGTAGAGGGCAACTGGATGGGGAGAGTCAGACTGGATGGCTTTGGAAAGTCCCCTCCACCCCCCACTCTCCACCCCCCACCCAGGCCTGAGATACTTGATTGTATGAGAGACAATGGGATACAGAATGGCTCACCGGACTTTCCCTTCCTGGGGCAGCTCGTGGGGGGGGTCCTCACACACCAGCCGGGACTCCCCATCCAGTAGGTAGGTGTAGACGGTCTCCTAGGACAGAAGGCACTGGTGAGATCCTGCGGAGAGCCCTCCCAGCTGCCCTGTCCCAGCCCAGAGAGGGATCTGGGTGATAAGGTCACAGACCCTGTGGCCGTGGGCTCAAGTAACTGTTTTTACTCCCCAGGGAATTCTAACAGGCAGCCAGCATGGAAACACTCCTTTATGAACTCACACTTTACCCCTCCTCTTGGAGGGGCTCTGGGCAGGCAGTGACCCATGACCCTGCTGGCTTTCCTTGTCTATCACCCCAAGTCCAAAGTGTCAGGGAGAGAATCTAAAAGGCTGAAAGTGTAGACAAATCCCATCCACCACCCGCCCCAAGGTATTTCCCTGCTGTGCCTCCAGCCTCAGCAAACTATAACAGTGGTCCATCCAAGGCTGTATGGCAGGAGGGGGCTCAGAATGCCCTGGAGGCTTCCCTCCTACCTCAGAGACACAAATAATTCTACAAGAAACTGCACACTGTGACTCAAGCCAGAAGGACTTCCTGGAGGAAGTGACCTTAAAGCTGTAATGCAGTGAAAATTAGACACATTTGGGGAATGAGGGGAGGCATAGAAGAATGGCTTCTGGGCGGGCTGAGTAGCAGATAAGTGTAAAGAGCACAGAGTATTTATGGAACTGACAGTGGAGGCAGGGGACACAGGAAGTGGCCCTGGGGTCAGCAGGGCCCATAAACATAGCTGAGGGGAGGCTGCTGTGAGTGCTGAGAGGTAGGAGCAGGTGCATATTCTGGAATGATCACTCCCTAAAGTGAGATCAAAGCTCTATTCAAAGTTGTCAAGTCTTCTGCTTGTCAATGTGCCTTCCTCAAGGGCCCAGAGCCATCTTGACATCTTGGCCTTGGTTCTGGGCACATGCTAGCAGAAGTGGTTGCCCTCGCCGACCCGTGGGTAAAAAACCACATTCCCTCCAAGCAGGACTGGCTACCCCAAGGGATCCATAGACAACTCCCATCACCCCATCAGCACAGCCTCAGCGAGCGCCCCACTGCCTTGCATGCTGGGTGCAGAGGGAGACACTGAGGCCAGTGCTGCCCAGCAGAGACCGTGCCCCAGTTCGGGGCACCCACATGCCCAGCTAAGCATCCTGAGGGGCACTGTTTTCTTGGAGGCTGGTGTGTGCGGGCTCTCCTCTCTCCTGATGCTATCAGGGAGAGCTTCTGGAAGAGATGACACTGGAGCTGGGTGTCGAAGACCCACTGCAGTAAGTTTGGCAGTTAAGTGTGGAATCCAGTCGAAGCAATTACTCTTTGGCCACTGTGAGAGCCCACAATCCTGCCAGCCACTCTTGTTATCTTTGGCTGTCCCTACCCTCCAAGTCCCAGGAGTTGTTCCAGTCCCACTTCCAGAGAACTGGAGCCAACTCACTGGTGGTGTGGGCTGGGAGGATAGGGCCTGAGAGGAGTGAGAGGGGCAGGCATAGGCCAGGCCTGGAGGTCTCCTCATCTCTGTCCTACCTCCTTCTGGTCCTCCAGTCTTTGCAGCAGCCTGGGAGGGGCTGGAGGCATCTAGCCCAAAGATGTTAGGAGGACCCCCCCACACTCCCCAGCACCCAGAGTCACAGGGAGAGAGAGCCTGGCCTTGGCAGAGAGAGAGAGAGAGAGAGAGAGAGAGAGAAGTGGCTACACAGGGGGTGGGGAAGCAGGGAGGACAGATCCTCATCACTTCCGGATGTCCCTCTGCCTCCCACCCCCTCACTCTCAGCCCTGTGGGTTAAAATTAGCTGAGTTTATTGGAGAGAAGGAGGGAACCATCGCAGACACATCAGCACCATCTGCATTCAGGGCTGCCTGCCACAATGGGTGCTGATGAGGGAGCCAGGTGCTGGCTCTCCTCAGAGAGGGGGACTATGGAGACCCCTCCCCCACTGCCCCACCCTCCCGTCTTCCCGGGGCAGAGCAGCCGCCTCCATCTCCTCCCTTCTCTGGGGGCAGAGCAGATCCCCCGTCTTCCCTCCTTTCTCTAGGAGGCAGACTGGAACCCTCTCAGTTCCCCTCCAACTCCCTGTGAGCAGAGCAGACACCTCCAGCTCCCCCCACCCCCATTCCCTGGGGGCAGAGCAGAACCTCCCATCCCCCTCCCTTCTCTGGGGGGCAGAGCAGAACCTCCCATCCCCCTCCCTTCTCTGGGGGGCAGAGCAGAACCTCCCATCCCCCTCCCTTCTCTGGGGGGCAGAGCAGATCTCCCATCTCCCCTCCCTTCTCTAGGGGCAGAGCAGATCTCCCATCTCCCCCAACCCCCTGTGGTCAGTAGAGACCTCTCATCTACCCACCCCTCACAAAGGGCAAATCACACTTCCATGTCTCTACCCCTCTTGAGGAGGTGTGGGGGAAGTGGGTGGGGGGAGGGACCCCTTCAGGAGAAGGGGTGTGCCGAGGCCCTCCACCCAATTAAACCACAGCTCCCCAAAGACAGGGCTCCCTTAGCTCGTACAGGTCTCTTGGATGAGCTAAGGGAGACCTGTCCCACTGTTCCTGGACCCTAACTGCCTGGATCACAGCTTTCTTCCAAGCCCCCAGCTCTGGGGGTACAATTAATCTGGTTCAGGGTATCTGTACTGGCAGAGCCACCAGGTACCCTGCCTATGAAGACCTAACTAGTCACCTCCTCCTGACCCCTCCCAGGGCAGCCTCAATGGCCACAGAGGGCCCAGGGCAGCCTTGTAGCTGCTGACCTGCTAACCATCCCCCCACCCCTTCCTTTCCAGATGTTTCTCCATCCCAGGCCAGATGTTGCCTCAGTCCTCGCCTTCTCTGGGAGGATTTATTTTTGGGCGCCAACACACCACCCACTTCCTACCAATTTCACACTCAATAATGCTCACTCATTAGCCCTCCTCCTGGGCTCTGAACTTCTAGAAGGTTTGAGAAGGCAGAGCTGAGGAGAGAGAATGGGGCTTAGGTGCCAAGCCCCATTTGTCCCTGTCATGCTGTGTGACCTTGGGTGAGGCACCCTCCCTCTCTGGGCCTCTGGAGGTTCATTTATCAAGCAGATTCAGATACAGTGGGCTTGCAGGGGTGGGGATGGGGCATGAGGGGTGTCACATTTTGGCAGAGGCTGCCCTTGACTGCTATCTAGAGTAGGGAAGAGAAGATTCCAGGCTATGGTGACCCACGTCAGGCATCTCCGCCTCCGGGAAGTCTTCTCTGCTCCTTCAGCTGGTTCAGATTTCCCCCACCAGGCTGACTGCTGGGACAGGGCAGCTTCGGGTCTCAGGGCCAGTTTGCTCATCTTACTGCCTAAGGGGTGAGCAGTGGCCAATAGAGCCAGGCTGAGGAATGGCCTGGGCAGGTCAAAAGAGGCACAGTCCCCTCACCAAGGCACTCTGGGCCCAGACAACCAAGGAGGCCAGGCTACCATGGGCCCAAACAGCTACCCTCCACCTGCCCCCAATCTCCAATCATCCACGATGTTGGGATAGGTGAGAGAGAAGCCTAAAGGTTTCTAGAGGTCATCTTGTCCAGCCTCCCATCTCCAGGCAGGATACTTCAACTTCACAGAGACTCATTCAATAAAGCTGTGCCTCACTCCAAGCACTGCTGGACTTGACATCAAGAAAGTTCTTCTGCATGTCTACCCTCAACCTCTTCTGCTACATATCCCAAAGCCCACCTGACTCCACTATGTTCTAACTATTATCCTAGGGGAATCCTTTCCATTATCTGAGACATGATCTTTCCAATTAAGCTCTAAGTCCCCTTCTGTCTTTGACAGTTCAGAATTCCTATTTAAGTTCATTCTTTGGGACTCAGCTCCCGCCCTTCTCCTCCAGGACACCCTCTCGGAACACTCACCCAAACCCTTCACTTCCCTAGGAGAGTCCTCTGGGCAGAGACCCTGCCTCCTCCTTCCTTCTCGACTATATGGAAGATACAGCAAGGAGCTGGGCAAAGATTTGGGGGGTGAGGGGATTGCGGGGCCAGGCACTTACCACTTTGGGGAGCACGGCTGAGAGGGCCTCCTTGACAGCCCGCCGGAAGCCTGCAATGTGGATGACAGCACCCAGGCTCAACAAAGCATCCTGGAAGGAAGAGAGGAAAGAGCAGTGAGGGCTTTCTTCAGGCAGACCAGGGCAGCCCCATCTGCCCATGCAGCTAGGAGCACAGACTCTCCCTGTAAACCAGAGCCCAGGGCTCTCAGACACTTGGATCCCAAGGTCTTAAAATCTCGGAACCCAAGAAGTCTTAAGGCCCTAGTATCTCTAAGTCCACTCATCTTACAGATGGACCAAAGGGGGCTCAGAGAAGGGCCAGAGACTCTGCAAAGTGCTCACAGTAGGTCAAGAGGTCAAGTGTAGTCTTGCCCCCATCCGCAAGGGCAACTCTGGCATAGTAGGGAGAGCACCACCTTCCATATTAAAACAAAGCAAAATAAGCAAACCCAAAAAAAAAACAAATTTGAATACTGGGTTGGGAGTAGCGAGAGCCCAAGGGGTACATGAGCTCATAAGGTGGGAGAGACACAGTTGGGCCAGCCTCTGGCAAGATAAAGGAGGAAGGAGAAGTCAGCCTTGACTGCCTCAGAGCTTTCGCATCCCAGGAACAGGCCTTGTCCTTGGACAGCCGGAACAGAGACAAAAAAGGTCCATGTTTCTCACTCTTTTAACTTGGCTGAGCCACAGGGATCAAAAAGAAAGGTAATGGAACAGGGGACCCAGGGCCAAGGCAGGCTCATGACTCATACTGTCCACTCAGCCATGCCCTCCCCGCTAGCCCTTGAAGTTCTCTTCTGTGGATGGCTGGGTCTGTGTTCAAAAAGCAAAATGATTAACCACAGGAGGAAGGAGATATGGTTTGGCCCCCATTTATGTGAAAATGTTATAAGGTTGAGGGTCTTAGTGAACCACAAGCTCAGCATGAGCCCATAGTGTATGTGTGGCTGGAAATAAATTAAAATGCTGAAGCTGCAGGCCATATTAATAAAGATCTGTTAGCCCAAATAGGGAAGATGGCAGTTCCCCCCACTTCTGTAGGCTGATTAGATCATCCCCAGGGCATTGTGTCCCAAGTAAGGACAAGATGAGACTCAGTCACAGGTGATCCATGTAAGGAAGGATCTAGAAACAAGCACTGCGTGTGACTGAGACTGGAGAACCTGGGGGTGCCTAGCTTACAGCAGAGCAGACCCATGGGCTTCCATCTTTAACTCCAATCTCTCAGGCTCTCCTGAGCAGCAGGACAGGACTCTGTGGCCCCAGGGACAGCCTGGAGACCCAGAGCTTTTAAGGAGGCTCGCCTTGGCCCAGTGGGACACAGGCAGAAGCCACCAGAAGAGAGGGAGGAGGTGAGCTGCTTATCCCTAAGGGTGGGCAAGAATAGACTCAGTGGCCGTTTTTCAGAGAGGCCACAGAGAGGCTTCTGGGGCTGGGCTCCAGGAGAAGCCTGGGGCCCAGGCGTCAGCTCCAGCTTTCAGCCATGTGTCTTCGTGGCTGCGGTCTTCCCCCTCATCCCCTCAGCCACGGAGTCCTGTTTCCAGGAGTGGGCGGCAGCCACGGACTTTCTCCCCAAATGCTCACTTGGCATTGGTCTCCCCACACCCAGCCTCCCTCTGATCCTTCCCACTGCTCAAGGATGAAGATGCGTTTTTGCCATGGAGACAGGTCTCTGCCCTCGGACATCAGAAGCTGCTGATTCCAAACATTATAACCTCCCCAGTTGGATCAGTTATCCTTTAACCCTAAGGCACGCCTCATCACAGGTCACACACCCTCAGCATGCCACCTATGCTGGGCCACACGGCCACAGAGTCACCTCTCCACAGAAGCACCCAGCATGCCTTCAGACACCCTCTAGGCATGCGCACAGGTTCTCACAGGTGCAGCCATGTCCTTCTGGACTCACAGGGCCAGGGCTCAGCAATCTGTCCTATACCGGAATTGGTGGGTGCCTGTCTGGCCTTTATTCAGATCAGTCAGCTTTCTGTGACTTTTCAGACTAAGGGCAGGACAAAGGTGGTGACAGGGGGACAGCTGCACAGAGGGTATACATGTAGGCTACCGTGCCCTTTGGAGGTCAATTCTGTACTAAAAGAGGGGAGAAAGAGCTCGTGTCCCAAATAATCCCCAAATTAAGTCCGCCAACCTGTACTCCTACGGCTGAGACTTCCAGGTCAGGGCCTCAGAGGGTGGTGCTAGTTTAGGCCTGTTCCGCCTGGAGGTAGGTCGGGGTGGGGTGTCGGGGGGCAGGCGGTAGACAGGCTGAGCCCCGGGGTTCTTGGCCTCTGGTGGAGTGTGATGCGTGTATGCTGTGGAAGTTGGAGAAGAGAGGCCCGGGTGACGGGCTGAGCTCTGCTACGGGGAGAGGCTTGGGACAGCTAAGTCTCCTCGCTTGACAGATGAGGAGACCGAGACTCAAAGAAAAGCAATGTCCCATTTATGGTCAGCCAGCGAGTCGGGCAGAGCCAGTTGGCAGCCCAGATCTCTGCATCTCCAGCCCCAGTCTGGCTCCAGCTCTGCATCGGGCCCCCAGCTGCCCCCGCAAAGGGGGCTTAGAGAGGATGGTCTGTCTTTTGTTCCAATTGGTGGGCCCCTCTGTTCCTCTACCTGCCCTTTACCTGGATTGGGGGATGTCCTGACCTGTCCTTTACCGGAATTGGTGGGTGCCTCTCTGGCCTTTGTTCAGATTGGTCAGCTTTCTGTGACTTTTCAGACTAAGGGCAGGATGAAGGTGGGGACAGGGGGACAGGAGACGAAAGGGGCAGTGGCTGAAAGGGGCTTCCCTGGCCTTGGCCAGAGTGAGCTGCAAGCAGGTATGGCCAGTGAAGCTCGAGGCTCTCTGCCTGGCATCGTTCTGTCTATCCCCCACCTGGCCCGGCCCTGCCCTGCCTGCCCCAAGAATGGGGGTGCAGGGTGCAGGAACTGCAGCTGGGAGGACCACTCTCACACCTGGCTCTCCAAGGGGCCTCCAAGCCTTGCTCAAATGCCACCTCCTCCCTGAATCTTCCCCAGATCTCCAAGCAACTTCACCTCTGCTGCATCAACTCAACGCAGGAAATGGCTTCAATCCCAAAGCCCATGGTGTGGGGGCTCAGTGAGCAGAGGGGCTGCCTCTGGGAAGGGAGGAGAGAATCGGCGGGAGTGGCTAATGCGCATCCTCTGTCCAACGTACACACATACGTGCAGACAAAAACACAACCGTACATACTACGTGCACACACAGATACATACTTAGGCATGAGTGTACACACACACACACATACACACAGCCCAGGCTCAGAGTGGGGTGAAGGAGGTCACATTTCCTGCCCTCTCAGGGTTGTTTTTTTTTTTTTTTTTTGGAACAAACATCAGTGTAAACATCAGCCTAACAACCAGGCAATTTTCCAGACCCCATGGGAGAATGTGTGGTGTGTAGAAAAGAGCAGCAGCGATTTCCGGGCCTGTCCCAGACTGACTATAGAAGCTCGGTGACCCCAGCAGGCCCCTGCCCTCCTGTGGGTCTCAGTTTCCTCATTCATAAAAATGGGTCCTTCCAGCTCTGCAACAGATAGTTCTACAGTTTTGTGGTTTAACTCACTGAAGCTGGCTGGCTGGCTGGAGACTTCCTGCTTTCGCTGGCTCCCTACCTGCAGCTCTGTGGTTGGGGAGAGGGCCAGTCGGCACCAGGCACCAGGCACCAGGGACCAGCACGGTAGCAGCTGTGCTCTCCCGGCACAAGCCTTTCACTCCAGGTACCAAGAAAGGTACCCCCTGTTAGGAGTCAGGGCTCCTCTAGAGCCAGTGCTGTGGCTGGATCAGCATGTCTGCACTTGTTTGGGGAGGGGCAGGGTCTAGACTACATTACTTCTAACTCCTTCTCAATACCTAGGACTATATGAAGCCGGAGACATCGGCCTTAGTTCTCCTGGTGCTACCTGTGCAGGGATGGATGCCCATCTTGAGGGTCAGGGTCACTGTCACAGCAGCTCTCCTGTCTTGTCTTCATGAGTCTCTATGGCTTTTCCCAGCTCTTAAACCATCCTATTGCTCTCCCCACTCCCTGGAACCTAGAACCCACCTCTCTCTTTCGGGAAAGAAGCCTCACGGTGGCCCCCTTGGTGGCCTAGAAGAAGATAATAACATCAGATCCATTGGTCAAGTCCCCCCAAGATTCAAGCTGCATTACTGGGACTGGCCATACAGAGTTATCCAACTTTGCTCATGCTAGCTCTCCTGTGGGCTAGGGCAGCGGGGTGGGGGTGGAGGTGTCTCTCTGTGGGACTTGGTGTCCCTTCTCTAAAGCATGAGCATCCTTCAAGATCTCTAGGGTCTTGGAGCCCCTTTCTGCCTCTATTCCTCTTCCCTCCCTTCCTTCCAGGGTGTGTCTCTGTCAGCCCCGTCTCTCCCAATCTCTCCTAGTGGATCTCTCTTCTCGCCATGCCTCCCTTAGTTGACCCCCATCTCTGTCACAGACAGGCAGGCTACTCTCCTGTCACGGCTCCATAAGTCTCAACATCTTTACCCACCCCACATCCCCTCTCCTCTCAGATGGCTTCTCTCCCATCTTTCTCCTGCACATTCCAGCCCCCACCCACTCCTATCTCTCCTGTCCACACCTCCCCCAAGCCTCCAGGCAGTCCCCCTTGAGAACTTGAGGAGAAAGCATCTGACCCAAGATGGGTACTCACAGAATGGGGGAGCCCAAGAGGACAGCCATGATGGGAGAAATTGGGGGTGCCAGGGCAGATGCCATTTACACTCCTCTGCTTCCTGCCCTCTGTTTTGGTAATCAATACACACAATCTCTTATCTTTTTGAAGAATGGGGGCCCTTCTAGGGCCAATGAGAACTTATACCTCTCTATGCCCAGCACTATCAAGCTGAGCTGCTGGGTCAGGGTGACCAACAAAACTCCCTTAAAGGAAGTCTCCTAGGGGCTCAGAGCATGGAAGCCCCTTTGTCTGGGCCTCAGACCCTGCCCTGAGCTCCAACACCCCAACCTTCCTCTGTGGCTCCTCACAGCCCTTGTGCATGGCCGGCCCTGCAGAGTCAAGAGATGGCGAGGAAGCACAAGAGGCAATCCCTCCCCCCTCTCCCACTCCCACCCATGCCTGCCAGCTGCTCCAGGAGCCGCCTCTAACAGACACTTATGCCTTAGATACTCAGAGAAGAGCTGCCAGTGAGAGCTAGATCTTGCACTCCCAGATCTCTCCTCAACAAGGATAAGCTTGAGCAGCAGCAGCAAGAGAGAGGAGAGGAAAGAGGCTGAGTGATCCTTAGGGGGAAACAGGACAGAGACCCAGGCCACAGCTGGACTAACACTAATGTCAGAGCCTAACTTGAGTGGGCCGTCAGGCTTGGGGGAAGGGACCGTATGGTTCTCAAGCACCTACCGTGTATTACAGCTGGCCACCAGTGGCTCTTAAACATCTATGCCCACCAGCATCTCTTGGAGGTTTGCTTAACATAAAATTTGCTGGTTTCGCCCCCAGAATTTTTTAAAAAATATTTTATTTAATTATTCATGAAAGACACAAGAGAGAAAGAGGCAGAGACACAGGCAGAGGGAGAAGCAGCTTCTGTGCAGGGAGCTCATGTGGGACTTGATCCCAGGACCCCAGGATCAGGCCCTGAGCGGAGGGCAGACGCCCAACCTCTGAGCCACCCAGGTGTCCCAGTTTCTGATATGGTACATCTGGGATGAAGCCAAGAGTTGCCATTTCCAACACATTCAGAGCTGCTGTTGCTGTGGCTGGCCGGGGGACCCCGCTCTGAGACCCAGGGGCATGCGCTATCTCCAATCCTCCTGCCAGCCCTGGGAGGATTGTCTTGTCCTACTGCTGAGGAGGCGACATACACTATCACATTAGTTTCAGGTGTACAAGACTGCGATTCCGCAATTATACACTTTACAAAATGCCCATCATGATAAGCGTAGTCGCCATCTGTCACCTTACTACCTCCGTGCCATATTAAGGGAGGTGCCTGCTTTGATCTTTCCGTTTTCGGGGGTGGGGTGGGGGGTGGGGAGCAAGGGGCGGGGCGTCGCCCAGGTGAGACCCGCCCATCCCCTGAGCGCAGCGGGAGGTGGTTCAGCCGCTTCTGCCGCGGGAGGGGGGCCCCTCCCTGGACGTCCCCAAGGAGGGGAGAAGCGGGGCTGCTGGAAGGAGAGCGCGAACCGGGACAGAGGGGTGACACAGACAAGGGCCACCTGGAGCTCAGGAGCCCGGCCCCAAGGGAAAGGCCTGCCCTCCCTCCGTCCTCCTCCGCAACGCCCCTCTTCCTCGACCTCCCTCCTCTCGCCGTCAAGTCCCCTCCGCCTCCCCCCGGCGCCCCCCTCCTCGCGCCCTCCGCAGACTCCGGCTTCAGTTGTTATTCCAACAGGGCCGCGTCTCCAGCCTCGGAGCCACACTGGAGACACGTGCACTGTAGAATACACCTGAGCCCAGTCCTGGCGCCCGCGGCACGCAGGGGGCGCCGCCTCCCGGGTGAGCTCGGCCCCCCACCGTTGGCTCTGGCCCCTCCAGCGGGCGCCACCGGATCCCCCTGCGCCCCCCACCCCTTCTGGGCCAGACTCAGCTTCTACTCCAACACACCCTCCGATTGCCCCCAGGCTCCCCTGGATCCCCCGGGGGCTAGGTCTGGGGAGGGATGAAGGATGGGAGGAGGGAAGGAGTTGGGGTGGGAAGGTAGGCTCCTGTGAACAATCAGCTGTCGGGGGCCTGACTCTCTGGAACCTCTCAGTCCTGAGCGCAGGGTCTGGAGTCAGGAAAGGAGGGGATAAGGGACCGGCCAGAGCCGGCAGAGTAGGGAGCCAAGAGCTGAGTGTGTGCGGAGGGGAAGATGGCCCTGGGAGGCAGACATCAGACCAAGCCTGTCCCGGCTTCCCCACCTTCAACCACCTCGTCCACATGGCAGGGTCAGTAGTGACCTCCATCCTCATGGCCCACATTCTCCTCGATGCCTCAGCCTTCTTCCCCAGCACATCACCAGCGTCCCCCTCATCACAGCTGTCCCAGTCCTTCTGATCACCTGGTGCCTCTCCAGCCTCAACTCCTGTCACAGCGAGATAGTCACAAGGAAGCAGATGTAAACTCACTGTGAGTCAGTCAGGTCATAAGAGAGAAAGAAGAGGTGAGCTTCCTGTCCCCAAGGATGGGGGCAATGGGGAAACGGCTTGGTTAGTCTACAGCTCTGGGTTCCTTGTCCCTGAATGTCTTCAAACCTTCCTCAGCTGCACCCCTCACACGGTCTTCATGGTTGGGAAGCTGGACGAAGCAAATCCAGGGGTCTCTGACAGGCAGACACAGTGGCCTGAGCAGAAGAGGATGGAGAAGAATGACCCGCTGGACCAGTGTCAGAAAAACTTCTGTCTCTCAGGAAATAGTGACCAAAGGAACAGCTGGATGCATGAATGAACAAACAAACCGATGAAGGAATGAATGAGTGACTAACCTTCCTTTTCTGGGTCTCCCTCCAGGAACTTTTCCTTGTTGCTCCCATCCCAGGCAAATCTGACCCTCCTCCCTGGCACTCACAGACCTGTGCTTCCCCCACCAGGGCATGGCATGCGCCGATGCATTGCCACTACTTCCCATCTGCTTCTCCTATTGGACTGGGAGCTCTGAGAGGCCAGAGGTTGTGTCCTGTTCCTCCCCAGGCCCCAGCTTCATCCAACCCATCACAGGTGTCAGGAGGTATCAGCCGAGCTGAAAAATGATCACCTGGACTCCTGAGTGCCCAGAGCTGTTGGGCTGTGAGGGATACATTCCATCACTGAGTAGATGTGTGGACCCCATGACCTCTGGAGGCCACAGACCAGGAAGACAGCTGAGAGCTCTCAAAGTTTCCCAGGCCTGGCACAGTGACTTTCTTAGAGAAGGAGCCTGGGGAATGAGGGTGCCTTGTGTTGAGAGCTTTTGGAAGCCTTTCCAAGGCAACTCCATTGGCCAGAGCGTCCTTCAATGCTTCAGGATCATCTCCCAGGGCAGATGGGGCTCGGGACAGCATGTCAGGACAGAGGGACTCTTCCCTGAGAGGAGAACTGTCACTATCACTTTCTTCCATGACTCATGTCACCTCTTCTAGGCAGCCTTCCAGGGTGGGTTGCCTGTCCTCCTCCCAGGCCTCCTGAGAACTCCTGCAGGACCAGTGTCTAGAGGGTCCTAGGCCTCGCAGAGCCTAAACCCCAGCTTGATGGGAATAGCTTAGGGGAAGGAGAGGTAGGAAAGGACTTGCCCAGGGCCTCATTGGGACTCAAGAGGCCCATGCTCCAGTTCAGGGCACTTCAGGACACACTAGGCTCCCTCCCTTCTGAGCACTGTTTGCCTTTGGAGCCCCTCCAATTCCCTGCTTCAGCCGGGAGATGGCTGAGCCCCTCTCGGGTGTGAGATGGGGCTAGGCCAGGGGCAGGGCTTCTCATCTCTCTGTGCCAGAATGGGAGGTGAATGCGGGATGGCACCCGCCTGGCATAGGGTTAGTGTGGACCTGCAGAGGACAGGAAAGAAGGGCTGACCTGGGAGGTGCCGGTGGGGGTGGAGGGAGGGTGAGCTTGGTAGAGCATCTCCTCTGGGACAAGTCAGAGAACAGGGCACAGAGCAGCCGCCACAGCCATCGAGGCCTGCCTTGGGGCTCTCCCTGACTCTGTCCTGAGCTCTTTCCCTGCCTCTTAGCCTCCCCAGCCTCTCTGTGTCCGTCCCTCTTACTGTCTGCCTGTTCTCTGGTATGTGTTTCTCCCACAGTCTCACTGCTGGTCCCATGACTGTATTTGGCTCAGTCTTCAGGGCCTGGCCCTTCCCAGCTGTTCCCCAGATCCCAAGGCAGGCGGGTGGGGCGGGGGGGTGCAGGGAGGGGGGCAAATAGGGGTATGAGAAAGAGACTGGGACACAGACAAGTTCAGAGGCAGAAGGATGGATGCAAGAGCTCTGGGGACAGTGCTGGCCAGGGTTGCAAAGCCTCCCCAACCACTGAGGGGGGCACCCTGAAGGCAAAGTCAGAGCTGGAGGGAACACTCTCCCCCTGCACGGGTTCTTGGCCCCCCTCTTCTTCTCCCTGCCCCTGCAGGAATGTATGAGCACTTTCATTGTCCCTAAAAATAGTCCATCTTTATTGGGGGTTGGAGTGAGGAATCTTCTGGGCCGGGTTCATCTCAGGCATGCCCCTGCCTCTGGGCTCCCATCTCATCTGTGGGGCCTCTCTGAGTTGCCCCAACCCTTACCTGCAGTACTTTGTTAAAATGGAAACCTGGCTGTATCCCTCCCTTGCATAAGTGACTGCCCTCGCTTCTGGGCCTGTAGGCTCTGAGCTC
The DNA here is from genome assembly GCF_053574225.1 of Canis aureus. NCBI lineage: Eukaryota > Metazoa > Chordata > Mammalia > Carnivora > Canidae > Canis > Canis aureus. The sequence continues at coordinate 26,000,382 of NC_135633.1, forward strand.
CCAGGCCTGTTGGGAGCTCTGTGTCAAGTGCTCAGCATCTCACGTTGGGGCCACTGTCCATTCCTGCTGGCTCCCATGCTCCAGCTCCTACCCAGCTCTCCAACCTTACTCCCTCCACTCTCCAGGGGGGGTTCCTTTATTCCTCTATCTCCTCTACCTCCAGGCCTCTCCTCACCCTCCTGCCCTTCTCGGCCCAGCCCTGGTCTGCTCTGCTGGCCTGCCCTGCTCTGCTATTCCTCTACCTGGTCCTATCCTCCAGCGCTTATGACTCTCATCCCCACCGCCTTGCCCCGCTCCCACCAGCAGCTCAGCAAGGGCTGGGCTGCAGGGACCCCCGGCAGATGCAGGCTCTGGGGCCCCATGCCTTGCCCTGAAGCCTGGCCCCTACTGGCTCCTTCCATCTCCTGTCCCCCGCATCTGTTTTTCTTCTGTACCCTAAGCCTGGAATGTCTCTCTCTCTATTTCTGTCTCCACGGTGAGGCCCATCCAGTCTCATCTCCTCCCTGCCTCCAGTTCTTGGATGGGGAAACAGCCCTAGAGAGGGGAGGTGATGGGCCTACAGGCTCATGGAAAGCTGGCCACAGGCCCCAGTCACTCTGTAAGATCTTGCAAGGCACCAGGCAGCTAGGCTCCAGAGGCAGGAGCAGGCACTTTACACAACCCTACCACCTTACCCGCCCCGCCCGGGGCAGGCAGTCTGGCATCCAAAGTTATTTGCCTTTGGAGGGCCCAGGAAGCCAGAGAACAAACATCCGGAGTCTCTGGAACTTCTACTCTCTCTCACATCCCAAGGATCCAGGAACCACCAAATGGGTACACTGGCATGTGCGCACACATACGCACATACACATACACACACAATCCTGGGCTGGGTAAACATGTGACCCCAAGGAGATCTCTTGGGACCGTTGTGTCTATGAATCTGTGCAAGTCCTTTAGAGACTCAAAACCTGGGTAAAGGGATCCCTGGGTGGCGCAGCGGTTTAGCGCCTGCCTTTGGCCCAGGGCGCAATCCTGGAGACCCAGGATCGAATCCCACGTCGGGCTCCGGTGTATGGAGCCTGCTTCTCCCTCTGCCTGTGTCTCTGCCTCTCTCTCTCTCCCTATGTGACTATCAAAAATAGATTAAAAAAAATTAAAAAAAAAACCTGGGTAAAAAGATGATGAGCCCCCACTCCCAGCTTTATATTAATTTTGTCTTGGAAATGAAAATTAAAATCGCTTTTGTGTGACTTTTTGATTGCAGAATTCTGGATACACTGGACAAAACTGATACAGTCATCAAAACTGATCTTTTCTCTCCCACTAATGGGCAGCTCCCACTTAGCTGGTGACCCAAGCATGTATGTGGCCTGCCCATCTGTCATCCATAATGTGTGTCTCTGCAGGCTGTCACGTAGCCACAGCAGACTATGCCCCATGGGCCATCAGAAGAATGTCTATGTGAAAACACATGGGTCTGTGATTCTGTGAGTGTGTGTGAGTGTGAATCTGTGAGCATCCCTGTGTCCACATCTGGCCTGAGCGCTCTGCATGTGCAGGGGACCTGTGTCCCTGTGTGTGTGCTGTGAGTCTTCCTGTGTGCAATGAGCGTGTGGCTGGTTTTGTCTCTGAATGAGTGAATGAGTGGATGGCTGAGTGAATGAGTGTCTGTACACATGGAGGGGTCTGATTTTCTGCCTCCTGTGTGCCCTCCTCCCCGCTTCCACCACACTGTGCCAGACCAGGGCTCACATGCCTACCCTGCCACATGTCACCTGTGTGGCAGTGGACAAATCTTTTAACGTTCCTGGGCTCAGTTTCCCCATCTGTAAAACAGTGCCTTCTCCATGAGCTGCTGAGAGGACTACCCTGGTACCATAAAGCTCCTGCCTAAGCTCCTGCCTAAGCTGGCTCCCAGCTGGGGGTGAGGCCACTTCTGTGCGAGTTAGAGAGAGGCCACCCCAACTCTCCAGCTAGATGCAGCCCCAAGGGGCCTGGGTTGGTGGAGGAGGGCAGGCTGGGTTTCGGTACCACTCTACCTCTGTTGGAGCATCTGTGCTAGGCACAAGGTGTGCACCAAAAAAGAGCAGCTCCCTTTCCTTGGCCGCTACTCCAGGTGTGTGGCCTGGGACTAAAGGGGCTCTGACTCTGGAACCAGGGTGGCCTTTTACCAGATAAGGCTCTGAGAACACCCCTCCCCTTCCCCTGGGGCCCTATGCATTTGACTCCCCCTCCAAGCCCTCCTTCTCCAAAGCCCAAAAGGCCTTACAGAAGCTGGGAAGCCGGGAGGGGAACTGATTAGACCTGGCACATGCTGACCAGATACACAGACAAACCCCCATCCACGGCCCAAACCCCCTTTATCAGAGAGGGAGACTGGGACATGGAGAGGGTCAGGGACCCTCCCAGGGACACAGTGAACCCAGTCAGCTTTGGACTCTGGATGACTGAATGGAGTCCAAGGGAGTAGTTGGGGGTCCTGAGAGACAGGTACAACTACACCTGTGTCTCTAGCTGTCGGAGTGGACCTCCTACCCATCCCCAGCCTCCCCACCTGGGTCAGATCCCCTACTAGTGTGATTCACCACATTATGAATTTTTTTTTCTGGAGCAAATTGCATCTAATTGAATGAGGCTGAAGCCTGGATCGGAGGCCGACGGTGGGTGAGGACAGCAGGAGCTGGGGAGAGGGCGGTGTGGGTGCAGGCTAAGCAGGGTACAGAAGCAGCAAGAGAAGGGGAGAGGAAGGCTGTGGGCACAGGAGGACAGGATGTCATTCCTTCAGCAAGCCATTCTGTACCCCTGCAGGTGCTCCAGTTAAACTAGGGGCCTGGATGCAGGGACATGAGGAGTGGTGCTCCCCTAGAGACCACTGAGCAATAACCTAGTACCAAGTACTGTGTTCACTTAAAAGCACTGTTGCGTGTAATCCTCCCAACAGCTGCATTTTATACTTGAGGGGATTAGGGCTCAAGACATAAAATGACTCGCTAGATGTCAGCTCTAGACAAGACTGTCAGACACCATAGCCCTTGTTCTTACCTGGTACCCGCTTATTCTGCTGAAGTGTCATCATCCTGCCTCCAGGAAGCCTTCCTGGGGAGTTCAGAAAAAGGGGGAAGCCTCACACCAACTCACACTTGGCCCAGACACTGTTTCTGTCCAGGTCGGGCATTTCTCCTTATCTATACTCTGATGTCTGTCCTCTCCCTGATGGCCAGCAGCTGAGGTTGGGGCTGATCCCACATGGATCCCACACACCCTCATTGCCAAGGGCACAACCATGACCCCTCCCACTCCCATGCAGTGTCCTGTTCTGTGTCATACTCATCACCCCTAGATGACACACAGAGACAGGATCACTGTCACTTTCACATGGCATGTCCCACATACTCAGTGACTCACAGCCATTTCACGGTTTCCACAGTGGCACACATCACTGAGTATCACAGGGCCACACACAGTGGTACTATCACTATACTTTTACTCAGGATGGCTCATCCTCAGTGTCATATAGCTATCATGTTCCTAATGCTCCACAAAGTCCCCCTCATGTAGTGTCATGCACTTTTTTATATTCCGAGGTCACCCCAACCTAAATTGCTAACCCACAATAATGGTGTTATGTTATGCCCACGTCCAAGCTGGTTCTGCATTGTACTGTCACATTTCACATTTCAGCATCACCCGGGACCTTCTGACATTAAAAAACTCCACCTGACATAAAAAAATGACATCACATCTGAGATTTGCTTTAAAATACTTCAGCAAAGCAACCTTCACCAAATCAACAGGATGAGAGAAAATATTTGCAAATCGTTCAGCTGATTAGGGGTTAGTATCCAGAATATATAAAGAAGTCCTACAAACTCAACCACAAAATAAACAACTTGGTTTAAAAATGGGCAAAGAACTTGAATGGAAATTTCCCTAAAGAGGATATACAAATGGTCAATAAGCAATGGAAAGATGCTCAATACCACTAATCATTAGGAAAATGCAAATCAAAACCACAGTAAGATACATTTTCCCCCATTAGGATGGCCATGAAAGAAAGAAGGAAAAGAAGGAAGGAAGAAAGGAAGGAAGGAAGGAAGGAAGGGAGGGAGGGAGGGAGGGAGGGAGGGAGGGAGGAAGGAAGGAAGGAAGGAAGGAAGGAAGGAAGGAAGGAAGGAAGGAAGAGAGGTGGTGGGTGAAGGGAAGGATAGGAAAGAAGTATTGGTGAGGAGGTGGAGAAATTGTCACCCTGGTACACTGTTGGTGGGAACATAAAACGGCTCAGCTGCTGCGGAAAACAGTATGGTGGTTCCTCAAAAATTAAAAATAGGGCACCTGAGTGGCTCAATCAGCTAAGCTTCTGACTCTTCTGTTCAGATCATGATCTCAGGGTCATGAGATTGAGGCCCGCATCAGCTCTGTGCTCAGCACAGAGTCTGCTTGGGATTCTCTTTCTCTCTCTCTGTCCCTTCCACTCAATGTTCACATGCTCGCACTCTCTCTCTCTCAAAATAAATAAATCTTTTTTTAAAAAATTAAATTTAATTTAAATTACCATATGATCCAACAATTCCACTTTTGGATATACATATAAGAGAACTGAGAGCAGAATCTTGAAGAAATGCTTGTCCACCTATGTTTATGGTAGCATAATTCACAAGAGTCAAAAGGTGGAAGCAACTCAAGTGTCTATGAATGGATGAATGGATAAACAAAATGTGCTCTATACAAACAATAGAATAGTATTTAGCCTCAAAAAGGAAGGAAATTCTGGGACACCTGGTTGGCTCAGCGCTTGAGCATTGATTGCCTTGGGCTTGGGTATGATTCTAGGGTCTGGGCATCTAGGATAGAGTCCCACATCTGGTTCCCTGCGAGGAGCCTGCTTCTCCCTCTGCCTATGTCTCTGCTTCTCTCTGTGTGTCTCTCAGAAAAAAAAAAGAATCTTAGTTAAAAAAAAAAGAGGAAGGACATTCTGACATATGCTATAGCATGGATGGACCTGGAGGACATTAAGCTGAGTGAAATAAGATAGTCACAAAAAGACAAATACTGTATGATTCCATACATATGACAGAAAGCAGACTGGTGGTTGCCAGGGGCTGGGGGCATAGGGAGTTGTTGAAAGGGTATACATTTCAGTTTTGCAAAATGAGAAAGTTCTGGAGAATGGTTGCTCATTGATGTGAACATACTTAATACAACTGAACTATACACTTAGAAATGTTTAAGATGGTAAATTTGGGGTTATGTATATTTTACCACAATTAAAATCTAAAAAAATAAAATACTTCAGGAAAAAAAAAAGAAAAAAAAAAGGTGGGGTAGGGTAGGGTGGGATAGATAAACTAAACGTGCCCAAATCTGGATAACTGTGAAATTTGGGTGATGGGTATATGGCAAGTTTATTGTATTATTCTCTCTACTATTATGTGTATTTCAAATACTCCATAATTTAAAAATTTTACTCTCCCTTGACTTCACACCTCTTCCAGTGACCACGTCCCTTCTCCACATCCCTTGGAGCCAAAGAGCTCCGAAGGGTTGACGATGCTCTGTCCTCACCTCCCACTCAGCACCCACCCAGGCTGGCTGGTTCAGGCCCCACCCTGTCACTGATGTGGTTCCTGTCAGGGTCATGCCGGGCCCAGTCGAGCACCGTCTCCCCTGTCCACTTACCTGACAGCGCAGCCACCCCCCACCAACCCTCTCTCCTCCCATGGCTCACAGTCTCAGTATCCCCCACCTTCCTGGCCACGCCTCCTGTCTCCTGGCTGCTCCTCCTCACCTCCCAGGCCTCTAGATGATGGAGTCTGTGGACGTGGGGCTGGGACTCGGTCCTCAGTCCTCACCTCTACTCTCACTGCGCTCTCTCCCTAGGTCATCCCAGCCACCCGGGCCACCTCCCAAAGATATCCTCAGCCTGGCCTCTGCTGCCCACTGGGCACCTTCACCTGGATGTATGTCTGACTTGGATCCAAAACAGATCTCTTAACTTCTGCCTCCTTGTCCTCTCTCAACCCCTTAACCTTGGCCTCCCCTCAGTCTTCATCCATCTCAGTAACGTCTCTACCATCCATCACTTGGTCCCTCAAGCCAGAAACCCGAAAGCCATCCTCTGCTTCTCCTTCTGGCTCATCATCTCATTCACCAGCAAGTTCTGTCATTTCAACCTCCCACATATCTCCAAAGTTCATCCATCTTTCTGCAACTCTTCTGTAATCCCCTTAGCCCAGGCGCCACCGTCTCCTACCTGGGTGGCTGCCATGGCTTCCAACCTGTCTGCCCACCTCCTCTCTGCCCCTCCAACTCATCCCCCACAAAGACTTTGCAACCAAAGCAATCTCAAAATCATGCGATTGGACTGTGTTGCTTCCCTGCCTGAACCCCGTGGGGTCTTCCTGTGACAGCATCATACACAGTGTCATGTGGTTACATTTCACATCATCACAGCCATTGCACACAGCATCACACGTTCAGCATCGGGCTTAGAGTCACAGCATCACGCACAGGTTTTCGTACACTTGGTGTCACTCCATGTCATACCCTTGGCTATACACTCAGCCTCACTATATCACATAGGCTTGGGGCACACACTTGGTTTCACAATTCAGTGTCAGACGCTTGAGCCACAAGGACCACACCTGTTATTGCACGATGTCATCCATCTGTGTTTACATATTTGATCCTCATGGTGTCACACCCTCGATGTCACATACTTGGTATCATTCAGCATCACACAACCAATATCACACAGTATCACCATGGCACATCCACTGTCTCACGGTCTTTGACAAGTGGCATCACACACTTGGTATCACTCAGTGTCACACACTCAGTGTCATGCTCTGACTCACTCACTCCCTACACAGTAGCCCATGACTGAGGTCACATACTTGATAACACACATTATAAGCTCAGTGTCACATATTCAGTAGAATACTCACTGCCCCACAATCTGTGTCGCAGTGTCACCCGGGTCCTATAAGCTGCCGCCCACCCCCACCTCACCGGGCACAATCACTAGAGCTGCTGCCCCATGTCAAGGCTATTTCCTGTTGTTGTGCTCAGAGTCCTTAGCCACTGCTTGTTCCTTCAAGGATTTCCTGTTGTCAGGGCCCCAGTCAGGCCTGGCCCAGCCTGGATACACAGCCCAAAGCCCAAGAGCTGGCCAGCAGGAACCCTAGGCCCTCTGTGCCCCCTCTCCCACTCAATCAACCCGGACTCCCCATGTGCCTGGGTTTGCACTGGTTCCACTGAAAGGTAACCTCTGGGCCCTATTCCACTCCCAGGGGGCCCAGGAAGGGGACTCTGCGGCAGTCTGAAAGAGGCTGTCTACACCATCCCAACAGCTTGAGATTAAGATCTTAACTGGTCTATGGGGCTCAGTCTGAAGCTGCTGGAAGCCAGAAGAGCAGGACAGAAGGTAGAAGGGGTGGACAAAGGGTTAGAGGAGTAGAGAATCAGGGAAGCCTTCCCAGAGGAAGCCGGCGTAGAGCTGGCAAATAGAGATCGAGGAAGAAAAGGCATCCCAGGTAGGAGCACCAGACAGGAGTAAATGCTTAGAGGTAGGAATCAGGAGGAGATGGAGACAAGAATGTGCGAGAGGGGCCCGGGTGGTGCGGGATTTGGAGAAAACCAGGTCTCTCTCCTCTCCCGTCCCCTCCCCCCATTCCAGCATTCCAGTTCTGGCTCCCAGAGAAGCCTGGGGCACTCCCTTCCTGGCCCTGACATCAGGTCGCAGACGGCCCCCCCACGGCGGCTGCCAAGCCCCCTCACCTCCTGCCCCAGGCCAGCCTGCAGGAAGGCCACAGGGAGGCCAGCACACGCTCCCCACACGGCCTGAGATAAATATTTCCCGGGAAACGGAACTTGTTCTCTCAGTGTTTACAGCCAAGGACCAGGCAGGGTGGTGGGGGAGGGGCCCGCCTGAGCCACCTTGTCCTGGGGCTCCCGGCATCTGCCCCAACACTGCCTCAGCCCCCCCTCCCCGTGCGCCGCTGAGCCAGTCTCTGCCTCTCTCTGAGCCTCCTCAGACCTTGGCCTGCCCAATGCCCGGCCCGGTCTGAGCCTGTGTCTTTCCTGGGGGTAAGTCCCTGGTTCTTGAGGCCTCCTCCTCCAGACTAGGCTTCTCTGATTGCGGGACCTGCGTCTGCGCATCTCCACCTGATCCTTGTTTGGTCAGGGGTGAGGACAGATGGATGGACAGACAGAGAGACAGCCTGGGTGGCTTCTGACACCACCTCCCCGGCCTCAAGTCCCCGCACAGCCCGAGCCTGTGCAGCCCAACAGGTGGGCCCAGGCAGATGGCAGGGCCTCAGGACCCTCACGGAAGCCAGATGCTGTGGCCAACCTGCTGGCAACAGCTCCCCTGGGGCCATGGGGCATCATGGAGCCCACTTAATCCTGATGTGCAGAATCCAGGAGGAGGCTGGCACATCTGCCAGTTAGGAGCACTCACTCAAGAATTTTAAACACAGGCCAGGAAATGCTGCCTGCTGGAAAGCAGCCCTTCCCGCCTCATCCCAAGGGTCCCCGTCTGTGGACATGCTGGGCCTTCTCTCATGGAGACCCAGGACATCCTGCCCACATACCCTTACACACCCTGCTCTTTTCACTTGCGAAAACTTTCTGAGCCCCCGTGTCAATCTTACCTTACAGGACCACCCCAGCTCCTCCCTACTATCCCACCATGTTGGGCCCACTTATTCCCCATTGGTGGCCTCAGCCTCACCCCAGACTGTGGCACCAAGTGTTACTCAGTCCCGGACCCAGGGACAGAGATGTTTTTGGATGTGGTTTCTCAGCACCGAGCCAGCCTCCTGCAGCCCCCTCTGGGCCTCAGTCTTTGTTCCAGCTTCCTCTATCTGCTTGTTCCCAGTCCTGGGCTTGTCCTTGTCATCCTCAGGTGGTTCTTTCAGAGACTGACCACATGGACCTCTCTGACTATCCAGCTGATCTCTGGCCTCATCAGTCCATGGCCTTGGCCCTCCCCATCCTTCAAAGTTCCAAAGCCACCTCCTCCAGGAAGTCTCCAAGACTGCTCCCAATCCAGCAATTGCTCCTTTCTTGGAACTGTTCCAACTTTCACACAGACATTCTCATTTAATCAAGAAACTTTATTGAGCACCTACTATGTACAGGCTTCTGCCAGGTCTCATGTGGGCCCAGGAGAGACAAGGGAGACTCAGCCTTGGTTCCTATCTCCCCCTGTGTTTACAACTATGTGGGAAAGGATATATAACCACATGGGCGAACAAGCTACCCAGCTGTAAGCCCAGGGAAGCTTGAGGGCTGTAAGTGTTCAGGAAAGAAGGGAGAGACTTGACCAGAGCAGAGGGGGCAATCTGAGAGGACTCCACAGAGGAGGTGACATCTAATCTGAGGCTTCAGAAGGAAGTAGGTAGATAAAGAAGGGAAAGGCATTCTAGAGAAAGGGGTCAGTGCAAGCCATGGCAGGGAGGCCAGGATTTGCTGGTGTCCTGGGGAGTAAGCAGCGCCATGTCTGGGAGCAATGGGTGGACATGAGGGGGCCCAGCAGGCAGGGCTGGCAATGCCAAGGCGGGTGCTCTCTACTCATCTCCTGGGCAGCAACGGAGGAGCCAATGCTGGGCAGAGCATCAGTGCGCTTAGTGAGGACACCCATGCCATCGTCCGTGTCTGCCTCTCCCCCAGCCCCTGCCCCAGCCAGGGCTCCCGAGGCCCTGAGAGCTGGCACAGGGAGGGCCCTACCCCAGCATGCTCAGTTCACTACTTGAACTGCCTCCGCCCCGACATCCAGAGAGCGATGGCCCTGGTCCTGAAGCAGGATTCCAGGCTGAACGTGAAGAGCCCTCCCCCAAGCTGGCCGGCTGGCACAGGGGCCGGGGAGCCATCCCAAGAGAGTGCGCTGAACAGATGCCAGCCATGGGGATGGGCGCTGGCAGCCCTGCTCCCCTGGCTGTCGTGCTGCCGATGCCAGGAGAACGTGCCATGCCCACGGAACCTCCATTTACTCAGGCCCAGCCTTGCGCTGCAGCCCATTGGCTTAGGCCTCCCTCCAAGGATCTCAGGCTTTCGAGAAGCGGGGAGGGTGCCAACTCCCTCTAAGTGTCTGCTGTGGGCCAGGCACCTCACACAGACTTTGTAACTTGTTCTAACAGCTCTGCTGTGATTATGGCCAGTAATAGGGATTGTGTCCACTAATGACAGATCTTCTTATCCCCTGTGACAGGTGAAGAAACTGATGCTCAGGCTGGTTAAGGGACTGGCCCACAGTCATACACCTAAAAAGCAGTGAAACTGGGACCTGAACTCATGCCCATCTGACCCCAGTCACGATGAGGCCATCCTGTCTCCCCCAGCCTCCACCCCGACTGGGGAGGCTCCATCCCTCTTCCCTCTTTCCCCCCAGCTGTCCCTATAGTATGAGCAACACCCACAGATCCCTACTCTCTCCAGTCCTGTCCTTTCTATATTGGGGAGTGCCCAGCACTCTCTCCCAGGAGAGCTTAGCTCACCCGCCATCTGGGGGAGGAGGCAGCAGGACCCAGATGAAGGAAATGTGAAGACAGAACAGAAGCAAAGGGATCAAATGGGGATGATCCAGAGAAGCCTCCTGGTGGGGCTTGGTGGGCTGGACAGGAGGGGCAGAACTGGCACTCACAGGGAACTGGGCCTGCGCCAAGCAAAGGGGGCGGGGCACTGAGGTATAAACAAGGAATCTGGGCCTGGTTCCCTCCCTTGGGGCCTCGTTCCCAGCACCAAGGAGGGTCTCAGCTTCTCCAAAGCCCTCTCCCTTCATGGCTTCCTGGGAGGATGACAAATCTAGGCTTTCCTGGCAGGTGGCGGTGGCTGCTGAGACACTGCTGGCTCCCAGGAACACCATCTGTCCCGGCTCTGGTGGGGAGCCCTGCCCCACAGGGAATGCCATGACCATAAATAAATTAATAATGACTTTCTAGCCTGTCCCCCTTTTCCCAGCTCCCAGCTGTAGGGACATTCTCAGGGCTTGACCCCACGTCTGGGCAGAGAGTCCATGCTGAGCCCTGTGTGTACCAGGCCATGCATGGATATCTTCTTTCCCATCTTACCCGAGGGCAGGGAGAGAGCAAGCGTTGGGCATGAGACACATCTGGGCCCACACTCAGATCTGCCCCATATGCTCACTGTGTGACCCCACTGTGGCTCAGCTTCCCCAACCATAAAAGGAGAATAATAACAGTGCCTGCTTCATAGGGAGGTGATGAGGATTGAACAAGGAAGTGTGTCTAAAGTTCCTGGCACAGAGGAGCCTCCCCTTTCTCAGCCAGGCCTGGGCACAAGAGTAGGCTCATGCCAGTCCTGCTGATTGATCCAACGTTAGACACAACCCTCCTCTGTGCCAATCTTCACGGTCCCCAGCCCACCCCATTTCTGCTGCTCAAGACCCCTCTGAGCACGAAGATTCCTAGGAGACACCCCAAAGGCGTGGTCAGGGCTGTGGACAGCATCCCTCATCTCAAAGGAAATGAGCGCACTGAGCCTTCATCAGGCACCCTTTGAAGGGCAGTGGGATACTCATCCTCAGTTGGGAGGATGAAGAAGGCACAGTCCCCAGGCTAAGGAGCTCGAGGTTCAGAGGGGAAGACCTATAGAGTCGCATAATGGAGAAAACAGGGTGCCAACAGCTCAGACTAAGGATGCCCCATTTGACTGTCAGGGCAGGAGAGCTCAGAGGAGGGAGTAAGAGAGCCATGGAGGGCTTCCCGGAGGATGGGAGGCTAGAGCTGAGCCCAGAAAGATTTGGGAAGCTGAGGGAAGACAGGCAGGAGTGGTTCTGGGGAGGCAGGATGGATAAAGGGAGGACTGTGGCCTGGCTGGGACTGCAGAGGAAGCAGGAGGATGGGAAGCATGGATTTTTGAGCAGAAAAGTGACAAGTTCAGGTTTGCATGTTAGAAAGCCTTCTGGCAGCCACATGGGGAGTGGGGCAACTGAAGCAGCCAGCCACTGAGCCATCCAGGGGAAAGGTGGCCAGTCCGGAGCGGGGCCAGGGGCAGGGATGGAGAGCAGGAGAGGAATTCAGAAAACACTTAAGGCAGAGGATCAACAAGGAACTGGGTGCCTCACCCTGGGTGAGGGTGGGGAGGCCTAGAGAGGAGTCTGAAATGACTCTCCATCTCTCCTCAGTGGGCGGGAATCGGGCAGGGACGTGTTCTCAGTGTGGGGTGACCTTAGGCTGGAGGGGGCAGGGCTGAGAATCGGCTCCAGCCTCCCACTCCTCCCAGGGGTGGGGACAATGCTCAGACTGACCCCCAGCCTGTGTCCCCACCCCTCCAAGCCCACCCGGTCCTCCCTCTCCTGAGTTCTCACCTCCAGTCGGGCGTCTCTATTCCCTGGGGGCACTGGCTCCTGTGCAAGGAGGTCCGGGCTGGCTGCAGAGACAAGAAGGCCAGGGGCTGAGGCCTGCCAGGTCTTTCCCCTTCTCTCCAGCCTCCCCCCACACCCCGCCCACCCCCAGCAGGCCTGGGGCTATCAGGGGGCCTCGCCTGGTTTCACCCTGCCTTCCCCCACACTCCCTTCTCACTCCCTCCTTCAGATGGGCATCTCGGGCTCTGGCGTACCCTCTGCCCTTGGCTCTGAGCACAGAGCTGGCCTGCTTCCTGCGGCCGCGGCCTCCCCAGGAGGGGAAACAACCACCTTTTTACCCCTGCTGAAGCCCCTGCGCTCCCACCTCTCCCCGGGGAACTGCACTACCTCTCTGCAAGCCTCAGTTTCCCCGCCTGTACAATGAGAGGTCTAGCTCACGTAGGCAACCGGGCTGGGCTCCCAGCCAGGGCTGCTGTGATGATCATCTGTGTGAGCCCCCACCCCTGGTCTGGTGCCCGGTCTTCTGGGCTCTAGTTGGCCCCCCAAATCCGGGTGCCACAGCTCCTCGAATGCTGGCAGGCACACGGCCGCCATTCTCCAGCAGCCGGCCACCCCAGCGGCACCCACAAAGCCCAGCCTCTCAAAGGCCCTGCCCAGGGGCTGGCCTCCCCTCCCCGCCCCCACCGACAAGCACACGCAGGCATCGGACAGGCCCAGGCGGCGGGATATTCTGAGCCTGGCTTCGTTCCAGTCAGCTGCTGGCCGCTATGCCAGCCTGGCGCGGGCGCAGGGGCTGATTTGATTTGGCAGCTTTGGAAGCGTGTGGTGGGGACGGGGAGGGGGAGAGGGATGAGACACCCATCCCTGCTAGGAAATAAACAGGCTTGGGCACTCCGCGAACTGGGGGAAGGGCCCAGTCTGGCATGGGCAGGGGGCTCTGCGCTCCCTGCCTTCTGGTGCCCCCTTCTTCTCACCCAGGCCCTGGACGACTGCCCAAGACTGCTGGAATTTCTGGCTCTCCTTGGGTCACCACAGGGGTGACAGTAGCTGCACCTGGCATGTGGATGCTTGTGGTGTGTCTGTGGCAGGGTGTCCGGTGGTCCCACAAGTCCCTGTGTCCTGTGGGGTCTCCCTACTTAGCCATGCCTACAGCCAGGCCCGAGTGTGGCACAGGGAGACTGGGTCCGCGTGTGGGGCGGTGGCCTAGATGGGGCCATCTCCCAGGGTGACTGTGGCCGCTTGACTGGGCTCTGACGGGGGGCCGACTGCAGCCCAGGGTGTGACCAGGCCACTCATGTGCCTGAGTCTACTGTAGGGCCTGGTATGCATCGGTCCCGGCCCGTTCCTTCCCTCTGTGCGATGACCCCACTAACCCAGCCATGTCCGGCAGAGGAAATGACGAGGGCCAAGCTGAATACCTAACCCCAAGCCTGTCCTTTTGTCCATGGGCCTCAGCCTTCTTTTCCACCCCTAATTGTCTACCCACTGCACTGCCCTGGGCCAGCCTCCTCCTCCCCTGACAGGAGGCAGTGCTGGTTGTGATTCTCCAAATACCATCGGCCTCTCCACCACTCCCTGGGGAGGCCCCTGCCAGTGCTCTCTGGCTCCCCATCACCAGCTTCCAGCATGGGGAAGGTAGGCAGGATGAAGGGAGTCTCAGCCAGGCATTCACAGCTCCTCCATAATTCTACCCTGTGTCAGTATTTACCACCTTCCTGCTTGCCCCACAGGCAGGGCAGTCCAGCTCACCCCTCCTGGGAATCTGCAGCACACATCAATATGCTGCTGGCATCTTGGGGACCTGCCTTCAGTTAGAGAACCGCTGAGTGCAGCTGTGGCTCTGATCCTCTGACCTCTTCACTGAGAGGTCAAGGTTGCCGGGTCAGACCAGGACCCTAGTCCTAGGGGACGCACAAGCCAGGGCTGTCCCCCAGACACCAGCCAGGAGGTTTGGGGTAGGGTGGAGCCTGCTTTGGGGAAGACAAAATGTCTCATCTGTCACTGCCTCCCCATTGTCCCACTATCCTCTGGGGATCTCAGGGCTCTCCCCACCCAGCCACAGGAAGCTGAGTCCCTCCTGGAGACAGCAGGAAGGAACATTGAAGGAAGGGCTTTAGGACTAGGAGACTCACCCATCACCCTGCTGTCACAGAGGAGGAACCTAGGATCACAGAACCCAGCTGTCACAAAGAGGCTAGTGAGATGGAGACAGTCTGCAGAGAGCTCCCGGAGAGCTTCTGAATGGAGGTGTGTGGTGTCTCACAAGAAGAGAACATCAGGTTCCAGGACAGCCTCCTAACTATGAGATATGGGTTTTCACCTGGGACTTGTGTGTCCTCCTGTATGTACAGGTGCCTGTGTCCCTGTGTGCATGGCTGCTCATCCCAGTCACAGAGTCCTGAGCTCTGGTCTGTGCCCCAAGGGCAGGGTCTACCCAAGGTAGGGCTCAGCTAGGCAGCAGGCACAGTGGCAGATAAGAGAGCAATCTGGGCAAAGAAGAGGTTGGACAGCTCAGGGCTGAAAAGAGAAGCCCATCAGGCAGTCAGAACCTCGGGCCTCATCCTAGCCGCCTGACACCAAGGGCAGTGTGCTCCCGCACCTTGGCCCAGCCACAGTCCCCCGTGTCACTGGGGCAGGACCGTCCCCTCTCTGAGCTACTTTCCTCATCTGAAGAATAAAAGCAGGGGACTTAATGATCTCCTAGGGCCTGCCCAAGTCTAATGATCTTCAATCTTCGGAGAGGGACTAACACACACGCAGCCAGCCAGAGCTGGAGACATGCAGGGCAGAGAGAGAGCCTGAGTGGAGGAACTCAGGAGGCTGTGTGGGTCGGGCAACTGGGGACCCTATCCTTGGGGCCAGGACAGGATGTTATAGACAATGGAAGCTTGGGGATGGCAGGGAGCAGCTGTTGCCGCCTTACCTGCCTTCTGGCCTGCTGGAGGAGAAAGATGGAAGAGTGACATAAAAGGGCCCTGCCCCCTTAGAGGAGTCCCACCTCAGTTCCTGGTTCCCAGGTGGTCCAGGAGAAAAGGAGGAAGCTGTAGGCAAGGGGGAGCACCGAGCGCTGGGAGTCAGGAAGGTGGGTGTCAGGCCCTGCTATGCTTTGTGACCTGGGCCAGCTCCCAGCCTCCCTCACCTGATCTGTGAGCCCACCAGGCTGCGACTCATGCAGTTGGTACCAGGCTTCTGAGGCACTCAGCTGGGGTGAGCTCTCTAGAGGCCACAGATCCTCCTCTCCTGCCTAGAGGCCCCCCTGCCCCCACCGCCACCAACCCTGGCACAGGTGCCTAGGCATGTGCATAACCCAAGAGGCAGCGAGCCCCTGGACAAATAGCTGTGCCAGGCGGCGCCCTGGGCCTGTGCCACAAGGGAGCACCCACTGGTCATCCGTTTTCCAGGTCCCTTAGCCTGGGGCCTCCCTTCCTTAAGCTTTTCTCACAGCCACTTCCAGGACAGAAGCAGGGTCCTCCCTCCTTGGCCGGTGCTCAAGAGATGCTGATGGGTCACAGGCCAATGCCCACACTGCTCCTCTGGCTGCCCTGGCCTCTGCCCTAGTCGGAGGCCCTTTGTACTTGGGGCCCTCGCAAGCAGGGGTTCGTGCATTTCCACGTCCGTGTCCAGGAAGTGTTCATGTCCTGTTTTCCCCCTCAGGCCGGGGCTGGCGGGGAAGGGGGGTCAGTAGTGAGTAGGCCTCTCTTTCCTCCGCTGTCTGTTGACATTTCTGCCCAGAGACTTTAGGGGCTGGGAGGAAAGGGCACTCCTCTCTCTGCCATAATCTGAAAAAGCTGAAGAATGGAGGCAGGGGGATGAAGGAAATGACCCCTTATCCTGTAAGCTCAGGGAGTGGCAGATGTCACACGTGCACAGACACCACTTCTGCTGTGGCAGGAGAATCTGCTCACGTCACCCAGTCACCCCCGGTCACCCAGGCCAAGGGGGTCTCCTTCCCCAACATGGGCTCGGCCCCTCCTCCTCCCTCTCACTACCTGGGGGTGGGGGCCACCCGCCATCCTGAGCTCCCTCCATTGCTTCTTGTTATGTTTTTAATAACCTAACATCGACATTAACAAGGCAGGTGATTGCAGCTTTTCCCAGCAGCCCCATTTAGAATCATTGAATCATCAAATCATCAAATCCTAGAATCCTGGATTCACAGAATGCCCGCCTATTCGGCTCCTGGAGTCTCAGCAACTTCAAGTCACAGAACGTCGGAATCACACAACCACGCTTCCACACAGCTCTGGCTGGGAGCTAAGAGTCGTGGAAGGCTAGAAGCCCACAGACTGACAATGCCGGAATCTCAGAGTCATGCATCCCTAGATCTAGAGCCCATACACCCCTTGGAGTTCTGACCCCACACTTTCTCCTTTTCCAGGTGAGAAAATGCAGCCCAGGAAAGGGCCCAGTGCGAAGCAATGCCCACCCCCAAGACTGCAAGACGGGACCACAACATTCGAGTGTTCCAGAAACTGTCACTTTGACATTAGGAAATAGCCATGTTTGTGCTGGAATGCTGCTTCTCTTTTATTTTTGGTCATTTCTCCTCCTGCACCTCCTCTTGGCCCTCCCCAAGTCTTGCTGTGCCCCCACCCCACTGGGCACTGAAGCCGACACCCCATCTCTCAGCACCCTCACCTTCAATCCCTGCATGACTCTGTCACCTTTCCCTCCTCCGGGTCTGTACAATGGCCCCCTAAATAAAAACAACCACAGGTGGGGGAGCTCAAGGGGCCAACTCCCTCAGGGTGGGGGGCAGGAAAAGCAAAATGCTTGCCACCTGAAGCCACCAGTCAGAGGGCGGGCTCCCCAGAGGAGGGGCCCTGAACTCAAGACTGGAAGGTCCTGGAGCCCTGAGATGGGGGGGTGGGCGTCAGCCACACCTGAGGCAGCAGCTTCAAGGGAGTCAGATCCAAAGTGGACGGAAGCGACTGAGGCTTACAATTGATATTAGAACCATCAGGTATGTTTAGCATTTTCATAAATATACATTTTTACTCGTTTTGGAATGTACTCATACATTTTGGATTTGAATTTTATTAAATATTACGTTTCACAGATTGTTTTAATTTTTGAATTCCGAACACTGCTTGCCCAGGGCAGTTCCCAAGTCTCCCTGCTGCAGAAGAGGATGCTGGAGCCGAGTGGGGTCCAGGTCTCTGCTTGGCCTCAGAGCTCCTGACCTGGGACACCGTCCTAAGATCTCTCAGACCTTTGAGGGCCTTGACACAGTCCTGGGCATCTGCCCTGTCTTCCCTGGAGAGCCGCCCCAGACACCCAGGGCTGCATTCCCTCCTCTCTTTACCTCCACTGCTGAGCGGCTCCCTCCACCTTCGAGGGTCCCGTCTCCTCCTCTCCATCCTCTGTACCTTCCTGCCCGGGCTTCATCGCCCTTCTCTGGGCCACAGGGCACCAGCTTCCCACCTTACCCCTTCTGTGTACTCTCCACCCATGGCCCAGGGGCTTTCCTAACAAGCAGATCTGAGCAGTCCTCGACCTGCTTTCGACACCCCCCCTCTAGTGTCCAGTTCCTTCTGGAAAAGTCCAAATCCGTTCACTTATAAGTCCTATACAATTTGGCCCCCACCGACCTCGCCAGCCTCGTCACTAGCTTCATAAATACACACATACATACACACAAACACACACACACACACACACACACACACACACGCAGACCTGACCCCACCCTGGGGCTCCACACCCTGGCAGTCCAGGATCTAGCTCCACAGAACTGCAGAACCACACCTCCCTCCGTCTGTCTGTCACCAGCAAGCCTTCACATTTGCCTTCGCTCCTTCTCTATCCAGAACTTTCTTGTAGTTCATCCCTCAGCTCTCAGATTAGGTAAGTTTCCTCCTGGAAGCTCCCCAATTTGCCCTCCCTCCCACTCTGGACTGAATCGGGGGTCGCTGCTCTGCACCCCCACGACCTCCCAGTCTCTCCAGCATTGTCCTCTCCCCGCCACCCACCAGCATTGGTCTTCGTCTGTGCTCCCCGCCTCCACCCCATCACCTGCCTACCATCAGCCCTGCTATCTAGGTCTGCATGGCTGTCACGGGGCAGAAGCATTGTTGCTCAGACATGGGGCAGTGTGTGGCAGGGCTTTAAAGCCCACACTGTGCCCATCTCTACCTCCTCTCTCTGTTGGGCATGTAGTAGGTACTCACTAAATGTTCACCTATGAAGGCCTTGCAGTACACAGTGTGTGGCAGGGACAGGCAGGGTGGGGTGCTTGGAGTAAGTGAGAGTCCCCAGGTTGGGCTGGGGACTTCCTGGAGGAGGCATGTGGGAAGATCCTCCAGGTGTCAGTCCTAAGAAAGCAATTGAGGACAGGCCACAGGAAGTCCCCAGCCCAGACTTAGGGCCAGCAGGGTGGGATCAAAGTCTGCAAAAGGGAGATTTGATGGTTAGGGCCCAGAACAGGGCCACTGATGGGTCTCGCAGCGCGTTCCAAAAAGACTTCCCGGAGGAGGGCTACTTCTGGCTGGTCTGGGGCAGGGAAGAAGGTGGAGATGAATCAGATTGGAGAAAGTGGTAAGACAGAGATGTGGAACAGAAAATTTTGTCTCTTCTTGTCCATTAGCCCTGCAAGGAAAAGGCGACGGGGCAACTAGGCAGGAGGAGCAGGGAAGACTGTGGCGGGATGGAGATAACACCGGTGCTGACCCCAGGGCCCGGGTGGGTGTGGAGGGCTAGGGCTGGCCAGGAGCATGTCCCCAGCTGTGGCTGGGAAACGTTTCCTGTCTCCTGGCCAGGGGGGTCATTAATAATCATTTACACGCCACAGGCAGCACGGAGGCCAGCCAGGGAGCAGCGTGGTGCTGGGGCTGGAGCCCAGCCTGGTGACCAGTAGAGCTGTTTTCTGGGAAATACGGAATTGCTGTGTCCTGCCACCTAATCATGAAACCTGGATAAGTCACCTGACCTCTCTGGTCTCTGGTAGCACTGGTAAAAGGAGGGTCTAAAAAGGAGGCCGCCTGAAATCCCCTCCCTGCTCTGGGCCTCGGTTTCTCTAGATGGCAGATGGGCCGCCTACCTGGGTTATGGACATCTGAAGATTGATGTGGCCATCTGGACGATGCCGAGCCCAGCTCCAGACACATGGGAGGGGCAGACCCGGCCCACCTTCTGGAGAGCTTGTGTTCTGATTGGGAGCCAGAGCCTAACACTGGAGCTCACACCTGGAGCCTCACAGAAGTGAGGGGAAAGAGACTGGAGGGTCGTGTGTCCAGGGTCTAGGGGTCTGACACTGTGGCTGGGCTGGGAAGATGGGGTTTCTCCAATACAGGAGGTGGGAGCCCCAGGAAGCCTATTTGGGCACTGCTGTGTCAACCTGTGCCTTCCTGGTGTGTAGCAGGTGCACAATAGCAGGTGCAAAACATTCGCTTTTGACAAGTGAATGAGTTGATCTGTTAAATGAGACCTCTGTGAAAGGAGGTTGGAATCTGGAAAGAGCTGACTAAAAGATGATGATGACGATGACAGTCATTCTGGCCAAAGACAAAGAGGGTGGGAAGAGGTGACGTGAAAGCTTGAGGAGAGGTGACATGAAAGCTTGGCCCCAGGGATGGGCCATCCAAAGCCAGACAGTATTGCTTGGGAAGGATCAACTGCCATCAAGATCTTTTTTTCCAGTTGAACCAGAATCTTCCTTAGCCCCAGGCCACATTTCTCTGCCTATTCCATACCCCCTTCTAGGCCTGGCTTAAGCCCACTCCCAGCAGAGAACATTCTGGAAGGTGATGCTGAGGCACTGCTCCTGGCCCCCTCCCCGGATAACTGTTAGTCTATGTCTTCCAACATTCAGGGGTTCTGGTCTTTCTTCCTCCCAAATACCTGTCAGCAGCTTGCCCATTAAGATTTCCTCATTGTTTTCTCTGGAGGCTTTGAGCTGGCTCCTCCTCACTGACTGGCATCTCCCCTATCAGACTAGAGGGTCGCTACTTAAGTGTGACCAGGCTTCCTTTTTTGGTCAAGGGTATCTGTGAGGACAGAGACTCTTCCTCCTGTCAGATCTGTGAGGTCAACAAAAGGAGATATATTAAGGCCTTCCTGGTTGACTCCCAGCCCCAGGGATGCTCCCTGAGGGCCACACAGAGAACAGAAGAGGACAGGCTGGCATGCAGAAGGGGATGCCTGGCTGCTCACCCCAGAGATGATGTGAGCCAGAAAAGATAGCAGGCCACCCATGGAACTAAGACCTCACGGTTGGCAAATTCACCCAGCGCCATGCCCAGCCCAAGCTGCTCTTGCACCAAGGAGGCACCACCAGGGATACCACCCAGGCCTCATGGCCTGTGCCTGAACCCTTCCCCGCTGTGGAGCATTGTGAGGTGGTAGTAAACACAGTGACCCTACAACACGTGCATCCTCTCCCCGCCCTCCTCCAAAGCCCAGCCCAACACACGACATAGACCAAAAGGAAAAGAACAAAGGTTCCCAGACCACGACATCACCCGCAGCCTGCCTGTCCAACGCCTGCTCAGCCGGAAACCCAAGACAAAGGCCTTGGTCAAAGTGAGGAGGATGAAGGGCAAAGGGTAGAGGCAGCTTAGCTTAGGGTGGGCCATCACAGAACGTCACTAGGCATCTCTGGGGACCTAACTGGGAGGGAAGCAAGGACAAGATGGCAGCCAAGCCCTCCCTGCACACACACATCATTCCACGAACAGCACCTGCTGGATCCCATACACCCCAAACATTATATACCTCGTTCCTCACCCTACACACCTTGTGCACACACTTTCTTGCCCCCTGTGCCACATTCCACAGCCCTCAACACTGCTTCACCCCTCCCCCATATACACACCACTAGCTCACTGACACCCTTCACACACTCCTCAGCACACACCACACATAAACAGCTCACGGGGAGAAAAGATCACATAATCCATACGTCACACTGAAAAGTCACACAGCTCACATACCCACACTTCACACCACAACCTCCCACCACGCACCTCACACAACCCACACTCACCTCCTCAACCACAGACACACACACATCCAATTACATTCAACACACACACCATCTAGACATAGAGACACACCCTGCATAGATAATGTGCACACCTAATG
Organism: Canis aureus; assembly: GCF_053574225.1. Taxonomy (NCBI): domain Eukaryota; kingdom Metazoa; phylum Chordata; class Mammalia; order Carnivora; family Canidae; genus Canis; species Canis aureus. Next base: position 26,021,770 of record NC_135633.1, read on the forward strand.
TCACATGTTTGTGGACACACACAGACCCTCGGCATCGCCAATCCTGCCCGTACATTGCCTCCTCTTTCCCACTTGCATGTGGGCACACACACATATACACACTTAGTCAACCAGCCCCTTGCCTTGGACCCCTCGGCACTCTTCCCTATTGCACAAACCGCCATCACACAGACACATGACACTCAAACACCAACACGCGGGTCCTAATACATTTCCCAAGCAAGTCCAGGATGTACCACCGTGACCCTAAGCCACCTAGGCTGCAAACACACTCACACAGCTCCCCCACCCCCACTGCCCTCCACCAAGATGTCCAATGAAACCTTTCATCAGGCCCCCACAGTGGCTCTTTCTGGCTACACACAACAGCCAATAACATGCGCAACCACAGACAACCCCCGCCCCCCATGCAGGCTGGCCCTACAACTCCACCCCATAGAGACAGACACACCACACACACATGTTCCCCCCCCATACAACACTCACACATACAGCTACCACTCCACACTCACAATGCAGCCTTTCTAGCTGCACACAGCATGCAATACCATACACACCATCTTCACACTCACCATAAGTCCCCATGAATCCCCCCAAATAAGTCCACTGGTGATGCCACACACAATACTACATGACACATCACATATGATCACACACAAGGCACACTTAACACATGCAACATGGCCCATCCTACACAAACACCCTAGACTCACCCAGCCCTGGAAACCTCCCACCACAGGTGACTGACACCAGATGGCAGTCTACTCCCCCATTCCCCCAACCCAAGCCCCCACCTGCTCCCAGTCAAGACCAGGCCAGTGGGGACAGGGGGGGGGTTTGTAAGTTATGAACCCCAGTGCTCCACGGCACAATCCCCACCCACCTTAGATCCCCAGGCACCGCCCAAGGGTTCTGCTCTCCATGTTGAGTCCCTTCCACCAATGCCCACACCATGCCATGTCTGACAACATGGGGCAGGTGAAGGTCCTGGGGACACTGGCCCGGCACTCTGAGCCTGCTCTTTCCTCACCCCAAAGCAGAGGCAGATATAAGGGGAAGGGACAATCACAGAGTGAGACCCTAGAACAAAGATAGAGACCTAGAGAAATGGGGGGGGGGCGGTTGGAGTTTTGGACAGACTGAGAGAGGTGAACATGGGCAAAGGGACCAAAAGAGAGAAATGGAGGGGCAGAGAGAGAGGATGCCCAGAAAGACTCAAAGAAGCTAGAGGGGAAAGCAGAGAATAAAGTGGGACCACCACACTGGAGAGAAATAAGAGGTGAGGGTGAGACTCCTAAAAGACTAGAGGATCTCCTACACAGGAGGGAGGGAGGGTAGGAAAGCAGGAACCAGGTGGGAGGGGGTCCTGCAGAGAAGGACACAAGCTATGATAGAAAGAGGCGTTTGGACTCTGGGGTACAGTCCCAGGTGAGGACCGAAGTCCAGATGTTGGGAATCTGGGTGGGGGCACAGATGAGGCTGTGGAGTAGATGTTCAGGGGCTTGGGGTGAGGCTCCAGCTGTGACAGAGGTCCTGGCTGAGAGCTGGGGGCTCAGGCGTTCTAGGTGTACCCGGAGTCCGATATACACCTGGGGTGTTCAGGGGTCTGGGCGGGGGGCCATCCGCTCATCTGGCAGGCAGGGGTTCCAGGTTTGCACAGAGCTCTCAGTGGAGACCCGGGTCCTACTGTGGATTGGGAGTGGAGCGCTTGGAGTGGAGTCCCGGATCCGAAAGCGGTTCAGAGTCTGGGGTGAGGTTTGGACTGTGAGCTGGGGATTCAAGGGCTCCGAGTATGGGCTGCAGTCCCCGCTCAGGAGTGGAATTCAGGGCTCGGGGAGGGCGCCCCACCTTGAGGAGGGTTACAGGGGCAGAGCGGACCTCGGAGCCGGGCCGCACGCTCCCTGGGAGACCGGCCGGGCCGGGCGCTCACCCGACCCCCTCGTCGTGCCCAGCGCGGGGCCCCCCTACCTGCAGGCTGTCGGCGCATGGCTGCGGCGGCGGCGGCGGCGGCGGCTCGTCCGGCTTGAGGAAGACCTGCTGGCCCCGCCTGAGGAATTGGACAACAGCGATGAGGATGTGGTGCAGCACCAGGACCATGCTCGCAGCCGCGCGCCCGCCCGCCCGCCGGCCCGGCCGCTGCGCTCGGTCAGCGCGTCCGCGACAGCTCCGCCGGGTCCGCGCGAGGGTCCGCCCCGGCCCCGCCCCCGCCCCGCCCCGGCCCCGCCCCCGCCCGCGCGGCCCCGCCCGCCCCGCCCCCGGCCCCGCCTGCCTCTCACCCCTGCTCCCTCCGCTCGCGAGCCTCTTCCAGCGGGTCCGCTGTTAGGGTCCCCCACCGGGTAGCCCGCTCTCAGCCTCCGCTCGCTCCTCGGCGCCCCTCGCCCCTCCTGTCGCTACCTCGCCTCTCGGAGCCCCTCTCTCGTCCGACCACGTCCTCTCCCCGCCACCTAGAAAGTCCTGGGGCCGGCCAGAGCCGCGAGCCGCGAGCCGGAGCCCCGCGCAGGGACGGGAGGGCGGGAGGCGGAGGATGGGGGGAAGGGGCCGCTGAGCCGCTGCGAGCAGCCCCGGGCTGGATCTTCTCCGGGAGAAACGGGGAAGTCGGGGAGAATCTTAGAGGTCGCCCTGCGACGGCCAGGCCTGGGGCAGTAGCCAGGCTGCGAGGGGGACACGTGCGCACAGACCCACGAGAGCACGCACGGACAGGCGCACCGCTCCGGAGCGCGGGGTGGGGGCCCGGGAGCCGCCCTGGGCAGGCAGGTCAGCGCTGGCGTCCCCGGAAGCCGGAGAGGGTGCAGGGCCCAGGGCTGCACAGTCCACAGTTCGCTAGTGGGACCCGCGCGTCCGGAGCGCTCTTCTCCGCAGAGCGGCCTCTGTGCTCTGGCGCCTGCGGCAGCCGTGACGCTTCTGCGCCCCCTGCTGTCCTATCGCGGCAGCGCAGCCCGGCCCTATTTGCCGTCTGCTTGGCGAGGAAAGTCGGGGTCGGCGGCTGTGGGAAGAGGGGTCACGGGGCCAGCTCTCTGCCTGGACCCACCCCATTCCCCGCCTCCACTAGGCCTGAGATCCGCTGGGGTGCCAGGACGTGTCTGAACTGGAGGGAGCGCTCTGGATCACACCTGGCCTTTGCCCGTGGCGGCGACTTGCATGACCTTGATCAGCTTCCCTTCCATTCTGGGCCTCAGTTTTGCCGTCTCTTTCACAAGACTGCCTGGATAATCCATCCCATAAGGGTGGGAAGGCAGCCAGAGTCCCCTGACAGCCCTCGCTGTGGTCTGACCTGAATCCTTCCCCCTGCACGGCAGGGGGGGCCCCCTCTCTGCAACACCCCATTTCCCCACTTGGAGGGTGACTCAGTGAACCCCTCAGCCTCCCCACCTCACTGGGCTGATTCACTTGGGCCCTCTCTCCCTGGAGAGTGATTTCCTCAACGTTGAGTCACTGAGCCCAGTCCTGGACACAGTCCAGGCACCTGGCACATAGGCTGGGCCGAGCCCTGGCGGTGCCATCAGCTTGGGGGGAGGCCCTCCAAGCCAGGATTTCTCCCATCTCTGATTCTGAGGCCCAGCTCTGAACATGCTTCTTCCTTTGCTCAGATACCTTTAAAGACTCCCTGCCACAAATACAATAAAGCCCAAATCCTCAGTCTGACATAGCAGACCCTCTATAATTTAGCCCTGACTTATCTTCCAGCTTTGAACCTCTTGCCACCGGTCCTTACATTTATACTTCCTCCTCTCTTCAGATGGGTGACAGACTCATTCTCACCTCTAGACTTTTACCCATGCCACCCTACCCCTGATACTCTCCAGATCCTATCAGCCTGCTTATCATTCAGGGGCCAGAGGCCCACCTCCTCCAGGAGGCCTTCCCTTGATGCTACCTTAGTCCTCTGGGTCCCCCTTCTTGTGTTCCTTTCTGGGAATCATGTTGGGGACATAGAGAGGAGTGAGAAGCTCTTCTGTCATTAAGTGATCCAGGCCAAGTCAATGTATTTCACTTCACCTTCAAATTGGGCCAATATGACCTACTTTTTAATACCCTAGAAATTTACTTGGGCTCAGGTGGTGTAAAGGTTCTGGCCCAGAAAAGGACCTCCCTTCCTTTTCTGGCCTTAGTTTCCTGTTCTGTAAAGGGGGTTACCAGTGTAAAGGCTATATAAGGACTGAGTCTGAGCCCAGAACACAAATGGTTCGGCAAATTCCAAGCACCTGTCAGTTCTGGGCTTTTATAGCCTTGGTTGGGACACAGGTACCCAGGAGGTATCTGTTACTGCCACTGGCCAGAGCTGTTTGTTCTTCAGCGGAAGCCATGTCAGACCCTGCAGTCAAGGGCTGACTCTGGCCTGGCACAGCCACCATCTCTTGGGCTCTCAGCTCTAGGCAAGAGCTCCACAGCACTAACCTCATGATAAATTATTTTTCAAATCTTACTTGGTCATCCTACACTATAGCTCCATGGCTGGAGCCCCAGGTCCATGCTTTATGTCTCCCTCAACTCAGAGAGATTCATTCTGCATCAATCCTTCAGATTCAAGCATTCCTCCAAGGGGTCTGAGCCTTAACTCTGCTGTGTGATTCTGAGCAGGCCACTGAACCTCTCTGGACCTCACTTTCCCCATTTGTGAAATGTTAACACACTAGATTCAATAAACACACTTCTTTATTTTGATGCTTGGCAGGATACCGAGGCTCTTTCAAAAATATCCCCCATGTAATCCTTGAAATTCTCCATCCAGCCCACTCCCAGAAGAGGCAGCCAAGGCTCTTCGAGATGGCAAAGTGACAGGCCATGCCCAAGCCCTCATTACCAGGAAGTGACCCTTCCTCCAAGGCTGGAACTCCTCCATTCCCCTACAGATGCCTGTCTGCTAGCGCTACATTCTGTGATTCTGTGTTGGGTTCTCACCCTGGCTCCTCCCTGGGACTCCCCATCCCAGATATTTTTAAATGTTCTCAGGTGATTCTAATTTGCTGCCAGGTTTGAGAACCCAGGATTAGATGCCTCTCGTTCCTGGCTGACCTCAATCCCATGGAATCAAGGACCAGGGCTGGCCCCTGAGGGCTGAGTGTGTACCTCTGGAGCTGGGGGACTCTCTGTGAGAGGGGCTTTAATATTTACTGAATACTTACTATGCACCTCACAGTTCAGCTTCTCAATAACAGTAGAAGGTCTGTTGTTAGCCATGTTTTACAGATAAGGAAAACGGAGGCACAGAGAGACCAAGTAAATTTTCCATAGTCACACAGCTAATAAGTAATAGAGCCAAAATTCAAACCCGGGCCATCTGGCTCCAATCTGTGCCCCAAATTCATGCTCCACATCTTGAGGAAAGGCATGTGAGAAAAACAGATTTTCCCACCTCTCCTTTTGCCCCCAACAAGGCAGTGACTGAGGATTCCATACTCCCAGTCCCTGAACCCTCTGTCTATCTCTGCCACAAGGAAGCCCAGCCCCAGGAATGCCTGGCCTAGCCTCTCTAGATGCTTCTTTTCATCTCCCCACCTTTCGGACTTCCCAGTGGCCCAGCTACTGAGTATTTTTAGGAAAAAGTGACTCAGCCAGCAGCCTGTCAACCTGGGTACCAGGCCCCCCCGACCTCAGGCCCTGTCCAGAAACCAGCTCTTTGTTGTTCCTGATAATAACAACACCCCTGTGGGTCACTGTGCTCACAAAGCACTTCCTCACCTGGGCCAGGAGAGCAGACTTGCCTGCTTGCCATCTCTCTAGCTGACACAGTGTCACCAGCAGGTCCTCCAGTAGGCCGGAAATCTGCTGTCATTCCCCATGCCCATGTGTCCTGCCTCCATAAGCCTGATCTGGTGCCTGACAGGCATCTATCTTGTTGCTGCTAACCATGCTCAGACTCCTGGAAGCTCAGGTTCAAATCTGAACCCTCCCTAACATACTGGATGGCCTCGGGCAAGACTCTGGCCCTCTCTGGCCTCAGACTTCTCAGCAACTGTAAGAGTTGGCCTGGTTCTCATGGAGGCCTCAGGCAGCTCAAGTGGAGGGAGGCAGCATCCAGGTAGGCAGGCCCAGCTGGGCACAAGGCAGCTTTCTTGGGTAGACAGGCCTGCCTTGGCATGCCAGACCCAAGGACTGTGAACAAGGACCGGGTCCCAGTATGGGGGGCTCCTCAGGAGAAAGTGTCCATGACACAGACTTTCCATGACTTGGAGTGTGGAGCCCATGAACTGTGCCATCCTAAGGGCCCTGCAAAAGGACAATCCAAGAAGCGTCCTGGAGGAAGCTGACATCTCTACAGGTTCTGTGCCCATCTACAGCCTGTCCTCAACACTTCAGCCCTGGAGAGAGTATGGGGATAAGCCACACTTAGGTAGCTGTGTGGTGTGTGCAGGTGTATAAGGCCTTGCCCCCAGGACTGTGAGCATGGTGTGGGTGAAGGCGGGAGAGGGTAGGACTACAGGTTTGTAAGTTTTTTTGTGAGGATGCCTGATACTTCTGTGGTATAGCTGAATTTGCATATGTGTGTTTATCTATGAAGTGTGTGTTTATGTATGTGTGTACACACAGGTATATGTGTGTAGGTGTGTGTTGCTCACACGCATGTATATGTGAACAGTTGTAGGTATGCACAAGTGTCCAAGTATCAAATATGTGCATTCATGTGTGGATGTGTATCCAAATGTGTGAGTATGTATACATTCAAAATCACTCCTATCGGAGGTGCTGTCATGGCCATCAGCCCGGGTCAGCTGTGTGTCCCTTGGCTATGACCCTAAAGTGTGGGTAGCCCTCACAGAGAAAGGGTCTGGCCACAGGCAGGTACTGGGGAAATATGGATTTTGGCTCGGGGTGAGCAGGGCCTGCTCCCAGAGCCCCAGAAGCAGCTGAGTGGGGAAGAGCATAGGCTGAGTGAACTCAAGCCCAGGGGATGTGGGGATGGGGGTGGGTCAGCCACAGGTCTCATCCATTTCCATGTTATTTTTATACGCATTTGTCTTGTCTGCAGCAGGCGGCCAGGGTCATGACCCTAGAGGGCAAGGGAATTCATAGGATTCTGGCCCAGACTAGTCCAGGACCTGCAAGCAGGCTTATATCTGGGCTGAGGTCCATGGGACTCAGGCCTTGGCACACGTGAGGCCTTGGCATGTGCTCCCTCTCATCTGCAAACCCCAAAAACCTTCCACCACCACACAAAGCCTCCCTGGGACACCATAGTCCTACACACACTCACCATCTTCCCACAGATACACATACATACTCCTACCCCTCCTACACACACACACACACACACACGCACGCACAAACACATTCCTATAACTATAAACAAGCTTTCACACACAGAGGCACAGGTGGGCATGTCTGCCCCAGGGCTTCCTTCAGGGACCTGTGCCTCCTTCTCCTTGAGGCCCATACCTGCTGGACTAATCTTTTCTGCTGCCTCATCCACACTCACATGGCTCCCAATGCCTGTGGGGTAAAGCAGGAGCCCTTTAAGGCCCTTAAGCCCCACCACCAAACAAACTTCCTTTCAGGCAATACCTACACTGCCTTCTGGCCACACTCCTCACTGTAGGGATCCACCAACCAGCACTTCCCATCCCTCTGCGCTTTGCCAGGTGCTGGCCTTCCCACTGTGCTGTCAACTCCAGGGAATAGGACTCCTGTTTTGTTCATTGCTGTGACCCCAGCACCTAGATCAAGGCTCAACCAGAGGAATTGCTCAAAAGGACATCTGTTGAGTATATACATCACTGGTAGAAACTGCCTTCCAGCCTGGTCTCCTCCTGCCCAACTGTATTTGTTTCCCTGGGTGCCTCCCCAGTCAGACCTGTTGCCCCTCCAGGAAAAGATGGGTCTGATTCAGTTCCATATGTGCACATCCAGCTCAGGGCCAGGCACAGAGAGAAGGAATGGGGGACAGATCCAGGGGCAGAGCCCAAGGAATCATGACCCCCTCAATAAGGCAGAGGGATGTCTGGAAGATTGGGCCATCTGGGCCAATCACACAAAACCTACGTGTCCCAGGGTAGGGGCCTCCCAACTACCTTCCCTCATCTGAGCCCCTTTCTAAAGTCACCCTGACTGGCGATCTAGCCTCCGTTTGCACACTCCCAGGGACAGGGAGCTCACTTTCTTAGCAGCCAACCCCTTCCTATGTGGGATGGCTTTGCCTGATGCTGACTCCTCCCACAGCACCATCCTGTTAAACCCTCATCATCCTGAGCCACGATTCCCATGGAAACCAGGAAGGAAGATGAGCAAAAGAAGAGGCAGATCCCAGCTTTCTCAGCCGCTCTACCAATCTTTCCAGCTTTGGGAAGAGGTGGGAAAAAGAGATCTTGGCTCTCAGCCTACCCCTGGGAAAGGCAAATGGGTTTAAGGTGCTCAGGCTCCCCTAACCCCAACCACCATCCTCGCGAGCCCGGGGTGGTGCAGAGACAGTGCAGCACTGAGAAACTCTTCAGCAACCTCTACTGAGCCCCATCCCCCTCACTGAGCCCCCTCTTCTCATCCCCCAACACCTCTACCCACATCCCGTCTCCTCTTCTCCTCCCCTCACTGGAGCCTCCTGCCCTCCAATCTGCAGGATCATGAGGGGTGCTCTGACTCCAGCCTTAGCAGTGCCACATGGAGATGCTTCCTCCTGAGCCCTGACTTGCAGGCTGGGTGGATGAAGGAGGGCAGGCTGGTCCTTAGCCAAGGGTGGCTGCCCAAACTCACCCAGCCCTGCCTGGACAGCTGCAGCCTACGAGCCACTCTGCTTTCCTCTGCCGGCTATTCCTGGGCTGGCCCTGCTCCAGAGGGGCCTCAGGCTGCAGTTGGTCCCTGACCCCAGGCCCCTCCCTATACACACACACACACACACATATATACACACACCAGGGTTGCTCAGAGCTGAGCCCATGAGAGATCCCGAGGCACAAGGAAGTCTAAGCAACAGGGCCTCAAGGCCCCATGCTCTGAAAACTCCCTGCCAACTCAGAAACCATCATAGAGGGAGGCCCCTATTCGTGGCTTTGAGGTTCCAAGAACTCCCAGAGCTTTGTGTTCTAAGAAAATCAAGCCTCTATTATAAGGTCCCTTTATTTCAAGAGTCTGTGCTTCTTCTATTCTATAAATGCAAGAGCCTGGAGTCCTGAGAGTGTAGGAGTCCAGGATTCCATTATTCTAACGGCCTGGCAAGCTAGAACTCCACCAGGGTCTCCATGCCCCCCAGATCCTGATGGTCTGGGGGCTTGAGCCTCTGTGGGTACCAGGTAAGAAGAGAGAGGGTCCCAGCAAACCCCTGCACATGTAAGGTGCATTCCAGCCTCCACCTTTCTGCTAACACCACCGTCCATCACCCTCCTCTCTGCTAATGAAATCTCAGACTACTTTAAAGGGGGAGGGGGCACTGCCATCAGGGACCACCTGCCAGGTGCCAGGCCCACCCAGTTGATTCTCTCATCTAATCCTTATGGTATTATTAGCCTGACTTTACAGGTGGTAAAACTGAGGTCCTGGGGCAGGAGGTCATTTGTGTAAAGCCACGTAGCTAGAAATAGTAGAACAGTAATCCAGACTGGGCCCGTGGCAAACCCATGGCTCCTGGTAGTGGGCTGACTCCTGAGAAGAGCCCAGGGAGCCTCCTTCCACCCCGCCTTCCTGGCCCAGGGCCTTGCTGGGGCAGCTTCTCCTGCCTCCAGAAGGCAGAAGGCAGAGACTGGCTCCCTCTTCTCTCTGTCCTCCCGGGCTGGAGGCAGCCTAGAGCCAGCCACATTTCCTGTCCTGATTGTCCTGATTGATCGAGAGGCGCTCGATCCGATCCGCAAAGACTCGCAAAGACTCCGTGGTGGGACCGGGAGATGTGGCGTTTCGTTTCTAAGCAGCCGTCGCTATGGAAGCCAGGTGCTGCCTGCCCGAGGCCTAGCAACGAGGCCGGCGCAGGGCGCGGGGCGGGCGGAGGGCACCGTCGGGGGCTTCCCAGGCTTCCCAGGCAGCGGCGGGAGAGGGGGGTAGGCTGGGCCTGCTGCCCTGGCTGGGCATGCGGGGGGAGGACGGAGGCAAAAGGGCAGGACCAGGCAGGCTCCAAAGGACGGAAACCCAGAGGGAAGGGCAGAGAGACACTTGCAGAGATAGACACAGAGAGTCCAGAGACAGCGAGAGGCACCATCAGGGAAAGGAAGCTGCGGGAAGGTGGAAGCCACCGGAGCTGGTCAGAGTCGCAGAGACCACTTACTTAGACAGCTGGCAGCGAAGGACTGACTCCCAGACTGGCCTGCCTCCCAGGGAAGGGAGAGGGTGTGCCAGAGAGTGGGAGGAAGTCGCAGGGAATGACAGAGATGGATGGATGTGTGACAGGAGGAGATAAGCCTGAGGCAGGAGGCAGTAGAGTCAGATAATAAAGGGAAAGAGGACTAGGGGTGGAGGGGCAGAGAGGCAGGACTTCGGCCCTATGAGGACCAGGGCACCAAAGTCACAGGAGTCCTGAGCCGGCCCCTCCTCCTGCGTCTGCCCATCTGTGGCAGGGCCGTCACCAGCTTTGTACCACCATCCCATCACCTGGCCTTTCCCCCAGAACACAGAATCATCTAGGTCCTCAGAAAAGAGCCTGGTTAGTAGCCCCATGTTTCTCTCTCCCCTCAGGAACAGGTCTCGCCCAACATCAGGCAGCAAGGCCCTCTCTGAAACAGTAGGAAGGCAAGCGGTGGGAATCCCGGTCCAGAGCTCTTTCCATCCTCACCAGAGTCAGACTACTCCTTGGTTACCCGTCGTGAACGTACAGCTGGACAGACAGTCGTGTCCCCCTGCCAGAGTGAAGAAGATGACAGAAACTAAGATGGGACTTTTTAAATTTCCTTCTTCCTCAACAACCCTGTGTGGGGACACTGGGAACTCAAAGATGGAGCAGACAGCATCTGGTGAAGAGATGACCCACGCCTGTCCCTCTCAGGGGTGTGACTAGGAAAGGCAGACTCAGGGGAACCCAGAGTGGCCTGGCTCCTTGGGGACAGGGAAGTGGCAGGCACTTAGCAGATGACATCTCATTTGATCTTCACAGTAATCTGTTGCAGATGAGAAGACTGAGGCCTCCACCAGAAGAGTGACTCACACTAACCAACCACCACCAGCCAGAAAGTGCCTGAATGAGGACCTGAACCTAGGTCTCTGGGGGCCAGTGCAAGTTGGGGAGGCTGGTGGAAGCAGCGGAGACAGCTGCTCCAGGAAGGGGATGACCCAGACCTGTTGGGGGGCCTTTCCCAGAGGGAGGTGGGGTGAGGGGGGAGGTCTCCAGCCCCGCTCTGGCCACCACTCCTTCCAGCACAGGATGCGGTCCCCCCATGTCAGAGTGGGTAACAGCACCAGGCTAGCCTCTGTCAGGTGTCAGGTACTAATCTCTCTCCCCCTCTCTCACTGCTAATTGTTCCAGGGATTGTTAACACTGTCAGCTGCACCTGACAGCCGCTCTGGGAGCTCATGTGCCTCCAGAGGTGCCCCATCCGCCCCCGTCAGCATCAGCCTTGCTCTTTCCACACTCCCGAGGGAGGAAGAAGACGCAGCCTAATTAAGCACCTACTATGTGCCCCTGATGGTGTGAAGCACCTTACATTCATTATCTCCTCAAACTGTCTCCTAGGGCTCTGAAGGCTTGCCCCTGCCTCTTGCAGCTCCTGGCCCCGGCCTTTCTTCTCACCCTCCCTGCACCTCACAGCACCACCCTGGATGCAGCTTCTGGGACAGAGCGTCTCCATAGCCCTAGATGCATATAGGTGCCCAGAAACTGGCAGTATGATTCTCAGCTGCAGGGCCGATAATGGGGAGCAGAAAGGGGAGTGGGGGAGGTGTAGGGACAACGGGAGGAAGGGGAGAGAAAAGGAGAAGGAGACCAGGTGGAGCTGGGGACACAGGGGAGCAGGCTGCTGCACACCAGCCACACTCCACATACACATGCACACACGCCCGGCCTGGGCTGCAGCCCAGATGATCGACCCATGGCACCACACTCCCTTGAGCCCCAGTTCCTGGAAGGAACTCTCTGCTAATGAAATCTCAGACAACTTTAAAGGGGGAAGGGGGGACTGCCATCAGGGACCACCTGCCAGGTGCCAGGTGCCAGGCGCCAGGCCCACCCAGTTGATTCTCTCATCTAATCCTTATGGTATTATTAGCCTGACTACAGGTGGTAAAACTGAGGTCCTGGGGCAAGAGGTCATTTGTGTAAAGCCACGTAGCTAGAAATAGTAGAACAGTAATCCAGACTGGGCCCGTGGCAAACCCATGGCTCCTGGTAGTGGGCTGACTCCTGAGAAGAGCCCAGGAAGCCTCCTTCCACCCCGCCTTCCTGGCCCAGAGCCATGCTGGGGCAGCTTCTCCTGCCTTCAGAAGGCAGAAGGCAGAGACTGTGGCTCCCTCTTCTCTCTCTCCCCTCCGGGCGCTGCAGGCATTATTGATCAACTGTCTCCCAGCCTCTTCTTCCTGATGCCTGGAGGCTGCCTCCTCCATGTAGCCCTCCAGCTGATCAGTGTCACTGCCAGAGTGATTCTGGGGGCGGCCTAGGGACAATGAGAAGGGACTCCTCATCTCTTCCTCAGCCCAGCACTCTCCCTCCTCCTCAGGAACTGGCCCAGGTGGATGGTTGGTGCAAAGGGCAAGGTGGAGGTTCGTGTTCATACATGGATGGACATGTGTGCACACGTACATGTGTTCATGTGTGCATGTGTGCATGCATAAGTAAGTCAGTATAGCAAAGGAGTTGCACACACAAGATGTAAGCCATATGACTTGGGTTTAAACCCCAGCTTCTCCATTTCCTGGATATGTGAACCTGTGCAAGTCACTTAATCCCTCTGAGCTTCAGTTTCCTTATCCCTACAGTGTGGTTACCAATAGTACACAGCCAATAGGATAAATGAGAGGATACATGCAGAACTCTGGCACAATGCTTGGCATACAGTATTTTTTGATGATACATGAAAGTTTTTATTACTGTTCCTGTGAGCATGTGTGCACATCTGCACGTGTAAGTGCCCTTGGAAGGATGGCATTCTGGTACTCCAGCAAGGAGCTGTAGGTTGCTCCCTAACCCATGGCTTCCCTTGAGTAGTGGCTGCAGCCACACTCTCAGCCCAATCTCAGAGAAGGGGGAATTGCTGCACTGCTTCCCCCCGCTCAGATAAAAACCCCCATATGTGCTGGGTGAAGCTGTAGTCGGGGAGATGGATGGCTTGGCGGCCACCAGGCAGAACTGGTGATTAGAAGGCTAACGGCCCAGCATCCGGAAGGGAACGGGAGGGAGGCTGAGCTGTGGGGCCATCCATCAAAGCTGGCAGGCCCAGCTATGCTACATAGAGGGGTGGAAGAGAGGCAAGGGGACAGCTACAAAGGGGGGAGAGTAGAGATAGGCTAAGGGCCAGGCAGCCAGGCCAGCCCAGCACTGACCTGTTCAGTAACCCTGAGTGAGTCACTGTTGCCCTGAGACCTCAGTTTCTCCATCAGGATAACGGGGCTAAATGTCTCTGCCTTGATCAGTTCCAGCCACAGCAGACCCAGTATCAGGCCCCAGGGCCAGGAAGAGCCTGGGGAGAGTATAAGGGCCTCAGAGATGCCGTCACCATCTAGGGGTGCCCGATTCAGCCAGAGATCCCTGGGAGTGCCAAGTAAGGGGTTGGGCATAGTGCCTGGCCTGGGAGCCCAAAGGCCCGAGTTTCTGACCTTCATCAACTTCTGACCATAATCTCGTGCTGACCTCAGCCAAGCCCCTGGTTTCCCAGGCCCTTCCTTGAATGCTGTCCCCCACTACCACCACCACACAGGAGGCAGGGAGGGCCATAAGCATAGCCCTTGCCTATGCAAATTTCATTCACGCTAGGGGCAAAATCACCTATGGGCCCTCCTCACCTTTTGGAGGTAGCAGTTACCTGGATAAATCCTGGCCAGCAAGTCTGAGGCAAGAGATCCTAGCTGGGTTCTAGGGGTTCCTGACAGAGCTCATAGCCTCAGCCGGTCTTTAGTGACCTCAGTAAGCTTGAGCAAATCACATTCTTTCTCTCTCTGCCTCACTTTTTCCATCCCTAAAATCAAACAGGCGACAATAAAAATTCTTCAGTGGCTCCTCTTTCCCTGTGGGGTACACTGCAAACTCCTCCTTGCAACCACTGCCTCCCAGTCCTTCCCCAGACTCCAGTCCTCCTCTGCTCCCTGCTACACCTCCTACAAGTAGGCTGCTCTGGATTTCTGTCAACCCCCCATCCCTCTCTATGTTTCACCTCTGAACTCATGGTTCAACCATTCACTTCTGATCCTCTTCATTTCCACGGAAAATCTCATTCAACAGGACCAGAAGTATCACTCTCTCTGCAAAGCTGTTTGCACAGCCTCTGGCAGAGCAAAGCCAGCCCCCCTTGCAGAGCCACCAGTGGCTCCCACACACACTCTCTGAAGCCCAGACCAAGATGTGTCTATGTCCCCATCTCACCCTGGGCTCTTAAGGGAGAGGGCTGGGCTGGGCCTGATTCCCAGGATAGGGAGAAGAGGTGGGCAGCTCAGGGCGTTGCACAGCGATGAGGCTTAGAGAACGTGGAAGGAAAGAAAGGAGGAGGAAGGGAACGAGGACTGAAAAGAAAAAGAAAGCAGGAAAGAAGGAAATCATTGTCGCCAAGGTTCCTTTGGATCCAGCAATCTGAAGAAATGCTAGTCTAGTCCAGATGGAGCCCCCGTGCCCTGGTCCCTGCTCCATCCCATCTCCCTCCCCCTTGCTTTCCCCTTTAGGCTCAGCCCCTGTCAAACACACCAGTACAAAGGCCCGGAGCCAAAGGGGTCTCTGGCCTCTGCCGCTGCACCCTGACTGGAGGCTAAGAACATGCCTGGTCGTCATAGTGATGGTGCAAAGCTGTCATCACTAATTCATCGCTGGAGCCCTGGGAGGCCAGCGAGGTGTGAGGAGAGCTCGTCAGAACTGATCAGAGCCACCACTAGGGGCAGGAGTCTTGGAGCTGTGGGCCTGGGGGAGGACCAGAGATTAAACTCCATCACCCCCATCCTGCTGTGTCCTTCCCTCAGATTGCCAATGCCCTGATAGGAAGGAGGGTCACAGACCTTCCCTCGGTCTGTCCTGTGCACCTACTGTGCGTCCAGCTCAGTCCAACCTCAGAGCTGGGAGTCCGTGAAGGCCGGAATAGTAAGTCCTGTACCCCAGCATCTCAGAGCAATTATCCATGTCCTGCACTCTCCAATAGGGCAGGGAGTTGTCTGTCCCTCCTCTTTGAGGAGTCACAAGGGCTGAGAAGGTGTGGAGGGAAGCGGGAGAAGTGAGCCCATATGTTGTGCCCTCTCCAAGCAGGCAAATGTGCCAGGCATTCCTAAAAAGTAACTCATTCAATCCACCTAGAAAGCCTATAGGGTCAGAATTATTACTTGGTTTTACAGATTCCAGGATAGTCTCTCTGCCTAAATCTTTTCAGCCGATCGATCCCATCCCCTCCTCTGGGAAGCTTTATCAGGATGCCCCATCCCGCACTCATCCTTCCTCCCGTGAACTCACTCCCAGTGATGGTGAGTGAAGGTCCCGATCTCTCCGGTCAGACTGGACTGCTGGCTCCTCCTTCTCCCACCTGGAGCTGCGGAGCAGAGCCCGGGCGAGCCCTCCCATCCCAGCAGGGAAGCCAGCGACCAGAAGACCACGCCCACTCCCGGGGGGGGGGGCGCTGTCCGTGGTCCTGAACTCTCCCAGGCCTGTCTCTGGAAGTCGCTTTTTTTTTCTGTTTTAAGTCATCTCTTCCTCAATTTGGGGGAGAAAGTCCAGTCTCCACCTGTGAGGCACCCCTACCCTCTTCTCACTTAGGTCTTTCACCCACAAACCTCGAAACAAGGAAACTATTTGGAGTAAGAGAAGGGAAATGAAACTAATAGGCATTCACTCAACATTTATTGAGCACCTACTATGTGTGGCCCTGTGAATAGAGCTTGGGATAAAGCAGTGAAAAACAGACTTACTTATGCCTTTTTGGAGATTTTTGTCCTGTTAGGTCAGCACTGGAGTTTTCTTTATGCACATTAATCCACTTGATCCTTACAATATGTGTTAAGGTGGATATTATTATGCCCATTTAATGGTGAAGGAAACTGAAGCTTGGAGTGACAAAGGAACCTGCCCAAGGCCAGGCAGCCATAACCAGTAAAGGTAGGAATGCAGGTCACAGACCTAGTCCCTGCCCTCAAAGAGTTCATCATCTAGTTTACCTGTCCCAGTTCTCCAATAAGCATCTCTGGAAAGTGTTCCTTGAGTCTGATCTGAATCTCTCCTGCCACAGCTCTGACTTGGCCTCTCTTTGTTGAGACTTCAGTAGGGTGTAAGATCAGCTTTCATCTCTTTGCAGACACCTGGGGTGCTTCCATGAGCTCCCAGCCCTTTCTCCACCCCCACCTTGCACAGAGGCCTCCCCTCCCCAGGAGGGAGTGAGGTGTGTGCTCTAAAAATACCTTAATCCCTCCCTGCTCTCGCTCTAATTAAGCTGAGTGAGTCACTACTTTAAGTAATTTATTGCTAGTTACATAATTGCTTTAATATTTGGTTCTAGAACTGGGGAACAAAAGTGCCCCCTTCTTTTCAGGGAATTGCTAATCCACAGAGGGGTTTAAGGCCCCTTGAAGGGGGAGATAGGGAGGGATATGGAATCATCTTGGGCAGGCCTTTGCTCCAGTCTGGATCAACACATAGCCATTCCCATCAGGCCCACAGGACTCACCTAATCCAAGGAAGGGCAGGTTTGTGAGAGCACCAACTGTCTACTCTCTGTCATCCACTCTGTGGATTTCTGAGGCCACCACTTCCAACTGACCCAGCCGTCAGACCCAGTGTACCCTCAGAAAATTGTGGCCTGAGCATCCCTTCCCCTCCCTGGCCTCTGTCAGGAGGTACAAAGGCCACAGGAACAAAGGCCCAGAAACAGCGAGCTTTTCCTGGGCATCTCCCAGCATATATATTTTTTAAGATTTTATTTATTTATTCATGAGAGACACACAGAGGGAGGCAGAGACATAGCCAGAGAGAGAAGCAGGCTCCTCACAGGGAGCCTGACGTGGGACTCGATCCTGGACCCCGGGATCACACCCTGAGTCAAAAGCAGATGCTCAACCACTGAACCACCCAGGCGTCCCTTTCCCAGCATATTAAAAGCAGCTCTAGTCTATGTGCCCAGGTTGTCAGTTCAAGGAAAACCCAGCACCTCTCATAGCCCTGTAAAAAGTCACACACACACACACACACACACACACACACAGCCCCGGGGAAGGGGGGGACTGACTGCAAAGGGCACAGAGAAATTTGGAGAAATAGTACTCCTTTCTTGATTGAAATGGCAGTTATATGACTGTATACATTTACTAAAACTCATTGAATCATACACTTTGGTGATTTTATTGTATGTAAATTATAATACTTCAATAAAATGGATGTAAAAAATTAAAAAAAAAAGAAGTTACAGCCCCACCTTCTAAGGCCCCCGCCCCAGCATAAGAGCTGTGCAGAATCAGCAGCCATGCAGAAACCGAGGAGAGGAGGTACAAAAACCATGGAGGCACCTAGTAGGTACCCACACACATGTTTGTTTCACTCAGTTCCAATTAGCAAGGACTCACTAGGCACCTCCTGGGTGCACTTGCACATCCTTGATCTCATTAGCTCTCCCTCAGCTCTCACACGGCCCAGAGTGGGAGCCAAACGGCATGCCAAGTACACCACACACTTGTCTCATTTAATCCTTGCAGCAGCCCTAATGAGGTGGGCTCTATTAACGTCCCCCTTTCACAGATGAGGGAGCAAAGGTGGCAGAACTCACACAGGTCCTGCTGCCAAGAAGTGGAGGAGCTGAGATTTGAACCAGAAGACAGTCCTCAAAGCTTATGCTCATCACCACTGCACTCTATTACCACTGCACCCTTTACCAAACATGGCATGGGTTAGGAGACCATGTATGGGAAATGTGCCTCTGACCTTAGGCATTGAACCACGAGGTTTCCCCTAGGCTTAGCTGTAGAGGCAGGGTACGCTCAAGTGAAGAGGGCAAGAGAGCATGTGTGAGCTCAGAGAGGTGGCAAGAGGCAGGACCGGCTTTGGAAAGGAGAGAACTGGGTTGGGTAGCAAGCCTAAAAGAAACATAAAAGAAGTCAGGCAGAGCCTGAGAAGAAATGAGGCAGAGGACATCTGGCTATGGCCAGCCTGTGCATTAAATGCCTGCTCAGGCCCTGAGCAGCCAGGGCTCCTCATTGTTATTCCTGACTCCATCTCCCCCTCCCAAAATTCCTCTCTGCTCAGTTTCTCAGCCCTAACAGCCCACTCACAATCACAGCCACCACCTCACCAGGCACAGGCAAAAGTTTCATCCCAAGACTTATCAAAGACTGACTGGAAGATAATGATGCATGTAGCAGGGGGGACCTCTAAGGTTGAGGAGTATGGAAGGGATGCCAAGACGTACAGAAAGATAGGAATTAACTCACGAAGGGAGGGGGCCTCCAGGAAGAGTATGCGGGGGGGGGGGGGGGGTGGGAGAAGGGAACAGCATAGGCCATAGCCCAGAGGTGAGAGAGGCTGCACAGGTAGGGAACCAAAGCTAGCCTAGTCTGTATCTATGCTAAGTGTGAGTGTTTCTGTGTGCTGAATGTGTATCTGTGTTGCATGTGTGTGTATTTGGGTTGTGTGCACAGGTGTTTCAGTTCATTCCATTACTAGGTCAGTTTTTTAGGTTTATCCTGCCTCTGTTTCTCAGTAGACACTGATGTCTGTGTTATGTGTGTGTGTGTTGTAGGTCCCTCCGTGTCTTTGTAGCGTGGTCTGCTTCTTTGTGTGTGGGCTTCTGTGTCTGCTGCATTTTTCTCGTGTTTATTTCTGTTTGTTTCTCCATGCTTGGAGCTATATGTTTGTGGGTGGGACACTTGGTCCCTTGGCTCAGGCAGCTGGACCCAGGAGAAGCCTGGGGCAGGAGGGTACTACAGTTGGAATCCCGTTGCACACAATAGCACCTAATGATTGTCAGGCACTTAGTGGGGTGGAAGGCTGTACCAGAGATGCCAATTAACACTGATAATGAGTCAGCGACCTGAGGCCCAGCAGAGGCTGAAAGTGGGTCCCCACTGGCACACAGGCACATGGATGAGCTGGCTGGGCCAAAGCCCAAAATTGCCCCCCAGCACCAGGGGGGAGCCATCTCACTGACTCATCTCCCAGGGAGACCAAAGCCCAGGCTCTGGATAGCAAGAAGGATTGAGATCAAACTCCAGGATGAAAATCTTAAAAGGAAGGACTTTTATTGACTTGGCAATGAACAAGTCATAAGTGTTATCAAGAGAAGAGACAACAGTGACACAGCTTTGCTCTTGGGGGCTACAGTCCGAAGGGGTGACTTATGGGTGCCAGGGCAGGTACTCCAGAGTGTGGAACCCACAGGCAGGATGAGGCAGGGAGGGGTGCTCCTGGAGAAGAGTCTAGAGTTGCCACCCATCCCTGCATTGGTGGGTGGACACCGAAGAACTAGGGCCATAGCTCCAATGGGTGAGCTGGGCTGGGGTATGTCATTCCTCCTCTGACCTGTCTACATGGCTCACTTGTCCCCAGCCACCTCCAACACAGCCATCTTGCCTCTCACCTGGGCCAGCTTCCTCACTGGCCCCTCTAATTCAAAACCCAAAGCTAACCATTACCCTGCTTACACCCTTCCTGGCTTCCCTGTGTGAACTGGGCTTCCGCTACTGGGCCCTTCCTCCAGCCCATCATGACTTCCTGCTGTTTTTCACACTTTTGCTTGTGCTGGCTTTTTGCCTAGAATCCCCTTCCTCTCCTCCCTCACCTGGAAAACTCCTATTTATTTTTCAGGGCTAAGACCCAGCATCACCTCCTCAGGGAAGTCTCCTTCTGGTCAGCAGCCCCAGCAGGGGCTTTCCTCCTTCCCTGCACTCACCCCATAAGGCCCATTGCCTTCCTCTAACAAAGGGGAGGGCAAGGACTGTCCAGTCCACCTCCTCGGCCAGGGTGACAAGCACAGAGCAGGGCACCTGAGGGCATCATCAAGGAGGGGTGGGATCAGTGAGATGGCTCAGTGGGGGCCCAGGGCACACCAAGTCCTGAGAATGACATTCTTCGGCAGCCCCAGCACTACTCAGGTGGGGCAAGGCAGTCACGGCAGAAGTAGCTCCAGCCTGATAGCAGACCAATGGGTGCCTGTGGGTGCACCCAGAAAGCACTGGTCGTACCTGGGTCCAACCAAACATCAGAGAACATGACAAAATGCATGTGCAGAAGCAGGGCCTGGCTTCTGGTCCCAGCCGTGAGACCTGCCAACTGTGTGACCTTGGGCAAATTGGCACCCTCTCTGGACTTTGGGTTCCCATCACCCGTTTGTTCCCCCAGACCTCCGTTCTTTTTTTTCTTTGACAGCGTCTGTGGGGCAGCCCTTTATTCGTGGCTCTGGCTCTAGATCTACAGCACTCTCCTAGCCCCCTGGGCTTCACAGATGCTAGTCCAGAGTACCTCAACATGCCCTGTCTTTTCCCCTTCATCCTGCCCCATCTCCACAATGGTCCCTTCATCAAACTGCCTTCAACGAAACTGCATAAATGTGTCATCTGTTTCCCCTCTACAAAACAGTGTGAGCTCCTTGAAGGATTGTTGAGGTGATTAAAAGAGATAATTTGAAAAATATAAGGGACACTCTGTAATTATTAGTTCTCTCCATCTAGCCCCCAGACTCCACCCTACTTGGAGTTTTAAGATGACTGAATTCTCTGGCGTGGGAAAGATGCCTGCTTCTCTCCTCTTCTACCCAATCCCTGCCCAGCCCACAGCACCAGGGAGCCTCAGCCCCTGTGCCACCCAGAGCCCAGTTCTGAGCCTCTCGTGCCCCTCCAACCCAAGAGCCCGCCATAGCTCAGCCCAAAGGAAGCTAGCTGCCCGTCTATCTCCCTGTCTGCTCCCTCCATGCCATGGCCAGTGAGGCCGTTGTCTCCTACCCATCACACTCTCAGCTCCACTGGTGTCTTCAAATCCAGCCCCCTGCCTCCAATCCCAAACTTCCAGGAGGACAATGTCTCTCCTTTCCCAGGGAAGGGAATCTTCCTGCCTCCAGCTTCCCACTGCCCAGGCCACCAGGAAAAGTGCGGTGGGGCTCAAACTTGCCCACGCTGAGTGGGCTGAGGCGTGTCCTTCTTTGGCTCCTCCATGACAGCTATAGCTTAAAGAGACTTCAGGGAGTTTACATCTAACTTTTCTGCTAGGGAAGTCTCATCTGCAGTTTCCCTAACCAGGCTGCCCAGCCCCTCTGTTCACACCTCCCTGCACCATGGACAATGGGACTGCCCTGCCCCCTCTCATTGAGCCAAGCTGGGCTTCCAGGATTCCTCCACTGCCCCAGCACTGTTTCAGTACTAAGAGCCCAAGGAGGGAATAGAGGAAAAGCCTTGAATGTTAGAAAAGTAAAAACCTAAAAATGCATCTGATGCAAAGCTGAGGCCCCTCCTCCCTGGTCCCACTCCACTGCTGGACTCCTCTCCATGGAATTTCCATTGCTTAGGGAATAACAGACTTCACAAGTTCTCAGGAGGAGTCTCACAGCAGGCAGATGCTCTGGTACAAACTTCAAAGGCAGCATCTGAGGCCTAGGAGGAGTAGAAATGCCCAGGTGCAGGAGGATGGCTTCATGCCACAGAACTGGATCTCTACTTTGAGCTCTCCATCTGCTCCAGAGGCTGGACAGAGAGAGCCCTTTTAGGCCAGACACACCCCTCTCTGTGCTCCAAGACTTGCCATCTCACTCTGGATCCTGCTATGTGATGCTGAGTCAATCATTACCCCTCTCTGGGCTTCAGGATTTGTATCTATAGAAAAGGACTGGGCTGGGAGTCCCTGAAACTCTCCTAGTGGGGTGCAGGAATGGCCATGTCCAGCATCTCCATGTGACAGCCTGGATCCTGGTTAGTCCGATCTGAGCCTGAATACAAAGACACCATGTTCCTCTAGGGCCCTCACTGACTAGAAGGGGGTCCTAGAGTCTCCTGAGGGAAGCCCAGCCTCACATGTGACAGCCTCTCCAGCCCTTGTCTCTATCGTCAGACAGATGGGACTCAGGAGAGAAAGCGTTGAGTATCCAGACCTTGGGCGTGGCTTTGCTGGGTCAGCAGAGCAGGGGCATGCGCCTTCCCACACATTCACTCACCCAGGCCTTTACACTGAAACACAGATACCCCTATACATGGAGATACACACCCACATACAGTTTTATTAGAACATATGTACCTAATACTGTACACAGAGGTGCCCACACTCACTTACACATAACCATTTACCAATAATCAGCTATAAAAATGGACACTCATATATTCACACATGTGAATATGTCCACACTTTTATACACTGACCCACACACTCTTATACTTTCACACCCATATACATACATGTACAGCTGGAAGCTCATATTCCTGTTCACACACACACACACACACACACAGAAACACAAATAAACCAATCGGTCTTATCCCTCATCTCAGGATCAAGTAAATCACAATCCAGTAGAAACCCAGACTCCAACTGCAATGTCAGTCTAGATCTGTTTCCAAATCTAAACTTGTTCTCGAACTGTGAAGAGAAAATACCTGTCTGTCTTTGCTATGTGGGGTCCAGTCCCTCCTCAGCCCTCCTTCCTCCCTATGCCATGTCAGCAGTGCCCTCTCATCCCGGCCTCAGTGGGAGTGGCGAACGATGGGCTACTCTTCCTCTGCCCTTCATCCCTGCTCCTTGCCCAGCCCCTTCCTCCCTCTGGCCTTTCAAACACAAGGATGATCTGGGCTGCCACCCCGCTGTGACAGCAACCCCTGTTGGAGACAGGTGGTGTTACAGCACAGCTCTATGGTACACAGTCTTCACTCCCCAGGCTGGGGTAGAGGGGAGCAGAGTAGAGGGAGGAGGAAAAAGAGGAAAAGGAAGAGGAGGAGCAAAGTACTGGAAGTACCACGGATGAACTTGAGAAGTCTCAGGCTGTTTTGTTTCTCCAACCCTAACCATTCAGCCCAGACAGCAAGATCAATCTTCCCAAAGTCCAGCTCTAATCAGGCCCTACCCCTGCTCCAAACTCTTGGGAAGATCCTGGTGGGTCATGATAAGAAGTCCAAATTCTCAGGGTGCCTGGATGGCTCAGTGGTTGAGCATCTGCCTTTGGCTCAGGGTGTAATTCTTGGGTCCTGGGGTTGAATTCCATATCAGGCTCCCTGCGTGGAGCCTTCTTCTCTCTTTGCCTCTCTCTGTTCTCTCATGAATAAATAAATAAAATCCTAAAAAAAAAAAAAGGTCCAAATTCTCAGCCTGGAATTGGTTGTCTGGGGTCCGCCTAGTTCACTTCTTAGGCTCATACCCCAAGGGACTCAGTCTTTGCCTTCTGTCCCTGAGTCAGGTCTTTTTTTTTTTTAATATATGTATTTTTTAATTAATGAATTTATTTATGATAGACATAGAGAGAGAGAGAGGCAGAGACACAGGAAGAGAGAGGAGCAGGCTCCATGCCGGAAGCCCGTTGTGGGACTCGATCCCGGGACTCCAGGATCGCGCCCTGGGCCAAAGGCAGGGGCTAAACTGCTGAGCCACCCAGGGATCCCGAGTCAGGTCTTTTTAACTCTGTTCCTCTGCTGAGATGTCTAGTTGTATCTTGCCTGTCCTTCAATACCTGGCTTTTGCCATTCATGGAAAGAGCAGAAACTTTGGGAGTGGGCAGACATATGCTCCAAAAGTCACCGGCTGAATGCCTCTGGGCAAGTTATTTCCCCTCTCTGATCCTCTGTTTCTTCACCAGAAAACAGCAATCTCTTGGGTTTGTGGTGAGGATTAAATGAGATCATAGATGTGAAAACAGTGCTCTGGAAGCTGTAAACTTCTGTGTGAATGTGTGAAGAGTCCTAATTATGGCTTAATCCCTTTATCCCTACCCCCACCTGCCTTGCCCAACACACAGCAGCCTGAGTGGTCCCTGAGAGAGGGATCGACACTTCTCCACCTTTGGGCCCTGCATCCCCCAGACCCCTCCCCGGGCCTGTTCCCAGCCCACCTCGGCAGCAGGGTGCGCATTTGGATGCAAGGAGGCCAGACTAAGTATGCTTACTGCAAATTCATGCCAGACTACAACTCCCAGAATGACTCACAGATTGTTCTGGGTGTGGCCACTGGCTTAACCCCTTCCTCTTTGAGCCCTTTCCTTCATTGTGTCCTCTGGGGGTTAGTCCCTGGCCAGTCAGGGCAGCTTAGGGAGGTGGTCACATGTCTCTGAAGGCCCTCAGCCCCTCCCACAGAGCAAACACTTCTCACCGTTCCCACCACAACTCCATTTCAGACCTCTTTGTGTCTCCCACACGATGACAGCTTCTGGGCTCTTAGCTCTGGTCTCTCCTTCTCCAGGCCCCCACCAAATCTTTCTAAAAGTGTAGGTGAGTGTGGGTGGTTTATAATGGCAACAGCTAACCTTTATGAGCACCTGCTGCATGCCTGCCACTAAGCTCTCCACTTCCAGATTCTTCGCAGCCATCCTGCCAGGAAAGTATTAATATTCCCACTCCACTATTCACACGGGGTTCAGAGAAGTTAAATAGCTTGCCCAGAACTACATAGCTACAGCATAGTGGTGCTGATATTTGAAGCTCCACCCATCTACCACCTTTTCTATTCTATTCTCAAAGCCTGGGGTGGCTCAGTTGGTTAAGTGTCTGCCTTTGGCTCAGGTCATGATCTGGGAGTCTGGAGCCCTGGAATGAAGCTGACATTGCCATCGCCATCACCATCAGGCTCCCTGCTCAGCGGGAGTCTGCTTCACACTCTCCCTCTGCTCCTCCCCCACTTGTGCACTCTTGCTCTCTCTCAAATAAATAAATTTTTTAAATCTTAAAAAAAAGAGTCAGAACCCAGAAACCTCAAGGTCCACGTATTTCAGCAACTACACTGTTGGGAAGTCCTCCCAGATGCCTGACTTAAATCCCTTCTGCTGCACCAGGCCCCAACTGCCTCCTGTTTTTCGGGGAGGGCAGTGAGAAGGGTGACTTCAGGGAATCCGAGAAGTGGGTCACGTCACTAGGGACCTGGCCTTTCCCAGGGAGCGGGCGGCCGAACAATGGGAGATAAATGTGTTGAAAACATCCGTTACTAAATATATCAACTTCCCGAGAAGATGGGGGTGCTGACAGGGAGCCTGTGGCCCCTAACCTTGAGGCCACAATCTTGTGGCTCAGAGAAGCTGGGGCACTCAAAGCAGCAGACAAGGCTGTTCTGGCTGTCCTGGGGGCTGGGGCAGAGGGGGTGGGAGGCAAGCATGGAAGGGGGCGATGTCTCATCCTCTCAGACAAAGCTGCCAAGCCCAGGCTGGCTCATTTGCATATTATTTTGCATTCATTTGCATGCCACTTTCTGGAAGGGGTTCACATTCAACTGCTGCCTTTCCCCCATTTTCAGGGTCTCTGTTCACTGAAAACGCCATTCTTAAGCAAGGAGGAGCCCTTCAGCAGCCCTGATGCGGTGCTGGGAGAGCCAGAAGTTGCAAATTCCTAACAATGCCTACATGTTAAAGCTGCGGGGGCGGGGGGAGGGGGGGGCACCTAGGCTATGGAAAGTGCTTCTTGTAGTCTAAGTCTAGCCCCAATCCTCTCACTTCTCTGTCTCTGTCCAGGCCTTCTCCTACCCTTGCACTTTACGCTTAGGCCACTCTGAACTCCTCCAGTCCTCACATAAACAAAACCATACTTGCTCTCAAGACCTTGCACAAGGCTTTGGCTCTTCCTGGAGCTGTCAGTTCTGTCTGAAGAAGTGACTCTTCCTTCTAAGGCCAGCCCCAATAGCCTCTCCTCTTAAAGACCTTCCCCAAACACTGGCAGAGGTTGGGGGGGGGGACACTGGGCCTTCCTCCATGTGACCATTGCTCTGTCCTGCTCCCCACAAAGCTGGTATGTTTGGTTGGGTAGCATGGCAGTAAATATCTGCTGAATGAATGAACGGATCGTGATCTCCCTTCTGTCTCTCTCAGCCCCTGCCATCCCCCTCTCCCTGGATGACATCACTCACCTGCAGGAGGGGCAGAGCTGGAGAGGGCCTGTCTCTAATTCCCCTTTCTGTCCTGGAACACTTCCCCCTCATGCCCACAGCCCACTCTCAGAAAGCCAGGAGATTCCACACTCCTCTGTGCTGGTAGGAAGTTCTTCCTATTGTCTATCCTCACTCCCTTTCTTAGCTATTATTTTTGGAGAGGGGTCAGGGACCACTCCATCTCAGTTTTACCATATGTGTGGGAATAAAGGCCCACTCTCTGCCCAGGATGTGTTCATACCACTCCTGAACCATTATGCCCCAGCTTGGCCCTACTTTTAGTGACCCAGGATGGAGAAGGGACACAAGGCCAAGTAGCCAGGCCCTATAGAGGAGTCCAGGACAAACATAACACTCCAAGGGAAAGGTTGCTCAATAGGAAGGGGATGAGCAGCCCCTCCTAGGGGGTATGTAAGCAGAACTGGATAGATCCTAGGCAAGTTGCAGAGAGGAGTAAAGCTACTGCTAGAACGTGGCTCAGATGCTCTACATGTTCTCTCCCGCTGGGAGGCTGCACTGAGCCCAGGTGTCCAGCCCTGTGCTGGGAAGCACGAGGAGATGGCTCCTGCCTTAGAGGAGCTCCTTGGCTAGCTGGGTAAGGACCTCGCACACAGAGGCATCATGGGGGAAGGCCGAGTCTGGGCCACAAGCTTGATGCCATACTATCAGGGAGACTCCTGGGTGGGTCACAGAGTCAGAAGGAGGGGAAACTGAGGAGGGCTTTCTAGGGGAGGCTTCCTATTCAAAAGCTTTTCCTTAGCAAACTAGTCCTATGAAGAGAAGGCCAAGCCCCTTCACTTGGCATTTGAGAGTCTACAGAATCTGGCCCTTCCTGTCTTCTCTTCCTCCTCTCCACTCCCTTCTTGCTCCCACCAACCCAAACTCTTTCTGTCCCTTGATCACATAGCACTTTCTCACATCTACCCACCTTCATGTACTGTCTCCTCTGCCCCTCCCCACACAGGCTATTCCCATCTATCCTTCAAGGTGCAGCTCAACTGTCTCCTCCTTTGAAGCCCTGGCTTGGTGCGGGCTCCACAGTTCATGGGGCTTCCCTCTGCACAGCACTGTTCCCACTGCAAGGTTGTATGTTTCCACTCCTGCCTCTCTCATCAGACCAGCAGTCTCCGAGAGCAGGGTCTGGGGCTGTGTCCATTCTGGTCCCCCAGTGACCAGGCCAGCAGGCATTGAGCACGCATTGCAAAGTTGCTGTTGAGTGAATAAATGAACGAATAAGCACAAAAATCCAGGACGGGAGCATGCTGAGTGGGTAGGTTGTATAGGCCGGAGCAGCAGGAGCCAGGGAGTGCAGGCCTGACTTGACAGCAGGCCGGCTCAGGGTGAGACTCCCAGGCCATTAAGACTGAAGGCGGGTACTGCTGGGCGCTCTGCCTCCCCTATTTGGCTAGATCCCAGCCAAGCCATCAGCAGTCCCTGCGGACCGAGGCTAGAGTGGGAAGCAGAAAGAGAGGCAGGAGCTGTTTGGTGGGCTGGGGCAACTGGGGGCTGCAGAGAGGATAAAGGCGATTAACCCTCACTGAGCCGACCCAGCTCAGGCAACCAACAGGTCCCCTGCGGGGCCTGAGGAAGGAGACTGAGGCTTGCATCTGATGAAGAGCTTCAGCCCTGGCCTTGTAGCCAGAAGAGGTTGACAAAGCCACAGCCTCAGTTTCCCTGTCTGGGAAAAGGCGACTCCATAATTTCTAACCCTCTGCACCTTGGCTGGAAACCCTGTGGGGTCCTCTTCTGCTACCTTGTTGGCCTGAGCTTTCCAAGAGCTTTTCCCTCCAACATCCTGACACTCCGAAGTCCTGCCACTGAGTCCAAGCCCAAGTCACCTTGATATTCCCCATCTCATTGTCTTTCCCAATTTCTTCCTTCATCTGCTCCCTTGGTCCACCAGGTTCCAGACTTCCCTGATGCCCACACTGGCCTGGCCTCCACCTTGTCTCCTTGCCCCATCTTTCTCTTCCAGTTCAACCTTGACGGTACCACTGAGGCAGCTTTCTAAAACCCAAACCTGATTCTGTCCCCACCACAGAGAATCTTCTCAGGCTCCCTAGAGCCCTCAGGATAAAGCCCAAGAGGTCTGGAGTTCAAAGTCCTATAGGATGTGGCTGCTGCTTACCGCTTCAGCCTCTTCACTGCTCCAGGAACATGCCCCATCCCCACCCAGGGCCTTTGCTTGTGGTGCACCCACTCCACCCCCACCTGTTAGCTTGATCTTGATCTTTATACTTAATTATTCTCAAGCTATTTTATGTCTAGGAAGCTTAGGAGGCCCCAGAGGGCAGAGCCATTATTGCCTATTTCTTTTCTTCATCTCCCCACAGGGTGCAGAATGAATTGTCCTGGGCTCACAGAGGTGGTCGCACATTCAGCCACCCCCGCCCTGCCTCAGTGGGCCACAGTGTCCCAGCTGTGTCTTCAACCACCAGGGGAAGGAAACATCCACCTACGCACAGTTGGATGAATACACACACAGATACACACATACACATACACCAGCCACACAAGCACCAATATACACTCATGTCCACCAGCACCATGATCACACGCCCACACCCACTTATACTAACAGACATCCACATCTACACACACACGTACACACACAGCTCAACACTAATATACACACACTAGCAAGAACACAAACATGAGTGTACATGGAATCAAACAATACATTCAAGATTGAGTCACTCTTTTGCAGATGTAGGCACACATATTAACATGCATGCCAACATACAAACTCAAACTAACACACATACACACCTATACACAATGTAACCTGCACTCACACGTATAGAGATGAACACTTTCAGTCACACAGGATTACTCACACATCCTGACAGGCTGCTGCACATCCAACCACCAAGGACTCCACAGACCCCTGCCCACCCCACATGCCACCTCGCACATCACACATGTACACACATACACATACCTTCCTGTGCAGGCACAGATTTGCACCTCCACTCACTTGGAGACACACATGTCACTTGTCCCTGACGTTGGCAGCTCTCGGATGGTAGAGGGGCACTTCCACGGAACCCCCCATTCCACTCACCTGCACAAGTACCCCCCAAGTGTGGACACACATGAGGCTGGTGCACAGAGGCCTCATTCAACCAGCCATGGCTCTCTCTGGGACAGGTGTTTTGGGGGTAAAGTTGCCTAAACTGGTGGCTATGAATCCCAATCCCATGAAAGGCAATGCCCCAGACCCTCTTCTGTTTCAGTGCCACTTACTCGTTCATATTCATGTTTGTTTTCTCCCTCCCTCATTCTCTCTCTTTCACACGTGGGAGTGCGGGCACATGGACAACACACCACACACAACACACACACACACACAACACACACACACACACACACACACACACACGCACACACGTGGTCCCAGACGTCTCATCCTTCTCCAGGGTTCTGAATCAGTTTATCTCAGCCCCCCAGAGCTCCTTGGAACTCCCTGCAGACCTCCCCTACCCCCAGCCCTTGAAAGGATAATTAGGTTCATTACCAACCCCTCCCCCAGCCCCTTCTATGGGACCCTAGCCCCATCACCCTCTAGGTTGATGCCAGACACCCCCAACGCTGTGCAGAGGCCCCCAGGCTATAGTCCAGCAACCAGCACCCAGGAACAGGATCGATCCTCCCACGTGGCTCAGCTCCACGCCAACCCCGGCTCCTCACAGGCACTCCCAGGACCCTGGTTCATGGTGCTTCTTGCAGCCGCTCACCCAAGCCTCCAGCCCCTCAATAGTACTCACGGCTCAGCCGGTCGCGCTGCCGGGTACTGCTGGCTCCTGCAGAGGATGGAGTGGCCGCATGCCTGCCCCATCGCTCCTCATCGTCTGCCTCCCCAGCCAGACTAAGGTGGCACCTCGCCCTGTCCACCCTGCCCGGGGTTCCAGGCAGGGTGCCTGGCCCAGTAGGCACGGGAACCAGGAGCGGTAGCCTGTCCCCAACTCAGCCTGGACTCAATACCCCAATCTCGTGCTGCTGCTGCCCCAGTTGCTTCCACCTCTCCTGCTGCCACTGCCTCTGCCGCTAGGCTGGCTCTGGGAGGAGGTTGGAGCAGGTCTGATAATGCAGAAGGGGGAGGGAGGAGGGAGGAGGAATAGAGAGGCCCAGACAGAGAGGGAGAGAGGGAGGGAGGGGTAGGGAGAGACTCTGGCTGGGAGAGGAAAAGAAAGACTCTCACACAGAGGAACGGACAGAGACCGAGAGAAACAGACAGGAAAGAGAGAAATACATGAAGGAGAGAAGAGAGAGATCAGAGCCTCAGAGAGATCAAGATGGAAATATAGAGAGATCAGAGAGGCATAGGGAAAACACACACAGAGGAACAAAGACAGAAAAGAAAAGGGGGGGAAGCAGAGATGAGAGATAGAGGAAGAGAGAGAGAGAGAGAAGCAGAGGATGCCAGGGAGGTATGAGGATGGATTTACACAATGCAGAGTACAATGGGAGCTGGGGATGAGGGGCAAATGGATGAGACCCAGACCCTGCGGTACCCCATTATTGAGGCCCTCAGGATCAAGGGACACTTCTGCATCCTTCTGAAGTATGGCAGGGCCAGGCCTCCAGGCAGAACCAGCTCCTCTGGGCTCCCTTACAGAGTTTGTATTATGTCCTGGGGTGCATGGAGCTGTGTACACAGGGGCTCTGGGTACTTTTGCTAATGGCCTTTGGACTCAGCCTTGTCACAGAGTCCACTTTTTAGTGGCTCTGTTTAGCTGGGGCACTGTGGGACCTGATGCTGAAGCATGCACTTTTTTTTAAATTTTATTTTTAACTAATCTCTATAACCAACATGGGCTCGAACTCACAGCCCCAAGATCAAGAGTTACATCCTCGGGGTACCTGGGTGGCTCAGTGGTTGAGCATCTACCTTTGGCTCAGGGCATGATCCTGGGGTCCGGACCAAGTCCCACATCAGGCTCCCCACACGGAGCCTGCCCCTCCCTCTGCCTATGTCTCTGTCACTCTCTCTGTCTCTCTCATGAATAAATAAAATCTTTAAAACAAACAAGAGTCACATGCTCTATGGAATGAACCAGCCAGGTGCCCAGAAGCATGCACTTCTACTAGGAGTTGTGGGCACCCAGGCCACAGCCTGCCCACTTGGTTTTCACTGTGCACAGACTATCTGCATGAGAGAAAGCTTGCTGGACCTCTGCTCTGTTGCCAGAGAAGACTCCTCAGGAGGGAGCATTAAGCCAATGGAATGGGCTCATTTTAGCAATGGGACAAGTAGGGAGCTGTCTCACTAGTCTTTGGACAGAAAAGAAAAAGCTCCACACTTCGAGGCAGGAAATAGGGGTTCAATGCTGGCTCCTCCACCAACTTATTCATTCATTCACAAACACCTACCATTAGCCAACTTCATTAGATGTGACTCAGACTGTTCTTTGCCTTGGAGCAGCACCCAGTCAAGGTGTGTGTGTGTGTGGGGGGGTACAACTTGTAGTATGATGGAAGCACAGTCTGTAGTGCCCAAAAAGGGCCCCTGACTTAGTCGGGGGTTGGTGAGCATTTCTGTAGGAGAGGATACCACTGGGTCTTAAAGGGAGGGGACCCAGGAGAAGGGGGTGTACTCTAGCCGACAGGGACTAGGTGTAGCCCTCACCAATAACCTCACCTCTGACCTGTGGCTTTGGAAGTTTCAGGAAAGAAAATATGAGGGAGCTTTTGCTTCCCACTGTGGCTCCAGAAGGTAGAATTTCAGACCTCTGAAAGCTCTGGCCACACTGTTTTCTCAGCCTGACTCATACCTGGGACCTTCCTACTTCATGCCTGCCAGCTAGGAAGGCATTTTTCAGGTCCAGAAAGCCCCTACCCTGGACCATGTCCAGGCTTGGCCTCTCACAGTTCCCCTTCACGCCCCGAAGAGCCTGGCAGTAAGAAGCTGAGTCAGAGGTGTTTTTTAAAGACACTGGTTTAAAGGAGGGCACCTCCGGGCACAGGGGAAGCAGGTGCGTTGAGGCCTCACCTACCCCTTAGCCTCCTCTCTGCCCTCCCACTCTGGAAACGATGGTGAAGGCCTCATCTTCAGAAATCTCCTGGGAATAAACTCAAGCAAGTCAGGTAGGAGGGAAGGTCTCCTCTCATCCTACTGCCACACCAGACTCCACAGCTGACCCAGGAGTAAGGAGTGTGCAGGAACGAGGCACAATATCCAGGACTCCTGGGTACTCAGGTACTCCAGGACTTAGAGCCCAGGCAGGTGGAAGTTCAAATCCCAGCTCTGCCATGCACCCTGGGCAAGTCATTTAATCTCTCTAAACTTCAATTTAGTTTTCTCATTCAAAAGGAGAGGTCACAATTTCCAAGCTCAGAGAGTTGTAAAGCTTTGGAAATGCCTGTCAAGTCCGGGTAAAGTCTTCCTCCCATCTCCACCCTGAAGAGGTGGACTGGATGGCGCTGAGAGGGAGTAACGGCCTCAGATGTTGGGGTAGGGGCTCCTGTAGCGCAGTGCCCGGATGGCGGGGCGTGCTTCTGCAAGGGGAGAGGGCCAAGGCGTCCCTCCGCGGGCGCGGCAGGAACCGCAGGCCCCGCCCCGCCCCGCCGCAGGCCCCGCCCCGCCGCAGGCCCCGGCCGCTCTCCCGGGTGCTGATCCGGGCGTGCCGCGCTCACGGGCCTGGCCCTGGCCCTGGCCCTGGCCCCGCCGCCGCCCTCGCCCCGCAGACACGGGTTTTCGCTAGTCGGGGGAGCTGGCGGGAGGGGAGAGGAAGCTGGGAGGCGGGGGGCTGCCCAAAGGGACGGGAGGACGCAGCCTCTGGGATCCAGCCTCCGCCCTGCGCCCACTGCCTCGCGAGCACTGCAGGCTCCAGCTACCTCCTCGCTGCCAAAGAAGGCGGCTTCTGCTCAGAGCCCTCTCCCGCCCCCTTCCTGCGCGGCTGCTTCCCTCCCACCTTCCAGACGGCCCCTCCTGCGTCTCTCTCGCTGGCTCTTCCTCCCTTTGCCCCCTCAACATGGGTGCTCCTCGCAGAAGCGCCGGGCCCTGTCTCTCCCCTTTCTCCACCCCACCGCCAGGGAGCTTGGAGCCTTCCCCTGACGCACTGACTTCAGCGACCCTCCAGCCCTCCGTACAGGCTGCCTCCTGGGCATCTGCGGGGCATCCCAGAGGCCCCTCGCACTCAAATATTCAACATCTAACCTGTCTTTTGTTTCTATCAAAGGCATTAGCAAAGTTCTAATTCTGTCTGGAAACTTCAAAGTCGCTTTGCCTC
Source organism: Canis aureus (assembly GCF_053574225.1). Lineage (NCBI taxonomy): Eukaryota > Metazoa > Chordata > Mammalia > Carnivora > Canidae > Canis > Canis aureus. The sequence continues at coordinate 26,055,043 of NC_135633.1, forward strand.
TTCCTTCTCCTGCACTTCCTATGTCAACTCTGTCACTGTCAATTGTCCCTCCGTAATTCTCTCACATCTGTCCACTGCCTCCATCCCTTGGGCCCAGCTGAGTGCACCCTCCTCTGGTCTTTCTCCAGCCCCCTGCCCCAATTCAGCTCTATTCCACTCCACCCTGCACGGGGCACTGACTATCTAGCTGGTCATGTAACCCTTTTTCAAAACCCTTGCATGGCTCCCCAGCGCCTTCAGGATAAAGGACAAGTTTCTTAGCCTGGTATTTGAAGTCGCTCATGTTCGGCCCTGACTAATCAATCTCCATCCCCTGCTCCACACAGAGCAAGGTCTATTCCCTAAGCACAGGTCAGTTCTTTCTCCCTCCTTAACTTGGTGCCGTCTGGTTCCCAGCCTCACTTCCCTCTCCTCTTGCTTTTCTCCACCCATCCCAAATCCTGGCTTAGCCTCCTTGGATCAGCTCAGCACACACCCTCTCCTCACCCACAGGGGACAGGGTAGGCAGGAGGGATCTGTGGGTTCTGGGCTGAGAAGCCTTTGGCTACCTCCCTCTTCCCACATCATCTGTCCCACCTTTCACCCCTGCACAGGATCACCTCATTTCCTCTACTGGATCACACTTTTCTCAAGGACAGGCCAAGTCCTATTCACCTCAGCCCCAGCCCCCAGGCTTTGGGTGGCCTCACCAGGTATGAGTGAGAAATGTTGAGGGAAATAGGAAGGAAAGAAACACAGGTGAATATGGAAGGGAGACAGTGCTTGAGCTCAGGGCAGGATCGCATCAGAGCAAGTCCTCAATAAAAGGCTGCATGTGGATGTGGGGACACAGGTGGTTCCCACTGCCCTACTCTGTGGGAACCCGTCCCCACCCTGACCCAAGGGCAGGCTGAAGCCACAGAGGACCCCTCAGCCTTCTCGGGGAAAGGCTGGTAATTGACAGAACATGGATTTCACAGAGGCTCGGCCTGAAAACCCCTGGGTGACTCCCTCTGGCTGGGAGCCAAGATGGGCCCACATCTGGGTCTTGGCAACTGAAGCCCAGGGATGGGGGGAGTGGGAAGCTTGGAGCCACCTCACAGTGCTTCTCTGCCTTCCCCTTAGCCAGGAAACTGCCACTTGGGACTCTAAGGACAATGGCTCCTCTTGTCTTTGTCAAGGAGCCTGGCATAGCTCCGTGTCCTCACACTAAGCACAGACCCCATCACAGCACAGGTGACAAAGGAATAAAAAACTACAAAGGCTCCAGAACAGCTGTAAGGTGGTGTGGTTTCTTCAACACCTCAGGAAGATGGCTTTGGGGACCCAAAACTGAGGGTTGAAGCACTGTGTGGGCCTGCTTCATGTCCAGGATCAGTCAGAGCTGCCCTATAAAAGAAGGGGTGACCTCACACGGGGGTAGTAAGCTCCCTCATTGGGCAGGGGAATAAAGTGGTGGAGCAGATGGCCAGTTCAGAAAGGGGTGAGGCAGTCAAAATTCAGCCCCTCAACCCGGAACCCAGTGACCCTGTCTCCGTAGCCCTGTAGATTTCGGGGGGTGGGTGCTGAGCTGGCCCATGGAGGGTGAGCTTGAGATGCACAAAGAAAAGGAAGAGAGGGAAGTCAGCCTGGGACAGAGGTAGACCAGACGCTTTGAAGTGTCTTCTGCCTAAGGTCGAGGTCATCTCCAGGAATATGGCTCAGGCACCACAAGGTGTCAGAGCCAGTGGAATCCCATTCCTTATGGTGCAGGGGGGGAAACAAGGGGGCAGAAACATGCCCAGGCCACACAGTGAGTAAAAGGCAGGGCGAGCACCAGCGAGTCCCGGCCACTGCCCTACTCCACTACCTCCTCTTCTTTGTAATCTTCCAGCTCTCCTTCCTCCTCCTCACTTCTTCCACCAGGCACAGGACTAGGAAAGAAGGCTGTGGATACAGTCCGTGGTGGAATTTCAGCAGGGATAGGTCAAAACAGAAGTGGCCCCTGGGGCTTCACACTCTGGGGAAGGTTTTGCTCTCCCTGGGGTTTTGGCCCCAGCTCCCTCACCTCCACCACCCTCCAATGCAGCAGGATCCTCCTCCCAGGGGGCCCTGAGCTGCCCACACAGCCCTAATCTACCTCTTCCCCCTTAACTCCCCGCACCTGAGCGGGGGCGGGAGGGGGTGTGACTCAGTGGGATAAAGGCAGCTGCTATATTTGAATGATTACATAAGGCAGGAGGGAGGCAAGTGCACTGTGCCTCCATCAAGGTCGGTAGACAAGCTAAGGCTGGGCACAGGAGCCAGGGTCTCCTCCCTCCAGCACACAGCTCCAGCCTGGGCTTGGACAGGTGGAAGGTCCTATGAAGTCCTGGGATTTGTGAGCTTGCTTTGCTGGACTGTGAGGGAGGTCTTCCCTAGGGCTGACCACACAAGAAGGGCTCTGTTCCCTCTCCATCTTCTTAGAAAAATACCCTCCCCTGGCTTCAGATCCTCCCCGTAAACTCTCTCCAGAAGGAAAGACAGAACTGAAAACACGGTCTGTCGCTGATTTAGAAAAAGAGTTCCTGCTGGGGAGGACACTAGGCATGAAGCTTTGGCTCACCTGCGCCATCTGGGAAGGACCTGTGTTCCTTCTCAGCCACACCACTTATTAGTCACCTGACATTGTCAAGTCCATGCCTTGGTTTCTTCACCTATAAAATGAGAATATCTTCCTCATGGGGTTTGTTGAAAGGATTAAATGGAAACACATGCAAAGCCTTAGCCCAGGAGGTGTGGGTACTTCATTGTGGCTTATCAGCATTATCATTTGCATCATTTTCATTGCCAACACTAGGACTGGCTGGAGACCCTCCAGGCTGGAAGGACCCCTTTGCTCCAGGGACTACTGACCTGGGTCAAAGGTGGGAGACCAGAAGAGAGAAGTGATGTCTAAGTCAGGAGCCCGGCTAGATGTGCTGTGTTCCCCTAAGCAAGTCCCTGCCCTCTCTGACTCTCAATCAATAAATGAACCCTCAGCCAATAAAAGACCCAAAGTCCCCAGCTCTGGAGCTCATGTTTGCAAGAGAATCCACCCCCCCACCTACCCCATTGGAGATTAGTGACTTGTGTCACTGGAAGCTGGGATGCAAATACAGATGGTCAGGGTGGGTTCTTGGGCTGGTATGAGCTGGGGGTGGGTGCCAGCACAAGGCTCATCTCCTTAGAGCTGCTTGGCAGTTCCTAGGGGACTATGGGGGGCCCCTAGGAGGAAGGCTGTGCCCACCCAGGCTGTGTTGCCATGACGCTGGTCTCCATGGTGCCAGGCACACAGCCCTCTCCTTGTCCAGGAGGGACCGGAAGTGACAGGATCTGGAGGCTCGGGCCCTTGGGTCCCCTCAGCCTGTCCCTCTGTCTCCATCAGCCCCCCTGAGATCCCCTTCCTGAGGGCCTCAGGAAGGAGGGCAAGGAGGAAGCGTGGTTTCTACCTCTTTTGACAAGAGTACTTCAAATGACTGAGGCGCAGGGAGAGACAGGGGTACAGAAAAGTGAAGGATTGAGAAGCTGAGGAGACAGACGGAGGGAAGAAGGGTGGGAAGGAGGACGCTGTAGTCAGGGAGTGGGATGTGCCTCCCAGGCTGACAAGTGGTGGGAGGGCTGTCCAGCCCATCTCTTTGGTCTCAGTGTTTTGAGGTGTTTGGTGGTGGGAGGACCGAGTGGAGGAGGAGGAGGAGCAGGGTGGGGGCAATTTTCCTAGAGAGCTTTATTGTGGGGGCGTTCAGACACGTGCCATATGTGTGTGTCTGCGCATCTGGAAGCGCAGGCTGAGGTGTGCAGGCACCACATGTGTACAGGGCATGAGTGTGTGTGTATGTGTGTGTGTGTATAGCATGTGTGCGCCTGTGCCACTGTGTCTCCAGGGTGATAAATACAGCAGTAGGAGCTGTAACCAGGGCAGAGAAAGTACGGAAATTTCCACAAGCTGAGAGTGGCATGGGAGAGGGCACACGTTAGGGCTGGAGCAGCTTGGGCTGCTGACCAGGGCACCCTGATCTGGTAGCTCTTCCCTAGCTGGGGGCAAGTGACCTGGGCATATACACACGGTATAGAGGAACAATACAGAAGAGCTTCCTGAAGGAAGTGTCATACTGGAGGAGAGGTTGGGAGGTTCATGTCAGTCGTACTTATGTGTATATGTGAGACAGACATTCCCCAGATTAAGGCCTGGATCACACTTTGGCCACAAAGCTAGCTAAAGGAATAGGAATTATTCTTGTTCTGGTGGGGGAAGACCCCAAGGAGCCCATTTGACTGGGATGTGGTTACATTTAAGAGACAGGAAAGGCAAAACCCCAACACTAGAGGCATGGGCGACAGGCCCCGGGGCACTAAGATGCACTCACAAGTGGCTGCTCACTGCAGGGTCACGTCACCTTGGCCCTGGTTCATGCTGGTCCCTCTTCTGAAGATACCTTGCCCTCTTCACTCCACCTGCAGAAATCTGCTTATCTTTGTAGTCTCGTCTCCTTCTGTGGAGGCTTTCCTGATCGATACCCCTACCACAAGGGCTTCCCCACCCCCAGCACTTACTTATCTGCTTCCCCTCAGTGTCCAGTAAAGCTCTGCCCACAGTAGGGTTGAAGAAGTGCTTGTTGAAGTAAAATATATTGGGCCTGGAGAAGACTCTGGATGCTATGTCTCCCCAGACATGATTGGGAAGGGGATTGTCAAGGGACAGTGCTAGGTACTTCACACTTATTAGCTCATTTAATCCTCCCATTAGTAGGTACTATTAATATCTCCAAAGTAGATGAGAACAGGGAGGATCAGAGACCTCAGGATGTCAGCCAAGGCTCCAGAGCTTATAGATGCGAGTGTCGGCATCTGCCCAGCTGGCTTTCACACCCATGTTTTTCCAAAACAGTGAGCTGTGGGCAGGGGGCTCGGGAGCCACCGGAGCATGGGACCAGATAAGAAGGCCTTAGCTCCAGGCCCCCTTCCAATCCCTTGGTTCTGGGGGAAGGAGGAGGCAGGGCCCATCTTCCTCATCAATTTCCTGCAGAACCAGGGGTCTCCCGAGGCCCAGAGGCCCTCAAAGCCTGCTGAACACTTTGCAGTCTGGGCAGGTTGAGCAGGAAGGAGGTGGCAGAAAGAGAGAGAGAGAGAGAGAGAGAGAGAGAGAGAAAGGCATCCCTCCTGCATCACCCAGCCCTCCCCCACTTCCCTCCTTCCTCTCTATCCCCAGATCCCCAGTGCCCTCACCACCCAGGCTGATTTGCCACAGCCTTCTCTCCCAGGGCTCAATGTGGTCCCCTGTGATCAGGCCCAGACTTGGGTCATCCGGTCCTTCTCTCCCAATACCTCAATCCACCCCCAGCCCAGCTTGCACTCATCCCTACCACGTGTACCTGGCAAGGCTTCCAGGTTTCAGGGCCATCTTGGGGGCACCTCCTCCTCCAGAAAGCCTCCTTCCTCTCCAAGAGCTGCTCACCACCTCTCAGCAGGTCCAGCTCGAGGCTCCTCACACATCCATCTCTCCCCATCCCCCTCTCTGCTCCCACCAACCCAACCTCAAATAATATGTGAATAAACCACTCAGGGTCCCAAGAGGCCCCATTTCTAGTAGTCCTTGTCACCAAGACCAGTAGAACCTCCTGCCCTAATCCACTCATCCTACTGTTGTCATTGCCATAATTCATTCAGGTTGAGGCCTGGAGGCTCCTGTTGTAATGTCATCCCTGGTCCCAAGGGAAAGCACTTTAAGTTATCATTAACTCCTTCCCCAGGGGATATAAGGGGCCAATTTTAAGTAAAGAGAGCACAGTTGACATCAGGAGGGATATGGAGGTGGGAGTCCCCCTCCCCCAAAAGTGGGATAGTAGAACTGATCTCAGTTCTGATTCAGGAGAGCTCTGTGACCTTGAGCAACTCACCTCCCTTCTCTGAGCTCTTCTTCCTCTGTAAGGAGGAGACAGTGCAGAGAGCACAGGGGCTCTGAGCCACAGTGGATACTTAGAAAAAGGCTGTTCTCTCCACCTGGCTCCTAGATCCTGGGAGTCCAAAGCACTTGGTGTTGCCTTCCAGAATATCACTAGCCTTGGAGTCAAAGGCAGGGCCAGGTCCCACCCCACACTCTAACAGAACAAGGCCTGGTCCAGGACAGCCACACCGGGGCCTCCAGAACCTGTTCTGGGACCCGCTACGTTGAGCTATCCGTGGCTGCCCCCTGGTGGCCCATTTCAGTCACTGCAACCAATCCCTGAGCCAGGGCCAGGACACTGGCAGCCTAGCACTGGGGCATTTCCGGTCTCATCCACCCTTTCTGGGCCTCAGAACTAGCTGGTCAGTCCAAGGTCAGATCCAGGGAAGAATTCCAGCCCCTGAGCACTTGGACAACAATCTCGTCCTAGCTGCAGGCAGAGTGGTCAGACTTTCAATCTGTCAGCCTAGCTTGGTGCACCCCACCCAGGGCAGGGTAAGCGTGGGAGATGCAGGGGCATAGCCCCAGCCTGTGAAGCTGGCCAGGAAACCCATTCCGCTCTGGCATCCATCTCCCCTTCTCAAGAGACCGGAACAAGGAACCTGGAGTTCAGGTCCCTCAAGACCCCATCCACACAGGGGCCTGCCCCAGGGCAGGATCACATGAATCACAGGTCACGTGACCTATCTCCACCCCACCCCCCCTTTGCCCAGCCCCTACTGGCTGAGGCTAAGGTTGGGAGGTCAGCCCTTCTGCCTGCTGGGCCCCTGGAGAGAGGCCATAATGAGGCTCTAGGCAGAAGGAGGAATGTGGTGTCTGGCACCTTCCCAGGGAGTCCCAAATCGGTCTCTAAACAGCTCGTTATCTTCCCCACTTGCCAGGGCCTCGTCTTGTAGGAGACAAGTAGGCAGTGCCCAGTGAGGGCAGCTTCCTGGTGTAAGGTAGGGCCAATCTCTGGAAGGGCATGCATAGGGACCAAGGGACACCTGAGGTTCTTCTTCCTAACTTAATAGAGCTCCTGTGACTCTGTGTCTCAGAGTGGCTGGTGAGGGGCTGCCCTGAGCCACTCACATGCTACACCTAGGCCCTGGCCCAGACTTTAAACTGCAGCAGGGAAAGGGGCTCGCTCCAGCTGGGGTTTGTCTTGGCCGGGGTCAGGAGCAAGTGGCTAAGCAGCTGAAGGCCCAGGTCCCCCCACCTTCACGGAACTAGGCACTCACTCACCTCTGGGCCTCCTGAACTCCTGTCCCCTCCTATACCAGGACACCTAAAATCCCCAACCAATCACAGGCCTCAGCAACATAGGATAAAATATACAGATATATTTATATTATCAAAAGGCCCCCAAAGTGGGGAAGGGACACCAGGCAGCCTGGGCCCTCGCAGTCTGCCTAGACTGGAAGGGGTTCCTGAAGTCCCCCCGGGCCCAGCTCTAGGCTCCGGAGAAACTTACCCAAGAGCTCCTCCCCATCCCAGCTAGGTGTTCCTGTAGAGCATCCACTCTTTGCTGTTCTGGACTTTGTGACAAGGGGGTGGGCTCCCTTCCAGCGGGGGCCCCAGGGCCTTGGGCCTCTGCAAGGATGGTGGTCCTCTAGAGTTCCCCATTGACGCCCATCCCATGTCTCCAACCCCTCAAACTCAGGGTGGGTGACCCTGGAGAGGGAGCAGGCCAGGCCAGGAGGGCTGAGCACCTGGACAGAGCAGATGAGGTGTTCCTCCCTCAGGCAGACCCTGCTGCCACCCCCCTGCAACTTCCAGGCCAGGGAACCCCATGCTGCAGTCAGGATGTGGGATGTTGGGGGAGGGGGCTGCGGCTTCCTCATGCGCCCCCTGCTGGTTCACACCAGGCACGTAGGGCGTGAGGGTGTCTGAACAGGAAAGCTTCATGGCGGCAGAGTCCCAGCGGCAGGGGCTGGCTCCTGCGCTCAGACGTTGCGGAGGAGCTGTGGGAAGGCACAGAAGCCCAGACTCCATAAGCACCCTGTGAACATTCACAGGGGCCAAAGGGGCCCTGCCGAGGCTTCTACGGCTATTCTGTAATGCTGGCCTGGGAAGGCTCAGGTCAGCTGGGGTCCCCAGGGCAGGGCAGAGAGGGGGCTCCTCCAACAGAGCCTGCCAGGATTGGTTGGAGGATGGAGGGAGGGGGCCAGAGGGCAATCAGGAGAGGTGGAAGGAGGACCCCCTCCAGGTCCCAGCCCCCTGCCCACAGGGATGGAAAGCCACTCACAGAAAGGGGGTCTGCGGTGAAGGCAGCCACACTCCGGCGCATTTCGTTCTCACTGCCACGCAGGGGGATCAATGACACGCTGCCCAGCCGGACTTCAGGCACAGCCCGGGACACACGGGAGGGCTCCGAGGGCCACACCAGGCCGTCATGCTGGGGAGCAGGTGAGAAGAGGGCACTCAGCTCACCCGGACACTCAGCTCCAGATCCACCCACCCTTCCCAGAAATGTCTCCGGCTATGATCTGAGGTGACACCCTCAGCTTTGATCCCAGCCAATGTGAGAAGCAGCTGTTAGGAGAACATGACTGTATCCCTGGCAAAACCCAGCCAGTTATGTTACTCAACAACTCCTACCTCCAGGTCCACTGACAAACTGCTCCAAGAATCTGACACCAAGAAAACAGTTCTAGAGGAACATGTGTGTGCCTTTCACCAGGAACCCAGAAAACCATAGAATCCACCTGTTTCCCTTTAGGCTTGACTACCAGAAAGCTCAGGGCTCAAAGGACTCAGCCCAGGACCCCAGTACAGTGCTGTCTCCCTTTTCCCTAAACCATTCTGAACTCTCATTTAAAATCGATTGGCTTGAGCCCACCCCCTCCCTGCTCCTCCCCCGGCCCTGCTCTGGCTCCGAGCCCTTGCTAGCTTGCTCCCACCTGGCCCACTGCAGCAGCCACCTTACCCACCCCATCTGTCCTCCTCTGTGCGCCGCATCCAGAAAGAGCCCTCTCAGACACCAACCTGCACACCACTTTCTTGCTTCAAACTGCTGACTAGGTCAAATTCAGCTTTCTTGGAATGGCCTTCAAGACTCTGAGATCTGGCTCCTGACTCCCTTTCCAGTGTCAACTTCTGGCACTCCTGGCTTCTCTCTTTACACCCCATTGGGCAAGCTGTAGTTCTCTTACCATGCCTCTGCATAAACTGTTCCTTCCGCCTAGAAGCCACTACCCCCACCCTCACTGCCTTTGCTTGGTGAAGGCTTTTTGTCATCCTCAGACTTAGCCTGTGACACCCCCTCCTTGTTGCCTTCTCCACCCACCCACCGCTCCCCCAGGTAGGGTCCCCGGGCTTTTCTCTGTCTCCATACACTGATCACACCGGGCCATGTAACAGGCCACGTCTAGATCTGTTTTCCTTTCTACCTGGGGAGTGCCTGAGGGCAGGGGTCTGCGTCCTCTGTCTCTAGCACATCTGGCTTGGGGCTGGAGGAGATAGGACTTTAGGCAGGGTTTACTGAGTAAATGAGCAAGCGAATGATTTAAAAGCAACTCAAAATCTCCTTGAAGCAACTAGTGGCCTTTATGGTGAAGAAATAAACACACCCATTCTCCACGATGGAAGCCTCCTAGGACCCCACCCTCCACCTGGTACCTGCACAAAGAGGAAGGTGGCAAACCACTCCCGGAGCTCCGTCTGCGTCTCACAGCACAGGTACCTGCGGGGTAGGACATACATCGGGATGCTGCCAAGGCTGAGCAGGGAACACCCTGCCTGTCTTCCCAGCCCAGAGTCTCCAGGCAGGGCACAGATGTGGCCAGTGAAGGGACCCAACCAGAGGGGACACACAACCATCTCTCCTCAGCCTGGGGTCTCAGGCCAGTGCCCTCACTTACCACTGCTGCTTCTCATGCTTCTCCGTCTCATGCACCACTGTGAAGCCCCAGCTGCAGAGGAGGGGCAGGTGGAGTCACATAGCATCCCCCAGAGGCCTCCCAGCCTAGGTGCCCAGGACAGAGGACAGAGCCCAGAGGCCCAGGCCAGAGCCAGGGGGCAGAGTTCAGGGCCTTCTTGCAAGCAGACACATTCTGGCCACTGTGTCTTCTTCTCAGCCCACACCAGCCCCCCAGGCCCCTGGCTCCCCATCCCATCCCCGCTTCCCCCAGGCCTGCCCTAGTCCCTGAGAGACAACCAGGCCCAGTCCACAGAGGAGAGGAGAAAGTTAGAAAACCAGGTCTGACGACTGCAATTAATAACAATAATAGTGACTATGTATCACTTTTCATCTCAAAAGCATACAACCACCCTCTGAAACAGGTGTACCATTATTTTCCACATTCCACGGATGTAGGAAGTGAGGCACAGAAAGGTCCCAGAGGTAGTCAGTGATGGGATTTCAATCCAGGCCAGTGGTTCTCAAAACCTGACCAAGCATTAGAGTCCCCTAGATGGCTTGTCCCACACAGACTGCTGGCCCCACTCCTCAGGACCCATGACTCAGCAGGTCTGGGGTGGGACCAAGAATCTGGGCTGTTGACGTTTCCTGGTGGTGCCACTGCTGCTGGTCTGGGAGACCACACCTTCAGAACTATGGTACCAACCCCTTGTCAAGTTCAAAGCTCCGGCTGTGCTGCCTCCACCTACCCACCCAAACCATTATGAGCTCCCCCAGGCCTCAGCCCCAGCTCACCACGTGGGTGGCCGGAGTTTCTTCTTCACTCCCAGGTAGACTTTGAGACTCCTGACAGGCCACTCCTTCTCAGGCCGGTGACTCTGGGGTGCAGGAGGGCAGAAGGATGGCATTTCAGTCAGCCAGGGCAGGAATTGGGGTGATGGGGCACCTCCCTCCTCCCTAGCCCCCTTTGCATCCCAGCACAGGGAACCTCCTTCAGGAAGCCTTCCTGACCAAGCCCTTCCTGTTCACCATCCAGCCCAACTAAGCCCCCCAGGCTTCTCTCCCTGCAGCAGCATCAGACAGTCAACCCTCAGTCCCCGAGGCAGCGGCCATTCCAGCAGAACGACACAGGGCAGTGATTCTCAGGCCCTCCCTGATGTCCTGCAAACTGGAGAACTGACTTGCAGCATTGGCTGAACCAGTGGAGGGAGAAGTCTGCACATCACCCTCTGGTACCAAACCCAATGAGCGCATATGATCTGAGAGCCTCAGCTGGCTGCTTGGGTCTGTTTGTCTCCAGTTATTTACTCCTCATCCCTCTCCACCCCACGGAGGCTCCAGGGTTGACCGTGTGAACAGAAGACTTGTGGGGTGAGCAGTTACTAGCTCTTTGGTTCCACAAGGGGAAGGCTGATGACTCAAGCTGAAGCAGAACGGCTGTTTGGTAGACCAAAGGAAAAACTTTCCAGTGGTCTAGGGTCAGGAAGCAAGAGGCCGATATACTAGGGAGGGGCACCAGAGCACTCACAAGCACACCTCTGGCCCCTACCTCTGCATATGGGTCTGGGCTCAGAAGGCACAGGTTGGCTCCGAGGCAGAGGTATGGGAGCAGTGGCCCCCCGGGCAGAGGCTGATTGGAGGTCAAGCTAATGAGCCTTCTACCTGCTTCGGGAGCCACCTGCTCAAAGCCCTGCCCCCACCAGGCCCCCCAGGCACCAGGTGGGCACCAAGGCGGATGGTAGGGGAAGGGGACTCACTTACAACCAACACTGGGCATCAAATATTGAGCCACCTCCACCCTGTCCCCACCATTGCTCCCAGCCACCCCCAGGCATGGCTCCTCAACAGGAACAAAAAGAAGGGACTAGAGGATGGCCAGGGAAGTGGAAAGGTCCGGGGATTGGTAGACTCCCTGGGAGGTTACAAAAGGATGGGCTGCCTTGGGATTAGTGGAGATTTGGCTGCTGTCACAGGAGATGTAGTTTAAGAGGACTTACTAGGGACCTTTTGCCCTGTTTTAACCATGACCCTCCCTGACAACCAAGGCTCTGATGAGGGAGCCCTATGTCTCCTGCACATAGCACCTGACTTGACAATGGCCATATGCCCAAGAGGGCTGGAGCAAACGGGGGTGCAGGCAGAGAGGAAACAGGGCAGTGGGATGGGCAATCAGGCTGCAGATATAGGGCAAACGAGGTGTGGGTGAACACAAAGGGGAGGCAAACCTCCATGAGAGCAGGGAAGAAGCCAGGCCGAGAGCACTGAAGAAGTCAGACAACAGGTTGGAGGGAGTCAGGTGGAGTGGGAATGAAAAGACTTGAGACTTAGGAGGTTGTGAAAAAAATTGGTCTGCCGGGGTGGGCGGGGGGAGCCTGTGTGGCTCAGTGGTTGAGCATCTGCCTTTGGCTCAGGGCATGATCCTGGGGTCCTGGGATAGAGTCCTACATCGGGCTGCCAATAGGGAGCCTGCTTTTCCCTCTGCCTATGTCTCTGCCTCTCTCTGTGCGTCTCTCATAAATAAAAAAAATAAAATCTTAAAAAAAAAAAAAAAAGAAAAGAAAAGAAATTAGTCTGCGGGTCTGGAGAACAGTAGGCTCCAGGCATGACAGGAGAAAGGACTCAGTAGGAGAAAAACTAGGTTGCAAGTATGGAAAGCAGGAGACTGACAGAATGGAAAGCAGGCTGAGGTGCTGGAAGAAGCTGAGCTGTGGGTGCCAGGGAAAGAGAACTAGAAGCAAGGGGTAGAGTGAGTTGACAGTGGAAGGAACAGCCTCGTGGGTGTGACATAGGAACGACAAGACAGTTCCAGGCAGGGCGTGGAGAGAATTGTGGGAATCAAGGAATTCAAACCAGTGTGTGACTCCCTGAGAACTAGAAAAAACAATCCTCAGACCTCCATTTCCTCAGGCCCTGGAGTGTGCGGCGTATGCATGGTAGGTGTGTGACAGGAGTGTGGCTGAGACGCGGAGGGGACGTCTATCATTGTAGGACTTTGTTTCTACTCAAACAGCTCGTGTTTCCAGCATTTCTAAGGTATGAAGTCACTGGAAGAGAATAAAGTTCACCCTTTGATGCTCAAAGACCTCTGCTGGAACCAAGCTTTTTCTAGAATGTGCCTTTCCTAGGTGCCTCAAGGTCTTTAACAACAGAAGATGCCCAGGACTAGGCTTGGGTGTCTGCATATCCTGAACTGCCGGCTGTTGTCCCAATTTCTGTCTGTTGCTCCATAAACCAGCAAACAGCAGAACTACCAACACCTCGGTAGCCAAACCACACCCTTCTGGAGCTTCTGTCAGAGAATACTACTTGGCGCTGCACAGATCAGCCTGGCTCCTGAGTCCTTGATTCCTGTACTTCAAGGAATAGAACCTGAACTCTGAGGCTAACAAATCTGGGTTTGAATCCCAGGCTATTCCACCTAGAGACTGCCTTAGGCAAGTCACTTGAAGCTTGTTTTTTCGCCTGTGAAATGGGCACAATATCTCTCCTCACAGGACAATAGTGAGATTACATGTCCTAGTATCTGGAGGGCTGGGCACCAAACCTAGCTTGATAAACATTAGATTAGATCTTTTTCCTTTTTCTAGTTCCCCTGCCTTCTCCCCTCCATGCTAAGGGATCAGCTGCTGCTTTTCCAGGTGCCTCAGCCATCTTCTTCCCCTCTGCCCACACTGATGGTCTTGCTCTGCTCCAAGGGGCCTAAGCAACCCTATAAAGAGACGGTCAGGGAAGTAACATCCCAGAACCAAGGGAGACTGAGTGGAGGGGTAAACAGACCCAGAAGTAAGTAATCATAGAGGGAAGCAAAGGAGAGAAGAAGAGGCATTCCCTACAAGGGTCTGTAGGAGCCCAGGCTGCATTAACAGATGTATAATGTGCAAAGAGAGGGAGGTGAGGATCCTGCTCTATTTGCTCTGCTCCCTCCATGGCAGCTAGGCCTATCCAGTGTCCTCAGGAGAGGCGAGGGGCAGGAAGGGCTAGAGGCACCGGTGGGGCCAGCTATGGGAGCTCAGGCTAGAACCCTGGGCATGGAAACATTTCTGCTGCCCATCTCTGCAGGGCATCTATGCTTTGTGGCCCCTACAGCATAGCTGGGACCCACAGAGGCATCACAGGAGGCAGATTCTTAGCTGAACTTGAGCAAGGGCCTTCTCCCAGGCAGAACTATCCCTCACTGGATAGGGCAGTCCTGAAGAAGGAGTAGATAAGCTCCCCTCCCAGAGCTGTGCACATAAGGGCTGGCGAGCATCCAGGGAAGCTGAGCAGGAACTCCTACCACAGGCAGGATTGTATCATAAGCCTATGTAGTCCCACCCTGGCCTTTTAGGATCAGGGCAGTAGCACAGACATTCTGATAGTCTTGAAACTATCTCTCCAGGCTGGGAAGAGGATGGCTCCAGGGGTGGCAGGATATGAGGGTCAGAGCACTAATTCAAACCTAGGGGCCTTTGTTACTGGCTCTACAGCCTCTATACCGAGTCCTTTGGAAAACTGTAAAGCATCACACTGATGGGGGTTCTGCCTTGGGGAAAGCACTGTGGGGCAGGGTTGGGGATGGAGGTGGGAGCCAGTGCTGACTGGCAAGGGATCAGGGAACCATGCCTGGGGACAGCCAAGAGCTCTGGCTGTGTCCCCAGGCTCCCACCAGGCTCACTTGGCCCCCAGGCGGTGTAAGGAAGCTGGCAGTTGGCTCATAGCTACTCACGGTCTCAGGGGCCCCGCTCCACGGCCTCTGGCTCTGTTTGATAGAGGATCAGGGTTATGGAGGAAGGAGGTCCAGGTCCAGAGCCCGGACAGTGTATGCAGTGGTGCATGCCGGGATGTGGCAGGTTTGTAAAAAAGGGGACAAGGGGCCAAGATCTGGGAGGACACCAGGCATGTGGACAGAGTGGGCATGGAGGAGATACAACCTGTGAAGTGGCGAGGCATGTGTGGGCCACAGGTGGGAGCTGTGGGGGCTGTCATGATGTAGCATGTTCTTGTGGGTGCCGTGACAAGGCCCAGGCACAGGTGAGGCGGCATGAGCTTGATGTGATAGCATCCAGGTACTAGAGCCTGGTGGGGCTACAGGGCACAGAAGAGTGGCCGCCAAGGGCCACGGCAGAGGCTCCCGGAGAGTCTATAGCTCTCCGCCACCACTGTGCCATCCCAAGACCCCACGACGGGGATGTTCCCACTGGCAGACTCTGGCAGATGTTAGTGAATGCGTATGTGAGCACACTTGTGTGCCAGTGCTCATTGCAGGGCAGGAGCCATTGGGGTCACTTACCCGGATCTCCTTGTAGAGCCGCAGGCAGCTGCTGTTGAGGATGAAGTATCGATCGTGAAAGCCACCTGAGGGCAGGCCCAGGCCCAGGAGGCTACGGTCTTCGCGGAACTTCATCATGCCGTGCTTGGTGTCGCCCACGTGGCTGGCTGGGGGAAGAATGGAGTGGACATGGGCTGCCCCGACCCCCCTGCCCGGGGACAGACACCCGGGAAGGGTCCCAGGATGAAGGAGGCTGCCCCAGCCTATCCTGGCCACCAATGAGCCCCGTACCACCAGTTCCCACCCAGTCTCTGAAAGAAGGGACCTGCTTGCCTGCCCAGCCCTATGGGCCCCGCCCACCGGGGGCCACCACCTACCGAGGTACAGCAGCATGGCATCCATGGACTGCTGCTTCTTCACCACCAGGTAGCTGTCTGTACCCAGCCCGTGCAAGATGGGCAGCACCTTCTCCGAAAAGTGCAGGGGGCGCTCTGGGGAGAGGTCACACCTGCTGTTACCACCTGCTGTGGCCTTATAGCACCGAGGGCTGGCACGCACACATGTCACCTACTCTCCCAAGGCCTACCAGCAGCACAACACACCACCAGCATGATCACCCTCTCCACACCCGAGCTTCAGGCTTGACACATCTGGCTAGGACCAAAGCTGCTCCAACCCACACGTCCGAAACCACGCCAGTGATCTTTCCTGTGTCAAAACACCACCCACCAAGCCATTCAAGCCAGAAACAAAGCCTCCCCATCTTCCCTCCATATGTCAAATCTCTTTGCTTCTGTCCATCGCTGTTGCCACACCTTTCTTTGCATGTTACCATTTCCCTTGGACTAATGCCGTGGCCTTCCATGTGGTCTCCAGTATGTGTCTCACTCCCTGCCCCCGCCTCTCCTTACCCAACAGCAATGAACAACCTCTCCAAAATCCCATCACTAACCCTTCAATGGCTTTGCATTGTGGTCAGGCCGCCTCTGCCTGAGTCTTCAGCCCCACCCTGTGACACAACCCCTTCACTGCCATCTCAAGCTCCTCGAAAGGATGATGTCCATGGCCACCACAGGCCTTTGCCTGTGCCACTCCCACTGCCTGGAGGCACTTTTCTCCTTTACCAAGTAACTCCTCTTTTTTACCTCCTAACACAGGGACTCCAAAGCCAGCAACCCTGTTACGAGCTCCAGGGGTTCTGTGGCCCTTTCCTGCACAGCAGTTATCACAGCCTTGGTTGTACAGCTCTCCCACCAATTACGGCACTGGTGTCAATTCCTGACCACACTAACTCCTATGAGCAGAGGGACTATGAGTCTGACTCCCCAGCCCAGCAAATAACAGGAAAACAAATGAACAGATGTACCCTCATCCACCACTGCTATTAAGACAACCCTTCGCCATAAAATGCCTTTACCACCCCCTTCACCACCATGACTCCCTCACAACCACCATCACAACCACCCTCACAACCACCACCCTACCCCGTGCCACCCCACCCCTCCTGCATGGCCATGACCACCTACTACTCCCTTCACCATTAATCCAATCATCAAATTCAGCATCACCACCCTTGCAAGCAACATCATCCTCACTGACACCAAGAAAGCATGGTATCGTAGCTGATACCACCTACCTCCTTCATCATCCTTTCCATCAACCACATTACAGCCATCACCTCAATCCCTGCCAGCATACTATCACCACCATCCCCAAGATGACAGTGTGACAGCAACATCAGTCATCCCAAACTCCCCTGACCACCACTGTCGCCACACTGGGGAGCAGGGGAGAACAGACTGGGGCTGCAGCCCAGACAAGAACAGACTGTGCCACATTCCGCACCAGTCTTGGTAGCCACCCACCTGCTTCCTCCCTCTCATTGACTTCAAAGCAGGTCCAGTAGTCCCTCTCCCTGATGCCCACATTCCTGCGATCCAGGATCTCCAGGGTGAGCTCCTCAGCTGTCATGGATGCCGGGATCTGCAGTGGCCGAGATGGAAGAGGTCAGCCTACCCTGTCCCGGCCTCTGCTCTGCCACAATTTCACTGTGTGATCCAAGGGCTGAGCCCACCTCTCAGGTCCTCTGGAGTCTTGGAGTGTTGGGGGAGTGTCTCCAAGGGGTCCTGAGTTACTGGGTGGGGAGGAGGCAAAGAGAGGCCCTGACACCAGCCAGATAAGGGTTCCAAACTAGGGGTCCCCCTTGGGATGGAAGCTTTGCTCCTCTGGTCACCTGAACCTATGCCTAGCCCAACCCGACTTTTCTGGTTCCTTGGCTTCCAGGTCCCCACCCCCCACCTTGATATGCTGTTCCGTGTCTGCCTTCTTCTCCTCCAGGTACACTGTGCAGATGAAGTCACCGGCATGCTGTGAGGAGACAGGGCTCAGCTAGCGATCCAAGGAGGATGTGCAGGTAGCTATTCTGAGCCCCCTACCCCCAGCCCTGTCTTTCACCTGGGTCCCACTGGCAGTGCCAGCCACCCGCATCTTCACAATGGCAGTGATCTCTTCCCGCTGCTTCCTCAGCTCCTCCTCATCCACCTGGGAGGGTGGGAGACACAGACAGATGATCACTGCCACCCAAGAGGCTCATCCCTGCCCTTCACTCCCCACTGGCTAGGGACGCACACTGAACACCACCACATAGTGGCTGATGAGGTCTTCCACCACACGGCCAGCCTTGTAGTCCTGCCCATCTGTCTGGAAGAGCGTGGGCCCAAACACAATAGCCAAGTTGTGTGTGTTCATCTGGTTTGTGTCTGAGAAGCACTGGACACTGGACAGGGGAAGACAGAAGTCAGACAGTCTTGAGTGAGAAGCCCAGTCCAGAACTGCCCCACTTTACCATCCCAGTTCCGAGCAGGTCCATGACTGGCCCCTGAAGAGAGGCCAGGGAAGGTCCTGGTTCAAGTGAACCACTAGTTAAGGGGAAGCAGGAATAGTCTTTCTGGCCATGTTTTGTATGCTGGAGAGGAATAGAGCTGGGAAGCTGGGAGATCTGGCCAAGGTCCCCTGGGTCCTAGCTGAAATCTCCTCTATTCCCCCCACCCTGTAGGAAGTAAGTTAGGAGACAAAGTGTCCAAGATCAGGGTATATCAAAAGTCAACATTCAGTTCCCAGGCCTACCTGGTTCTGAGGAGAGGGCAGTCAGCCAGGTTGGGAGTAGAAGAATCTTTTTCACCCCATCCCCCCAGAGTCATATAATAGTAATGTCCCTTACCAGTACAGGTGACTGATAAGTGCCTTCACTGTGGCGCGGTTGACTGGAGGCAGACGTGCCAGGAGTTCTCGATATCTGGAGACCTTCTCTTCCTCATCCTCAATCTCTGGGTGGGGAGAGATAGATCAGGTCAAGAAGCCCCACCCCTACCACCCCCAGCCATCTCCCCTGTCCCACCCCTCTGACAGCTCTGCCTCTCATCCTAGGGGCCGGTATTTCCTGGTTCTGTTTAGAGGGACAAAGGAAGGAGAAGCAGAGGGAGGGACAGGGAACTGGAGCTTGTCCCCTGGGGACATGCCTCGTCCAAGTGTCCAGAGCACAGCTGGGATGCGGAAGGAAGGGATAGGAGTGGTCAAGTCAGCAGCACTAGCCTGGGTCTCAGGCAGGGCGAGGACTGCGGGGGCCTACCTGAGGCATCCAGCCAGGCCAGGCGCTGGGCGCGAGTGAAGAGGCCATCAGGCAGGTCTCGCAGGAAGCGCTTGAGGGCTGAGGAGACATCATCCACATGCTGCTCCCCCTCCTTGAGGCGCACAGACCGGGCGTCCTGCCGCAGGCTCTCCAGCAGCCGCTGAGTCTTCGACGTCTGCCCACACTTACGGTAGATGCCCTCCGATGTCAGGCCTGGAGAAGGGTGGGACTGAGCCAGGGACAGGGCCTCGCAGGGCCTGAGGGGCCCTGGGAAGGCGGGGCTTGGCCTGGAGGGGGCGAGGCTCACCACACTGCGTGATGTAGTCCACACAGCGGTACACAATCACTGGGATATCGGAGTCTCCAAGCTGCTGCTCCGACAGCGTGTCCCCCGAGCTGGCAGCTGCTTTCTGGATGGCCCCCAGCCAGCCTGTGAAGTCCAGCCGCCGCTCGCCCTGGATGTACAGCGTCCTAGACCGGGGAACCGTCCGTTACTTGCGGACTTACCCAGGCGCCACCCCTCCTAAGCCTCTCCGACTGCCACAGGCTTCTCACCGCCCCTCAGGGAGTCCAGGGCTCACCTCCTTCGCTCCACCAGCACCAGCACTTGGTTCTCGCTGTCCCCTTGGACGGCTGTGGAGGGGCCGGTCAAGGTGAGGCCCTGTTCATGGTCCCCAACCGGCTCCCTCCTGAAGCTCTCTGGGTACATGCCTTCCCAGGACCCACCCACCCCCCAATACATGGAGTTGCTAAGCTATACCCCAAGGGCAGGAAAGGACAGAAAAGAGCAGGCTGGCTCCTTCTGGGCTGGCCAGGGTAGAGTTTAGACTTCCAGGGAGGGCTGGGGGCCTGGGAACCCAGGACAGGATGCCCTGAAAGTTAGGGGCCCAGGACTGGGTCCACGCACAAAGCTCCTGCAGTTTCCGAAGTTGTAGTGGCTCCTCGCAGGGTCCCTCTGGGAAGACAGCACGGAGCTCAGAGCCAGTGAGGGAGAACCAGCCCTCCTGGGCCCGCTGTAGGCTCAGGCCAGCTTTGTAGGGGAGGCGCCCAAGCCGCTCAAAATCCCGGGCGAGCAGATCTTCAGCCAGGGGAGGTATGAATGCCTGGTGGGGAGGCCAGGGGAAGGGGGAGGTAGCCAAGGAGGCTACATCAGCCAACAGCACTGCCTGCCCGGGACCCTCCAGCTCTTTGGCCTATGAGCACATGCCCACTTCCCACCCAGCTGCCACTTCTCTCTGCCCCAGGGCAGAATCCAGCACAGTTCAAGAACTCGGGTATCATGCCGCACTTCACGCCCAGAAGTGTCCTCCTCTGCAAAACGTTCCCAGATGCCTTCAGGGATGCCCCTGCTCTGCCTTCTGTTGCAGCACTGATTATAGTACTCTTGCTGTCTGGGCCCCCGTCTGTCTCCCCCACCAGCACTAAAGAGTGAGGACCAAGGCTGGTTCAGCTGGATTCCCACGGCTCAGAAGGCTGATCATCACAAGGCTCACAGATGATTGATCAGTGACCAAGTAAATAGGAATCTCAGGCTCTCACAGTACAGGGGACCCCATAGGGCACCTGGCTCTAGTCCCCAGAGCAGAACTCTGTAGCCTCCCTGCCTCCTTCCTCCAGAGCCAGGAGCTCACTCCCTCTGGAGTCAGCACTGACCATTCTAAAATGGCTCTGACTGCTATTCATCATTAAACATGTATTGAGCACCTATGGAGTGCAAGGCCCACAGCCCTTCTTCCACAGGTCTCCTAACCTCCCTGCTTAGGGACTGCAGGTAATGTCAGGCCCTTGGCCCAAAAAGCCTGCCTTATGACTGCTCCCTCCATTTGTGAGGTAGGGTAGCTGGGGTACATGGAAATAGCCAGGAGGTCATACTCCTCACACGGGTCCATTAACCCAGGCCTACCTTAGCAATGCACTTGACCCACTCACGAGCCAGCTCCGCACTCTCCAGCCCAAACAGGTACAGCCGCTCTCCCTCTGTGTACACCTCAAAGGTGTATTCAAAGCTGTAGATACAAAGGCCAGGATGTAGGCACTCCCAGCCCAGCCATGACCGA
This sequence comes from Canis aureus, assembly GCF_053574225.1. Classification (NCBI taxonomy): domain Eukaryota; kingdom Metazoa; phylum Chordata; class Mammalia; order Carnivora; family Canidae; genus Canis; species Canis aureus. Next base: position 26,075,737 of record NC_135633.1, read on the forward strand.
CCCCATGCAACCCTGCCTCCAACCTCTGCCCATTGCCCTTGGCTCCCCTAAGAGGTGGTGGGAAAGCCCTAAACTAGGGCCTAAGGAGACCTGGCTCCAGTCTCAGGATGCTGTGTGACCCTGGGAAAGTTCTGCCCTTCTCTGGGCCTATTTCTGTTTCCTCAATGGGGGGCCGGACCTTATAGCAACAACAGTCTGTGATTTTGCCCCAGGGGTGCTCACCCGTGGGTGTCAGGAGGGGGCACTGCCAGGCACACAATCTCACTGGCCCGAATCTCTCCGTTGGGGGTCACTGCCCGCTCGTTCTCATAGTAGCTCAAGACCCCGTCGCTAAGGACACACCAGCGTCGGCTGAACTCTGGAGAGAAGTTGGGCAGGGGAGCCATGAGGGAGCCCCCGCCCTCCCCTGAAAACACTTCTGTATCCTCCCTGGGCTCCTACTCCCACCTGACCTATGTCCTCTTCACTCTAACTCAAAAGCTTCCCCCAGTTCCATCCTCCTTCCTGTAGCCCACCGCCCTAGCCCAGCCCACATCTTGCCCCTGGACCACTGCAATGACTTTTTCCTTGGTTCCTAGCTTCACTTCCAAGATTCAAAAGTGATCTAGGTAAAACCAGACTCCATTCTTCCTCTGCTCAAAACCTTTCCATGCCCCTGCCCTCAACCTTATCCTATATCCCTTAGACTGGTATTTAAGGCCCTGATGGGTCTGCCCCCACCCACCTCTCCAGCCATCTCTCGGATCACTCCTGGGCACCTCACCCTCCCCACTTTTGCTCACCTTGTTCCCTCCACCCATACCCTTCATCCTTCAATCCAGCCCATATGCCACAGGAAGCTTCCATGCCCCATCCACACTCCTATACTCCCCTACCAGTGGCACACATTGCTCTATACTCTGACTCCTCCTATAATGGCTCTCAGGAAAGTGACAAGATCCCATCAAGGAAAAGAAATGGGAATGTGGACCAGGAAAGGCAGGAGAAAGAGCAGAATGGCAAAGTCAGGCAGACTCCTATGGTTCACAGCCCTGAGCTTCACATTGGCTCAGAGCTTCCTGGCACCCAGGGCAAAAAGGATGACTCAGGCAGTTACATAAATGACATTATCAGGCACAGGGAGGTAGACTAGGGGCAGTGCCCCAGGGGCAGTGAGGTAGTGAACAGCAGAGTTCCAAAGAAATCTCTTTGGGTGCTAGAGGGCTTCACAGAGGGGTGCCAAGGATGCAGAGAGCAATGGTCTCAACAATATTCCCACAGCAGACACTGTCTCTTGTCCTGTCTGCAAGGATATGACATTTGTCCTCTGAGGGCAGTGTGTCCCAGAGCCTGTCCCCCAGGTTGGGCCCTTCCAGGAGCACCTGCCTCAGTTACTCTTCATCAGGCATTGTCTGCCAAGTGCCCTCTGTGCTAGGAGCTGTTCTAGGTGCTGGGACTACAGTGGTGGCCAAGAGGAGCTTATATTCCAGTGGGGCACAGAGAATCACCAGATACATCTATAAACAGACTAACCAATGTCAGATAAGTGGTGTGAAGTAGGGTAAAAGTAAGGTACATAGGGCATGCTATTTTGGATAAAATGACCATGGATGAAGTCTCTAAAGAGTAACATTTAAACAGAAACGGGTAGCCCTGGTGGCCCAGCAGTTTAGCGCCGCCTTTGGCCCAGGGTGTGATCCTGGAGACCAGGGATTGAGTCCCATGTTGGGCTCCCTGCACTGCATGGAGCCTGCTTCTCCCTCTGCCTGTGTCTCTGCCCCTCCCCCGTGTGTGTCTCATGAATAAATAAATAAAATCTTTAAAAAAGAGAGAAATATTTAAACAGAGACTGGACTGAAGTGAGGGACTGATTATGCAAATATTTCGCGGAAAAGTATTTTAGGCGAGGGGCAGAGCAAAAGCAAAGGCCCTGGTGGAAATGAATGTATGTCCTTGAGAAACACCAAGGAGGCCAGTACAGCTGCAGCAGAGTGAATGAGAGGAGAGGGATCACAGGTCATGGAGTGGGAGCGCCGATGTGCAGGTCCTTATAGGATGTGGGAAGGGCTGGACTGTACTGAGTTGGAGAGCAAGCAGAAGGCAGAGATGTCAAAGGGATGGAGCTCTAAGCTCAGCTCTGTCTGGTTCCAAATGCCAGATCCCCAGCACCCAGCAGGTACTCAATAAAGGCTTTTTTAGTCTAAAGGAATTCTAGCAGTGACTTGCTCTACAGTGCCATGCCCCATTCCCACTGCTATTGGCCCATGTATTAAGCATCTACTGTGTACCAGGGACTACATCCCGGAAGCCCTCTAGAATAACTCTGCCAGAGTACACTTGGCACCCTTAGGGGTCCACCAGCCCAGCCAGCCCTGGCTTCTCTGGCCCTGCCACCATGCCAGAATGTCATGGCAAGAACGGGGTCTGGCCCAGCACCCACCTTCCCGGGCACGGCGGTCCTGCAGCAGCTTGCCGGCAGAAGCGGTCTTGTAGAGAAAGCCACTGTGGCTCACAGTTGGCAAGACAACTGAGTAGTGCTTTTCCAGGGGCTTCATTGAATCCAGCCGAGGTACCTCTTTAGGGAAGGTGTTGGGGTGGGGCGGCGGGGAATGGCTGCTCATGCTTGCCATCCCAGGGTCTCCCCCACACCCCCACCTGGGTTGAGCATCCAAGCTTACATTCAAGTCACCAGCCCTCTATCACCCTCAGGCTTTCACTACCCAGTCCAGGGCTTTGCCCGTATCATTCTCTACCTCTCCCTACTTGTGCAAATTCCAAGGCCCAGCTCCAGTACCTCCCCTGCCAGGAAGCCCCCCTGACTCCCCAGCCCAGCCCACCCTACTCTCTCTGTTGAGGCATGGGGCAAGCACACTAGAATGAGGGGTCTTAGGCAGACTCATTAACAATCCCCAGAAAGAGGTTTGCCACAGATAATGCAGAGTCTAAGAAAGTAGCCTGGCTCCAGCCCTGCTCCTAGCAGTCCCAAAGCCCAAGCCAGCTGGGTGGTCTCCTGTGCCTCCCTGGACACCTGGGCTTGCTCCAGCCCAGCACACCCCACCCACCCATGGCCGTGAGCCGAGTTCTGGCCGCTGAGCTCCACCCTCCGTCCTGGGATATGGCCCCAGAGGCCAGCCCTGGGCCTTGACCAGCAGTGCTCACCCCCACGGTCCCCTCTCACCCATCCGGAGAGTGATAGCCAAATGGGACCCAGCCCCAGTCTGTGACAGAGCCCCACCCAGACAAAGCAGCAGACAGGGCTGCTGTTGTGGGTCACCCGCACACAGAGAAATGCAACCCCCACACAGCAACTCAGATACTCTGCAGCTACACAAACCCCAAATCCCTCAATGCTCCCAGGTGCGAGGAAACAGATCCACAGCAGGTGAGAGATGCACAGACATTGGCACACAGATGCCACCCTGAAGGCCCACACTGCAGGTCTGGGAGGGACCCACAAATCCAGAAAGGGATTTAGACAGACACAAAGAGACACACATATGAAGGGGAAGCCAGATGCACAAATGTACACTGACATGCAAACCCAAACATACCCCAAAATCACATACTGTTGTACCAGGGCCTCTCAAGGAGCTGCAATCACAGCTCGAGTGGTATTTATATCTGATCTAGCAGGGTGATACACAGCTTTTGGCAGACCCCCACCCAGCACCCCTTTCAAATGGCTAGACCATGGCAGCAGGGAGGTCCCATCCCTCGAGGTGGACGGTTCCACCGGCCACTCACCCGTGGTCCGGTTGTTCCGAAGAAATTCCATCTGCAGTGTCTGCCCTGCCTGCTCGGCAAGAGCCAGGGGTGTGGGAGCCTCAGGATCCCCTGAGAAGCAGTTGACCCCAGCCCCACAGCCCAGGAGAGCTTGGGTCTCAGCCAGGTCTGTGGTAGTGACTGCAGCACACAGAGCCTGGGAGGAGGAAAAAGGGGGAGGGAAGGGTCAGCTTAAGTAGGAGTGGGGGGCCGGCGGGAGAGGGGGTTTGGGGGAGGAGAGGAAGGAGTCACCCAAGTCTGGAGGCCCATTCTCAGGTTTAAAGAGAAGAGGCAGGAAGAAAAAGAGAGGAGAGGGGGAGAAAAGAGAAAGGCCAAGGGATTAGGAGGATGAGTAGGGGCTGCCCCCAAGAGGCTGGGGAGTCTCAGTGGCCCAGGGCTCACCCCTACTAGCAGCCCGTAGGACCCGTCGGCTGCCAAGCCTGTTCTCTAGAGGATCTCAAGCTCCTTCTGCCTTGTGGAAGGGCAGAGGGGGGTGCTTTGTAGCTAATTCCTCCCACATTTGAATTCCTCACCGCCTGCCCAGCCCTCCCGACCAATGGGAGCTGCTGCTCCTCCTAGCTGGCGGGCTAGACTGGGCTGGGCCGGGGGCTGGACGCCTGGGTTCCTGGGAGGTGGAGGCCTGGCTCCCACTGGGCTTCTAGCTGGCCTGAGCCTGCCTGGGTGGGGCTGCTTGGGGGAGGGGCTGAAGGCCAATCAGAGGTCACCAGTGGCATCCCCCTGCCTTGAAGCAAGCTACCCCCCACTCAGGCTGAGCCAGACCAGGGCCCAGGGCTTGGCTCCCAGCCTGTCAGGGCCTGGGGCCCATGTGAGGCCTCATCTTGAGTGGGGTGTGGATGGGGGTGGGTCAGAGCAGCCAGCTGTTTTTCATGAGCCTGACAGGAAATAGCATCCCCATCAAGTTCACTCCTTTTGGCAGGATTCACAAGGAGCAGGACGGTTTGGGAGACAGAGGAATCAGGAGGGGAGGGAGGCAGACAGATGCTGGAGATGTGGACTCAGCCCAAGGGTCAGGCCTGACTCCTCTTTGCTTTGCCCCAACTCTCCCTGTGGCTTGGGCAAGGCCCTTCCACTCCCCGGGCCTCCGTTTCCCCATTTGCCAACTCATTACAGTAAGCTGACGGAAGAGATAAGCTGAGGCAGAGAGAGCAATGAGGGGGGGGCAGAAAGAAAGTGGGTGGTCTCAAGGGGGTCCAGAGGCCCAGGCGCCCTGACCTTGTCCAGTTCCTCCTGGTTGCCAAAGAGCGGGTGGTAGCGGCGGTACTTGCCCTCACGGTATTTGGCCTCCAGGTGGCGCCGCCGGGCACCAGGCCCGCTGTTGGGCTGCAGAGCCTCACTGGGGGGCACGTTGGCCGCCCAGAAGCGGTTCCCAGGGCCATTGCCCAGCTGTAAGAAGAGCTGTGGGTGTGGGCAAGAGGTGAGACAGGCAGCCTATGGCCAGGGCCCTGTGTCTGGTAAAATCTTTGTTTTGAGGTTGTCAGGCGGGGGGCTGGGCGAGTCAGGCCACCCACGCATTTTCCCATGGGGAATCTGAGGGGCAGCCTGGCCTATCAGTGGCTCTGGGCCCAAACCCAGTTCCTCAGCTCAATGACAGGATGAGAGGCAGACATTTGGGCAGGTGGATGCCCCAACTCTGGTGGCTGGTGGGGGGCCTTGCTATTTCCCCTACCCAGTCCCACATCTGGAACTCTGCATTCCTGAGACTATCATAGCTCGAGCAAGGGCGGGGGGATGAGGGTGGCGGGTAGCTAACCTGTCAGCCAATGGGGTGGGTAAGGATTTTGGAAACCTCTCTTGTCTTTGACATTCCTTTCTGGGCTCAGGGGAGGAGGAGCAGAGGCAGATACTGGGGGCGCAGATGCAGGAAGCTAGTGATCAAGGGACTAGTTGATCAATCCTTTTCATTCTGCTTATCATCTGTTCCGCAGCTATTTCCTGGGCCTCCCAACCTGCCCTTCTGTCAGGTCCTGAGTTCACAGAAGAGAATAAAGCAGCAACAGACCCTGCCACCGCTGACTTACTCTGTGACTTTGGGCAGGTCATCTTCTCTCCCCCGGCCTCAATGTCCTCATTTTAAACCAGGGGGTTCTAACCCTACCTCTCAGGGGATGAGACCCAAACTGCGCTGGAGTCTGCAGCTTGGCTGGGGCTGTCAGGAAGGCCCTGTGTGGTGAGCCTCCCATTGCAGGGTCTCCTGTGTAACTCCCACACACATCAGTACCTGGGAACCCCAAGTAGACAGGCGCATATGCACATGTAAGGGTGCCCCCAGACCTGCTAGTGGTTGTGCGTGCAGAAGAAGTAAATATTTTAGGCTCTGCAGGACAGTTTCTGTTGCATATTCCTTTTTTTTTTTTTTTTTAACATCCCTTTAAAACTGTCAAAACATTCTTAGCTCACTGGCCAGTTAGCTGACTTTGCCAAAAATCAACTTTTCCAAAATCCCCACCCACTAGATGATCGCAAAGGTCTCTTCTAGCTCCAGGGGGCCAAGGTCTGTGAGCAGGGGGAGAGCGGTGGGGAGACCCAGGCAGCAGGCAGCGGAGCGGGCCCCAAACCCAGGTGACAAGCAAGGCCTCCCCACCTCGATGAGCGTTTCTGTCCACACTTTCCTGTCCATCTTCAGGCTCCGCACCTTGGAGACACCAGCGCCCAGGCCACGGTGCTCCCCTGCAGACAGAGGGCCCTCACCTTCACACAAGCACTTACCTTCCCACCCTCCCCGCAGGGGAATCCAAGCAGGGGCAGACAGGGAGAGGCCACTCCCATGCCCACTCCCTGCTCCAGGCGCCACAGAACTGTAAAGTTACCTGGGCTCCTGCAGCAGAACCCCCTCCCCCTGCCCCCCTGCCAGGCCACTCTGCACAGCCCAGCCACACTGATCTTTTTTATCTCTCTCTCTTTTTTTCAAAAAAATTTTTTTTTTTATGATAGTCACAGAGAGAGAGAGAGAGAGAGAGGCAGAGACACAGGCAGAGAGAGAAGCAGGCTCCATGCACCGGGAGCCCGACGTGGGATTCGATCCCAGGTCTCCAGGATCGCGCCCTGGGCCAAAGGCAGGCGCTAAACCACGCCACCCAGGGATCCCCTCTCTCTTTTTTTTAAAGTAAGCTCTAGGACCAACATGGGCCTTGAACTCATTACCCTCCATCCCCCCACCCCCACTTTGAGGGGCGTCAAGAGTCACATACCCACTGAGCCAGCCAGGCCCCCCAGAGTGATCTCCTTAAAATGCAAATCCCCTTATTTCAGATCCTTGCTTTAGATAACCCCCTCCCATGGCTCCCTAGAATTTTTTTTAAGATTTTATTTATTTATTCATGAGAGATACAGAGAGAAAGAGAGAGACACAGGCACAGGCAGAGGGAGAAGCGGGCTCCATGCAGGGAACCTGATGTGGGACTCGATCCCAGGTCTCCAGGATCACACCCTGGGCTGAAAGCGGCACTAAACCGCTTCCCGGCTCCCTAGAATTAGATTTAAATTCCTTACCTGCTTCTGCAAGTTCATCTCAAAATTTCTCTCAACCCCAATCCTGTTTAGCCACACTCTCCTCCCTCTTCTAATCAGCCATACTCATTCCTGTTTCAGGGACTTTGCACTCACAGTTCTTTCTGCCTGGACTCTCTTCCCCCATCTCCCCAGAGCTGCCTCCCTCCTCACATTCAGGTCTTAGCTGACATGTCATCTTCTTAGAGAGGGCTTCCCAACAAACACATTCTCTGCCTAGCACTTCATTACCTAGTATTTCTATTGGTTCATATATGTATTTTCCATCTCTTCCCACTAGAATGTAAGCTGCCTGAGAGAAGGAACCCTGACTGCTTGCTTTAGGGTCTAGCCTCCATGCCTAGAACAAAGTCTGGCAGACAGAGAGCACTTAGTAAATCTCTGTGGAATAAGAGGGCAGGGCAAGTTGGGGCTGTAGAGAATGCAGCCTTACTCAGCTACAGGTCCCAGGAAGAACCTCTGGGGTAGGGAGCAGGCTGGGGGTATTAGGAGCACTGAGTGCTGCCTGGTTCTGGCTTCAGCCTCACCCCCCTCTGCAGTCTCCTAGGGAGCGCCTCATTCACACCTGTCACCCACACCACTCAGAGAGCTAATACCTTTCTAAATCCAGTCATTTCTTTCCTGTATGCAGATCTCACAGCTCCAGGCCTCTTGGACATTTGCCCTAGATGTTCCCCAGGCTTCGGGGTTTCTCACTGAGCTCAGTGCCTTCCCCAGAACTCTCCCCCCGCCCCGGATCCCCATCTCCAGCTGCCCAAAGCTGCCACCTGGGCATCATCAGCTCCCCTGAGGGCCAAATCCCTAACACTCAAGGTGTCTGGCATAGCACAGACCCCCCAATAAATGGCAGGTGGTGAGATGAATGCTCTTGGGTGCCAGCCTCTATCTTTCTCACCCTCCTCATCTGATCTGTCACAGGGACTTTTACACCACAGAGCCTGTACATCTCTCGAGTCCTCTCCATTGCTTCCCCAGACAAGGCCTCAGCCTGTTCCTCTCTCTAGTGTATCCACTAACAGCCTCCCCACTGCTCTCCAGTCTCAGCCCTCCAACGAGATTCCACCCACCGGCCAGAGACTGAGGCACAAATCTGAATGTGGCCCTCCCACCCCTGCTCCCATCTCCTTTGGATGAAACATCAGCATCTCCCACAGCATGCAAAGCCCTGCCAGCCCCTTCTGTCTCATTTCTTTCCACCCCTCTGATGTGATGGGGTGCTGGACCCCAATCGGCCTGGGCTCAAATTCAGACTTACTTGCCAGGCCACCTGGAACGAGCTGTTTCCCCTCCCTGTGCCTCAGTGTCCTTACCCATGGCATATGCAGTTGAATCCCTACCTCGCAATCTCAGGACTACAAGCTAATCACGGTGGGAAAGGCCTGGCGCACAGAGGCAACTTCATCCACAGTGATGTGACTACCATCTGGGCTCCGGCCCCTCTGGCCAGACAGGCCACCTGCCATCCCGACACACCAGCCCTGTTGGGCCTCAGCCTAGTGCCCCAGCCCCACACACCTGCACAGCGCTTGCAGATGACAACACAGAGGTTGATGGAGGCCCAGTCAGGCTGGGCAGCCCCGCAGTCAGCACAGAACCTGTTGGGGTCCACGGCCCAGATGCGCTCGGCCACCTCTGAGGTAGACAGGGCCTCTGCGATGGCTCCCTGCATGGCCTCCAGCCACTGCTCCTTCTCTAGCTCCGATTCAGCTGAGAAGCTATGGACACAGGAGGAGGAAGGCACTGGTGGGAGAGGGCTCAGAGAGATTTGGGGGTGGCATGAAGAGGCACAGCGTGACGTGGGCAGAACAAGGAGTTGAGTGCTCATAACCGGAAGACAGAAGCATCCTGGGTCTGTGAGGAAGGTGGGCATGGACAACATCAAGGGTACCATGAGCCAAAGAGACATGTGGGGGGGTTGGGGAGCCCAGCTGGGGAGTAGGAAAGGCTGCTGGGAAGAAATGATGCCTGAACTAAGCCTTGACAGATGAGAAGGGCTTAGCCAGGAGAAGAGGTGTAAAGGTTTTCTAGACAGAGGGAATAACATGTGCAAAGGGGCACACAGGGCATTCCAGGATCTGGGGGCAAGATGGGCAGACTGGCAGAGAAGAGGCTGGGAGACATACAGGGACAAGCTGTGCCAGGCAGAGGAGATCAAAGTGTACCCAGAAGACAAGAGAGAAGCAGAGGAGGGTTTTAGTGGGGTGGAGGAGAGGGTAAAGAGATGTCTTCTTCTGATTCTTTCTTTCCCTGCCACCATCACCCCACATATGTGTGCATTCAAGATTCGACTATCCCTATAGCCCACTACCATGGCCCAAAAAGGCATCACTGCTAGAGACATGACAGGCATTAATGCTGCTTGACCAGAGGTGCTGAGGACCGTGCTCATCCACGAAGGTCTGACATATGGAATCTGCAAGCTGTCAAGGCCTTAGCTAAGCACTAAGCCTGTCTCTGTGTTCCTATGTTCAATGGTCTCAGCCTACATGTCAGGCTGGTGGAGGTCCTTGGTGCTGAACACCTGATCAACCTAATTAAGATTGATGATGACGAGAAACCAGGTGAATGGTCAGACCTCCGTAAAACCAACAGACAAGAAAAACATTGGAAAGTGGTTGGTCACGGTTGTGCGGTATTTAAGGATGACGGCACAAAGAATCTCAGGCCAACGATGTCATTGAAGATTACCTCAAAGGCAAGAAATAAAAACTTGGCTTTCAACAAAAAGGAAAGACAAGACCCCACTGGCAGTCACAGACAGGCAGCCAAAGCATGAGGAGGTGCCACCACTGGGCCAGAGACCCCTCTGGCCTGGTACAAAATGGGGCAGGGCCAGACAGAGGTGAGAGAGAGCTATGAAGGTAAGGTAAGGGTTGTGACAGGCATGCGTGGGGCTGAACAGGAGAGGCAGGCATCCCCATGGATGAAGTCAGGGGCCTGGGAGGTACAGGGAGGCGAGGGGGGAGACATCCACAAAACTGTTGGACATGCAGGTGTGGAGCTCAGGAGGAAGTCCTTGCGGGAGACAGAGATCTATGCTAAGGGCAAAGAACATGACAGCGGAGCCGTGAGGGGGCTAGTGATGACAGAGCAATTATCACACACCATGTCAGGTAATAGTTTTACAAAGACTACCGTGGTCTTACTCACAGAGGAAGAAACTGAGGCACAGAGAGGTCAAGTGAGTTGCCCGGGTCACACAGTAGTGTGACCCAGGATGTTATAGACTGACTTGTGTCCCCACAGTGTGAATGCATCTGGAGACAGGGCCTCTAGGGAGGTAATTAAGGTTAAATAATGTCATAAGAGTAAGGCTCTAATCTGACAAGACTGGTGTTTCTCTTTCTCTCTCTCTCTCTCTCTCTCTCTCTCCCTCTCCTTCTGTCTCTCCAGGCACACAGAGGAAAAGCTGTGTGAGATGCAGTAAGGAGATGGCCATCTACAAGCCAGGAAGAGGGGCCTCACCAGAAACTAACCCTGATGGCTCCTTGACCTTGGACTTCCAGCTTCTAGAACTGTGAGAAAATAAATTTCTGTTGTTGAAGCCCCCCTCAGGTTGTGCTATCCTGTCATGTATGGCAGCCAAGCTGACTAATACATAGGATTTGAACTGAGGCATGGCACAGTGCCTTGGAGGTGGCAGCTGATGGCCTCGGAGTGACGGAGGGAGGGGGACAGGCGGCCAATGCATGAGGAGGAAGGAGGGAGGGGTGAAAGTGAGATTTCTTAGAAAGGAGAGGTAGAGCAGGTTAGTGAGTGGAGGTAAAGGACCAGTGGGGGTGGGCAGGGCTGGGAAGGGAGAGGAGAAATCCATCCTAGAAGAAGGGGCAGTTTCCCAAATAAGCAAGAAGAGAATCCTGGCAGGGAGAGATGACGCAGGTAAGCGAAGAGAGGGAGGCTTACCTGAAGATGCGGTAGGGGGTGGTGAGGTCGAAGCTGCGCCGGTCTGCTTCCTTCACATTGCCTACGCTCATGTCAATGAAGGTGATGCCAATGCCCAGGTGGTACTCCTAGCAGGTAGGTGGGAAGGGGTGAGGGCAAGGCCTGGGGGCAGGGCACAAGGCCCAGGAAGGGATAGAGAGGAAGGGGAGGTCATACCTTAGGGACTAGAAAGTGCCTTGGAAGGACGTAAAGAGGACTCAGGAATCTGGAAATGGACCCAGGTTCAGGGGCCATGTTGCAATAGGGACAGGGAGAAGGAGGCAGGGCAGTAATGGGAAGATAATGCTCAGGGACCAGGCAGGGGACACGGTCAGAACTAGGAGCAGGAAGGGTAGCTGGCACAGGGCTAAGAACAGTCAGGGGAAGGAGGAAAGGGAAGGGGCAGGGCTGAGGGACCAGGTGGGCAGGGGGCACGCCTGAGGGAGCAAGGTGGACAGGGGGCAGGCCTGAGGTACCTGGTAGGCACAGGGTAGGGGGCAAGGCTGAGGGAGCAGGGTGGGCAGGGCTGAGGGAGCAGGATGGGCAGGGGGCAGGCTTGAGGGAGCAGCATGAACAATGGGCAGGGCTAAGGGACCAGGTGGGCAGGGGGCAGGGGAGTGGTTTAGCAAACTGGCTGACCCCTTCGCACCTCCAGATTCTTATACAGCTGCACTTTGTCCCCAACCACGGCCACATACAGTTTATTCTTGAAACCACGAAGTTCCAGGCTGCCAGCCCGGTCAGGCAACTCTGAGCCTCGGACACCCAATGGGTAAGTGCTAGACAGCTGAGCCCGGGCCACTGCCTGCTGCAGGGCCTGCATCCACTCCTTCCGCTCCACTGCAGGCAAAGGGGAAAAACTAAGCCTGAGCTCAGCCTGGCAGGGTTCCCTGCTCTGGGCTCCTCAGGCAACGCCTCTGCCAGCAAGCCCATTTGGACTCGCCCACCCATCTCTATCTCTGAGTTCTCTGACTTGGACAAGTTCAGGTTCCAAGCCCAGCTGTGCAAGCTAACTGGCCACTTCGCCTCTCTGAGCCTATTTCCCCTGTAAATGGAAATATGTGGTTCTGAGGACTCCGTGGGTATATCACGCACAGAGCCAGTCGGAGAGTGCCCCCTTCTCTACCCTATGTTGTAGAGGATTGACTCCTCTCTGGGTTTGATGTGGGGGAGCAGATGTGCCCTGGTTCTCCTCCCTCATTTATCAGGCCAAACTGCCAGTCTTCTCCTCGCCCCACGCCTCACCATCACTCTCTGCCCGGAAGGCAAAGGTCCGGTTGTTCGTGATCACTTCAAACTTCTGGTCCCCGATGGCAGCTATGCGGGAGATGCAGGCCACAGAGATAAAGCGCTTAGAGTAGGCATCCTGGGGAAGAGAAGGAAGCTGTATTGTGGGGGGTGCGGCACCTAAAGGCCCAGCCCCTCCTCGGTTCCTTCAACCTCAGTGGAAACCAAGGCTAACTACAGCTCCATCTTCCACAGGGGGTCAGGGACAGCCCCTGCACGGACCCTGACCACGGCCCACAGCTGGCCAATGTGTCAGGAAGACACAGCTCAAGGAGTCAGACTGGAGCTCAGGTGAGGACTCGTCCGGGGAGGGACTCCACCTGTATCCAGTGTCAAGAGTCAGCAGGGGTCCCGTCAGGGACCAACACAGGCCTCACCTTGTTACTGTCAAAGTATCTCAAGTGATCGGCATCCAGTCTCACCCATCGCTTCTGATAGATATAAGATCTGGAGAAGCAGAAGCAGAAGGACAAGCAGAGCTCAGGATTGGGGGTTAGAGGAGAGGCTCTAAGATTACCCCAGCCCCTCTATGGTAGTCACATACTACCATAAAGTTAGGAACAGCCAGGTTCAAGGGAGAAAGGAACCCAAATGGTCACTGAGAAGATGGACTTTACCTACAGCAAGAATAATTAAACTCAGACTCAAAGTAGAACTTCCCAATTTTAAGGTTAATAAAACATAGGTCTGGTGGGATGATCAATTGTTACAGTCTGCCTGGAGAGAGACCTATTCAAATAACCTTAGCCCTTCTGGTTTTCAGATCCAGTATACCAGTATACTAGAGCACTCCCCATCTCCATGCAGAGAACCAGCGGGACCTAACAGGCCTCACTCACCCCTGCGGTGGGTTCTTGTCCAGCCAGCCGGCCTTGATGACCGAGGTGATGGGGGCAGAGCCCCCAGAGAGCCCATCCATGGGGTGTGGTGGGAGCTCGGGGATCAGGAGGCTGCTGGGCAGGGACGAGTTCAGGCTGCTGGTGTGCCATCCACCACTGGCGAAAGAGGAGAGGCAATGAAGTAGCCGAGGATGGGAGCTCCCACAGGGAGGAGCCGAAGAGGTGGAGTGGCCCGGCCACACTTGGGAAAGGAGGGAGGCTGGGCAGGACAACCACTGGAGAAGAGTGGACACTTACTTGGGGATGCCCTCATAGGCATGGTCATCCTCATCTTCATCTCCTTGGTCGTCGTCTTCCCCAGACAGTTCCTCACCCTCGCTCAGCAGACTGGCCACGCGCACAGCCCGTGGGACCTGGCTCACCAGGAGCTCCTCCTGCCCCCCCACCCCCAGACCCAGCATCATGTTTCCCTTCGAGCCCTAGATCACACCCACACAGGGCCTGCCCCGCCTGCTCGGTCCACTCCATCCACGCCCCACACCACCCGGCACTTTCACTGCTGCTTGCACACCCTCCCCACACCGGCAGACTGCACAGGGACCCAGGGAGACAGCCTCGGAGACAAAGATGAAGGGATAGTGAAAAATACTCAGGGATGGAGAGTTAAGACATGGGAACCCAGAAAGTGAAAGGAAGTCGGAGGGAGACACTCCAAGGGAGAAGTGCTCCAAACACCAATGGAAAGAGGAGGCCACACACAGCCATCCAGACGTGGCTGAAGACTGAGCTGGGGCCGCAAGTCAGAGCTCCCAGGCCCCTAGCCCAGAGCTCAGGTCCTATGCTCAAATCCTAAGCTCTGCACAGCAAGAGAACAAGGGGGGAAGGAAGCTTCCCTGGGAACTGGAGGCCCTTTCTCTGGTGGTCCTCAGGTTCTGCAAGGCAGCGGGGCAGCCCACCCTCCACTCTGACAGCCGAGCCCTAATCACCACCTGTCCCCACCTTCTTGGTCATCAGGCTGGCTGGGGCCCCTGGCCCCTCCTCTGGAGCCTCATCGTAGTCAGAGTCATCTGAGAAGAGAGGGGGGGATACTCAGAAGCAAAGAACCTAGCCTCCCCTCCCGGGAACCCTGGCCTGACTTCACAAAAGCCACCCTCAGCCTAAAAGAGATCCCACTCCAGCCTGGCTTTCAAAAATAGGCACATGCGACAGGAAATGCTATTTATACTCTCAGGGCCCCAAAGGACAGTAATAGGGGGTGGCCAAATGAGAGGCCAGACCAGGAGGTCTAATAGGTGGTGAGTTTGGGGGTCAGGAGCAGGGGCTGTCTAAAAAGGCTGAAAAAGTAACAGGCATCAAGAAAAGTGGACAATCCAAGGAAAAGCAAAATCATCAAACAACTCAAAAAGTTTGCCATGTGCACTTAACAGAGGTAGGTGCTGTCATCTCCATTTTGAGGATGAAGAGAATGATGTTCACCTGTCCAAGGCTACATGGTGTATGTGGCAGAGCCCAAAAGAAAGTTCGATCCTTGCATCCTTGTAGACTCTTGAGGGGCCCTGATTCCAGGCTACACACGGGGAACCCCATGCCTGGCTATGGCACTTACCGAACTCCGGGGGCAGGCGAAGAGGCTTCGGGGGGATCTCTGGGGGGCTGGGAGGTGGAGACAGGGGCTGTAGAGGCACCCGGGGGAAGGTGGCCGGGGGCTCCTCAGGCTCTGGCTGGGGAGGTGATGACAGTGGTGGTGACACTAGCTTCTCTTCCTTGGAGGGAAGGCTGGGAAGAGACCAAAAGTTGGACACCAGGAGGTTAGCTCCAGGCAGTTGAGCCACTGGGCTGACTCACTATGTGACAGAGCCAGGACTCGAACCCATTGAGCCCCCAGCTCACCTGAGCTGCAGCAAAGCTCATTCATTCCACAAATTCCAACAGAAGCCTCCCTCACCTCATTCCCCTGCCCCTAATCCCCCAAGCTCCTTAAGCTTAAAGGAACTAGGCCCCTTCTTTGGCCATGAGCTGGCCCTGCATTGCTGTGACAGGGTCACCTGTCCCCAGAGCTCTAGCTTTCAGCCACATGTACCCATAGGGTCTCCAATCTGGAAGAGGGATGCCAGCCAGAATGGGCTGGGGGGTGGTTTGCACCCTAACCTGGGGAGTCAAGGAAGACTGGAGGAGGTGATGCTTGACCTGAGCTTTTATCCTTTTTAGGGATAAGGAGGCATTTGTTGGCAGGTGGATGGATCAGGATCAAAATGGGCATCCAGACCAAAGCCTTAAAAACCAAGTCCTAAGGCCCTGAGCTGTGGGTCTCTGGGCCAAGACCACCTTCTTTGTTGCCCCAGACATGACATTCACCGCACCCTGTGTGCCCTCAGACCCCTCAAACTCACCTGATCCCACCACACTCCTCTATTTTTAAATATACAGTGTTACATTAGCTTCAGGTGTACAATATGATGATTTGCCAATCCTACGCATTTCTCAGTGCTCATCAGGATAAGTGTACTCCTGATCCCTTCATCTATTTCCCCTAGCCCCCATTTCTCTCCGATAACCACCAGTTTGTTCCCCATATTTAAGTGTCTGTTTTTTTGTCTTTGTTATTTTGTTTCCTAAATTCCATATATGAGTGAAATCATATGGTATTTGTCTTTCTCTGATTTCACTCCACATCATAGCCTCCGGCTCCATACATGTTGTTGCACATGGCATGATGATCTCATTCTTTATTATGGCTGAATAATATCCCATATTATGTGGGAGATATATATATATCATATCTTCTTTATCCATTCACCTATTGAGGGACACTTAGTTGCTTCCATATCTTGGCTATTGTAAATACTTCTACAATCAACATAGGGCTGCATATACTCTTTTGAGTTAGTGTTTTCATTTCTTTTGGGTTAATACCCAGCAATGGAATTACTGGATTATATGGTAGTTCTATTTTTGTTGGTTTTTTTTTTTTTTTTTTTGAGGAACCTCCATTCTGTCTTCCACAGAGGCTGCACCAACTTGCATTCTCACCAACAGTGCACGTGAGTTCCTTCTTCTATACATCCTTCCTAACGCTTGTTTGCCCATCACACTCTTCTTGCACACCAGCCCCTCATCTCTGCTATCACCACCTCGCTCCCCGCCAAACCTTCCCCCAACTCCAAGGCCAGGTTCAGAGCCCCCTGGGCTCCCACAGCCAAAGTGCTCTGTGTATCTGTCTCTGCACAGTTCACACTACTCCCTACAGGCTGAGTGTCTCCTGGCTTTGGCCTCTGATATGCGACGAAACCCTGCCTGAGTCTTAGCCTGTGTGTCCAAGGAAAAGCACTTAGTGTCTCTGAGCCTTGTTTCTTCTTCTGTAGAGCAGGGACTACATCACCGAACTGGCAGGGTATTTGGGAGAATTAACCAAGACAAGGCATGTTGTGACACAGCTGGAACAAGGCACCTAAACCCGGAAGCCTGGCCCCACCCACTGTCTCTGCCAGCGTCTGGCAGGGGCCAAGGAGGAACACCAGAGTGGGTGGGCAACTCGCCTCACCGGTTATTTTCAGCCTGGTCATTGCCCCAGTGTCCCTGGCAGTGATTGGCAGTGTGTGTCTACCGCAAGAGCAAGCAAGGGCTGGGGCATGACCATGATGCAGGCCTTTGTTCCTGCTCTTGCCTCCTCCAGCAATCCCTTCCTCTTGGTCTCTGACCAGAGAACATCTACTTGTCCTTTGACTCCAAACTTAAGTTCTGCTTCTCTCAAAGTCTTTCCTGACACCTCTTTCACACTCCCCCAGACCCTGCCCATCTTCTCCTCTGTTACAAGCTTTATTTATTTATTTAAAAAGATCTTTTTTATTTCAGACAGACAGAGAGCATGCATGCCCATGCAGACTGCGAGGTCGGGGGAAGGGCAGAGGGAAAGGGAGAAGCAGACTCCCGGCTGACAGGGAGCCCAATGTGGGGCTCAATCCCAGAAACCCAGGATCATGATCTGAGCCAACCGCAGACACTTAACTGACTGAGCCGCCCAGGTCCCCCCTCCCCCCTACCGTTACAAGTTTTAAACAAACTATTCCAAATGACATTTTTTAAAGCATCTCCCTCCTTTGTTCCAGGCATTCTGCTAGCATCTAAGCCAGGATCTGAATGCTGACTCCACCGTCCATGTGCTTCCTAGGACACATGGCTACTTCCCTATCACCCTGTGCTCTAACCATCTCCTCTCCGCATGTGGGTAAAGAATGAATGAAACTCTTTCTCTTTCTGTGAATCTGACCTTCAGTTAGCTTTCTCGTGCTGTTCCCGGAGAAACCTGCTAAAGGTGGCATGCCAGCCATGTTCCTTGGCAACACTGCCTTTGACAAAAGCGGCTTGAATGAGTGAGGCACTGTACCTAGACTGGGAGAAACTGAAGGTGGGCTCTCGACCTGGTGGAGAAGCTGGAGCTTCGGGCTTCTCTAAATGTGGTGGCTTGGAACTGGGCACATCCCATGTAGGAACCTGAAACCACACCTGTGGGGTCCTTAGGGGACATGCCCTTAGAAACATCTGACCTTTTTTTTTTTTAACTTTTTTTTTTTTTTTTGCTTTTTAAGATTTTATTTATTTTATTCATGAGAGACACACAGAGAGAGAGAGAGAGAGAGAGAGGCAGAGACAGAGGGAGAGGGAGAAGTAGGCTCTATGCAGGAAGCCCAACGTGGGACTCGATCCCAGGTCTCCAGGATCAGGCCCTGGGCTGAAGGCAGCACTAAACCACTGAGCCACCTGGGCTGCCCCAAAACATCTGACCCTTGAGTCCAGATGTTTCTAAGTCAGGGTGGCCCTCGCATCTATCTGCTGTGAATCTTGGTCCCCTCCCCCTGAGCTGTACCCTGGGGGGGGCCACAGACAGCTGTGTGAATGGTGGCTCCGACGGCTACCAGGACCCCGCAGCAGAGAAAGACCTGCTGCTACCCTGGCGGCCAGCTGTTCCCTCCTGAAATGACCGGATGCCAGGGGGGCCTATGGTACTCTTGAGAGCCTGAATGTTTAGCTGGACCTAAGAAGATCCCCTGGTGGACACTGCACCAGGCTGTCTCCCCTGCTTGACTGTGAGTCTCTTTAGGCCAGGGGCAGCTTCGGGCCTGAGTCTTTAACCCCACAGCCCAGTGCAGGAAGCAGTGGAGTCAGCAACAAGAGCATGCTGGGTGGGCGGGTGGATGGATGACAAAACAAGTAAATGGTTGAATGGATGGGTAGGTGGGGGACAGATGGGTAAGTGGAGAGGTGGCCATCATGGTTGAGAGAAAAGTGAATGAAAGGGCAACGAAAGGGGTGCCTAGGTGGCTCAGTAGGTTAAGTGTCTACCTTAGGCTCAGGTCATGATTCCAGGACCTTGCATCAGGTCCCTGCTGAGCAGGGAGCCTGTTTCTCTCTCTCCCTCTGCTCGTCCCCCTGCTTGGGCTCATTCTCTATGTCTCTCTGTCAAATAAATAAATAAAATCTCTCTCTTAAAAAAAAAAGTGAAGGAAGGCCTAGAGACTGAGTAAGTACCCACAGGTCCAAGGGTGTGACCCTGGCTGGTCAGCTGCAACATCCTTGGAGACTTCCTGATGGGCAAAGCAGTCTATGACACACGGCCTCCCAGACCCCAAGAAGAAGGGGCCTTGGGGGCGGGGGGTCTGGCCTGTGATCAGCTAAGAGCAGAATTCCAGGCTGTGAGGCCAGGGTCAGTCAGACTGACCCAGAAGAAGTGGGGATGGGCTCTGCCCCTCCAATGCCAAGCAGTGCCAAGTGCTTCCCTGCCCTCCCCCAGGACTGAGGGCCAGTGCGGAGGGGAAGAGGGTGGCAACAAAGCATCCTCAGACCTGAAGAAGCATCAGCCCTCCCATCTGAGGACCCCAGTTGCCTCCCGCCTCCATCCCTGTCCTGACTGTCTGGGAGGGATCTGCCATCTGAGGCCTGTCTCCTGGCCTGTGGGGTCCCAGAGGCAGGTGCCACCCCTACCTTATTCACTATTGCATGCCTAGCACTCAGCAGGGATTAATAAATAAATGAATATCTGGATTAATCAATTTTTATTAGTTTTCTGTGTATGTATATATTCTCAGTTGTCTTCTCTCTCTGCCATCTGCCATCTGAGGCCTGTCTCCTGGCCTGTGGGGTCCCAGAGGCAGGTGCCACCCCTACCTTATTCACTATTGCATGCCTAGCACTCAGCAGGGATTAATAAATAAATGAATATCTGGATTAATCAATTTTTATTAGTTTTCTGTGTATGTATATATTCTCAGTTGTCTTCTCTCTCTCGCCTTTTTTTTTTTAATTAAGATTTTACTTATTGACAGAGAGAGGCAGGGGGAGTGGCAGGCAGAAGGAGAAGGAGAGCAGGAAACCTGACACAGGCCTCAATCTTAGGACCCTGGGATCATGACCTGAGCTGACAGCAGACGTCCAACTGACCAAGCCACTCAGGTGCCCTCCCAGTTGTCTTCTGAGTGCTTTACATGGATTCGTTGATTTATCCCAGCCTCACAAGCACTCTGTAAGGTATGGCATACTATTATCCCCACTTTACAGATAAAGAAACTGAGGCACAGAAATACAAAGTAACTTGTCCTGGATCCAACAGCTGGGATTTGTACCCTGGCACCACAGCCTGCAAACTCAACCACCATGTCAAATGAGTCCACGGCCAGGATCTAAGAGCTTCTCTGAGGCCTGCCTGCTTACAATGGCCACCCAACACAGGATGTAGGCAGCTCTGGAGTTGCCATCCAAGAGGGAATGAGATCACAGCTCTCTCTGAAGGCCATTGTGACCATGGCAAGAAGGGAAAAGGGAACAGTGCAAACAGCTCCTCTTCCAGCACAGTCTTTGCAAGCAAATGGCTATGTGCCAAGCAAGTGGAAGCAAGGGGAGGCCCCCATGGACCTCCAGGCCTCACTCTAGCCACCTCTTCCAGGAACCTTCCTGGCTGACCCCTGCCTGCCTACCACAGGACAGGGCCATGCTGAGTCAGGGCCAGGCCAGGAAAGGAGAAGTGGTATCCGGAAGGCACAGCATAGTGGGAAAACCCCAGAGGAAGGGACAGTGCCCACAGAGTGCCCCCACCCCAGCTGGAGCCCTGGCCACTCAGTCCTGCAACCCCAAGAGCGGCCTCAGCTCCAATCTGTAGCTGACACCGAGCTGGATGCTTCCCACTGACTTCTGAGCCATTAGATCAGAAGATTGGCCCCAGCCCTGAGCACCAAACACGAGCACGTGCTCAATGTCCGCCCACTCCAAACCTCTGCTTACGCTGCTTGCTTCCTCCTCACTATCCTCCCCTATCATCTCAGCCCATGCAAAGCCCATGTGTACCTAAGAACCCAGCTCAATGGGCCTATCCTCAGTGGGCTTCCACCTACCCACCATCCCTGGCTCTCCTGCTCCTTCAGCCCCTTTCCCCTCTATCCAAGTGACATGTGGACACATCTGTTCTCCCCACGATGCCCAAAGCAAGATCAGGCAACTCCTGGACAGGGGCTGAGGCTGATTCACCCCAGTCTGGCATCTCAGCCTGAGAAGGTTTGTTTTATTGAATTGGGCAAATACACATACCTGACCTTAAAAATGGGGGTTGGGGGAACAAGTGAGGGTCCCTAGTCAGAATGGGTAAGAATAGGATGATCATATCATAGGGTGATCGTATTTTTAAAAATTGTGTAAACCAGAAAGTTTCTGACAGTTTAAAGAAAAACTGTTAGTAACTATGTCCAAGCAAGAGGTATAAACAGGGCCTGTCCTGGGCAAAATGAAATGTGTGGTCAGTCTAGCTAAGAGACGGAGCTTCAGAGCCAGGCAGAGCCTGCTCCACCCACTCAAATCCCAGCTTGACTGTCCTTCGGTGTTTGGCCTCGCAAAGCAGGTCACTTTACCTCTGAGCCTCAGTTTCTTCCCTGATTGGTCTTCAGCCTTACTGACAATTCAGTAAGAAAAGCCATTCCCGCAGGTCAGCAGCGCATTTTTCATCCTGGCTTCAGTGAGAGTGGCTCAGATCCCACAGGATGGGCCAAGAATCTGCTTCATGGGCTCCTCCCCCAGGGCGGCCCCTGGCTATTCCTTCAGATCTTTCTGTCTATATCAATCTATATGGCCAAAGGAATCAGGCTTTACCATAAGGACAGATGGGCCAACAGAGTGGGGCAGTCTGAATATTAGGCTGGCCTTGAACTCATCCCCTACTCACTTTCTAGCCATGCTTCTCTGAGCTGTATTCCATAAATGCATACTTCCAGGCCTTTGCATTATGTTGGTCCTTCTACCTAGAACACCGTTTTCTGTCCAAATGGTACATCCTCCCTCACCACTTTGTGCCTCCTCTCATGTTGCCAGCTGGGCTGGGGCCTCCCTGGGGCTCCTCCAGCCTCCATGCTTCTGATCACTCAGTATAGTTGTGTCTACCAATGTTTGCTTCACTGAACTGACCTCAGAGGACCAAGAACCCAGGCTTACATCCTGTCTTGGCTTCAGGACCTTCCCCCTAAGGTGTCACACTGGCTTTGGAAGGACCCAGCCCAATCTTAACCTGAGGCTCTCAGGAGCAGAAGAGGGGCTCTCACTGGATGAGGCCCAATGATCTGACCATATCTGTCTCCCCCCCCCCACCTCCCATTCCCACGGAGGCAAACCTTCCCATCTGCCCACTTCCTCATTTGTGCCCTGGCTATATGGGGGCTCAGGCCTCAGTCCTGTGCTTCTGGCTTCCTCCGTGACTATCCCTGTCCTTCCTTCTCCATCATGAGACCCAAAGGTCAACCCCTCCAGCACTCCCCTGGTTCTGTTCTGTTACTTCTGCCCAGCTCACAGCATGGAAAGCCCTTCCTGGGTTTCCCGTTGCTTAGATGTCATCTGCAGCAGAATGCCCCCCGGCCTCTGCACATACTGTGAGCTCCCTCGGGCCAGCCTCTCTCCATGCCATCACCCAAAACAGAGGGGGCTTCGAAAAGTTTGATGAATGACCAGCACCCCACTCTCATCCCGATCACTAGAGAAAGACAGCAGTGCCTCATCCCTCCACAGAGCAGAACCCAATGAACCCAGCATCCACTCTCACAGCCAAGGCTTCATTCCACTCTTAGCACTTGTCCCTGGAACGACAGCTACCACTTAGTACCCACTAGGTGCTAAGCATTCTTCTGGGAGGCTTCTGTATTTAATCCCCACAATGATCTAGATCATTAGCTCCAATGTGCTCATGACATGCCTTCAGGAAAGTCCACTCAACCGCTCCCTCCTCTACGCTCACACAGCCAGTTGGGCCCTTTGTGGCATGTCTGCCACTGGGCCTACACTGAGCTTTCCCACAGGCAAGCAGTGCTGTAGTGGGCAGGAGGCGGCAGAGGCCCAGCTCTCCCACCGCAGCTCTTCATGCTTCCCAGGTCTGGGCCTGTGCTGGTTCTTGAGGGCTACAGGGCAAGGCCCACGAGGGGGTCCAAGACTGTATGGACCCCATCCCCTACCTCCTGAGGGTCCAGCTCAAGGTTGTCCTGGTAGGAGAAGGTGCAGGTGGGTATCTGCTGAGCCCTGTGGAAAGATGAGCCAAGGGCACAGGGCAGGGCTGGATGCAGACAGGATCCAGTTAGAGGCATTTCTGTGTCCCCAAGTGACTCAAACACAGGGTTGTTGAGTTCATTAGGGATTCACAGCAATTGGGGGGAGGGAAGGCCAACCCAGCCCGCCAGCATCATAGGTACCCACCACTTTACTGGCTCTAGGGAAGTGGAATAGGAACCACACCAACCAAGTACCAGCCCTCCTCAGGTCTCCCTATTACCCTGGACTCAGTGGGAGGGCAAAGGGAGGTGGAGGCTGCCCACGGCCACAACACCCTTGAACTGGACTCTGAGAGAAGCCAGACTGAGATCAGCACCAGGTCCCCGATAGGCAGACACCCACCGAGGCACTGTGGGCTCCCAGTGGGCCCAAGAGACAGGCTAATGGGAAGATGGAGGCCCAAAAAGCCCAGGGCAGAGGGAAGAAGAGAAGGGGAGAAAAGGAAAGGGCAACAGAAGATGTGGAGAAAGTGAAAGAAGAGAAAATCTGAGAGAAAAACCAGGAGGGGTGGAGGGAGGACCACAGAAAACCCTGCCCAGCGGTCACAGACAGACCCTCGGAAGGAGCCTCCCTCTCCGGCCGCCACTGACAGCCCGGCCCAAAGCTGCCCTTCGCTCACCCTCAGATGCCCACAGGTCCGGGCCCGGAGGACTCCCACGGCTCCCGCTCCACAGCGCTGTGCGCCCAAGCAGGCGGCTCGTCCGACCAGGGCTGCTCTGGCAGACAGCCAGGCCCCTGCTCCCTGGGTGTGTCTGAGGCGGTGTCTGGGTTCAGGTACGGCTCTCAGGGGCCGTGATCACTTGTCTGAGTACGTGTTTCTGTGTAAGATTGAATCTGTCCAGGAGTGTGTGTGTGTGTGTGTGTGTGTGTGTGTGTGTATCCAGTTTTGGTCTCCCTTGGCTTCCTGCTCTCCTCCTCCCCCACTCCCTGCCGCCCTGGCCAATACACACACTTCCTGAAAACACTGAGAAAGAGAAAAGTCACCCAGAATCCCTTGGGGCAGACACTTCCTCCCCGCCCCCAGGCTGCCCCCCCCAACCCCAAGTTGGAATGGGACAAGCCACCCCAGGGCCGTCTAGCAGGGCCTTACAGAGTAGACCCTCAGGAAACCTTGGCCTTGGCTGTCTCCTCCCCACCCCCAAAAAGGAGGTCCAGAGAGGCTGAGAAAGAGGCTCTTTGAAGGGAGCAAGTTCTGCCCCAGCAACAAGTGATCAGCCTTCAGGAAGACGAGGGATTGGCTGAGCTGCAGGGCAGTCGAGGGCACAGGTGGGAGGCCTTGCAGTAGGATTCCAGCTGGCAGCTGCCCTCTCTGGGCAAATACTCCTCTTTAGATGTATCTTTAGGCATCTAGCAGGTATCAGAGGGGGACACTGAGGTCCAGAGTCATCTGAGAGGGGCTCTGTGGAGTGACCCTGGAACCCTGGATCAGAAAAGACCCCTCTGCCACTTAGGGAAGCAGGCTCAGAGGGTTCACATCTATGATACCTGGGGCTAAGTAGATGGGGCCCCAGGCCAGGAGGCAGTCTGAACAATGGCTTCCACTCTGCTGGGCTGTGCGACTCTGGGAAAGTTTCTCAGCATTTCTGGACTCATCAACAAGTTCCCTATCATAAGCTTAAATAATGGTGGGGGGTGTAGACCCTCTGAGGAGTGAAGTAGGGTTGTTTCACGCCAGGCAGGATGGTAAGCCTGGTTCTGAGAGTCCTGACCCAGTTAGGGCAAGGAGGTGGCAACCCCATCCCTGCTCATTTTCTGCCTGCCTCCATGAAGGCCTCTGCCTTTCTAAGACGTCTGGGGTGACCCAAGTTGTATAGTGGGAAGGGATTTGGGATGGTGAGCTTGGGGCCCCTTAACCCTACTGTCTAACGTGCAGTGTGTGCTGAAGGCACTCTGTGGGTGCCAAGTCTGTGTGGGTGGCACACGTGCTCAGCACTGGGCAGTACAGAAATTCATGCAGTCTTCATCTATTCCTGCACACAACAAATACTTTCAGAGTGCCTATTAAGCAGCTGGCATTGTTCCAGGTATGGGGGATTCAGCAGTAAACAAAATCAACAACAATCTTGGTCTTAGTGGAGCTGACACTAGTGGGCTTGGCAGCACAGTGGCTCACACCTGGCAGTACACAAATAACACACATACCAATTCACCACCCACAGCACATGCATTCACAAATGGACTCACACTGTTGGAGTTTCCACCAGGCCAGTAGACACAGGCACATGCATGTGTGCACACAGGCCCTGATGACCTCACACACACATACCACCACCAGCAAGTAATCACTGACACTGAATAAACCCCCACTCATATATACATATTAGGATCACATAGGGCCTCCCTTAAAACCCATGCAGAAACGTAAATACACAGACACACTACTTCCTTGATGGCTTGTGCAAACATGCACCCCTGCGGGTGCACAAATACAAACTGGCTAGGCATGCCCTCACATGGAGTCACTATCTCCAGAGTATACACATGCACACACAGCAGATAATCCCAAATTCTGCTGGGAGGCTGGTGATGGGGAGCCAGGCAGATGTGCTCACTTGGACACCACATGAACTGGTTTAAGAGGTCCTGAGACAGAGAAAGTGAGACCTCTATCACTAAAGGGTGCAAGCAAGGACCCAAAGGCCGTATCAGGAAGAAGGGACTTCTACAAAGGGGACAGGAGCAGGTCATGTTGAATAGCCTTCTGCTGGGCACCATGGAGCCTGGTGTCCAGAAGAAGGGGCCAGGAGGGAGAGCCAGTCAGGCTCTATCCCCGTCTCCTCCCTGCCCAGCCTTCACCTGTTACCTACACATGAAGCTCCACCCTCAGTGAGTTTTTCTGTCCTGGGCTTTAAAGATTTTGTACATCTTGCAAGTCAGGGTGCTAGGACCTACAGATATCCAAAGTTCCAAATGTCAAAGACCCCAGGACAAGGAAGCCAGGCTTGGCAGCTCACCTCCCATCACAATCTGCCTTAAGAAATAGCCCCAGATTGTAAAGAATAACTGTCTCCAAGTTCCCTCAGCATGGAATAAATTTGGGGTCCTTTAGCTAAAGGGCCCAGACTCCTGAGCATGGAAGCCTGGCCTCCCCCACAGGCTAACTAAATGACTAAGTTCACACTGAGGCTCTGAGGGTTGGGGCTGGTACTCCGGGGCATTGATGGGACCCTTACTCTACCCAACAACTCCCCTGAACACAGATGTTAGTTCCAGGAGGGCACCCAATAGAAACAGGCCCAGAGGGGCAATTGCTCATCACTCACACAGCTAGCTGGGCCTGCCCCAGGTATTCTGGCTCCGAGACAGGAATCCAGGCCTCCACTCTCTTAGTGAGAGGTTTGCCTCCCTTAGCCTTTGTGAGCTTCTAACGGACAGGGCCCTGCTTCCTGTCCTTGTTCACCTACTCCCCGCCCTAGATACAGATGGACAGACACACATACGCTCTCTCTCTCCCTCAGCCCCCTCTATAATGATGGAATGAAAAGAAACAGAAATGGCTAGGAGGCCTGATGGCTTAGTCGTTTTAAGCATCTGTCTTCGGCTCAGGTCATGATCCCGGGTCAGGCTCCCTGCTCAGCTGGAGCAGCTTCTCCCTCCCTCTCTGCCCCTTGCCCCTCTGCTCCGCCCTCCCTCCATGCTCTGTCACGCAAGTGCTGTCTCTCAAATAAATAAAATCTTAAAAAAAAAAAAAAAAGGGATCCCTGGGTGGCGCAGCGGTTTGGCGCCTGCCTTTGGCCCAGGGCGCGATCCTGGAGACCCGGGATCGAATCCCACGTCGGGCTCCCGGTGCATGGAGCCTGCTTCTCCCTCTGCCTGTGTCTCTGCCTCTCTCTCTCTGTGACTATCATAAATAAATAAAAAAATTAAAAAAAAAAAAAAAGTCTCATGCATGTATGAGAATGGCCACTAGAGGGCAGAAGGGCTCCAGGAAACTCCAATCCAAACGTGAGCCAGGCTCCTAGGGGACCCTAGCACCATCTTGCATAGTGTGAGCCCAGGAAAGGCAAAAACCCCTTTTGTGCTTCCACCAATCAAACTTCAAAACAGCACAGCCCTGGCTTAGCCGGCAAGGCCTCCTTACTTAACGCCCCTCTCTGGGTGGGGAAAGCTTCCCAGGCCCTCCCCACAGGGGCTCCCTGAGCATGCACTTGGCATGGATCCAGCCAGGGCTCCTCTCCCTTTTCTGAGACTCAGTTTCTCTGCTTGAAAACAGAACACAAATCCCCAGAAGGCTTGAGCTGGGACCAAACAAGATTGTGTAAGTGAAGCACCCAGCACAGTGCCCAACAATAGGGACCAGGAGACCTCTCTCTATACATCTTTTCCTCCTCCGAGAAGCCTTCCCAGACTGGGCTGACTTGGTCCAAGTACTGCAATAATCTCCAATACACCCCCGAAAACATATCCAGTACTAACTGGGGATGCTCCCTCCCAGCTGGGCACCCCAGCACATGGCAAGAACAGAGGGTATATATGAAAGAGGTTAAAATGGACAGAAGTAGGTGGAAACTCAAGGAAACAGGAGTACCAAGAGCCAGGAGCAGGGAAAATAATTCTGAGGAAGAGGGAGGGTGAGTAGGCTGTGGCCTGAGAAGTGTCCCCAGGATTTGGGGACGTGTGGCAGGAGCAGTACAGGGGGAAGACGGGACACAAGCAGCAGGCCCTGGGAAATTCCTGCTCCCCCCACGGCAAGTTCATCATTCTAGACTGTTACCTCCACATGCTACCTACTGACTCAGAATGTACTCCCATCTCCCAGCGTCTCATACTCACCAGGCCCCAAACTGAACTCCAGACTTGCTCCCTGGGTATGCTTCTGTCCTTGAACTCCCAGATCAAGAACAGCATCATTATCCACCCAAGATGGAAACATGGATGCCATGTGGCTCCCTGTGCCCTCTCTGCTTATACCCAGGCCATCCCCAAGTCCTATCCATTCTCTCTGCCTCTCCTGGGAGCCTAGGCCCTGTCGCTAGTCGCCTAGCCTCCTCCTTCTCCACCAACCTCACCAGCCCCCAGAGTCATCTTTTTAGTATTCAGCTTTTACCCAATTGTTCTGCTTAAAACCTTCTCGGCTTCCCACCGGGCATTTCCAGAATGTCCCACCATGCCATCCGCAAGCCACCCCCACACTCACCCCCTAGTTTAGCTCCAATCTGCTCAGAGTGGCCCCGGACGGTGCTTCTCACCTCTGAGCTTTACACATGCTGTTCCCTCCACTAAGGTGCCTTTCTTACCCCCAATGCCAAAGGCCACAAACTCCCTCTCCACTTTCTAGGATCTTCCACCCCTATTCCTCCCACCATGGATGGCGTGCACTCACCTCACCAGCAGGCGTGGCGTCCCAGTGCGGGGGGGCACAGGAGGAACACTTAATTCTGCCAAATGCCGCTTGGCAGGCAGCGGGGGCAGCACGGGGTCTGGGGCTGCTGCGGATGGGGCGGAGAAGCAGGCAGGCGGGAGGCAGCTCCTCCGGGGTGGGATGGGTGGGGCAGCGGGCAGCCCCTCGTCCTCTCCAGCCGCAGGCAGTGGCTCTGGTGGGGTGGCAGGCACAGGTGGAGTGCGGAAGACATGACGCTTCATGGGCACAGGTCGTAGGGTGGGGCGGGGTGCAGGGGTCGGGGGCGTGTGGGCACGGAGCAGGCCAGCCAGGATGCGGCGGCGGTGACCAGGGAGTAGCATGCCCATGTCTACCAGGCGGGCATCACTGAGGCCTTGGCACTCTGTGGCCCACACCAGCCCATGCTGCTCGAAGAGCCCAGTGTACTGCTCCAGGTGCAGTGCCCGCAGCCACTCAGCCACAGACAGTGCTGCATCCCCAGCCTCTGCCATGGTTCCTGCTAGCAGAGGCCAGCCAGCAGGGGCTTGTCCAGACCTGGAATAGACAGATGGACACACGTGAGAGGCAAGGCTGCCTGGCCATAGTGCCCCGATTAGCAACCCTCTGCGGCTCTCCCATGCCAAAGCTCTGTCCTTGAGCTTTCTCCTCTGAGCCCCATGTGCCAGGCAAGGCAGATACTGCTAGATCCCTGAACACACAGGCTTTTCTCTCTGCCTGAAACCCACCACCTCCACCTCTGTGGCCTCCTAGCATCCAGCTCACATCTCTTTTGGCACACCCTCCAGTACCTCCAGACTTGATATCACTCCTAAGGCCACAACCTGGGCCACTGCTGCAAGGCTGGCCAATGGCTGTGTCTGGCACACATACCGTCTACTTCCCTCTGCAAGATCCAGGCAAGGGCCCAGTTCCTTCTGAGGCACCAGTTCCCAGCTCATGGCCAGGCCCAGGGGCTTAGTGAGTATGGGTTGGGTTGAGGGATACCCCTGCTGGTCCCCGTGCAAGCCCGTCTAGGGGTTGAGCTTCACCCCACCTCCATGCCCCCGGAGGAAGCAGAATGTTCCAGGAGTTAAGTGAAGCCAACATCACACAGCCTCTGGGGTCCTGGCCCTGTGAATAAGGCACCCCTCCCACCACCAAGGTGGTTAATGCATAGAAAAGGCCATCCACTCATTTGTTCATTGGACAGAGCCTCACACTGGGTGGTAGGGACTCAGGTCGCATCTCTGCACTCCAGAGCTCCTGGCCTGGCAGAGTCAAGAGACAGATGATACAAGGAGAAGGTGATTAACAAATCAAAAGAGAAAAGTCACCAGATCATCTCCACAGATACCAAAGAAGCAAATGATAAAACACAATATCCAGTGTACTTAACAAAAATTTCACTAACATAGAAATGGATTGATACTTCCTTAAACTAAAAATTGGCACCTTACTTAATGGGAAAACAATGGAAAAATCTCCATTAAGGTCAGGAATCAAGGATATCCATTTCATGATAGTGATTATTATTAATCATAGGATTAAAAGTTAAAGAATTTACAAGTGAGCTGGATTCAAAACTAATATAACAAAATCAATATTTATAGGCAATAACCAGGTAGAAACCTGGATGAAGAGCCTCATTTACCATAGCATTACAAAACCAAAAACACCAAAAAGAAACAGTAAGAACTGTGTAAGATCTATAGGAAGAGACAGAAAGAAGAAACCTGGAAAAATGAAAGACACAGTATGTTCCCATGTAGAAGGCACCATGAAGATATTATTTCTAAGCTAATCTATAAATATGCAGAATCCTATTAAATACCACACAGTTTTGAGGGGTAGGGAAGAAGAGCTAGACAAGCAGATTTGAAAATTCATGTGGAGAGACGCCTGGGTGGCTCAGTGGTTGAGCATCTGCCTTCAGCTGAGGGTATGATCCTGGAGACCCGGGACTGAGTCCCGCATCAGGCTCCCCACATGAAGCCTGCATCTCCCTCTGCCTGTCTCTGCCCGCCCCCGCTCTGTGTCTCTCATGAATAAATAAATAAAATCCTTAAAAAAAATTCATGTGGAAAAGTAAACAAGCAGGAAGAGCCAGGAAAATGCTCAAGCAGGAGGTGGGGGGAAAAGAAAGGTAAAGAGTGAGAATCAGCCAGTAATTAAGATAGTAAATGTTACCAGCACCTGAGCAGATGAATCAAACAAAACAAATAGATCAAAAATAGATCTAAACACATATAAGAATTTAATGTCCAATAAAAGTAACATCTCAAACTAGTGAAAAAAGATGGATTATTAAATTTTTAGGACAGCTGTGGAACAATCTAGAAACAAAATCAGACCCCCTACTTCACACTTTACAACAGGATAAATTACAAAGATTTCATTTTAAAAAATAAGATCATGAAAGGATTTAAAATATCATCTGAGAGAGGCAAAAGCCTTTTATTTATTTATTTTTTTTAAAAATTTTATTTATTTATTTATTCATAGAGACACAGCTAGAGAGAGAGAGGCAGAGACACAGGCAGAGGGAGAAGCAGGCACCATGCAGGGAGCCTGACGTGGGACTCTATCCCGGGTCTCCAGGATCACACCCTGGGCTGCAGGTGGCGCTAAACCGCTGCGCCAACGGGGCTGCCCGCAAAAGCCTTTTAGAAATGATACAAACCTAGGAATGTAATGAGTAAAATATTCAACTCTATAAAAAGCAGGGGTGCCTGGGTGGCTCAGGTCATGATCCCAGAGTCCTGGGATCCAGCCCCCCAGCCCCCCACTGGGCTCCCTGCTCAGCAGGGAGTCTGCTTCTCCTTCTGCCTCTGCCTCTCCCCCAGCTCATGGTGTGTGTCTCTCTCTCTTAAATAAATACATAAGACCTTTAAAAAAAAAATCAAACATTCCTGCATGATAAAAATGCACTAGAAACAAAGCCAAGAGATAACCGACAAGTCAGAGGACATATGCCTCTCATATCCCAGACACAGGATTGATTTTCCTGAAAACTGAAAAGCACCTAGAAATAAACAGGTTAATGACCTAACAGGAAAAAAAAAGGGGGCAAAAAATACAAAATACAGAAAGGAAAATATAAATGGTTCTTTTTTTTTTTAATTTTTTTTTTAATTTTTATTTATTTATGATAGTCACAGAGAGAGAGAGAGAGGCAGAGACACAGGCAGAGGGAGAAGCAGGCTCCATGCACCGGGAGCCTGACGTGGGATTCGATCCCGGGTCTCCAGGATCGCGCCCTGGGCCAAAGGCAGGCACTAAACCACTGCGCCACCCAGGGATCCCTTAAGTTACTATGTTAAGCTGTAAAAGATTTTCCTGAAAACTGAAAAGCACCTAGAAATAAACAGGTTAATGACCTAACAGGAAAAAAAAGGGGGGCAAAAAATACAAAATACAGAAAGGAAAATATAAATGGTTCTTAAGAATACGAAAAGGAACTTAACCTCCTCACACTAAGTGGTGACGGGGTGAGGCATTCCCCTGCCCAGCTGATGGGTGTGCCTCTGGGAAGGGCAATTAAACCACAATAGGTATGAAAACCCCAAGTCTTTTTACTCTTTGATCCAGCCACCTGTAGACAATACCTGCCCTGCAGTCTTCCAAAGTGACTGGTAACAGCGATGTGTATAATACCAAAACACTGGAAATAACCCAAATACCAATCAAACAGGGAATGGATAACTACATTATAGTGTAGTCATGTAGTAGAATACTGAGCAGCCTTAAAAAAATGAGGAAGCTCAGGACACCTGGGTGGCTCAGTAGGTTAAGCATCTGACTCTTGGTCTCAGCTCAGGTCTTGATCTCAGGCTTGTGAGTTCAAGCCTTAAGGTGGGCTCTATGCTGGGTGTGGAGCCTACTTAAAAAAAAAAAATGAGGAAACATTATCATTACATATTGATATGGGATGACCTCCCAGATGCATTGTTAATGGCTAAAGAAAGGTGTAGAGCAGTATATAGAACATTCTGCCTTTGATGTAGGAAAAAACAAACCAGAGAGGATAGATCAGTTCACAGTGATGGTAAATACATAAAATTTCTCTGAAAAGATACATCAGAGACAAGGTGACCTTGCCTCTAAGGAGAATTGAGGGCTGAGGGGACAGAAGGGGGCAGACCTACAGCCAGACTTCAAGAGTTCTGATGCTGACACATGTTCGATTCCCTCTTTAAGAAAAAGATATCAGAGTGGTGCCTGGGTGGTCAGTCTGTTAAGTGTCTGACTCTTAATTTCGGCTCAGGTCATGATCTCAGGGTCATGAGATGGGGCCCCATGACAGGCTTTGTGCTGGGCGTGGGGCCTGCTTGAGATTCTTTCTCTCGCTCTCCCTCTGTCCCTCTCCCACCTCCCTCTCTTAAAAAAAGGTATTATAATGTCTTATCATTTTACAATATACACAAATATCAAATCATTATGTTGTATACCTGAAAACTAATACAATATCATATGTCAATCATATCTCAGTTTAAAAAGAATTATAAGGGCGCCTGTGTGGCTCAGTCAGTTAAGCATCTGCCTACAGCTCACGTCATGGTCCCAGGGTCTTGGGATCGAGCCCCGCATCAGGCTCCCTGCTCACTGGGGAGCCTGCTTGTCCCTCTCTCTCTGCTGCTCCCCATGTATGCACTCTCTCTCTCTCTCTCTCTGCCAAATAAACAAATACAGTCTTTTTTAAAAAATTTAAAAACTTTATTGGAAAAACAAAAATATCTTACTTCTGTAAAAATTTCCAAAACCACATGACCACATGCATACAGTGCCAGGGTTCCTCTCAGGGCCTTCGAAGGAGCCTGAAGCTCAGCTTCCCTGGAAACCCACCTCTGGTGGGAGGGAGATTTTCACTCTACATCTTCATCTATAACCTACATTTTGAAATACGTGAGTTCTTTAAAAAGGCTGCTGAGGGGGATCCCAGGGTGGCTCAGCGGTTTAGCACCTGCCTTCAGCCCAGGGCATGATTCTGGAGTCCCAGGAACAAGCCCCACATCGGGCTCCCTGCATGGAGCCTGCTTCTCCCTTTGCCTGTGTCTCTGCCTCTCTCTCTGTGTGTCTCTAATGAATAAATAAATAAAATCTTAAAAAAAAAAAAAAAAAGGCTGTTGAGGGGCCCAAAGGAAGACACAAACGAAATATAGTGGATGTTCTTGGATAAACCAGCTCTCAACATTATGAAGACATCAGTTCTTCCTGGGTTAAGCTATAACAAGTACAAAGCACAATCCCCCCAAAATTACCAATAGGCAGATTCTAAAGTTCATATAAAATGATATTAAGGATTTGATGTTAGGTGGAAAAATAATTTGCAGAGCAGTGTTTTCTTATGTAAACATCTAGGCTAAATTAAAAATGCACATATATGTACACATATATAGTCATATACATACATGCATAGACATGCACATAATACCTCCAGATGGGGTACACAAGAAACTGCCTGGCTTGGGGGAGAAGACCTGGTAGCTGTGAGAACAAGGAGGGAGGGTTACCTGTCACTATACCTTTCTATGTCTTAAACTTTTCCATCATTTCCAAAAAATGAACACAATTTAAAAGAGAATGTGGCGGCACCTGGGTGGCTCAGTCAGTTAATCATCTACCTTTGGTTCAAGCCATGATCCCAGGGTGCTGGGATGGAGCCCTGCAGTAGGCTCCCTGCTCAGAGTGAGGCTGCTTCTCCCTCTCCCTCTGCCTGCTACTCTCCCTGCTTGTGTGCACACATGTGCACGCGTTCTCTCTTTCCTTGTCAAATAAATAAATAAACAAAAATCTTAAAATAGGGGTTCCTGGATGGCTCAGTGGTTGAGCGTCTGCCTTCAGCTCAGGTCGTGATCCCAGGGTCCTAGGATCGAGTCCTGCATCAGTCCCTGCTCCACTGGAAGCCTGCCTCTCCCTCTGCCTTCTGCCTCCCTGCCACCCAATGAATAAATAATATCTTAAAAAAAAATTAAAATAAATAAATAAGAATGTGATTCATATTCCCCACCCCACCCATTGGTCCCTGCCCTATCCCACCCCTTCAAAGCCCTCCTGGGAGGCTCATTAGTCTCATCCTTTCCCTGCCTCTCTGCCTATTTTCAAAATGAAAACTGGGACCTCCTGTCTGACCTCCAGGAAGCCTCTACGAAGCCTCCCCTACTTCAAAGCTGGGGCTGAGCCCACCACACCTAACCCAGCTCCCTGCTTCCCAACTCTTGACTCACCTGCTGGGCTGCCCAGGACGCTAAAGATCCTTCCAGAGGCAGCAGCTACTCTGAATTGCTCCTCATCTTGGTCCAAGGTGGAACCTGCAAGGACAGGAGTGGAAGAGAAAGTCCATGAGCCATTCTGAACAGCTGGATGCCGGGAGGAGGGAAAGGAGGAGGAAGGAAGAGAGAAGAAGGAAGAAAGGGGAGGAGGAGGGGGAAGAAAGAGAAGGAAGCCAGACATGGGCAAGATGGTAGGGGAAGAGGTAGGGTTCAGGGAACCTAATGGAGTCCAGGTGAAGCAATGGAGGTTAGACCAGAGGAAGGCCTTCCCGCAGGAGTGAAGAGGCAGACATGCCTGCCCAGAGGTGGTGGCCCCACAGATTGCAAAGAGGAGTCAGGACTCCCACTCTCTGGTCCTCCCCAGGACAGGGGCTGGGATGCATAGGCATGGGCTGTGCTGGGACCTGCCCCCAGAGAGGACTCGGAAGAGGAGCAGACGCAGCTCCGACTACACTGCAGAGCCTGTCAATGAGAGGTGGGGGATGCTGGGGACACACAGGGAAACAGGACACTCTCCATTAAGGCTGGAAGCCATGGGATGGGGTGAAGGGAGTGGGGGGCAACTGAGGCAGAGGTCTCAGATGCCAGAGGCCCTGCTCCTAAATATGTGTGGAAGCCAAATGAGGGTGTTTCCAGGCAGGAGGAGAAAGAACTGGCTGTCCCTGAGGGCAAGCTACTAGCAAGCCTGGATGGCCTGGGTTCTGTAGGGGGATTGGGGGGAGATGGGCACCTCTGGGCCACAGTATGTCTCCAGCCACCAGGGCAGGGTCAACTGAAGACTGCTAGGCTCTGCATGATGGCTTTAGGGGGCACCTGTGAACATTTTAATTTGCCAGTTAGATATTTGTCTTAAGTAGACTCTATAACCACTTCTTAGGATGGGGCTTAAAAAGGTATATGTTTTTAAAGTATTTTATGTATTTTTTAAAGATTTTATTTATTCATGAGAGACATGAATAGATGCCCTTAAAAGTATTTCAAAAATAAATTATAGGTAGGGGCGCCTGGGTGGCTCAGTTGGTTAAGCATCTGCTTTTGGCTCAGGTCATGATCTCAGGGTCCTGGGATGGAACCTCGCATAGGACTCCCTGCTCAGTGGGGAGTCTGCTTCTCCCTCCCCCTCTATGCACTCTCTTGCTCACTCTCTCAAATAAGTAAATAAATTTTTTTTAAAAATAAAAATAAGAATAAATAAATTTTAGGTAATTAGTACTTCAGAAAGAACTGGCAAAAAATGGCAGTGCTACTCAAATGACAATTTTTTAAAAAATAAGAGACAACCTAAATAGTCCTTACTATATAGGTACATAAGCACTTTTTATTAACTTAGTGAATCCTCACAGCAACCCTATGAGGTACATATCTCACAGTTCAAGATGAAGAAACTGAGGCATAGAGAAGTAATTTGCCCAAAGTCGCACAACTAGGAATGGGCAGCTTAAATATAGTTTAGATCTTTGTCTAATATAGTAGCCAGTAGTAGCCACATATGGCCATGAAGCACTGAACATGTGGCCACATAATGGAAGTGTGCTGTATAAAGTACACACTGGATTTTGAAGATTTAGTACAAAAAAAAAAAAAAAAACCCAAGAAGATAAAATATCTCTATTGTTTCTATTTATTATCTGACAAAAGTATAATATTTTGGATACTTAAATATAATACATTAAAACAACTTAAAATTTGTTTAAATTGTACTTGTGGCTCACATTTCATTTCTCCTGGATAGTCTAAGTCTGGAGATTCTTTTTTTTTTTTAAGATTTATTTATTTATTTATTTATTTATTTATTTATTTATTTATTTATTTATATTAGAGAAGAGAGAGAGAGAGAAAGCACAGGAGCAGGAGGGGCAGAGGGAGAGGGAGAGAGGATCTCAAGCAGACTCTGCGCTGACCACAGAGCCCAACACAGGCCCAATCTCATAACCATGAGATCATGACCTGAGCCAAAACTAAGAATAGGACCCTCAACTGACTGTGTCACCCAGGAGCCCCCTAACTCTGGATTCTTAACCACTCTGCTTCTTGCCACTCAAAAGTGATAATGAATGTTAAGCAAGCACGAGCTACAGCTTGGGCACCCTTTTAAAGGCTCAGCACCAACTGGTGATGGCCCCAACACTGCACTGGAATGACCAGGGCTGGGAAACAGGAAACCACTTCCATCCCTCAGAAGTAGTCAGCCCCACCCCACCCCCCAGCCTCCCTTAAGTTCCTATTCCTGCACTAAAGACTTTAGACCAAGGGCAGAGTCAGAGATCTACACTGACCCCTCTGGGGCAGCCTCATTCAAGGCTCTGGAAATGTAAGCCCGACCTCAGACCTGGCCTGGCTCTCCAGGAAGCTCAGGCTAGAGGGGGTCAGTCACCATCCAGCCAGTGAAAACAGCCCACAGTGCCCTCTCAGGGCAGAGGGTCAGGGAAGGCTTCCTAGAGGAGGCAGCTCCTTGAAAAAAGTTTGATGGGCAGCCCGGGTGGCTCAGCGGTTTAGCACCGCCTTTGGCCCAGGGCCTGATCCTGGTGACCGAGGATCGAGTCCCACATTGGGCTCCCTGCATGGAGCCTGCTTCTCCCTCTGCCTGTGTCTCTGCCTGTCTCCCTGTGTGTCTCTCGTGGATAAATAAATAAAATCTTTAAAGAAAGAAAAAAGAAGTTTGGAGCAGCGCCCTGCTGAGCCATACGGGAGGCTGAGGCAAAGAAGGAATTGGCGATACTCTTTATTTAAAATTTTGGTATTTTATCCTGGATTTTTCTCACCAATTTTGATTTGTTTTTTTTTTTTTAAAATACGGCTTAAAAATATTATCTTGATTACTGAGCTTTTTGCCCACCCTCCTCCCTTTACACTTCGTGCCCAAGCCAAGTGCCACACTCACTGTACTCTAATCCTGGCTCTGGTTTGGAGCTTTAAGCCCTCTGGCTGCTATGACACATTACTGAGTCTCCACCCCCAGGGAAGCAGGGACCAGCGGAGGGGAGTGTCATCCTGTTGTGACAGCATGGCCACAAGCTGTGGGGTTCCCCTCCTCCCCTACCTCAAGGGCCCAGCTCAAACTTCAACACCCCACCATCCCACCTGCCCCTGCTTCTCCTGTCCCCCTCCAGCTCCCCTCTGCTCTGCCAACTAAGATCCCACCCCAGCTCTAAGCCGCAAGGCCGGCCCCTGTCATTCAACCTGCTCCAGCAGTGACATTTACAAATGAAGAAACAACACCCACAGAGAGGAAGTGACTCGATGTAAACGAAGCCCTAAAAGAAGCCCCAGCTGGGCTGGGCTGGCCTAGGATGCCCTTCATGTTGCTTTTTGCACCAGGCACCAGCTTAGCATATGGGACCCCCGAAAATGTCTGCTGACAGTGAGCAAATGAGCCACATCCCACCTTCAGGTACTGATTCCTGTTGCCTTCTCCAGCAAGTGCTCCCTAACCACTGGGCTTGGGCTCCTAAACCGTGGAAGCCAAGCCATGTAGCAGAGCGCTACTCCCCATCTATCTCTAGTTGGTCCATTCATGGGGCTCCGTCTGTGCCTAACCCCCATCTGGCCTGGGGTACTCTGAGAGCCTGCACCTCTTTTTATCCACCCCTCCCTCCACAGTGGAGTCCAGGGCCTGGCTGACCCAAGGGCACTCAGTCCAGAGGTAAGGGTCATCCAGAATCACTAATCCTTGGCAGCCAGTCCTTCCCTAGGTCTGCTTGCCGGAGGCGAAGCTCTCACCTTCTGTCCTCTGACTACCACTCAACCCTCACCACAGTTTAAACCTCACTGCCCTCCTGGCCCAGCCTGGCATCTCAGTCCCGCCATTCCCGCCAGTCCAGCAGCAGGGCAGCCCAGAGCCTTAGCCAAGGGCAGGCACCCTCCCACTTCCTCCGTTTTTCCTAAGTGCCTACTGCATGCCTGGCCCTTGCCAGATTGTCAGCTTTATCTCACTTGTCCTCATAACAATCTCAAGGCCTGAGACTCTTGCCCCATTTCAAGGAAGCTGTGGGAAGTGGAAATTTGCCCAGGTCACTTGCTGGAGCCACAGGGGCCTTCAGAAGATGTGACTGCCTCTCTTTGGTAGAGCTGGAAAGGCTTCCCGAGGGCACTCCAGAGCTGGGCTTGGAAGGAGTAGGAGGTTGCGCTTCCAGCCAAAGGAAACTGAGTGGGCAAGGCTCAGGGGTAGGAAAGGACCTGGCAGGTCCAGAGATGGGGTGATTTCAGTGGGGCAGGGATGGGGATGTAAGAGGACAGTAGTGACACCCAGACAGGTCTGGGGACTCCCACGAGGGTGTGAGCCTCCTTTGCATTCTGATTTGCATGAGTGATTTAGGCCTGAGTCAGAGTGGCCCTAAAGGTCCTAACTCCTTCCACATTCAGCTCTGAAGCCCCCTCAGCCAAGACCCTGCCCTCCCCCGCCGCACACCCCACGCCCCCAGGAGTACTTCAGGCCCCCTCTGCACAGAGCTGCACTCTGGGTCCAAGGGAAGGCCCAGTGATGGGGGGATGGAATGAGAGGGAGGCGGGGTCCACACCCGGGCCTGAGCTACTCCTCCACTCACCCCCTCCTCCCGTGCACGCCATCTCCTCCCACTCCCACAACCCCCACTACTCCAGGCGACTCAGCATAGACTCCAGCATCCAAACCTCAGGAAACCCCTCAGAGTGTCCCACACAGGAACCAAGACCAGCACACATCTAGCTCTGGCCAGGCCAGTTCTACAAACCACAGCCTGCCCATACCACAAACTCATACCTCTCACAGCCTCCAGGGACACACACCTCTCACCCCACCCGGCAGCCACAGGGCAGATCTGCCCCTCCACCACACACACACACCCTTCGGTCCCACACTCCCAACAGCCTGACTATGTACAACTGCCCCAGAGCCCAACGATGCCCAGGACCCCCCACCACCAACCCCAACCCAATCACCGGGTGATACCTGTGGGCAGGACCACATTTGATCCGCCGCCCTCCTGGGTGTTCTCAGGACTCCGCTAACCAGGCAAGA
Organism: Canis aureus; assembly: GCF_053574225.1. Lineage (NCBI taxonomy): Eukaryota > Metazoa > Chordata > Mammalia > Carnivora > Canidae > Canis > Canis aureus. The sequence goes on from NC_135633.1 coordinate 26,115,208, forward strand.
GGCCTTGGAGACACTTCCCTCCCATATGAGGAACTAGGTGGGGGCTGGGTTCCTGGCTCGAGGAGTGCAGAAGCGCTCCCGCCCCGCTGCAGAAGCTAGCTCCCTCCAGCCCAGCTAGGCAAGGCATCAGGTGCAGCCCTCAGGCAGGCAGCTGACTGATCGTTGGGCCAAGAAGCCTACCTTCTTTCTCTCAGGGATCGGTGGCCACTGCATACCAGACCCAAAGAATTATACTGGAGTCTCCTGCTTTGCCGCAGCTCCGAATCTCTGCCCTGGCATTTGCCCTGGCACCAGATTCCTGCCCCATCCCATCCGTGGTGTGACTCATCTCTGGGGTCCCAGGAATGGCAGAGGCAGATGAGGAGCAGCCCTCAGCATGGTGAGGATTGAGTCAGGGCCCCAGCGCCTGGGTGCATAAAGAGCTGCCTCAGCCACCTGGTGGGGAGCTGGGGGCCACTGGTGAGTCTACATCAGAGCCCTTTTCCCCCAGGATGCATGGCAAGGCTGGGTTCCAGTCCTGGCTTCATCACTCCTTGCCTGAAGTCATGTGACATTTTGAGACTCAGTTTCCCCCTCCATAAAGCAGAGCTGTCACCCAGATAACTACGACACGTCACCATGTATGTACTAGAGGCCACACTCACTCGTCATCTGCTCACTACTGTTGCTAAGACAGACACTTCCTGTTCCTTAGCCTGAGGCCTTGGCCGGTCCTGACCAGAGGGGACCTTGGCACTGGCCTTGTATCCAGGCTCCTGTCTGGATTGCTCCGCATCCTGGAGCTCTCTGTTCCCCAAGATACCAAGGACTAGCACACCCTGCCTCCGGCCACATCCCCCTGCAGGGCTCCAGACTGGATACCCCACTGCCCCCCAGCCCTCTTTCTGGGTGGCCCCAGGCACTGCACATTCCCCACCCCACCATGTGCTCTCCCAGGAAAGTAATGCTACCTCCAACCCAGGTGCGGCTTCTAAGCCAATTAGAAAAAAATGCCTCTTCCTTCAGGAGCCCCACAGCAGGACACGCAGCTCAGCAAGAAGGACAGGCTAGGTTTCAGTATCCCCTCTCCCAGCTCTCACTTCACGCTGTCCCCCACAACCAGGTACTCTTGGACAGAGCACAACATGCACACTCTCACACAGTGGGCCTGGGGAGACATAGAACATTTTAACAGCCTTCTTGGGGCCACCGGTTCAGCATTACAATAAAAAAATAAAATAAAACCAGTTTTATTCATGACCATGATGCATTAAAGACTAGGGGACAGGAGACATCCTGACTTCATTTCAGGACTAGCCCTAACTCCCACCCTAATCTTAAACGATTATCATTTTCTACAACCTTCATGTCTATGCTGTTGAAAGTTTTTTTTTTGTTTGTTTGTTTTTAAGATTTTATTTATTTATTCATTCATAAAAGACACACAGAGAGAGAGGCAGAGACACAGGCAGAAGGAGAAGCAGGCTCCATGCTGGGAGCCTGATATGGGACTCGATCCAGGGTCTCCAGGATCTCGCCCTGGGCCAAAGGCAGGCGCTTAAACCGCTGAGCCACCCAGGGATCCCTGCTGTTGAAAGTTTCTATAGTTGTACCTCACTTTTATAATTAGATGACAAAATGATGAAAGTATCTTAGGTCTATGACAATTAAGTTCCAGTTTGTTCCTCAAAATTACTATTAAAAAGTAGCTTTATAGGATGCCTGGGTGGCTCAGCGCTCAGAGGTTGAGAGTCTGCCTTTGGCTCAGGTTGTGGTCCCAAGGTTCCAGGATGCAGTCCCATATCGGGCTCCCTGCAAGGAGCCTGCTTCTCCCTCTGCGTCTGTCTCTGTTTGTCTCTCTCTGTCTCTCATGAATAAATAAATAAAATCTTTTTTTAAGAAAAAGAGGCTTTATGATTTTAAGTGTAAAATGAGCAGACCACTAAGAGAAAGAACAGTCATAAACAAAACGGATTTCCTGGGTCATGTGCACTAGAGAATAAGAAACTGAGACCCAAAGCCCACTCCCCCTCACCATGGTCTTATCCTCCCAAAGGTCAAGGACACAGCACAGCAAGTAAGGTGCCCCCCACGCAGAGGCCAGCAACAGAGCACAGCCCAGGGACTTTCAAATGGGAAATGGACTGAGGACCATTAGTAAACATGAGACTCCAGGATCCCTGTGGTTCGTCATCTAAACAGAATCTGACCCTGCTCTAGCCCTGACCATCACCCACCTTCCCCCAAACCTCATCTGAGGTCCCTCTCATGCCCAAGCCCCATCCTGGAGAGGGTCAAATATAGAGGAAGATATGGAATGAAGCGTAAATATCTGCAGAGTATCTCACTTGCAAATTAACGAAACTGAAAGTTAAATGATTCGGGGTTTAGGCCTTGTCAAAGTCTGTGACATACGAATCCCCCCTGACCTACCACATACTCTCACCTCTGAAAGAATCACTCAGGATCACTCTGGGCCCTCCCATTTCCTCTATGCCTCCTCATTACTTTGTTCTGACACCAACTCCCTCTCCATCCCCGCTCTCCACCCCAGGCCTCCCTGGCAGGCCTGGATCTCTAGGCCCTCCTCCTGCTTCCCTCCCTTCAGCCAGCATACCCCTCAGCCCACCCTGTAACTGTCCCCAAGGGAGAGTGCCTCACCTAACCCTAACCCTGACCCATACCGACCTTCCCTGTGCCCCAGCCTTTCACCGTTGAGGCGCAGCATCTGAGGAGACCTGGGCAGCCCCAGCAGGAGCACATGGGGCTCTGGTCTGGTTCTCAGGCACAGACACAGTCCCCTACTGAGCTGGGGGCTTCTCAGGCAAAGCAAGGCCAGAGGTGCGACAGTGTGACACCAGGAAGATCCTCCTCTGGGTCCACTGCTCCATGGCAGGGGTGGTGGGGACAGGGGGCTCCTAACACTATCAATGAGGCAGAAACAGGGCTGACCACATGGCAGGTGGGAGTACACAGGGCTGACAATAAGGCTGCCAGGTAGCAGAAGTGGACAGAACCAGAGTCACATGCCGGGACCCTCAGAGGGGCTGAGGGCTGGCCCTGGCCCTGGCCCGGGATGGGGACAGAAAGCTGCTTGACTCCTCTCAGAACCACCCTAGAAGCTGTTATGCTTACCCACCCAGGAGGAGAGCCTTGGTGGGCTCCCCCGCACGGGAGAATTAGGAGCCCAAAGAACAGGGACCCGAAACTGCCTTCTCCGTGGGTGGTCCCTGGGACGAAGCCAGAGAATAAGCAGATCCCTCGCTGCTAGCACCTGAAAGGGGAAGCTGCCTGTGTTGATTGGGTAGAGGTGACCAGACTGGCCGGCAGGGGCTGGAAAGGAGAGAGAGACCGGGTACCAGCCACACAGGCTCTGGCCACGGATATGTGTGATCTCAGCCTCCCCCCTCTAAAGTCAGACAAAAGAGAGGAAGACTCCCTGACTCAGCCTCTCCTCTCCAGCTCACAGAGAACATTCTAACCCTCTTATCTGACCCGGCCAAACTTGCCTAAAACAACAAAAGGTCATGATTACAGAATGCTTACCATCTACCAGGCACTGTGCTAAACACAGTGTGTGGACTGTTTTATATCATCCTCATGACAGTCTAGAAAGAAAGTGGTTTTAGCCCACTTTACAGATGAGAAAGTAACTAAGCCTCAGAAAGGTTAAGTAACCTGCCTAAACTAACACAGGAGCCAGCATCGGACCCGAGGGCTGCCCAGGCCCCTCTTTCTACAACATCTCCTCAGAGGGGACAGCGCAGAGACAGGCAGAGAGCAGTGAGGACACAGAGGGTCAGGTGGGCAAGAGAGAAGGGACATGAGTACAGCCCGAGAAGGGCCTGGGTAGACAACGTGAAGACACTTGCCCTTGTGTCTGGACAGCAGGAAGCCACGACAGGCAGCAAGGTGCTTCCGGGATGGATCACGGGAGGCAGGCAGGCAGGAATGCAGGGGCACAGGGGTGCCAGCTGCTGGGAGACTGGGGAATTCACGAAATTTCTGAGTCTCCGTTTCGCCATCTCTAAGATGGAGATTACAACAGCTCCACCATGCAGGCTTGCAAGGAATAAATGCATGCCTTCGAAACAGCCCAAATCTGACCAGTGCTCATTCCTCAGTGCCTTCCCACCTCCCTCAGAATAAAGCCAAAACCAGCACATGGCCTACCAGGTTGCGTGGCCTGTCCCCACTGCCTCTGTCTCCTTGCTGTTATTCCAACCCACTCTGTGCGCTTTACCCTCAGAGCTGGGCACTGGAGCTCCTCTGCCTGGGGTGCTCTTCCAGATATCTGATGACTCACCCCCCTGTTTTTTTTTTCCAGCACTTTCTCAAATGCAAGGCCTTCCTTCCTTACACACGCTACCTAAAAATGTGCCCCCATGAGTTCCTGACCCTGTCATTTTTCAGCTTATCACTGCTGGGTTCCATCCTCGGATGCCACTTCTCACTGTATTGCATATTTATTTGCTCACCGTCAGTCTCCTCAACCGGAGGACAGGAGCACTGTCTCATTAACAGCTCTATCGCCAGTGGCTAGAAGTGTCTGGGCCCTGGAGGAATGGATGAATGGACAACCACAAAGGCCTGGCTTACCCCAGTCAGGAGCTTGGGACAGGGGCCTGTGACATGGGGAGGGAGACGGATGGTTGGATGATGTGCTGTCAAGGTTCAGACCAGAGATCTAGGAGTCAAGGATTCAACTCTGAGGTTCCTCGGTCCCCTCTGCAGTTGGGCTTGCCCCTTCTCTTACCAGAGGCTGTCCCAGCCACTTCCTGCTGCGCTGGCCTGGTAAACACTGCTCAGGGAGCCTTAAGTGCTGACTCTCAGACCCCCTCGTGCTGCCCACCCGTCAGCCACTCCCCAGAGTAGCTCCGAACCTTCTTAGACTTCCAGGAGTCTCTGAGACTAGCCCCAATCCCTCTGCTCTGCCCACCCCTTCCATGACCCTCTATTGCCTTGCCTCTATTGCTCCTGCCACGTACTCCTCTTCCATCTCATTCCCTCCACTCCCACTGCCTGCCACCTTACCTCCAGATCTTTGCTTATACCATTCCCTCTGCCTGGAACGTCATTCCCTACCTTGCTTTTCAAGTTCATCCACTCCAGGAAGCAGCCTCTAAGTCCCATGGCCACAGCCCTGATCACACTGGGAAGTCACTCTCTGTGACTCTCTCACCATAGATATGGCTGGGTGCTCCTTGAAAGCAGGACCAGGGTCTGATTCCCATGCATCGAGCCTGAGGTTGGCAGATAGTAAATATCTGTTGACTGCATGAATGTCTCCCAATTTTATACGTGGAAAGCAAGTGCCCAGGCAAGTGATGACTCACCCAAGGTCATGCTGCAACCAGTGGCTGGAGTGTGGCTAGAGCCCGGCCTCGGGCCTCCTATATCAGACACCTCCCATTCCTCTACTTCCAGTTACAGCTCTAGTCTCCTGCCTGTTGCACCCCAGGCCTGCCTTCCCCCAGCTCTCCACCTGCCCCCACCTGCTCCTTAGGCATTTAGGAACCACCTTAGCCAACCCTCCCCTCTTCCAGAAGATGAAAGTGAACCCCAAAGAGGTCCAAAAAACTAAAACAAAACAAAACAAACAAACAAACAAAACTAAACTAACCAGGGCCACACGACAAGTCAGGACCAGGACCTAGCCCTCCCCCACCACACCCAACTGGACTCCCTTCCATTAGCCTGTTCCTTGGAAGAACTGGGAGGAGACAGTCCCCTTAGGAGATCTCAGAGATACTGCAGCACCCCCCCCCCCACTCCACTTAGGCTAGGCCACCCCGACACTGAGAAATGTGGGTTTTCGGGTCACCGGCAGTAGAGGCAAATAAGTGTCCTGATTCACGTCCTGAAACAGAAACTGGAACAGAACCACTAGAACAACTGGATGCTCCCCGAGTCTTTGGCCTCCCTAGGCCTAGTACATCCATCTTTGGAGCTGAGGAGCTAGTATGGGAGGAACAGCCCCAGGCTGAGGGAAGACGTAAGCCCTTAGCTGAGGCCTTTAGCACCCCTTTCAGTAAGCCAGGCAGACCCCACCCCAAAGCTGTCCTGTTGTTGCCTGGCAAAGCCTAGTCCCCAGCCCTGCTCTCCAGAGGTCCCTTCTCCCCCACCAGGCTAGGATTAGCTTTGAGAACAAGCTATGGCAGCTTGGCTGCAGACTCAGTGGCCTGCCTAGAGGGAGGTCCCTACTCAGAGGGATAAAAGCCTCACCCAACTCACCCATCAAGGAGTGCAAAGCCCAGCACACCTCATACCCCGATTCACAGGGATGTCCAATGCTGATCACACCTGTGCAAAGGCACAATCTCAGGTCCTCCAAGGATGCATCTGGGCCTGAGAGGCCCATGCACAGTGCCTGCCCAGAGGCATGTGGAGCAGGAAAGAGATGGGAAACAGCCCAGGAAGGAACACACCCAGCCAGAAGTCTCCAGGAGGAAGGCTTGGGGGGAAACAGGCCTCCTTCCCACAAGGCAGCCCCTCTGAGGGCAGCTGGTGTGCCCATAGGCTCAGATGGGCACCGGAAGGAGCGGGTGAGGGTAGCAGCATTGCAAAATATTCAAAGGCCCTCCTGAGGACGGGCAGTGCAGTGCCTCCCTCAGGGCTCCCAGACGCAGGTCTCTGTCCACCACTCTGGCTTGGCTCTTGAGCCTGGCTCTGACCCTCCCAGACCGGAACATGTTGACCCCAGGAGGACCTGGCTCACCCATCAGTGTGGCCCAGACCTTGCTCCGTGACCCAGCCAGCCATCAGCCCTCCCTGGGCCTCCCCTCAAGCCCATCCTAGTATCCAAGAGGACAGCCCCTCTGCCAACAAATGAAGAGGAGGCCTAGCCTCTGCCTGTACCCTCCTCATTCCCCACCAAGATGGCTGTCTCTTCTGCTACCACTTAGTCCCTTCCAGGGTCTGGTTCTCAGATTTCTTGAAAGGCGACAGCTGGGTGCTCATGCTGGGAGTGATGGGTGCACAGAGCACACAGAGCCTGGAGACCAGCTGTGCCACTGACCACCAGAAGCAGCCCTGAGAAACTCCGAGCCTCGTCTGTCTGGCATCAGCCAGCCAAGGTGTGGCACAGGACTCAGCTTCAACTCAGAGGCTACCCAGCCTGATACAAGGCTTAGCAGGCTCCTGGAAACCAGAATTTTGGATATTTAGAAGCTCGGAATCACCAGCACACAAAAAACCCTAGACTCCCTGAATCCCCAATGCTTAGAATCTCAGACTCAGAATCCTAAGATCCCAGCTGCCCAGCTGGGGAGCGGGTGAGTGGGAATAGAGAGGAGGGGAGAAGGCCCTGCACCCCATGTCACCTGCTCTGCTTGATATGTTCCTCTCCTGATCTGCTCACACCTAGAGGACTGATGTGGTACCTATTGCTTCCTGCTCCCCCTCTGAAGTCAAGGGACGCTGAGTTCAGAGACCTGGCCCTGGCGTTGGGCACTGGAGTGGAAAGGAGGGGTAAGGAGAACGCCAGGGGCGAGGCAGTGCCCTCTGAGGCAGGAGAGAAGGAGGCAAAGAAGGCCCAGGCATATGGGGTAGAAAGACGCAATGGCAGCTCCCCCATGTGGGGGGCCGTCCCACTCCAGTACCACCCCGGGCCACAAGGAAGTAGGGCCAGGCCAGACTCCCCCAGGAGCCGCCAAGATTCCAGGTGTGACCTCTAGTTCCTTGCTCTGGGAATGGGGTCAGAGGTGTGGCCACAAGAGGTCCCAACACTCCTCTATCCCCCTGGCCCTCACAACAATAAAGATATGAAGGAGAAGGAAGATTTTGCCCCATTCCTCCCTCCTGTGGTGGTGGTGGGGGGGTCTCTGCCCCCTAAATCCTCTTCTGGACCCCTCAGGGGCTGAGCACCACTCCTGACCACAGCCGGTCCCTGCTTCTTGGCCTCACGGCTCTGGAACCACATCCCCCGGGGTTTGTTCATTCGGTCACTGACATCCGGCTGTTCCACATCCCAGGTCCCTTCAGAGGGTTCGGTTTGGTCAGGGAGAGAAACTGGGGCCTGTGATAAGGCAGGTGGGCGGTGTCTGGGGGAAGCTCAGGGCTTCGGAGGCCAGGAGGCCCCGACCAGGCCCAGGCAGGGAGGAAGCGTGCTGGCCTTGGGGCCTCTACCCGGTGTCAGTTCCAGCTCTCCCTTTCCTCGGCTGAGGAAAGTCACTTAGCTTCTCCCGACCTGAGTCTCCTCACCAGCAAAACGGGGTCTGGGAGAGCCACCGTATTCCACAAAGTCCAAAGTGGACAGGACAGGACGAGAGCAGCAAGCAGCCCTCCAAGAGGCGCCCGTGCTAGGCCGGGCCCAGAACTAGAGGGAGGTCAGTCTCGACTACAAGTAGGATGCCCACAGCTGGCTGCCGGCAATGCCACCCACCATGCGGCCCTCAACCCAGATTGGGAGTTCGCAGGGCAGAGGAGGGTTTGGATCTCCTCCGCCTGCAGTGTCTCCCAGGGCTCAGAGAGTCTACTGCAAAGAGGGAGAAATTCAGACTCCCAGCTCTTCTCTGTAATGGGTCATCTTAGGCAAATCACCTAAGCTTCCTGGGCCTGTTTCCTCATCTACAGAGTGGGAATGGTACCCACCGTGCGACACTACTGCTGAGGACTACATCAGCCCAAAGAAATGCTTCCACGGTGAACAAGTAAGCTTCCAAGAAACAGTAGCCACTGCCACTATTATTACTACTACTCAATAATACGGTTGTTACTAAACTGGTCACTTTTTTTTCTTTTTTAAGATTTTATTTATTTATTCATGAGAGACACAGAGAGAGAGGCAGAGACACAGGCAGAGGAAGAAGCAGGCTCCATGCAAGGAGCCCGACGTGGGACTTGATCCCAGGTCTCAGGATCAGGCCCTGGGCTGAAGGCAGATGCTCAATCGCTGAGCCACCCAGGAATCCCTGAACTGGTCACGTACTTCCACCTCCCCTCCCAGCCACTCTGATTGTCCCAGTAGTCTGGAATAGATGTCCTGAGTATAGGACAGATCTTTTCCTTTCTCAACTACATTCCAAAGGTTGAGCTGGAGAAAAATTCCACAGGAAGGTCGGGTGGAAGACCAAATAGGCACTGTCCCTCCAGCCCCGGGCTGTCCCTGACACCCGGGGTCATCAGCCTCTTTGGGCTGTCCTCCCCAGAGCCCTCATTAGAGCATACAGGTCTAGGGGCCTCATGGGGCCAGGGGTAAGCAGACAAGACGTCCTCTCTGATCAGGGCTGGCAGGGGGCCTGGTGTTGAGTTGGCCCTGAGATCTGTGGGGAGTGTACTTATAGGGGATCTCTGAGGCTCCCTCTTATCTACCTGCTGTTCAGATCCATGGAGCAGCCCCCTTAGCACAGAACCCTTTCCTCAAACACCCCTCTTTGCAGGGCTGTGAAGGGGGCTAAGGCCAGAGGAAGAGGTAAGAGAGCCCACCCAAGGGACCAGACTCCACTCCCCAGGGAGGGCCGGGTCAGCCTGACTGGGGTCACACTCTGCTCGAGGCTGCCTTGGCCATCACCCAGGGGACAGCCCCTCACTGTATGGACCCTGGACTGAGCTCAAAGGGGAAGGTCAGACTGGGGAAGAGGAAATCAGGCCAAAGAAGGCAAAGGAACGCCTGGGTCCTGATCCTGCCTCTATCACTTATTTGCTGTTTAGGGAGGATGAAACTGGTTAACATACATAAAAGTGCCTACCTCAGTGCTATGTGCCTATTTACTGACATATTTCTCACGGATGTGATTACTCAGCTCCTTCTGAGGCTGTTTCCCCACTATGTTACTGGGCAGTGATCTCCGTCTCATGGAATGATATGAGGTTAAATAAAATGCAAATGTATAGCATCAGACACGTGATAGGTACTCAAATCAAACAGAGCTTCCTTCCTTTCCCTTTTCTTTCCCTGATAGGGCCCACACTAGAGGTCAGATCAGTCCTGACCCCCACAGGGCTCACTATGTGATCCTGGTCTGACCTCTGGCCCTTGGCCTCAGTCTCCCCATCTGTGAAAAAAACTTCTGAGCCAAGTGGTCTCTGAGTATCTGACCATAACTATTCCAGTTCCCTTCCACCTCCATTCCCTTCTTCCTTCTCCATTTCCAACTTATGTCCTACTGCATCCCCTCTTGCTGCAACAGACCCTTGGGAGCCTAAAATTGGGTGGAGGGGACAGCTGGTGGGCAAGGGGCATGAGCCTTGAAGCAACCCAGGGCCCACCCCAGGCTCCCAAGGGTTAAGATCCAGAGTGAAGGGCAGGGGGGGCGGGTGCGCAGCAGGGTCAGCGCTGGACAGGCGGGCCTGGAGCCCAGGGCCTGCCTCCCCTCCCCCCATCCTGGGAACAGAGGCTACTTGTTTGGGCATCAGCCGGCTGGCTTTGAGCTTGGCTAAAGAGTGGGGTAGGGAGGGGAGAGGGCCCAGAGAACAGAGGGGACTCCCCTCTCTTTAGCTGATACTCTAGACTTAGTACTAGGCTAGTCCACCACTAGCCCTCAGGACTCTGAGGCCCCCTACCCCTCTGAACTAACCCCTGCCCTCCAGGTTCTCTCTTTCCTACATTCAAACATTCACTGCAGGGGACAAGATTGATGCTCAGGCCCAGTAGTTGCCCTAGCAGTCTCTCTCTGGAGCATGAAACCAGGGCTCCTCTCCTCATCCTGCAGATAGGGAAATGAAGGCTCTGAGAAGTTTGGGGACTTGCAGAGTCACATGTTTGATGGCTGTATAGGGACCACCCCAAGTCCCAGTCATCCCCATGGCTCTGCGGGCCCTTCCCCCACAGAGCTCCAAGAAGACCTTTCACAAGCTGTGCCACTATGTAGATTGAAAGGCAAAGCAAGAAGAGGCAATAAGCAACCCACCTGTGAAGTCCCAAAGGACTTAGGAGATTTTTTTTTTTTTTTTTTTTTTTTTTTTTTTTTATTTTATGGAGAGACAATTTCTGGAGAGGGAGGGTGGAGAGGACGAGCAATCCACACAAAGGACTGAGGTTTCAGGTACAGAAAAGCATGACTGGAGCCTGAGAGGTGGTGGGGATGTGGCTGGGGCGATGAAGCGTGGGGGCAATCTGGGCCCCTGAGTGGCCTCTGCCCACTTCCACCTCACCAGTTACAGGATTGCCTGGAATGACCCCCTTTTGCCCGACTCCTGTGAGCAAGTGGTGAATGGGGAGGCAAGGTCCCCCGGGGCCCAGGTCTGGACAATCCCCAACCAGCCATGGGACACTGGGGCGAGTTCTCACTACACCCTTCCAGCCATACCCACTCCTTGCCATTCCTCAAATATACCATGAAAGGTCCTGCCTTTGCACAAGCTGTGCTGTCTTCTGGAGGGTCCTTAGCCTTGTTAATTGTCCCTTCACTGCCAAGGACCATGCCAGTCATCTCTTCTTCCCTGGGCCTCCAGAGTCTCAGTCCCTGATTCTATCTCAGTACCTGTCTGCACTTGTCTTCGAGATTCTGCTGGGATCTTTCTACCCTGTAATGAGTGGGCTGAGAAGTCTCCCCTAACCTGGCATTCTCTGCTCTCCAAGGACAGACATCCTGGGTGCCTCAGTCTTGACCTTGGTGCTCAGCACACAGCCAAATCTACCTGAGCTGAGCGCCTCCACAAATCTGTACCACCCTGCAGCAGCGCCCCTGCCCCTGGGACCAAGCCTGGAGATCAAAGGCGGCTCCCCAGGACAGGAGCAATGTGGGAGGGAAATGCATATGCCAGAAACCATACTGTGATTGCTCCTGACCAGAGTTCCTCAAGGCTAAACACCACCCTGCGAGACCTGGGACCAAACACCCACCCGATGCCCCGCAAGCTGCGCTCCAAGCCCGTCCTCCAGTGCCAATAACCCACTGCCGGCTTGACCCCATTCAGTGAACACACAGCTCCTCTTTCCAGCAACTAGGGCAGGTGGGGGCTCTTGGGAGGCCATGCCCCCATTTACTGGTGGGGAACTGAGGCACAGGACCGGAAGTAGTCTGCCCAAGGTCACTGGAGCCCCAGGTCCAGGGCACAGGGTCATACTAAAGTGCAGAGCTGTAAGGGTCTCCGCGGCCCACGGGGCGGGAGCCTCCATTTCACAGATGGGAAAAGCAAGGCGCCCGAAGGCGGGCTGGCTCCGGCTCCTGAGAATCTTCCTGCCAAAGGGCTAAGGCTGGAAGGCCCCTGCCCGGCCGGTTCGCCCCCCTCCCCGCCGACGCTGGCCCGACCGCGCATCCTCAGGTGGTGGCCCTCACCCCGTCACCAGCAGGAGGGCAGATGACGCCCCGGGAAAAACGCCCGCGGAAGTAGGCGCCGGGCGCACAGTCGGCGCGGCCTCGGCGTTCCCTTCTGCGAAATGGGGAAACTCCGGTCACCACCTGGCGAAGGGGCGGCGGGCGGGGAGGTCCCGGCAGCCGCACTTACCTGCTGTGGGCGAAGACTCCACGCTGGGAGCCGGGGACGCGAGGTCCCGGCGCGGCCACTGACTCACGCCGCCGCAGTCAACTCGCGGCCGCAGGCCGGGCGCGCCCACCCCGCCGGGTGCTTCCGCCCGCCCCACGTGACGCCCCGGGGAGGGGGCGGGGCGGGGCGGGGCAGGGACCGCCCCCGGCCCGGCCCGGCCCCGCCCACCCGCCGGCCCCGCCGCCCGCCGACGCGGGGTCTGCGCGCCGCCTCGCCCCTCCCGCGGCGCGCACGAGATTCAGATCTACCTGCGCCTCCCCGACCGCTGAGTCTCCAGCTCTTCCTGAGTCTCTGCCACCCTTCTCCGGGTGACCGTACCCCCGGGGGGATGAGCCTCGCCGCTCACTCCCAACCCCCTCCGGCCCAGAGGTCCAGAATCCGCAGGGCGGAAAGGGGCAGTTGGAGGCAGGACGACCTAGGTCCCTAAGCCTCTCCTCCTGGAAGTCGTTCCCCACCTCATTCTCGGAGGACATTCCACCTCCCTCTCCCTCTCACATCCCCCAGGGGCAGGGTGGTGGGGACGAGTCCTACCCAGTCAAAGGGTTCAAGGACCCTTAGGCAGAAGGCTGCATATCAGCCTACGGTCCTGGCACCGAGCGACTTTCACTGGCTGAGATCAGAGAGTCCTGCCCATCCTGCCGGCACATACACAGGTAAGGGCCCTGGGTTTGACAGGAATTTCTGGGTCCCGCCTGTGTCCCTGTCACCTCTGGAGCCGGTCAAGTCAGAGACTTTAAGTTCTCTGTGCTTCTATTTCTCCAAATGCCCAATGGACATATTTGAAAGAACAGCTCTCACGAGGATGGGGCATGGGGTTGATTCTGAGATTAGGAGTCATTAATCTGAGCACCTACTACATGCTAAGCACAGTGCTGGGCAACTTATTCCATTTATCTCAATCCTCATACCTCTCCTCGAAGACAAAAATCATCACCCCAGGTTAGGGCTTAGAATATGAAGCTCCAAGAAGTTCCAGGACTTGTCCAAAGTTACAAAGCCAGTATTGGGTAAGCCTGGGAATGGAACTCAAGTCTTGGTGAGTTACAGACTCTCCTGCCCACCCTCCACTGGGCAGTCACCTTGCCTCTCTAGAAAAGTCAACTCCAAGTAGGTTGTATTTTCCTGACAAGGCTGAGGCAAGTCATTTTCCAGGAGGGGAGGACAGGGCTAAACCTTGGAGAAAACTCCCCCGCCCCAAATTCATATGTGGTACAAAAACACTAGAGAGGGAAAATGCATAGAGACCTCCTCCTCCCAACCTGATAGCAGGAGTGTCTCTCAGGCAGCAGAGGGTACCTGAAGGCCACAGAGAACAGGTGCGGTTCAGGAATCCCTCCAAATCTCAAAGCCGAGACTTCAAAGCAGCCAAGTAGAACACAGTACCAGGCGACTGGCCTCTGACCATTTGCAAAGGACTGGGAGCCCCACCTTTTCTTAATGCAGGCCTGAGGTCTTCAAAGTGACCTAGGAAGTCTCAAATCACAGGACCTGGTCCTTCCACTGCACTGGAGTCTGATGACCCTCATCTCAACCCACAACCTTCCTTCCACAGAACACACTGCCCCAATCTCCATTCTGAGGCCCATAGCCCTGTGGCTGAGACCCCGGAAGCTCTCCCCCTTCCTTCTGTGATGGCTGGAGAGCGAGGGACCTTCTATTTCCACAGGTTGTACCAATGGGGCCTTAGGCTGAAGGTCACATGGTGGAATCTCACCCTCTGACCCCTGACCCAGGGCCTCTGGCCAGATCTACTTAGAACATTTAAAGGTAGCCAAAGAGCCTGGAGCAAGTAGCAGAACAAACAGGCAAAAAGGTTTGGCAAATGGACAAGTGAACTAATGACTAGACACAAGAAGACACACCGTGGACAGGAGGAAGGAGTGACAACCTGACATACATCCCCAGCTACACATGGGGAAATGAGTGGTTGCCTAAAGGAGCAAAGGCCAGGTGACCAACAATAATAAAATTAACAAAATGAATTCTCGAACAAGGGGATCAAGGGCGGCGGTGGTCGGTGGTCGTGCACCGGGGAGGTGGGAAGCAGGTACAGCGACGAGCCGGCTGAGGCTGTGGGATCGTTTATTGGGGCTGTGTCCAGCCAGGCCGCAGCGCCAGCCTGGGCCCGAGCCCAGCGTCCCTAAGAGGCGCAGGGGGTGGGGGAGGGGAGAAGGCGCGGGAGGACCCGCCACCCCTGGCCCCACTCCGTCTTGTCTCGGTCCCTGCGGTGGCGGTGGCGCCGCGCTCAGGTGAGCGAGGTGTCGTCGTCGCTGCCCTCGCCGCCTGCGCCACCCAAGCGCTCCTCCCGGCTCTCTGTCACCGCGCTCTCGTCGATGTTCTCCAGCGAGTCCGCGTGCTGCACCGAGAGCTCCGACAGCGCCAGGCTCGGCAACGGGCTCTGCTCCGGGTGTAGCCACGGCTTGAAATGCGGCTGATGCTTCTGCTTCCACTCAGGGTACTTGACGCACGCCTTGTACATCTTCTTCATGGCCTGCGGGGCCGCCGCACAGCCGAGTCAGGGGTGGACGCGGAGCGGGACTGAGTCTTCGCCACGTCCCGGCCTGCGCCCTCCAGAGGCTGGGTCCCCAGCTCCCGGGAGATCCTGACTCAGGCCCATTTCGTGACCCCTCCCCTAAGCCCTGACTCCACCCCCTGACTCCCGGTCTATGTTCCTGACCCACCCCCCGCAGCGGAACCGGCTCCCCCAGCTTCCATACCCCAAAGTCCCAAGGCTACTCACCTTGGGAGCCAGGAACTGAGAAGATTTATTCACCACCCACTTGGGTAAGGAGCCTATGATAGCAAGGAAGGGCAATGAGGAGAGAAGGGAAGCAGCCTCCTGGGACCCAGCCCCCACCAAACATATATACCACCAGCCCGCTCCTTCCCACCTGGGGCTTCTGAAGAGGCCACCCTCTTCTCCATGGGAGGGGGGCTGCGGAGCAAGTCCTATAAGACAGCATCATCCTCATTTTCTCTTTCCATTTCAGCCCAAGGTCTCCAGTCTCAATTCTGTTGTGTTCTCCCAAACCTGGCCCCTACACCCACCTGTCCCTCTGCTGAGCCCCAGAGGACTACATGGAAGAAAACCAGAGTCCTAGGTGACCAGAGGCTCCAAGTGGGTTGAAATCTTGACCCACCAAGCCCCCACCTGCCACCTCATCTCTGCTGACATCCCTTCTCATATCCAACCTGTAAGTGCCCCTAATGTTCAGCCCCTCATCTACCTATCTTTCCAAGCCCCCTGCCCAGGCAGTCTAGCTGCTACATAGGCCTGTTGGCTGAACACCCCACCCTGGCCTGACCTGGAATACACAGCCCAGCTGTCTGCCCTTTCTCATTCCCAAGTGTCTACTCTGCCTCTGACACCCAACACAGTCAGTGAGGTACCGAGGGGCCCTGGGCCTGGGTCACTGGACCCTCGGTGGGGCTTGGGCACACCGGGGCAAAGATGTTCAGGGCTTACCCATCCTCTAGACCTTCACTCATTCACTCACTCATTCCACATCCACTCCATGATACCTATTCTGGGCCAGTCTTGGGGACCCAAAGAACAACTCATTGTCTGGGGCCCAATGGTGTGCCAAGGGCTCTACTAGAGGGGGATGGGCCCACCAAGCAGAGAGCCAGGAGTGACTGTGGGTATCAGAGACAAAGGCAGGGACATCTGAAGCAGCCATGGGGGCATGAGCAAGGGAGGAGAGGTGTTTCAAGGCTGAGGGAAAGCACTGCCTAGACAGAAAGGTGGGACCATGTAAGGTGTGGGGAGCGCCTGGGAAACCTGGGCAGAGGGCTTTGACTTCCCTCTGTAGGCAATAGAAAGTCACAGATTTTGAATCAGAAGAGTCATGAGGAAATAGAGGTTTGGGAAAAATCCCTTGGTAGCTGTATGGACAGACAAGGTGGCTGAGTATGGAGAGAAAAGACAAATTCAGGAGCTATTGAGGAGGTAGAGTTGATAAGAAGGGATGGCCAGATTTGGAGATGAGTAGAAGGTACCCAGGTCAACCCCCAGGTTCTTGGCATGGGTGACTAGGGGGTGGAGGCTCAGGAGATAGTTCAGCATGGGATACAATGAGTCTCAGGTCCTGGAAGACACCTAGAAGGAGGAGTCCAGGGGCCGATGGCCACAGGACTCTGGATCCTGGCAGACAGACAAGTTAGCTGGCCACAGAAGCCTTGGGAATAGCGAGCCCTCCCAAGGGAAAGAGGACTGAGGCCTGGAAAACTCAGGCCTCCAAGATGGGCAGAGGATAGGAGCCAGCAAGGTGGATGGAGTGAGAGCAGCCAGTGAGCAGGAAGCAAGTCAGAGCATGGGCACATGTGCGTCCAGGGAAAGAGCTCCAAGCTTTGTCATGGAGCATCAGCGATCATCATGGCCTTTGCTTTTCAAACCATTATAAAGTCTCAAACCTTGGTTCAAATGATATTTTGGACAAAGATGCCCCAAAATATAAAACAGCTCCTAACAGAGGCCCCTTATGATCCCTAGTAGATGGGGTTGCAACCTCTGTGGTATAGGCTGCCAGGGCCGAGCCCTCACCTTTGGGGTCCACCTGGGCCAGGTAGGTGATGACGCAGCTCTTGGGCCCCGTGCTCTGGATGAGGTAGCCCGTCTGGATGGACACAGCTCGGACCAAGTCTTTCCGAGGCGGGTATTTCTGGGGATGGAAGGCAAAGGGAGGTGAGACTCAGGGTTGGGGCAAAAGAAGTGTCTTTGTGAGCGCGCGCGCGCACACACACACACACATACACACACACGCATATATTTAATTAGTTCACAATCCGTGGCATCCGCTCCAGGCCAGGCCTGATGCCAGGGTGAGGAGAAAGGGAAGACTCAGACCAGGTCTCCCTGTTCTCCCCAGGAAAGCCTCCAGTCTGGAGTCAGGGATCACGAGCACACACATGGGCACTTACACACACACTCATCTTTGCCCTGGCCAGCTGTACCTGCCTGTCCTGCTGCCATGGAGAGCAAGGCAGCCTAGCCTCAGGGAGTGTCAGAGAACCCTGCCTCTCACCCCGTTCACCCCCTTTCCCAGCCAGCCCATCCCACTCGCCCACAGTGATGGCCCACATCACCCTCTTCTCATCTGCCTGAGAGCTGAGCAGGAAGACAAGAGCCATTTTTCTCACTATATAGGAAGGAAATTGAGGGCCAGAGAGCTTCATGCTCAGCTGAAGTCACATGAAAGTCATGATAGCTGCCAGAGGCCTCTTCCAGGCTAGGCCTGCTGGCCCCGCCATACCTGGTACCTTCCCCTGCCCACCCAGCGGGGAAGGCAGGTAGACTCACAGGGTGTTTGACTGAGTAGTTCATAATGATGTAATCAGTGCCCATGGGGAGCCAGGAGCGGAGGGTGATGACATCACGGTTCTTCAGGGGCTTTGGACACCTCCCTGTGAAGTACAAGGGAAAGTTGAGCCAGGCCACTGGCCTGCCTACCTGCAAGGGAGGGCACAGCTGAGGCCAGGGACACAGAGATGCCTAGCTAGCTGCCACCTCTCGCTGATCCAAACAGGCACCCCTCTACCTACCAGACCACAGTCCCAGAGCTGATACTGGGAAAGAGACAGAGCAGAACCCTCTCCCCTCTTGTCTCCGCCCATTCCTGCTCACAACCTCCCGTGGCCCTTACCTGGCTGGCCAGGCTGTTTGTATGTGCGAGTGTGAGTATGTGGGTGAACAATATTACTGTGAGTGTATCTGAAAATGTGAGACCATGTGTGGCCTGCGGCTATGGGGTGCATACACAACTGTGTTCACGTGTGGAGTGTATATACATGCACATGGGAGCGCATGTGTTTATGTGAGTGTACGTGTGTGCCCAAGGGTCTGGGAATGGACAGGAATGTCAGGGAGGGCGGCTCTACATCTTAGCACTCAGGTCTCCAAGCCGCCTGGCTGCGGGGTGCCCACAAAGAGGAAAGCTGGGAGACGGGCTGGGCTAGGGGCCTGGCTGGGATCAGCATGCGGGCGCCTGCTCACAAGAGTAATAGCCCACGTCAGCGTTGACTGTCAAGCGGGCGATGTCGAAAGTCTCAATGACGTTGCTGTCCCACTTCTTTCGATATTCAATGTCGTGTAGCACGTCATAGAGTGTCTCAGCAGGCACGTCGCGGCACTCCATCCGGCACTGCAGACAGACACATGGGTTGTCAGGGTCACACAAGGCTTGGAGCCCTGGCCAAGAGACCAAAGAGGGGACCGGCAAGAAGGGGAGGAGAAGGAGAACGGGGAAGAACGGCAACCTCTGAGCCAGCATGGGCTTAGCTCTTGCCATGAGTCCTATCCAGCCCTCCCAGAAGCCACCTGTGCCAGGAGACAGATAGCTCCTGTGTCCAGAGACCATCTCGCCCCAGCTCGGTCCCCAGCAAAGCTCCCCTTTCATCCCAGTCTCCTTCTCGGGGAAGGGTTTTGTTTTGTTTTTTAAGATTTTATGAGGCACCTGGGTGACTCAGTCAGTTAAGCATCTGCCTTTGGATCAGATCACGATCCTAGGGACCTGAGATCTAGCCCTGCATCAAGCTCCCTGCTCAGTGGGGAATCTGTCTCCCTCCACCTCTCCCCTGGCTTGCACATGAGAGAGAGAACAAGAGAGAAAGAGAGCACAAGCAGGGAGAGGGAGAAGTAAACTCCCCACTGAGCAGGAAGCCCGACTACGCAGGGCTTGATCCCAGGATCATGCCCTGAGCTGAAGGCAGACGTTCAACCACTGAACCACCCAGGCATCCCTATACTCTTTTATTTTTTTCATCCAACAAACATCTTTGGATTTTTTTAAGACTTTATTTATTCATTTGAGAGAAAGAGAGAGTGCATGTGGGAGGGGGGATAAGATGGGGAGGGAGAGGGACAAGAATACTTTGCAGTGAGCATGGAGCCAGACACAGGGTGCAGGGCTCGATCCCAGGACCCTAAGATCATGATCTGAGCTGAAACCAAGAGTTGGATGCTTAACTGACTGAGCCACCCCGGCACCCCAAACATCTTTGAATATCTTAATTTTTAGCTTTGACTTCAAAGAGCTTTCCATCTAGGGGAAAAAAGAGCCAAATATACATATATACATATTTTAACCCTCAAAACAACTCTGTCAGACAAGAAATCCAAGGAGGAACTTAAGGTTGAGAGAGGTTAAGTAACTTGCCTGAGGTCACCCAGCTGGTAAACAGCAGAGCTGAGATATAGCCCAGATCATATGTCTAGGAGCAAGTAAAAACAGAACTATGTTTTGTTAAGTTTGTACTCAGCAAGATAAAACTTGGTTCATGTCCTTGTTCTGTGATTTTTTTTTCACCCAACAGCCCAAAGCCCCAGGATCAAGTTCCCCTCAGCAACTGGACAAGTTTTCTCATGTAGTTTAAAAAGGTCTCCCAGAGCTGAGCATTCAGACAGTGCCAAGAGAACCACACATGTTACTTAAAAAAAAAAAAGAGAGAGAGAGAGAGATCTATGCAACCATATGAGGGAGAGTCACATTGCCTTTTCTCTAATCTTGGCACCACTAATGGTGGTGAAAGGCCACAGGAAGGGCACATCACTACCTATTGGGTATTCCAGGCACCAATGAATGGGTCAAGCCCTGGATATGCTTCACTTTGCAGAAAATACAGAGGACAGAGAACAAGCTAAATTTCACCACAAGAATACAACCCAAGGCAGATGGTGAGGCATTCTACAGGGCAATGGGTCCAGTCTCTTCTATAGGTCAGTATCATACAGAAGGACTGAACCAGACAGACAGGACACAAGAACCAGATAGAAAGTGTGGTCCTGGATTGCATACTGGCATGGACAAAACAGCTATAAAGGGTATACTGGAGATGACTGGAGAAATATGAATATGATCTGAGTATTAGATGTGCTGAAAATTGACTAAACCTAAGAAGTGGATTGCTGCCTGAAGAACAGCAGGCTATGAAATGCAATGCACAGTATTATCTCACTGGGGGGCAGGGAATATATGCACAGAAAAAGCTTGGGAAGAACAATCACTAAAGTGTTAACAGCAAAAAAAATAAAAATAAAAAAAAAGTGTTAACAGCAGCAATCTCTAGATGAGAATATGATGGTTTTCTTTTTGCAGTATTTCTATCTTTCTAAAATGTCTAGTACTGCTTCTGCAAATAATGAAAAGATTTAAGTAGAAAGGTCCCCCAGAGATACCGAGAAGTGCACTCACCACATGCTAGGTACTATCCTTTTTTTGGGGGGGGGGGCGGGGGCTTCTACCCTCAGCTCCCTTCTTCCTCCAGCCACCAGCAGAGGACTCATCCTTTTTTTCCCTGCCAGGTACTATCCTAAGTGCTTTTTTTCTTTTTTAAGATTTTATTTATTTATTCATGAGAGACAGAGAGAGAGAGGCAGAGACCCAGGCAGAGGAAGAAGCAGGCTCCCCGCGGGGAGCCCAATGTGGGACTGGATCCTGGGACCCAGGATCATGACCTGAGCCAAAGGTAGATACTCAACCACTGAGCCACCCAGGTCCCCTATCCTAAGTACTTTATACACATTACCATATTTTGTTCTCACAGAAAGGCTCTGAGGTGCTAGCCTCATGTTAGAATTAAGAAAATCGAAGTTCGCTTTCCAATCTGGGTCTGGCAGAGTGGCTCCTGCAAAGAAGGATGGTGAGAAGATGAAGGGCGGCTCTGCCATCAACGAGGTAGTGACCAGAGAATACACCATCAACAAGCGCATCCATGGAGTGGGTTTCAAGAAGCCTGCCCCTCAGGCACCCAAAGGGATCCAGAAATTTGCTATGAAGGAGATGGGCACTCAAGATGTGTGCATGGACACCAGGCTCAACAAAGCTGCCTGGGCCAAGGGAATAAGGAATGTTCCCTACTGTGTTGGTGTGCAGTTGTCCAGAAAACACAAGAATGAAGATTTATCAGACAAGCTCTGTATGTTGTTTACCCATGTACCTGTCACCACTTTTTGAAAGTCTAGAGACAGTTAATGTGGATGAGAACTAAAGATTGTCAAATACAGGTATAAAATAGCAAAAGAT
Organism: Canis aureus; assembly: GCF_053574225.1. Lineage (NCBI taxonomy): Eukaryota > Metazoa > Chordata > Mammalia > Carnivora > Canidae > Canis > Canis aureus. The sequence continues at coordinate 26,136,636 of NC_135633.1, forward strand.
AGGGATCCCTGGGTGGCGCAGCGGTTTAGCGCCTGCCTTTGGCCCAGGGCACGATCCTGGAGACCCGGGATCGAATCCCACGTCGGGTTCCCGGTGCATGGAGCCTGCTTCTCCCTCTGCCTGTGTCTCCGCCTCTCCCTCTCTCTCTCTCTCTCTCTCTCTCTCTCTGTGTGACTATCAAAAATAAATTTAAAAATTAAAAAAAAAAAACAAAAACAAAGGGGAAAACGAGGGATCCCTGGGTGGCGCAGCGGTTTAGCGCCTGCCTTTGGCCCAGGGCGCGATCCCGGAGACCCAGGATCGAATCCCACGTCAGGCTCCCTGCATGGAGCCTGCTTCTCCCTCTGCCTATGTCTCTGCCTCGCTCTCTCTCTGTGATGACTATCATGAATAAATAAAAAAATAAAAAAAAAAACAAAGGGGAAAACGAGTAACTTAATTGTAGGGAAGCACAACAGACACCTTCTGAATCAAGTGATTACAGGGAACATCATTAGTAACAACACAAGTTACAACTGGGTGTTGTCTGACAGGACACAATGAAGAGAATATACACACCACTTATTTGCCATTTTTGCCAAAGACGCATAACCAAAACCTAATCATTAGGAAAATCAGACAAAGTCCCAATAAGGAACTTGTACAAAAGTCCCCCCTGCTGAGTGTCAGGGTTGTGAAAGTCAAGGAAGGACTCAGGAACTCTCTCGACCTGAAAGAGACTAATGACACAGGAGTGAATGAATGAATGAGTGAGTGACCCAAGCGGTGGAAGGGATGCGAGGAAGAGAAAGGTGCTGGAGAAGAAAAGCAGAAGTCAAACCAGCAGCAGCAGCAGAAGCATCCAGACAGCCTCTAGCAAACAGCCGCATGGAGGTCTGGATGCTGCAGCAGACATTCAACACACACTCGTTCTTTACCTAAATTATGAGCTGGCATCACTCCTGTGCTGCAGAGTAGGAGCCTGAGACCCAGAAGATGAAGCAACCTGCCAGAACCAGACAGCAAAGACAGCAGCCAAGCAGGGATTCAAAACCGGATTTTCTTGTACTCTTAGCCATCAAGGAGCACTCAAGTGTGGCGTCTGAGGAAAGAGAACTTCTCTAAAGCCAAGTTTGGAAGCTGATTTGGTTTTGCAAGTCCTCAGAGGTGTTATCCTGGGCAGTGAGTGTGTGGAGAGGCAGTGACAACAGAGTTCTGCTTAGATGAGAATCCTACCTGGGACTGCCTCTTCTCTCTGGCCAGGCTCAGCGCCCCCAGGGCCCAGGTGCACTCATGGTTGAGGGCGGGTACACATTGAGAAGTGGCCCACGCCACCCAGACCCTGCCCATTTTCCCCTGGGCTAGGGGCTGCTGTGGTTTCAGGACCAAAGGCCTCCCCCTGAGACAGCAGGCAGTAGATGGGGCATGCATGACCACGAGACAGACCTGGCAGTTAAGTGTAAACTCTGCATAACATTTCATCTTTTAAATAAAGAGGGAAGGGGGCACCTGGGTAGCTCAGTCAGCTAAGCATCTGTCTTTGGCTCAGGTTGTGATCCTGGGTCCTAGGATCGAGCTCCGCATTGGGCTCCCTGCTTGGCAGAGAGGCTGCTTCTCCCTCTCCCTCTGCCCCCCACCTTCTCATGCTGGCTCGCTCTCTCAAATAAATAAATAAACAAATAAAGAGGGAGGGATGCCTGGTGGCTTAGTCAGTTAAGCATCCAACTCTTGATCTTAGCTCAGGTGAGTTCAAGCCCAACATCAGGCTCCATGATGGGCATGGAGCTTACTTAAAAATAACATAACATAACATAACATATAACATAACATATAACAATAGGGAAACTTTAAAGGTTTCCCAGGCTGATGGCAGGCTCTTGGGGAAGAAGGCCAGCAGTGGTGCCCTCCTGGCAGAGTGGGAAACCTGGCCTAGGGCAGTGGCACTGCAGGTGAAAAAACAGGCAGGCTGGGTGGGTGGTTCAGAGAATAGAGTGGAGAGTGGCCATGGGCGTCCTCATCCCGCCTGGCTCCTAGCTGTGCTCTTTCCACAGCCCCCAGGATGCAGCGCAGCTGTGCCCAAAGGGGTAAATTACATACAGCATTGTTCCTGCCTACAGTGGCAAGCCACCACATGTGCAAGGTGTAATTCTAAGAGGCCTCAGGAGGGGTGGTGGGGGAGGGGTGAGTTACTGGAGACCACCTGGGGGACAGGCCAGGTGCTCTGGGACCCACAGCCATTGGGACCTAGGCAATCAGTCATTTGGGCTGGACACCTGGGAAGCTCCCCCTGGGAACCAGAACTAGAGGGGGGTTATTCCTGGTTGCTCAGTGAAGGAGCCATGCTGAGCTGCAAAACCCTCCCAGTCTTGTTACAGCAGGGAAGCTGACTTGCAGCTGAGAAGACTGAGGCCCAGAGGGAGCAGGTGACACCAGGGAAACCACAGACTGTGTCCCCTGAATTCCCTTCTCCCCAGCCCTAGGAAATAGAAAACTGGCAGTGCTCAAGACCTCTGGGATCTGCACACCCTCAACCGTCAGCACCCTCAGTCCACAGAGCCATGGTGGAGGGACTGGATGAGGGAGGAAGGCCACTGGGGAAGACTCAAGCAGGTTTTGAGTCTGACACTCCCACGTTCCAATTCCAGTTCCTCCCCTTGGGCACCAACTTCCGAGTCTTAGTTTCTTCACATGAAAAATGAGGATAAAATAGAACCTCTCATGGGGACATTGTGATCAAATTAAATAATGTACATAATATGCCTGGCACATAGTAAATATTCAAAAAATAGTAGCTACCATGACTTCAGCAGGCTGCCATGAGCACCTTTCCACAAGATACTGCTTCTCCCTCTGCCTATGTCTCTGCCTCTCTCTCTCTCTCTGTGACTATCATAAATAAATAAAAATTAAAAAAAAAAAAAAAAAAAGATAGCACCAGGTCCCGTTTGCACGTGCCACCTCATATCCTGTGCCCTGGGGTGCTTCTCAACCCTGGCCCTGCCCATCTGTCCATCCACCCATTCACCACTTTCTGGAGTCTGCTGTGTACCAGGCCTGCAACTGGGCAGTAGGGACTCGGAAGTGAACCAGAGGCCCCAATGAGTGGGTGGCATAAGGAACAAGAACACAAAGTCCCAGTAGGAAAGGAGCAGGGATGGGGGAGAGGGGCACAGTAACTGTGGGAGCAGAGGGCAACAAGCCTAAATGGAAAAGGAATGGAAGTGCCATGAGGAGAGAGGGCATTTCAGCAGAGGGACTGCTGGGTGTCAAGCTGTATCTCATGCTGCCCCCCTTTTCTCTCCCACCCCTCGTCCTGTGCTCCTCTGGAGGCCTTTCCAGGGCTCAGCTATAGAGAAGGAAAAGTCTCTATGGGAAGGAGGGAAGTGGTAGAGAGAGGGGTTGTAGTATCTCCCAGGATCCGGGGAGATGGCTGACCCAACACGGGGGGAGTCAGGTCACCACCATAGGGCTGTGGTTTAGCCCTCAGGGCCAAAGGCCAGGGCAATAACATGCAAACTGGCAGACAGGGGGACCCAAGGTTGGCCCTCACCCTGAGACTTCACACAGCAGGCATCCAGCATCCTTGCCCATAGCATATGTAGAACCCAAGGATTGTCCCCAAGTCCCAGGGACCCAGGAGGTGATCTCATCCTCCACTACCCTTCAGTTACCACTGGGCAAAGTGAGGCCCAGGGAAGGTAAGGTTCATGCAGACTCTGTAACATCCCCCAGGCTGTGCTGCTTACCAAGCTGCATTTTAGTAGACAGTGTTGTAAAAGGAATAACTGTTAGGTAAATCATCTTTTCCCAACAGAACCATATTTGAATCAAAGGAAGCGTTCCTGACAGCAGGTGGGGCACTCAGTATCAAATTGATCATAGCCCTGAACAATAGCCACAACTTCAATAACCATGACCATGTAGTAATTGTTCAACATCACTACCTAATTCATCATCACAGAGGAGACAACAGCACCTGGCTCACGAACCTCACAGGAGCAGAAATTTAGGTCAAATTGCCTCTGCCAGTTGTCACGGGCACCAAGCTGTATCCTGTACAAATACTGTCTCTTATCCTCCCAACACCCCAGTGGGTATCATCATCCCCATTTTACAGATGCAGAAGCTGAGGCCCAGAGAGTTGTAAGGATTGGCCAAGGCTAACAGTGCTGAAGCAGAGAACCAGGACCTGGCTGTGCCTGACCCCAAAGTGTCAAGACTTTCTGCTACCTTCATCAAGGGGCAGGACTGGCCCAGCTCAAACAACTCATTGGCAACTGGAGACTGTCTTATGTCTTAGTGAATTGATGGTTATGATGCAGAGCTCCCTGGATTCAGATGGCTTGCTGACCAGGAAGGCAAAGCTCATTCATTCTTCTGAGGAACAGAGTTCCTGACTCTGCCCTCAAACCTCACTGGGCTCAAAGACAGTCATAATTTTCCAAAACTCAGCCCTGGAGCTCTGCACCTAGAAGACACCTCCCCACCCCACCCTACCCCACCCCCGCCAGAGAACCTTCCAGCTACTGCGCTGCCCTGAGCAGCTCAGTATCCTCAGCAGGTCCAGCCTGTCTGGGTCACACAGGCCTCTGCCCTGAGGCGTCCTGCCTTTCTGGCCTTGGCTTGGGCAAAGGACTCCAGCTCTGAGTCCCCATATCTTTATCTGTCAAACAGGGGTAATCCTCCCCTCGGAATGGAGCTATGAGGATTAAATGAGCCTCGTACATAAAGCCCAGGGAGCAGCTGCCCTTCCTCCAGCCCAAGCCCGGCAGCTCCCCCCTGACTTCTCAGGCCCTGCCAATGGGAGCACCTTCTTGCTAATCCCCAAAGGGCAGGATAGACAGGGCCAGGGAACAAAGTTTAAAAAAAAACAAACAAAAATGTCCTAGATCCCTCTACAGAGTGGACGGGCAGAGAGTGGGGTGGGCAGCCCTCCTCCACCAGGGCCCAACACAAATGTACCAGCTCCCCACTCCCAGCCCTCCCAGCCAGGCACATCCGACTCCATGTCAGCCCTAGGTGGGTGGAGAGATGCAGACTGAGCTGGGTCATAAGCTTGTGAGAGGTTCAGTTTCAGCAGCCCCTCTACTCTCTCTGCTCTGGGTCCCCTCACAGGGCCCCCCATTCTCTCTCCCAAAGGCCCCAAGAGGCCAGAATCAAGCCAAGCCAATGAAGCCCCTGCATTGTCTCTGGGCTTCTGGGGCTCCCAGAATGGAGATCTCTAAGACCTTCCTCCAGGGCCCCCCAAAATCTCAAGAATAGCTCAAGGGCACTGACCCAAGGGGTCAGAGAAAGTGGGGAGTGGGGTGCAGGAGGATAGAGTTCCCATCAGTCCTGCTTTCCCAGGACTTTCCTTCTCTGGCTCCTGCCCTATTCTGTTTCTGAGCTTTAGCCAGGCTGAAGGCCTCCCTGTCCTTAAATCCTTCAGGTCGGCGGTGGGGGGGTGGGGGGCTACTTCTTGTCTCCTCCACCCCCAGGCCTTCCCTCCATCAACAGTGATTTGCCTGCAGTGCTATGGCCCCCTTGTTCATCTTGGCATCCCCTGTATCAGGTACGGTTTAGTAAAGAACTGTTTCTGAATAGGACGGACAGATGAGCCAACAAAGAAGTTGTGCCTGTGTAGGCTTCCTCTGACTTTTCGAGTGCAGGGGCCATGGCCGGTGATCCTCAGTGCCTCTGTGGGATTCAGAAGGAAGAGTCATTATGAACACCTCCCGGACTCCTGTAAAAATCTCTGTGGCACTTGAGTCTGATTATTCCTTCTGTCATCATCTATGCATAAAATGCAGTGTAGGGGTAGAGGGTGTCAGAGATAGGCTTCAGGGAAGATTCTGGGACTTGCTGAAATTGTACTGAGGTGCCAATTTATATTTAGTAAATTAGCAAAAATATAGAACACACCCACTGCTTGTGAGAATATATGGTAAAACAGTTTACACAGTTAGAGACAGCAAAAATTTGTTCCACTATTCTGAAAAACAATTTGGCAAATATTTTTAAAATCATAAAAATGCCTTTCAACTCAGTTCCTGGAACCCCAGGATCTCAGGAAAAAACACACAAAAAAGTTGTTACAATATTCACGACTATATTATTGCATTTGTAATTAGCAAAATATATTGAGAACCACTCAGAACACCACCCACAGCTGGGCCTGGTTGGGTTAAGCCACATCACCTGGAGGATGACTGCCCAGCTACTGAGAACTGTGGGCTCCCCCAGGGCAAGGCTGACTCTAAACTCTAAGAACCTAGCATAATGACAGGCAGGGAGCAGCTGCAGGAAATGTTTGTGAATTAATAATTCTGTAGCAATATTAGAAACTTTTACAGATGCACCGTTGCAACATTAAATGAACAATAGAGGATACAAATTTGTACCTGTGCCAAGGTCTAAACTATGTATAAATTATCTACACCCTTGAATGAGTTGGGAGGAACCAAGGAAAAGTTTTACTCAGGAACTGAAGCTCTGGGTGGCTTATTTTTCACTTTGGATTCTTGATACAACACAGCTTGTACAAGACATAGAACCTATACTTTTCTCCCCTGAGTTGAAAGTATTGTACAGAATCCAGAGGTCTTTGTTCCCTGGACCCGGAAGCCTGGGCTGAGCTGAGCTGGGGCCTAAGGCTGCCCATGCTGAAGCCGATTTAGTCTGGAAATGCTCCGCATCACCTGATCATGCTGAGAGTGGAACCAGAGGGGACCCGGGCCCTTCTGCCCTCAGACTGCACAGGCAATGATGGGGGGCCGGCAGGGGAAGAGGGACGCCAGGAGGCAGCTACAGGACAGAGCACCTAAGTGGAGTCCTAAAGAATAAACGAGGAGCAGATGGCACTCAGATGAAAAGGAAGGTTAAGAGCTCCGGACAGAGATCCTGGCATGAGTTTGGGGACTGGAGACAGCCTGGACTGGCTGGAGGAAGGGGAGGGCTCAAGTGGTTCCACCAGGTAACCCGAGTGAACAAGGAGGACGGAGGGAGAAACTGGAGCTGTCCCTTGGGTACCTCAGACTCTTCATTCATTCATCCATTCAGCACATGTTAATGGTGTGTCAGGCTCTGTGCTAAGAGCTTTACAAATTCATTTAATTCCATCCTCTCAATTACCTGGGAGAAGGGAAGATTATATCCATTTGTAAATGGTGTACCAAAAAAGTAAAGGAACCGCAGTCCCGCCCAAGCCAGGCTCTGCTCTGTGAAGGACCCAAGGAATCCCAGGTGAGCAAGCACCTGGCCAGGTGAGGACAGTCCCTGGGGCTGGGGCTGTTGTGGCTGGCTGTGTCTGGAGTGAGGGAAGCTGGAAGTACACAGGCACATGGGATGGGCCCAGTGCAGAGGCTCCTTCCCCCACCTTCTGGCTCAGTATTCCCACCTGCACAAGGAACAGACAAGCCCTGTGGCCCTCTCTGCTGAAGGGTAGGGTATGTGGCACCAAATACTTCCAAACCACTTCCCCAAGAGTGGGGCCCCCGTGAGACTGGGGAGGGAGGTGGGGGGGAGGTGCTGCTATGCCTTCCCTAGACCCAGCTCCTGAGTCTGCAGCTCTCCATTCAGGGCTGAGTGACTCACTGCTGCTCTGCCTCCTTGCCCCTTCCCTACCCCTGGTCTCCAGCAGCTTCCCTGGCCCCCACCACACCCCTCAGCCTCCAGACCAGCAGGTCCCAGTTCTGCAGCAGTCAGGAGCATCTGCTCTGACATCGCTGAAGCTGAGCTCCTGGTCTGGAGCTCCTGGCCTGGGGAAGGCGGGAGAGCTGAGAGAGGCAGATGTAGATGGGCCTGGAGGAAGTGGGAGGGATAGGGGGTGACTAGGGAGACAAGACAAGGGCCAGGGCTGACACACAGACACCAAGACAAAGACAAATTGGATAAACACCTCCCAGGGCTTCAGAGACTGCCAGGGGCCTAATGCCCCTAAAGCACTCTCCCTAGGAAGCTCCAGACTGGGTCTTCAACAGCCTCCTGGGCATCACTCCCAGGCTCCCCCTCACCATGGTCACTACTGCCATATTTATCTACCCCAGGGCCCACTGCCCTCCACTTTCCTCCAGAGCTTGGACCCCAGGCATGGTTCTTGGACTCGTCCCTCACTCCCATCCCTGGGATTCTGTGTGGCCACAACCTTCCAACAGCTCCTCTTCTCCAACCCAAGGCAGGCCTTCTCATCCTTGCTTGGACCACTGCAGCCACATCTTTGTCTCTGGTCTCCTGGCTCCCAGGGCAGTGCACCCCTGCCGCTAGGGAGCTTTCTACCACCCAGAGCTGATGGTGGCACTGCCCAGCTGGAAAGTCCCTGCTGTTCTTTCTCTGCCTTTGGTCCAGATCCCAACTCCAAAATGTCCTCCTCACTCTGGCTCCGCCTCCACTCCTCATTCTCAGTCCACATTCCTGCCTCTGGGAGCCTAGAGCGTTGAGGGATTCACAGAGAACTGCTCAGCTTGCAGCCTGGCTCCTGCTGGGCTCCAAGGGCCCCACCCACAAGCCGCCCCCACCATGCTGTCAGCCTTGGGGTCTGCGGCCCCAGTTCTGTTGGAGGGCTGTCCTCATCTTCATCGGTCTCCCCACTAGGCCTCAGGAGCAGGGCCCAGGTCTGATCCACCTTCAGGTCTCCAGCACCCACACAGTGGCTGGTAACATGGGTGGGAGGCATGAAAAGAGGTTTGTTGACTGAATAAATCACTGGGACAGGGTGGGGGGAAATGGAAGAAAAGGGACAAGTAGAGACATAAAAGGCAGAGGCAGTAGCCATCAGACACAAGAATAGAGAACACACCCCAAGAGGAGACTCTGCGACCCAGAGGTAGGCCCAGAGGGCAGGCCAGGAGGCCGGCTGGAGGCAGGGAGGGGAAAACTGGTGGAGCCAGCACTGAGCCCCGGGCTGGAGCCGCCAGGAGACAGCTGAGGAGACATAATTGGATCAGAAACAACCCTGCTGCAGTGAGGGGGCGTGACTCACACACACACAGGAACGCCAGACGCAGAAACACACAGTCCCACACTCAGGCACATGCGCGCATACATACGTACACGTACACACACCCAGGGCGACTTACTGACCCTCAGCAGGTATCTGCCCAGAGCTGTCACCGGGGCACTTGGGAGGAGGCTCACATCACACACACATCACCCTCAATCCAGCTCTACACACAGAAGATGCACACAGAGGCCAGATGAGCCCTATCACATCACCCTGTCCTCATAACACACAACCACCATCTGGCATCTTATTTAATTATCTGTTTGCTTCTGTTTTCTCTAGTCTCCTCCTCAGGATGTAAGCTCAGAACAGCAGGGTCTGATCTGTCTGATTTGCCACTAAATTCCTGGATAGAACACACTACTTGGCATATAGTATGTGCTCAATAAAAATGTGCTGAATGAATAAAAGTTGGAGCCACACAAGGGAACTCCATCCCCTCTGGCTGTCAGGCCTCTGCCTTCTTTAGTCCAGAATCAGGTCCCAAGTAATCTGGAAGGACCAAAGATTGGGGAGCAGGTGTCCAGATTATAGATGGGATCTTGGAGAGCCAGGAGCAAATGCAGGTTGTGGCTTGAAACCCAAAGGATGAGATTAAATGGCTCAGGACCACAGTACTTATCCCTTGCCCTGTGTGTGTGCTGCCAGGGCAGAGTGCCTGTACAGGCATTGTTCACCTGCCCAGGACAAAAGGACTCTAAAGACATCAGAGGTACCAAGTATCTGCCTTCCAGGAGCCCAGGCTGAAAGGCAGGGAGGCCAGTGTGTTAGGCTAAAGCCTCAGAGATTAGCTCCAGCTGCCCTGTGCCACCTACCCCACACTCTCTCATGACAGGTGAGAGGAGCCAGTATTTGGCATAGGATCCAGCACTAAGTCCGGTGCCTGCCACCTTCTTTCACCATCTGTGTTTCTGAAGGTCCAGGGTCCCAGAACATGGAGGGCAGCCCAAGCACATTGGAGGGGAAAAAGTGAAACCCCAAGAGGAGTAGGGGCCCCATCCAGCCTAATACCTGCTCTGAACAGCCTTCCTCCCAGCTGCTGGTGGTCAGAGGTGAAGGTAAAGGGTTGTGGCTGGAATAAGGTTTCTAGCCTGTCTTTTACTGTGGCAACCTGGTTGCCAGGCCTGTGGCCATTGGTCCCTCAGGAACAGGCTGGAGTGGCCCAATCAAGATCCCAGATCACCAAACACTGCCAGGCTTCTGGAGTCATTGTGCCCACAGCCCTGGCTCCAGGTGGCCCAGCCAGGCATGGAGAGCAGGAGAAGAAAGAAAACCCATCTGTCTCCAGGACTCCCTCCTTTCTCTCATCTCCTGAAACTTTAAAGACTCTCGGCTGGAAACTGAGCTGGGGCTCGTTAAAGTTTAAAAGCCAGAGCCTGGGGAGATGGGCGTGGACATACAGAGCCAGCCCGGGGACTGAGGGCTCTTCTGGCCCCTGGGGGACACCCACTTTCATCTCACTCACAAGGTTCCTCATCCCCAAGGCAGGCAGCAAGGGGGCTGCACATCCACACCATCTCACACCCCAGCCTGCACAACACATTGCAGAGGGTTATGCTAAAGCTGCCAAGTCCCATCCATTTATCCCTCCTAAAGCTTTCTGGATGCCTTCTCCACAGCCTCTGTTTTAGCAGGGGCCTCAGCATCTCTGTCCACACAAATACAGCATCCTTCTCTTACTTGCTTTACTGAAAACCCTCCCCTGGTACCTCAGAATGCAGGTCCTAGGGCCTGAGTCCAGCTCTCTAATCACCTCCACCCCCCCCACCCCCCCCACCCCCCCCCCGAGTTCCAAGCTCCCTAGGAAACCACCTGCCAATCTCCTAATACACTGCTCTAGTTCCCCTTCGGGCCTCACACGGCTGCTCCTCTGTAGGGAATGCTTCCAATGCTATCGAACTTGTACATCTCATTCTCCACCCAATTTCAGAGGTATCACCTGAGCATTCCAGGAAGGCTTCCCTGGCCCCCAAGGCCAGTTCAGAGGCCCCTGCTGCGTCTCCATAGCTCCTGCAATAAGTGTCTGCCCAACCCCGAGGGACCTCCTTAAAAGCAGCACTGGGCCTTGATTCCCCTCTGTGTCCCTAACCTCTGCACAGGCCAGGCAGAGAGGCTATCAGTGAATGTTCACTGAATTGGCGAACAAATGAATGAAGTACCCAGACAGGCAGGTGGCACTACTATCCTCATCTGATACATGAGGAAGCTAAAGCCTCGCTGGTGGTAGCAACCTGCTCAGGGCCACGTGGCCGGGACTCTGGACCATGTGCTCTCTCTCCCATACTGCTTCAGCCTTGCCCAGACACCTCCTCCAGTTAAGACTCCCCTGAAGTTTCCAATCACCTCTGACCTTGCCCTTCTCTGAACTTCCCCCACCTGAAGATCCTGACCCTGGCTCTGGAGTCATGCTTTCCGGGAGCCTATTTGCTGAGGACAGCTCTGGAGCTCCTTCCTCCAGTGGCCCCCATGCCAAGTCAGAGCTAGAGCCAGCCAGGGCAGGTCCTCAGGTCCAAACCCTGGATTCAAGTGCCCCATCTAGAGAGCTCTCTGATGGCACAGAGTAGCCAGGCCTTCGCTTTCTTACTCTGTGTCCAGCAGTATAGACCCCTCTAATCATGGTCTAAGGCCCAAATGGCCTCTACAAACCACCTGCCCAGCAGTTTCCTGTAGAGATGGGGAAACTGAGCCCCAGATGGGCAGAGTCCCAGCCTGAACCTGAACTCACTGAGTCTAAAACCCTAAAACCAGATTAACCCACATTCTTGCCACCACAGATAAGACTGTCTCAGAAAGTTGAAGTGACCTCTAAGGTCACGCCGAGGACCTGGGCTCTTGCTTAGTTGGGTGCCCTCCCACAATGACACTGCATAGGGAGATTGAGGCAGGAGAGCGGGGTATGTTGGGAGCTATGGGGTCCTGAAGACAAAAGGGCCCAATGGTGCTTGTAAGCAAGCCCAAGAGAGCAGAGAGAGCTCAGCTTTGGAGACCCAAACATCTGAATTCTGATCCTGCACCTTAGCCCCCTCTGTTTTTCCCTTGCACAAGTGAGTTCCTGCTCTGAGCCTCAGTTTCCACATCTGTTCAATGGTGTTAATAAGACCCACACCACAACACAGCTGTGAAGACTCAATGGGAAGCCAGAAAGAAAACATCTGCGCCTGCCCCCATATTCTCCAAGACCCTCTTGAGTCTGTTAAGAGTGTTAAGACTGTTAAGAGAAGGGACCTTAGGGATCCATAAGATAATCCCACATTTTATACGGGGAGCTAATGAGGTACTTGGAACAGACTTGAAAGCTTGAAACCTGGGGTGGGGGTGGGGGTGCCTTGTGATGTGGGAGCAAGGGGACAGTGAGATAGGGAAGGGAGAGGCGGTGGAGCTTTCTCCAAAGCAGAAGGGGAGGAGCAGTAAGACAGGAAGTCAGAGAAGACAGGTCCCCACTGCCCAGCTTCCTGTAGCAAGAGGAACCTCAGGTTCTCAGCCACACTCCCCCAAGAGACCTCCCACCCCTGCTCTAGCCACCAAGCCCCTCAAGGCCCCGCCCCTGCTTCTGTGGTCTGCCTATGAACATCTGCCCCGTGTAATAGGCAGGGGTCACCTGGAATTGTCATTCCTCTCTTCACCAGGGTCATTCCTCTCTTCACCAGGGTCTGGAAACTTCTGAGGACAGGGCTAGGTCTCCTCTGGCTCTCACATGGCTAGCCAAGCACTATGCTCAGCAGGCTGCAACATCAGAGAGCCTGAGCACATGAGGATCCAGGGAAGGGCTTGGCAGGCCATGTCACGTCCTGCTTTCTGTCCCTTCATTCCTCATTTCTCTCCCATGGGCCCCAACACAGGTGTTGAGCTCAGAGGCTCCTATAGCCCATGACACAGACAGAGACACAGCCCAGAGAAGGGCAGGGCATACACAGAAGAGGATACCACCAGGACTGGGCCCGAGCTGGCCCTGATTAATTTTGCATTGCCCGCCCCCCCCCCCCCCACCTCCCATTTTGTATTTCTCATATACCCAGACACTGGCCTGGGCATTGACAGACCTAGGTTTGCTTTCTGCCTTGGACCCAAGATCTCCCAAGTCCAAGCATGTGCCTCTGAGACAAGGCCTGCCCTCTCAGGACATGGTGTTAGCCTCCTCTCCAGGGCCCAAGGCACAATGCAGACCAGAGGCCAGGCCAGGCTGGAGGCCAGTTGGGAGGAAAAGGGCAGAGGTGGCCTCCAGCAGTCCCTTCCCTTTGTCTTGGCTCCAAATGCCCAGCTGAGAGCTCCAGAGGCTTGCAGGGTCCACTCAACACAGGCAGAGGGAGAAGATAAATCTAGGGGAAGGGAGATGAGAAGGAAACCAATCAGATAGACAGGCGGAACCCCACCCCCACCCTCACCCTGGGATCACGAGAACAAGGCATGCCCTGGGGGCAGGCTACTTTCCCAGCTCAGGGGGCAGGCCCACGACAGGTTGGGGCACGATGGGGTAAGGGGGCAAAAGATCAACAAACACCTGTGGTTGGGTCCCGGCCGCCTGGAGTGACCCAATCATCCCTGGGGACTCTGGCTTCAGAACTGCTGTGACCTTGGCAAGCCATTTCCCCTTTCTGGACCTCAGCTTTTTCATTTATCAAACAGGAATGGGACTATGAGAACACCACGTACTTCAAAGAGTCATTGATGGGGTCAAATGCTATGATCTTGACTAACTGTGAGCCCAAGCAGAGTGGGGCAGGTGCTCTGGAGCCAGGCTGGCCTGGGTCCTACTTCTGCCTCCACTGCTCTGTGATCTGACGCAAGTGACTCTTGGCCTCAGTTTCTTTGTAGCATGAAGACAAGTCTACTGCTGCCCAGGATTAGCCAGAGGGTAAATTTGCAGGTGGAGAGAGACACAGCCTCTGCTTGGCTCAGGGTAGGGGCTCCTACCAGAAAAGAGATTCACTGCATGGAACCTGGGAATCCTGGAACCTAAGGCTAAAGAGCCCAGAGACCTCTGCTCATTTCCCAGAGCCCCACTGGGCTGAGCTGAGGGAATCAGGAGTGGGCGGCTGGCCCCTTAGGATGCCCATAGCAAAGGCCCCAGCCTCCATCCCAGGCCCCAGCTCTGCTCACCTCCTGTCCCAAACTCTACCTCCATTGTGGGGAGCAGAACAGAGACAGGCTAGGAAGACTAGAAATCTGGGTTCCAAGTTGGCTCTTCTAAGACTTGGCTATGTGGCTCTGGGCTGGCCCCTGTCCTTCTCTGGGTCTCAGTGTCCTCACCTGCACCCCAGTTAAGAGGGAGTATGAAACAGGGATTGCAAAGGGCCTTTTGGCACCTCCAAACTCTGCTCAGTCTGAGAGGGAAGGAGGATCCAGGTCCTGGCTAGGGACCACAACATCCAGTTTTCCCAAGTCCCCTCCTCTCCCAAAGGCCATTTGACAGGTCTGAGCTGACCACAAGAGGGTCAGAACTGTGGCAGTCTGGCCCTAAGACCCACCAGCTCTGGTCCCAGACTGGGCTGGGTTTATTCATTAACCAAGCCAGATGGAGGAGGCAGCTCCGCCCTATTGACACAGAGGGTGGGAGTATACTGGACTTAGCTCAGACTTTCTGCTTCTGGACAACCTTACACCTTTCCCAGGTTACAGTCTGGAAAATAACCTTGTTCTTGCAACAACCTTGCTTACCTTTCAGTTTGTCCCTTCCTTCTTTCTATCCTTCATTCAATCAACATCCCTGCTATATCTGTGTTGGATGCTAGGGATGCAAAGAGGGGTAGGATCTATCTCTGCCCTAGAGAACACCAAGCTGGGACCCACTAGCTGCCCTCTGCTTCCCTGCTCCTCAGCCTCAGACATAGGCCAGGACCAAGGAAGCCCGTAGCGCTGGGCCCTCAGGCCTGGACAGAGTCCCAGACGGGGAGACACACATGGAAAGCCAGAGAGAAAGAGATAGACAGCTGGGATGCAGATAGAGACTCACAGCAAGGGAGAAGGGAAGGCAGAAAGTGTGAGCCAGAAGGCCATATGGGACAGACGGACAAAACTGTAAATGACGAGGATATAGTGCAGCAGAAAGACACGGGGTCAGAGAGGGAAAGTCAGACATCTCCAGCCCTGGTGTGAAGTCAAGATGCCGGAGCTAAGTCTGAGAGCAGGTCCTGGGCAGAGGTGCCCTCTGAGTCCAGTGCCCTCCCCCGCACCCCCCAACAGAAATACACTTCTCCATGTGGAGGAGGAGGGCAGCAAAAAGACAGCAAGGGAAAGGCAAGGGAGGTGAAGGGCACAACCCTTTGCCAGGAGCCCATCGAAGGGAGACCTGCTCCCCTCAAAATGTGGCACTCATAGCAATGCCAGATGTGTTGGGGGCAGCCATTGAGGCCTCTAGACCAGAGTCCTCACCAGCCTCTGCCCCATCTAGTCCCCCAGGCAAGGTGGGCTCCTGGGGACCCATACCTTAAGCCCATCCTGTATGGGCAAAGAGGACAATCACAGGGCTGTGAGGAGTGGGGTTGTAGGTCCTGAGGGAGCAGATGTACCTGCCTCTGCCCTGCACCTGCTGGCCTCCCTTGGCCCCCTCCTCCCCAAGCCTGGCCCTGTATAAAGAAGAGACATCCAAGCCCTGACTTTCAGGCTCTGCCAACCACAGTCCTAAGTCCCTGCAGGAGACTCTGGGAGTAGCCAGGGAAGGAAGAAGGAAGAGCAGGGCATCAGGCAGGAAGGAATCAGGCCCCTGGCACCCAGGGCTGCAGAGTGTAGGGACAGAACCAGGAATTAGGGAAAGAAGGGCTCAGTTTCCCTGTCTGGGATAACAGCAGTCAGGGACTGGTGAAGACTTGCAGGGGCAGAGCGTCCCAGAAAGAGCCAGCTCTCCTAGACAAGCCTGGCAGCAGCCCACCTCCCGGGAAGCAGGCGAGGGCATGAAGAAGCCTGGGCTGAGGGAGCCAGAGTGAGGCACACGCCCCTCTCCAGGCCTCAGTTGGCCCATCTGCGTGATGAGCGTTTGCCCCGCAAACCGCAAACCGTGCCTCCTCCTGGTCCCTGGCAGGAGACTCCTTCTGAGTCCAGGTGCACAACCAGGTGTCTGTGGCCCCAGCGAGGAGCAGGAGACTCCCTGACGGAAGCAGGAAGGGCACAGTGGAGGCTGCACGTGGGTCGGGGCAACCCTACCTTGATCTTGTGCAGGGTCCGATCCATCTCCACAGCCTGCACCCACACAGACACGCCGGCCTTGCTGTAGGTCAGATTCCAGCCCTCCTCGGCCTCACACTCTGACCGGAAGCTGCGGAAGTCCTGATCGTCGGGCACCTGGACGCTGTCGCGGCCCAGGACTGGCCGAGGCCCCTGGGGCTCTGTTGAGGCGGCGGACTTCTCCATGGGGAGGCCCAGGGCCCTGGTCCCGGTCCGGCTCTCCTGGGTCCTCCGCGGAGGCTCCGGCAACGTCGACGCGGCTGCAGATGCTGACGCCACCTCCCTGGGACCTGCAGGACCGGTTTGAGGACGAGAGTCAGTGCGCTGGGGGCGCGGGTGGGGCGCCGGGGTCCTGCGCGGATGGAGAGTTCCAGGCGGGCAGAGACGGGCCCCCTGGCGAGCGCGCACTAGCACAGGGCAGCGGCGGGGCACCCCCGGGAGCGACCCCGGACCCCCCTGGGGCCGCAGCGGGGTTCCGCCAGAGCTCTCGGGGACCCAGCGGAGACCAGGACCCCAGGCGACCCGCGGGCCGGCGCGAGCGGCTCAACTAACTCGGCAGCGGCGCCAGCGCGGGGTGCGCGGGGTGCGCGCGGGGCGGGGGGCGCCCCGCCGGACGCTCACCTGTGCCCGCAGCTGCGCCGGGGCCCGCCGGGGCCGGGGGTGCGAGCGCCTCCGCCGCCGCCGCCGCCGCCGCTGCCCAGGCGACCGGGGCCGCGCGGGGGCTCCGGGGGGAGGAGCAGTGGGTCCCGCCGCCGGGCCCCGCCCCGGGCCCCCCCGCCCCGCGCGCCCCCTCCCTTCTCCCCCCTCCCTTCTCCCTCCCTCGGGGCTAGGCTCGGGGCTCGGGGGCTCCGCTCCCCGGGGCTTGGTATTTTCCAGGCTGCGGAGGTGCAGCTGACGGAGCTCGGAGCCCCGCCCCGCCCCGCCCCGCAGGGTCCTAGCGCCCGCCCCCGCCCGCCCCGGGAGGGGTCTTGGCCTGGGGAGCGCTGGTCCTCAACCCGCGGTTGGGGTCGGCGCCGAAACGGGCCAAGTGAGGGTGGACTTTGGGAGGAGGGGCCCTGAGGTGTTTGAGGAGGGATTCTGGAAGTTAGTTGTGAGCCCCTTCTCTCCATCCCCCCTCCCATACTCACAGCTATACACCCCTGCAACAACCTACTTACACACGGGCACGCTTTCCCTAGACATCCCAGAGACGCCCCCGCACGGCACTCCAGAGACCCAAACAGGGGTACACACCCCCGCCACAATCAAAAGCAACTCAGAGATGCCGAAGCTCGCATCCCCCACCAACCACGAGGCACGTCAAGCCTACACACTTCTAACCCAGTTCCCAGTGAGGTTCGCAAACCGGGCGGAAGTTGATAGAACCCACTAGCCTCAAGGTTCACAGACTGACTAGACTTGGGCAACATCTCTCCAGTCACTCGAGGCTGGGAGCTTTAACCAGGACCCCCTCCAGCCCAGGACACTGACCATTGTCTGCCACCACCTGTCCTGAGCACCCAAGCACCTGTCCACACACCTCCCATGGACTAGACTAGGTTTTCAAGAGCCTCTGTCCCTCCGCTGGCAGAGCTGGCCAGAGCTCCAAAGCCGCGGTGCGGGGGTGGGGGTGGGGTGGGGGGTGGAAGGAGATACCTCCACCAGCACTCTAGCCACCCCCTCCAGCCTGGGAGGCTGACATCTGGCCCCTGGGTCCTAGTGCCAGCTCTGCCTGAAGCTACTTTTAGAGAACTGAGGTCAATGGTTCAACTTCTCTGAAGCCGGGCCAGAATGAGTGTGGCAGATGGCCCAAGGCTGAGCGTTCACTCACACCAGCAAGTGGCCCTTGACCACAGAGGGGCAGGGGGGCCCATGGGAGCTCACATAGATAGGCAGCTAACTTGCCCAGTGTCACACAGTGAGTACATGGCCATCCTATACAGTACCCAGGTTTCAGCCTCCTCCCCCCCCAGGGTTCCTTTCTCTGCTCTGCTCCATCCTCTCTGGGCCTTAGCGTCCCATCTGTAGAATGAAGGAATCAGAATGTATAACCTCCTAGGCTCACCATCCTAGAGCTCTGGGATGGAATCGCTTTCCTTAAAGGTGCTGGAGAAAGATGAGGAGTTGTCATAGTGGGTTCACAGATAGAAGTGTTTCTTCCTATTAGTGGTTATCGCTCCAAGCACTTTGTGAATCAGGCCCAGTTTTACAAGCAAATGGGGCTGAGCATGGAGCCATGATGGCAGGTGACCTCAAGGGATATTCTGCAAAGTAAATCCTGTAAACTGAGTTGCAGGTCCCCATGAGGTGTGATCACCTTAGATCCCCAGTATGTGGGTAGCATAGTCAGATAATTACTCCCACCCCTTCTAATCCAAATTCTTTAAATGTGTGGGACTGAGTGGCAGGGGAGCTGGCTCTGAGCTCAGAAGGCCAGGGCTACGGTTCTCAGCTATGTAACTCCTCTGTATACACCCCAGCTCTACGCAGGTCACTGCCCCTCCCCCGGCCCCAGTGGTTTTATCTGACAGCCTCACACCCAGGCTGGTGGGAGACCCAAAGAAGAGTCCACAGAGCCGCCTTTGTGAACTGTAACCTCCGGGATCTATCATAAAGAAAAGAGATGGGAACACCAGCCTGGTGGATCCTGCCTTCCTAGGGCCCCAATAACATTTCAGCAGACAGCAGGCACCAGGGCGGGCCTTAAACCTTTCATGCCCATCCCCCAGTCCAGGGGTGGCAGCAGCAAGGGCAAACGGGCAGCTGCCAGTCAGAGAGACATAAACTCAGGGAGGTACAGATGGCAGAAACCAAGTAGATTAACTAAGAATGAATCTTTGGGTCTTGAGTCAGAAGAAGAACGTGGCCTACTACCCCTACTTGGATGGCTAGGCCTGGCTAACTAGTCAGTGGATGGGCAGGATCACCCATCATTTGCCCTTGCAATTCCTCCCTTATGCCCCCCAAAATTCAGGCATCTTTGGCTCAGGGGTTTATGACAGCCTCCCAAACATGACTGCCAAATACCCCTTAGCCAGAGAGGACGGCCCTGTCTGCCTAAGGGCAGAACAGTGAGCCCAAGAGGGCTGGGAGAGGGTACCTAGGGGAAGAGTCTGGAGAGGAGTTCTAGAACTTGGCCACCCCAGCTTCCCATAGCCTGAGAGTGTGAAGGGCCTGTGGACCTGGGGTCCAATCCAAGCTACACTATTTCCTAACTGTGTGACCAGGGGCAGGTGACAGGTCCTCTCTAATCCAGTTTCTTCATCTGAAAGAAAAAAACCTACTCTCTGAGAATTATTGCAATGAAAAGAGTTGTACATGTAGCAGTTTCACCCCCAAATAACCAAAAATGCAACTGGGAGGGGAGGTAGAGAGATTTACTGTCCAAAAATGGCATGTTTCCAACAAAAAAGTGTTAACATCTTGATATGATGGTGGTTAAAATTCTCATGAAAGATTAAACAGTAGTAAAGGTTGGCAAGGCATCTCCTGCTCTGCCACTTGCAGCCCTCTGTCCCAGCCCTAGGGCCCTCTCCACCAGAAGTGGACTGAGGTATTTCTTTGGGCCCCCAAGGCACAGCCCAGGTCTGTCTCTTGTCTGGATCCCAACCCCCAGGATGGGGTATCACTGAGCAGGAGTCAGAGTGGGTGTGGAAGGCAGGAGCTTGTATGAGGAGAAGGTGCTTAGCAAACTGAGAGGTGTCATGGGAACATGAGGAATCATTAGCTCAGGCACTGGGCAAGTGCTGGGGTTTACACATGCCCCTCCCAGAGAGAACAGCTGAGGCCCTGAGAGGCACAGGGACACCCCCGAGTCACAAAGAAGTCAGAACTCCTATGGGGACCTCTAGGACCTCAGGACTATGATTCCTGGAATGGGAGCAGTGGGTTATTCGGAGATTCACACTGGACTTTGCTCACCGCCCTCTGACAGTAATTGGAACAGGGGTCAGTGACCATGACCTGGTCCCTAACACTCCCCTCAAATTCCCTCACTGTGTCCCCATCAGAAATAAAGATCCTCAGACTAATGTCATCTGTCCGCAGGCCCTCACTGTACAGACAGGGAAACAAAGGCCCAGCTAGCAGGGACAAAGCAGAGATAAGAACCTAGGTCTCCCTTCTCTTAACCCAAGGCTTCATCCCTACTCCCCATTATATGCCACCCCTGTCATTCCCCTGAGGGTGATATTGGCAACAGTCACCATTCTCTCTGTTTTAACATTCAACCTCTGCCTAGCCCTCCACCCTCCCCAGTTTCCTGGACAATGAGGGACCCCCAAGTCTTGACTTGCTCATGGGTGCTCCCTCCTACTCACCATCTAGTCAGACAGACAGACGGATGGCTGCCCCGATCTCCCCTCTGGGAAATGAGGAGAAGGCCCCCCCTGGCCCCTTCTCCCCCCACCCCCTCCTTAGGGGTAACCTGGCCTGCCAGTTTGGTGGAGAAATTCTCAGGTTGCCCAGGGCAACGAGGGAGTGTCCTGGGGGCACTGTTCTAGAAGACTGGCCAGTGACCTGTGTGATGTCACCAGGAAGCAGCTGAGTAGAGAGGTGGTTCCAGAGGCCCCTCTGGAAGGGCCCAGGACAGAGCGCTCTGAGGGCCCCAGGGCTGGCTCCGCCTTAAGAGGGAACCTCCTTTACAGTAGTCTCTCAGCAGGTGGCAATAGGCAATAGGCATACTAGTCCCACCTGGAGCCGGATCTAAGTGTTTGCCCAGGGTGGGTCTCTACCCCTGCTGGGCCTCACTAAGCAAACAGCCCAAACAAACCCTGCCCTGAGGAAGCAGCTGGAGCCTGAGGGAGTCACAGAGAGCTTACTGGCAATCACCCACATCCTGGCTTCTCCTGGTGACACTGTCATAGCCACATACCATCACACCAGTGTCCTGTCACAGTCCCACACAAGCACACGGCATCTCAGTCTCCTGCTTGGCCAGCCCGGCACAGAGACACACCCTGGGGCCCACCGGGTCACCCAGAGCACCGAAGTAGAGTTGCCAGATAAAACACAGGACACCTAGTGAAATCTGATTTCCAGATTAGCAAAGAATCATTTTTAGCATAAGTATGCCCCCAATATTTGCGTCATCTGGCAACCTGTGACCTGAGGCCCTGCCACAACCACAGCCTAAAGCCTCGAAGCTCTGCCCAGTGGCACATTAGTCCTCCCCAGACCTCAGTCCCTGGCCTGCCTAGGGATGCATGGACAGCACCCAGGGAGTCACAGTGGTTACATGTGCATGCATGTGTGCTCACACACACACACACACACACACACACACACACACACACAGCCTCTCTGTGAAGAGGCGCTGGGCCAGAGTAAGAATCCTCCACACTCATTTTATTTGACTTTTATAACTTTAGGTAGAAGGCCAGACTGGGACCATGAGCTCCATTTGACAGATGAAGAAAATAAGGCTCAGCAAGAAACAGAAGCCATCCTTGGTGTCCTTGCGGAGGTCCCCTGGGTGTGGGACAGAAGGGGTGTGTTATGTTATACATGGGCCAGGCTATGTCCCTGGACAGGTCCCAGTTCCCCAGGCAGGCCTATCAGAAGAGCCTCCCCACTCAGGAAAAGTCATAACCCCTTCCCACCATCCAAAGGGTGATCCTAAGCGCTCCCCAGAGGCCCTCTAGTCCCAGGAGGTAGAAACTATCCGGAGTCAGGATGCTGAGGGCCCAGCTTTCAGATCAAAAAATAAGAAGAAACCAAAAGAAGGAGGTTGTGTGGGCTGCCAGGAAAGGGGCTCTTGTCCCAGTGCTGGATTCCTTACCTTGGTAGAAGGGCCAGACAACTTTGTTCTTCCTGAAGACACACAAGGGCGCCTCTACCCCCACTGCTGTGGGCCTGAGCGCAGAGCCTCAGGTAGGGCCTGGGGTCAGACAGATGGATCAGGAGCCTCTGGCAGGAAATTCCAGGGCATTTGGAAGGCTGCATTGACCCAGCAATCGAACTGGGTTCCTGCAGGCGGCAGTGCCCAATTGACATCTTCAGGAAGGGGACTCAGTGTGCAGAGGTGGGCACAGCCATCTGGGTCTAGGGCCCTCCCATAGAGGGTGTCCCCAGGGTTCTACTCCAGACTCTACCTACCCGGGGCACCTTTGTAGGCCTGTTATCCTGTCAAAGTGGTTATAGCACACAATTCCCCATCCCCGACAGGCTGAGGCAGGACCGGGGCTCTGTATATTGTGAAGTCCTACGTGGTGTGGGGGTATGATTGGGCTCCTCCTTCCCCCAAGCCTGGGGGTACCCTGGGCAGCAAGACCCCACAGGTCCAGAGGGCAGCTCCCAGAGCACTAGGTGCAGGGACTGGAGGGTGAGGAGGGAGGATGGGAGAGGAAGCAGGGCAGATGCTGTGACATATCTGCTCAGCAGTCTGGCATGATGGCTTAGAGCTTGAGCCAGGGAGCCAGGCTGTCTGGCTTAAAACCTTTTTACTGTGCAACAGAGAACAAGTTACTGAACCCCTCTGCATCTCAGTTCTCCTATTTCTAAAATGGGTGGATTAGTAGGGTCTCCATCATTGCAATGGAGATGAAGTGAGTTCATGCATGTGGCGTTCTTAGCACAGTGCCTGGCAAGCAATGAGTGTTCAATAAGTGCCACAGCTCCTGAGCCCCCTTCCACCTTCCCCTGAGGTCTGACATCTCTCCCCAAGGCATGACCTCTTTCCTGCATCTTTGTTCCTTTGTTCCTTGACCTGAAGGCCCCTCTCTTCTGACATGAGGAAAAGAAGCTGCCTGGGTTCATCTGGAGCCTGGGGGTTGGGAATGAAGCAGAGGTGAGCACTACGACAATTTGTCTCCCATCTTCACTCCCATCCCGAAACAGCTGGCAAAGGCCTGGATTGGTCTCCTTTGGGAGGCCTTTGCTCAATGACATTAGCTCCTTGCATCCACAGATCCGCCTCTGCAGTGTCTGATAGCTATACACTAGGACAGCAGCAGGACATGGGGACCCTGGCTATGACCAGGCAGCAGGCCGGACAGAACCGAGATGTCCACACTCCAAGGGCTGGTTCTCAGGACCACAGGAAGGGCTGATGTGGGGAAGGCCACCTCCACCCTGCCACTCCCCAATCAACTAGGAACTCTGTCTGGGAATGGGGCTGAAGGGTCTGTCTTGGCTTGTGGTTCATTCTGGGGTCAAAATCCATAGGTAGAACAGGCCTTGGATAGGCTCTGCTTTCATGGGGCATGTGTTAGAAAACTTGGAGCTGGTGTGTCAAGAATATGTAGATTATGATCTGCTGAATGAGGAGGCATGAGCCACCCACACAGGGTTGCCTGGTAGCTCCCTCGGGATCTGAATTCCCACTCTGGGAAAGTGAAAACCCTGGGCCCCTTTTGATTGAAGGCATGGTTTCAATATACTCATACAAAGGAAGTTGGGTCACAAGATTTACTTTCAGATCCCAGAAAGGGCCCAGTGAGCCAGGGAAAGGGCAATCCTCCATCCTTTTTTTGGCAAGCAGGAGACAGAGAGCAGGCTAGCAAGAACCTATTACTTATAAGGTGGTCAGGGTTGAGGTCACTAGGTTATTCATGGGCTCGACTCTGAGTGGTCATTTTAAATGACCAGGAAGAGCAAAGCAGGAATTTGTGGTGGGAATCCTAAGTTGAGGTCCTCATCTAAACGTCCAGACCCTGGGTGTGAGCAGGGCTGTTGTACAGTAAAATGCCTAAGCAGCAACTTAAAATGTCTATTTTCTCATTACAGGGTAAGGCTGTGCAGGCAGCTGCTGCCAGCCACTGCCCCCCACCCTGGGTCCCTGGGGCCCTGGGTCAGCGGGCATCTCCACGGTGCTCCCCTGGGGGAGGTTGCCTCCTTCAGCACCTTCTAAATTTAGGGCTGGGTTCTGTGACTCATTCCTGAATCTGCTTTGCTCCCCTCCTCCAGGAGTGTGCTCCCATGGTATTTTTATCCTCTGCTGCCTCAGACTGATGAAAACGGCCCTAGAATCCTGCAGCAGCCACCACACCAAGAAGAGCTTCCCCGGCACACCTGCCCCAGGTCAGCCCTGGGCTTGTCTCTGACCAGGTCCTCTACTCTGCCTCCCCTTCCCTCTCCAGGCACCCACCTCCACCCTGACGCTCCCCAACCAGAGCCCACCCAGGTGGCAGTGTTGGGGCTGGTCCAGCAGGGCTGAGGGGGCATTGGGAGGGAGAGATGGAGCCAAGCTCTACCAGCTCCAAATTGATTGCCAGCCAGAGCCCTGATCTAATAATATCAGGAGACCTGAGTTCTGGTCCAGACTCACTCCTACCTTACTGTGGGGCTTTTGGTGAGTTCTTGGCCTCTCTGGGTTTTTCTTTCCTCCTCTCTAAATAAGGGGTTTGAAGGAGACCTCCACTGTGGAGCCTTGGGCCAGAGTTGAAATGACCACTGGATCAGGCCTCTATCATCTAACAGGCTGGGCTGGGGGCAGGGTACCTGATGTCAGGCCTGCCCAGGCCCCTCCTAGGCCTCCAGTTCTTGCTTTGATCAAGGGAAACACAGGTCAAGCCCCTGCCAGTCAGGGAGGAAAGGTTGTGCAAGACCCCAAACTCTGAAGGAGTTAAGAGTGTGGGGTTTGGTTCTGGTCTGACTGTCCAGGGCTGTATGTAATGTGTAGCTTTGAGCAAGAATCACCTTAACTCTGGATCCTGGGTTGTAGGGAAGGGAATCATGTTGTATGTGGAGGTGTAAACACTCTTTGAGGCTCTTGTTCACGGCCAGGTTCTCCGTGCCAGAGGAGGAAATGGGGATGTGGGTCCCCATCGTCCCCCGACCCCCTCCAGAACCACAGGCTCCCAGGGCATGAAGGGGAAGTATCTTGGAGATGAGCAGACCCGGGGCTGCAGCTTCTCTGCTCCTGCCTGGCTCTCAACCTGCACTTATGAGTAACAGCAGTGGCTAATGTTTACTGAGCGTGTGCCATGTGCCTGGTGGTGTTCTATATGCTAAACAGCTTATAGCTCATTTAATTCATAGTTACACCCTGGATAAGTCTTACTACTGCCACTTTACAGACAACTTGAGGCTCAGAGGTTATGACTCACCCAGGGTAACAGTCACTTTGAAGACTGATTAAAAGCCAGGTCTGACTGCAATCCTGGCTTCTGTTTGCTACCCCAAGGTAGTTGTTCTCAGAGTATACATTAGACACTCAATAAATGTTTGATGAAGACGTTTGCTCACTGCAGTGTAATGGAAAGATCCCTATCCTAGTTCAGTTCTACCTCAACTCCTTGTGTGTCCTTAACAGAGTCCTTTTCTCCTTTAGCCTGTTGCCCCTGCTGAAAACAGATAAGTGTTAAAGTAAGTTCTCTCCCAGAGAACTAGATCCTTGAAAGTGAGAAGAATCTTGGATGTCTAGTTCTACAAACATTTGCCTTTCATGGCTCACCTGAGAAGGCTCCGTCTGCAACTAGAACTGAGTTTCCCAGGCCCTCCATGCACCTATCCCCAGAACCTCTAAGAGCAAGCACTGCAGAGAGAAACAGCTGGGAAGAGCCCAGCTCCACCCCTACAAGGGACAGAGAAACGTTCACTTCTCTGTGTGGGCAGCTGCCTGATGCTGGTGGGTGGGATGCTATGCCTGGGGTACCACTTGGCTGCTCACCTGGCAGGGACAGTGGCTCCTACAGCCTCAACTCAGTGAGCATCACTCCCTCTCCTCATCATCCAGCCAGTCCAGCTGCCACTGGCCCCAGCTGGTCACCCAAATGTCCAATTCCTGCAAGGCTCTGAAACGAAGCCCCAGGTCCTCCCACTCCTCCCCATCCAGAGTCTAGCCCCTTAGCACTACCCCCCTCACCTGTCACACTCTATTATGCTAGGACTCTGGCTGTGTGACTTTCTCTGACCTGTTGTCCCATTTGTAAAAACCCTGCAGTGAAATTAGTAGAATGTCATTACACCAAAACACCCACAAAACCCACCACCCTGCTACGAGGATCAAAATAAGGGAGGTGATGAAGGGGTCTGTGCTTGATAAACCATAATAAAAAGGACAACAGAAAGAACGCAAAACCTTTAGGCGACCCCTTAATTCACTGCTCTCTTCGCCGAGGCGCCCCCACGTGTTGATCCCGAGACGCTCCGTTAGCGCAGGCGCTCTTCGGTGTTTACAGGGGCCGCGAGGGCCAGCCTTTGCGCGTGCGCCTGCCGCCAGGGGCCGTCCAATGGCCTAGGCTGCTTTCAGTAGGACGCGCCTCCTTAGCGCTTGTGGCAGTCCGGTCACAAGGGTTCCCTGGCGCCCCCATGCGTCCCACTCTGGGTGAGGCAACCCCGCAGCCGCAGAGCGGCGGAGATTTGAGAAGTGGCAGGAAGAGGCCCCGCGCAGCTGCTATCCTTCTTTTCTGGGGACTCCAGCATCTCAGCCCCCACTCCGCTCCGCTAAACCTCGGTAGTCAGCTCTGATATCCGTCACGGCAGACATGGCGGACACGGTGCCGTGGACCGCCGAGACCCGCGCGCTGCCTTATGGGAGTCGTAGTTTAAGCCTAGAACCCTTCTGGAGTTGGAACACTTTAAAAACTACATTTCCCAGAAGCCAAAAGAGCCAGAGTCGCTGAAGACAGCTCGGGGCATGCTGGGGGATGGAGTTTGGCGACCAGGGTTTGCGGGAGCAGGGAGATGCGGTGAAGCAGGAGCGCCCAGTGGTCGGAGGCTTGTGGGCTCCAGGCACGCGTGAGTTACACAGTAGCCGTTATAGGAGAATAGTGCTTAGGATTGGGTTTTAGAAAGACTACTACTCACTACTGTCTGCACCTCGCATAGGGCTTCCACTCCCGTCACTCCTGGAAGACTGCACTTCAGGGGTCACCCCCGTCGGGGACTCCCACTTCTCTCACTGCTGGTCAGTGAACTTTCTGTGATGATGGGAATGCTCCGTATCTGCCCTGTGACTATGGTAGCCACAAACTAGCGCAAACACTAAGTGCCACATGTGACTAAGTGCCATGGAGGAATAACAATTTTTATTTAATTAATTTAAAAATAATTTAAGTTTAATATAATTACTTTTTTTAAAAAATTACTTTTCGGGGCGCCTGAGTGGCTCAGTGGGTTGAGGCTGGGACTCTTGATTTTTTGGCTCAGATCATGATCTCAAGGTAGTAAGAGCCTGCCTCCTGCTCAGTGGGAGCCTGCTTAAAATTCTCTCTTCCTATTCCCCTGCTCCTCCCCCTCCAAACAATTAACTAAATACAGCTTTATTTTTTTTAAAGATTTTATTTATTTATTCATGAGAGACAGAGAGAGAAAGAGAGAGGCAGAGACACAGGCAGAGGGAGAAGCAGGCTCCATGCAAGAGTTGCATGCTCCACCGACTGAGCCAGCCAGGCTCTCCCACCTTTTTTTTTTTTTTTTTTTAAAGTAATCTCTATAACTAAGTGGAACTCAAACTCAAGCTCTGCGATCAAGAGCCGGATGCTCTACAGACTTAGCCAGAAAGGCAGTCCTGCAATTATCACTTTGAATTAAAATTTAAATCACCTGGTTGTTACTGTATTGGATAGTAGCAGATCTTTTAGCAGAATTCAACACCAATAATCACCCTCCTGCTTTATGAAACTTACAATTTAGATTTTCTTGCTGCCTACTCATTCAGATTCCTCTTCCATTGTTTGCTTTGGAAACCTAAACATTAGTTGGGACTGTAAAAGTCTACCCTGCTATTTAACAGGCCAGAATAACAGACAGAGAGAAGTCAGCTGCAAAATTAACAGGAGATACTATTTTTCCCAAGGACATACTGCAGCTATAAAGATGTCATAACAATCCCCTCCTTTGGGTAACTACCTCTTTCTTACCCACTGAGCAACTTTGTTTTTTAAAATCATAGACTGGGCAGCCCGAGTGGCTCAGCGGTTTAGCGCCACCTTCAGCCCAGGGCCTGATCCTGGAGACCTGGGATCCAGTCCCACGTCAGGCTCCCTGCATGGAGCCTGCTTCTCCCTCTGCCTGTGTCTCTGCCTCTCTCTCTTCTGTCTGTGTATTCTCATGAATAAATAAATAAAATCTTTTTTAAAAAAATAAAAAATCATAGACTATCAGGAATTTTGCTGTTTGAAGTTCTGTAAGTAAGAATGAAACTTCTGCCTGGAGTATCTAACTCACTAAATGGACAAGATTTACAACCCAGATGCAGAGATTCAGATAAGGGATTTCTGAACATAAGATATCACATCTTTTTTTTTTAAGATTTTATTTATTTATTCATGATATATATAGAGAGAGATCCCCCAGGGATCCCCCGAAATCACATCTTTTTAAACTTTATTGTTTCTAAGGAGACAGGCCCCTGCCTCCACGTAGCAGTGGGTGTTGGCCCCTTTACACATAGCTCTCTCTTGCTTTGAGCCATCAGAATATTGCTTCATTGAAATTTCACCTACTGCTATGTCTCTCAAATCCTATGATGACTCTCTCTTTTGTGTTTGGTAGGACACCCTGTGGTTCCTCTGGTGTATTGTCTTCCTCATAGCATGGGTCAATAAACCTGACTTCGTTGGACTATGGGTTTGTCTCTGGTGGTCTTCAGCTGATTGGGCTAGGACACCCTGAAATACAGTTCTCCAGATGCTGCAACAAGCCCCCTCTTCATTGCATACTCTTTGGATGACCCCATTCACTTCCATCCATATGCTGATGATCCCCCCGCCCCCCCAAAATACCCCTCCAGCTCAAGAATTTCTCCTTCTTCTGGGACATCTGCTTCTGGTTTTGGTTTCAGTTTTGAAACCACTCCTCACTGCTGTGTTCAAGTTAAGAACTAGGCTCTGAATACCTCTGACAAGAAGATGGGTGGGGACACTCCTCACCTGGATCAGATATCTCCTCAAAACTGCATCACACTGAATCAGCTGCATTTCACATAGGTCAGCATCCTAAAATCTTAGAAAGTTGGGAGGAATAGAGGGAGGTGCAGGTAAAAACTGGGCCTGAATTACTCTGTCCCTTGTCCCTGGCCCTTCAATAAAGGGTGGCCCCTCAATGAGGCCGTAGAGGAGGCCCCTCAATGTCTTCCCAACTGTCTCCTCCTTCTCCTTCTTCTCCTATGGCCCCTTCCCTTGAAGCCTTTCCAGTTGGTATCTCTACCCCCTCCAGTCCCTAGTCCCTTCAAATGCCTTGGGAATTTCACAGCCACCTGCCTTCACTGGGAAGGAAGGTGAGTACTGTGGGAGGAAGCTTCCTCTAGGGCTGTGCCTGGTTTTTTTCTTGAACCCATCTGAAGCCAAACATACTTCAACATCTTGAGGATTTAACTTCCTTATGAAGGACCCTCTTGCCACTTCCTGCCACCCTACTTCTGCCGTATTTCATCTGCCAAAGAAGTTTGTGTTTCTCTCCTTCATTTTCATGTGACCTCTTAGAAAATAAGAGTCTCGGGCAGCCCGAGTGGCTCAGCAGTTTAGCGCCACCTTCAGCCCAGGGCCTGATCCTGGAGACCCGGGATTGAGTCCCACGTTGGGCTCCCTTCATGGAGCCTGCTTCTCCCTCCGCCTGTGTCTCTGCCTTTCTCTGTCTCTCATGAATAAATAAATAAAAATCTTAAAAAAAAAAAAAAAAAAAAAGAGTCTCATGCTCCCCTGACTGAGCCAGCCAGGTGCTCCTCATTTTTAGTTCTTTTTATTTTCTAATTTATAATCTTTGGTAAGCCATTGGTTATAGACATAAACAACTATTTAAAGAGAAGCATAAAGGGACACCTGGGTAGCTTGGTGGTTGAGCGTCTGCCTTTGGCTCAGGTCATGATCCCATGATCCTGGGATGGAGTCCCACATCGGGCTCCCCTCAGGGAGCTTGCTTCTCCCTCTGCCTATGTCTCTGTCTCTCTCATGAATGAAAGAATAAAATCTTTAAAAAAATAATAAAGAGAAACATAAAAATAAACCATAAGGGTGCCTGATGTCTCAGTTGTGGAACATGCCACTCTTGACCTCACGGTTGTGAGTTTGAAACTCAACTTGGGTATAGAGATTACTTAAAAATAAAATATTAAAAAAAAACCACACCTGTAATTTTGCCTCAAGATGATTAACAAATTCTTGCATTTATCCAATCAAAATTCATACACAGTACATCCAGATATCATTACGATTGCAAAGCCACATCTAGAAAAAATTTAAAAAAGATGTGATGATCATATTCCATTTGGCTTTCCATGTACCGAGAATAAAGCCAACCCATTCCCACAGGTGTCATTTGTGAAAACTGCTTGCAAACTGCAGTCTGAACTTTTTCTCTCACTTAGGAACAAAACAAACAGAAACAAAAAATAAATCTGTTGGATTATAAGAAGCATTATGAAGTCTTTCAGACATATATTTTCAATGTTAGGAAATACCTATCTGGCTCCTCCTTTGGATTGCATTGAATTCCATCTTGTGGATGTGCCATAACATATGTAGCCATTCAGCCTATCCTACATTGGAGTACAACAGCTGTGTCCAAGGGTGTGTGGGTGTGTGTGTATTATGTGGCCCAGGTGCTCTCCCAAGAGGTTAGACCTATCTGCACTCCCACCAGAGGAATAATGGCTCCATTGTCTCATACCTTCACCAACTCTGAATATTAACTTATTTCTTTATAAAGGCTTATTTCTCTCTTTGAGAGAGAGAGAGAGCATGAGTTGGGGGAGGAGCAGATGGAGAGAATTTTCAAGCAGACTCCCTGCTGTGCACAGAGCCCACCTTGAGGCTTGATTTTGAGACCGTGAGATCATGACCAGAGCCCAAACCAAGCGTGTGATGCTTAACTGACTGAGCCACCCAAGTGCCCCTAATTTCTTAATTTTTGCCAATGTGATGAGTGAAAAATGACATTTCCTTCACACTTTAACTTACAGTTCCCCTGTTATGTATAGTTTTAGTTTTTGTGAACCATTTGTTTTTCTTCTTCTGATAAGAGTCATTGTCCGTTTCAGGATCCCTGGGTGGCTCAGCGGTTTAGCGCCTGCCTTCGGCCCATGGCCTGATCTTGGAGTCCCGGGATCAAGTCCTGCATCGGGGTCCCGGCATGGAGCCTGCTTCTCCCTCTGCTTGTGTCTCTGCCTCCCTCTCTCTCTCTCTCTGTCTCTAATGAATGAATACATAAATAAATAAAGAGTCATTGTCCGTTTCACTTTTATATTGAGTTTTCTGTCCCTTAGTTGACTTGTGGAATTTTTATTTATTTTCATTTATTTTATTTTTTAAAAAAGATTTTATTTATTTATTTGACAAAGAGCGCACAAGCAGGGGGAGCGGCAGACAGAGGGGGAGAGGGAGAAGCAGGCTCCCCACTGAGCAGACAGCGGAAAATCAGGGCTGATCCCAGGACCCCAGGATCATGACCTAAGCTGAAGGCAGACACTTAACTGATGGAGCCACCCAGGCACTCCTGGAATTTTTTTTATATCTTCTAGATTTTACTAATTTGATATACATGTTGCAAGTATTTTCTCCTCATCTATTGCTTATCTTTTTGCTTTGTGTCCTTTATTTTTATTTTAGTTTATTTTTAGAGTTTGTTTATTGTGATAAAATATATATACAAAAATATTATTTTAGCCATTTTTTATTTTTTTACCATTTTTATTTTTAAAATTTTATATATACATTTTTTAAAAGATTTTATTTATTTGAGAGAAAGCAGAGGGGAGGGGCAGAGGGATAGAATCTCAAGCAAACTCTGTGCTGAGTGCAGAGCCTGACATGGGGCTCCATGTGGGGCTTGAACTCACGACCCTGAGATCATAGCCTGAGCTGAAATCAAGAGCCAGATGCTCTACTGACTGAGCCACCAGGTGGCTATTTTATTTTATTTTATTTTATTTTATTTTATTTTATTTTATTTTAATTTTTTAAAGATTCATCCATTTATTCATTCAGAGAGAACGAGGAGAGAGGCAGAGACACAGGCAGAGAGAAGCAGGCTCCATGCAGGGAGCCCGACGTGGGACTCGATCCCCAGTCGCCAGGATCACACCCCGGGCTGCAGGTTACGTTAAACCGTGGGGCCACCGGGGCTGCCCCGCCCCTACTTTAACCGTTGTGTACAGTTCAGTGGTATAACGACATTCATAGTGTTATGCAACCATCACTACTATTTACAAAACTGTTTCATCATCTCAAACAGAAATTCTGCAAACATTAAGCAGTAATTCCCCATCCTTCCATCTCCGCAGCCCCTGGTAACCAACCTTTAATCTTTCTGTCTCCATGAATTTGCCTTTTTCTATTTCATGTAAGTAGAATCATATATTTGTCCTTGTTTGTATAGCTTATTTCACATAGTCTACATTTCCAAGGTTCGTGTTGCAGTATATATCAGAACTTCATTCCTTTTTATGGCTGAATAATATTTCCTAGTATGTAAATACCACATTTTGTTTATCCATTCAACTTGAGTTGTTTCTACCTTTTGACTATTGTGAATAATGTACCTATGTATACATAGGTATGTAAGCAAGTCCTTGGTTCCAGTTCTTGTGGATATATACCTAGGAGTGGAATTGCTGGGTCAGATGGTAGTTTTTTTTTTTTTTTTTTGTAATTAATTAATTTATTTGAGAGAGAGAGAGCACAAGGGAAGAGCAGAGGGAGAGTCTTAAGCAAAACCTGGAGCCTGATGCAGGGCTCAATCCCATGACCCTGATATCACAACCTGAGCTGAAACCAAGAGTTGGGATGCTCAATGGACTGTGCCACCCAGGCACCCCTTATGTTTAATATTTTGAGAAACTGTAAAACTGTTTTCCACAGCAGCTGCACCAAAGCAGGAAGTTTCCAGTTTCTCCACATTCTTGCCAATGTTTGTTATTTTCCATTTATTTTTTAGAATTTTATTATAGCCATCCTAGTAGGTATATAGTGCCATCTCATTATGATTTTGATTGGCATTTCCCTAATGAGTTATTAGGCATCTTTTCATATGCTTATTGGCCTTTGTTTATCTTCTTTGGAGAAATGTCTATTCAAATCCTTTGCTCATTTTTGTAATGGGTTGTTTTTGTTATTGTTTATATATTCTGGATACTAAACCCTTATCAGACAAATATTTACAAATATTTTCTCCTATTCTGTAAGTTGTCTTCTCATTTTTTTTTTTTAAGGTTTTATTTATTTATTCATGAGAGACACACACATTGAGAGAGAGAGAGGCAGAGACACAGGTAGAGGGAGAAGCAGACTCCATGCAGGGAGCCTCACGACGTGGGACCTGGCCCAGGGTCTCCAGGATCACACCCCGGGCTGCAGGCAGCGCTAAACCGCTGCGCCACTGGGGCTGCCCTGTCTTCTCATTTTCTTTTCTCTTTTCTTTTCTTTTTTCTTTACTTTTTTTTTCTTTTCTTTTCTTTCTTCTTTCTTTTCTTTCTTCTTTCTCTCTTCTTTCTTTCTTCTTTCTTTCTCTCTCTCTCCCTCCTTCCTTCCTTCCTTCCTTCCTTCCTTCTTTCCTTCCTTCCTTCCTTCTTTCTTTCTCTTTCTTTCTTTCTTTCTTTCTTTTTCTTTCTTTCTTTTTTCTTTCTTTTCTTTTCTTTCTTTTCTTTTCTTTCTTTCTTTCTTTCTTTTTCTTTTCTTTTCTTTTCTTTTCTTTTCTTTTTTCTTTTCTTCTTTTCTTTCTTTCTTTTCTTTCTTCTTTCTTCATGAGAGACACACAGAGAGAGGCGGAGACACAGACAGGGGGAGAAGCAGACTCCATGCAGGGAGCCCGGTGCGAGGAGGTGCCAAACCGCTGCGCCACCCAGGGATCCCCCTGTAGTATGTTTTGAAGTGTGAAGCCTTCCAACTTTGTGCTTTCTCAAGATAGCTTTGACTATTCAGGACATCTTGCAATTCTGTATGAATTTGAGGATTGGCAAGAAAGTCTCTTGGAATTTTGATAGAGCATGGTATCTTTTATTCAGAAATTTTACATTTCGATATGGTTAAATTATCTACCTTTTCTGTTATAATTTTTATGTTTTGCATGTTGTTTAAGAAAGTCTTCCCTATCCCAAGGTTATAGATAAATTACCCTAATTGTTTCTAATATATTTATCATTTTTATGTGTATAAGTTGTAATATAATCCATTTAGAATTTACTTTTTTGGGATATGAAGTAAGGAGTCTATATATTTTTCTCTAACTGGGTAAGTAATTGTCCTTACATAAATTATTGAATAGATCCCTCTTTCTACTTATTTGAAACTCTACCTTCATCATATATTAAACTCCTACATGGGAGAATCTATTTCTGGTCTCTAATCTGTTATTAATCTTGCCTATTTCTGAACCAACAGCACACCATTTTCATTGTGATAGTCTTTTCCTATTCTTAAAATATTTTTTTCTCAGGTGTTCTTTTTTGAGATGTGTCAGAGACAACTTGTCAAGTTCTATAAAAAAGATATGCTATTGGGATTTCAATTGGAAAGTAATGAATTCATTGTTTGTGTAAATTATAATTTTATTTTTAGTCCTCCCAACCCCAAACATTTTATGTAATTTCTTTCATTCAGCTACTCTTTTATGTTCTTCAGTTAATTTAATTGATCATATTAAGCTATATTAAGTATATCATTGATACAAGCATTCAAATTAAATTTTGTTGTTTATATGCAGCTTGTAATTTTTTTAAAGACTTATTTTTATTTGAGAGAGAGAGAACACACACACGTGCATATGCATGAGTTGGGAGAGGGGGAGAAGAAGGGAGAGGGAAAGCAGCCTCCTCTTTGAGTGTGGAGACCAACATGGGGCTCAATCCCACGATCCTGAGATCAGAACCCTGAGATCATGACCAAACCAAAACCATGAGTTGGACACTTAACTGACTGAGCTGCCCAGGCACCCCTGCAGCTTGTCAATTTTTTCTTGGTTATATTCCTACGTATATTAGTTTTTGCTGCTGTTGTGTGAATGACTTCATTTTTACTTACATTTTCTAATTGGACATTAGTGGGCTATATAATTACTGAATAGATATCTTCTAAATATTATTTATAGAAACTCTCCTACAGGTCCATTAACACAGTTAAAAAGAGATCTGTGCACAAGGCTGTATAGTTTAACATAGTAAGGGCAAATAATGGGAAGTAGCCTAAATGTTTATCAATATGGGACTAATTAAATTGTAGTGCATTCACATAATGAGATGCTTTGCAGTCTTAAAAGGAATGAACTAGATCTACATATTCTGAATGGAAAGTTCTCTAGGGGTGCCTGGGTGGCTCAGTCATTAAGGGTCTGACTCTTGATTTCCGCTCAGGTTATGATCTCAGGATTGTGAGACTGAGCCCTGGGTTGGGCTCTGTGCTGGGTGTGGAGACTGCTTAAGATTCTCTCTATCCTGGGACGCCTGGGTGGTTCAGCGGTTGTGCACCTACCTTCCTTTGGCTCAGGGTGTGATCCTGGAGTCTTGGGATGGAGTCCCACATCGGGCTCCCTGCATGGAGCCTGCTTCTCCCTCTGCCTGTGTCTCTGCCTCTGTGTGTGTGTGTGTGTCTCTCACGAATAAATAAATAAAATCTTTAAAAAAAAAAAAAGATTCTCTCTATCCCTCTCCCTGTGCCCCTCCCCCAACTCTCTCTCTCTCTCAAAAAAACAAAGTTCTCTAAGACATATTGAAAATATGTTGTTATATAAAGAAGCAATGTGTTTTATATTTTTGTGTTTTTATATGTTTGTATATGCTTAATTTTTTTTTAAGATTTTATTTATTTACTCATGAGAGAGACAGAGAGGCAGAGACACAGAGGGAGAAGCAGGCTCCTCACAGGAAGCCTGATGCGGGACTCGATCCTGGGACCAGGCTCATGCCCTGAGCCAAAGGCAGACGCTCAACTGCTGAGTCAGCCAGGCATCCCTGCATAAATATTTCTGAAAGGATACACACTAGTTAATGGTGATACTTCCAGAGAAAGAGACTGGGAAATTGGTGTGTGTCAACAACAGTGATGTATTCACACTATTTTTCTCTTCCAGGGGACATGGGGAGACTACATTTCCCAACCTTTCTAGTAGATGTGATCTTATCAATGAAAATGTAGGCAAAAGAATGTGGCACTTAGAGTCCAAGGTAATTAAGTGTCAATGTGAAAGCTTTCCACTCCTCCCCACCCTCACCCCCCGGGATCAAAGAGCTTTGAGATGATGGAGATGCTGGGTAGAAGCAGCTTGGATCTGAGTCACTGCTGAATGAAAATAACATACCAATATGGCCTGCCCCACACTGGGATGTGAGTGAGAAATAAACCTTTGTGTGTTAAGCCACTAAGATTTGAAGGCTTATTTGGTACCACATGTAATGTGGCCAGAGATTTTTTTTACACTTTTCATTGAAAGCTAGGATCTGTGTCCCCTGTCCTTGAATCTGGGCTGGACTATGATTGCTTTGGACAACAGAATGCAGACCAAGTGATGCTGTGCTAGTTTCTGAGCTCAAGCCATATAAGACTAGCAGCTTACTGCCTATTGAAATGCTTGTTTGGGGATGCTTCCTTTCAGAATCTAACCAAGTTCTGAGAAACCAAATGAAGTGGCTATCTGTAGGCACTCTGGTTTTCAGTTCTAATCAGTCTTCCAGCCAATAGCCAGCATCTCCTGCTAGCCAAACAAGTGAGTCATAATTAGCAATTAATCCCATCAAATCTTCAGATGATTCCATTCCGAGTCAGGACTGCAACCACATGAGCCTTGAAGTGAGAATCACCCAGCTGAACTCAGCCAACACAGAGAATCATGAGAGCAGAATTATGAGTGCTATTAAAAAATAGTTGTATCATAGAGAAACAAAAGACCACAGAACAGCCTGTCTCATCTTAACCAATATAATGGTGTGAGGCAAAAAGTCTCACTCTTGTAGTATTTAAATTTTTGGCTATGTGCATGTGATTTCTGTTTCAATTAGATACAGCTACAAATCTAATTTAAAAATATTTTTTAAAAATAAAAGAAATAAAAAAATAAAAATATTTTTGAGGGCAGCCCGGGTGGCTCAGTGGTTTAGTGCCACCTTCAGCCCAGGGTGTAATCCTGGAGACCAAGGATCGAGTCCCACTTCGGGCTCCTTGCATGGAGCCTGTTTCTCCCTCTGCCTGTG
Source organism: Canis aureus (assembly GCF_053574225.1). NCBI lineage: Eukaryota > Metazoa > Chordata > Mammalia > Carnivora > Canidae > Canis > Canis aureus. The sequence goes on from NC_135633.1 coordinate 26,173,787, forward strand.
TCTCTGCCTTTCTCTCTCTCTGTCACTCATGAATAAATAAATAAAATCTTAAAAAAATTTTTTTTGGATATAGATACAATTTTTAATTAATTTAAAAAGTAGGCTCCAGGGATGCCTGGGTGGCTCAGTGGTTGAGTGTCTTCCTTTGGCTCAGGTCATGATCCCGGGGTCTGGGATCCAGTCCCACATTGGGCTCCCCATACAGAGCCTGCTCCTCCCTCTGCCTATGTCTTGCCTCTCTCTCTCTCTGTGTCTCTCATGAATAAATAAATAAAATCTTAAAAAAAAAATAAAGTAGGCTCCATGCCCAGCGTGGAGCCCAATCTGGGGCTTGAACTCACAACCCTGAGATCAAGATCTGAGCTGAGATCAAGAGTCCGACACTTAACTGACTGAGCTACCCAGGCACCCAATATAGCTACAAGTTTGAATTCACAACTTCTAACCATTGGGCCATTAAAACTGGTTTTGAATAGTTTTGATACCACAGCAACAGTAATAAATATTTACTGATCACCTCCTAAGTTGGAGTCAGGTCTTATTCTAGGGCTGAAGATAGAGCAGGGATCAAAGCTGACTTGGTCCTGGCTCTCCTGAATCTACCAGTCAGGTTGGAAAGATCAAAAATAACTGAACAAGCACAGAAAAATGATCCTCTCTGAGAGTGATAAGTGTTCTGAAAGGAAGAACAATTAGATGATGTAGACATTGATTAGAATAGAGGCTATTTCAGATTGTATGAACAGGAAAGATCTTCTGAAAAAAATAGGGGTTGTGCCAGCCCTTAAAAGATCTGAAGGAAGAGCACTAGGAATAGAGAATATCTATGGCAAAGATGCCAACAGAGGAATGAGTAGGCAGTTATTTCAGTGTTGTGGGGGTGCCTGGGTTCTTTGGTTAAGCATCTGCCTTTAGCTCAGGTCATGATCTCAGGGTCCTGGAATGGAGTCTCACATCTGGCTCCCTGCTCAGTAGGGGGTCTGCTTCTCCCTCTCCCTCTGCCCCTTACCCCTGCTTGTGCGCTCTCTCTCCCCCTCTCTCAAATAAATAAGTAATCTTAAAAAAAAAAAGATAAATGAAACAGCATGTTAAATGTGAAATTTAGGAATGTGTTGTCACATACTATGAATGTTATCTAAGATTTTAAGTGAACTTTATAACATAATCTCTCATATTCCAAAGATAGAAGATGAATATTTTAAAAAAGATTTTATTTGTTTATTCATGAGAGACACACAGAGAGGCAGAGACATAGGAAGAGGGAGAAGAAGCAGGCTCCATGCAGAGAGCCCGATGTGGGACTTGATCCAGGGACCTCGGGATCACTCCCTGAGCCAAAGGCAGATGCTCAACCTCTGAGCCACCCAGGCGTCCCGAAGATGAATTTTTTTTTTTTAAAGATTTTACCCATTTATTTGACAGAGAGCTCAATCCCAAGACCCTGAGATCATGACCCGAGCCAAATGCAGATGCTCAACCAGCTGAGCCACCCAGGCGTCCCAGAAGATGAATATTTTTAGTCAAAATCATTTCTTTATCATATTATTCAAAAATGACAAATTATTCAAATATCCTAGGAGTGTTTTCTGAGTCAAAAAAGGGTGAGGAACCTCTCACCCCAAAACGACTCCTCACTTGAGAGAAATATCACCTCTGCACCTTGCGGTCAAGCAGAGCCCTGTTAATTAATATAACCTCTAATGCACACAGACCCGTGATGGTGTCCTCCCGGCACCTGGGAGTCTGACAGTCCTAAAAGGAATTCTTCACTGTCACCAACTGGCTCTGGGTCTCTGTGGTACATAGAGTCTCCTGGTGCCTTCTGGAAAATGTTACTACCTACACCCACTCCTTCAACAGACAGGCTGGGGCTGTAGCTCAGGTCAGAAAGGCCTTCACTCAGTGAAGGGGCAGGAAAGTTTTCCTGAAGGGGTGACCCATGAGTAGGAGTCAGAAGGCCAAGAAGGGAAGGTGTTCCAAAGGAACTTGTGCAAAGAAATGTGGGGTGCTGAGCTCAGTTCACGGTGGTTTCAAAGCACAGCAGGTGTACACTATCCTGGGGGTATCGCTGGCACTTACTGCCTTACAAGCCCCGTGACCCATCCATCCCACCATGTGCATCTCCAAAGACCTGTAACCTCCAAGGCTGTGTGGCTCCCTAACCTCACCCAACTTCTCTCTGTCTCCCGGGGACAGACAGGTCTGCATGCACTCACCAAGAGCAGGGCCTGCTGGGGCCTTAGAGTGCACCCAAGGGTGAAGCTGGGAGCAGCGAATGCCTCCGGGGGGGGGGGTTCTGCAGGGCTCTGGACAGGGGTCTTGCCGGAGCGTTTTGTCACAGTTCCCCGCAACCCGTGATTCACCGTCAGGGGTCCCTGCACGAGATGTTGCTCCCTCCAGAGGCTGCCGGGAAAGTGCGCGGTTGGGCCCTGAGGCCGGCCCGGGGCTGCCGGCGCTTCTCCCTTCTAGGCCGGGGATCTCCAGATTAAAACGGCGGATCCCGTCACTCTCAGGGACCTCAGTCTTCCGCGAAGAATCGAGCCCCTAAACCCCGCTCTCCACAGGGGCTCCCGGGCCTGCTGTCCTTCCCCGAGTTTCTGTCCCCGGGAGGTTTCATGCCTTCAAGCCTCTGCACTTGCTCTTCCCGCTGCCCGGGACCTTTTCTCTCCTCCTGGCCCCGCGATTCCAACTCAAACGCCGGCAGCTCCGACAGCAGCGCCTGTGCCCGCAGCCCCCTCCTCGTCTGTGCCGCGTCTCGCCGTCACGCCGTGCGCCGCTGGGTCACCCGCTCTCGCGGCCTCGAGGGACCGGGGCGGGGCCGGGGCTGAGAGGAGGGGTCTCTGGGTCCCCAGCGCCCGCAGAGCGCCGTCGGTTACCTCCGAACTCGGTCCGGGCGCCGAGGGGTTAAGGCCCGGGACCCGGAGGCCGGCGCCGGGGCGCGCGCACAGGCCTGGGGAAGCCGCCCGGGGACGCGACCGCACCCCGACTCCCCGCGGCGGCCAGCAGGGGCCCCGACGCGGGCGAGGCGCTGGAGACCGGGTGGGGGGCGGCGTCCCGCGCCTCCGCGCTGCTCCCCCGACCGACGCTCTTCGTGCAACCCGGGATCCCCCCGCCCCCGGCGTCCCGGCGTCCCGCGGAGGCCCCGCCCCGGTTGCGCCTCCCCGGGTGCGAGCGGCTATGGCGGGGCCCGGCGCCCGCTGGAAACGCCACATCGTGCGGCAGCTTCGGCAGCGGGACCGCACGCAGAAGGCGCTCTTCCTGGAGCTGGTGCCGGCCTGTGAGTGCGCCCCGGGGCTTGCAAGGGGGCCGCGGAGGGGAGCCGCCGGCGGGGGAGGCGGGGGAGGCGAGGCTGGCTCCCGCGCTGCCGCCCGCGCGCAGAAAAGCCTTCTGGCCCCTCTTTACGCCCCACCCTCGCTGCTCGGGCCCTTTCCAGGCCGGGCTCTGCCGGGCTCTGCTTGGAGCCCCTTCCCGGGCGGGCGGGGCTCCCTCCGGGGCTCCCGGCCTCCCCGCCCCTCAGGGCCCGTGTCTCCGGGCTGGGCTGGGGTTCGTCAGCCAGTGCTGTTCCTTTAGGGCCTCCTATGGTGTTCCCCTCTCCCAGGGCAGTCCCCAGGGTACAACCCAGTCAATCCGTTTGGTCCCTGTGGCCTGGTGAAAAAACTCTAGAGCAGCTACTTCTAAACTCGGTCTCTAGGGAGGAAGTTCAGCGTCTCAGGCTTTGCCACCGCTAAGTGATCCTGGCTCAGGTTTTTGGACCACCTCTGTGCCCCGGGAACCCCAGCCTGACGGGGAAACTGGGGGCTCCAGGCTGCTGGCTGAGCCCGAGAAGTTATACTCAGGTGTTTCGGGGGGTGGGGGGAGGCTGGTCAGGAGTGAGTATGGCAGTTCAAGCCAGGGTGAACAGGTGTGCAACCGTGTAAGTGCCTCTGGTCACTGGAGACGTGTGTGTGTGTGGGGGGGGGGTACAACCACTATCCCTCCAGCTCCATCACTGATCCTAATCTTGGCTGCTCCTTAACTGTCTCCCCCCCACCCCCCCGCCCATCCCCCAAACTGAATTTGCAGCTCTTGTTTTCTGGGCCATTTCCCTGCAACATTCCAGGCTGCTGGCCCTCTCTCTTAAGGGTGTGAGGGCAGCTTCCTGCCTCCAGGCAACCTCACTTTTCCACTGCTCTGATGGACAGTGAAACCATACAGTTTGAGGGAGAAATCACCCATCTCCTCAAAGCTGCAGGCTGTGGGACTGGAGAGACCTTGGAGGGCTGAGATCAGACATAATTTGGCTTCAGTCTTCTCTGCGGTCTTGAGTGGGTTGTATCCCTAGGCTTCAGATTTCTCACCCACAAATTGGGCAAAATAACATCTTTAGATTTGATGGGGGCAGTGCAGTGCCCTGGGGGCTGAGGTGGAGTTTGTGTGAGAACTTGACCAGTGACCTCAGTCGAGGTGACAGGCAGGGGACTGGGTGAAGGAAAGGAGCTGAGGAGCTAGGCCTGGGCTTACCACCCCCACCCTACTCTGGTGAGAAAAGAGGAAGTGAGTGTGGTGGGGGTGGAGGGAGATATTCCAGGGTCTGTAGCAAAAACTACCAAACTCAGGGAAGTCTGCTGGATAGTTAGTTGCTCAAGGACTTTCTCTTCTGGCGCCGGGAAACCTTACCTCAACCCTGGGGAAGAGAGGACGGTTTTTTAGAATAGAAAGTTAGAGCCCTGGAGGGGAAGTAATTTGCCAGAGGCAATAGGCAGGTGGAACTGGGTTTGTGTCATCACTCTTCGGGGCAAAGAGTCGCTCTGGGGCAAGGCTGAATCAATCTCCGGCCCCTTCCTTCCCTCAGGACCCGCAGGGGTCAGTGAGGCTGGCCGTGTACTTCCCGTGGTGGTTGTCCTTCTCTGTCCCATGGAGAGAAGGTTTCCTGGGAGGGCCTGTAGGCAGGTGCTGCGAGGAGGTTGTGCAAGAGCTGAGGGTCTTGGTAGAGCCACACAAACACCCCTCAAAGAGCAGAGCCCAGCCTGACAGCAGCTCTGCCATTCTGCATCTCTGGGCTCCTGAGCCCTCCCAGCCACAGAGGTGTGCCTGAGTCTGCTAGAAAGTGTTTGTCTCTGCCCCAAGCTCACCCTCTTGCACCCCTAGATAACTGTCTCCTAGAGAAGGCTGAGTTGCTGGCCCGGATCTCAGAGAAGCTGCAGCCAAAGCCAAATGATGTCACCCCTGCTACCCTTCAGGGCCCTTGGTGAGTGTATGAGTGTTCCTGGTTACAATGGGCTGCCTATGCCTGGGCCCTGCCCCCACCGCCTATGCCCGGTTCAGTTTTTCCCTGGCATCTCCTTGGTCCTTAAATGCTACCCAGGGGAGGGAGGAGGTGGGCTCTTGAACCTTCCTCCAAGCCAGCTGTTTAGAATGTCCTTTCTCCACCATCTTTCTCAGTCCATCTCTGCACTAGTCTCATCTTTTCACTCCTTGCTCCCACACTCTCACCTTCCTCCCTCCTTTTTTTTTGTCGCTCTGATCCTTACCTGATGCCTATAGAAAAAAGTGTCTTGCTACATATTCCAAAGGAGGAATGGAGCCGAGAACCAGGAATGGGTTGGGCCTCAGAGTTGGGAGGTGCTTCTTAAGGAGGGTCCTGGCTAGGGAACCGAGGCCTGGGAAAACCCCAGAGCAGTTATGGGCAGTTCCAGTTTCTGGAGACTCGATCTTTACTGGCTTTCTGGCTTCCACATTCCTTAGGGAGAAAGTTCACGGCTTTCAGGCTTTTTGTGTTCATCCTGTGGGTTTAATGGAAGGACAATGAACACCACTTTCTTATTGGTTGGCAGGGAGGAGGAATCGGGGCCTGACTCAGACCTAGTCCCATCATCAAGCACTCTGAGGGTGAAGTGGCAAGAGAAGGAGGAGGGACTCCGACTGGTCTGCGGTGAGGTGAGGCTGGGCAGGGGTCTGAGAGGGAATGGCATGGGGCCAGACTCCAGGAGTTTGGGGGCAAGGGGGAGTGGTCCGTGGGATCCAGCAAGTGAGGGACATTCCCCAAGTTCAGTGCCAGAGTGCTCTCTAGCTTGGTTCTGGCAGCCCTGGATGAGGTAGTCTCCAACAGCAGCTAGAGGATGTGAGGTGAGCGCTCAGAGAGGAGTATGAGGTGTGCAAGGCCAGAGGTGTGACCTCTGCTCCTCCTTTCAGATGGTCCCGCCTGCTCTGTTCACAGCTTGCCTCACCAACCCCAGAGCCTAGCCACTGATGCACAGTACACATTTGCAGACTAAATAAGTAGGGTGGTCCACCTCCGTAGCAGTGACACTGCTGCCCCCACCTCATGGTGTCTCTTGGCTTCTGTTTCACCACATTGTCCTCGTTTTCTTTTTTCTGTAGTGGTTGCTTCTGAACTTCTTTCTGTGGTTCCTTTCCTCCTCCCTTTAAATGTGGGTGTTCATTAAAGCTTGGGTGAGTTCACTGACTCCTGTGGGCTCAAATACTGTTTGTTGACTCCCAGACCTGTCTCTAGCCCAGTGTTCTTTCCTGAGCTCCACACTCTGTGGTCGGCTGGGGTTCTTGGACATCATATCCAAAATTAGATTCACCATCTCCCCCACAGTATATGGCCAGCACCACACAGAGAGGTGACTCTTGCAGGTGCTCGGCTAAGCATTATTTGAGCTAATCCTCTACAACACTAGAGCAAGAAACTGAGAAATGGAGCCAGGATTTGAACTCCTTCACACATGAATCCAGCTTCTGTGATCTCCATTCATTCTTTCAACAAAGGTTTAGTGACAATCGTCATATCCACGGCCCAGGATAAGAACAAGATCTGGCCGCATGGAGCTTCCAGTCCATGGGAGGAGACTGATAGGCCAATAAACACACGCCCAGTTAGAGCATGCCACATTACTTGCCCAACTAGTGTGGGAATGGGGCTATAAACCCAGTGAGCGCCTTGCGCTCAAAGCCCCCATTGTAGTTGCAACTTGACATTTGAGGCACTTTCTGGGCTGTGAGATCTCCAAGGCCTGGGATGCCTTTGGTTTGCTTCCACTGATACCTGGGGTCTGTCTCCACAGTCCATGCTAATGAATATTTGTAAACTAAATGATGGATGCGGTAAACCCTCCACCCCAACTAGAAGTCACTGGGTTGGAGACCGAGGGGGCACCTCTGGTCCCTCCCAGCCTTTCATGCTGAGCTAGTAGTCATCAGCTCATGGATGGATCCTGCCTCCAAATCCATCAACTCTCGGTTGGCCAGGTGCAAATTACCCTCATCCCTTCCTGGATGATCCCTCCCCTCACACTCCCATCCATTCTCCATATAGCACTCATAGTGATACACACACACACACACACACACACAATTTTAAGTGGGCCCCATGGCTTCTTTGCAGCTTGAACTCACAACCCTGAGATGGAAAGTCCCATGCTCTGCCAGCTGAGCCAGCCAGGCACCCCACAGTGATACTTTTTTTTTCTTTTTTATGATAGTCACAGAGAGAGAGAGAGAGAGACAGAGAGGCAGAGACACAGGCAGAGAGAGAAGCAGGCCCCATGCACCAGGAGCCCGATGTGGGATTCGATCCCGGGTCTCCAGGATCGTGCCCTGGGCCAAAGGCAGGCGCTAAACCGCTGCGCCACCCAGGGATCCCCTAATAACGAAAAGATCTCCCTTAAAAAAGTACCGTAGAGACATACATGCTTGTGAACATTTCAAGGGAACAGAAGCCCACCGAGTAAAGTGAAACCCCCTTCTCAACTCTCTCCCATTGTCGGTTTGGTATACATCTTCCAGAGCCCTTTAGCCTGCCTTCCCAGTGGAGTTCTCCAGCCTCCTATTGTATTTCCTACCACTCTCTGAACTCCTAGTTCCCTTTGTGTGGGACACTTCCACAAACCCCCTGCCTTAGCACTTACTCCCTGGTACTTCCTCAGACACATACTAGTCCCCATTGGATATGCTAGGGGATGGGGAATGGCTTTTTCTTTAATTCTTAGTACTGTTTCACATATCACAACAAGCATATATAATTATTATTTAACTTTTGGGGGTAAATAATTACAGATCATAGGAATTTGCAAAATTGGTTACTTATGTAACTAGAGTACACACAATCAGGAAACTAATATTGGTATGAAATTTACATATATTTCTTGTCATGTTGTCCCATACATAGATTTGTGTGATTGGCAATACACAGCATGACTTCATCACCACAAAGATCTCCCTCTTGCTACCCTTTTTAGCCACAACTGACTCCTCTCCCCCAACCATCCCTAATCCTGCAACCACTAATTTGTTTTCCATCTCTACTATTTGGATTTTGAAAAGCCCCCCCAAAATACTGAATAACAAAATGTCAATGAAAGTAAAAGACAAAGGGAGAAGGAGAGGTCATGTTGCTGCATGGTGAAAGGAATCAGAAACGTTATGAATTGGGCCAGCTGGGTCAGGAAAGTAGACACGCGCAGGACCATGGAGAGATGTGTCAGTGCAGGTGAAGTACAGGAGCCTTGCTCCTCAGTCCATCTCTCACCAGGCCCGTGTGAGAAAGAACACAGGAACAGGTCAGCAACCAGAGCCCCAGCCTTGGTTACTTCCTCATGTTCCTCTTGTCACACTGGTAGGAATTGCTCTGCCTGAGGTCTGTCTTTCACTGGCCCCTCAGCTCTAAAAAGTGGGACTTGACCTTCCTCTCTGTGGCTTTCCCAGCCATTGGTTGAAGGATTGTTGAATGAGGCAGGGGCATGGATAAGGTGACCCTCACCCCCACTCTTGGGCTGGGCAGCTCCAGTATTCAGTCTGGCCTCTGTGCTCCCACAGCCAATTTTCGTTCTTGCCCTTGTGCTTCTGCTTAGGCTCCTGTTGCTCTCTGGAATCTGTGCTTGGGAAGGCCAGGGTTAGAGAAGTGGGCAGTAGAGCCCACATCCCTTGAACCTTTCCTGCAGACCTGTCCTGTACTTGCAGCATAATGTTTGATGGCCTGCCATTTATCTGTGTAACTTTGTTGAGACACTTAACCTGTTTGTGCCAATGTCCTCTTCTGTAAAACCGGGAAAATGGCAGTACCTACCTTATGCTGTTGTTATGGTGATTAAGAGTTAACACATGTGTAGTGCTCAGAACAGGGCATGACACACACGTGCTATATAAACATTTGCTATTATCTGAAATATTATTCCTAATAATTTTACATTACCCTATGAGGTAAGTGCTATCATCCCCACTTTACAAGGGAGGAAACAGCAGGTTCAGAGACGTTAAATGACGACCCCGGGGTCACAGGGCAAGTAAGTGGAACTGCCAGGACTGACACTCTGGAGCCTAAGGCCCTTCCACTGCGCCTCAAGAACAGCACTGCGTTCCTGTGCACGATCCTAACTTGCCTGAGCCTCTGCTTTCTTTTCAGTAAGGGGGCGGGTGGGTGCCGTAGCCGACCCTGGAGAGCGGCGGGAGGCGCGGCGGGAGCCCTGCCCAGGCGCCCGCGCCCACCGCCCACCTCCCGCCCCCAGATGGCCTACCAGGTGGTGGCGAAGAGCGCTGCCCTGGGCGCCCTGCAGTCAACGCTGGAGCAGCGGCAGAGCACGTGAGGCGCGGGCCGTCTCTGCGGGGAAGGGGGGACCCGGGGCTCCTGCGTGTCTCCAGCGCGGCCCGAGGGCTTCCCCCACGCGCTGGGCTCAGCGGCCCGGAACGGCAGGGCTCGGAGCGGAAGGCCTGGTTGGACGCCAGGCTTGGCCACTTGCCTGACCGCCGGAAGGGGCAAGCCCGTCCCACCTGAGCGACCGGCTCCCACCGGGCGGTGACGAAGGGTCCCCCGCTCCTTCAGGCTGGCGGCCCTGCAGGCCCGCGTGGCGGAGCTGCGGGAGGAGCAGGCGCGGCAGACGCGGCAAGTGGACGCCCAGCGGGCGCTGAACGTAGCGCAGCGGGCGGCCTACGAGGCGCTGCGCGGGCGCGCCCGGCTCCAGGAGGCGGCCCTGCGCAGGCTCGAGGAGGAGGCGCGTGACCTGCTGGAGAGGCTCGTGCAGCGCAAAGCCCGCGCCGCCGCCGAGCGCAACCTGCGCAACGAGCGCTACGAGAAGTGAGCGCGCTTGGCCCCGCCCCTCGGACGCGCGAGCGCCGCGGCCCGGCGGCGGGGGAGGGGCGCGGGGGCGGTCGGTGCTGCGCCTCCACGGCCGGTGGGGCTGGCCCGGTCCGGCTCTCTGGATGCTTCTCTCCCCCCAGGGCCAAGCAGGCACGGATGTCCTTGGAGCTAAAGGCGGCTGCCCAGCGGACTGTGAGCATCAGCGAGTAAGAGGGGATGGCCCGCCCCGAGCCCGAGCCTCGAGCTTCCTTAGCCCCGCTCCAACCTGCGTGCCCTAAGGCGCCCTTAGCCTACAGTTCTACCCTCGTGTCCACACAACCCCCCCCGCCCCCCGAAACTGAGCCCACAGGACACGTGCAGACTCGTGTGGTCGTAGGAGCCCGCACACCTGCCTGCTGCGTGTGCGTCCACACAAATCCTCTTTACTGTGTTGGGTACTGGAGGCAGGGAGGGACTGGTCCCTTGACCTTCCTGAGCTTCACTCCCTCTCCCAGGAGCCCCAACACCATTGGCGATGGGATCAGAGAGGAGGGTAAGACTCTGGCCCTGATGGCTGAGCCCGTGTCCCCGAAGAGTGAGGCTGGTGAGAAGTGGCTGAGGACCTTCAGGTGAGGACTGTCCCAGAGCACTGAGCTGGGCCCCACTTTGGAGTCTTCCTCTAGGGCCTTGGGCCCATCTCTTGGGCTGAGAGGGGTTTGGGCAGAGGCTGCAGTACAGCTTAGACCTCCCAGGACAGGTCTGATCACCAGTGCCTGGAGCGTCTTGGGGTCACTGCCACCTTAGGGACCCCAGTGCCTCTTTCTCTCCTTCTTAGGAGGAGAGCTCTGGAAGTGAAGTGTCAGGCTGGTGAAAGGGTGTCATCCGGAGGGAATCTGGGCAAGGCCCAGGACTCAGATGTCATAGGCATGTGTGCTACAGGGACCTGAGAGCACATGTATGCACAAGCTGAGGGAGCATGTGGTCATGTATAGATGTGAGCTTGCACGGGCTTCTGAAGCCTATGGATTGGAGTTTCAGTCCTTGAGTGTCCACCCCCTCAGTCTTCCCAATTTGTCTCCATTTGTCCCTCACTGAAGGTGCCCTTCCCCCTCCCTTGTGCCATTCACCAACTTGAAGGCTTCTCTTTCAGTGCTTCCTTGCAGGTCACTGATATCCAGGCCTGGGGGAAATGAAAGAAATTTGGGGTGGGGCATGAGATGCTCGTTCCCAAAGTCCTTGGCAGCCCTTGTGGGCTAAGTCTTCCTAGGACACATTCTCTTCTGGACATTTTTGAGGTCACTCAGTAGGCCTAGGTTTTACTTCCCGTCTCCCCCCAGCCTTATGCTATTCCAGCCTGAGTACACCTTCGCACTTTCTCCCATAGGCCCCAGCTCAGCCTACCCCAGTGTTGGGGGGCACTTGGGTGGTGAGGCAGTTCTTATTATAATGGTGGAAACTTTGGGAGACTTCATTGCCAAATCCCTCCCTGCCTCCACCTTCCTGGGACTGCTTTGAGTCATCCTGCTCTCCTGCTTTTGGAGAAGCCAAGTTCTTGTCCCAGGTGTAAGAGGCTGTCCCAGGCACCTCAGGGTGCCTGGCTGCTGTCTGCACACTCAGTGGCCAGTTCCTTAGCATGTCTCTCTTAATTCTACCCCAGGTCTGCCTCTGCCACCTCCTTGACGCTCTCCCGCTGTGTGGATGTGGTGAAGGGGCTTCTGGAGTAAGTGTGTGTGTGCAGCCACATGGTGTGTGAAGGGTCTGGGCCCCTTGGAGGCCTATGTCAGGCTTCTGGAGTCTAGGCTTGGTCTGTGTGTGTCTCGATCTCTCTGTCCGTGCGTTGTGCAGCTGTCTGTGAATCTCTGCTGCCTCTCCCAGACTTCATTTCCTTCATTTCCAGGCCCTGGCTGGCTATCCTCCTCTCTCTGTCCCTCATCCATGGTCCTCACAGGAGATCAAGATCTCCAGTCTGAGCCTGGATAGGAACTACCATTCAGTTGGGAAATGGGCTCAGATGTGTCAGGACTTGTTCAGGGTCCCAGAGCCAAGTGCTAGCAAGGCTACTCAGGTGGCTCTGCATCTGTCAACCCTACCCTGCCCCTGTGCCCCTCCCCTCTCCATACTGACCCCTGGGATCAGAGGCTGGCTTGGGAACAAACTCACTGCACCTCTGGGCCTTGTTCTACCACCTTTGGTGTCTACTTTCTATTGTTGCTGCCTCAGGAGCATGGGACTCCCATGTCAGAAGGCCTTGCTATATGCTTTCCTGACACCTGCCTTCCATCCAGTTTCAAGAAGAGGAGAGGCCGTTCCATTGGGGGAGCTTCTGAGCAGCGATACCAGAGCATCCCTGTGTGCGTGGCTGCTCAACCTCCTAGCCAGGTTCTGGATGTGCTGGTAAGGGAGGGGCTGGACCACATGCAGAGGTGCTGATAAGGGGAGTGTAGGCCTCAGGGGTGGTGCACCGAGGCCAGGGAAGCAAGGCTGGGCTCCTTAGCTAGAGCACCAGTTTTTTTTCACAGCCAGTGGTAGAAGCTGGTCAGCCTTTAATAATGGAGGATGGACTGCAGAGGGGGATCAGGAGGCCACAGAGGGGAACAGGGAGAGGTATAGTGGGAAGCTGCTGCAGGTATAGTGGGAAGCATTGTGCAGAGGTGCGTGCAGGAGGGAGCCCATGAGTGTGTGCAGAGAGGCACATATGGCGAGGACCGGGGGCACCAATCTCCCTTTTTCCCACAGGATGCCCACCTCTCTGAGGTCAATGCTGTTTGTTTTGGCCCCAATAGCAGCCTCCTAGCCACCGGAGGGGCCGACCGCCTCATCCACCTCTGGAACGTTGTGGGAGGTGAGGGTTCTTCTTTGTGGGCCAACCTAGTGCTTTCTCTCCAGACGCTACCCTCAGCTTGCTCCTTGGTAGGCCAACGTGTTAGATCTGTTTGTGTTTCCTCACATGTAACATTTTTTGTGGCCAGCGGCCAGATGACGCTTTGGCAAGAGTTCTGGGCTGAGCTTCCCACCTGTTGGAATCCAGGTCTGCAGGATGGGGAGGGCTAAGCTCGGATGGTCCCTGTTAGGGGAAGTGGAGGTCCCTTATCATTAGATTCTGCAGAGACAGGTCCCCGGGGTCCACCAGGTGACCTCTTCTGGTGTCACTTGAGCTCTCAGAACTCAGGGGATGAGTGTTAGCTATCTACCCTGAGTTTGTAGAGGCAGGTATGCTGGGGAGTCACAGTCACTTCCTGGAGGCTTCCTAGAGAAAGGCCTGGCTCTGGCTTACTCAGTGTCCTAGGGACAGTCCCTTCTCCTTGTCCTCTGTAGTCCTGTGAGATGATCTGCTGCCCCCTGGAGCCTCCTGCTGGCGGTTTGGGAAGGTGCAGCCTCCAACACAGGCACCCAGAATTTTTTTCCTCTAACTTGGGAGAGACTGATCTTCTCAGCAACTCCTTTTCATGAAGTTAGTGACCTCACTTCACCTGTCCTTTTCCTGGTTCCCCCAGGTCGTCTGGAGGCCAACCAGACTCTTGAAGGAGCTGGTGGCAGCATCACCAGTGTGGACTTTGACCCTTCGGTGAGGGGATTTTGCCTCAGTGACAACATGGAATGCCTGTTCTGTGCCCCTGCCATCTCCACACTGGGCAATTGGTGGCTCTAGGACATTTGGGGAACATCATGGATGTCCTAGAAGCAGTCCTTCTGGCTGCTACCAAACCCTTCCCTGTCCTGGAGGCTGCTCTGCCTGCCGGATGATCTGGGGCTGTGGGAAGCTCTTAAGGCAGCCCCTGCCCCGGCTCTGGCCTGAGGGCTGTTGCATCTCTCTGGGCCCAGGTTCAGGGCTCTTCATTCCTCCTTCCATCTCTCCAGGGCTCCCAGGTATTAGCAGCTACTTACAATCAGGCCGCCCAGCTCTGGAAGGTGGGGGAAGCACAGTCCAAGGTAAGGCCTGACTGAGGAGGCAGCCCTGGAGGTCAAGGGTCATGCCTTGGGCCCCAAAGGGGATGTTATGGAGTCTTGGCTATGTCCTTGATCCATACCGGGATGGGTGGGGGGTGAGCAGGAGACGCTATCTGGACACACAGACAAGGTGACAGCTGCCAAATTCAAGCTGACAAGGCACCAGGCGGTGACTGGGAGCCGAGACCGGACAGTGAAGGAGTGGGACCTCGGCCGCGCCTACTGTGAGGCCCAGCCCCTACCTCCCCCTCCCTACCTTGCCCAAATCAGGGCAAGAAAAAATACCTCAGCCTGTTCTCCGGGATAGCTTCAAGGGTCACAGGCATTTGGGGTAAAGGTTCCCAGGGCCTCTCCCTCTCTGCCCCTCAGCAGTACTTTCTGCCTGGTTTCTTGGTGACTTCAGGCTTTGGCCTGGGAAGCAGGGAATCTGGGTTCTAGTTTGGGGAGGATACTTAGCCCTCTGGGGCTTCGGGACCTCAGCTTCTCTGGATGTCCAGTGGGATGGCTTACAACAACCTTTTTCTGAGGCTGGAACTCTGCTCCTTGATCCTCAGGCTCCAGGACCATCAGTGTCCTTTCCTACTGTAATGATGTGGTGTGTGGGGACCATGTCATCATTAGTGGCCACAATGACCAGAAGATCCGGTTCTGGGACAGCAGGTGACAGGCATGGGCTATGAGTGGTGGAGGCATGGGGATAAATTTGCTATATACTCTTTTCCTTTCTCTGATGTGGAGGCACTTCAGGGAAGTGAGGCTAAGTGTGGCCCCTTGAAGGCTCCACTGCCCTTGGGGACCTATGGCCCCTTTGAAGTGGCTTTTGGTCCAACTGTTGGACTCTGCCCGGGCCTTGTCAGCCCCATTTTTCACTTAGTTACCACTTTTTAATCAAAGGGAACAAAAGTTTTCATTGTTTTTTCAATCTAAGAGCCCAGCAGTTGGGCTTGGATGGCCTATGAAAGCTGGTGCTGGAGCCAGTGCCAGGCCTGTCTCAAGCTCCTCCTTCCTGGTGTTGGAAACCGTTTGCTTCCTTTCATATGTTAAAAAGCAACTCTCATAGTTTTCTCTCCAGCACTTATTTTAGTGACCTAAGGGTTTCAAGGCCCCTGGCTTCTAGTCAGAGGCTGCCTAAGCTCCCCCTGGAGGGGATGGCTGCCCTGGGAGGATTAGTCAGCATCAGCCCTGGCCCCAGTGATCTGAGACCCAGGGGTATCTCTTGACTTTGTTAACCTGTCAGGAGTGGCCCAGGCGGGCTGTTCTTCATCCCTACCTCTGTCTCTCTCCTCAGGGTCCCCTGTTGCACCCAGGTCATCCCTGTGCAGGGTCGGGTCACTTCCCTGAACCTCAGCCATGACCAGCTGCATCTGCTCAGCTGTTCCCGAGATGACACACTCAAGATCATTGACCTTCGAGTCAGCAATATCCGCCAGGTGTTTAGGTACCTGCCTTATGCCCACCATTGCTTGGCTCTGGCAGCTGGGTCTCTCTTCCCTTGATAGGGTCCCTTTGGGACCTGTCAGTGGGGGGCCCATCCTGAGGTCCTTCTAGACCAGAGCCTGCTGAGGTGCCCCAAGCTCTTGATGGATAGAGGAAGCACTTGAAGCTCCTGGTAGAGGTCAGGGACTGGCAGCCATGTTCGTTCTGACCCCAGTCCCATCTGTCTGCAGGGCTGATGGCTTCAGGTGCGGTTCTGACTGGACCAAAGCCGTGTTCAGGTGTGTTTGTGAGAGCCCATGCCTGTGCCTGAGTATGCCCCATCTGACTGTAGGTCTGTGTCTGCATGTGTGTGTTGTCACCTCTGATCATCTCTTGCTTGCTCTGCTGTGGCCACTGCAGCCCGGACAGAAGCTATGCCCTGGCAGGTTCCTGGGACGGAGCCCTTTACATCTGGGATGTAGACACTGGGAAGCTGGAGGGCAGTCTGCGGGGACCCCACTGGTGAGCATGGCCAGCACCTGGCCACCCCAGCCACAGGGCCAGTGCCGTCCCCCCCTCCCCCCAAGTGCTGCTAAGCCAGTTCCAAGTTCTGACATGCTTGGGCCCCTGGACTCCCCAGCCCTTGTCCCCACACCTTCACCTCCCAGAGCCCTTCTTAGTTCACATGGTGCTTACCCATGTGTGCCTGAGTCCGTCTTCGCAGCTCTGTGAGCCCATTTTATAGGTGAGGCGGCAGGCTCAGAGACAGCCTCGAACTGCTGAGTTCCAGTAATGAGGGACAGAACCCAGGCTGTAGGCCTGGCTTCTGATGCCTCTCTGAAGCCTGTCCCTCCCTTTCCTCAGCACTGCTGTCAACGCCGTGGCCTGGTGCTACTCGGGGAGCCATGTGGTGAGCGTGGACCAGGCCAGGAAGGTGGTGCTCTGGCACTAGTGCCATGATTCCTCCCGCCAGGGCTGGAACTCTAGTCTGAAGTCCAAAGCCAGAGGACAGCTTCCTATTGCTCACAGGGCTCTAGAGCCAGTGGGGCTAGGGGTGGGATGGGAGGTGGGGGTGGTCTTGGGGCATTTAGTGGGCAATAAGGCCTGGCAGGACCTGGCCTATCTTGAAAAACAAAATGTGTATGTGTATATGTGTGTGTGTGTGTGTGTGTGGCAGGTATTACAGTACTTTTTGGTTCATTTTTTTAAATCTCTGATTTCTCACTTTCTTTGACAAAAGTGAAAAAAAGTTGCATCTAAACTGGTGTCTACTTGCCTCTTTGCAGCATTCAGGTAGCAGAGGCCTTTGGGCTGGTGGCTCGAGGACACCTGGGCTTGGCCCCCTTTCCTCCACCTGCAGAGCTGGGCAGAGCCAGTCTGACCTCAGTGCTGTTCATATCTGAGGAGACAGCATGAAGAAAGGCTCACAGACAGCAAGGGCAGTGGCTCTTGGAGCCATGGGAATTTTACCTTTGGTCTAAGCTGGTTTAGAGGCCAAGCCAACACCTTGGGCCCTTGGGCTTCAGGCACTCAGGGTGGACTTGGACTGAGGCTGTGGAGGGGCCATGGGAATTGTAAGGAAGGGATCGGGGAGCAGCCTAGAGGGCTCTGGTGGAAAGGGTCTTAACAAACCAGAGAGTGGTGTCAAGTACTTAGTACACCAGGCCTGCCTTCAGATGAGAGCATGTTCTTGCTCCAGAGGTGGGGCCCAGAATGGGTGGGGAGCAGCCCGCGTATGTCTGTGTGTTGGGGAGGGCAGCTGTGGGCTGGGCTTGGGTGGGTGCTTCACTTGGGTCAGCACCACAAGCCTCTGGAGTACAAGGCAGACCCAGCAGGGGAGAGCCTGGGCACCCCACTTCCTTTGTCAACCTCGAGCACGGAGGAGCTGTCAGCAGGACAGCCATTGCCAGTTACAAGACCGCAGAAGGGACTTCTATCCAACTGATGGGGCTTTACTTTGGAGTTCTCATCTGAGATTCAAAGGCTTTACTCTAGAATTCTCAGTTTCCTTCTTTATCACCTTATAAAGTCTCCCTTGGGGGTCATGCCATTCCCAGGGTTTGGAAGCCATTCCCAGGATGAGCAGTAAGGTGCTGAGAGCCTAAACTCTGTAGCTGGGCTATTTTTGAGTCACAGCCCACTATTTAATAGTTGAGGGATTTTGAGGGGTTCCTTAATGGCTTTGTGCCTTGGTTTCTTCCTCTGTGAAACGGGAAAATAATAGTACTCACCTCAGAGGGCACCTGGGTGGTGCAGTCCGTTAGGCATCCGGCTCTTGGTTTCTGCTCAGGTTGTGATTTTGGGGTCATGAGATGGAATCCCACATCGGGCTCTGTGCTCAGCATCTGCCAGAGATTCATTCTTTTGCTCCCTTCTCATTCATGCTTTTTCTCTTTCTCTAAAAAAAAAAAAAGCACTCACCTCAGAATTTATTGTATAGACTCAGTGTGTTCGTATCTGGAAGCTCCTGGCACGTGACAGAGGCTGCGTGTTGATTAAATACCCAGGCTACACTCTGCTGACTCTCGGCTCATTCACTGCTCTGGGCCCAGCTGTCCCCTGAACTCTAGGTGACATACCTAGCTGCCTCCGGGACATCATCTCCCCCTGACATAAGTATCTCTTCCCCTCATGCCTACATCCTCCTGCACCAGGGGGATTTTTTAAAAATAAATTTATTTTTTATTGGTGTTCAATTTGCCAACATATAGAATAACACCCAGTGCTCATCCCATCAAGTGCGCCCCTCAGTGCCCGTCACTCAGTCACCCCCATCCCCGCCCACCTCCCTTTCTACCACCCCTACTTCGTTTCACCAGGGGGATTTAACTCTAACCTAGCTGCAACACAAGCCCCCTTCTCCTTGTCCTGCTGTGTCTCCACCCAGGCCCCTTCTTCCCATGCCCAGAGTTACTTTCTAAGGTATCATGGTCACAGATACAACCTTCTGAAGTTCCCAGGCTGCCTGCAGGGAAGCTTCTTGGCATTAAATTGAAAGCCTTTAGGAGGGGGCCCATGGCCTCAGCTGCATTTTCATTTCCTTGCTACCCTGAATGTGTTTTACACATTGGTTTTCTCTCTGCCCAGCATGTTCTTCCCTCCCCAGCCTCCAGTTAAAATGTGTCTGTCAGGATCTTTTCACTGAGTGCCTGTCCTTGCTCACCAGGCTGGCTAGGGGCCTAGGTCCTCTATGCTTGAGTTTTTTTTGTGTATGTCTCCTTCCCTCCATTTTCAGTCAGGGAGTTCTTGGAAGAGGCCAGGGTGGGAGGAACAGAATAATTCCTGGGATTAGGCCTGGTCTAGAGAGAGCCTCAGGAAATGTCTATTAAATGGGTAAATTCTCTTACTCGAGGACTCAGCAAGACTAACAGTTAAAGATACTAGAGTCCAGTATTTTCCAGCCGGAGTCCCAGAGGCCCAGCCCTCTTGTCCTGGCTTCCAGTGGCCACCAGGAGTCACCATCTGCTTAGTGTCTCCCCAGCCATTCTCTGGTATCCTGGGATTCATGGTTGGAAAAACTACCATTCTCCAGTAGCCACCATGACTGAGTGCTTATGTGTCAGACACAGTGCTTCTCTGTGCTTTTCACACAGTTATTTTATTTCTTTGAACTTGCTTGTGAGGTAGGTTATCTCCTTCATAGGTGATAAAATTGACACTCAGAAATTAAGTATTGTGAGATCACACAGCTGACACAGCTGGATTGTACTTTTTTTTTTTTTTTTTTAACAAAATGATTTTGAGAATCTGGGCTCCCAATTATGCAAGGCTGCAGGGCATCTTCCCACACCCTCCTGCCTCCACCACTGGTGGGGATTCTAGCTTTGTGTCTCTCTCTCTCTGCATCCTCTCTGTTCCTTCGGTTCTGGGCCTGCCTACCTGGCTTGACTGTGGAGGGTCAGTGTCCCTTGAATATGGGGCATGTAGGGTCACAAGAATGTGGTGAACCGGAATTCTGGGAAGCTGTTACCAGCTATACTACTTGGGGTAGGTGCCTCACAGGACAGCAGTGAGGGCTCCTGAGGTAATCCAGAAGAGGTAATCCGGTTCAAAAATGACTGACTCAATTCCAGGGCCAGGAAGCCCTCTGCTCCCTGTAAAGGGAACCTTCTCTTCTTCGTGGGGCCAGTCTGACAGTACACCCGTGGGGTACAGTGGCCTCACCTCAGGGAGCACATGCACACCTCAACTTAGTTGGATGGAAATGTCCAGGAGGAGCAGCAGCAAGTATGGAAGGGCCAGCCACAGGCCAAGGTTCTGGGGCAGGAGGTGGGTGTGGAGGGAGAGGGGCTGATGAAGACTGAGCAGGGGAAGAGCTCAGAGGAGAGCCAGCTGGGAAGGCTGCTCCATCTAGTCTTTGAAGTTCCCTGGTGGTAGAGAGGGTGAAGATAGAGCCCTGTGCCTAAGAACCTCTTTAGGCCTTCAGTATCCTCTGCCTTCAGGTCTGTATACCTTCTAGGTTTTCAGTACTCAGGTACCCAGGCTGCAGGCCTGAGTTCGGGCCTCTAATGTCAAAACTGGAATGGCCCTTCCCTTGCTATGCATGTGGGCTGAGGCCCAGAGAGGGGCTAGGGTCTTGTATAGGGTCTCACAGCAGAACTGAGAACCCAGGACTCCTTTTCTGAAAACTGCCCTCAGGTTCTGCAGAGAGGGGCTGGCCTGGCCACCCAGTTCTAGGTTCTGCTCCCAGTGGTCTTCCTGAGGGACCTTGGGCAAATCATAGTATCTTCCAGGGGAAGGATTTTCCTCACCACTTCCAGCCCCACAGCTCTGGGCCTCACCAAAGGTGACAGCTCATCCCTGAGGCTGTTCTGTAGGCAAGAATACTGCCTTCTCTCCCTGCCCAATCTCAGACCCTAGTAAGCCTGAGATTTGACAGGGAGAAGTGACCAGCCCTTGTTTTGGGCTCTTGCTGCCCCTTGGTCATCTCCATGGGAGACACACCTTAGCTGGAGTCTTCTGTTCCTGAATCTCCCCGACCAGATGTGAGCCCTTTGGTGACAGGGATGAGATCTGAGTCATTTCTATCTCCAGTGCCCAGAACAAGACCTAGGGCAGTTTGCTGACTGGACAAGTAGTGATCGAATATAGGTGGTCCTGGCCCTTTACAAGTTCTTGGAGAATCCTGGCGGCACCAGCTATGGACCCATTTGTGGAGAGTCAGCAGACCATGTCTGGGTACAAGCTGTTTTCTTCCTCTGGACACACATCTATTGGTCAAAAATATTTTCATCTTTGCACATTACTTCAGTTGATCCTCCTGGATTTTAGGACATTCGTATTGCCTTCTCATTCCCACTTTACAGATGAGGAAAGCAAGGCCCAGAAAGGTGAAGGGATGAGCTGAAGGCCACAGCTAATCAAGGTGGCCGGAACTTCCCCTGTCCCCTATAGGAGCAAGGGGATGATGAGAATAGGAAGGCTGCTTAAGTGTTTAGCACACAGTGTGGGAGGGGTGTGAACCCTATTTGTGGGTTCATTTCTGTTGTTTCAGGCTAACACTCCAGGAAAATATTCCCAGACTGGAGCTCTCAGAAACACATGGCCAAAGTCCTTCATTTGTTTTTTTGCCTGTGGGACCAGGGGAAAACAGTCCAGGAACAAGATGCTCTTTGGCATTTGCAGGGTTCTTGGCAGATCAACAGTTACAGAACAGTCTAGGAGGAAACATACTGATTGTGTCAAGTTGTAGGATTTCAGAAGAAATTAAAATTCTCTCCTAAATTAAAATTTCTATATGCTGGTTGTATTTTTTTGTCATGAAAAACATCTTTGTAATGAACAAAATAAATGCAAAGATTCAGAGCAGCTAGACTTTGTTGTAAAGCCACTCAGGTTAGGCAGTAATTGGCTCCATTACTGAAAGCTGTGGCTGGCCTTCTTGGGCAGGGAGTGAATACAACAGCCTGGGATGTGATCACAATCCAGAGGAGGCTTTGCTATCTCCAGGGGGGTGTGGTGGTGGTGGTGGAGTCCAAAGGCTTGAATTTTCAATTTCTGGCTGTACTGAGAAGTCTGTGTGTTAATTTGTTCTCAAATATCGTGACCTTTTTGTGTGGTGTTTTCACTCTGTCTAGAAACTGAGCTTATCTAGAACATAAGAGTTGGATAAACCCTTGGAAGTCCTCTCATTCCACTCCTTTCAAAGCTGGGGATGCAGGAGCCCAGAGGGAAAGGTTGTCCATCAAGTGACTGGGCTAAAGCCAGATGACATCCTACTTGCCTCTTTGTCTGGCCTGTGGGTGGTGGTGGAAGATCAAAGGTCAGAGAGGAAAGGGATCCAGGTGACGTGCTGTGAATCTATGGCTTCATTGTTTTACAGTTAGTGCCTTTGATGAAGGATGCCAAAATGTAGCTGTGATGCTGGGGTGGGGCAGTTAGTTTAACTGTGTCTCCTGGTCACAGACTAAACAGCAGCCCCAAGCACGAGCAGCTTTCATTAGGAGAGGAAGGCAGAAGATAAGAATGGTATTGAACGTGGTATTCAGTGTTCACCTTCCCATATTTCTGTGAAGCACTCCTTCCCGTGACAGTCTTATGTAACCATAAGCCTGGAAGAGGGCAAGGACCCAGCTGTGAAGGGAAGGTCAGAGCTGATGGTGAGGAATGTTGGTGGTGATCACCTGGTGCTGCAGCTTTGCTGCATCCTTCTTGGATCCACAGTGTTATCCTCAGGTTTCCAGGAGGATGTGGAGGCTTGGTTCCCATAGCTGTCAAGTGGGAGCCAGGATTTAACTCTGACTTTCTGACTCCAAAGTCTACTGTGCTGCTAGTGGGAGTGTCAACAGATACAATCATTTTGGAGACCAATTTGACAAAATCTAACAAAATTAAATACTCATATAGCTTTCTGGCTCTCAAATTACGTATTTCAGAATTTACCCAATATCTTTACTGGAAAAAAATTATAAAGAATGATGTACAAAGATATTATTTTCAACTTTCTAACAGCAAATGGATGGAGACACTATAGCAAGCTTAAATTATGATACATCCAAACCATGGAATATAAGACAGCCTTCAAAAAGCATGAGGTAAACCTGAATATATAATCCCACATATATAAAAAGGCAATGTGTACATGTATACATTTAGGCACAGAAAATGTCTGGAAGAATACATATTGCACGTACCCAGCTGTGGGAAGAAGAGAACTGTGGGGTACCTCTCCAAATAGACTGAGCCCTGGTCCTCAGTGTGGCTGGCTGACAGCCAGAGGGAATGAGCCTTTAACTGGGAATTTATTTCCCCCTCTCCGTATCTGTTTTATGGTTTTAAAAAGGAAGGTCTAGGAATGTCTTTATAAAAAGCATTGTCTATTTACCCAAATATTTTTATAAGGAAGCTTAGAAAATTTAATTCCATTTTTTTATTATTCAACATTTTATACATAATAAATACAAACTTTTTACAGCCACTGTAAAGAAAGCACATCTGCACAGAGGCACTCCTTCCGAGCCTGGCCCTGTGCACTGTGATGCTGGATTACATGTCTTGGAGGGAGGGGTTCTTTTTAAAAAGGAGGCATATTTTTACAACTTTTGTTTTTTGTTTTTTAAATAAAATTAGCAGCTCTTCCAAAAAATATTTTAAAATATAACAAAAGATTGCAAATAACTCTCTGAGAATGTGGAAAATCCAGATTCAAGGACAATTTGGCTAAAGAGAGAATATAAGACTGGGTAGCGAGAACTGCCTGATTTAAGCACTTGAAATATTTTTTAAAAGTACTTTGAAGATTTTTAACATGTCAGAGAACTTTAAAATCTTACAAAGCCACCCTTTTAACTTTTTTAAACTTAAGAATAAGTTTGATAAACACAAAAAGACCTCAAATAGATCAACAGGTTAAGAAATGCAAAAAACAAAATGAAAACCCCAAATCATAGAGAACACTCGTCACTGGGTACTGTCACTGAAGTGATCAAATGACTAACTGAAGATTTCTTCAGCTATAACCTGACTTTTGATCAAAAATCCCATGGGGACATTTGGCGAGCATTTCAAGTTTTTAAAGATTCTTAGGAGGGATGGAGTTTTCAAAGCATAATACAACTTTTAAATTCTGCAAATTTGATTTCTTTAAAAAAAAAAAAAGCAACTGGAAAAATCCCTTTGTCCCTGGGTTCGGCACTCCCTATCTTCTCCAGGAGGTGGAAGCCGGCAGAGACTTACTCTGGGCACCTACCATGCTAGCCTGTGGAGAAAGCTATTCTTGGCTCTCCTTGTGACATAGAGAACTTGTCTTTGCCTTTTCAATTTGCACTTGTGCATGGTGTGCAGTCTTTTAGTCCTTTTTCATAGGAAGCTGGTTTCCTCTATAAGCCACAGGTTCTTCCTCCCAAGGAGATGTCAAGTCAGTGGGACCTGGGAAGCTATACTTTTCTGTGGGGGGTGGTTGCCGGTCTGGAGCAGCCACAAGCTGGCTGTCTGGGCTCATGTACCAGCTTGGGAATAAAATAATGAAAAGGGCTTCCCCAGTGGAGAAGCTCAACAAGGCAAGTATGTGTACCCAATTTATCTAGATGTTCAGATTCTAAAGATACCAGGCAATAGAATATATACTGCAAAAATTAAGATGAAAAATACCCAAATACAAAAAGAACGTTAAATCGGCTCGTTTCAGTTCTGGAAGCTCCATTTCTGCTTCAGCCACAGCCTCCTTTCTATTAGTTTATGTGATGGACAAGATTTGGCTATTAGAGTTCAGCCCCTCCATATTAGCTCCACTAACACTAAATGAATGGCGTAAATATTAATACAAAGGACACTGTTACTGTTTTAAATCTGTTAGTTGAGGAAGAAATGTGCATTAATGTAATTGGCGATAAACTCAGGGCAGTCCACTTTTTTCTGATAAGGTTTCAGTTTCTCAATCTGGGGACTAACTGCGGGGAGGAGCCAGCCTCTCCTGAAATCCCTCCTTCTAGTTCCTTATGTAGCCAAAGTGATCTGATTAAACTCAATCAGAAGAGCAAAAGCCACTTGAAGAAAGATGAGGATCTTTGCCACATCCTTGTGGCCACAGTAATATACTGTACGAGTGCACATGATCAGTTTCTCTGTGACTGTGCCCTGAATGAGGCCTGGTCTTGAGTCTCATATAAAAATGGACCACTGATAGGCATGAGGGCTGTCCCCCTGTGCTTCTAGGGCCCATTAAGATTTGTGCTATGGTAGGAGAGATGACATAGAAAATGACAACAAAAAAAGGCACAAAATATTCAAAACGTGGGAGGAGTCCACCAGGCCACCCAGTCACATGTAATCCTCCTTGGTTTTGCTCTGTTCAAGAGTCATCATCATGCAAAGGTGCCTAAAGAACAAGACTGGCTAAACGCCAAGCCTGGCCTTGATTGTAGCAGTAATAAATGGGTAAACCCATCATCACACCAGTGTGATTTCTACATCCTCAATCTTCTCTGCTGGCCTTCGGTGGTTCTGTGTAGGTGGAGGGGGAGCTGCCCGGACCTGAGCAGGAAACAAAAACACGGATTGTCAGTCAGCTTCCTGACTCAAGGCTTGACGCACTCAAATCACAACAGGTCATTTAGCAGAGGCACGGGCACCTCAGTGGTCTCAAATGCTCTGAACATAACAGTATGTGCTTCCAAAGTAATTCTCACTATATCCCACACCAAGGAGTTCTGATGATAGGCTGAAAGCTTCCTGGGCATAAGAGTACTGGAGCCCTTAAAGCCTCATCTAAAGCAAAGGCCTGGAGGTGGAACCCAGAACAATGCTCGGAGAACTGAAAATCTTTCAGCCTTTCTTGGAAGGAGAGCTGCAAGAGATCAGACTAGATGTGTGAAAGGATGACTTTGATAATAGTTTGGAGAAAAGATGGGAGTTGGGCAAGAGTATAGGTAAGAAGACAGTTTAGGAGGCTCTTGTAGCCAAGCAAATGTGAGTTGATGGTAGTCTGACCTAAGCAGGAGAAGAAGGATTTGATAGCCGTCTCCAAGGTAAATGTGGCAGGATCTGGTGATGACTCTTTGTGAGAGGCAGGGCCAGGGAATTATCAAGAATAATGCCAGACCATTGGTAGAACGGGGGGTCCACTCACCAAGAATACAGGAAAAGGAGCACGTCTGGGAGGGAAGATAATTAACTCACTGTTGCTGAGTTTTTGGGCTGTGGTATGTATACATTGAGATGTCTGCAAGGCTGGGGCTCAAGGAAGAGACTGGATTGGCAATTAGAAGTCTGGGAGTTGTCAGTGAATAAATGGCTATTAGAGCTGTGGGAGTACATGAAATTGCACAGGGAGAGTGAGTTTAATGACTTTAGGAGAAGCAGCCCATGGACAAGACCCTGAGAAACATCAGCAGTGATGGGTTGAAGCAGAGAAGCCTGTACAGATCAATGAAAAAGAAAGGACCAGAGAGGAGAAAGCAAAACCAGGAAAGGGCTGTGGAACAAACTAGTCCACTCATACGCAGCAGTCTATGCTGCCATCCCCTCTTGCCTGGACCACTGCTCCAGCCTCCTAATGGCTCCCCATGTCCATTCTGCCACCTTCCATTCACTCTCACTTTGCTGCCATAGCAATGTTTCAAAAATGCAAAACCAGTTACATCACTGTCTTGCTTACAACTTTGCAATGGTGTCCTATTACATTTAGGATAAAGAAACAAAGACAAGGAAGGCACTCAATATATGTCTGCTGAACGAAGGAAGCCAAAGGAAGTGAGTAGTTCAAGGAATGGTGTCAAATGCTGATAAAGCAGTTAAAGGAAAATGAATGTACTGGATGAGTGTGGGAAAGTTATGACTTTGGAAGAGCTGTTTCACAGTGAGGTGAGGGGGAAGGAGTCAATGGCATGGAGTGAGGGGTGAGTAGAGGTTATTATTTATAAGAGTAGACTCTCCTTGAGAATTGAAAGAAGCTTTTTTTTTTTTTTAAAGATTTTATTTATTTATTCATGAGAGACACAGAGAGACAGAGAGAGGCAGAGACACAGGCAGAGGGAGAAGCAGGCTCCATGTAGGGAGCCTGACACGGGACTCGATCCCAGGTCTCCAGGATCATGCCCTGGGCCAAAGGCAGCACTAAACCGTTGTGCCACCCAGGCTGCCCCTTGAAAGAAGCTCTTAAACCTCAAAAGGGCATGAAGTGTATCTCATTTCATCTCTGTTCCTCAAAAGAGGCTAAATATAAGCTTGGAAAATAGGTTCTCAATAATTACTTGTTGAAAAAAAAAGTACTTTTGTTTCACAATGAGGCAACTTTAATGCTCATGGAGCTTGCTATAATTTAAATATACTTTCATAGATATCTCACCAAGGCTCAGTGAGAAAACTGCCAGAGTAGACTAGATCTTCTAAGATGTGTTGATTTTTATAGCCTTCATTTTTTTTTTTTTAAAGATTTTATTTATTCATGAGAGACAGAGAGAGAGGCAGAGACATAGGCAGAGGGGAAGCAGGCTCCTTGCGGGGAGCCTGATGCAAGACTCAATCCCAGGACCCTAGGATCACGCCCTGGGCTGAAGGCAGTGCTAAACTGCTGAGCCACCCGGGCTGCCCTATAGCCTTCATTTTAAAAAAAGATTTACTTTTTTGAGAAAGAGAGCCTGCATGTTCACGTATGCACAAGTGGGGGAGGGGCAGAGAGAGAGCATCCTCAAGCATCCTCAGTGGGGAGTCCAAGGACATGGGGCTCAATCCAACTACTCATGAAATCATGACCTGAGCTGAAACAAAGAGTAGACGCTTACCCGGCTGAGCTACCCAGGCACCCCATCTATAGCCTTCATTTTTAAGAGTTCTTTTTATCCTCCCAAACCCACCTGACCCTTGCATGGGGGAATTAGCATAACACAGAGGCTGTGGGGAGACATTAATTTTTAATTTTAAATTTAGAAGAACTGTACATTCTGTAACCCTGCCAGATGAGAAACTTACGGGTCGCAGTTTGCCATATGAGGTCTCAGGAGTATGCCTTGGTGCTTGTGAAAATCCTGGCGATTCGGCAAGGAAGCTGTTTTCTGAGGGTGGGAACCAAGCAGTTCATTTTATTTGTGTTGTTGAGCAATAAAAACGCTAATGCAGATCTGTTTGCTCTTCAGGTAAACAAGTGGATTTTTTTTAAAAAAGATTTTGTTTATTTATGAGAGAGAGAGAGAGAGAGAGGGGCAGAGACACAGGCAGAGGAAGAAGCAGGCTCCATGCAGGGAGCCTGATGTGGGATTTGATCCCGGGTCTCCAGGATCACGTCCTGGGCTGAAGGCAGGCACCCAACCGCTGAGCCACCCAGGGATCCCAACAAGTGGATTTCTGAATGAAAATGAATTTAGATACATGCTGAGAACACTTACCATTTGCTGAAGGAGAACGTGGGAAGTACTGAGAGCTCCTCTTATCTGGGCTGGGGTAAGGGCTGCTGGGAGGCTGGTCATACAGTGGCAGTGGAGGCAGGGAACCCGGTGGCTTGGAGGAAGGAGAGATCTGCCACAAAGGAAAGAGAGAGGTTACAAAGTGCTCACCTCTGGAAGGAGAGGCAAGCTGGCTTCTCTAATTCAGACATATTACCTTTCTCTGCAGCTCAGATACAACTATTCACAATTTTTGTCAGCCTCATTAGAAGCATGTGAGCTGAGAAAAACAACCTCAAACCCAATTTTGTGATGCATTTAACTGTTTCCTTTCAGATATCTCCTTACACTACTGATTATAGTTTATCATAAACAGTCATTAAATCAAACCATTCTTCTCTAGAGTTCTACTGAAAATATACCAAATGAGTCAATTCAATAAATCTAGTGAAGAACAAAAAAAGGGGACAAGCTCTATTTTTTTTGTTAAGATAAAATAATTGGGTGTTTCTGACTTCCCAGGGTTTTGTAAGCACCAGACTAAGTGGTCAAAATATCACACAAACAAGGTGGGGAGACCTGTTCCTTATGGTCCTGGATCTGCCAGGCCTGCTGTGACAGATCCGAATTAGGGGTTTCCTGTAAAGTCAAGTCTCTCTGGTTAACTAATTGAGAGTACAGAAAGTGGGCAAATGGAGGTGTTATACAACCATTACCCCAGAGCCAGGTTGGTGAGTCTCTGCTTTTGCAAACTCAGTTTTGTAGAAACCCAGCAACAGAGGATTGGAGTGGGAAGGTGGGGCTGAGGTCATACCCCACA
Organism: Canis aureus; assembly: GCF_053574225.1. NCBI lineage: Eukaryota > Metazoa > Chordata > Mammalia > Carnivora > Canidae > Canis > Canis aureus. The sequence goes on from NC_135633.1 coordinate 26,202,324, forward strand.
TTTGCACGGACCAACCACCTCTTGGGAGTTATTTTCTTTAAATACCTTTTAATATAGTTTTCTCCCCTCTCATGTACCTGAATCTCTCTCATCCACGGAGTGTCACCGTTTTCTGACGCTGAAAGTTCTTCCACTAGCACCGATGGGAAAACTCCAATCCGCCCACTGAACTCCCCTTCCCAGAAGCCATCGTCATCCTGGTTCTCTTTGTTCAAGATTCGGATGATCGCTCCCTCAGGAAAGGATAATTCATCATCTGTCTGGCCCTCATAGTCATAAAGTGCTTTCACGAAACAGACTAGGTAGCAAAACGGAGAAAAATGCCTAAGAACATGGATAGCCAGGTTACTTCTGCAACCACCCCTATGCTCACATGACAATTAAAAGAGCATCATACAGAGTAAGAGTAAAGCTGTAATTTTTTTACTCACTGAAGATCTACTTCAGGGTTCTATTGTACAGGATAAATGTGACCAAATAAAAGAAAACATAGAATAGGAATAACGTTTTGCTTTTCAACCCACTGAAGGCTGACTCCATGGCAATACTGTTTTGGCCAAGTGTGACCAAATAAAGAGTGCCTTGTTTCAGTCTTTACCACTGGCATCTCCGTTGAGGCTGCCTGAAACGAGCTCGGCCTCCGTGGAATTGCTGGATGTGTGTGACCGACTGTCCAAAGCAGCCAAGGACTGCAGCATGCTCAGTAGGCTGTTCGAGGTGGGAAACTGTAGGTACTTTTCTGGCACATAACCCACTTGGCCAACTTTATTTCGAGCCTGAGTAAAAGACACGGGACAAAACAGGTTTGTACACAGAATCTGGACAAGGCAAAACAAGAACCAAAACAAACTCCTAAAAATGTCACGAGAAGGGGCGATATGAGCAAAGGAATATACCTTTACCCAGTCTTCCATATCTCCATCTTCAATCACTTCTAACACCTCATGTTCCTCAATGGTCAACTCATCTGGTTGAGAAGCCTGCAATGTAGGATGGTCATGGACAAAATTAAAAAGGTTAGATAAAGAGCAGATGTGTGCTGATCATAACAAAAACTGGAGATTAAAATATTGAAATGATTCTGAAAAATATATTGAACATAAAAATTTAAGTGTTGTAAAACTATCGTAATGAGGTGAAGTTTTACTTTAAAAAACTAAACAAAATAAGGCCATAACAAAAACTGGAGAAATGGAATCCTCAAGAGGCAGTCAGATGCAGTGAACACAGCACTCTGCTGGAAGCAGGGGACCAGGGTTCCAGCTCCAGCTTATATATCTATTGACTAGATAGATCCTTCCAATGACAATTTTGAAGAATCCATTTCTTCAAAATGACAATCCTGCCCTTCTGGGGAGGATGGGGGAGTCAGGGTGAAATGAATAAGCTGAGAACCATGATGATTTGGGAAGCACAGGCAAAGAAACAAGCACTGAATTAGAACTGCACCAAAGGGCTACCATGGAAGTGCATACTGTGAAAATGCAAAGAACTATGTACATGGATTGGATGACAGGTTGAGCAGTGCCTAGAACTGATCTGGAATCATTGTATGATAAACGATGGCCAAGAGAAGAGCGTTGGGAAGGAAATGACTGAGATTGGTCACAATTTGGATTATTGTGCTCTAACTTAACTGTGGAGACTGGGCTGATCCACTTAGGTGCTTCTGTACAAGCTGCTAATTTTGATGGTTCTATTATCTCTGATAGCAGGAATCCACTAGCACCGGCCATGCTGCTCCTAATACTGCTCCTGAGATTATAGAATCTGAGAGCACACTCTCAGAGGCTCTGAAGAGGGGCTGGAGAGAAACTGTGTGGCTTTGTTTCCTAGAGACTTGCCTATCATATGTAGTAGGGAGAGGCCTGCTGGTATCTCCTGGCTCTCTGGTGAACAGTCTTAAAAGCATTCCCCAAGTCCCAAGATTTTACAACTATATAACCAAATTATAAGACCATATCATTTTTCAAAATTCACAATCCCACAGTGTAAAATATCTCTAAGCTAAACAGCAAAAATAAGGCAAGAAAAAGGGTCATTTTATTAAGACTCATTTCCCATTTCATGTGCATTAAAATATTTCATCAAACCCAGATTATGGATGTTGCCATAGCTGCCAGAAATGTTCAAATGGTATTGAAAATGGCTGAAAAGTCACAGAAATACTCTGTGACCAGTATTTTAAGTAAATTACCTCACTTCAAAATTGAGGGAAAAAAGCTCATTGATTCATGATAGCTTTTCCAATGGAATTTCTTTGCTAATCCGAAACCACATTATGCTTTGACTATACCAGCAAAAGGCAACAATATAACAAAGGCTTTCCCTAATTCCTAGGCAAGACTTAAAAAAGTATCAATACAACCTGACTTCAGTCTGTGTAAAAACAAAGCAGGAAGGATAAGAACACCTTTAAATATACTGTTGCCCTTGTAAGAGTCATGGAGGTCCATACAAGTTGTTCAGTGGTATTATGCAATATCAGCAGATACTAGGTTGATCATACCATCCCCAAACAGTGACAAATTCTTCCACTTGACAAGGTCAAGTCCTCTGCATAGACTTCAAGACTCTAGAGAGTTTGGTCACCATGGTCTCTCAATGCTTTAGCCCTACACATTATTCCCTATACTCTGAACACACCATGTTATTCCTTGCCTCTGTGCTTTTACCAGGCTGTTCCTTCTTTTTCCAGGTCCTGCTCACTCTTTCCCACCTGGTGAACAGATTTAGATTACTGTGGATTCGAGTCCACCTTCAGTCTGTTTCTAAAGGCAAGTGACCATAGACCTCGCAGAGCCTCAGTTTTCTTTTTTATTCCTATTAGAATGTAAGCTCCATGAAGGAAGAGATTTTTGTCTGTATTCATCAATGCCATATCCCCAAGCCTAGAAAAGATCACAGGATATTACAAGGGAAGTGCTCAATTAATATTTGTTGAATTAACAGGTTGGTTGATAATATCTTCCATATTGCGTCATTAAAGAGATTAGAACATAAACATGGTACCGGGCACATGATACTTCACAAACGGTAGCTATTACTATTACTCATGATTTGAGACCTGGCTAATATATTTTTCCAGACCATCCACAATGAGCTGGTTGCTCCTTCCTCCTTTTGTTGTAAGGCTTGCACACTCTCTACCATGAACTACCATGGCACTCTACTCAATTGTTTGCCCTTGTAGGGTTCCTAGTAGAATGACTTACTTAATACAGGAAATGTAATTACTCTCATTTATCCCAACTAAAGTGGGCAAGTGGTCAGGAAATGTTTATTAAATAAACACATGCTCTAGCATTGCCTCCTTAAGTCCTAATGCCCCAGTGGCAACTAGAACTCTAGAAGCAGCTATGTCCTACCATTCTGACTACTACCATTGTTTTCTATTTGAAAACAATGTGCTTTTTCCTGATTAAAATAATACATGTTCATTGTAGAAAAGCTGAGAAATTGAATAATTGAAATCTTTTTTTAAATTATTTATTTATTTTTTATTTATTTATTTAATTTACAATAGTCACACAGAGAGAGAGAGAGAGAGAGGCAGAGACACAGACGGAGGGAGAAGCAGGCTCCATGCACCGGAAGCCCGACGTGGGATTCGATCCCGGGTCTCCAGGATCGCGCCCTGGGCCAAAGGCAGGCGCTAAACCGCTGTGCCACCCAGGGATCCCGAATAATTGAAATCTTAAGGTACATTCAATTTGGCGTCTTACTCTTCTGGCATATTTCTTCTTACATAAAACTCTCATTAATATAATTATCAATTATCGGGATCCCTGGGTGGCGCAGCGGTTTAGCGCCTGCCTTTGGCCCAGGGCGCGATCCTGGAGACCCGGGATCGAATCCCACGTCGGGCTCCCGGTGCATGGAGCCTGCTTCTCCCTCTGCCTGTGTCTCTGCCTCTCTCTCTCTCTCTCTCACTGTGTGACTATCATAAATAAATAAATAATAAATATGAATTAAAAAATATTATCAATTATCTTCATAACATTTTATGTATATTATTATATGAATGGTTAATTTATTTAACTATTCTCTTATTGGACAGCCAACTTTGAACTATTATAAAATAGTACTATGATGAAAGAATATTTTGTATTTCAAACCTTTTTCTATATTGTGGGTCATTTCCTTGAGATATATGCTAATAGGGTCAAAGGTTAGGAGCATTTTTAAGGCTTCTGAATCTAATTCTTAAACAGTACTTTTCTTTGTTCTCACAAGATTAATCCAGGCCTCATTTCCTGGTCTGGACTATAGGAATCACCATTAGGCTTATAGTTCATTTCTCTCTATTTTAATCTGTACAGTATCTATACAATGACCAGGATGACCTTCTTAAAAGCCCAATCTGATTTTAGGACATCCAAAGGTTCCTACCAGTCAGGTTAAAAGCCATACTTTAGTCTGGTCTACAAGGCCCTTTACTATCTGACAGCAAATATCTTTATTTCCAGCTGCTCTAATTCCTACACTTGATGCTCACCCACTACTGAATGTAACATTTCCTGAACACTCCATACTCTCATCAAACTGGGTCTCTGTATTTGCTCTTCTTTTTTGCTTAGAAGGCTCTTTCCCTTTTCACTGTATTAGGAAGATCTTATTCATGACCTAATTTAAGTGCCACCTCATCTAGTGGTTTTAACTTTTACTATAAATGTTTTTATACATAATCTATTTTTCAGCTTAATATTTACTTCCCCCAGACTATCCATTCTAAGAGGAGAGGGGCAGGAATTATGTCACATTAATTCTTGCGTTCCCTGAAACTTACATATATTGGGCACTAAATAATTGTTCAGTGATTAACTGATTAAATAGATTTTATAGTCTGGTTAATCCTAGGGACATGGCCTAGCATATGCCAATAGAGGGAATGTTGGATGGATGTGAGCTGTTTGATCACTCAGACATGTGGGATTCTTTCCATTTAAGGACCTTAAATTTTAATTCTACAACTTCAAAGTAGATATAATACTGAGAGGTAAGATGGGAAAACATTCCCAACCCTAGTTTTATAATACTCTATAACACCTTTACAACTATATATATATCTATATATCTATATAATGAAAAGATGTTAAACTAAAAAGTCTGGGAATCACTGATATTGAAGAGTATATACTGCCAAGTTTTGGCCTTCCAAGAATGGTGGGAGTGAGACTGTCCCCCAGTTATGGCTATTGAAGATTCTCTCCAGACTCTTCCTCTATTGTCCCTTAACCACTGGGTGTCCATCAGTATGGGAGCCAGAGAAGGACTCATTTGTTTATGCCTTCCTTATCTCATTCATTTATTCATCCCACAATTATTCACGAAGGACCTACTGTGTGCCAAGTACCATCCTGGGTGCTGAAGACACACAGACAAGATACACAGATACAGACAAGGTTTCTGCTTTTATGGACCTTTAGTAAGGAGTCAAGACAAAGAAATATGAAAACAAATAGGATTAAGTTTGGCTGGTGGTAAATGGTATATAGTAAATAAGAGGGAAAGGGCAATGGGATAGAGAGTAGTGAATGACAAGTTGGTTTTATATTTAGGTTGTTAGGGGAGGCCTGAAGAGGCACTATTTGAGCTAAGCCTCAATAAAGGGCAGTATGCAGCCAATCAAAATTTGGGGAAAGATAGTTCTAGGTAGAGGGGGCAGCAAGTGCAAAGTTGTCAAGTTAGGAAGGAGCATGGTGTCACAGTGGCTAATGGATGGTGAGTGGGCTGTGTAGGGGAATGGTCCGACATGAAGCTAGGGAGACTGTCAGGGGCCAGATCAATCTGAACATTACAGACTCTAGGGAAGAGTTTGTTTTTCTATGTGTGATGGAAAGCTTATAAAAGGCTTTTAGGCAAGCAAATAAAATAATCTCCTTTATGTGTTAAATATAAGTATGGCTGCAAAGTGGACAATGGACTTTTGGGAGGGAGGCAAGTATGCAGAAGGGATAATCAATTATGGTGTTTTTTTTTTTTTTTTTCCTTTATAGTAACTGAAGCTATGGCCTAGACCAAGATGGTGAAAAGTGAATGGATGTAGGATATGTTTTGGAGGTAGAGTCAATAGGACTGATTGAAGGACTGGATGAGGGTAGGGAAATTTATGTGAAAGTAGAGCAGGGGTGAGAGAGATTAAGAACTATTATATCAAATTAGGTTTTGAAATTCTGGCATCTATTTATCTAGGTCCCTTCTTACCATGGTAACAAGAGGTGGTTAGTATCAGTTTGGAGGGTCACTGTAATGGAGGGTCTTGGGTGAAAGCAGGCTATTTATAATGAGGTAAGGTTCCTATTTACTGAAAATTTACTAGATGTCAGGCACTGTACCAAGTCCTTGCTATAAAATGAAAGTATTATCTCACTTACTTTTTAAACTAGCCCTATGATATTACCCCATAATATAGATAAGAAAACTGAGGCTCACAGAGATCAAGGGACTAGTGTGGTCACGCAGAACGCAGGTGGCAGAGACAGGATTTTAATCCAGGCAGTCTGACATCAGTGCCTAGACTGTTCACCATTATGTTGTATTATCTCTAATGTTAACTGAACAATTTTATAGTAAGCATAGTATAAGAGGCTGGATAGACACCGTCACGGATCTTCAGAGTTGCCACAATTTAATATGAGCAATAGGTTAGAGAAATACGCACCTTGTAGGAATAAACAACTTTGCAGGTGAGTGGATAATTTCTTAAGGTGCCAGAAGGGCTGGAACTGCTATCATCAAAAACATCCATATTGTCTTCAAACTCTTCTCCTTCTTCTCTTTCAGGATCTGCATTGAGCTAGGGAAAATTAGAAGCCACTGGCTAGCTTGCTTACTTCAAGAAAATGGTTGAAAGCAGGAAAAAAAAAAAAAACTTAAAACCTGTTTCAAAATATAATTTAAAAAATTTTTATTTATTTATTCATGAGAGACAGAGAGAGAGAGAGGCAGAGACATAGACAGAGGGAGAAGCAGGCTCCATGCAGGGAGCCTGAAGCCTGATCACATCCTGGGTCGAAGGCAGACGCTCCACTGCTGAGCCACCCAGGCATCCCTCAAAATATAATTTACTTATTCAACTGCAAGTAGGAAAAAAAGTATCTTTTTTTTAATGGAAAAAAGTATCTATTCTCACTTGCATTTTTCCAGTTATGAAAGGACCACGTTTTTTTCCCCTTAATATTCTATTTTATGGGCAGCCCCAGTGGCTCAGCGGTTTAGCGCCGCTTTCAGCCCCAGGGCCTGATCCTGGAGACCCGAGACCCAGTCCCACGTTGGGCTCCCTGCATGGAGCCTGCTTCTCCCTCTCCCTCTGTCTCTGCCTTTCTCTCTCTCTCTCTGTGTCTCTCATGAATAGATAAATAAAATCTTTAAAAAAAAGATTCTATTTTATTTTTATTATTTTTATTTTGAGAGAGAGGGAGAGAAAAAGAGGGACATGCACCCAAGTGCACACATGGGAGAGGGGGCAGAGGGAGAGAATCTTAAGCAGGCTCCATGCAGGGAGCTTGATCTCACAACCTTGAGAGATCATGACCTAAGCTGAAACCAAGAGTTGGATGCTTACGTGGCTAAGCCACCCTAATGCCCTAAGATTTTAAAGTAATCTCTACACACAATGTGGGGCTCAAATTCATAACCTTGAGATCAAGAGTCACATGCTCCATTGACTGAGCCAGCCAGGTGCCCTGAAAGTATTAGTTTTTTTTTTTTTAAAGATTTTATTTATTTATTCATGAGAGACAGAGAAGAGAGAGAGAGAGAGAGAGAGAGGGAGGCAGAGACATAGGCAGAGGGAGAAGCAGGCTTCATGCAGGAAGCCTGATGTGGGACTTGATCCCCGAACTCCAGGATCACAATCTAAGCCAAAGGCAGACACCTAACTGTCGAGCCACCCAGGCGTCCCAAGTTTTTTTTTTTTTTTTTTTTAAACCAAGAGTAAAATCTCTTTCAAATATATAAGAGTTGTTTATCAGCATCCTTTCCCTTTTCACTGTTAAATACTAATAAAGGCCTCTTAACATTTTAAACTGAACATACAGGGAAACATTGGAAAGGTTTCTAAATGCTATCAAGGATATAGAGAAACAGGCTTTTCTCTGTTGTTGGTAGAAATGTAAATTGATACATCCTTAAAAAAATACTAGCCTACTGAAATTAAAAACTAAACATACCACTTGATCTAGCAATTTCACTTTTGTGAATCCATTATGGAGACATAAAAGCAAAAGAAGGTAAGACTATAGATCTTACCTGACTTACAATGGGGATATGTCTATATAAACCCATCATAAGTAGAAAATTATCCTAGGATGAAAATACATTCAATACACCTAACCTACTGAATATCATAGCTTAGCCTAGCCTACTTTAAACATGCTCAGAATTTACATTAGCCTATAGTTGGGCAAAACCATCTAGCACAAAGACTATTTTGTAAAAATAAAGTTCTGAATAGCTCATGTAATTTACAAATGGTCCCCAACTTACAAAGGTTTGACCTAAAATTTTTTCATTTTGTGATGGTGTGAAAGCAATACACATTCAGTAGAGACCATACTTTAAATTTTGATCTTTTTCCAGGCTAGCAATATGTGGTACAATATTCTCTTGTGATGCTGGGCAGTGGCAGCAAGCCATGGATCCCAACTAGCCACAAGGTCATGAGGGTAAAAGAGGTACCTGCACAACCATCCTGTACCCATATGATCATTCTGTTGTTCACTCTCAGTATAGTATTCAATAACTAGGTGTTAAAAATATATTTGCCTCGAGTACTGTTCATGATACTAAAGTACAATTATTTATGTATTTATTATTATTTTTTAAAGATTTTATTTATTTATTCATGAGAGACAAAGAGAGAGAGAGAGAGAGGAATAGACACAGGCAGAGGGAGAAGCAGGCTCCATGCAGGGAGCCAGACGTGGAACTCGATCCTGGGTCTCCAGGATCACACCCTGGGCTGAAGGCGGTGCTAAACCGCTGAGCCACCCGGGCTGCTCACAAATAGTATTTATATGAACATAAATATCTGATGGGGGAGGCAGAGTAAGAAAACTGACTGGAGACTAGAGATGACTGACTTGTGTTTTATGTACCTCTGTACTATCTGGACTATTAGAACAAGCATGTCTTTTTAAACGAAAAATCCAACAAACAGGAAACAAAACAGCCAAAGTTTCTTTGTCTCTAGTTACACATAAGCATTTATTTAGCTACTTTTTCCAATGTCCAAACATGCAAAGGCATGCCTATTTATATATTAAAGATATAAAGACTGGACAGTCAGAATTAGGCCTCACAATAGAATGAGTAGCTGAAATATCAAATCCCTATGATATGCTGAGCACTGCGCTAGGCTCGCAGACATGAAACGAAGGATACGGCTTGCTTTTCATGAACTCATACTCTATACTGGAGAAAATGCTACCACTAAATGCTGAATGTGCAAGGCGGCCTGTGAATAGGAAGAGGTATTTGGAGAAGGTCAGGGAAGACCTTGCATTCAGCAAGTTGCAAAGTAGAGGCTACCTATATTGTCCAATTCTACTTTTTAATGAATTAAAGTGATTTCTCTTGAGTAATTATTAACATTTAGAACCGACTTTATTATTTTTTTTTTTAGATTTTATTAATTTATTTATTCATGAAGGACACACACAGAGAGGCAGTGACACAGGCAGAGGGAGAAGCAGGCTCCTTTTGGCGAGCCCGATGTGAGACTCGATTCCAGGACCCCGAGATCATGATCCGAGCCAAAGGCTCAACCATTGAACCACCCAGGCGCCCAAAACTGACTTTATTCGTAATTGCTATTAAAATTCTATAGAGCCTTCTAAAAGAATAAATTACACATATTTTCTATCAAATATATTGCCTACATTTCAAAGCCCTTGTAATATTCTTACTTATAACTATTACTGGAAATTCTTCACAGCTGAGTGAGATAATCATGTATGTGCCTCATCTTACAAATAATTCATCTATGGTCAGTCAGGTCAATGATAAAATAAGACTCAAATCTTGACCTTTCAAATCATCTCAGGCTATGATACCATCGTATTCCAAAAGGGCACTGAGTCATATAAAAGATGAGGATCGCATGTTAGAAATTGCCCATTCAATATTTACATATACTTGGAAGACACTGCTTTCATACTCTATAGGACATAGGTTATAGACATTAAAAAAAAAAAACACATAACTGGGCATTGCAACAAAACAACACAAAACACCCATATGTCTATAAAAAACTGAAATTAAAGCCAATGTGGGTAGAACTTGTTTCTAAAAATATATAAGGAATGTTAATATGCACTGTGCTGTGGCACTGGGAATCAATCCAAAATGTTTTATCTTGGCAACACTATTTGATACTAAACATTCCTTTCTTTCCCCTTTATTCTGAGTTCATTGTTTGATTCTCATGGAAGGGAATGTGAAGTTGCAGTGACAGCAATAGGGTCAGGGCCATGTGCTTTTTCTTTGCTCCAGCAGCTTTCCAAAATATGTCACTGCTGAATAAACTGCCATTTCCCTCTTTCACCCTCTGTAACTTCACTGTTACAATGTTTTCTTGACCCAGCATTTCTAAAATCACATTCTTCCTCTGTTTCTTAACAATTGCTCTCTTAGCTCTTTTCCTTCCTGTCACCTGACAACTTCAATTAAAACTATTCCTTCTAGCTGTACTAATGTTTTTCCTTTCTTAGTTGTTGTAAAATGCTTACTTTGCAAGGGTAGATAAGAAAAAGCATTCTGAGTTGGTATTAGTAGCCATCTCCTTATACGCAGCAAAACAACCTCTAAAGGGTTTCACCAACTTTATGGTACTGTAACAAACTAGAAAGCAATACTGGGTCCTTAAGTCTGACAGATTTGAGTTTGAATGCTGACTATATCATTTACTGTTTGTTGTGTGACCTCGGGCAAATTATTTAACTTCTGACTCCAATGACCTTATCTTATAATGAAAACAATTACTTCTTCATGGGGTATTATAAGGATTAAATAAGGTAACATATTGAACCCCATAACACATGCTAGATATATAGAAGGTATTTAATAAATAATTGCTCTTTTTTATGAGGAAAGAAGAAATTGCATAAAGAATCTGGTGATATTCAATATAGAGGAAGGCAGCTCCTCATAACTTATTAGCAGAACCTCTGAGTTTCTTTTGGACAGAGAAGTGATCACATTGAACATCATTCCAAATACAACACAAGTAGATTATAAAGGATGATGTTGCAAATACCAGCAAAATGGATTTCTACTTCTAGATAAGATGGAATATCAAGGACCAGATTTTTTTTTTTTTTTGCCTTTGGATAATTCTTTTTTTTTTTTTTTTTTTTTATTGGTGTTCAATTTACTAACATACAGAATAACCCCCAGTGCCCGTCACACAATCACTCCCACCCCCCGCCCTCCTCCCCTTCCAACACCCCTAGTTCGTTTCCCAGAGTTAGCAGTCTTTACGTTCTGTCTCCCTTTCTGATATTTCAAGGACCAGATTTAAACTGCTTCCAGAAACAACTAAAAAAACTGCTCAAAATACATGAACACTGGACATCATGCACTTAAAGACAGTGATCCCTGGGTGATCCCTGGGGGATGGAAAACAATTTCCTAAATTTAGGAAACAACTACTTAAATCCAAACTAATCAGAATAAAGAAGATAAATACCAGGGCAGAAATCATTACAATAGAAAAAAGAAAACAGGGGAAAAAATCAATGAAATTAAAAGCTGTTTCTTTGTGAAAAGCCATTTGATATGGGTAAACTTCTAGCAGAATGATCAGGAAGAAAGTGGAGACACAAATAACCAATATCAAGAATGAGAAGTGAAGCTACTACATATTCTCTGGATAATCAAAGAATAAAAAAAAGGAATATTATAAACAATTTGTTCCAATAAAGTTGGCAACTTAGATAGAATGGACAAATTCCTTGAAAGACACAAATGATCAAAGTCCACTCAAGAATAACCTGAGTAACCATCTATCTACTAAAGAAATTGAGTTTGTGATTTTTTTAAAAGATTTATTTATTTATTCATTCAGAGAGAGCAAGAGAGAGGCAGAGACACAGGCAGAGGGAGAAGCAGGCTCCATGCAGGAAGCCCGATGTGGAACTCGATCCCGGGTCTCCAGGATCACACCCCGGGCTGCAGGCGGCGCTAAATCACTGCGCCACCAGGGCTGCCCTGAGTTTGTTATTAAAAAAGAACTTCCACAAAGAAAACTCTAGGCTCAGGTAACTACTAGGATGAATTCTATCAAACATTTAGAATAAACAATTCTACACAATTCTACATATGCTTCCAGAAAACAGAAGAGGGAGGGATACTTTTCAAATCACTTTAAGACAAGCATTATACCAAACCAGATAAAACATTACATGAGAAGAAAACTACAGGCTAGTATCTGCTGTAAACAGAGATACAAAAATTCTTATCAAAACTTTAACATCAATTTCAATCAATATATAAAAATGGTAATATATCATGATTCAAGTGGTGTTTATTAGTAATGCAAAGTTGGCTTAATAGCTGAAAAATCATCAATGCAATATATCATATAAACAAACTAAAAAAGAAAAATCATTTGACAAGATCCAACATCTAGTACTATCACCATCTAAATAGGAATAGGGAAAACTCCTCAGCATGGTAAAGGGCACCTACAAAAATCCTACTGTTAACATCATACTTAATGGTGAAAGACTGAATGCTTTCTCCCTAAGTGTAGAAACAAGGCTAGGACATCTGTCAGTTCTCACTACTTTGATTCAGCATTGTACTGGAGATTCTCGTTGTTACAATAAGGGGAAAAAAGGAACCAGTAAAAATGTCTTAATATGCAAGTGACTTGACTATCTACAGAGAAAATCTACACAAAGGCTATTACAACTAACAAATTGAGTTTAGCAGAGTTGCAGGATACAAGATCAATATGCAAAAAATCATATTTTTATGTGTTAACAATGAACAACTGGAAATTAAAATAAAAAACCATTTACAATAGCACCCAAAACCATAAAACAGTTATGTCTGAAAAAAGATGTTTAAGACTTATATACTGAAAGCTACAAAATATTGAGCGGGCTCCTGGGTGTCTCAGTCAGTTAAGCATCTACCTTCAGCTCAGGTCATGATCTCAGGGTCCTGGGAGAGTCCTGTATTGTCTGTTTCTCTCTCTGCCCTTCCCCCGCTGTTCATTATCTCTCTCTCATTCTCTCGGAAATAAATAAAATCTTCAAAAAAATACTGAGCTAAATTAAAGGTTTAAATAAATGGAGAGGTATTATGTTAATGACTGGAAGTCTCAATATTGTTAAAATATCAATTGTCTTCAAACTGATCTAGATTCACCACAATCCTTTTTTTCTTTCATTAAGAAATCAAATCTTTTTTTAAATTTTTATTTATTTATGATAGTCACAGAGAGAGAGAGAGAGAGGCAGAGACACAGGCAGAGGGAGAAGCAGGCTCCATGCATCAGAAGCCCGACGTGGGATTCGATCCCGGGTCTCCAGGATCGCGCCCTGGGCCAAAGGCAGGCGCCAAACCACTGCGCCACCCAGGGATCCCCAAATCTTTTTTTTTTATAAATTTATTTTTTATTGGTGTTCAATCTGCCAACATATAGAATAACACCCAGTGCTCATCCCATCAAGTGCCCACCTCAGTGCCCGTCACTCAGTCCCCCCCCACCCCCCTCCCCTTCCTCACAATCCTTTTTTTTTTTTTTTTTTTTGCCTGACTCACTGTGGCTTTTATTTTTTTTTTTTATTTTTTATTTTTTATTGGTGTTCAATTTACTAACATACAGAATAACACCCAGTGCCCGTCACCCATTCACTCCCACCCCCCGCCCTCCTCCCCTTCTACCACCCCTAGTTCGTTTCCCAGAGTTAGCAGTCTTTATGTTCTGTCTCCCTTTCTGATATTTCCCACCCATTTCTTCTCCCTTCCCTTATTTTCCCTTTCACTATTATTTATATTCCCCAAATGAATGAGAACATATAATGTTTGTCCTTCTCCGACTGACTTACTTCACTCAGCATAATACCCTCCAGTTCCATCCACGTTGAAGCAAATGGTGGGTATTTGTCATTTCTAATAGCTGAGTAATATTCCATTGTATACATAAACCACATCTTCTTTATCCATTCATCTTTCGTTGGACACCGAGGCTCCTTCCACAGTTTGGCTATCGTGGCCATTGCTGCTAGAAACATCGGGGTGCAGGTGTCCCAGCGTTTCATCGCATTTGTATCTTTGGGGTAAATCCCCAACAGTGCAATTGCTGGGTCGTAGGGCAGGTATATTTTTAACTGTTTGAGGAACCTCCACACAGTTTTCCACAGTGGCTGCACCAGTTCACATTCCCACCAACAGTGTAAGAGGGTTCCCTTTTCTCCACATCCTCTCCAACATTTGTTGTTTCCTGCCTTGTTAATTTTTCCCATTCTCACTGGTGTGAGGTGGTATCTCATTGTGGTTTTGATTTGTATTTCCCTGATGGCAAGTGATGCAGAGCATTTTCTCATGTGCATGTTGGCCATGTCTATGTCTTCTTCTGTGAGATTTCTGTTCATGTCTTTTGCCCATTTCATGATTGGATTGTTTGTTTCTTTGGTGTTGAGTTTAATAAGTTCTTTATAGATCTTGGAAACTAGCCCTTTATCTGATATGTCATTTGCAAATATCTTCTCCCATTCTGTAGGTTGTCTTTGAGTTTTGTTGACTGTATCCTTTGCTGTGCAAAAGCTTCTTATCTTGATGAAGTCCCAATAGTTCATTTTTGCTTTTGTTTCTTTTGCCTTCGTGGATGTATCTTGCAAGAAGTTACTATGGCCGAGTTCAAAAAGGGTGTTGCCTGTGTTCTTCTCTAGGATTTTGATGGAATCTTGTCTCACATTTAGATCTTTCATCCATTTTGAGTTTATCTTTGTGTATGGTGAAAGAGAGTGGTCTAGTTTCATTCTTCTGCATGTGGATGTCCAATTTTCCCAGCACCATTTATTGAAGAGACTGTCTTTCTTCCAATGGATAGTCTTTCCTCCTTTATCGAATATTAGTTGCCCATAAAGTTCAGGGTCCACTTCTGGATTCTCTATTCTGTTCCACTGATCTATGTGTCTGTTTTTGTGCCAGTACCACACTGTCTTGATGACCACAGCTTTGTAGTACAACCTGAAATCTGGCATTGTGATGCCCCCAGATATGGTTTTCTTTTTTAAAATTCCCCTGGCTATTCGGGGTCTTTTCTGATTCCACACAAATCTTAAAATAATTTGTTCTAACTCTCTGAAGAAAGTCCATGGTATTTTGATAGGGATTGCATTAAACGTGTATATTGCCCTGGGTAACATTGACATTTTCACAATATTAATTCTGCCAATCCATGAGCATGGAATATTTTTCCATCTCTTTGTGTCTTCCTCAATTTCTTTCAGAAGTGTTCTATAGTTTTGAGGGTATAGATCCTTTACATCTTTGGTTAGGTTTATTCCTAGGTATCTTATGCTTTTGGGTGCAATTGTAAATGGGATTGACTCCTTAATTTCTCTTTCTTCAGTCTCATTGTTAGTGTATAGAAATGCCACTGACTTCTGGGCATTGATTTTGTATCCTGCCACGCTACCGAATTGCTGTATGAGTTCTAGCAATCTTGGGGTGGAGACTTTTGGGTTTTCTATGTAGAGTATCATGTCATCGGCGAAGAGGGAGAGTTTGACTTCTTCTTTGCCAATTTGAATGCCTTTAATGTCTTTTTGTTGTCTGATTGCTGAGGCTAGGACTTCCAGTACTATATTGAATAGCAGTGGTGAGAGTGGACATCCCTGTCTTGTTCCTGATCTTAGGGGAAAGGCTCCCAGTGCTTCCCCATTGAGAATGATATTTGCTGTGGGCTTTTCATAGATGGCTTTTAAGATGTCGAGGAATGTTCCCTCTATCCCTACACTCTGAAGAGTTTTGATCAGGAATGGATGCTGTATTTTGTCAAATGCTTTCTCTGCATCCAATGAGAGGATCATATGGTTCTTGGTTTTTCTCTTGCTGATATGATGAATCACATTGATTGTTTTACGGGTGTTGAACCAGCCTTGTGTCCCAGGGATAAATCCTACTTGGTCATGGTGAATAATTTTCTTAATGTACTGTTGGATCCTATTGGCCAGTATCTTGTTGAGAATTTTTGCATCCATGTTCATCAGGGATATTGGTCTGTAATTCTCCTTTTTGGCGGGGTCTTTGTCTGGCTTTGGAATTAAGGTGATGCTGGCTTCATAGAACGAATTTGGAAGTACTCCATCTCTTTCTATCTTTCCAAACAGCTTTAGGAGAATAGGTATGATTTCTTCTTTAAACGTTTGATAAAATTCTCCTGGGAAGCCATCTGGCCCTGGACTCTTGTGTCTTGGGAGGTTTTTGATGACTGCTTCAATTTCCTCCCTGGTTATTGGCCTGTTCAGGTTTTCTATTTCTTCCTGTTCCAGTTTTGGTAGTTTGTGGCTTTCCAGGAATGCGTCCATTTCTTCTAGATTGCCTAATTTATTGGCGTATAGCTGTTCATAATAGGTTTTTAAAATCGTTTGTATTTCCTTGGTGTTGGTAGTGATCTCTCCTTTCTCATTCATGATTTTATTAATTTGAGTCTTCTCTCTCTTCTTTTTAATAAGGCTGGCTAATGGTTTATCTATCTTATTAATTCTTTCAAAGAACCAACTCCTGGTTCTGTTGATCTGTTCCACAGTTCTTCTGGTCTCGATTTCGTTGAGTTCTGCTCGAATCTTTATTAGCTCCCTTCTTCTCTTGGGTGTAGGATCTATTTGCTGTTTTTTCTCTAGCTCCTTTATGTGTAAGGTTAGCTTTTGTATTTGAGTTCTTTCCAGTTTTTGAATGGATGCTTGTATTGCGATGTATTTCCCCCTTAGGACTGCTTTTGCTGCATCCCAAAGATTTTGAACGGTTGTATCTTCATTCTCATTAGTTTCCATGAATCTTTTTAATTCTTCCTTAATTTCCTGGTTGACCCTTTTATCTTTTAGCAGGATGGTCCTTAACCTCCATGTGTTTGAGGTCCTTCCAAACTTCTTGTTGTGATTTAGTTCTAATTTCAAGGCATTATGGTCCGAGAATATGCAGGGGACAATCCCAATCTTTTGGTATCGGTTCAGACCCGATTTGTGACCCAGTATGTGGTCTATTCTGGAGAAAGTTCCATGTGCGCTTGAGAAGAATGTGTATTCAGTTGAGTTTGGATGTAAAGTTCTGTAGATATCTGTGAAATCCATCTGGTCCAGTGTATCATTTAAAGCTCTCGTTTCTTTGGAGATGTTTTGCTTAGAAGACCTATCGAGTATAGAAAGAGCTAGATTGAAGTCACCAAGTATAAGTGTATTATTATCTAAGTATTTCTTCACTTTGGTTAATAATTGATTTATATATTTGGCAGCTCCCACATTTGGAGCATATATATTGAGGATTGTTAAGTCCTCTTGTTGAATAGATCCTTTAAGTATGATATAGTGTCCCTCTTCATCTCTCACTACAGTCTTTGGGGTAAATTTTAGTTTATCTGATATAAGGATGGCTACCCCTGCTTTCTTTTGAGGACCATTAGAATGGTAAATGGTTCTCCAACCTTTTATTTTCAGGCTGTAGGTGTCCTTCTGTCTAAAATGAGTCTCTTGTAGACAGCAAATAGATGGGTCCTGCTTTTTTATCCAGTCTGAAACCCTGCGCCTTTTGATGGGGTCATTAAGCCCGTTCACATTCAGAGTTACTATTGAGAGATATGAGTTTAGTGTCATCATGATATCTATTCAGTCTTTGTTTTTGTGGACTGTTCCACTGAACTTCTTCTTAAAGGGGAATTTTAAGAGGCCCCCTTAAAATTTCTTGCAGAGCTGGTTTGGAGGTCACATATTCTTTTAGTTGCTGCCTGTCTTGGAAGCTCTTTATCTCTCCTTCCATTTTGAATGAGAGCCTTGCTGGATAAAGTATTCTTGGTTGCATGTTCTTTTCATTTAGGACCCTGAATATATCCTGCCAGCCCTTTCTGGCCTGCCAGGTCTCTGTGGAGAGGTCTGCTGTTACCCTAATACTCCTCCCCATAAAAGTCAGGGATTTCTTGTCTCTTGCTGCTTTAAGGATCTTCTCCTTATCTTTGGAATTTGCAAGCTTCACAATTAAATGTCGAGGTGTTGAACGGTTTTTATTGATTTTAGGGGGGGATCTCTCTATTTCCTGGATCTGAATGCCTGTTTCCCTTCCCAGATTAGGAAAGTTTTCAGCTAGAATTTGTTCAAATACATATTCTGGCCCTCTGTCCCTTTCGGCGCCCTCGGGAACCCCAATTAAACGTAGGTTTTTCTTCCTCAGGCTGTCGTTTATTTCCCTTAATCTATCTTCATGGTCTTTTAATTGTTTGTCTCTTTTTTCCTCAGTTTCCCTCTTTGCTGTCAACTTGTCTTCTAGGTCACTCACTCGTTCTTCCACCTCGTTAACCCTCGTCGTTAGGACTTCTAGTTTGGATTGCATCTCATTCAATTGGTTTTTAATTTCTGTCTGATTAGCTCTAAATTCTGCAGTCATGAAGTCTCTTGAGTCCTTTATACTTTTTTCTAGAGCCACCAGTAGCTGTATAATAGTGCTTCTGAATTGGCTTTCTGACATTGAATTGTAATCCAGATTTTGTAACTCTGTGGGAGAGAGGACTGTTTCTGATTCTTTCTTTTGAGGTGAGGTTTTCCTTCTAGTCATTTTGCTCAGTGCAGAGTGGCCAAAAGCAAGTTGTATCGGGAAAAAGAGAAAAAGAGAGGAGAGAAAGAAGGAAAGAAAAGAGAAAGAGAAAAAAAAAGGGAAGAAAAAGAAAAAAAAACGAAAAAAAAAAAAAAAGAAGAAAAAGAGAAAGAAAAAGAAAGGAGAAAAAAAGGGGTGGGGGAAGGAAACAAATCAAAAAGCAAAACAAAACAAAAACAAAAACAAAAACAAACAAACAAAAAAAGAACCACCGGGGAGTATCTTCTGATTCTGTGTTCTTTAAGTCCCTTGGCTTCTCCTGGAAGTTGTCAGTCTAGCTGGTGTTCTGGGGGAGGGGCCTGTTGTGCTGATTTTCAGGTGTTAGCAGTTGGGGGAGCTGCTGTGCCCCTGCCTGGTGCAGGGCTCGGTGGGGGTTGTTTACCCCGTGAGGCCGCAGGAGGAACAGCCCCAGTGGCGGGGCAGCTCTGGAAACCTGGATTCAGCTCCGGCAGGAACTCCGAGCTCTCCGTCTGCAGGGCCTGGAGGCTCCAGGCGGGGCCGCTGATCTGCTCAGCTGGGGCAGGAGCGTCCTCGCTGTCCTGGGCCCTCCCGGTCTCTGCCTGTCCCGGGGGAGGCCGGATCCTGGGCTGTGTCCCGGCGCCCTGTGCTCCGGAGCCTGCGCTGTTGGATTCGCGCTCCCGGGCCGCGCAACCCCCTCCGCGGAGCTGCCGCCCGAGCCCCTCCGAGCTGCTCCTGGAACCGCGCAGCCCCCTCCGCACGGAGCCTCTTCCTCTGCCCGAGCCCCTCCGAGCTGCTCCCGGGGCCGCGCAGCCCCCTCCGCGGAGCCGCCGCCCGAGCCCCTTCAGCTGCTCCGGGTCCCGCCGTGCGCGCTGCAGCCCTTAGGGAGCTCGGCGCACTCTCCTGGGCGCGCAGTTGCTGTTACTGTCCCCGGGAGCCCGAGGGCATCCCCGCCCTCCTGGGTCCTGCTCCAACTCCCCGCGAGCCCCTTTCCCCCGGGAAGGTCGGTGCAGCTCCTGCTCCTCCGGGACGGGGCTCTCCTGTCCTGGGGACACTCGCCCCGGCCTCAGCCCGGCTCCTCGCGGGGCTCCTCCCCCTTGGAGGCCTTTGTTCCTTTATTTCTTTTTCCCCGTCTTCCTACCTTGATAGAAGCGCGAACTCTCCTCACTGTAGCATTCCAGCTGGTCTCTCTTTAAATCTCAGGCCGAATTCATAGATTTTCAGGATAATTTGAAGGTTTTCTAGGTAGTTTGGTGGAGACAGGTGATTTGGAGACCCTACTCTTCCGCCATCTTGCTCCTCCCCCCCTTCCTCACAATCCTATTTAAAAAAAATCCTGGTAGGTTTTTTTGGTAGAAAATTGATTTTAAATTCATATGGAAATGCAAAAGACCCAGAATATTCAAAACAACCTTAAGAAGGAAGCTGAAAGTTAACTAAAATAGTTTTAAAAAGTAAAAAAGAGGGACGCCTGGGTGGCTCAGCAGTTGAGTGTCTGCCCTGGGCTCAGGGCGTGATCCTGGGATCGAGTCCCATATTGGGCTTCCTGTATGGAGCCTGCTTCTCCCTCTGGCTATGTCTCTGCCTCTCTCTGTCTCTGTGTCTCTCATGAATGAATAAGTAAAATCTTAAAAAAAAAAAAAAAAAAGGAATGCACAGCAATTACACTGAGTCATGAGAAAGGTCACAGGAATAAAGGGCCATCCATAGAATAAGAAAGTATGGTAAAGGGCAAGACTTTAGAGGCAGATGTATCTGAGTTCAAATCCTAGCTCTCTCCACTTACTAGCCGTGTGCTGTTGGGAAGGAGAGCTAATTCTCACAAGTCTATCTCCTCATCTGTAAAAACATTCAGAACTGTTGTAATTAACTGTATCATTAAGTGACATAATGTATGAATGTGCCTGACACAGTACCTGGTCAGAATAGATGCTTTATCTATGAACTCCCTCCTTATAGTAGTATTTTAAGTTTAGTTAGTAGAATTAAACTATTTGTCTTGAGGTTCAGATTAATGTTTTTGAACATATATTATGTATAAGGATTTACGTCAGGCACATGACTTGTTATTATGGCCATGAAGAAAGTTAAAGAACGTAATACAGGTGGAGACACTTCTCTTAGGAGTGAAATTCTGCAAATCTTTTCAATGCCCCCCTTTTGGTCTTGGCGATCAGTGAGACTGGTTCTCCCCATCTGTGGATACAAACTCAGCAGACATTATACTCCGTTTGACAACTCCCAGCACCTAGCAAAAGGTCTCATGACCAGTGTAGGTTCAATAAATGTTACTGAGTTGAATTAAATTTATCCTATTTAAAATCTGAAATGTAAATTTTACTCATAGTGTAGGCTATTTGGGTACAGAGTTTAATTCAATAAAAAAACCACTGCCCGTTTGGAAAAACTGTAAATACAGAAAATGCCTGAAGGTTGTACAGGTGTATTCTATTACTTTCTACAGCTTACATTTATTTTATTACAAAAATCTATTGTTTCCTTTCTTTGGGATTAGTGCAAGCCAAAAACTGATTTCATAATTCAAAAACAAAGCCCATTATACTGCAAAGACTATTACACATTAATGAGGCAGATGGAAATTAACCACCATCCTGATGGTTAAAAATATTCAATTCCCTTGCCTTTCAAAACACATTCAGCATGATCTTCACAATGAGGGAAGTCAGAATTTATTTTTATGCAACTCTGCAAAATGCTTACACTTAGGGAGGCTGCACAACAAAGTGGATGTCAGGATGTCTGTGCATAACAGCTGGGGGAAATGGCTAGAGACAAGGAAGTCATGTAAATATTGTCAGCTATAGTTTGAGAACCTAGGGCAAAGTAACAGAACAAAAGCTAATCTTAAAGAACTATAAATCTCTGACCTATTCATTTTTTATTTTTAAGTAATCCCTATATCCAACATGAGGCTTGAACTTACAAGCCTGAGATCAAGAGTCACACATTCCACCAACTGAGCCAGCCAGGCACCCCTGACCTATTCTACTTCTAAGAACCTATATTACAGAAAAAAATCCTCTGTAAGGAAAAAAGAAATATAAATAGGTACACAAATATATTTTACAGTATTATTTATTTAGAATATCTGGAAGCAATCTAAATATTGAACCTGTAAGAGAATAGTTAAGTGAATTATAGTATGCCTTCTGATCGAATACTATGCAGACATTAAAAGAAAGATTATGGAGATCATTCAGCAAAATGGCATGTTAGATGGAAAAATATACTAAATTAATTTTATTATGATCAATATGTTTATTTTATTTATTTATTTATTTTGATAAATATGTTTAAAAAAAAGAATAGTAGGGGTGCCTGGGTTGTTCAGGTAAGCGTTCACCTTTGGCTCAGGTCATGATCCTGACCCCAGGTCATGATCCTGACCCCTAGCGTTGGCCGTTTTCAAGATCCCTGCTCAGCTGGGAGCGTGCTTCTTCTCCCTCAGCTCCCCTTCCTCCACTAACATGCCCTCCTGTGCTCTCTCTCTTCTCTCTCTCAAATAAATGAAAAAAAAAAATCTTAAAAAAGACAGTAGAAAGAGAATAGAATTATATCAAGTTGCTAACAGTGGTGTTAAAAAGATGGAGTTTTTGGTCATTTTTTTTCTCTACTGAACTTTCTAATTTTTTTGTAATCTAGTTATATAACTTTTTCTATTCTAAAATTAATAACAATTTCAAAATTAGGTTGTAAACTGGATATGGGCTTTTGAGTAAGAGAAGAAAGGAAAATAAGAGAAGAGAGGAATGAAGAAAGGCTGATGGGGCTACTGGCAGCAATCTAACCACAGGAGGTTAGGTATGAGCTCTAGTTAACCATCAACTGAATAACTATATTAGCAGACTGCTCTCCTTGAAAAATATGTTGTTATACTCTGTGGTTCTTTTTCTCTTTTTCTTCCCAATCCTATAGTTTGTACCACAGCATAATATATAAGGCAAAGAGTTAATAGTCAAGTAAGTTTAGTTTCATCCCAATTCTATAAGGTAAATAGACTGTATGTTTTAAAAACATGTCTTTTTTTAAATAATAAATTTATTTTTATTGGTGTTCAATTTGCCAACATACAGAATAACACCCAGTGCTCATCCCATCAAGTGCCCCCCTCAGTGCCCGCCACCCAGTCACCCCCACCCCCCGCCCTCCTCCCCTTCCACCAACCCCTAGTTCGTTTCCCAGAGTTAGGAGTCTCTCATGTTCTGTCTCCCTCTCTGATATTTCCTACCCATTTCTTCTCCCTTCCCCTCTATTCCCTTTCACTATTATTTATATTCCCCAAATGAATGAGACCATATAATGTTTGTCCTTCCCCGATTGACTTACTTCACTCAGCATAATAACCTCCAGTTCCATCCACGTTGAAGCAAATGGTGGGTATTTGTCATTTCTAATGGCTGAGTAATATTCCATTTATACATAAACCACATCTTCTTTATCCATTCATCTTTCGATGGACACCGAGGTCCCTTCCACAGTTTGGCTATTGTAGACATTGCTGCTAGAAACATCGGGATGCAGGTGTCCCGGCGTTTCACTGCATCTGTATCTTTGGGGTAAACCCCCAGCAGTGCAATTGCTGGGTCGTAGGGCAGATCTATTTTTAACTCTTTGAGGAACCTCCACACAGTTTTCCAGAGTGGCTGCACCATTTCACATTCCCACCAACAGTGCAAGAGGGTTCCTTTTTCTCCGCATCCTCTCCAACATTTGTGGTTTCCTGCCTTGTTAATTTTCCCCATTCTCACTGGTGTGAGGTGGTATCTCATTGTGGTTTTGATTTGTATTTCCTGATGGCCAGTGATGCAGAGCATTTTCTCATGTGCTTGTTGGCCATGTCTATGTCTTCCTCGGTGAGATTTCTGTTCATGTCTTCTGCCCATTTCATGATTGGACTGTTAATAAGGCACTTTACACTGTTACTGTCTAACACTAGAATTAACCATGTTTTCCAGATGGAAGGGAACTCTAAACCTGATGACTAATGCTTTTGTTGGCACCTATAATGGAAGAAATAATTTGATCCCCAGATGTGTATTTCTCCTTCATGCACCTTGCCAGTTATCTGCCAGGGTGGAGAGATACAAATCCTTCTAAATTATTTCAGTGTGTCATTTAAAAGCAGGTTAAATAAATACTGGGACTCAGTAAGCTATTCTGTGCCCATATCTCTCCTTTATTTATACAGTAGCCTCCCTTCCTTATCCCTGGGGGATATGTTCCAAGCCCTACATAGACTATGTTTTTTTCCTACACATATATACCTATGCTACAGTTTAATTTATAAATTAGGCCCAGTAAGAGATAAATAACAATAATAATAAAATATAACAATTACAACAATGTACTGTAATAAAAGTTATGGGAATGTGGTCTCTCTCAAAGTATCTATATTCACCCTTCTCTTTGTGGTGATGTGAGACAATAAAATGCCTATGTGATGAAATAAAATGAGGTGAATGACGTAGGCACTGTGATGGAGTGTTAAGCTACTACTGATCTTCTGACAATAAGTCAGAAGGAGGGTCATCTGCTTCCAGATAGTTGCTTCCATGGTTGACCATAGTAATTGAAACCAGGAAAAGTGACACCATGAATAAGGGAGGCACTAAATACATTGCTAGTAGAGCTTTCACAAAATATATCCTTCAGCTGAAAGTGGGATGACACAGGCTCCATAATACTGACTACAGGGAATAGAGTGGGAAAGAATTACAAAACACTCCCTTCACAGAGGATATGATATTCTTAGATGAGCTGATATCTTTGGACAGTTCTCAACACTTACTACCAGAATGTACTACTCATTGACACACTGTACTAGGCATATCTCCTTCATTTCCTTCTTTCACACTTAGAAGCCCTTCTTTATCTCCTGTTAAAATTCTTCAAGGACTATCTCAACTGACATTTCCTTCATGGGGCAAATGTCTTTCCTATTTTTCTATCTGGCATTGAGCTTTTTTGGTAGTATTTCATAAAATCATAAGATTTTGGAATTAGAGGGGATCTTAAGATCATTTAACTTTCTCTCTGAATCCAGAGAGAAGTGACTTTTTTTCCAAGGTGTTGATGAGTTAGGAGCAGGCAATTTCAAGTTTGCCATAGAGTAGCCCAGTCATACACTCCCATGTATCACTAAGATCTGTAAAGGTCTATCTGCTCTACTAGCTATGCTCTTTGAGGAGAGAGACCAAATCTTGTTCATTTCCAATTTACCCAGGAAGCAGGTACACAGTGAGGGGGTAAATGCCTGCCCAGTTGATTTAGTTAGAAAAGGTACTAGTCCAAGGGAAATCATGGGTCTGATCAGTTGCCAAGAGAGTCACTCTTGCCAAAAGATGCCAAAACAAAAGCTGTGTCTGCAATTTGCTGTCATCCTAAGTTCTGTACAACCTGAAGTAGATGGGAATTGTGATATTCAAAAGATGCATTAGGAAGAGATATTCCATGACATGGAGCAACTCTGTTGTACTGAAAATGGGGCAAGTGGGCAGCCCTGGTGGCTCAGCGGTTTAGTGCCTGCCTTCAGCCCAGGGCGTGATCCTGGAGACCTGGGATCGAATCCCACATCGGGCTCCCTGCATGGAGCCTGCTTCTCCCTCTGCCTGTGTCTCTCATGAATAAATAAATAAAATCTTAAAAAAAAAAAAAGAAAACAGGGCAAGCTCTTCTAACCCCAAAGTCAAATGGGTGAGGTGTACTACTTTCTCTAGCTGGATTACCATTAATAGTGCAATAAAAATAAGCTTTCAATACTGCTTTTCCTCAAAATGCACACCCCCACACAATCTTTTTTAAATGTGCAAGTGTATTCCCATTAGAAAATCAGAATGCTATGTGAAAAAATTGACAAAACTTTCAGGAATGTTCTTAAACTTTAGCCAATTTCTCTAGCAAGGATGCCTTTTATCTAAAGGACATAAGCACTGAAGAGGCCAAAACTATGGATATAGTAGGAAGTTGAGAGATTAGAGTTTTAGCTTTTAGTTTGCCACTATTCCATCTATTCGTCCATCCATTCTTCCATTTTTTCCTTCAACAGACATTTATTGAGTACCTACCATATGCCAGGCACTTTGCTGTGCAGAGTAGTGAATCAGGCAGACCTGGAAATTATATTCCAGAGAGGAAGACAGACAAAGAAAACAAATAAAGAAGACAAGTACAGATTGTAATAAATGCCCTAAGGAAATAAACAGGATGAGAGAGAGTAATGGGTTGGGAGGCAGCAGCAGGAACTACTTTAGTCTGACCAGCTAGAAATCATACATCCACTTATGTAATAAGCAAATCACTGAACTTTTCTGGTTCTCAGATCTCCAACATGAAAATATAAGGTTGAACTGGATGACATCAGGGTGGAAAGAGCCCTGGACTTGAAGCAAGAAAATACCAGCTTGGGGCACCTGGGTGGCTCAGCTGTCTAAGCATCTGCCTTAGGTTCTGGGATCCAGCTCTGCATTGGGCTTCATGCTCAGTAGGGAGTCTGGTCTTCCCCCTGCTCATGTTCTCTCTCTCTTTCTCTCTCAAATAAATAAATAAAATCTTTAAAAAACCCCAAAAAACACCAGCTTGAGCTCTGGCCTTGTTTGTAACACCATACATGCACTATGTCTCTGATGAAAGACACAGTGCAATGCTCAAAATTACTCAGCATCAGGGAAATACAAATCAAATCCACAATGAAATACCACCTCACACCAGTCAGAATGGCTAATTAACAAGTCAGGAAACAACAAATGTTGATAATGATACAAAGAAAGAGGTACCCTTTCACACTGCTGGTGGAAATGCAAGCTGGTGCAGCCACTCTGAAAAACAGTATGGAAGTTCCTCAAAAAGTTGAAAATGGAGCCAACCTATGACCCAGCAATTGCAATAATGAGTATTTACCCCAAAGATACAAATAGAGTGATCTGAAGGGGCACATGCACCCCAATGTTAATAGCAGCAAAGGCCACAGTAGCCAAACTATGGAAAGAGCCTCGATGTCCATCACCAGATGAATGGATAAGATAGGGTGTGTGTGTGTATGTATGTATGTGTATGTATATATACACACACACAATGCACTACTACTCAGCCATCAAAAAAAAAAAAGAAAGAAATCTTGTCATTTGCAATGACATTGATGGAACTAGAGGATATCATGCTAAGTGAAATAAGTTAATCAGAGAAAGACAATTTTCATATGATCTCACTCATGTGGAATTTAAGAAATAAAACAGAGGATCATAAGGGAAGAGAGGAAAAAATAAAAGAGGAAATAAGAGAGGGAGACAAATGATAAGAGACTCTTAATCATAGGAAACAAACAGGGTCGTGGAGGGGAGGGGGATGGGGTAACTAGGTGATGGGTATTAAGGAGGGCACATGATGTAATGAGCATTAGGTATTACATAAGACTGATGAATTGCTGATGTCTACCTCTGAAACCAATAGTACATTTTATGTTAATTGAGTTTAAATAAAATTTAAAAATTTTTTTGGAAAAAAAAAGATAGTGAGCAGAGTGTGAAAGCCCTTGTGAATCAAACAGGTTATGTCGCAGACTAAAAGTGTTCCTTTCCCTCCTTTAAGACTGTTTATGACTTTCTGGATATTAGTTTTCATTTGTACTATGGAATGGAAGACCTCTGAGCACTTCAGAAACACTAGATTAAAATTTTTATTCTGCTACTTCCAGGCAAGAAGCATATCTACTTCATGAATGGGATAAGGAGTTTGGTAAAGTGGCACTAATAAACCTACTAATGATAGTACATTCTTTACTGCACATTAAAAAAAAAAAGGCACGACTTTTTTCCTCTTGCTGTACCAAGTTTAACTCAGTGATAGGCTAAAGAGAAGAAACCAAACTGCTAGCAAAACCATTATTTTTTCTTTTAAATTTTGGCTATTTTCAGGTTTGGCTACACAAAGAATGGCATTCTTCAATGAAAGTCTGCCTATCATAGCCAAGAAAAGAAACCCTACCGAGTGTAAAGTGTCATTATTGGTCACTGCAGGAAGGCGAGCCCATCGTTCATTTTCCAGTTCTTCCATTACTTGATTCATTGCACTCTTTAGCCATGTATCCACAGAAACACCAATCTGCTTCAACAGGTCCAGTCGGGCTTCAGCTTTCAACTTAATTATCTAACAAAAGAAGAAAATGGTCAGAAATCAAGGCTATTTCCCCCTTCGGATCAATGTGTTTATTTCTGATTTATTAATTAGAATAGTCTTGATATTCACTAGCAATGCTACCTTGGCATACATATTAATTTTTCACTTGGATAGAGGAGAAGAAACACAAAAATGGAAATGAGGGCAAATGGCACACTTGCATTTGGAGAAGACACATCAAACATAACTTATGAACAGGAAGATACACCAAAGTCTGAATTCTTTTCCCTTTAATAAGGCTATGCATCAGAACATCCTAAAATCTAACATGTTTGACAGCCTTCTAACCCATCTCTTGGACTTACAAGTTCAAATCATCTCATCATATCACTCCTCTGGTAAAAGGAGGACTTTTTTTTTCCATGACTCCTGACTGAACTAGTTGGTAAAGGTTTGAATTAAATTATGATGTAGCAAAAAAAAAAAAAAAAATATGATGTAGCTGTCAGAAATAGTAAGAGACAGAAAATTAAAAGTTCCTAGTCTCCAAATTCAAGAAATGGAAAGACTACTTGTCCTCTGGCTCTCGTTCTAAGCCATAAGCAAGTAACCATAGAACCAGTCTAAACCTGTCTCAATCAAACAGCGACTGCTTTGCTCCAACAGCGGAGCCTCTGCAAATGCAGCTAGTCAGTGACAACCTTGCTCCAGTAATCAATCATCAGAGTAGTCAAGCTTCCACTCTTGCTTCCCACAGTCCACCAATCTGTATATACACAGCCACAATTGAGCCAATCTTAAGACGTTTTTAGTTTTGAATATCTGCCAACCCCTGAAATCCACACTTCTCAAAACCCTATATATCAGTTCTATTTGTTTAGAGAAACTATATAAATACCATCCTCTTTTGCTTAGCAAGTAGTAAATTCAGCTTCATTGTTCCATGTAATAGAGAGGTGGTCTCTTCCTTCAACATTTGAAGGTTCCAATGAGAAAATTTTGATTATTCGATAATTTCAACCCTCACTTCAAGCCTTCTGTGGGACTTTTGGACAAACAAGTATGCTCACTGATCCCTTCTAGTATGCAATTCTGACCACTCTCTGGAGATTCTCAACTGTGGGAGTTAGTATTATTATTATTTTTAAAATATTTTATTTATTTATTCATGAGAGACACAGGCAGAGGGAGAAGCAGGCTCCCTGCAGGGAGCCCTACGTGGGACTTGATCTTGGGACTCTGGGATCACGCCCTGAGCCACAGGCAGATGCCCAACCGCTGAGCCACCCAGGTGTCCCGGGAGTTTGTATTAAAATTGATCTAAGCTCTGCAGGCACCTAGTTGGCCCCATTGGTAGAGCATGCGACTCTTTTTTTTTTTTTTTTTAAAGATCTTATTTATTTATTCATGATAGACATAGAGAGAGAGTCAGAGACACAGGCAGAGGGAGAAGCAGGCTCCATGCACCGGGAATCCAACGTGGGATTCGATCCCAGGTCTCCAGGATCGCGCCCTGGGCCAAAGGCAGGCGCCAAACCGCTGCGCCACCCAGGGATCCCTAATTAATTGATCTTAATATAAAACTTAAGCATAAGTATATCTAAATATCAAACCACAGTTGAGTTTATGAAATTTTTCGACAGTTATAAAGTCTGTAAATCCAATCTGGGCGTTAATTTATCTTCAAAATATCATTTCTCTTAGGATAAGGGCTGTGTCTGTTGCAACCCTACTATTTAGGACAGTGCTTGGCATATGCAGGAAATGAATAAGAGTAGATGACAGTATTTGCCACCCTAAATTACCTTTGGTATCTTAAAAAAAAAACCCCACTCTAAACAACTTTTATCAGATGTAGTAGGAACTATATGATTATACTATTTCATTTAATTCACACAACAATTCTGGGGATAGGGATGCCTGGGTGGCTCAGTGGTTGAGTGTCTGCCTTTGGCTCAGGGAGTGATCCTGGAGTCCCAGGATCGAGTCCTGTATTGGGCTCCCTGCATGGAGTCTGCTTCTCCCTCTGTGTGTATGATTCTGCCTCTCTCTCTCTCTCTCATGAATAAATAAATAAAATCTTTAAAAAAAACAATTCTGGGGATATATATCATAACATAAACTCCATTTTACAGATGAGAGAAATGATTTAACCAAGGTCTTATCAATTTTGGTAATTTGTTACTGCCAATGAATCATGCCTTCTGGTATCCATGCAGTCCTGTCACACACTGATTCTGGGCTTATCCATGTGATCTGTTTTGAGGGACCATAGGCAAATTTGATGCCAGCAGAGATTTGATAAGTGCATTTAAACTTGAGGTCTCTCCACTATGTAAGGAAGCCTAGTTTAGCATATGTGAGCATGAAAGACCATTTGGAAAAAAGGCCCAGCTCTCCAAGTAGACCCTCTGGGTGAATGTAGCTCCTTGAGTAAACTCAGGAAAAACCTGCAAAAGAAACGCACAGTCAACACCCAGAATGGTGAGAGATAATAAATCATTTTTCTCATAAAGTTGGGTGTGTGTGTTTTAAGTTAGGAACAGATTATTGTGTTTAAATAATTTAATTTCCAAATACCTGGAGAATTTTCAGGTATCTGTTACTGATTTTCAATTTAATTCTGATGGGTCAGAGAATATACTCTGAGTGATAACAATACTTTTAAACTAATTGACACTGGTTTATGGTCTAGTATATGGTCTTGCTGAACATTCCGTGTATACTTTAAAAGAACAAGTACTCTACTCTTATGGGATGGAGTGTTCTATAAATGCCAATTAGGTAAAGTTGGTTGACAGTGTTATTCAAGTCTTCTGTATCCTTGCTCATTTTACAGCTTCTTGTTCAAATTCCTGAAAGGAATGTTGAAATCTCTGACTACCATTGTAGCTTGGTCTATGTCTTCTTTCAGTTCTGTCAGTTTTTGCTTCATGTATTTAGTAGCTCTATTATTAGCTACCTATACTATACATCCAGAATTGTTGTGTCTTCTTGATGGAGAAGATAATGATGACCTTATTTTTAATCATTATAAATTATTCCTTTTAGTATTTCTCATCCTGTAGTCTATTTTGTCTGATATTATTATAACCACTCCAATATTTTAATGGTTAGTGTTACTCCCCTGTGTTGAGCAACAGCTAAAATTTCAGCTCAGTTATTTTGCCTTCTGGCTCCTGTTTCCTGTCAAGCTCCTGGGAATTTCTGCCTCACCAGTGCATGCAGGTTTGGCTGAGGATCTGAACGGTTATTTATATATACGCAAACTTGAGGGCTCCCTATTTAAATAGTTATTTTAAATATTTTTACCCCAGGTTAGTAACTTATCTAAAGGTGGATTAGTGGGGATCCCTGGGTGGCTCGGCGGTTTCGCGCCTGCCTTTGGCCCAGGGTGTGATCCTGGAGTCCCGGGATCGAGTCCCGCGTTGGGCTCCTGGCATGGAGCCTGCTTCTCCCTCTGCCTGTCTCTCTTTATCTCTCTCTCTCTCTATCATAAAATAAAAATAAATCTTAAAAAAAAATAAAGGTGGATTAGTCTAATATGACTAGTTCCTTATTACCAGAAGCAGAAACCCTTGTAGAAATAGTCTACATTCAAAATGAACTGCAAAAAAAAAAAAAAAAAAACAAAAAGAAAAACAAAATGAACTGCAAATAAATCTTAGATTTTGCTCAATAGTTTATCATTAATAATATTTCCATTGTAATGCTGAAACTTTAATATACTGCACAATAAAGCAAAATAAAATACTATGATAGTATTATTAGGAACCAACATTTTCCATATAAGAAAAAAAGATAAATATAGAATCAAAGAAGTTGAACAAAATCCTTCTAATTTTAAATTTTAATTGGAAATATCAACATGAAGTCATAATTTTAAAAAAAAGTAATTCCTAGCTTTAAAAACAAAGAAAGGGCCAAGACATAAATGACATCCATTACAATAAGCACCTTCATATCCTAGACCTTGGTGTCTAAATACTATTCTCTATTAAAAGAAATCAAAGTTCCTTGGAGAAATGGCTAATTCTAAGTCTGGGCAGGGAAAATATAAAGTGAGTCTATGACTGCAGGCTTGTGTGAGAAAGCAAGAAACTGTTCAAAGGCTAATGGGAATAATGTCAAAAGGACATGGAAGCCTTTTGACATTATTCCCATGGATGGATTCTCATTGGCCCAAAATACACAATATGGGGCTTAAAAGAGGCCAACTGTAATTGAAAATACATTAAATGAATAAAAATCCACAATAAATTCAGAATATATAAGGTGGGAGTCCTTGATGAGAAGCAAAGGGTAGGGACTCGGGGAAAATACATCTACCACAAAGCTGTGAACTGAAAAATTCCCAGAGCTGAAAGATGTTACAGTTCTATCCAGACAGAGTTGAGAAACCTTGTTGGATACTCATGGCATAACAAGAAACTATAGAAAGGAAATGTATAAGTAATAGGGCTAAATTTGCCCTCTTGCAAAGGCTATTCTAAACCAACCCAAACAAAGCTTAAAAACAACCCTCCCAAGGATCAAACTGATCTGCAACTGAACTGGCTGTTCAGCTCAGTTTTGTTGAAAATAAAACTCAGTAATTTTCAAAAGATGAAAGGAGAATCCAGGCATTCAGTAACCAAACACTCACAATTTCTACTACGTATTTGAAAAGCAGAAAAATCTGAGCCATAACTAAAGGAAAAAACTGGTCAATAAGAAAGAGAAACAGAAATCACAGATATGGGGATGCCTGGATGGCTCAGTGGTTGAGCATCTGTCTTCCACTCAGGATGTGATCCTGGAGTTCTGGGATTGAGTCCTACATCAGGCTCCTGCAGGGAGCCTGCTTGCTTCTGCCTCTCTATGTGTCTCATGGATAAATAAATAAATCTTAAAAAAAAAAAAAGATCACGGATATGATGGCATGAGCAGACAAGCAAAGTCATTATTAAAAATACACTTAAGGATTTCAAGGAAAACATGAAGATAAACAGGTGTGAATTGAGAATATAAAGAACTGAAAACTGGGCAGCCCTGGTGGCGCAGCGGTTTGGCGCCGCCTGCAGCCTGGGGTGTGATCCTGGAGACCGGGGATCGAGTCCCATGTCGGACTCCCTGTGTGGAGCCTGCTTCTCCCTCAACCTGTGTCTCTGCCTCTCTCTCTGTGTCTATGAATGGATGGATAAAGTCTTTAAATAAAATAAATCTGTTAAAAAAAATAAAGAACTGAAAACTTATAGAGCTGAAACTGTAATATCTGGAATCAGTCACAAGATGGCCTACAGTAGATTATACACAACAGAAGAAAGGATCAGTGAGCTTGAATACATAGTAGCTCATTGAACTGAACTAAAGAAAAAAATTAAGGTTGGATAAAAATGTGAGGGGTGATCTTTCTATGTGATATATAGGACAGTATCAAGTAATCTTTTCTTTTTAAAGATTTTTATTTATTTATTCATGAGAGACACAGAAAGAGAGGCAGAGACATAGGCAGAGGGAGAAGCAGGCTCTGTGTGGGGAGCCTGATGTGGGACTCAATCCCAGGATCCCAGGATCATGACCTAAGCCAAAGGCAGATAACTCAACCACTGAGCCACCCAAGTATCCCAAAATCAAGTAATCTAATGTTCATGTTGTTGAAGCTCAACAACCTATATGACAGAAATATCTGATATCTTGATTGTGGTGGTGAATACTTAGGGAGATGCATTTGTCCAAGCTCACCAAACTGTTCACTTGAAATAGTTATATTTTATTGTATGTATATTATACCTTGATAGAACTGATTTTTAAAATTCTGTGACATTATAATGATACTTAACTAAGAGAAAACTACCCATTTGCCACTATTGGAGGTGACTAGTACTTGCTAGCTGCAAGTACATAAAAAAGGAACTTTAATAGTTGAAAGATCTGGTAGCACCACCTAATTAAGTGACTACTATCATTAATAGACAATTTGATAAAAACATTCTGTAATGAAAATCATAGCATCATCTATAAAGTATTCTTGCCTAAAATACTTATTCTAATCAAGAATCTAGATTTAACTTCCATTTTACAGAATAGAACATATGAAACCAATATTGCAAAATATTAATTGTTTGAATTTAGCATATCAAGAAATATGTATTTACTCTTCATCCTTATATATGGTTGAAAATTTTCACAATAAAAATGAAAGAAAGTGAGAGGTCAAAAGGTCTGCTGTCATACTGTTACATGAGTACAGTGAAAACTCATAGTAACAGGCCCAGATGTAATATAAATTTGGATATAAAATGATAAGAAATTGTTTTTATTGCAGGTTCATCCTTAACATTTCCTTAATATTGAGGTGATGAGGCCTCATATTTTACGCAACTGAAATTTTTAGGTTCCTCCTATAGCATGCTGGGAAGGGTATTAATTACCATTTTTGAGTCACTGAGGTACATGATGACATAATTTTGGATTCCTGATGTACAACAGAATATTACAGGATGATAATTTAAAATGATATCTATGATAATGTGCTTATATAAATAAAAATTGATTTTTTTGTTTTGTTAATTCACTGTTAGTGTGCTTTGGCTTTCAAATATTCATTCAATTCAGATTAAAATATATAGTTAATATCTTAGAGAAAGAATCATATAGTCTATGTAGACCTTATACCAAACGTGAGTTACTAAAAATTTCTGGGTATATTTGACTTCTTAAATTAACTTTCTCCTCTTTGTATCTCCTCATTGTCACAAAAAGAGAACTGCCCTCAACCCAAATAAAAGGAAAAATTTAAACATGCAAAAAATAATTGTGTTCTGGAACAACATAAGTCAGGTACAGTTCCAAAAAGATGGTATTTAAAATTCTTGGTTTCTTGGCAAGTCATTTTTAAAATAGGAATGGTAAGTCAGATGAAGAATGTGTGTCTTTTGTGACAAAAGGCATTTCAAAAAATTCAAATACCTAAATACCAGGTTAAGAATATTGTTATCAAAGTTAACTTAAGCAGCTATTATTTTGTTTCAATTCTGGAATTTGTTAGGGGCTGCAAACATTACCACATCTAATATAAAGATTTTTGTGACAATTACAGAGATCATAACAATCTAACAATAGTTTGTTCATCACTGTATGTCTAGTATATCCATCAGTATCTGGCACATGGCAGGTATTCATTAAGTATCTGTTAAACTAATCAATTGGTGAATTTGTGGCACTTTAACCAGCCAATTATTAATTAATCACTATATAAACCCTATTCTTTGGAAAAGCACAGGTAATTTATATTTTTTATTTCTTACGTTTGGAAAATATTTATTACTGAGCACTACAAAGGTTTTTATTCTAACTAGCAATACTGAATGGAAACATAATACAGAAAGGACTGGATAAAGTAGATTAACCAACAAGGAATATTCATGTTGGTAGGAGTTAAAAACCAAACATGAGGGCAGCCCGGGTGGCTCAGCAGTTTAGTGCTGCCTTCAGCCCAGGGTGTGATCCTGGAGACCCAGGATTGAGTCCCATGTCGGGCTCCCTGCATGGAGCCTGTTTCTCCCTCTGCCTGTGTCTCTGCCTCTCTCTGTGTGTCTCTCATGAATAAATAAAATCTTAAAAAAAAAAAAACAAACCCAAACATGAAGGATATAATGGAATTTTAATCAGCTGTCTCCCTTTTGATTAGGTATTTATTAATAAATGATGTAAATAACTATTGAATGGAAAGAGAAAATCCAATGCAAATGATACACAAGCAAAGGAATAGAAAAAAGGAATCTAGGGGTTTCTGGGTGGCTCAGTCAGTTAAGTGTCTGCCTTCGGCTCAGGTCATAATCCTAGTTCTATCCAAAAGTCTATCCAAAAGTGTCATTATGACAATCTGTTAAGTACTACTTCAATACTACACTCACATGTTTGCCCTCTTATTTTAGCTTGGTTGTACTTTGTATCTGATAGGTGAAAATCAAGTGAGAGATCATTTTAAGATAGCAGTAGGATTAACTAGATTTCATAGATATTTAAAGCTGAGATAATGAATGGATCCAGCCCCATGGTTTTTAGCATATTCCATATTTTGGTAAGAAAATTATCTTTGAGAATGTAGACTTAAATACTGGTATTAGGAGAAATGAGACATTCTGTTGTGGGAATCTCACTTCATATTTTTAGCTTTAAGCTAACAAACACAGGGCTGTTTAGCATACTCATGGAAATTACAGATCATTCAGTCTAAATGCAGACTTTATGTGACTGATACTTACTACTGCTACAACTGAGGGGGTTGATAGAATTATGGTACCAGACAGTGACACCATGGAGGGAGTCTGGAAATGGAAAATCCAAGAGAGAACACACCCTTTTCTGAGACTTGTTCTGTTCCACTAAGGCTCTGAAACTGGCTTCATCTCAGTGTACGGAGAAACAAACAGCAGGAAAAACTCTTACACACAAGCCAATGTCTCTTAGACCAGGCAAGGGCCTGCCAACAGTACTTGGCCAGTATACTAGGGTAGTGGTTTAGCTATGACCCTGAATTCAGAGTGGAAAATGGCTATTTATTGTACACCCTGCCCTCTTCACTATGGAGGCTATGGATCATGTGCCAGAAACAAAGGCAAGCTGGGTTTACTGGGGCTTCTCTAGACTAGGCAGATGGCAAGCCTTTCTGGTTCAGATCACTTCTGTGGGGTTGTGCCAAAAACATGCTCATACTCCCTGTTTGCCTAAACTGCCCTTCCCCTGACCACCTGCTTCCCCCCCAATCAACCACTGAAATATTTCCTCAAAACCTCTAGAATCCTGAGGGAATATATGAAAATCACTGATTAACCTTCAGTCAATACAAGAACTCCTTGTGCAGAGTCCCTGACAGTATCTTATACACTTACAGTGCTGCACTTTATCCCAGGGGAGCTTATTCTCTCATTGGACAAATGAATGTTAGAGAGTGTTTCCCAAAGCCAGGCTCAAATCTGCCTCTTTCCTACCTCTTTCGGTTCAAGTTACGCCTCTTGACATTGCATGACATAAATCTTATGCTATCCCTTTTTCTCTCATTCTAAAATACTCATCTGTCAACACCCAGCTCAAATTCTACCTCTTCTGTGCTACCTGCACTAACAACTTCTCCCACAGTGGTCTCTGTGTCCTCTGGGTTTCTTGAGTATTAAGTATACCTGTATGGACCACTTCTTGGCATTTATATTTTACAGTTTTAGTTACCTTTGGCACTCTCTGTGCCTTCCTAACAGGAACATACTCTCTTTGAGGTCTGGATAGTCTCAGTCTTTCTAAAATGTTTATTTTCTACATCCCTTCAACATGTTGCATTGGGTAGATAACTATACACAGCGTGCACAGGTTATCCATGAATTGGTCCTAACCACAATTATTTTGCTTACTTCCTACCACATTTCCTCATAAAAACCCTCCACTTTGAACAAATCCAACTGCCAAATTGTATCCTGTCTTCCTCCTTTGTAAGTAACTTTTTTCTTTCCATCTCAACCTCTCTGCCTGTAGATCAGGTAGTATTACTCTAGGGTGAATGAACTTTTGGACACTGTACACAAAAATGTGTATTTTTTTGTGAGAGAGAGGGTTTCACATTTTTGTACACAATCCTCAAAGGGTCCCATGACCCTTTACCAAAAGATTAAAATCCAGTGTTGTAATGTTTTTTAGCCTGTCTGCTTAACCAAGTCTCTCTTTATAAAAGATCAGCTTATGCCCCTGGACCAATGAGACTTTCATTATGGGGGAGGATTTTTCAAGGCTCTGAACATATGTATCTATCAATTTTATGCCATTAATTTGACTTATTATGTACTTTATGAAAAATGTAAAATTAATATCTTATTGTGACTTAATTCTTCTCTTATTTAATTTTTTATGATTGTAAACTCTTCAGATAGCAGGTTCAGTGTCTTTTTGTTATGTATACTACCTTGTATAAAGTAGGTGCTAAAAAATAATACTCTGGACAGATGAAGATGCTGAATCATCTTCAAATTAATCCATGTATAGAAACTGAATTCTAGAGATATATATCACAGCTGTGATGTTGTTGGAGCTGGGCAAAATGCCAGTTAGCTGTCACCTCACCTCTGCTTTACGAATATTTTCTCTAGCTTCATCTATTTTCTGTTCCAACTCTGCTCGGCTTTGTTCTGACACTGCAACTCCATGACATTCCAGGTCATCTAGAACCTATTAAAGAAAACAGAAAAACAATGATGGTTTTTGCTTCAGTGACTACAGTATTTAGGTAATTTAACAGACTTCAGTGACGAGTGGCCACAATTCCTTTTTTAACCTTTAATTTTTTTCACTTATTTGTTAATTAGAAAAAAAAAGACCCCTTGATATAATTATACTCATTCAAAGTTGCAAAAGTACTACAGAAAGTCCCCTCACACTTTCCCCCACAGCAACAACTTATATAACTGTTCTATAATATAAAAACCAGGAAATCGACATTGGCACAATCTACAAACCTTATTTGGATGGCATATTTTGATATGCATACACCTTCAGTTTTTAACAATTACAAGAATATAGGGGTGCTTGGGTGGCTCAGTTGCTCGAGCATCTGCCTTTGGCTCAGGTCATGATCCCTGGGTCCTGGGATCGAGCCCTGTGGGTAGGCTCCCTGATCAGGGGGAGTCTTCTTTTCCCTCTCCTTCTGTCCCTCCTCCTGTTTGTGCTCTCATGCGCTCTCTCAAATACATAAATAAAATCTTTTTTAAAATTACATGAATATAAAGTATTGTAAAAGAACTAAAAAATGGCAAAAAGTCTCATATTTGCACATTCCACTATGTGCCCCCCCATCCACAAGATAATTACTGCCATCAATTTACATGTATTTTTCCAAACTATTTCTTATGTATTTGTGCATACTTGCAGTTCTGCTTAAAAAATAATAAAATGACAGGGCACCTCGGTGGCACAGTTGGCTAAGTAAGAAGTCGACTCTTGGTTTTGGCTCAGGTTGTGATCTCAGGGTTGTGAGACTGAGCTCTGCCTCTGACTCCACTCTCAGCATGGAGTCTGCTTGAGATTCTTTCTCTCTCTCTCTGCCCCCTTGCTATCTCTCTCTCTCTAAAATAAATAAATCTTAAAAAAAAAGCCACTGAGACCTATCATCCCCTCAATGCGTCTAAGAGATCTTTTTATAATTGTACAAATAGAGTGACTTCATTTTCTAATCCACAGATTCATAGTTCAGTTGTATCATTTTTATTTCCCATTTTCATTTTATTCTTATTCTATTGCTATTTTTCAAATCCACAGATTCATAGTTCAGTTGTATCATTTTTATTTCCCATTTTCATTTTATTCTTATTCTATTGCTATTTTTCAAATTTCCCATTATTATAAATAGTACTGTACAACCTGGTTAATGACTCTTTGAACACATATAGGAAT
This sequence comes from Canis aureus, assembly GCF_053574225.1. Classification (NCBI taxonomy): domain Eukaryota; kingdom Metazoa; phylum Chordata; class Mammalia; order Carnivora; family Canidae; genus Canis; species Canis aureus. The sequence goes on from NC_135633.1 coordinate 26,241,654, forward strand.
ATTTATTTAAGATAAAAATACAGAAGTGGAAATTGTACATTTTAATTTAAACATACATTGCTGGGGGCACCTGTTAAATGACCCTCAGGTTTCAGCTCAGGTCCTTATTTCAGGGTCATAGATGGAGCCCCAGATTGGGCTCCACACTCAGCATAGAGTCTGCTTGAGACTCTGTCTGTCCCTCCCTCACCCTGGCCCCCGCACAGGCCCTCTCATTCTCTAAAATAAAAAAATAAATAAACCTTTAAAAAAAAATAGACATTGCCAAATTGTCCCCTAAAAGTTCTAGTATTCAACTAGTAGTGTGTGAGCATATTTTTTTGTATCTTACTAACATTACATATTGTCATTCTTTAAAATTTTTGCCAAGATTATATGTAAAGTTAATCATATTGTTTCAATTTTCATTTCTCTGATTAACAGTGTCATTTCATATATTGCTGGTCATCTGTATTTCTACTTTAATAAATTGGCAGTTCATAGCCTCTATTTATTTCTCTAGTTTTTTGCCCTTTTATTATTTATTAAACATTCTTGATATTAGTCCTTTTTCTGTTACTTATTTTATAAATATTTCCTCTCATTTTATTCCCTTACTCTTAACTTCTTAAAGTTCTTTTATTTTATAGACTGTATATAGTCTTATATTTATTCTTACTGAACCATTGTTATGTCTATTTGACAGTTGGGTCACATATTTTGGGGGGGTACATAGTCACATCACCTGTAAATAATAACAGGCATACCTTTTCCTAATATTTGAACACTTTCTTTTTCTTTCATTAATGTACCAAATCTTACGACCCTGAAAAGTAGTGGTGATGATTGGTACTGTTTAGGTAGGCATAATGCCCTCCAAAGATTTCAATATCTTAATCCTGGAACTGTTAATATGTAAAATTAATTTACAGATATATTAGAGTTATGGAACTTAAGATAGGGAGATTATGCTAGATTACTGATGCGGCAAAATCTAATCATTATGGCCCCTTATAAGCAGAGAACTTTCTCTGACTGGAATCAGATGAGAGGCCAAAAAGGAAGTCAAATTCCAACCATGGGAAGATTCAATGAATCACTGATGGTTCTGAGATGTAGAAGTCCATGTGCAAGGACCAGAGAGAGTATACTCTAGGAGGTAAGAGTAGCCTCCAACTGATAGGAAAGAAGCAAGGACCTCAAGTTATTAGGATCTAGATCCTAACAACAACCTGAATGAGCTTAGAAGTGGGTTCTACCCTAAAGGCTAGCAGCACAATTTGATTTTGGCCTTGTTTAGAGCCTAAGCAGTAAAATCAACCAAATCCATCCAGATTTCTGATCCACGGAACTGTGAGATAAGAATTTTATAGTGTTTTAAGCTACTAAATTCATGGTAATTTGTTATGGCAGATATTGAAAACTAACACAACCATCAAGTATAATGTTTACTGTAAGTTTCAGGAAGATATCCTTGTTAGGATGAAAAATTCTTTATCTTGCTGGCTGTGACTTTTATTTTTTAATCACTAAGAGATAATGAATGTTATCATATGATTTTTTGGTAACTATAAAAACAGTCACAGAATTTTTCATCTTTATTTGGTGAATGCAGTTTATTATATGGATAAATTTTCTAGAGTTGAATCAGTCTGTCACCCTAACTAGTCATGTGCTTAAAATATAACTGGATTCATTTTTATTGAAATTTACTCAGCATTTTTATAAGTTTGTTACATTTTTGTTAAAAATCAATGGACTATATACATGTGCACCAATTTGTAGACTATCCTTTTTGTTCCATTCAATTATAAGTCTGTTCTTTTTTTTCCATGTTGGCAAGTTGAATTTATTATTAATTAATCAATTAATTATATTGGAGTTCTATTTGCCAACATATAGAATAACAACCCAATGCTCATCCCATCAAGTGCCCCCCTCAGTGCTTGTCACCCAGTCACTTCCACCCCCGCCCACCTCCCTTTCCACCATCCCTAGTTCATTTCCCAGAGTTAGGAGTCTCTCATGTTCTCTCTCTCTGATATTTCCCACTCATTTTCTCTCCTTTCCCCTTTATTCCCTTTCACTATTTTTTATATTCCCCATATGAATCAGACCACATATTTGTCCTTCTCCGATTGACTTATTTCATTCAGCATAATACCCTCCAGTTCCATCCACGTTGAAGCAAATGGTGGGTATTTGTCGTTTCTAATGGCTGAGTAATATTCCATTGAATACATAGACCACATCTTCTTTATCCATTCATCTTTCGATGGACACCGAGGCTCCTTCCACAGTTTGGCTATTGTGGACATTGCTGCTAGAAATATCGGGGTGCAGGTGTCCCGGCATTTCACTGCATCTGTATCTTTGGGGTAAATCCCCAGCAGTGCAATTGCTGGGTCTAGGGCAGGTCTATTTTTAACTCTTTGAGGAACCTCCACACAGTTTTCCAGAGTGGCTGCACCAGTTCACATTCCCACCAACAGTGCAAGAGGGTTCCCCTTTCTCCACATCCTCTCCAACATTTGTTGTTTTCTGCCTTGTTAATTTTCCCCATTCTGACTGGTGTGAGGTGGTATCTCATTGTGGTTTTGATTTGTATTTCCCTGATGGCAAGTGATGCGGAGCATTTTCTCATGTGCGTGTTGGCCATGTCTATGTCTTCCTCTGTGAGATTTCTGTTCATGTCTTTTGCCCATTTCATGATTGGATTGTTTGTTTCTTTGGTGTTGAGTTTAATAAGTTCTTTATAGATCTTGGAAACTAGCCCTTTATCTGATACGTCATTTGCAAGTATCTTCTCCCATTCTGTAGGTTGTCTTTTAGTTTTGTTGACCGTATCCTTTGCTGTGCAAAGCTTCCTATCTTGATGAAGTACCAATAGTTCATTTTTGCTTTTGTTTCTTTTGCCTTCGTGGATGTATCTTGCAAGAAGTTACTGTGGCCGAGTTCAAAAAGGGTGTTGCCTGTGTTCTTCTCTAGGATTTTGATGGAATCTTGTCTCACATTTAGATCTTTCATCCATTTTGAGTTTATCTTTGTGTATGGTGAAAGAGAGTGGTCTAGTTTCATTCTTCTGCATGTGGATGTCCAATTTCCCCAGCACCATTTATTGAAGAGACGGTCTTCCAGTGGATAGTCTTTCCTCCTTTGTCGAATATTAGTTGACCATAAAGTTGAGGGTCCACTTCTGGATTCTCTATTCTGTTCCATTGATCTGTGTGTCTGTTTTTGTGCCAGTACCACACTGTCTTGATGATCACAGCTTTGTAGTACAATCTGAAGTCTGTCATTGTGATGCCCCCAGCTATGGTTTTCTTTTTTTAAATTCCCCTGGCTATTCGGGGTCTTTTCTGATTCCACACAAATCTTAAGATGATTTGTTCCAACTCTCTGAAGAAAGTCCATGGTATTTTGATAGGGATTGCATTAAATGTGTAAATTGCCCTGGGTAGCACTGACATTTTCACAATATTAATTTTTCCAATCCATGAGCATGGAATATTTTTCCATCTCTTTGTGTCTTCCTCAATTTCTTTCAGAAATGTTCTATAGTTTTTAGGGTATAGATCCTTTACCTCTTTGGTTAGGTTTATTCCTAGGTATCTTATGCTTTTGGGTACAATTGTAAATGGGATTGACTCTGATTTCTCTTTCTTCAGTCTCATTGTTAGTGTATAGAAATGCCACTGACTTCTGGGCATTGATTTTGTATCCTGCCACACTGCCAAATTGCTGTATGAGTTCTAGCAATCTTGGGTGGAGTCTTTTGGGTTTTCTAAGTAGAGTATCATGTCATCGGCGAAGAGGGAGAGTTTGACTTCTTCTTTGCCAATTTGAATGCCTTTTATTTCTTTTTGTTGTCTGATTGCTGAGGCTAGGACTCTAGTACTATGTTGAATAGCAGTGGTGAGTGTGGACATCCCTGCTTTGTTCCTGATCTTAGGGGAAAGGCTCCCAGTGCTTCCCCACTGAGAAGGATATTTGCTGTGGGCTTTTCGTAGATGGCTTTTAAGATGCTGAGGAATGTTCCCTCTATCCCTATACTCTGAAGGGTTTTGATCAGGAATGGATGCTGTATTTTGTCAAATGCTTTCTCTGCATCTATTGAGAGGATCATATTGTTCTTGTTTTTTCTCTTGATGATATGATCAATCACTTTGACTGCTTTACGAGTGTTGAACCAGCCTTGCATCCTGGGGATAAATCCCATTTGGTCATGGTGAATCATCTTCTTAATGTATTGTTGGATCCGATTGGCTAGTATCTTGTTGAGAATTTTTGCATCTGTGTTCATCCGGGATATTGGTCTATAATTCTCCTTTTTGGTGGGGTCTTTGTCTGGTTTTGGAATTAAGGTGATGCTGGCCTCATAGAATGAGTTTGGAAGTACTCCATCTTTTTCTATCTTATGAACAGCTTTAGTAGAATAGGTATGGTTTCTTCTTTAAACGTTTGATAGAATCCCCCTGGGAAGCCATCTGGGCCTGAACTTTTGTGTCTTGATAGGTTTTTGATGACTGCTTCAATTTCCTTCCTGGTTATTGGCCTCTCCAGGTTTTCTATTTCTTCCTGTTCCAGTTTTGGTAGTTTGTGGTTTTCCAGAAATGCATCCATTTCTTCTAGATTTCCTAATTTATTGGCGTATAGCTGCTCATAATATGTTTTTTAAATCGTTTGTATTTCCTTGGTGTTAGTGGTGATCTCTCCTTTTTCATTCATGATTTTATTGAGTTTTTTCTCTCTATTTATTAATAAGGCTGGCTAATGGTTTATCTATCTTATTAATTCTTTCAAAAAACCAACTCCTGGTTTTGTTAATCTGTTCCACAGTTCTTCTGGTCTCTATTTCATTGAGTTCTGCTCGAATCCTTATTAACTCTCTTCTTCTGCTGGGTGTAGGATCTATTTGCTGTTTTTTTTCGCCAGCTCCTTTGGTGCAAGGTTAGCTTTTGTATTTGAGTTCTTTCCAGTTTTTGGATGGATGCTTGTACTGCAATGTATTTCCCCCTCAGGACTGCTTTTGCTGTATCCCAAAGATTTTGAATGGCTGTGTCTTCATTCTCATTAGTTTCCATGAATCTTTTTAATTCTTCTCTAATTTCCTGGTTGACCCTTTCATCTTTTAGCGGGATGGTCCTTAACCTACACGTGTTTGAAATCCTTCCAAACTTCTTGTGATTTAGTTCTAATTTCAAAGCATTATGGTCTGGAAATATGCAGGGGACGATCCCAATCTTTTGGTATTGGTGAGGACCTGATTTGTGACCCAGTATGTGGTCTATTCTGGAGAAAGTTCCATGTGCACTTGAGAAGAATGTGTATTCAGCTGCGTTTGGATGTAAAGTTCTGTAAATATCTGTGAAATCCATCTGGTCCAGTGTATCATTTAAAGCTCTTGTTTCTTTGGAGATGTTGTGCTTAGAAGATCTGTTGATTGTAGAAAGCGCTACATTCAAGTCACCAAGTATAAGTGTATTATTATCTAAGTATGTCTTAACTTTGGTTATTAATTGATTGATATACATGGCAGCTCCCACATTCGGGGCATAAATATTCATGATTGTTAGGTCCTCTTGTTGGATAGATCCTCTAAGTATGATATAGTATCCCTCTTCATCTCTTACTACAGTCTTTGGGATAAACTTTAATTTATCTGATATAAGGATGGCTACCCCTGTTTTCTTTTGAGGACACTTGAATGGTAAATGGTTCTCCAACCTTTTATATTCAGGCTATAGGTGTCCTTATGTCTAAAATGAGTCTCTTGTAGACAGCAAATAGATGGGTCTTGCTTTTTTATCCAGTCTGAAACCCTGCGCCTTTTGATGGGGTCGTTAAGCCCATTCACGTTCAGAGTTACTATTGACAGATATGAATTTAGTGTCATCATGATACCTATTCAGTCCCTGTTTTTGTGGACTGTCCCCTTGTACTTCCTCTTTCTATTACAGAATCCCCTCTTAGTATTTCTTGCAGAGCTGGCTTGATGGTCACATATTCTTTCAGTTCCTGCCTATCTTGGAAATTCTTTCTCTCTCCTATTCTGAATGAGAGCCTTGCTGGATAAAGTATTCTTGGCTGCAGGTTCTTCTCATTTAGGACCCTGAATATATCCTGCCAGCCCTTTCTGGCCTGCCAGGTCTCTATAGAGAGGTCTACTATTAATCTAATATTTCTCCCAATAAAAGTTAGAGATTTTTTTTTGTCTTTTGCTGCTTTAAGGATCTTCTCTTTATCTTTGGAATTTGCAAGTTTCACTATTAAATGTCGAGGTGTTCAGCGGTTTTTATTGATTTTAGGGGGGGATCTCTCTATCTCCTGGATCTGAATGCCTGTTTCCCTTCTCAAGTTAGGAAAGTTCTCAGCTATGATTTGTTCAAATACATATTCTGGACCTCTGTCCCTTTTGGCGCCCTCGGGAACCCCAATTAAACACAGATTTTTCCTTCTGAGGCTGTCATTTATTTCCCTTAACCTATCCTCATGATCTTTTAATTTTCTCTTTTTTCCTCAGTTTCCCTCCTTGCCATCAACTTGTCTTCTATGGGACTCACTCGTTCTTCTACCTCATTAACCCTCGTCATTAGGACCTCTAAGTTTAGACTGCATCTCATTTAATTGATTTTTAATTTCGGCCTGATAAGATCTTAATTCTGCAGTCATGAAGTCTCTTGAATCCTTTATGTTTTCTAGAGCCACAGGAGCTTTACAATTGTGCTTCTGAATTGGCTTTCTGACATTGAATTGTAATCCAAATTTTGTAACTCTGGGAGAGAGAGGACTGTTTCTGAGTCTTTCTTTTGAGGTGAACTTTTCCTTCTAGTCATTTTGCTCAGTGCAGAGTGGCCAAAAACAAGTTGTATTTGAGAGAAGCGTGAACTCTTCTCACTGTAGCATTTCAGCTGTTCTCTCTTTAAATCTCAGACCGAATTTGTAGGTTTTCAGGATGATTTGAAAGTTATCTAGGTAATTTGGTGGGGACAGGTGATTTGGGGACCCTACTCTTCCGCCATCTTGCCCCCTCCCCTGTAAGTCTGTTTTTACACCAATACTACAGCATCTTGATTTCTGTAGTTTTGTTTTGAGATAGAGTAAGCCCTCCGATATTTTTTAAGATTTTATTTATTTGAGAGAGAATAGGAGAGTGAACACGAGCAGGACATTGGAGGGGCAGAAGGAGAGGGATAAGCAGACTTCCCCACTGAGCAGGGAGTCAGGACCCTGGGATTATGAGCTGAGCTGAAGGCAGACGCTTAACTAAGTGGGCCACCCAGGTGCCCTAGCCCTCCAGCCCTTTAAAAAAAAAAAGATTTACTTATTTATTATTTTCAGGGTGAGGGGGAAGAGTGTTTTTGAGTATGTGCATGGCAGGCAGGGGTGGCCAAGGGAGAGGGAGAGAGAGAATCCCAAGCAGGCTCCATGCTCAGTGCAGAGCCTGATGCTTAACTGACTGAGACATCCAGGTACCCTGGCCCTCCAATTTTATTATTTTTCAAAACTGCTTTAGCTATTTTAGATCATTTTTATTTCCTGTATGTTTTAGAAGCATTTTGTCAATTTCTATAAAAACTCCTGCTGGGTGTCTGACTTGCATTGCACTCAATAAATTGAGATAACCAGTATTTTTAAAATATTGCTACTGCTACAAATGAACAAAGAGAAAAAGAGATAAACCAAAACACAGACTTTTAAATATGGTTTCCAGAGGGAACACAGGTGAGAAGATGGGTGAAATAAATGATGAGGATTAAGGGTACACTTATCATGATGAGCACTACTCAGTGCTCCTGAAACTAATTTAACATTGTATGTTAACTATACTGGAATTAAAATGAAAAAAACCCTTCAGTTCTTCATGTTAAAAAATAAAAAAAATATTGAAACTTCTATTCCATTGGTCTATTTGTTTGTCATAACAATACTACAATGTTTTGAATACTATAGCTTTGTAATAAGTTTTAAAGTCAGGAAGTATGAATCCTTCAACTTTGTACTTTTTCAAGACTGTTTTGACCAGCCGGGCTTCCATAAGATTCCATATGAATTTTAGGATTGGTTTTTCTATTTCTACAAAAAAATACTGTTGGGATTCTGGTAGGGATTGCACTGAATCTGTTTATCATTTTGGGTGGTATTGTCACCTTAATATTATCTTCCATTTCATAAACACAGGGTGTCTTTCCATTTATTTTTATCTTATTTAATTCCTTTCATCAATATCATAGTTTTTAGGGTACAAGTCACTTGCCTCCTTGGTTAAGTTCATTCCTAGGTATTTTATTCTTTTTGATTATTCTTTTGATTCTTTTTGGATCTGTTTTCTTAATTTCCTTTTTTGATTGTACATTGTTAGTGTATTAAATGCAACTGATTTTTGTGTGTTAATTTTGTATTCTGCAACTTTGCTGAATTTGCTTACTAGCTCTAATAGGTGTGTGTGTATGTATAAGATCGTTTCATTTGTGAACAGAGATAATTTTAACTTCTTTCTTTTCAATCTGGATGCCTTTTAATTTTTCTTACACCTAATGGCTGTGGCTAGGACTTCTAGTATTATAATGAATAGAAATGGCAAAAGGGGGCATCCTTGCCTTGTTTTTGATCCTAAGGAAATATTTTGATTCTCGTATCATTGAGTATCACTGCTTTTTAACAAATTGATTATGAAAGGCTTTGGTGTGATCTTTGTGTTTTACCTTCCTGGAATTTGTTGGGCTCCTTGGATTTTTAGGTTTACAGTTTTTTGTTAAACTTGGGACAGGGGATCCCTGGGTGGCTCAGTGGTTTAGTGCCTGCCTTCGGCCCAGGGTGTGATCCTGGAGTCTCAGGATTGAGTCCCACATCAAGCTCCCTGCATGGAGCCTGCTTCTCCCTCTGCTTGTGTCTCTGCCTCTCTCTCTCTCTCTCTCTGTGTCTCTCATGAATAAATAAATAAAATATTAAAAAAAATAAACTTGGGACAGTTTTAGCTATACCTTTTTTCAAATATTTTTCTTACTCTTTATTCTGTCTCCAAATAAATCTCTAACTCCCAAAATGTTAGATCACATATTATCCCGCACAGATTAATGATGCTCCATTCATTTTCAAAAAGTCTTTTATTTCTCTGTGTTTCAGTTTGGACAGTTACTATTGCTATATATACTTTTAAAGCTCATTGTTCTTTTTTTGGTGCCATCCAATCTAATGAATTTTTCATTTCAAATATTGTATTTTCTTTCTTTTTTTTTTTTTTCAAATATTGTATTTTCAGCTCTAAAAGTTCCATTTGTGTTTTTTTTGGGGGGGGGTATATTTTCCTTTCCTTTCTTCAATATGTTCATGTTCGTTTTCTTTTAAATCCTTAACTTATTTACTGTTCTAAAATCCTTATTTGACATTTATGGGTCTGCTTTGATTTTCTCCTCTGATCATGGATTATATTCCTTGCTTCTTTTAATATTTAGCATATCTGATTCTTGACATTGTGAATAGTATGTTTTTTTAATGTAATTTTTTTTGAGGGGCAGGAGCAAAGGGACAAGGAGAGAGAATCTTAAACAGACCCATGCCCAGAATACAGCCTGATGTGGGCTTGATCTCACAACCCTGACAGCATGACTGAGCCAAAATCAAGAGTGGGATGCTGAAATGGCTGAGTCACCCAGGTGCCCCATGAATACTGTTACTGACTACAGGATTTTGTTTTCTTCCTTTGAAGAGTAGATTTTTTTGTTTTTTACCTTGGAGGGCAAATAAGGTACCTGTGGATTAGCCTGATTTTTGTTTTGTTTTGTTTTGTTTAAAGATTTCATTTATTTTGAGAGAGAGAGAGAGAGTATGTGTGTGAGCAGGGGAAGGGGCAGAAGAAGAGGGAGAAGTAGACTCTGCAGAGCAGGGAGCCTGATACAGAGCTTGATCTGAAGACCCTGAGATCATGATCTGAGCCAAAGGCAGACACTTAAAACAACTGATCCACCCAGGCGCCCCTAGCTTGATCTTCTTGAAGCTTGTTTTAAACCTCTGTTAGGTTAGTTCTAATGTAGCCTTATTCCAAGATTAATACAGCCCTGGAACCATTGTATGATCCTTCTGCAGTCTCCTGAATGCCCCAAGTGATCCATGAATAGTCTCAATCTTTGCTAATCACAACTTAAACCTGTCCTGGCCCTATGTAGCCTCTGGGAATCCTTCAGCTTATATCCTCTGTCATTCTCTACCCCATATTGTGGAATTTCATCATATGCATGTGTGCTTTAGTATGCAGCACAGAATGAAGGGGGGGTGGCTATGTCGATTTTTGGAATTCTCTCTATATATCTCCATACTGTTTGGTACTGTACCCTGAAATTCATGCCACTTCAGCTACTCTGAACTTCGATCTCTGTCATCTCAACTCAGCCAGTCTGTGGTTCCCTGCTTCAGTTCTCACTCCCTGCACTGCAATATAGAAAGTGCCTTTAGGTAGAAAACCTGGGAGGTCATATGGCTACTAATTTTATGGATTTTTTCTCCCTTTCTTCTCAGGTTTCACACTTCTGTTATTGTCTGTTGTACAATATCTGAAAACATTTGTTTCATACACTTAGACTAGTTTTAGAGTTGTTGATGCAGGAGGATAAGTGTGATCCCTGGTAATTTATCATGGCCAAAAGCAGAATTGGTTTTAGTATTAAAAAACCCTTGGGCAGCCCAGGTGGCTCAGTGGTTTAGCACCGCCTTCAGTCCAGGACGTGATCCTGGAGACCTGGGATCGAGTCCCACGTCGGGCTCCCTGCATGGAGTCTGCTTCTCCCTCTGCCTGTGTCTCTGCCTCTCTCTCTCTCTCTCTGCCTCTCATGAATAAATAAAAAAAATCTTAAAAAAAAAAGTTTAAAAAATAAAAAAAACCCTTAATTTTATTGCTTAAATTATACCTCACTAGATTAAAGCTTATCACAGGTCATACTATTAAGAAATGGGAAAGTTGTTGCAATCTGCCTGTATCTATCTCCCAGCAGAAAGACAACAGTAAGAGGAAACAGATTTATTTAAATATCTGAACATTTACTTGCAAGTATAGTAAAGCATTTTAATAGAACAAAGTCTCTATGTGTTTTACACTTTGAAGTATAAAGCTGTAGTAATTAATCACTATTTATTGGATATATAGTAAATAACTTGTCTCTCCTACTTCACTAATTCTTTGAGATAAACTTAGAGGAACTACACTCAAGAAGCCTTATATGTCCATGAATCTCATTTAGAAGATCAGATTCTGAAATTTATATTAGAGTCTGACACCAGGCTTTGGGGGATTTGGAGTAAAGAGGGGAGTTTTATTTTGCACACAAGAGGGATGTAAACTGTTACAACTAGAAGGTAGACTGTGGAAGACTGTGTTTTTAAAAAACGTTACTACAATATTTCCCATTCCACATGTTCTTCTAGAACCTTCCTATTTCTCTACCAAGAAGTAGAGTTTATGTTCTCGCTCCTTGAACCTGGACAATAGGACTTTGTGATTGCTTCAGTTAACAAAAATATGACTCAGGTAATAACATCATGTTATTTCTGAGGCTAGGCCAGAAAAGATAACATAGCTCCTACTTGGCTCATTCTTGGGACTCACACTTTTGGAGCCCTTTGCTACCAGGTAAGAAGAGCTAAGCTGAAGCCACTGTGTTGGAGAGACCATATGGAGAGACCACAGAGAGACAGAAGCGGCAAGCCAAGTCTATACAATCGCCAGAGTGCTAAGAGACAATTAAAATGCTCCTTTTTGGAGCACTTGGGTAGCTCAGTTGGTTAAATGTCTGTTTTTGGCTTAGCTCATGATCTCAGGGTCCTAGGATAGAGTCCTATGTTGGTCTCTCTGCTCAGCTGGGAGCCTGCTTCTTTCTCTCCCTCTGCCTACTTGTGCTCTCTCCTCTCTGTCAAGTAAATAAAATCTTTTTTAAAAAATGCTCTTTTTTGTGACATTAAGTTTGAGGTATTCTGTTTTGTGCATTAGATTAGTGGAACATTGAACTCGGGATGCCATGAAACAGTAAAAAGAAGTCAAAGCAGGCAAGAGGATACATGTATACACAGAAGAAAGGTTTGATGTTGGAGATATTAATTTATGATTTGTTGGTAAGTGGAATCATGGTACTGGTTTCGACTGCCTATAATGAGAATAAATAAGATAGCCTAATATAGAACTCTGAGGAATTTAAATCTTTACCTAGGAGGTGGAGAAAGAAGATCTATAAAAAAATACAGGAATGGCCAGAGAAGCAGAAGGAAAACCAGGACAATGTTAAGTCCTGGATAACTAGAGAAGACAGTGTTTCAACACAAAGGCAGTTGTCGATTATGATGAAACTGCCAACAGGTTTTGAGAAATAAAAATGTCCATTTTGGATTTAGCAGCATAGACATCACTAGTGATTTTGCCAAGTGTAGTCTATATGAAGTACAAAGGAAGGGAAAGTAGGAAAAGTCCAATTATAGGCTAAAAAATAAGTGTGAGATTAGGAAATATAGACATTAAATATGAATTCTTTTAATAAGTTGGATGTGCAGGTCAAGAAAAAGTTATAACTAAATGTAAATTAGAAAATTTTTACTATAACTAAAGTAATTTCTTTGTGCTTAAAGTTGAGTCTTAAAGATACATTTTTTTGGTGCTTAATTTTAATTTTGTAATTTTAATTGATTATTTATTTATTTACTTAGTTAAGTAAACTCTATGCCCAACATGGGCACGACCCTGAGATCAGGAGTTGCATGCTCTATGGACTGTGCCAGCCAGGTACCCCTTGAAGATACATTTTCATGGAATCTACAATTAAATCTTCAAAAAATTTGTCTAGGGCATTAAATGCCTAATTCAATATACCATGTCTCTTCTACTACCTGAAAGATAGTAACACACTATCACTAACCTTTCTTAGGAAATTCTATGACAAATGGATAAATTACTATATTGCTTCTTGAAGGGCTTAAGGAATTTCTAAGCTAAGTAGATAGCTGAGAGCATACTGCTGAGTTGTTGAAATAACAGAAAAAAAACATTAATTTTTTCACATTAATAAAACTCAACTCAAATTGTTTTGACATTTGGCTTATGCTAAATGTAGCCAAAGACTCTATTACACTTACCCGTTGTTGGTGAACAATGTTTTTGTGCTCACGTGCCACACGTGTGGCCCATTTTCGAGCCTCCTTGTTTAGACTGTGCTCCTCTGTGGTTCCAGTTTCTGATTCTAATTGTCGGCTCTACAACATAAGAGAAAACAGAGCCAAAACATTATTGTGCCTCCTGAAATCACTACTGTTTGTAGGTGGACCAGAGAGCCTTCACTTAATCAGCACTCAAAACAAGCCATGCTCCACTACTGTGGGAAGCAATATCTCATGTCAGAACATTAGCAGGACAGTACGAAACCATAAATGACTACAGGTTTTTTTCATCTTACACTCCTTAATATTAGAGCTTCATCTTTAATACTGTGGACTGATCCATTTTGGGTGTGAAGAAAGCTAGCTACGCAAAGAAAAAAAAAGTATTCATGCCAACCTACTACAACACTAAAATAGTTGCATAGGTAAAGTGGAAACAATTCAATAGTTATAATGGAATTTTAAAAAACAATCAATGGATAGAAATGAAAAGAACAAAACAATATAGAAATAGCAACACAACCTCTCTGTCCCCAAAGACACTGGGTTTAATTTAGTTTAGGTCCATTACCAATTAACCCAAATCCCTCAAACTAGTTTTTGCCCTTCCTCTGGACTTTAATGTCGTATGAAAGAGAGGGGTGCTATATCAGTAAGGGTTTCATCTAGTCCAAAATACTATTATGTTTCACAAAGACCAAACTGCAAAATCTAAATTAACGATAGTAATAGTCCCTACTGTATAAAGTATTATGAAAAGTGCTTCATATAACTTTTATTACAACCTTACAAGATGAGTCATACATCCATCTTATAGAAAAGGAAACTGAAGCTCAGAGAGGTTACATAAAATTTCTAGTGTCTACCAGCTATTAAATCTTCAACTTTGATTATACAAGTCTGATTCTAGAATCAGAGCTCTTAACCACTAAACTATTTTAATTTTCTCTAAACTCTTAAGAATCCATGAAAATGAAGAAACCCATGAATAATTGGGAAAGCAAACAATTTCTTAACTATGAATTATCCCAAGAAGATTTTATTTTTTTTTTCCAAGAAGATTTTAATACAAAAAAGAAGCAAAATTTTACAGTGGAAATATTTTAGAAAACTGACTTTTGCAAGGCGACATAGCTCAAATTGGGGGAGTAAGTAGAATTTGACTAGCTGGATTAAAAAGTATTTCTGTTGAGGGGATTATAGGCAACTTTCAAAAACTTTTACTCTATGCAGACATTTCAGCTAAAGCTAGACTGTACAATGATAAATGTATTGAAATAGAGCAAAACATTTTTTTAATCTAACCAACTTCACAATTACATTTTATTATTCTGATTCATTCTTTGGGGTATTAAGAATCTGGGAACCATCTTTATTATTACATTTTACTTTGTAAAAGGATCTAGGCATTTGAATTTTAATTCATTCTCAGAAGTCAGGATTAAAAACGTTAAACCCTGGATGCAGATTACAAATGCAATCTACATTAGCCAGAGAAATCTAATGTATAAATGGAATGCCAGAAATATGTATTCTGAGGAGCCCAGGCATAGGTTTTTAAGTCAGACAGACTTAGTTTTAATCCTATGTTCTTTATTAGCTTTATATGATCTTGGGCATGTTATTAATCGAAGTCTTAGTTACATCTGAAAACTAGTGAAAATGCCTATCTCATAGGGGGTTATTAAAATAAAATGTGCTCATATAATAAGCATTCTTTTATAAACCTTATCCTATATAATTAAGTATCCAGTAACTGGTAATTGCTAATGCTAAACAGTTGAAAATTACTTGAAACAAAATCTTGTTATTAGTAAAAAATTCCAAATAATTCCTAGGGTCTTGCTAGCCCAAAGAATGAATCAGAAACAAGATTGAAGATATGCTAAAAGATCAAGGCAGATCTCAAACAGAATGCACTTATAGGGAATAGAATAGATGAGAAAGGAGACAATTGATGGAGAAATTTGATTTTTATCACTGAGCAACATTTTAGTAATAGGTAAATGGGTTTAAATGTGTATCAGGCTGCAGAGAGGCCACAGCCCTACTTGCCCACACATAATCTCTTTTTATTAAGTATTTCCTTGCTTAAGAGCTGGGCAAGGAAAGATAGGGCTTTTTTTCCTTTGTCTTTGGGGTTTTACTATTTTTCAGACAGGAGTGTCCAATGATCAGGACGGACAACAAATGCCACTGATTGGGAGATACGATTTTGTGATTCAAATTTAAGTTAATTTTTTTTCATGAATCCTAAATTCCTCAAGCCACGGAAAGGCATGTGGAAGCTACCTATAACTCAGGTCTAGACAAATGAGAATTTCATACAAGGCAAACACAGCCCAGATGTTAAAACAATATACAGAAAAATGTTCTAATGCTGCCTCTACCATCCAATATTGATATAAACAGAATCTAGTGTAGATCAGATGGTGATGTTAGCAGTAGTTGATTCTACCAAAGGAACTGCTAGTGACTGCTTCTTTTTTAAAATGTTAGCTAATTTAATCTTTAGTTCACTCTTTAAACATTTTTCCTTTACCTCTTAAAAATGTATTTGGAAAAAAATGTATTTGGAACATAAAAAGAATAATTACATATTTAAGCTATTAAGCACAAAAATTTAAAGCACACTGTTATCTGCCTGAAGCAGAATATGAGAATTTTTAAATTACATATCAAAAAGCACTGTGGCCTAACTCTGAAAAAGTTCTTATTGTATTTCTTTTTAAGAGACATACATAATAACATCGCAATTTTCAGAGTAATAGTCACAAAAATAATTCAAATAAATTACAAACTGAAGAGAAATGCTATAAAAGAACTTTTCTATCAACTTTTTTTTTTTTTTTTAAGATTTTACTTATTTATTCATGAGAGACACACAGAAAGTCAGAGACCTAGGCAGAGGGAGAAGAAGCAGGCTCGATGCATGGAGCCTGATGGAATCGCCAGGATCCTGCCCTGAGCCAAAGGCAGATGCTCAACCGCTGAGCTACCTAGGTGTCCCCTTCCTATCAAATTTTCTTATTTATTTATTTATTTATTTATTTATTTATTTATTTATTTATTTATTTATATTTATTTATTATTTTATTTATTTATTCATGAGAGACACACAGAGAGGGAGAGGCAGAGACACAGGCAGAGAGAGAAGCAGGCTCCATGCAGGGAGCCTGATGTGGGACTCGATCTTGGGTCTCCAGGATCACACCCTGGGCTGAAGGCGGTGCTAAACCGCTGAGCCACCCGGGCTGTTCTCCTATCAACTTTTAAGTATAGGATAGGTAGTTTCTAATTTATTTGTCAGCTTGGGTATTCGATAAGTTAGGTCAACTAAATGTGATTCTTGAGATCTTTGGAAACATCTGATTTTAGAAATCATACAAGTTTTAGTAAAAAAACATTACAGAAGCAGATGGGTCTTTTCCTGGAAAATAATGTAAATCTAAACACAAACCTATGCTGTTCCCTCTGGGTAAAACAACTTCCTTATTGTTTTTTTTTTTTTTTTATTGTTCTTCAAATCTCAGTTCAAGCACTATGTGAAATCTTCCCTGATTTCGCAGACAGACTCAGGGGGCTTCTTCATTGACATATTTACATTGTATTAATTTATTCATTTGTTAGACATTTACTGAGCGACTACTTAGAGGCTAATATTGCATTATACTGTGACTGCTGGCATGGTTCCTGTTTATCTTTAGGCAATTTGAGGATGTGAACCCTCAATAAAGTTTGGTCAAGTAAAACCTAATACCCTCATTCTAAAGTGAGGAGTAGGCCACCAGATTATTGTAATGGCGCTTGCAGAGGTGACCAGAAATAAATATACTGCATTAGAATGTATTAGAATTAGTTTCTAACTGATAAAGGAAAGATTATTTTTGTAGGGAAGAACAGAGTGAACAGAGGAGAAAGAGAATTAATTTATTGTGTCATGCATTTTAATACAGGTTCTTGAAGTGGACTTTAGGGTTGAGATCCCTCTCCTACTTCTACAATAAAAGGTTTCCTTTTTCTTGCTTAAATACCCCCACAAAACCCATTCAAAATGGATGTCTGAGGAAGGACTTTTTTAAAAAATCTCTAAATTAAGGGATTTTTATAATTTTATGAAATTTATTCTTTCCTTAAAAAGTAGTCACTGAAATCTGAAGTATGTTTATTCTTTAAATGTCATTCTGGCTAACATACTTCACCTACTTCATATCCTCTAGGCCTCAGCTTCTTCACGTGAAAACTAGGACATTTGAAGATGAGATGAAATATGATTCTTACTACTGCTGCAATTAATTTTAAGATAACAGACTGACTCATGCCTTATCTATAAGCAACAGGAACACTGTGTTTCTCTGGATAAGAGATCCAGAAACTGGGATGCCTGGGTGGCTCAGTGGTTGAGCATCTGCCTTTGGCTCAGGGCGTGATCCTAGAGTCCCAGGATCAAGTCCCACATCGATTTTCCTGCATGGAGCCTACTTCTCCCTCTGCCTATGTCTCTGCCTCTCTCTCTCTGTGTCTCTCATGAATAAATAAATAAAATCCAAAAAAACAAAAGGGCAGCCTGGGTGGCCCAGTGGTTTAGCGTGGGCTTCAGCCCAGGGCATGATCCTGGAGACCCAGGATCAAGTCTCACGTCAGGCTACCTGCATGGAGTCTGCTTCTCCCTCTGTCTGTGTCTCTGTCTCTCTGTGTGTATCTCTCATGAATAAATAAATAAAATCTTAACCCCCCCCCCCAAAAAAAAAGAGATCCAGAATTTATGCTTTTCTACTGCTACTGCTCTGAGCTCCAATTTTTTCTTAGCATCATCTGAAATTCTACCCTAACCCAAGAGTAGAAGAGCCTCTATAAAAATAAAATAAATTCTTAAAACATAATTTTAATATGCTTGGAATTTTAAATTCATGACAGAAGACAATTCTAGGAAGTGCTGATAAAAACTACTTGATGGAAAAAAAAAAACTACTTGATGGGTAAAGTAGGGTAGATGGGTGTCAAATTTCTGAGATGGTGAGGGACTGTAGATGTTGCAAATGTTAGATATCCTTGACATAATGAGAAAAAAATGTTTAAATTCAAGTCTGTAGAAATCCATTTACATAAAGTTGTATATCCACATTGACATAAATATGTTCCTGCAGAGAGAGGTTTGGGAGGCTATTGATCAAAATATTATCAGTGATTACCTTTGTGTGTGTGAGTGCAGGTTTCTTTTTTTAAAGATTTATTTACTTATTTTAGAGACAGTGTGCATTGTGCATGCACATATGAGGGGAAGAGGGAGAGAATCTTCAAGTAGACTTCTGGCTGAATGCAGAGTCCAACACTGCTGGAACCCATGACCCATAAGATCATGATTTGAGCTGAAGCCAAGAATCTTAACTGACTGAGCTACCCAAGTACCCCTCAGTAGTTACATCTGAACAGTGATAGTTAAGGTGAAAACTTTCTACTTTATGCTTTTTTATAATTAGAAAACTATAGGGCAGCCCCGGTGGCGCAGCGGTTTAGCACAGCCTGCAGCCCAGGGTGTGATACTGGAGACCTTGGATCGAGTCCCATGTCGGGCTTCCTGCATGGGGCCTGCTTCTCCCTCTGCCTGTGTCTCTGTCTCTCTCTCTCTCTGAATGAATAAATAAAGAAATCTTAAAAAAAAAAAAAAAAAAAAAGAAAAAAAAGAAAGAAAACTATAGAACTACGTTAATTTTTTTTAAAGGGTACCATTTGGGATCCCTGGGTGGCGAAGCGGTTTGGCACCTGCCTTTGGCCCAGGGCGCGATCCTGGAGACCTGGGATCGAATCCCACGTCAGGTTCCCGGTGCATGGAGCCTGCTTCTCCCTCTGCCTATGTCTCTGCCCCTCTCTCTCTCTCTGTGTGACTATCATAAATAAATTAATTAATTAAAAAAAAGGGTACCATTTGTTGCATATTTCAGCTCTGTACTAACTGCTTTACATACGTTATTTAGTTCTCAAAATAATTCTAATAGAGATTCTCAATTTATAGGTATAGATTTCTAGACAGAAAGGATGTATGTATTTCCTAAAGCCAGTAAGTGGTGAATTTAGAGCTTGCATTGAGGTGTCTTTGACTTTAGATTCCTTGCTATCTTATGACCATACTATCTCATTAATTGTTCTATTTAGTTAATGCTAATATTGATAAAATTGATATAGGCAGTAATACTGAAAAAGACATTTTAAAATATAAATTTCCTTTGAATGAAACTTTGGCTAGGCATTTACTTAGAGGTAAGACATCTTTTGATTTTATTTTGTTTGTATTTATTTATTTATTTAAAGAGAATGTATGCTTTTTTTTTTTAAGATTTTATTTATTTATTCATGAGGGCCACACACACACACACACAGAGAGAGAGAGAGAGAGAGAATGGAGCAGAGACACAGGTAGAGGGAGAAGCAGGCTCCATGCAGGGAGCCCGACATGGGACTCGATCCCTGGTCTCTAGGATCAAGCCCTGGGCTGAAGGCGGAGGTAAATCGCTGAGCCACCCGGGCTGCCCCATTTTGTTTTTATTTTTATTTTTTATTTTTTAAGATTTATTTATTTACTTATTTATGATAGACATAGAGAAAGAGAGAGAGAGAGGCAGAGGCACAGGAGGAAGGAGAAGCAGGCTCCATGCCGGGAGCCCGACGTGGGACTCGATCCCGGGACTCCAGGTTCACGTCCTGGGCCAAAGGTAGGCGCTAAACCGCTGAGCCACACAGGGATCCCCTCATTTTGTTTTTAAAAAACAAAAGCCAAACTGTTTCATATGAGTTTAAGAAGGCCGTCAGAGCCCAGCAATGTTAAATTTTTAAAGTTCTCATTTTTTTACAGAATATATTTAAATATTAAATAGTCTTTTCAAACATAAGGTTACTAAATAACTTTAAAGAACTACACTACAGAAATTAATATTCCACTATTCTTGATATACTAGTCTTTAAGTCATCTTAACTATTTTATCCTTAGTTATCCTCTCAAGATATGATTTCAGTTCACTTTAAGATTAACATAAGGCCCCCCCCTCAAAAAAAAAGATTAACACAAGGGCATAGAAGGTTCAGACAGGTATTTGAGCATGCCCAGAATGGCAAAGTGAGTAGAGATAGAAAAGTTGATTTCACACAAGAAACACTGTCATTATTTTTAAAGTCTGTTAACAAAATATAACCACTTGAAAGAGAGAAAAAGAGATGGTCATATATTATGCATGAAAACAGCAGAATACTAGCATTTCAACCCAATTTCAAAAAAAGATAATATTAGGGTTGTCAAGTAAATGCCATATGCCAGGAACAATCTAGTTATTAACCCTCATTCAAGGGATTTGTACTACTTGTATTTTTCAGTTTATTGGTATATATTTATTGTGTTAAATATTTAATCTATTTTTATGAAACTTAATATACTGTTAACTATTTCAAGAAAGCTAATTTTTACTTATTATGAAAAAGGCCTCTTCAAGTAAAAAGCATCTGAATTTTTGTAGGTTATTAATTCCTAGTACTCATATTTATACTGGTTCACGATCCTATAATTTTGAAATTCATTGGCATTTTAGGGAAGTTTAGAGCCACAGCTCATTTGTGGCAAAATCTGACTTGAACCAAAGAGAGGCTATTTATAATTTTTATTTATTTCACTTAGTGTGACTATTCAAACCTTTTACTACAAAAATACTATGCTTGATCATGGGATCCTTTCCCATATCTGCTTAAGGTGTTATACAATATATGGTATATGGATCACCCTTCTAAAATCTGAAAAATTTTGACATTTTATTTTTAAGTAATCTCTACAACCAACGTGGGGCTCAAATGCACAACCTCAAGACCCAAAGTCCCATGCTCTATTGGTTGAGCCAGCCATGTGCCCCTAAAAATCCATGATATCTACGTTATCTTACTTATTTTAAAAATTTTATTTTTAAAAAATATGGAATACTTCACAAATCTGCATGATATCCTTACGCAGGGGCCATACTAAACTTCTCTTACTCTCCCAAGTTTAGTATATGTGCTGCTGAAATGAGCACTGAAAAAATTCTAATTTTTGAAACACATCTGACCCAAAGGTTTTTGATATGAGATTGTGGACCTCTAAGTCACATATTTTAAATATCTCACACAACTTGGAATGGAGTGAAGCAATTCTCTTTATTAATCATAACTTATTCTGACTATTCTTGGATAGTAGTACTTTTGGTTAGAAGAGATATAAGAACTCATAATTGGGTTGAGTGTGCATAGTCTCTCAGGGAAGCAAAATGGAGATATTAGAATACCAAAGGTAAATCTAAGAGAAAAACATGCCCTTCAGTAATGCCATGAAAACAAAACAAAAACATCACCAACAACCCTTGTGTCTTGACACTCTTTAGACATATCTAGAGGCATGACTGGCCATGACTGGTTGGAATAGCCACATGATAAATATACTTTTATTTTGGTAGCTCTCAGAGACTCTGCTTTAAGAGCTATAATCAGGGGCAGCCCAGGTGGCTCAGTGGTTTAGCACCGCCTTCAGCCCAGGGCCTGATCCTGGAGTCCCAGGATTGAGTCCCACACCGGGCTCCCTGCATGGAGCCTGCTTCTCCCTCTGCCTGTGTCTCTGCCTCTCTCTCTCTCTTTCTGTCTCTCTTTCTCTCTCTCTGTGTCTCTCATGAATAAATAAATAAAAACTTAAAAAGAAAAAGAGCTATAATCACAGGCTAGATAAAAAAGTGAACTTCCAGGCTCTTTTGTGTCAGTATATTACCAAGGCATCAATGGAAAGATCTGGATACCTGTAGGTAGTTAGAGAAGGCACTAAATCCAGAAAAGCACAAAGACTCATTATACAGATGGTAGATTTTCTAAAAAAAAAACCAAATAAGTCCTTTCTGAAAGACTGAAAAACTTAGGACAATGCCCTCTGAACACTTGACAGCCAGTACTGCTGTTTCTGGAGAGCAACACTCATATTTATAATCAGAGCCTTTAATTTTTGGATACTGTGGTCAGTATATGTGTAGGAGGATGCGACCTATTTACTCACAAGAGAATTTTCCACAAATTCTCTATCACACAGCATATGCCAATGCTATATACAATATAAGATTTCCATCAGGGAACCCTGGGTGGCTTAGCAGTTTAGTGCCGCCTTCAGCCCAGGGCCTGATCCTGGAGACCTGGGATCATGTCCCATGTCTGGCTCCCTGCATGGAGCCTGCTTCTACCTCTGCCTGTGTCTCGATAAAGCTACTCACTATACAATGATAATTTTCAAGTAATTTCCCTGTATTTATACTGATTCCATGTAGTCACTTATAGACAAGGATAATTTTGGGTAAATAACTTTTTTCTCAGTTTTACTGAGAAATAATTGACATATATTATTATAAAAGTTTAAGGTGTACATTATGTTAGTTTGATTTACATATATTGTACATATTTTTAACAGATGTATAAAATGATCCAATTAAGTGAAAATTTAATGTGCAAAAGTTCCAAATTACAGCAAGTGTCCACTTAATATAGCTTTTAATCTTTACATGGAAGAATTACATACCACAACTAGTGGCTAAAATAATGGAAAAAGATCATATATCAGACATTTGTCAGCTATTTTTTAAAAGATTTATGAGAAAGAGAGAGAGAAAGCGAGCACGAGTGGGGGCAGTAGAGGAGAGGGAGAAGCAACCTACCTGCTGAGCATGGAGCCCAATTCTGGGCGATCCCAGGACCCTGAGATCATGATGTGAGCCAGGCAGACACTTAACCAACTGAGCCACCCAGGCACCCCTGTCAGCTAGTTTTTATATCTGCGATACTGTGATAAAAATGTCAGCTAATGATATCTGTGAAGATCTTATTATTTGCAGTTCAGGAAAAGTAAAGAGGAAAGGGTCTTCTCATCCCTACCAGAAAATTTGGGGAAAAAGTTTCCTTCAGTTTTTCCTGTCTTAATATATGGATGTGTGTGTTTCCCATATTATTCCCCATCCCAGGTTGAAATAGGATGGGAGGTCCTTTTCATAGGACCTGAAGGAAATGTCCTTAAGGGTACACATCACTAGTTTTGGTAATGGAAGGGACAAACACTGAGATGTATGCAAGGCAGAGGTGCTGAGGAAGAAAAGTATAAGAGGGATAAGAAGGGACACTGTTAGTATTGGCTGCTGTTTATTCTACACAGATTGCCTTTTAGGCTTATAAACTGCTAAGAAAGAGGTTGATGAGATCTATATTATGCAATAAAAAAGGAGAGCAGAAGTTTCAAGGGAGTTTGATATTTTGCTATTTCTAAAACAATTAGGGGCAAAAGCTAAAAAAATGAAATATGCTTGTCTTATGGAAAGACAGGGGAAAAAAGATAGTCAACATTTACTCTATATCTACTATGTGCCAGGTATTGAATCAAATGCTTAAGTATCTCATTTAATTTTCAAACCGATTAAGGTTTTCAACATTTATATATGAGAAAGCTGAATCAGTGAGGTTAAATATATATATAAATATATAAATAAAATAAACACAGCTAGCAAATGGCACAGCCAGGATTTGCTCCAGAGCTCATGATTTCTCATTATATGACACCTGTATGAGTTTCTAACACAAGCATGACCCACCTGATAGCTGAATGACTCTCCAAAATTGAGATCCTAATATATGTACTTGTCAATTTTCCTAATCAAACATCCACTTTTTGGGGGGGAGTAAGGGAAATTTTAGGGCACATCTCATCCTTTAGAATAATCTTACATTAAAACTTTCATTTTAGCAAAGAAAGGTGAACATTACTCTTTCTAGGAAGGATTCCTAACTTTCTAGTATCATCTGAAAAATAGTAATTGAGGATATAAAGTAAGGACAACCATAGAAATCAACAGCTCTATACGGAAGTAAAGACAAGGAAATCTTTCAGGGTTAACCATGAGACAACAACTAACTTCCATCAGACAAAACTTGCAACTGATCATTGTCATTTGTAATGATCTTATGGTAAACACTAAGATTCTCAATCTAATTCTATGGCTATGGGACACCCTAGGTGGCTCAGTGGTTGAGCATCCGCCTTTGGCTCAGGGCGTGATCCCTGGTCCGGGGATTGTGTCCCACACTGGGCTCCCTGTGAGGAGCCTGCTTCTTCCTCTATGTCTCTGCCTCTATGTGTCTCTCACGAATAAATAAATAAAACCTTTTTAAAAAAATAATTCTATGGCTGTAAAAAATAGAAATAATTGTGTCTTTATAAAACCATTTTGGCAGTTTCTTTCGGTATATCATCCTAAGGCATGAGTCCAAATAATTATATATTAAAATAAAATGACAAGAAATTTTGATCCATCTGCAAGTAAAGATAAGCCAAAAAACCAAAAAGGGTACAATCACTTCAAGCCTTGTAATATTGTTACTGAATGTTTTCATTTGGACATCTCTGACTTTTGCAGGAAAAATAAAAAAGTATCAATCTTTTCACTAGAAGTAGGAAAGGAAATCCTTGATTTATATGAGAAAATGGAAAGCCCCAGTTTAAGCATCCAGTGGCTCCTTACACACACACACACACACACACACACACACACACACACTTTTAATCTCAATACCAGGTCCCACCCTTCATTAACATGCAAACCCACACATCCCATCTCCCCCACCCTTGACCCATACGCCCATATACCTCAGCTATGGTCATTCTCAGAGCACTGACAGGGGAGAGCTCAATATCCACCAGTTGGGCAGCTTTTAAACTCTGCCCAGTAAAGATTGCACAAGGACAGAAAATAGCATAGTTAGAATTTTAAGGCAAACAGGGACACACAGCTAAGAAACAGTGTCTAGAAACAAAGGAGGATTTAGGATTGTAGTTGGGCCTTAGACAAGTGAGATGAGAGTTTATCTACTCTTAGAATTCTGATTTTTCTGAGGAAAATGGGGAGAGATAAAATAATTTCGAATTAGTCACAATTTTAAATCAAGCTTAGCAAACCTGTCGGTATTCTGTATATTCTAATACCCTGCTTCATTCTTCTCCAATAAAGAAGTCAAATTATATAGGACAACATTGCTGAGTCATTAAGCAAAAGCAGACTGATTTTTAAAAAACAGCATTAATATAAAGGGCAAGGGTTATAATCTAGAGGTAAATGCTGATTTCCTACATAGCCACAAACAGGGCTCCTTAAAATGCAAGAAAAGTAATGAAGATATCTCCAGCAAAGGTTTCTACTAAACTGATACCATGAAACTCTGATTTCATAAATTACCCTGGTTCTGATTCTAGGTTTACCAAAAGACCTTATGAATATAATTTGACTTCTCTCTTTGGCTTGCCTATATTGAAAGAATGTGTTAGATATGCCAACATGTGCTTTCTCAACTTGAAGAAGTTGATTATCCTTTATTTAATGTATCAAATTAGCATACTGGTTCTATCTTCTTTAATTCAAATAGTGGCAAACAGTTTTCATAAACTCAAGGATAAAATACATGATTAATGTCTGTTTTTTAAAAATTGCCAATTTGGCATTTATATTAATGTTCTGACATTCTAAAATATCTGAAAGGAATTATAAAGGGCCTGTAATTTTTTATAAAGCCAACCAAAATACGTGCAGGCACATATTCACTGTTGTTTATTGATTCTATTCCGGTTAAAATTTAACCACTGGTTTCTTTGGAAGTGTGTACATGTGAAGAATTTCATGGATAGAAAGTATAATTCATATTTGGATTGAAAAAAATTTTTATTGAGTATTTCTTCTTCCTTCTGTTCATTTTGCAGGTTTTTAGTTACATGTCTTACAACTTAACCTCATTTAAGTTGCTAACACAAAGATACTGGGTTTTAGTAGCATTTTGGAAAGGAGAAATGTCCGTTTCTCTGTATACTCACAGTTTTGTTACAAAATTAAGGAGACACACTCAGTTTTTTCTGTCTAGTCCAAGGACAATAGTTATTTGAGCACAAACATAGCTTAAAAACAAATGGAATGAAAATCTGGAATTCCCTTACAGTATCACTGTCACAGGGCTGGAACTGGAAGGGCTGGGGTTTGTGAAATACAGCATTCTCTTGTAAAAACAGCTGAAGATTATAGTCCCGTACCACCTAAAGAGAAAATAAAGTATCTTTAAGACTTTAATAAGGTTATGATGTCCAGTAACCATGTTTTACAGTTTAATATTTATTCTTCTGCTTTCCAAAAATGAGAAATTATCCAACACTATATGATCAAAAGAAAATGGTAAGTACGCATTTTTTTTTCATTTTAGATAACAGTTGTTACTTATGTGTCCTATTTTCTCAATAGTCTAAATATGGAAAGTACTAGTTTAGAAACTAGCCCAGATTTTGGGACTAGATAATATGTAATATTTTAAGATAGCAAAAAAAAAAAAAAAAAAAAAAAGATAGCAATTACACAAAATGTTGCTCTTTTTAATGGGGGCAGTGGGATGAAAACAGGGAAGCACAGTAGTCTCTTAGGTCTCTCCCAGCAACAAAGTTTTGTAGACTTCTTAAAGTCTGCTATATTGAGATCGTCATCCACTAGGAAACTGCCAGAAGACCTCACCCATAGCACAAAATAGTATTAAATTTTTTGTAAAGTAAGCTTGAAGCCTAAAGTGGGGCTTGAATTCATGACCTCAAGATTAAGAGTTGCATGCTCTACCTGAACCTGCTAGACACCCTACAAAATAGTATTTTTATAGTACTTCTTGACACCTTTTCTAGGAGGTTACAGTCTTTTGTGATTTTTTTTTTTTCATTTTAAGTAATCTCTACTTCATTTTAAGTAAATCTCTCTTCCTGCCAATGTGGGGCTGGAACAAACAACCCCAAGATCAAGTAGTTACATGCTTCTAGGACTAAGTCAGTCAGGTGCTCTTAGGAGGTTACATTCTAATTAGAAGATAAATTAAAAGGAATTCATATAGAAAGGGAACTCTGATACTCGGAATGTAGCAAAACAAACAGTACAGATAGACAGCCAACTGAAAAGACTTCACTGCACTATATACCCTGGGAAAGAGTGGGAATCAGCAACATTTGGTTTTGCAGAAACCCATTTTCCATTTTGTTACAGTGTTTACCCTTCATTTATGTTTCATTAGCACCTCTGCCAGAGAATGGGCGGAAGAAGAAAAAAAGTTTAAAGAAGCTCTGTAGGAATACCTTAGTAGTCTGGGGAAAATGGCTTACCAAAGAGACATAGAGAGTAGGGGTTATATTTCACATTTTATTTACCAGCACAAACCCAATTCCCTATTGCTCATTCAACAACCATTTATTGAGAGAGCTTACCAAGACCAATGTTAAATGTAGAGGTGAGGGCAACATATAGATGAACAAAGATGAATAAACAAGGCTAGCATCTTCAAGGAATTTATAATCTAGAAAGTGGGAGAACGAGACAGTACACAATTAAATACACTGTGGATGTATGTAGAAGGTACTAGGAGAACATAAAAGAGGGTGATATTTAATCCAGACTGATGGGGTGAAATGGGGTGAGGAGAACTTAGGAGAATTTTGTCAGGCAAGGCTGGCTGAATAAACATACTCTCAAAGGGAAATGTGTTTTTTTCTTTTCCTGGATTCCAGTTTTAAGCTGTGAAAGCTCTTGACACAGCCCTGAGAGCCTCACTAATCACCATGAAGAAAAAGCTAAGAGGATTACTCTTCTAGTTACAACCTTTTTAGATTTCAACTTTATTAAAACATATATAAGAATAGAGACAACAGTATAACATATCCCGATATACTCATTACTCAACTTCCAAAAATGTCCCCTTGTGTCCAGTCTCGTTTCATCAATAAACCAATCTACCTCTTCCACCCTCAACTATACTGAAGCAAGTCCCGGACATATCAATTCATCCATAAATACTTCAGTTTTATACCTAAAAGTCAAGGGCTCTTTTAAAAAAAAACCTGTCCATGTTAAAATTTACAATACATGCTTATAAAACAATAAGAGATCAAATTTCCCTGACTATTCCATATATTTAAGCTTTTCAACTCAGGAACAAGATAAGGCCTCCATAGTGCACGGGGATGATGTTGCTTAGGTTTCTTTTCGTTCATAGGTTCCTTCTTCCAACACTTTTTTTCTCTCTTGAAGTTTATTTGCTGAAGAAACTGTGTTTTTGTCCTGTGGTGTTTCCTACAGCCTGAATTTTGTTGACTGCATCCTTGCTGTGTTCTGTTCCCTGTATGTCCTATAAATTGAAGCTTGATTGCATTCTGGGTTTTGTTTTGTTTTTATTTCTTGCAAGGTGATATTTACTTCATGGGAAGGCTTGCCTCTGATTTACCTATTTTTATGATATTAACAGCTTTAGTAGGCTGAAGGGTAGCCCCTAAAAAGGTGTATCCATGTCCTAAACCCTGGAACCTGTGAATGTTACCTCATTTGGAAAAGGACCTTTGCAGGTTAAAGATTTTGAGATAATTCCAGATTCCCTCAATGGGCCCTAAATCCAATGATAAGTATCTGTATAAAAGACACAGAAAAAATACAGAGGGAGAGCCAGCGTGACCATGGAAGCAGAGATTAGAGTGATACGGCCATAAGCCAAAGAATGCCTGTAGCCACCAGAAGCTGGGAGAGGCAAGGACTGATTCTCCCGAAAACTGTTTGAAGGAATGCAGCTATGATGATCCTTTGATTTTGGACTTTTGGGCTCCAGAACTCAGAGGGAATAAGTTTCTGGTTTTTTTTTTTTTTTTATGTTTACTTATTATAAAGGCTGACTTTGAATTTTATTTTTTTAATTTATTTTTTATTGGTGTTCAATTTACTAACATACAGAATAACCCCCAGTGCCCGTCACCCATTCACTCCCACCCCCCGCCCTCCTCCCCTTCTACCACTCCTAGTTCGTTTCCCAGAGTTAGCAGTCTTTACATTCTGTCTCCCTTTCTGATATTTCCCACACATTTCTTCTCCCTTCCCTTATATTCCCTTTCACTATTATTTATATTCCCCAAATGAATGAGAACATATAATGTTTGTCCTTCTCTGACTGACTTACTTCACTCAGCATAATACCCTCCAGTTCCATCCACGTTGAAGCAAATGGTGGGTATTTGTCATTTCTAATGGCTGAGTAATATTCCATTGCATACATAAACTACATCTTCTTTATCCATTCATCTTTCGTTGGACACCGAGGCTCCTTCCACAGTTTGGCTATTGTGGACATTGCTGCTAGAAACATCGGGGTGCAGGTGTCCCGGCGTTTCATTGCATTTGTATCTTTGGGGTAAATCCCCAACAGTGCAATTGCTGGGTCGTAGGGCAGGTATATTTTTAACTGTTTGAGGAACCTCCACACAGTTTTCCACAGTGGCTGCACCAGTTCACATTCCCACCAACAGTGTAAGAGGGTTCCCTTTTCTCCACATCCTCTCCAACATTTGTGGTTTCCTGCCTTGTTAATTTGCCCCATTCTCACTGGTGTGAGGTGGTATCTCATTGTGGTTTTGATTTGTATTTCCCTGATGGCAAGTGATGCAGAGCATTTTCTCATATGTATGTTGGCCATGTCTATGTCTTCCTCTGTGAGATTTCTGTTCATGTCTTTTGCCCATTTCATGATTGGATTGTTTGTTTCTTTGCTGTTGAGTTTAATAAGTTCTTTATAGATCTTGGAAACTAGCCCTTTATCTGATATGTCATTTGCAAATATCTTCTCCCATTCTGTAGGTTGTCTTTGAGTTTTGTTGACTGTATCCTTTGCTGTGCAAAAGCTTCTTATCTTGATGAAGTCCCAATAGTTCATTTTTGCTTTTGTTTCTTTTGCCTTCGTGGATGTATCTTGCAAGAAGTTACTGTGGCCGAGTTCAAAAAGGGTGTTGCCTGTGTTCTTCTCTAGGATTTTGATGGAATCTTGTCTCACATTTAGATCTTTCATCCATTTTGAGTTTATCTTTGTGTATGGTGAAAGAGAGTGGTCTAGTTTCATTCTTCTGCATGTGGATGTCCAATTTTCCCAGCACCATTTATTGAAGAGACTGTCTTTCTTCCAATGGATAGTCTTTCCTCCTTTATCGAATATTAGTTGACCATAAAGTTCAGGGTCCACTTCTGGGTTCTCTATTCTGTTCCACTGATCTATGTGTCTGTTTTTGTGCCAGTACCACACTGTCTTGATGACCACAGCTTTGTAGTACAACCTGAAATCTGGCATTGTGATGCCCCCAGATATGGTTTTCTTTTTTAAAATTCCCCTGGCTATTCGGGGTCTTTTCTGATTCCACACAAATCTTAAAATAATTTGTTCTAACTCTCTGAAGAAAGTCCATGGTATTTTGATAGGGATTGCATTAAACGTGTAAATTGCCCTGGGTAACATTGACATTATCACAATATTAATTCTGCCAATCCATGAGCATGGAATATTTTTCCATCTCTTTGTGTCTTCCTCAGTTTCTTTCAGAAGTGTTCTATAGTTTTGAGGGTATAGATCCTTTACATCTTTGGTTAGGTTTATTCCTAGGTATCTTCTGCTTTTGGGTGCAAATGTAAATGGAATTGACTCCTTAATTTCTCTTTTTCAGTCTCATTGTTAGTGTATAGAAATGCCACTGACTTCTGGGCATTGATTTTGCATCCTGCCACGCTACCGAATTGCTGTATGAGTTCTAGCAATCTTGGGGTGGAGACTTTTGGGTTTTCTATGTAGAGTATCATGTCATCGGCGAAGAGGGAGAGTTTGACTTCTTCTTTGCCAATTTGAATGCCTTTAATGTCTTTTTGTTGTCTGATTGCTGAGGCTAGGACTTCCAGTACTATGTTGAACAGCAGTGGTGAGAGTGGACATCCCCGTCTGGTTCCTGATCTTAGGGGAAAGGCTCCCAGTGCTTCCCCATTGAGAATGATATTTGCTGTGGGCTTTTCATAGATGGCTTTTAAGATGTTGAGGAATGTTCCCTCTATCCCTACACTCTGAAGAGTTTTGATCAGGAATGGATGCTGTATTTTGTCAAATGTTTTCTCTGCATTTAATGAGAGGATCATATGGTTCTTGGTTTTTCTCTTGCTGATATGATGAATCACATTGATAGTTTTACGGGTGTTGAACCAGCCTTGTGTCCCGGGGATAAATCCTACTTGGTCATGGTGAATAATTTTCTTAATGTACTGTTGGATCCTATTGGCCAGTATCTTGTTGAGAATTTTTGCATCCATGTTCATCAGGGATATTGGTCTGTAATTCTCCTTTTTGGTGGGGTCTTTGTCTGGTTTTGGAATTAAGGTGATGCTGGCCTCATAGAACGAGTTTGGAAGTACTCCATCTCTTTCTATCTTTCCAAACAGCTTTAGGAGAATAGGTATAGTTTCTTCTTTAAACGTTTGATAAAATTCCCCTGGGAAGCCATCTGGCCCTGGACTTTTGTGTCTTGGGAGGTTTTTGATGACTGCTTCAATTTCCTCCCTGGTTATTGGCCTGTTAAGGTTTTCTATTTCTTCCTGTTCCAGTTTTGGTAGTTTGTGGCTTTCCAGGAATGCGTCCATTTCTTCTAGATTGCCTAATTTATTGGCGTATAGCTGTTCATAATATGTTTTTAAAATCGTTTGTATTTCCTTGGTGTTGGTAGTGATCTCTCCTTTCTCATTCATGATTTTATTAATTTGAGTCTTCTCTCTTTTCTTTTTAATAAGGCTGGCTAATGGTTTATCTATCTTATTAATTCTTTCAAAGAACCAACTCCTGGTTCTGTTGATCTGTTCCACAGTTCTTCTGGTCTCGATTTCGTTGAGTTCTGCTCAAATCTTTATTAACTCCCTTCTTCTCCTGGGTGTAGGATCTATTTGCTGTTTTTTCTCTAGCTCCTTTATGTGTAAGGTTATCTTTTGTATTTGAGTTCTTTCCAGTTTTTGAATGGATGCTTGTATTGCGATGTATTTCCCCCTTAGGACTGCTTTTGCTGGATCCCAAAGATTTTGAACGGTTGTATCTTCATTCTCATTAGTTTCCATGAATCTTTTTAATTCTTCCTTAATTTCCTGGTTGACCCTTTCATCTTTTAGCAGGATGGTCCTTAACCTCCACGTGTTTGAGGTCCTTCCAAACTTCTTGTTGTGATTTAGTTCTAATTTCAAGGCATTATGGTCTGAGAATATGCAGGGGACGATCCCAATCTTTTGGTATCGGTTCAGACCCGATTTGTGACCCAATATGTGGTCTATTCTGGAGAAAGTTCCATGTGCGCTTGAGAAGAATGTGTATTCAGTTGAGTTTGGATGTAAAGTTCTGTAGATATCTGTGAAATCCATCTGGTCCAGTGTATCATTTAAAGTTCTCGTTTCTTTGGAGATGTTGTGCTTAGAAGACCTATCGAGTATAGAAAGAGCTAGATTGAAGTCACCAAGTATAAGTGTATTATTATCTAAGTATTTCTTCACTTTGGTTAATAATTGATTTATATATTTGGCAGCTCCCACATTCGGGGCCTATATATTGAGGATTGTTAAGTCCTCTTGTTGAATAGATCCTTTAAGTATGATATAGTGTCCCTCTTCATCTCTCACTACAGTCTTCGGGGTAAATTTTAGTTTATCTGATATAAGGATGGCTACCCCTGCTTTCTTTTGAGGACCATTCGAATGGTAAATGGTTCTCCAACCTTTTATTTTCAGGCTGTAGGTGTCCTTCTGTCTAAAATGAGTCTCTTGTAGACAGCAAATAGATGGGTCCTGCTTTTTTGTCCAGTCTGAAACCCTGCGCCTTTTGATGGGGTCATTAAGCCCGTTCACGTTCAGAGTTACTATTGAGAGATATGAGTTTAGTGTCATCATGATACCTATTCAGTCCTTGTTTTTGTGGAATGTTCCACTGAACTTCTTCTTAAAGGGGAATTTTAAGAGTCCCCCTTAAAATTTCTTGCAGAGCTGGTTTGGAGGTCACATATTCTTTTAGTTGCTGCCTGTCTTGGAAGCTCTTTATCTCTCCTTCCATTTTGAATGAGAGCCTTGCTGGATAAAGTATTCTTGGTTGCATGTTCTTCTCATTTAGGACCCTGAATATATCCTGCCAGCCCTTTCTGGCCTGCCAGGTCTCTGTGGAGAGGTCTGCTGTTACCCTAATACTCCTCCCCATAAAAGTCAGGGATTTCTTGTCTCTTGCTGCTTTAAGGATCTTCTCTTCATCTTTGGAATTTGCAAGCTTCACTATTAAATGTCGAGGTGTTGAACGGTTTTTATTGATTTTAGGGGGGGATCTCTCTATTTCCTGGATCTGAATGCCTGTTTCCCTTCCCAGATTAGGAAAGTTTTCAGCTAGAATTTGTTCAAATACATATTCTGGCCCTCTGTCCCTTTCGGCGCCCTCGGGAACACCAATTAAACGTAAGTTTTTCTTCCTCAGGCTGTCGTTTATTTCCTTTAATCTATCTTCATGGTCTTTTAACTGTTTGTCTCTTTTTTCCTCAGTTTCCCTCTTTGCCATCAACTTGTCTTCTATGTCACTCACTCGTTCTTCCACCTCGTTAACCCTCGTCGTTAGGACTTCTAGTTTGGATTGCATCTCATTCAATTGATTTTTAATTTCTGCCTGATTAGCTCTAAATTCTGCAGTCATGAAGTCTCTTGAGTCCTTTATGCTTTTTTCTAGAGCCACCAGTAGCTGTATAATAGTGCTTCTGAATTGGCTTTCTGACACTGAATTGTAATCCAGATTTTGTAACTCTGTGGGAGAGAGGACTGTTTCTGATTCTTTCTTTTGAGGTGAGGTTTTCCTTCTAGTCATTTTGCTCAGTGCAGAGTGGCCAAAAGCAAGTTGTACTGGGAAAAGGAGAAAAAGAGAGGAGAGAAAGAAGGAAAGAAAAGAGAAAGAGAAAAAAAAAGGAAGAAAAAAACGAAAAAAAAGAAAAAGAGAAAGAAAAAGAAAGAAAGGAGAAAAAAGGGGGGTGGGGGAAGGAAACAAATCAAAAAGCAAAACAAAACAAAACAAAACAAAAACAAACAAACAAAAAAGAACCACGGGGGAGTATCTTCTGATTCTGTGTACTTTAAGTCCCTTGGCTTCCCCTGGAAGTTGTCCGTCTAGCTGGTCTTCTGGGGGAGGGGCCTGTTTGCTGATTTTCAGGTGTTAGCAGTGGGGGGAGCTGCTGTGCCCCTGCCTGGTGCAGGGCTCAGTGGGGGTTGTTTACCCCGTGAGGCCCCAGGAGGAACAACCCCAGTGGTTGCTGCAGCTCTGGAGCCCTGGATTCAGCCCCCACAGGAACTACTCCGTCTGCCGGGCCTGGAGGCTCTGGGGCGGGGCCGCTGATTTGCTCAGCTCGTGGCAGGAGCTTCCTTGCTGTCCTGGGCCCTCCCGGCCTCTGCCTGTCCCGGGGGAGGCCGGATCCTGGGCTGTGTCCCGGCGCCCTGTGCTCCGGAGCCTGCGCTGTTGGATTCGCGCCCCCGGGCCGCGCAGCCCCCTCCGCGGAGCCGCCGCACGAGCCCCCCCCCCCCCCCCCCCCCCCCCCCCCCCCCCCCCGCCCAACGAGCTGCTCTGGGTCCCGCCGGGTCCCGCCGTGCGCGCTGCAGCCCTTAGGGAGCTCGGCGCACTCTCCTGGGCGCGCAGTTGCTCTGTTACTGTCCTAGGGAACCCGAGGGCATCCTCGCCGTCCTGGGGTCCTGCTCCAACTCCCTGCGAGCCCCTTTCCACCGGGAAGGTTGGTGCAGCTCCTGCGTCTCCGGGACGGGGCTCTCCTGTCCCGGGGACACTCGCCCCGGCCTCAGCCCGGCTCCTCGCGGGGCCCCTCCCCCTTGGATGCCTTTTGTTTCTTTATTTCTTTTTTCCCCG
Source organism: Canis aureus (assembly GCF_053574225.1). Lineage (NCBI taxonomy): Eukaryota > Metazoa > Chordata > Mammalia > Carnivora > Canidae > Canis > Canis aureus. Next base: position 26,276,565 of record NC_135633.1, read on the forward strand.
TCTTCCTACCTTGATAGAAGCGCAAACTGTTCTCACTGTAGCATTCCAGGTGTTCTCTCTTTAATTCTCAGGCCGAATTCATAGATTTTCAGGATAATTTGAAGGTTTTCTAGGTAATTTGGTGGAGACAGGTGATTTGGAGACCCTACTCTTCCGCCATCTTGCCCCTCCTCCTCAGTTTCTGTTGTTTTATGCTACCTAGTTTAAGGTAATTTGTATAGTAGCCATAGGAAACTAATGTAACAGGCCTATGATAATAAATCTATTGGAGGATGCAAAAACTAGAGATTTTTCTATTTGTTTTCCTATTAATCTAACAAGGAATTCTATCATTCCTTTGTCATTTATTAGTTGGAATAAGTCTATAAAAGAAACTTTGCAAGTCGACTATTTAATTACCTTGAGGTATAGTTTGTATAAGGAAGGCAAGATAAATGGTTCTTTCTCTTTATTATCTAGTTGTCCAATTAAGTTGTTTCCCTAGAAACCTCCAAAGAATGCCTAATTGTAACTTTAATAAATTATTATTATGAAAACATGGCTTTAAAAATATTCAATGTGCTTTAGTTCACTGCAATTATCATTAGTGATGCTATAATCATCCCATCTTTGGCCAGTAAGATCACATTCTAAATCCTTTTGATATGACCTAGTAGTTTTTGAAAGTTTTGCTAGTTTCTTTGGTTTCTACTATGACAAACCATTTAAGGTTTATCTCATATATTTCATGCCCCAGACCTGGAGAATCACACTTATCTTTCTGAAAAGCCCTGTCTCCTTCCCCTCACTCCTAAATGAGAGAGAAAGTATTCAGAAAATAAAATCTGGACACTAGAGGTACTAGGTTAGTCACTGGTCTTTTTCTCAAACATTTTATTTTGAAAGGAAGTCACAAAGAGACCCTATATACCTCCCAATGTTGCCACCTTGCATAACTACAGTAAATATCAAAAATCAGGAAATCAACACTGGTACAAAGCACAGAGCTTATTTAGATTTCACCACTTATGCATGAACTGATTTGGGTATGTGTGTGTGTAGAAGTCTATGCAATTTTATCATGTGTGTAGCTTCATGTAACCAGCACCAAAATCAGAGGCTTAACTGAACCATCTGCAAGATTCCCTTGTGCTACTCTATAATAGCTATATTCACTCCCCTCATTCCTGATTTTTGGCAACCACTAACCTATTCTCTATCTCTATAACATGTTATTTCATAAATATTGTATGATGGACTCATGCACCACATTTTTTTTTTAAGATTCATTTGAGAGAAAGTGAAAGGGGGGGAGAGAGAGAGCATGAACAGGGGGATGGGGAGAGGCAGAGGGAGAGAGAATATCAAGTGGACTCCCTGGCTGAGCACAGAGTTCAATGCAGGGTTCAGTCTCATGACCCATGAGATAATGACCTAAGCCAAAATCACAACTCAGAGGTTTAACCAACTGAGCAACCGAGGTGCTCTAGCACCTGTCTTTTTAAGATAGCCTTTTTAAACTCAGCATAATTTCCTTGCCCCTTCTTAGTGCTGAGTAGTATCCCATTGAATAGACACATCAAATTTGTTTGATCCTTCACTGATTGAAGGTCATTTAAACAATTTCCAGTTTAAATGACCAGAATAAAACTACTATGAACATTTGTCTGCAAGTTTCTGCGTGAAATAAATTTTTATTTTCTCTGGGATATATGCCCAATCTCACTCTCTCTTTAAAAGTGTTAGAGAGGTATATCTGATATGCTATAAACTATATAAAGTATAGTTTGGTAAGTTTTAACATAGCTGTACACCTGTAAAAACATCATCACAACCAAAATAGTGAATATATTCCTTACTATCAAAGGTTTCCTCATTCCCCTTGTAATCCATCCTTCCGTTCCTTTTCTGCTCCCCTCTGTCCTTTTTTGTGATAACTGAGATGAAGCTTTAAACCTTGTTACAGATGTATCCTTCAGCACCTAGCACAGTGACTTTGCCTAAAGTAGCATTCAAATGAACAGATATTTAAGAACACCTATCTATCCACTGCTGAGATTAAGTAAAAGAATACCCATATTGCCAATGCCCTCCTTATCACATACCTCTTCAGACATTTTTCCTAGTTATCCTTTGATTAATTTTAATACCACAAATATACTATATATGTTACTGTGGCCCACTATAATATTTAACCCTTCCCTAACTATCTGGAAGCAATTTTTACTCCCCTTTGGGGGGATTATCACCTTCTCTGAGAGTGCATACTCTAGAGGTAACCATCCTACTGAATTTTACCCTTCTCTCTCTTTTTCCATTTATTTTTTAAATTTTTTCTCTTTTTTTCCATTTAAATATTATTACTACATATATCTCAAAATGATATTATTTTCTTGGGTATTTTTGAACTCTTAAATGGCATCTTAGTGTTTGTATTGTTTTATAACTTGCTTTTCAGTCAATATTGTATTTGTGAGTCTCATGCATATTAATACATGTGCCTATAGATCTTTCAATTTTATTGCTGGTATGGTAATCCATTATTCATCCTATTGTGGATGGCTGGGTTCTAGCTTTTTAATGTTATTATGTATATTTTTCCAAAAGTGTCCTGGTACACATGTGCAAAAATTTCTCCAGGATTATTTCTTAGGAGTGGAACTGCTGGGCCATAAGCTAAGTGCATCTTTAGATTGACTAGATAATGCCAAATGTTCACAAATTGGATATAGCACTCTGTACTCCCCTGGGCAGTCTATGACTTTCTGGTAATCCATATTCTCACCAATACTCATTCCTGTCTATCTATATTTTTGTCAATCTCATAGGTATAAAATAAGTATAAAATAGAATCTCATAGTGCTTTTAATTTCCATTTCTTTGATTAATAATGAGGATAAGTGGGGATCCCTGGGTGGCGCAGCGGTTTAGCGCCTGCCTTTGGCCCAGGGCGCGATCCTGGAGACCCGGGATCAAATCCCACATCGGGCTCTTGGTGCATGGAGCCTGCTTCTCCCTCTGCCTATGTCTCTGCCTCTCTCTCTCTCTCTCTGTGTGACTATCATAAATAAATAAAAATAAAAAAAAATAATGAGGATAAGTATCTATATTAGTTTCCTACGACAGCCAGAACAAAGGATCAGACTGGTTGGCTTAAATAACAAATTTATTTCCTCTTAGTTCTGGAGAACTAAGATCATTTTACCTTAATAACCTCTTTAAAGATCCTATCTCCAAATTAAGTAACAATCTGAGGTATTGGGGATCAGGACTTCAACATATGAATTTTAGGGGGATACAATTTAGCCCATAATAGCATCTTTTAAATGGCATAGCTATTAATATATTTTATTCTCTGGGATGTGTGTTGTATGATATATCAGCAGTTCACTCCTTTTTATAGACAACATTCCATTGCATGGATATAGCATATTTTATTTATCTAATCATCAGCTGACAGACATTTAGGTTCCCACTTATTGGCTATTATGAATAATGCTGCTTTGAACACCTGTATGTGACTTTTTTGTTTTAATACGTTTTCAATTCTCTTGAGTGAAAGTGCTGAGTCATACAGCAACTCGATGTTCCAATTTTTGAGAAATTATTTTCCATAGTGGCTGCACTATTTTACATTCCTAACAATGTTTGAGCATTCTAATTTCTCCACATCCTTGCTAACACTTGTTATTTTCTGTGTGTTTGGTTGTTTTAAATTATTAAAGCCATCCCAGTGAGTAAAAAAATGGATGTCATTGTGGTTTTGATTTCCATTTCCCTAATGACTAATGATGTTGAACATCTTTTTATATGATTATTGGCCATTTGTAGATCTTTTTCTAAATTATTTTTTATTCATTGATTTTTTTGCATATATATTTAAAATATTTATATTTGAGAGAGAAAGAGAGAGGGAGAGAGAGAGAGTAAGCGAGTGAGCAGGGGGAGGGGCAGAGGGAGGAAGAAAGACTCTCAAGCAGACTCCCTGCTGAACTCAGAGCCCAAGATGGAGCTTGATCTCATGACCCATGAGATCATGACCTGAACTGAAACCAAGAGTTGGACACTCAACTGACTGAGTGACCCAGGTGCCTCTGTATATCTTGTTTAAAGAAATGTCTATTCATCAGGTCCTTTGTCACTTTTTAATTGGGTCATTTGTATTTTTGTTGAGTTCTTTATATATTCTAAATATTAAATCCTTATTAGACAAATGATTATAAATAATTTCAAATAATAAATAGTAAATAGTAATTATTATAAATAATTTTCCTCTCCTATGGGCCATCTTTTCCATATTCTTGATAATATTCTTTGATACACAAAGGCTTTTATTTGGAGAAGTCCACTTGCCTATTTTTTCTTTGGTTGCTGCTGTTTTACTATTAAAACTAAAAACATACTGCCAAATCCAAGGTCATAAAGATTTCTTCTATAGCTTTAGGTCACTGATTCATTTTGAATACATTTTTGTATATAGAATGAGGCAGGGGTTCAACTTCATTCTTTTGCATGTGGCTATCCTGTTGTCTTAACATCTTTTGTTGAAAACACTATTCTTTCTTCACTAAATGGCCTTCATAACCTTGTTGAACATCAATTGGCCATATGTTTGGGCTTATTTCTAGACTCTCAATTCTATTTCATTGGTCTATATGTCTATCCTTATGTTAGTACCACATTATTTTGATTAATTTTGCAGTAAGTTTTGGAATTGGGAACTGTGAGTTCTTCAACTTTTTCTTTTCAGTGTTATTTTTGGTTATTTAGGACCCCTTGTAGTTCCATATGACTCTGAAGATTAGCTTTTCCACTTCTGAAAAAAAAGGCTGTTGGATTTTTGATAGGGATTGACTAAATCTGTAGAATGCTTTGGGGGAATACTGCAATATTAGTAATATGAAATCTTTCAATCCATAAATATTTATTATTTCCATTTATTTAGGTCCTCTTTAATTTCTTTCAGCAATGTTTTGTAGTTTCTCAATGTACAAGTCTTTCAAACCCTTATTTAGAGTTATTCTTGGTATTTTATTCTTCAGATACAATTACAGTTGGAATTCTTAAGTTTCTTTTGGCTCATTCAGTAATGGGAGTATAGAAACACAACTGATTTTTGTGCTTTGATCTTCTACCTGTAACTTTTGCTGAATTCATTTATTAGGTCCAGTACTTTTTTTTGTGGTCTCTATAGTATTTTCTATGTATAGTTACATCATCTGCAAATACAGATAATTTTATTTCTTCCCTTTCACTTTGGTTTACTTCTATATATATATATTTTTAAGATTTTACTCATTTATTTGAGAGAGAGAGAGAGCTAGCACAAGCAGAGGGAGAAACAGAGTCCTCATTGAGTGGGGAACCCAAAGTGGGGCTGAATCCCAGGACCCCACAATCATGACCTGAGCCAAAGTTAGATGATCAACTAACTAGCCATCCCATTTTTTTCCCCTTGACTAACTGATCGCACTAGGACTTCTAGAACAGTGGGGGAAAATGGGCATCTTTGTCTTGTTTCTTATCTCAGGAAGGAAAGCTTTCAGATTTTTACCACTGAGTGCAGTGTTAATAAATGCCTTTTATCTGTTAATGAAATTCCCTTCTACTCCTAATTTGTGTTTTTGTCATGAAAAAATGTTTAATTTGGGGCACTAGGGTGGCTCAGTGGTAGAGTGTCTGTTTTGGGTCAGGTCATAATCCCAGGGTCCTGGATGGAGTCCTGCATCAGGCTCTCCACAGGAAGCCTCCTTCTCCCTCTGTCTATGTCTCTGCCTCTCTCTCTGTCTCTATGAATAAATAAAATCTTTAAAAAAAATGTTTAATTTTGTCAAATGCTTTTCCTGTCTTTTTTTCCCCCTGTGTCTTTTGAGATGATCATGTAATTTTTTCCTTTATTTTATTAAGTTTACTTTTTTTTTGCTTAGTCTTCCAAGTATTAAGAATGGCAATAATAATTTAATTTCCAACAAAATAGAGAATAACAATTTTATTTTTTGAATTGTTTAAAGAGAAGAGCTAATGTTACTAATTGGTAGGAGTTTCCTTTTGCAGACAGAAAGCAAGCACATGTGAACAAACTATAAAGGCCAGTGGAACTACTTTTGGAGTTACTATCCTAGAGAAAATATTTATGACAACATCTGCTTCAGTTACATATACAAAGCACTTCATAAAATATTAAGGAGAAAAGCAAGCTTCATAAATAATTAAAATCAAACAAAAACTCCTAGGGCCAGGTTCTCCCTTTAGGGGATGTAAGATATAGAGAGCACTGTAACTACAGTTCACCTATAGTTAAGGCCAGAGCCAAATAGCCATGCAGAGCAGGGACGCCTCCATCCAGCACTGAGTCATCTTCCTTTTTTGTCCTCCCCTCTCCCATTGCTGCACCTGGGATCACTGGATGGGAGAATAGGGCACCCCTCATGACTGAGGGTAGAAGTTGCTAGAAGTCAGAGCAGGATGCCTGGGTTTCCCCCTGCCTCCACTAGCCCCTACCATTTCCCCATGATATGGTAGCTTCTCCTTGGGCTTTCCTTGCCTACCCTGTCTCCTGGGATCAGGGAGTAGGATACTAGACATGACTCATGTCTTGGGTACATACCACATAGCAAATAAATGGTAGCAAAAGAAAAAAAAAAGTAGTGTAGTATAGCTACAGTGTCAGTACAGTTACCCCAAAATATATTTGAGAACATGCACAGATATAATTTAGATACGGTGGGAAGAATAACCTCCTCCTCCAAGAAGGCTAATAAGGGTGTAGAATAAAAACCTAGAGTTTCAAACTTTCCTCGGGGTTATCAGATCACTGTGCTGCTTTTTACTAAAAATACTCTTACTATATTATAAGAGTAGCATAACAAGTTCTTTATAACAGAAAAACACATGGGATAAAACTTGAAGTTATGAACTCTTGTATTTGGAACAAAAGAGCTCATCTCCTAGTTGCATCATTCTTACTTTCAATCTAAACAGAAGAGCATCTCATTTATTACTCATCTCTGGGGAGCAAGATATTCCTATGAGTGACTGCAGAGGAAAATGAAAGCTTATCTCTTTATGTGTCCAAATCAGTTTATACATTTTAAATTCATTTTCTATGGAAATAATATAAATTAAAGAGATAATACAGTATGGTAGTAGAGTATGGACAATACTATACGAGTATGTAGCCTCAGGCAGCCACATAAACCTCCTGAGTCGGTTTTCCTCTCTATATAATGGGCATGATAATACCAACCTCAGAAGATATGCTAAAAACTCCTAGAAAATTAAGTGCTGTGTAAAATATTAGTTATTTTTAAAGACTGTACACTTACCTGCTTTATAAACTAAAGGTAGTGTATCCAATCTAACTTATTCTCAGAAAAAGAGATTTCAGACAATTTTGTCAGAGGACAACCTCTGATAAAATCAGAATGTAATAAAATAAAAACAAAATATAATTTCTAATAAAATTAAAAATGAAAAAAGTTACTCCACTCCATACTCCCACTGAATGAAGACTGGGAAAACTCACTTCTAAATAATTCATCAGTTAACAAGGGGGAAAATGTAGAAACAACAAATAGCCCTACATATATAATGCAGTTAAAGTAGAAAAAGATTTTTAGTCTTAAGTGGATTTACTTGAAAAATAATAAGCACATAAGCTGCAACAAAGTAGAAGGAAATAATAAATATAAAGTCAGAAATTAAGGAAATAATAACATGGAAGAGTAGAACAAAAGTTGGCTCTTGGAAGAGATTAATAGAATAGACTGGTAAATCTGATCACAGTGAGAGAAAGCACAAACTATATTAGAAATGAAAAAGGAGACAACTGTGGAGGCACAGAAGTTTATACACAAACATATACCATCAAATTTGATAAATGAGAATTTCCTAGGAAAGTATAAGTTACAAAAATGTACAAAAACAGGAATAGAAACCCTGAATGGATCAATAAACAATTTGATCACAGGGCCCCTGGGTGCCTCAGTCGATTAAGCATCTGCCTTTGGCTCAGGTCAGGATCCCAAAGTCCTAGAATTAAGCCCCAAGTTTGCTCCCTGCCCAGCAGAAGTCTGCTTCTCCCTCTCCCACTGCTATTCCCTCTGCTTGTGCTCTCTCTCTGTCAAATAGGTATATAAAAAAAAAAATCTTAAAAAAAATAAACAATTTGATCACTAGTCAAAAATCAACCATTCCATAAATGGAACAAAGCCAGGATGTTTTTATAGACTTTCTCCCAACATTCTCTTATGTAAAATTACAAATGTACATACATTAAAATAAGAACTGTACGGAAACACCCATATACCCACTACCTAGATTAATTAACACTTTTCTTTTTTCTCTTTCTCTTTTAAAGATTTTATTCATTTATTTGAGAGAGAGAAAGAGACAGCAAGATGAGTCGGGGGTAGACAGAGGGAGAAGCAGGTTCCTCGCTGAGCAGGGAGCCCAATGCTGGGCTCTATCTCAGGAGTCTGGGATCATGACCTGAGCTGAAAGCAGATGCTTTAACCAATTAACATTTTTCTACATTTGCTTTCATATAACTATCTATCTTTCTGCCCATCTTTCTTTCCATATATCAATCCTTTTATACCTTGTATTGGATTCTGGAGAGTAAAAATAAAGGAAAATAGAAGTTATGACAGGATTTCAAAGCACCAGGCTAGTGATCTTTATATTCCCATATCAACTTAATATTTTAAATGCTTTTCTAAAAATAAAAGAGCTATGGTACACTGAAAACAATAATACATACATATGAGGTATTCAGGAAGAAGAGTCTATGACTCTTTCCTAAGAAACCCTGATTCTTTTCCAAATAATATCTTAAGGTATTAGCCAGTTCCTGTTTCCCCTGCCAAAAAAGAGGACCAAGCTGGATCTTTAAAAATAGATATTAAAAAATGAATATATTTTTACAATTGCATGCTTTCAGTCAGGGAATATTTGCTATGCATTTATCAGAATAAAAATAACATTACTAATCACAAGAACAATTTATCTTCAAAAGAACAGTTTCTCTGCTGCAAAAAATTTTAATTTGTCAGATCTTGAAGAATTCAAATAATTTCGTTTGCTTTCTCTGCAGTGTGTGAATATGCCAGCAAAGTTGCTGGATCTCAACACTTTTGAATAAAAAGATTACTATCAAAGAATGACAGCACATAAAAGGTAAGGTTAATTTTTAAAAAAACAAGATCGAGTATTCATTTCTTCAACAATAATAAAATGTTACTTTCCCTTTTGTGCTTTTTTATTATTCTTTGCATTGACACATGACCTTGTTGTTCCCCAAATTTATTTAAGTTGAAGGTAAAACTCTTTAAATCATTTCTTCTCAAAAGCACATACATGGCAAAAGACTCAAGTCTCAGCTGGCTTGTGTCATCACCTCCCTTTTTTCCCCTTTGTGCCAACTCACCGAGGGAAGAGAACACCTTCCAACTTTGTTAGAAGAATACTGTTTCCAGGAAATTTGCCCTTTAAAGAATTCTTCTAATGTATCGGTAACTTCATTTTGTTTATATGCAAAAACATTTTAGATTCTAAAATGGATAACATATCATGTATTTTAATAAAGGTAACTTACCTTGCTGGAGGTTTCTAATAAAAACTGGAATGTGTTCTGCACAGCTTGGCATGTCTCTAGCTCAGTCCTGCTGAAGGCTATTAAATAATCCTTCAGGTGATCATACACATTTCCATCGAGAGCCTGTAAAAGGGTAAAAGCAAAAGTATGATGACAAAGCTCTGATATATAATGCTTACAAGGTAAATTGTTTAAAATCCATTAATAATAAGTGGAGAAAAGCTAAGACAGTTATGTAAGCATACATGTCAACAGTAAACAATCACCTGAGAAAATGTCTTTTCTAATAAATAGGAATTAAAAAAGATAAATTCAATACTGGTAAAGCTGTGGGACAAAACTTAGAGATAAAGTGGTTGCGTTTTTATCTTTGTCTAAAAACTGCATCAACCCCTCTAGTTACTTTATAACAGAGTAGGAGTGGGAGTTGAATAAAACAGTGGATGTGAAAGGATCCAGGCATAGTGCATGTGCAGGGTAGACATGCAAACATTAATATCCTCCATTTTTTTCTCATCCATTGTTGGTAGTATTATAAATTAGTATATTCTTCCTATAGATTAGAGAAAAAAACACCACAGAAATCGTTTAAAGAAAGTGACTCAGTACAATCTGGGGAAGAAATACCAATGAAAGGTCCATAAAAAGTTTTATTTTTTTTAAAGATTTTATTTATTTATTCATGAAGGATAGAAAGAGAGAGGCAGACACATAGGCAGAGGGAGAAGCAGGCTCCCTGCGGGGAGCCTGATGCAGGACTCAATCCCAGGACCCTGGGATTACCCCTGAGCCAAAGGGAGATGCTCAACCACTGAGCCACCCAGGCATCCCTATAAAGAGTTTTAAATACTCTTTGTTTATGCATTTAGAGCAGGACTCAATGAAATTGAAAGGAAAAAAAAAAAAGAAAACCACTAAACATTTGAAAAATAATTAAGCTATGATATATATATATATGTTATAATATATAACATATATATCTACATATATATAACTAAGTTATATATAACTATATATAATATATAACATATCTATATATCTATATCTATCTATCTATATATATATATAACTAAGTATACATGCCAACAAAAACTGTGGTAAGTATAGCTGCAAAAACATGTATAAATAATTTTAGGTCAAAAAAGTAGAACAAATAGCATACATATTACCAACTACTGTGGGCAAAATATATCTATAATAATAATAATAACCAAAAAAGGTTCTGGACTCTTGCCGATCAATGGAGGTCTTCTTAAAAATTGAGGTAAAATACATACAACATAAATCCACCACTTTAGCTATTTTATTTTATTTTAAAATTTTATTTATTTATGATAGTCACACACAGAGAGAGAGAGAGAGAGAGAGAGAGAGAGGCAGAGACATAGGCAGAGGGAGAAGCAGGCTCCATGCACCAGGAGCCCGACGTGGGATTCGATCCCGGGTCTCCAGGATCGCGCCCTGGGCCAAAGGCAGGTGCCAAACCGCTGCGTCACCCAGGGATCCCTACTTTAGCTATTTTAAAGTGTACTATTCAGTGGCTTTTAGTGCATTCACAGTGCTGTGCAACTACCACTACTATCTCATTTGCATTGCCCCCAAAGAAATCCTACTCTCCCCTTTCCCCCCGCCTCTGGCAACTACTAATTTTTCTATCTCTATAGATGTGCCTATTCTAGGCATTTCATATAAATGGAATCATATAACATGTGTCCTTTTGTGCCTGTCTCTGTCATATAGCATAATATTTTTAAGGTTCATCAAATGTATTAATACTTCATTATTTTTTATGGCCAAATAATATTCCTTTATATGGATATGCCATTTTTTTATTTACCTGTTCATTGGTTGATGGGCATTTGGGTTGTTTCCACTTTTTGGCCATTATGGACAATGCTTCTATGAACATTTATTTATGTACAAGTTTTCATTTGAACATCTGTTTCCAATTCTCTTGGGTATATGTCTAGTAGTGAAATTGCTGGATCCTATGGTAATTCCATGTCTAACTATTTGAGGAATTGCCAAGCCTTTTCATGGTGGTTGCACCATTTTACTTCTTCATCAGCAATGTATGAGAGTTCCAATTTCTCTACATCCTCTTCAACATTTGTTATTTTCTGTTTGTGTTTAAAAATTATTCAAGCCATCTTAGCAGTATCTCATTGTAGTTTTGACTTGCATTTATGTAATGACTAGTAATTTTGAGTATCTTTTCATGTGCTTATTAGCCATTTGTATATTGTCCTTGGAGAAATGTCTATTTAAGTCCTTCACTCATTTTTAGATTAGGTTGTTTTTTTGTTGTTGTTGTGGAACTGGAAGAGTTCTTTACGTATTTGGATACTTCTATTTCATGAGCTCTATGACTTTCAAATATGTTCTACTTTGTGGGCTGTTTTTTCACTTTCTCAGTAGTGTTTTCTGATGTGCTTAAGTTCTTACTTTGATCAAGTTTAATTTAGCTATTTTTCTTTTGTTGCTTGTGTTTTGGTATCATATCTAAGAATTCTCAATGGAGGTTTTACAGTAGATAAATTCTTTGTACATCTTATATTTGACTATTCCATTAAACTTTTACTGTAAAACTGATTTTTAAAAATACACATGTTCTATCCCCAAAGCACTAACAAAGCTGCACGTTCTATAGTGCTTACACCACCAGATGGCACCATCAAGCACTTTAAATATAGGCAGTAAAAAGTGCCTTAAAATTCCTTTCCGTGTAGTTATGTAATATCCCCAGAGAGACTGCTGGTGTTGTATGAGTAAGAATTCCTAAGTCAGGACATGGTTTTCAAACCTGTTAAAAAAGAAACCTATAAATTCTTTTAATATGCTTTTGTCTTAGGAATACTCTTGGTAGATGGTCTTAACCTCATGCTTGCAGGAAACAATTTGGAGCATTTTATTTAAACACAGTAAACAGAACAAACAAACAAACCCACATAGAAAATGGCAATATAGGGATCATGAGCTCCTAGCCCCTGAATTTCTGATTCAGTAGGCTGGGATGGGGGTGGAGGGCTGAGAATTTATATTTTCTAACAATATGCTGCTGGTCTAAGGACCATACTTTGAGAATTATTGGACTAAGCAGTCATTTTAGCTGAACATTTAGCTTAGCATTTAGGTTGAATATTTATGTTGACTTAGATCCTGGTGACCCTGGAGGAGGCACAGTGGCTAGAGCAGAGAAATCTACCATCCTGAATAGGGTCAACAGCCCCAACAGGGAGGCAGATCAACAGCTGTCTTCAACAGAATCATGCTCTACATCAGAATTAGAGGCAGCATGATGCAGCACAGGAAAGAATTTGAATTCTGAAGTAAGTTGTATGTGGGTTAGAATGCCAGCACTGTTACTTCTTCATTTTGATGGTTTTCTCATTTGTAATTAGGGAAAGTGGGAATACCATATACTTCACAGGCACATTGTGAAGATTAAATAAAGGAAGTGTCACAATTACTCTCTTGCCTTCCTTAAAAATCTTCAATGGATTGGCCATCTATTGGTATCTGTTAAAGCTGGATAATGAGTACATGGGAGTCATCATACAACTTTTTATTGCAATATATGTTGGGAATTTTCTAGAAAACAATAAAAAGAAAGCCTGAGTATCAGATCAGGAAAAAAAGTGATGCTATAATTTTTTTTTAGTGGCTCCCACTGTTTTTGAAAAGTCAAAATTCTTCAGCTGGTATCTATGGCTCTTTATAATCTAGTTCCAAATTACTTCTCATTAGCACCGTCTCTCATTACTGTTATCTGCATTGTGCTCTATATTGCAACCACATTTGAGCCATTTTAGGAAATGACATTCACTTTCATTTTCCAATTAAGTTATTCTCTTGGCTTGGACTGTTCTCCTCTTATTTATCTTTATTTAAATAGTAATAATGATGGCTGACACAGGCAGCTAACATTTACTACTGACATTTAACCTAAACCAGTGATTCCTGGGATGGAAGCTGAGTCCAAAAAGCCTATTCTTTACCACCAAATGGCTATTGAGTCCAAAAAGCCTATTCTTTACCACCAAATGGCTATTTTTCCTACCAAACAGAGGAAGTCTATCTTTAGTAGAAGAGATTTATACCAACTCACAAGGAAAAGCAGTGACGAGAAATTTGGCAGAGTGAAGCTGGGACCACGGGGCAGAAGGGAGAGACAGGGAATGTCCTTGGATTGGGTGGTTTCTGAGTAAGCACCCCTTTGTCCACCCTGTAATTGGTTACTGGAGCCAACAAATTCCCACTTTGCTCAAGTTACTTTGCATTGAGTCTTTGTTATTTGCAATTAAGAGACTCCTCACTAATAGGTTACGAATGATAACTGTAGCTTTTATCAGCTGAACTATTTAAATTATTTCTTTTGAAAATTGTATTATAAGAAAAACTTTGATTCATCTAGGTAATTAACTGCAAGTATAATTCGATAGTTTGCTTTATATTCTTGATTCTCTTCAATTAAACAGATGTAAAAGTTTGAAGTAGACAACTGTTATTACTGAACCACAAATATATTTCAAAAGCTTTGTGAATTTTTTAAGATTTTATTTATTTGAGAGAGAGCATGCGCAAGCACAAGCGGGGGTGGGGGTGGGGGTGGGGGAGTGGTGGGCAGAGGGAAAGGGAGAAGCAGACTCCCTGCTGAGCAGGGAGCCAGCACAGGGCTTAACCTCAGGACCCTGAGATCATGATCTGAGCCTAAGGAAGACTCTTAACCAACTGAGACACCCAGGTGCCCAGCTACCTATATTTCCTGAAAATTGAAAGTAAGGTAAGAACTACTCAAAGCTTTCAATAAATGGTAAATGTGTCATAACTATAATATAAATATAACAAGGGCATGCATGGTGAAGATGCATCTGAACCCTATCATTTAATGAGGAAGGCATAAGAATGTTTTAAGTACACTTGTTTGTTCATTTTCAAATGAGCAGATGTGCACAAATTCAATTAATATAGAAAGCTGTGTAAAGAGCCACAAATTTTGTAATGGTAATTACAATGGTAAACTAGAATTCATGTATTTGCTCAGAAATGGCAGAAGAGGCATTCTTCCATGGTTTATACAAATATGAGTTAATCTGGCAGAGTGAGCTCCTGGGTGGTCTCCACTATGCAAAAATTTAGTAGGTAACTCAACCAAATATGTATTTTGAATAGTCAAACTTATAAAACATCTGATATAAATTGCTAGGGGAAGAAGTCTATAATGTTTAAATTGAGAAGCCATAGGCCTTTGATGAGCCACATGTTTTAATGGTCTGGTAGTTTTCCAATTTGAAAAATTGAACTTGAATGCCTTTAAGCAGCCATGTTCTCTTCTGTTACCAAAAGACCACACGATCCTTATGTATTATTACCAATACTCATTTGATCAACTTGATTTCTAAAATCAGTTGAGTTTTACAACACAAACTCATAATAGTAAATACAATTCAAATTAGTAAAAAAATAAAGGGGGGTGGATATCTTAAAGACAAATTCAGAAATTTAAAATACTGGGATGTTCCACTGAACCTTTTTTTTTTTTTTTTTTTTTTTTTTTTTACAAGAAAGTATAAATGCCCAGGAACTTGTTTGAAGAGGAAAGCTATCCTGAATTAGGGGTAAGGAGAAAGAAAATGTGTCCTTTTTCTAAGCATTTTTCTGATGCTATCCTGAATTAGGGGTAAGGAGAAAGAAAATGTGTCCATTTTTCTAAGCATTTTTCTGATGCAATATCCCCGTATAGTGAGACTTTAAACAGTGGCCTCCTCATTTAGATCCAGGAAGGGCACAGATTCTACAGTCATAGAATTATGTTGAAATCTCTTGAGTTTCCTTAATGCAGCCTAGAAAGCCAAATTCTTTTCTAAGAGCAATGGATATTCTAAAATAGTCTTTGGTAAAAGTCAAGGATATAAATATCAAGATGATGACAAATATAAGCTCTCTTAAAATTAAATCATGAAATTCTACAGTCCTCCTTTGCTGATGGAAGAGAACAATGATTGCCTGCCTGCATTTATCTTTCTGAGAAGACCCCAGCTATACATAACCAAGATCACTTTTTACAAATTTAGAGAGATTGAAGAGGTCATGGGAATGAAAGGTGCAGCATAGGGAATATAGTCAATGGTATTGTAGTAATATTGTCTGATGACATGTAGCAGCTACACTTGTGGTGAGCATGGCATACATAGAGATGTCCAATCACTATGCTGTACACCTGAAAATAATGTAACATTGTGTGTCAACTATACTTCAATAAAAAAATTTAAAAATAAAAATTAAAGAAAAGAGATCAAAGCAAGTACTGGGCTGCATCTGTGTCCCTGTAAATATTTTAACACATAGATGAATATATCAATTGATATAAAGTAAAATTAGAAACAGATCACCCAGGTTGTTTTTTTTAAAAACACTGAGTTCTTTTAGGTTGAAAGAGAAAACAAATAAGAAAGTTCTCATCTGTGAATTACAAAACTCCATGAATTACAAAACTCCAGAAAAGGAAAATTCAATATTGCTTTTCTATAAAGTCTGTGTTGTTCTCTTGAGTTATTTACTAGCATGCATAACTGCTTGTGAGTGTGTTAAAACCATCTCAATATTTAGGTTGCAACGCAAAAGCAGCATGGTCCGACAGAAAGCTTTGAACCATATACACTTGTAGTCAAATTCAGCTATACTGCTTACTAAAAATATTACTCTAGGAAAATACTGAAACTTCCTGAGCTTTAAACTCCTGATCTGGGGATCCCTGGGTGGCGCAGCGATTTAGCGCCTGCCTTTGGCCCAGGGCGCGATCCTGGAGACCCGGAATCGAATCCCATCGGGCTCCCGGTGGGAGCCTGCTTCTCCCTCTGCCTATGTGTCTCTGCCTCTCTCTCTCTTTCTTTCTCTGTGACTATCATAAATAAATAAAAATTAAAAAAAAATAAACTCCTGATCTGGAGTCAAAAGAGTATAGTACTATAAAACATGGTTATTAAAATAATAAAGCTTAACCATTTCTATGTTCTACCCAAGGTTTTCATCGATGTCCTTGACAGGACCTATTACAGAGATTTTTGTGACAGACTTGGTTTTGAGTCTCAATTCTATTATGTACTTAAACAGTGTAACCTCTCTAGATCTCAGTTTCCTCATTTAAAAAATGAAGAGATAATAGTACTATGTTCTACCCAAGATTTTCATCGACGTCCTTGATAGGACCTATTACAGAGATTTTTGTGACAGACTTGGTTTTGAGTCTCAATTCTATTATGTACTTAAACAGTGTAACCTCTCTAGATCTCAGTTTCTTCATTTAAAAAATGAAGAGATAATAGTATCTCCTAATGAGACCCGCAAAATAGACATTTTCTTTTTTAAAAAAATTTATTTGAGAGAGAGGAAGAGAGAGAGAGAGAGAGCAAGCAGGAGTGGGGGTCAGAGGGAGCAGGGAAAAACAGGCTCCCTGCTGAGCAAGGAGCCCAAGTGGGGGCCTGATCCCAGGACCCTGGGATCATATCTGAGTGGAAGGTAGATGCTTAACTGACTGAGTCACCCAGGTGCCCCTAAAACAGCACTTTCAAGTATACCATTCTAATTCCCTTGATGTTTTTATATATATTTTTGGAATTATTTTCAGAGTGATTACCTGGAGATTACAACTAACATCTTAATTTAAGGCAAACTCATTTGGATTAATGTAAACTTAATTCCAAAAGCATACAAACTCTGGTCCTACATAGTTTTACTCTCTCCCTCATCTGTGCTATTTCTGTCATACAAATGTATCTTTACATGTTATAAGCCCATTAACAATATTTTAAAATTATTGCTTTATGTGTTATATTTTATTTTTTTTTAAAAGATTTTATTTATTTATTCATGAGAGACACAGAGAAAGAGGCAGAGACAGAAGCAGGCTCCCTGCAAAGAGCCCGATGTGGGACTTGATCCCAGACCCTGGAATCACGTCCTGAGCTGAAAGCAGATGCTCAACTGCTGAGCTACCCAGGCATCCCTATGTGTTATTTTTAAAATCAGACTTTAAATATACTATTCCTTTCTCAGACTGGATAATTTCAATTGTCTGACTTTAAATTCATGGATTTTTTTTTCCTGCCAGCTCAACTTTGCTGAACCCTTCTAATGTATTTTTATTTCAACTACTGTATTTTTCTATTTGGTTTCTTTTTGTAATTTTTCTTTGTTGATGATATTCTCTCTTTGGTCGGACATTGTTCTCAGACTTTCCTTTAGTTCTTTGACTTTATGGTTTCCTTCAGCTCTTTGTACATATTAAAAAGAGGTGATTAAAATTCTTTGTCTAGAAAGTCCTATGTATGTGCTTCTTGGGGGTCAGTTTCTGTTGACTTCCTTTTAGTCCTCTGTAAGGGCTATACGTTTCTCTTTCTTCAAATGTCTCAATTTTTTAAAGAATGAGACATTTAAAGTAGTATAATGTGGTAATTCTGGAAATCAGATTCCTCTCTCTCCCCAGGTTTTATTGTTGTTGCTGCTGCTGTTTACTTATTTTTAAAGATTTCACTTATTTGAAAGAGAGAGAGAGAGAGAGAGAGAGAGAGAGAGAGAATGCACAAGTGTGTGCGGGGGGGATAGGCAGAGGGACAAGCAGACTCCCCATGAGATGGAGCCTGATGGGGCACTTGATCCCAGGACCTGAGATCATGAATGGAGCTGCAATCAAGAGTCAGACGCTTAAATGACTGAGCCATCCAGGAGCCTCTGCTGTTTATTTAGTGACCATGTTTCCATCTCAATGTTTCAGGAAATCCAGAGTTTTGCAAGAAGCTTCACAGATACCACAAATACTTGATTCGGAAATTTTAATATGTATCATTTTGACCACTTTTTAATATATATGGAACTCATTTTATCCCTCAGCCATCCATTATTTCCATCTCACTCTACTCCTAACCATTAATCTTCATTTGTAATAAACCCACTAGAATCAACAATCAAGTAAAATGTGATAAAGGTGAGTCACATACCCAGGTAAACTTAAAGCAGGATATGTCAAGAGATTCAAGCCAAGATCTACTGGCTTGAGCATACTGCTTTAGGAAATCTCTTGCTCCTTTCCCAATCCTAGTAGCCCCAAATCTCTTTTGTTCCTCACATATACATACTATACAGACAAAATTAATTGGAGTATTTTTCCTTAAAGTGAAAGCCGAAGATTTAACCACATAATCTTTGCAGTTAATAAATTCATAAATTCTTTGTGGGAATTAAAATTTTTTGTTTTCATTTAAATAAATAATTTTAAATGATTTAATTTACTCCAGGATAATATGGATGATCACCTTTTACTGGAAATTGCCATAGGATTTCTATGCCTATGCTTATGGTTATGTCAAGCAGTTCAACTCCAATGGTCTTAAGTTAATGAGACTAGATCTTGAACTTAAAATTACCTTGAATTTAAAATGTAATGACACAGTTGCACATGTGGAGATCAAATGACATCAGTAAATGCAATACTAGCAAAGCAAAAAGGGTGATGAGAGAAGAGTCATTATAGGTATATGGTAGAACAGGTACTGGGAATTTGAAACAGCTTAGAGATAATATCATAATTCCTATTTCAAGTAATTTTTTAATCTTTAATCTATATCAGCTATCATTTAATTATTTTATCAGTTAGAATTTTATTGATTTATAGATTTGTTTGCATTTAAATGGTAACTGTTTTGGTTTCATACTTATATAAAAAAGTATAAGCATAAATTTTTAGCTAGAAGCATAAAGAGCTGGAGGGCCAAAAGGCTTGATGCAGGAACCAAAGAATTCTTCAAAAAACTACTACAGAAGTTTGGTTCTTTAGGTATATAAACTAGAAAAATATAGATATCAGATAGTAAATATGACTGCTGCAACTATAAGAATTTTTGGCATTCCAATTTAGATCTAGAATTTTCCTATGTTGATCTTTTGGCTGTTATTTAAGTGGCATCTTTTGTATGTACTTTTGACATGAAACTACTGAAATGCCAGAAAGTATTTAGCATGAAGAACTTAAAGCTTTAGTTTTAGTTTAGGAGACAATAACCCTGATGCAGGCAATAGGAACGTTCCTTATATTGAAATTTTGGGGAAGAGTTAATATACATTTTTTTGATATATGGGACCATTAATAGAAAGGAAATAGTGTGATGGCCTTCGATGTTTCCATTGCCGTCCTCCAAACTACAATTCGTGGCTGTAGCAAACATGGTCTGATCTTTTGAGCCCCAAGACAGCCTCTGACCAGAAAAATCTTAGATGTGTGGTACACTCACATGTGACAACTAAATTTCTTTGCACCTGAATTTTTTTTCTTTTTTTCTTTTGCACCTGAATTTTCTATGTAATATAGAATACTATGACAGAAAGGAACCTGTGATAAGCATGATAATAAAGTGATTATTCAAGAGTTCAATTCAACAAAATGTTTACTGTAAACCTACTCTGTGCCAAGAACTATGCCAAGGGCTGACTGTTTATATGTGGTGTATTTGAACACATAACCATGAAGAATTTGGCCAGTCGGGGTGAGCAAATAACAGGTAATTTTAATTATACCAAATGCTAAAAGAAAGCCAATTCAACAGATGTAGAGTTTTAAGGAAGATTTTCTGGAGGAAATGATGCCTGAATGTATTTGAAAGTCCTTAAGGATCAGTCACAATTTTTATTAAGAGAACAGTTCAGTTCTTAACTATTAAAATCAGTATTTAAAAAGCTTGCCTAAGACTAATTTATTATCTTGATTATTTGTTTTCCCAACTAATCAATTCGGGTTTTAAAAAGGTCTTGGAGTTGCACTTTAAAACATATTTAAGATGCCAAATTTTCTAAAAATATAGTAAGAATAAGAGCCACAAAAGTTGAGTCTTCACATGTAATAAAAGTGGCTTTTGAGCTAAACATGTAAAGTAGGATATTTTCAAATTTTAATATAGTAGCTAAATTGTACTTTTGGGGGGCATATTTGGGACATCATAGCTTTCAAGTAGAGTCTATGAAAAAAAGAATTTGGCTTTTCTTCTTATAAACACTCACATGTTCATACTGCATTCAATTCCAGCAAAACCCTCTGCTGTGCTCAGCATTATTTGAATCACAGAAAATAACATTAGCTGAGGACATTCAGGAAGGAAGGAAGGTCAAGAAAGGCAGGATCCATTTCTTGGCAGCAATGAAAATAATTCCCCTTCTAAAAAAGTTACAACTAAACATATTTCCCCCCATTTAGTAAGACTAGTTTTAACAGATTGTGCCTTAAATTCCTCTCTATGTAATGGATTCAAAATTATAAGAGAGCAATTACGTTTCTACTTTCTTATTTCAAAGTTTAATGGTACTTACAATTATAACTTAATTTTTAAAAAATATTTATTTATTTTAGAGAGAGAGAAATAAGAGAGCGCTTGTGCACATCCAAGTGGGAGGAGGGGCAGATGGAGTAAGAGAATCTCAAGTAGACTCCTTGCTGAGCACAGAGCCTGATGACTTGGGGCTCAATTTCATGACCCTGTGATCATGACCTGGGCTCAAATCAAGAGTCTGTCACCTAACTGACCGAGCCACTCAGGGGTCCCAAACCTAATTTTCTTTAAACAGTTGTGGAGGTTTATTCAGATTTTAAAAGCTCCCTATTTGGTGAAAACATTCCAGTTTCTCTCTGTTAGCTTTTGATCTCTTAAAGAAAAATCCCTAGCTTATAGAAAATCTATGATGATGGTGGGTGACTCTTTCTGTAAACAAGCAGTAAAGTCCCAGGGAGTTTCTTCGACATCTGTGGATTGCTTAGACTGTCTCCTCTGGCAAGAGCCCCTAGTGTTTTGTGTGACAGTGCTATAGCTTCTATGTAGAAAGTGCAAACAAAAGCCAAATTGAAAAGGCATTTATAGCCTAACACAGATGATTTTAGGCTCTAATTTTACAGAAGCATGACAAATTTTAGCCTTAAGTAGGAATTAGCTTTTTCATCATGCCTCCCCTTTTAAACTCATTATCAACATTCTAAGGACTGAAGGTCCCACAACAATATTTAAGTGAAATGAAATTTTGTGATGATTTGTGTGCATTCTATGCTACACAAATGTACCACATTTCTGATACTGAAAGGACTTTAATAAAGCATGTTAGTATTTCAGCTGATATGAACCAATTTGACCAAACACATACATGTCTCCAAAATGTAGTTTCCAAGTATCATTTTAATCTTAAAGGAAATAATATATGTAATAATGTTAGTATTATGTGTGGCAAGTTATAAATAGTTAATGAATGAGGCTACTTTTGTATTTTTATTCTCCTCCAAGGGAATAGAGGCCATATGGATCTTGTTCTCTATTGTGTGTCCACTAAATGGCACATTAGAAGCGTCTAGTAAGTATCTGTTAAATTATAAATGAATGAATGGTCTGAAATGAAAATGTCTGCTACCAGTACTATATCAACCATGTATAAAAATAGTATCTAATAGGATCTAAGTATATAATAAATTACACTGGATGTCAGTTAGCTTGGTATAAAATATTGGTTCCAACTCTGTTAATGTATCATTACTACCTTCAGCATTACTATCTTGTTCCCTGAAGGATCCATGCTTTTGTTCAGTTTGTAAGGTCAGAAGAATAGTTTAAATAATATACAATGAAAATGTTCAACTTACTAGCAAGAAAAAATTAAAATATTTAATTAAGAATACTATACATTCATCCAAATTGTTGTTCTTACGGATATACTTACTTAGTTATAAAATACAGTTTTGATAAGGGTGCAAGGAAATAGGTACTTTCATACACTGCTTTTAGGAATGTAAAATTACATCTTTCTGGAAGGTAATCAGTCTATATGGAAAGTATTAACAAATCCTTGTTTTTGATCAGAAAATGAAGTTATAAAAAGGTATCTTAAGGAATTTATCAAAGAGGTATATACAAAGATTTGTATAAAAGAACCTTTACTACAGATTTATGAAAGCATACAAAAAAAGTCAAGAAATTGATCACATATTAATAAAATATTAGGTGGTCATTAAAATCACATCTTCAAGTATTATTTATTTATTTAGATTTATTTATTTATTTATTTGAGAGAGAGAGCAGGAGCAGGGGGAGAGGCAGAGGGAGAGAAGTTAGGGGAAGCTGACTGTCCCTTAAGCAGTGAGCCCAATGGGGAAGGGGGCTCGATCCTGGACCCCCTTTCTGATGTTGGACCCCAACATCTGAAACCAAGAGTTAGAAGCTTAACCAACCGAGCTATCCAGGTGTCCTTCAAGTGATATTTAAAGACAGGAATAGTTCACAATGTATTTTATATGAAAAAAAAGAAAACTACTTATACTATCTCTGAAACATGTATATATAATATATGCATAGAAAAGACTAGAAAATTATGCCAAAATGACATTAAGAGTAATTTACTGCTGCATAATAGAGTTATTTATATTTTAATTTTGTGCTTGGGTTTCTTAGTATTCTGCAAATTTTCTTTTGGTAATTTGGTAATCAAACAGAACATATATCTTTTTTAAAATTAAAGAAAAAGGGCTCTACCACAAACATGCTATAGAACACTATACGCACATTGACATTCATAAACAATATATACTGACTATGTTTATGATCTGAAAAATTATTTAAAATGCCTGCCAGTGGGCTGCGTGGGTGGCTCAGTCAGTTAAGCATCTATCATTGGCTCAGGTCATGATCTTAGGGATCCTGGATCAAACCCCACATCGCACTGGACTCCCTGCTCAGCAGGGAGTCTGCTTCTCCCTCTCCCTCTGCTTTTCCCCCACTTGTGCTCTCTCTCTCTCTCAAATGAATAAAAATCTTAATAAAAAAATTAAATAGAATGTCTGCCAGCTTTTAATGTAACTTTGAACATTCTGTCAGCAGAAATCCAGAAAATACTAAGAATTCATTCAAAACTCATGGTTAAAAAATAAAAAGTTGTAGTTAAAGCTAACAAAGTTCTTGACATATTCTTGGTTATGTTTTTTATAAATCCATCACTAAAATATCAGTTACTTGGATATCACTGGAAATATTTTTACTTTTAGAAAGTTAGTAGAAGGTGGAGTCCAAGACGGCAGAGGAGTAGGAGATCTGCTCCCAGGAATGCAGCTAGATAGCTATTAAATCATTCTGAACCCCTGTGAACTCAACCAGACACCTAAGAAAAGAATAGCTGCAACTATACAAATAGAAAAGTGACCACTTTCTGCAAGGTAGGAGGTACAGATAAGTGAATCCAAGGTGATATATGGGAAGTTAAACGGTAGAGAGAGGGATCCTCCTTAAGCTGGCTACAGAAAGTGATAGAGCAGCAAAGCACTAAATCAACTTTTGGAAGTCTGCTCTGGTGAGGGGCGTTCCTGCCCGAAAGGTGCTCAGGTAGTGAAGCGGGGGCAGAACCCTTGGTGGGACAGTGTGGTCTCGGAATCCTTGGGGTCACAGGAAGAACGGGGGTACCTGAGCCAGAAGAGTTCCCAGGCATTGGAGTGGGGAAACTGGCTGCATTCAGTCAGCCCAGGAGTGGGCTTTCGGCTCAATATTGCTACAAACCATGAACTAAGGCACAGTTGGTACAACTGTTCTCCATGCAGAGGCCCAGCTAGCAGCAGAAATCTTGGCAAGGGATCCCTGGGTGGCACAGCAGTCTGGCGCCTGCCTTTGGCCCCGGGCGCGATCCTGGAGACCCGGGATCGAATCCAACATCGGGCTCCCTGCATGGAGCCTGCTTCTCCCTCTGCCTGTGTCTCTGCCTCTCTGTCTCTCTCTGTGTGACTATCATGAATAAATAAATAAAATCTTTAAAAAAAAAAGAAAAGAAAAGAAAAGAAATCTTGGCAAGACCCTCCTCTCTCCCTGGGAAGGAGTGGCCCAGGAGCACAATGCAGTAGTCTACAGGGTTTGGAGATTCTTTGATGCCTGAGAAAGAAATGCTCTGTCACAGGCTCGGTGAGCAGAGTACCAATGGAGACCAGGGAGACAGGAGTGGTTAACTGCTTTTCCCTGGGGGTGCACTGAGGAGTGGGGCCCCAAACTTTCAGCTTCAGGGCTAGAGATTAGGAGGCTACCTTTTTCACTCTCATCCTTTACAGCTGCACAAAAGGCTTCAGGGAATAAAAGCCACATAAGAGAAATCCCAGATTATTTAGCCTAGACCCCTGGCAAGGGTAGTGCAATTCTGCCTGGGGCAAAGAAACTTGAGAATCAGTGCAACAGGGCCCTCCCCCCCCGAAAATCAGCAAGAACATGTAGCCAAAACCAAGTTTTCTCATCACTGAAAAATTCAAAACTCCCATGCTATGGAAATATCGTATATAGAATTCATGGTTTTTTTTCCCCCATGACTCTTTAGTCTTTCAATTTTAACTTCTCTTTCCTTTTCAACCAATTTCTTATTTTATCAACTCTATTTGAAAAATATTTTTATTTTTATTTTTATTTTTTTATCTATTTTTTTTTTTAAATTTATGATAGTCACACAGATAGAGAGAGAGAGAGAGAGAGAGAGAGGGAGGGAGGCAGAGACATAGGCAGAGGGAGGAGCAGGCTCCATGCACCGGGAGCCTGACGTGGGATTCGATCCCGGGTCTCCAGGATCGCGCCCTGGGCCAAAGGCAGGCGCTAGACCGCTGCGCCACCCAGGGATCCCTGAAAAATCTTAAAAAAAAATTTTTTTTTAATTTTTACTTATTTATGATAGTCACAGAGAGAGAGAGAGAGAGAGGCAGAGACACAGGCAGAGAGAGAAGCAGGCTCCATGCACCGGGAGCCCGACGTGGGATTCGATCCCGGGTCTCCAGGATCGAGGCCTGGGCCAAAGGCAGGTGCTAAACCGCTGTGCCACCCAGGGATCCCTGAAAAATATTTTTAAATTTTCATTTTTACAGTTACATCCTATCCTTTCATCGTATTTCATTATACACACACGTAAAATTTCTTTTTTCTTTATAATTTTGGGATGCAGTTTCTTCTAAGAGACCAAAATACACTCAGAATCTAGTGTATGGCTCTGTTTTCTTCACCTGTTGGACCATATTCACTTTTTTCTTTAATCTCTTCTTCTTTGATTTTGTTTTTTTTCTGTTTTGTTAGTGTTTTAAATTTTTTATCTTTACAGTTATATCCTATACTTCCATTGTATTTAATTTTATTTTTGTACATACATGTTCTTTCTTTACAATTTTGAGGTGTAGTTTCTTCTAACAAACTGATCAAAGTACACTCTGGATACAGTGTATTGCTTTGTTCTGTTCAATTGTCTGTTCATATTCCTTTTTTTTTAATTTTCATTTTTACAGTTACATTCTATCCTTTCAACATATTTAGTTCTTTTTGGTTCATATATGAATTTTTCTTTCATTACAATTTTGGGATCTAGTTTTCTAACAAATAGACCAAAATACAAACTGGATCTAGTGTATTGCTATATTGTTAACCTGTCTGATTATATTCCTTCTTAAAAAATTTTTGTTTTTTTTGGTTCTGGTCTAATTTATTTACTGTACATTTCTCTGGGGTCGTTTTTGCCATTTTAGTATTTTGTTCTGTCATTCATCTATTTTTCTCTGGAGAGAAAGACAAGATGGAAAAGCTCACCTCAAAAAAAGAGAACAAGAGGCAGTACTGACTGCCTAATCTTCCTGACTGGGACATAATCATTATGCACAAAAGTTAGATGTTGGAACTAGCGTTCAGAATAATGATTATAAAGATACTAGCTAGGCCTGAAAAAACATAGAAGACACTAGATAATCCTTTTCTGAAGAAATAAAAAAATTAAAATCTAATCAAGTCGAAATCAACAAGGCTATTAATGAGATGCAATAAAAAATGGAGGCTCTAACTGCTAGGATAAATGAGGCAGAAGAGAAAATTAGTGCTCTAGAAGAAGAATGATGGAGAATAAAAAAGCTGAGAAAAAGAGATAAATAACTATGGGATCACGAGAGGAGAATTTGAAAGATAAGTGATAACATAAAGCAAAAACAGTATTAGAATAATTGGGATCACAGAAGAAGAGGAAACAGAGAGAGGGACATAAGGTATATTGAAGCAAATTAGAGCAGAAAACTTCCCAAATCTGGGGAAAGAAATAGGATCCAAGTCCAGGGAGCACAGAGAAATCTTCTTAAAATCAATAAAAATAGGTTAACACCTTGCCATATAATAGTGAAACTTGAAAATCTCAGAGACAGAGAAAATCCTGAAAGCAGATTGGGATGAGAGGTATGTAACCTATAAGGGCAGAAACATCAGACTGGGAGATCTATCCACAGAGGCCTGGAAGGCCAGAAAGGGCTGGCATCATATATTCAGAGTGCTAAATGAGAAAAATTTGCAGGCAAGAATAATTTATCCAGCTAGAATGTCATTCAAAGTAGAAGGAGAGATAAAAAGTTTCCAGGACAAATAAACTAAAAGAATTTGTGATCACCAAACCAGCCCTACAAGAAGTATTAAAAGGGATTCTTTAAGCGAAGAGAGAGCCCAAAAGTAGTGGAGACCAGAAAAGAACAGAGACAATATACAGAAACAGTGACTTGGCAGGTAATACAATTGCACTAAATTCATACATTTCAATAGTTACTCTGAATACAGATGGGCTAAATGCTCCAATCAAAAGACACAGGGTATCAGATTGGATAAAAAAGCAAGACCCATCTATATGCTGCCTGTAACAGACTCATTTTAGATCCAAAGACACCTCCAGATTTAACATGAGGCAGAAAACCATTTATCATGCTAATGGACATCAAAAGAAAGCTGGGGTGGCAATCCTTAAATCTGGTAAATTAGATTTTATTTTTATTTTTAAATATTTATTTATTTGAGAGAGTGAGCAAGAGGAGAGAACACAAGCTGAGGCAGGGGTAGAGTGAGAGGGAGGAGCAGATTCCTACTGAGCAGGAAGCTTGATGTGGGATGCGATCCCAGGACCCTGGGACCATGAATTGAGCTTAAGGCAGACACTTAACCAGCTGAGCCATCCAGGCATCCAGACATATTAGATTTTAAATCAGAGACTGTGATATGAGATGAGGAAGGACACTATATCATAATTAAAAGGGACCATCCAACAAAAAGATCTAACAATTGTAAATATTTATTTATTTATTACAATTGTAAATATATATGCCCCTTAACATGGGAGCAGCCAGTTATATAAGCCAATTAATAACAAATTTAAAAAAGCATCAATAATAATACAATCATAGTAGGGAATTTTAACACCCCACTCACTGCAATAGACAGGTCATTCAAGCTGAAGATCAACAAGGAAACAAGGGCTTTGAATGATACATTGAACCGGATAGACTGTACAGATATATTCAGAATATTCCATCCTAAGGGAACAGAATATACATTCTGCTCGAGGTTACAGAGAACATTCTCCAGAATAGATAACATATTGGCTCACAAATCAAGTCTCAACTTGTTCCAAATGACTGGAATCATTTTCTGCATAGTCTTGGGCCACAATGCTTTGAAACTGGAACACAATCAAAAGAGGAAATTTGGAAAGAACTCAAATGCATGGAGGCTACAGAACATCACATAAAGAATGAATGGGTTAATCAGGAAATTAAAGAACTAAAAAAAATCATAGAAACAAATGAAAATAAAAACACAACTGTTCAAAACCTTTGGGATGCAGCAAAAGTGGTCCTAAGAGGTAAGTATATAGCAATACAAGCCTTTCTCAGGAAGTAAAATGTCAAATATACAACCCAACTTTACACCAAAAGGAGCTGGAAAAAGAATAGCAAATAAAGCCTAAATCGAGCAGAAGAAGAGAATTAATAAGATTAGAGCAGAAATCAATGAAAAAGAAATGAAAAGAATAGTAGATCAATGAAACTAAGAGCTGGTTCTTTGAAAGAATTAATCAGATAAGTCCCTGTCCAGATTTCTCAAAAAGAAAAGAGAAAAAAAAAAGAAAGAAAGAAAAGAGAAAGGACTAAAATAAATAAAATCATGAATGAAAGAGGAGAGATCACAACCAATACCAAAGAAATACAAGCAATTATAAGAACATATTATAAGCAACTATATATCAACAAATTAGTGATTCTGGAAGAAAAGGATGCATTACTAGAGACATATAAACTATCAAAACTGAAATAGGAAGAAATAGAAAACCTAAACAGACCCATAACCAGCAGGGAAATTGAAGCAGTCATCAAAAACCTCCCAATAAACATGAGTCCAGGATAGGATGCTTCCCAGGGAAATTCTACCAAACGTTTAAAGAAAAATTAATACCTATTCTTCTGAAGCTGTTTAAAAAAAAAAATAAATGGAAGGAGAACTTCCAAACTGTTTGTATGAGGCCAGTATTAGCTTGATCCCCAAACCAGACAAAGATCCCACCAAAAAGGAGAATTACAGACCAATATCCCTGATAAAAATGGATGCAAATATTTTCACCAAAATACTAGCCAAAAGGATTCAACAGTAAAAAAAAAAAAAGGATTATTTACCACGACCAAGCGGGATTTATTCCTGGGCTGCAAGGGTGTTAAGTTCAACATCCACAAATCAATCAATGTGATACACTACATTAATAAAAGGGACAAAAAAATCATATGGTCCTCTCAATAGATGCAGAAAAAGTATTTGATCAAATATAGGATCCTTTCTTGATTAAAACTCTTCACAGTGTAGGGATAGAGGGAACGTACCTCGATATCATAAAAGCCACTGACAAAAATCCCACAGTGAATATCATTCTCAATGGAGAAAAATTGAGAGCTTTTCTCCCAAAGTCAGAACAAGGCAAGGATGTCCACTATTATTACTGTTTTTCAACATAGTACTAGAGGTCCGAGCTTCAGCAATTAGACAACAAAAAGAAATGAGAGGCATTCAAATTGGCAAAGTCAAACTCTCACTCCGCAGATAACATTATATTCTATATGGAAAACTAAAAGACTCCACCCCAAAATTGTAAGAACTCATACAGCAATTGTTGGCAGGATATAAAATCAATACATAGAAATCAGTTGCATTTCTATGCACTAACAAGACAGAAGAAAGAGAAATTAAGGGGTTAATCCCATTTACAATTGCACCTAAAATCATAAGATACCTAGCAATAAACCTAACCAAAGAGGCAAAGGATGTGTACTCAGAAAACTATAGAACACCAATGAAAGAAACTGAGGAAGACACAAAGAAATGGAAAAACATTCCATGCTCATGGATTAGAAGAATAAATATTGTTAAAATGTCTATGTTACCTAGAGCAATCTATACATTCTATGCAACCCCTATTAAAATACTACCAACTTATTTTACATAGTTGGAACAAATAATCCTAAAATGTGTATAGAACCAGTAAAGACCCCAAATAGCTAAAAGAATGTTGAAAAAGAAAACCGAAACTGGTGGCAACACAATTCCAGACTTTAAGCTCTATAACAAAGCTGTAATCATCAAGACAATATGGTACTGGCATAAAAACAGACACATAAATCAATGGAACAGAATAGAGAACCCAGAAATGGGACTCTCAACTCTATGGTCAACTAATCTTCAACAAAGCAGAAAAGAATATCCAATGGAAAAAAGATAATCTCCTCCCCAAATGGTGTTGGGGAAATTGGACAGCCACATGCAGAAGAATGAAACTGGGCCATTTCCTCACAACATACACAAAAATAGACTCAAAATGGATGAAAGACCTAAATGTGAGACAGGAATCCATCCAAATCCTGGAGGAGAACACAAGCAGCAACATCTTTTGACCTTGGCCACAGCAACTTCTTGCTAGACATGTCTCCAAAGGCAAGGGAAACAAACGCAAAAATGAACTACTGGGACTCATCAGGATAAAAAGCTTTTGCGTAGTAAAGGAAATAGTCAACAAAACCGAAAGACAACTGACAGAATGGGAGAAGATATCTGCAAATGAAATCTCAGATAAAGGGCTAGTATTCAAGATCTGTAAAGAACTTATCAAACTCAACTCCCAAAGAACAAATAATCCAATCAAGAAATGCACAGAAGAACAGAATTTCTCTAAAAACATACGAATGGCCAACAGATAAATGAAAAAATGTTCCACATTACTAGGCATCAGGGAAATACAAATCAAAACCACAATGAGATATTACCTCACACTAGTCTGAATGTCTAAAATTTACAAGTCAGGGAACAACGGATGTTGGTGAGGATGCAGAGAAAGGGCTCAAGACCTCTTAACTATTGGTGGGAATGCAAGCTGGTGCAGCCACTCTGGAAAACAGTATGGAGGTTCCTCAAAAAGTTGAAGACAGAACTACCCTATGACCCAGCAATTGCACTACTGGGTATTTACCCCAAAGATACAAATGTAGTGATCCAAGGGGGCACCTGCACCCCAATGTTTATAGCAGCAATGTCCACAGTAGCCAAACTATGAAGAGTCACGTTCATCGACAGATGAATGGATAAAGAAGATGTGGTATATACACAATGGAATACTACTCAGCCATCAAAAGAGAAATCTTGCCATTTGCAATGACATAGATGGAACTATAGGGTATTATGACAAGCAAAGTAAGTCAGTTAGAGAAGATAATTATCATATGATCTCATAAAACAGGACCATAGGGGAAGAAAGTAAAAAAATAAAACAAGAGGAAGTCAGAGAGAGACAAACCATAAGAGACTCTTTTTTTTTTTTTTTTTTAAGATTTTATTTATTTATTCATGAGAGACACAGAGAGAGAGAGGCAGAGACACAGGCAGAGGGAGAAGCAGGCTCTATACAGGGAGCCTGACATGGGACTCGATCCCGGGTCTCCAGGATTAGGCCCCAGGCTGAAGGCAGCACTAAACTGCTAAGCCACCCGGGCTGCCCAAGAGACTCTTAATCATAGGAAACAAATGAAGAGTCACAGGAGGGGAGAGTCAAGGCGTGAGGTAACTGGGTGATGGACATTAAGGAAAGCCTGTGATGTAATAAGCACTGCTGTTATATGACTGATAAATCACTGATCTCTATCTCTGAAATCGATAATGTATGTTAATTAACTAAATTTAAATAAAATTTAAAAAATCAGTACAATTAAAAAAAAAACAAACCAAATGAAGCAAAAAAGAAAGTCAGTAGAAATACATTTAGAAAGTTAATAGAAATACTTTACTTACAAAAACAGTAATACCAAGGTAAGGCTATTAGTAAGTTAGCCTTACTAACTTACTAATCTATAAGTTTATGGATATAATTTTCTAACAGTGACAACTGTTTTTCATTGTGCCATTCTGTGTGTTTACTTTCCTGTTATACAACAAAGCTTTATATTCTTTTGATTTCCATAGCATCTCCTTTAGTCCTGTAATTCAGCTGTTTATTTAAATATCACTTCCCTTACCAGGCTTCTTGATTATTACTAACATTTCTCGCTAGTATTACTGCACAGTCTTTTTGGTCTGTCTGCCTCCATCTTGTCCACTCCATTATCTCCCTGAATCAGCATTTTTTTCAGCACACTACAAGGCAATACTTACTTCTAAACCAAAGAAGAGTGGCAGAGGGGATGGAGCTAAACAGATAAATTCCAGGTATTTCAGGGTTTGATGACTAGGATACAGGAGAAAAATAAGAAAAGATGAAGGGCACCTCAGTGGCTCAGTCAGTTAAGTGGCTGCCATCAGCTCAGGTCATGATCCCAGGGTCCTGGATTGAGCTCCGGCATCAGGCTCCCTACCCAGCAGGGAGCCTACTTCTTCCTTTCCATCTGCCCTTCCCCTTGCTTGTACTTTGTCTCTCAAATAAATGAATAAAATCTTTAAAAAAATGAAAAGAAAAGATGACACTTGGTTTC
Organism: Canis aureus; assembly: GCF_053574225.1. Lineage (NCBI taxonomy): Eukaryota > Metazoa > Chordata > Mammalia > Carnivora > Canidae > Canis > Canis aureus. The sequence continues at coordinate 26,308,964 of NC_135633.1, forward strand.
TGGTCAAACAAATTGATAAATGGTGATATTATTCACTGAGATGAAGAATAACTTATGCACTTGAGTATCTAGATCTGGAACTCAAAAGAAAAGTTTAGGCTACAAATAAAGATTGCAAACATTTATCTAATAAAACTGAATGCCTACTATGTGCAAGATAGAGTACATAGTAGATGTGGGTCATATGGTAATGAATAAAACTAAGACTGTCCCTTATAGTCTACTATTTGAGAATCACTTATTTAAAGATGGGAATGAAATAACTAGGAATAATTATGACTACAGAGTGCTTTCAGATAAAAATAAGAGCCAAGGAAAGAATATGAGACAATGAAAGTTGAGAAAGGGCAGCCAGAAATGGAAGAAACCAGTGAAGTATGGTTCTACCAAACCCAAGAAAAAAGGAGTGTTAAACATCAAATACTAGGATAATAGTATCCTAGTATTTAAGGATAATAAAGACTAAGGCAACAAAGGAGTTATCACTGACCTTTATAAGAATGGTTTTAATGGCATAGTGGCAGTGGAAGCCAGACTGTAACTGCCTGAGCAGTGAGTGGCAAGTGAGATTACAGACAATTTCAAAAAAATCTGTGTGTGTATGTGTGTGTGCATGTGTGTAGTCAAATCTCCAAAGACACTAAGCTCAGATACAGGGGTGTGTAACCTGAAGTTAAAGAAACAGATCATCCTTCATTTATAGAAAAAGGATTTCAGAAAACAGAGACAGTCTCCAATCTCATCGTAGGGATATATATTATAACCTTGGTACCAAACTAAAAAAGGGAAATTAAAGATCTACTTTACTTATAAACATGTGTAATGTGGCAATGGATAGTTTTAAAGTACATCATAATTTGCAAAGAAAGCATTTGACAAAATACAGCAGCCATTCCTGATCAAAACTCTTCAGAGTGTAGGGATAGAGGGAACATTCCTCAACATCTTAAAAGCCATCTACAAAAAGCCCACAGCAAATATCATCCTCAATGGGGAAACATTGGGAGCCTTTCCCCTAAGATCAGGAACCAGACAGGGATGTCCACTCTCACCACTGCTATTCAACATAGTACTAGAAGTCCTAGCCTCAGCAATCAGACAACAAAAAGAAATAAAAGGCATTCAAATTGGCAAAGAAGAAGTCAAACTCTCCCTCTTTGCTGATGACATGATACTCTACATAGAAAACCCAAAAGACTCCACCCCAAGATTGCTAGAACTCATACAGCAATTTGGTAGCGTGGCAGGATACAAAATCAATGCCCAGAAGTCAGTGGCATTTCTATACACTAACAATGAGACTGAAGAAAGAGAAATTAAGGAGTCCATCCCATTTACAATTGCACCCAAAAGCATAAGATACCTAGGAATAAACCTAACCAAAGATGTAAAGGATCTATACCCTCAAAACTATAGAACACTTCTGAAAGAAACTGAGGAAGACACAAAGAGATGGAAAAATATTCCATGCTCATGGATTGGCAGAATTAATATTGTGAAAATGTCAATGTTACCCAGGGCAATTTACACGTTTAATGCAATCCCTATCAAAATACCATGGACTTTCTTCAGAGAGTTAGAACAAATTATTTTAAGATTTGTGTGGAATCAGAAAAGACCCCGAATAGCCAGGGGAATTTTAAAAAAGAAAACCATATCTGGGGGCATCACAATGCCAGATTTCAGGTTGTACTACAAAGCTGTGGTCATCGAGACAGTGTGGTACTGGCACAAAAACAGACACATAGATCAGTGGAACAGAATAGAGAATCCAGCAGTGGACCCTCAACTTTATGGGCAACTAATATTCGATAAAGGAGGAAAGACTATCCATTGGAAGAAAGACAGTCTCTTCAATAAATGGTGCTGGGAAAATTGGACATCCACAAGCAGAAAAATGAAACTAGACCACTCTCTTTCACCATACACAAAGATAAACTCAAAATGGATGAAAGATCTAAATGTGAGACAAGATTCCATCAAAATCCTAGAGGACAACACAGGCAACACCCTTTTTGAACTCGGCCATAGTAACTTCTTGCAAGATACATCCACGAAGGCAAAAGAAACAAAAGCAAAAATGAACTATTGGGACTTCATCAAGATAAGAAGCTTTTGCACAGCAAAGGATAGAGTCAACAAAACTAAAAGACAACCTACAGAATGGGAGAAGATATTTGCAAATGACATATCAGATAAAGGGCTAGTTTCCAAGATCTATAAAGAACTTATTAAACTCAACAGCAAAGAAACAAACAATCCAATCATGAAATGGGCAAAAGACATGAACAGAAATCTCACAGAGGAAGACATAGACATGGCCAACATGCACATGAGAAAATGCCCTGCATCACTTGCCATCCGGGAAATACAAATCAAAACCACAATGAGATACCACCTCACACCAGTGAGAATGGGGCAAATTAACAAGGCAGGAAACCACAAATGTTGGAGAGGATGCGGAGAAAAGGGAACCCTCTTACACTGTTGGTGGGAATGTGAACTGGTGCAGCCACTCTGGAAAACTGTGTGGAGGTTCCTCAAACAGTTAAAAATATACCTGCCCTACGACCCAGCAATTGCACTGTTGGGGATTTACCCCAAAGATACAAATGCAATGAAACGCCGGGACACCTGCACCCCGATGTTTATAGCAGCAATGGCCACGATAGCCAAACTGTGGAAGGAGCCTCGGTGTCCAACGAAAGATGAATGGATAAAGAAGCTGTGGTTTATGTATACAATGGAATATTACTCAGCTATTAGAAATGACAAATACCCACCATTTGCTTCAACGTGGATGGAACTGGAGGGTATTATGCTGAGTGAAGTAAGTCAGTCGGAGAAGGACAAACATTATATGTTCTCATTCATTTGGGGAATATAAATAATAGTGAAAGGGAATATAAGGGAAGGGGGAAGAAATGTGTGGGAAATATCAGAAAGGGAGACAGAATGTAAAGACTGCTAACTCTGGGAAACGAACTAGGGGTGGTAGAAGGGAAGGAGGGCGGGGGGTGGGAGTGAATGGGTGACGGGCACTGGGGGTTATTCTGTATGTTAGTAAATTGAACACCAATAAAAAATAAATTAAAAAAAAAGAATTACCAAGATTTATACACTGAAAACTACAAATGATGTCAGGAGAAATTAAAGAAGATCTACATAAATGGAGAGATAGTCCATGTTCATGAAATGGAAGGTAGTGTGAAGATGGTAATTCTGTCCAAATTGAGCTGGGGATGCAATGCAATTCCAAACAAAATCTCACTGGGCCTTTTTTATTTTTAATGGAAATTTACAAGATATTTCTAAACTTCATGGAAATGCAAGGGACCTAAAATAGCCAAAACACTTTTGAAAAAGAATAAAACTGGAGGATGTACAACATCCAATTTCAAAACTCACTATAAAACTATAAAAACAAAAAAATATATAAAAAAATAAAACTATAAAAACCGAGATGGTAGAGTCATGATGTAAAGATAGGCATATTGGTCAATGGAATAGAATTGAGAGTTTAGAAATAAACTCTAACATTTATGTTGATTTTTTGACAAAGGAGCCAGGGAAATCAATGGGGGAAACGTAGGGCTAAACTATAAAACTTCTAGAATACATAGAAGAAAATTTTTGTGATGTTGTGAAAGGTAAAGTCTTCTTAGCTGTGATACAAAAAGCATAATCCCCCAAATTAAAAAGGGGGGGGATTAGAGGCACCTGGATAGCTTAGTGGTTGATCATCTGCCTTTGGCTCAGGTCATAATCTTGGGGTCCTGGGATCAAGTCCCACACCAGGGACCTGCTCCTCCCTCTGCCTAGGTCTCTGCCTCTCTGTCTCATGAATAAATAAATACACTCTTTTTAAAAAAAGGGTGGGGGGGAAAAAGGGCGGGGGAGTTATGTAAAAATTTAAAACTTTTCACTTTATAATTTTTTTTTAAGATTTATTTTTATTTATTTTAGAGAAAGTGAGAGAGAGGAAGGGAGGGGCAGAAGGAGACAGAGTCTGGAGCAGACTCTAAACAGAGTGTAGAGCCCAACTCAGGGCTTGATGTCACAACCCTGAGATCAGGATTTGAAGTGAAACCAAGAATTGGACGCTTAACCAAATGTGCCACCGAGATGCCCCCATAAAACGTTTTCACTTTAAAGATTCCATTAAAGGGCCCCTGCGTGGCTCAGTCAGTTAAGCATCTGCCTTCACAGCTCAGATCATGATCCTGGGGTCTTAGGATCCAGCCACAAGTCTGTTTGTCCCCCTCTTTCTCTGTCTGCCCCTCCCCTCTACTTGTGCGCTCTCTGTCTCCCCCTCTCAAATAAATAAAATTAAAAAACGCTTACAATTCAGTAATAACTATTAACCCAACTTAACAAATAGACATAAGATCTAAAGAGACTTTTCACTAAAAAAGATTTATGAATGACTAGTAAGTGCATGAAGGGAACCTCAACATCATTAGTCATTAGGAGAATGTAAATTAAAATTACAATGAGATACCACTGCATGAATGGCCATTATTAAAAAGACAAATAGCAAGTGTTGGTAAGCTTGTAGAGAAACTGAAACCCTCGAATGTTGCTGGTGGGAATGTAAAATGAAAGAGCCAATTTGAAAACAGTCTGTCAGTTTCTCAAAAAGTTAAACATAAAATTATCAAATGACCCAGCAATTCCATTTTTTGGTATTTATGCACAAGAAATAAAAGCATTTTTCCACGCAAAGGCTTGTACACGAATATTCACAACAAAATTATTCTTAATATCCAAAACCCAGAAAAAATCCAAATGTCTATCAGCTGGTAAATCGATAAACAAAAACGTGATAGGATGTGGAGAAAAGAAACCCCTTTTGCACAGTTGATGGGAATGCAAACTGGTGCAGCCCACTTTGGGAAAGTGTATATAATATAAAAATTATAATTTACACATAATAAAATAGAAAAATATAACATATAGTTAAGTTCAAACCAGTGAGCAGAAATAACTGACAGTGTAATCTAAGGGAATGCTTCCAAGTGAAGCACTGTAGCTTAGCCATTCCTGGGTAGTGAATTGTTCGTATAAGACACAAATGTCAGGCTTCAAGAAATAGCACCAGAAACTAACATGTATTTTGAAATGTATGCTTGTAATGAGAGCAGTTAAAAAAGATGGTACAGAATTTTATGGTTGGAGGAATACATAGAAGTAATTTTTGTATAAAAATCACAGGTTATCAGGGATCCCTGGGTGGCTCAGCAGTTTAGCGCCTGCCTTTGGCCCAGGGTGCAATCCTGGAGTCCCAGGATCGAGTCCCGCGTCGGCTCCTGGCTTGGAGCCTGCTTCTCCCTCCTCCTGTCTCTGCCTCTCTCTCCCTCTCTCTCTCTCTCTCTCTCATAAATAAATAAATAAATAAATAAATAAATAAATAAATAAATAAATATTTAAAAAAAAAAACCACAGGTAATCTCACCATCTAGAGATAATCACTTCTAAGTACTTTGATGACTAAATATGTGAAAATGTACTTACAAAATATTTAAATTTTATTTATAAAATAGACTTAAAAAACAAATTTAGGACTATATTGAATATATTATTTATGATCCATTTTAATGTTAATACAGTGCTAACATTTTCCATGTCATTAAATAATCTACAACATAATTTAAAAATGAATATATGACATCTTTTGATATATCACACATTATCTGTTCTTTTTTAAATGTTTATTTATTCATGATAGTCACAGAGAGAGAAAAAGAGAGAGGCAGAGACACAGGCAGAGGGAGAAGCAGGCTCCATGCACCGGAAGCCCGACGTGGGATTCGATCCCGGGTCTCCAGGATCGCGCCCTGGGCCAAAGGCAGGCGCCAAACCCCTGCGCCACCCAGGGATCCCCATTATCTGTTCTTTATCAAATATTTAAAGTATTTCAAATTATGGAATGTTTTATTTATTTATTTTTAAAAGATTTTATTTATTTAATTAAAAGAGAGAGCATGAGAGCAGAGGGAATGGGCAAAGGCAGAGGAAGAAGCAGACTTCCTGCTGAACAGGGAGCCTGACTTGGGGGCCGATCCCAGGACCCTGGAATCATGACCTGAGCCAAAGGCAGATGCTTAACTGGCTAAGCTACCCACGTGCCCCAGAATGTCTTATTTTTAAACATTTTAGTTGCTTTTAACTTTTTTATCTCTTTGTATTCATCACACATGTAGACAAATATTTTCATAGATATCTATTTATATACTTACAATAAATTCCTAGAATATAAATGCTAAGGCTAAAGAAGGAAAATGTTAAGAGTTTTATAGTTTTAGCTCTTACATTTAGGTCTTTGATTCACTTTGAATTCATTTTCTACTCTTTTGTATGTGAATATTCAGTTGTCCCAGCACCATTTGTTGAAAGACTATTCTTGCCTTCACTGAATGGTTTTGACATCCTTGTCAAAACTCAAATGACTACAGACGTACTGTCACTAGTCTTTCATATTTCTTTTTTTTCAGCCCTTTTGAAATGTAATTAACATTGTGTAAGTTTAAGGTGTACAATTTGTTGGTCTGATAGATTTCTTTATTGCAGAATAATTACCACTACCGCATCAACTAACACTTCCATCCCATCACATAATTACCATTTCTTTTTGTGGTGAGAACATTTAGGATCTATCCTTTTAGCAACTTTCAAGTATATAATACATAACTATAAATTCTCTGAAAATGAATTGTGTACTTATAACGAGTGAATTTTATGGTATGAAAAGTATCTTAATAAAGTTGCATTTTTAAAAAAAAGATTTTTCACCTATTCATCTGAGAGAGCATAAGCAGGGGGAGAGGCAAAGGGAGAGGGAGAAGTAGACTCCCCACTGAGCAGGGAACACTGCGTGGGGCTCTCAAAGTTCATCTGTGTTGTTGCAAATGGTAGGATTTCCTTTTTTCTCATAGCTGAATATTCCATTTTATATATACCACATCTTTCCATTCAACCACTGACAGATACATAGGTTGTTTCCATATCTTGGTTATTGGGAAAAACGCTGTGCTGAATGTGGGGGGGTAAAGATAGTTCTTTGAGACTCTGTTTTTATTTCTTTTGGATAATGTACCCAGAAATGGTATTGCCAGATCACACAGTATTTCTATTTTCTCTATTTTTAGTTTGAGAAACTCCATACTGTTTTCCATAGTGGCTATATCAATTTACATTCCTACTGATAGTTCACAAGGGCTTCCTTTTCTCCACATCTTCACCAACACTTATCTCTTGTCTTTTTGATGACACCATTCAATGGGTATGAGGTAATATCTTTTTGTGATTTTGATTTGCATTTCCCTAGTTAGTGATGTCTAGCATCTTTTTATATATCTGTTGGCCTTTTGATGTCTAGCATCTTTTTATATATCTGTTGGCCTTTTGTACACCCTCTTTGGAAAAAAGTCTATTTAGTTTGCCCATTTTTAAACTGGGTTGTTTGTTTTCTTGCTACTGAATTATACGAGTTCTTTAGATATTTTGGCTACTAATCCCTTATCAGATATATGGTTTGCAAATATTTTCTATCATCCCATAGGTTGCCTTCTCATTCTGAGTGTTTCTTTTGCTGTGTACAAATGCAGTTTGATGTAGTCCCACTTACTTGTCTTTGCTTTTGTAGCTTGTACTTTTGGTGTCAGAGCCAAAAAATCAGTGCCAAGACCAAGGTGAAGGAGCTTTTCTCCTGTGTCTTCTTATAGGAGTTTTCTGGTTTCATTTAAGTCTTTAATCCATTTTTTAAAAGATTTTATTTATTTATTCATGAGACACACACACACACAGAGGCAGAGACACAGGAAGAGGGAGAAGCAGGCCAGGCTCCATGCAGGAAGCCTGACATGGGACTCGATCCCGGGTCTCCAGGATCACGACCTGGACTGAAGGTGGTGCTAAACTGCTGAGTCACCGGGGCTGCCCCATTTAATCCATTTTGATATAATTTTTGTGAGTGGTATAACAGGTCCAATTTCCTTCTTTTATATATGGTTGTCCAATTTTCCCAATGCCATTTATTGAAGAGGCTATCCTTTCCTGAGTATTTTTGGCTCCCTTGTCAAATATCAGTTGACATACATACAAGCATGTATTTTCCTTCTTTAAACTAAGTATGTAGCTTCTCTTTGTTTCTTTTAGGATGTTTCTATTTTTCTTATTGAGTTATAAAAACATTTTAACTCCCACATTGTCATCTGCCTTATCAGATATTTAGAGGCAGCACAAATAGGGGTTGCGGTGGAAACTGTTGTCTACCAAAATCTGTTCTCCCTTTCTTCCTGGGCACATGGTGGGACTCTGCACTTCCTAGTCTCCCCTCCTGTTAGGACTGGCTATGTGGCTAAGTTCTTTCTAATATAGTGTGAGCAGAAATAATATATGTCACTTTCAGGATGGATTTTAAGAGAATAGTATGTCTTCTTATACTCTCTTTCCTCTCTCCACTAGATAGAATTCAAATGAGTCAATGACCCAGGTTTAGCCAAGCTGGCGATGAGAGAAATTAGTTGAGTCACCTCATCACTCAGGTCATTAAATAATTTCATGAGGTAGAACCTACCTATCTACCCTGAACTACTGCATGAGAAATAATTAACATCTATTTTATTTTAGCTTTTACATTTTGGGTCTATTTTAGTTGTTTAGCCTTTGTCCTAATTAATACAGAATTAGTATCTTGTAGTAGAATATGGCTATAACAAAAAGCTAATATAGATGTCATCTGCAGCAGGGCAGCAAGCAGCGAGGAAGCAAATGCTGCAAAGTGGGAAACTAGTAATACTTCTTATACTGTGGCAAAATAGCAGGTGTTATCATTGTCTGCGTTAACATGGAAAGCAGATGAGGATTATAGATCATATAGTTCTAGGGCAGTATTTCTCAATTTTAGCACTTTGACTCTAGTAAAGCACCTACTACATACTGTATTACACATTAAAAAAATCTGGAATTGTCATCATGATATTCCCATGTAGAGTCTTCTTTTTATAGAATACTTAAAATCTCCTCTCCATACTTAGATCAGATAACTATTCACCCATGTTTTTGTCTATATCATTTTTCCTTAATGAATCTATACACTTAGGACTTGTACCATGTAGAGATCAAAAGTTTTCTTTTTCTAGAGAACTTCAACATCATTTACTTTATAATCTGTGATTTTCCCAACAATTTGAAGTCTACCTTTTCAGTTTGTTTACACATCCTTAATATCTAACTAAAATCAATGGTGCTTGCAAGGAAATGAGGCTAGAGTTCAGTGTATCAGATGAAGTTCTTACCCCGTAAAGCATAGGGTACATTCTTGTTGACAAGAATACTATAAAAAGATACACTCTTTCTCTTACTTAAAAGATAACTTTCTGAATTCACATGTTGCTGGCACTCCCAAAAGGCATGCTTTAGAGTATTTTTATTTTTGGCAAGAACCAAAAATACCCTATGTCTTCATGATATATCTGCATGTGTCTTACCAAATGAAGATAAAGTTACAAAGAAGAGCACCCATGAGTTTAATGCCTGGAAACTCCCTTCGTACTTTCATCTACATTGGTCTTGCTTGGTCACTCAACTCACACTAACTCGCTTCTCTATTTTTATGCCAGAAAGATAAAGGGAAAACACTAAATCTAATATTAATTAGTCTTTAGTATTTTTGGAGTGAAAATAATTCCATATGTTTTTTGTTTACTTATATTCACCAACTTTATCTTGGTAGGAAAGTTTAGTTAAGATATATAAGAATTTATTAATATAGATAAAACATTAAGTTACGTTGATTAGTGGAAAGTCAGGAAAGGTGGAAAGAGAAATGAGTACTCACAGAAGACCTACTATGTGCTAACCACTTATACGTATTTACAACTCTTGCAAGAATATTGTTAGAAATAATTCCACAGGTGAAGAAACAAGATCTAACAGGTTAAGAAATATAAGGCAATGAAAGCTAGCCCTGCAGAAAGGCTTTCTGGATAGAATTATCTGCTTTTTCTTAAGGTGAATAGTTCACACTCTCTAGAGCCCCAGACCGCATTGTAGCAACTAGAACTACTCCACTACTTCTAATGTATTTCAACTTTCAAAAATTGGGTTACTAGAAGTGGAAAGAATAAAAGGAACTTAGGAAGTTACTGTATTCCAATAAAAATGAAGTATGATATTGTATATTAAGAAAAATAAGATATGCCAAAACAAGATGTCTAACAGTCTTGGTACAGAAAAAAAGCTTACAGTTAGGGAAGAAGGACATTTTGAGAAACCGTCTTGAGAGGGTCTGCCAAACATCAGAAACTAAGGTAACAAGGAAAACTCTGAATCTTAGAAATGTACAGCTGGTAATGAGCAGACCTCTTATCAAATCCATTAGCAAGTTCTTTTTCAAAATATCTCTAATCTCTAATTCTGCTTTCTGAACCACTTACATACATTTTGGAAATGAACTCTTTCTCTTTCTCATATCTCATTTGACACTAATTCTCCTTCTAAAACAAGTTAAACATCTAATTTACAGCTATAAAAAACATATTATTGCTATATCGTGAAAATCAATTTTACCCAAATGAATGTGTTAAACATGAACATACAAAAAGGCATTCAACAAATATTTATCAAGAGTCCACTATCTGTCAGACATTATTCCAGATGGCAGGGACACTGTGCAGAAGAAAAATCTGACCAAAATCTCTGCTCTTATTTTCTCTGTTCATAACAAATACAATAAACATATAAGCATAAATAGAGAATGAAGAAAAGGATGCTATCTTATATTGGGTAGGTAGAGAAAGCTTTACTGATAAAGTTAAATTTGAATAGAGAACTCAATGAACTGAGGGAGTAGTAAGTTGTGTGGATGTCTAAGGGAACAGCTTGCTGAGGAAACAGCAAGGGCAAAGGCCCTGAGGTGGGAGTGTGACTGTTACGGAATACAAGAAGGCCAATACAGCTGAATTACAGGGAGGGAAAAAGTGGCAGATGACACAGAACCGTGGTAAGAATTCTGACTTTTAAACTGAATGAGAAGAGAAACTACCAATAGGTTTTGAGCAAAGGAATGACACAACCTATGACATAATCTGATTTAGGTTTTAGAAAGATTTAGGTTTTAGAAAGGTCATTTTGGCTACTGATAGAGAACAGAAGGAAAGGAGGACGGAAGCAGAAAGTCAAATGACAAATCTTGCTAAAATACATGCAAGAAGTAATAATGGTGGCTTGATTTAGAATGGTAGCAGTAGAGATAAGGGAAATTTTTTTTTAACATTTTATTTATTTATTCATGAGAGACACAGAAAAAGAGAGGCAGCGACAGAGTCAGAGGGAGAAGCAGGCTCCATGCAGGGAGTCCGATGTGGGACTCGATCCCAGGATTCCAGGATCACACCCTGAGCCGAAGGCAGATGCTTAACCGCTGAGCCACCCAGGCATCCCAGGGAAATTGGTTCTATTTAAAGGTAGAGTTGAAGGAATTTACTATTGGGATGGATTTGGGATTTGGAGAGGGATAACAAGAATGACACTGATGCTTCTGGTATGAACAACTGCAAGGTTATAGCTGACTGCTACTGAGATTGAGTAGATTGGAGAGTATCAAATTTGGGAGGGGAAAATCAAAGGCTGAGTAGGTGACCAGAGTAGTCAGGAGATGATTAAGATACGACGAGACTGAACATAAGTAAACATGAGGATAATGTGAACAAAGTTTCTCATTGTCCAAGAAGGCAATTACATACAAATATAGAAGAAGGGGAGGCTAGAAAGAATCCTGAGGTAGACTGGAATTGGACACCTGTGTGAACTTTTGCTTACACCAACATAACACACACACACAGACTGATACAGAAATAAATATAGCTGCATGTGTGTGTATATACATGTATCTCCTAGTTCTGTTCGCTGAGAGGGGTTAAGAGCAATAAGCACACCAAGTGCCCAGAACTTAGTTTCTAAATATTATCTTCCACTAAGATGAAATAGGGGAGCTTGAGGAAACAGCTGATTCCAGAACCCGGGCAAGGAAAGTAAATGATAAGCCTGGAACATTTTTCACCAGAAAGGAACCGCTCAGAGAATGATGGAGAATATGTGAAGGACAGGAGCCAGTTCAAAGGGATTTCTACTGAGTAAGTATGCAGCAATTTGAGGCTAATAATAAATAATAAGAGCAACAAATTTCAAGCCACTGAGTAAAACAGAAATCCATAACCATGGAAATATGAATTATATCCAGTCACATGCTCTTTCTATAACTCAGCCCTATCTCTTGCTACACTCCTGCTGCACACTATAAAGATAATGAACTACTTATCTCTGTAGTCCAGCATTATTGTTATCTCTATATTTGAAGTGTTCTCAATTAGTCTGTCTGCCAGGAAAACTGAATTTGATTCCATTCTATAAATATTTACTGAGCACTCTTCTATGAAGTAAAACACAGTAGTAAGCCATACACAGTTCCTCCTTTCAAGACCTTACATTCTGCTACGTGAAGCAGAGTAAGTCTTTGTTCAAAAGCTACTACTGTGAAGCCTTCCCTGACCTTCCTCCTCTTTCCTCCTGGTCTCATGACATTTGTACATATTGTCATTATAGTATCTTTTACCGCAAAATAATTGTCTTCTTAACTCTGCATTCTAAGTTCCATGTAAATAGAGACTGTTTTTCATTTTTGTGTTCCTAGTACTTAGCACTGTAAATAGATTCGTGAATGAATACACTCAACAACCATATATGCTGGGCACTGTGCTATGCTCCAGGGATACAATTACAAGTAAAAAATGGACACAACTTTGCTTTCATGAAATTTAAAGTATACTAGAGTTGGGAGAGGAAAGCAAAGAGTATACTCAAGTATGCAATTACAAATTAAGAGGAGCATTATGAGGGAAAGAAGGCTGACACTATGAGAACATATAACAGGGGAACTGAATCTGGTATAGTTTGGGGAAGGCATCCCTAAAAAAAAGATTTGCATTAGGACGTGAACCATGATTAAAAGAAAGTAAATGGGTATAATAAAAAAAGGGATGGTTTTAGGCCAAGAGATAAGTGCAAATACTCTGGAGGAGAGAGCTTCATACTGGTGAGGAACTGAAAGTCATTCACTTAAGTGCAGAGTGAGGACAGCCTGGGTGGCTCAGCGGTTTAGCGCTGCCTTTGGCCCAGGGTGGGATCCTGGAGACCTGGGATCGAGTCCCACATTGGGCTCCCTGCATGGAACCTGCTTCTCCCTCTGTCTGTGTCTCTGCCTCTCTGTCTCTCTGTGTGTCTCTCATGAATAAATAAAATCTTTATAAAAAAAAAGTACAGAGTGATGGGGGAAGAGATATGAATTGAGGATAAAGAAACAGACAGATAAGCAAAATGCAGAAATAACCCAAATGTCCATCAACTGATGAATGGATAAACAAAATATGGCATATCCACACAATGGAATATTACTTAGACATAAAAAAGAATGAAATGGGGGATCCCTGGGTGGCTCAGCGGTTTAGCGCCTGCCTTTGGCCCAGGGCGCGATCCTGGAGTCCCGGGATCGAGTCCCACGTCGGGCTCCCGGCATGGAGCCTGCTTCTCCCTCCTCCTGTGTCTCTGCCTTTTTCTCTCTCTCTATGTCTATCATGAATAAATAAATAAATAAATCTTAAAAAAAAAAGAATGAAATGTTGATACATGCTATTACACAGATGATCCTCGAAAACATGCTAAGTGAAAGAAGTCACAAAATCTAACAGATACAGTTTCTTTTTTTTTTTTAAGATTTTAAAAGATTTATTCATAGAGACACACATAGAGAAAAAGAGAGAGAGAGAGAGAGAGAGAGAGACAGGCAGAGGGAGAAGCAGGCTCCATACAGGAAGCCTGACATAGGACTCGATCCCGGGTCTCCAGGATCACACCCCAGGCTGCAGGAGGCGCGAAAACCGCTGCGCCACCGGGGCTGCCCTAACAGATACAGTTTCTTTTGGGGGTAATGAAAATTTTCTGGAATTAGGTTATGGTGGTAATGGTAAAACCTTGTGATATGCTAAAAAAAGAAAACCCATTGAAATGTATACTTTAAAATGATGAACTTTATGTTATGTGAATTATATCTGAATTTTAAAAGATAAAGTTAGCAGAGAACATACACCTTTTTAATTATCTTGAGGTTTTCCAATTTTGTCCTCAGAGTAATAAGGGTACAGTGCAGATGCTCCAAAAATTACTTTTAGAAAGAATTAAAAAGACTTTTTGATACATAACTCAATAGTCTACAACAGTGAGAGCTCTCTGTCATTTGTTTTGAAACTGTAATTTATAATTCTGCTTTCTAGAAAATATCTGTAGGTGGACCTGCAACTTTTTTTTTTTTAACATTTTATTTATTTCTTTATTCATGAGAGGCAGGGAGGGCAGGGCAGGGGGTATAGAGACACAGGCAGAGGGAGACGCAGGCTCCATGCAGGGAGCCTGACATGGGACTCAATCCCAGGTCTCCAGGATCAGGCCCTGGGCTGAAGGAAGCGCTAAACTGCCAAGCCACCTGGACTGCCCATGGACTTGCAACTTTTATTCAAAGTTACTCCTTTCCAGAGAGCCATCTGTTAGATGTGCTATCTTATTTGTAGTTATTAAGTCATGATGTGTCTGTCACTGAAAGATAATATATGAGGATAACCAGGACCCAGATTACAAGTAGTATTAGGACAATTGTGGCACAGGTGTCTCAATAGGAACCTTGAATAGGAGCTCTTTTTGCCAAATCATATTTTATTTCTAACTATACTAATGAAAGATAAATCTGTTTCCTAAATAAAATTTTATTCTCATTTACAAAATGACAGTGCTGAGATGCAATTCTAGAAAGCCCTACAAACATGCTACTATTCTTGGCAGTATTAAAGCCTATGAACTACTCCATGTGCATAGAGCCTGCTTACAGAAGTCAAGAGGCTTCTGACCAATTATCTTTATTCTAGAGACCCACCTGTGCTTCTATTTACTTGAGCTTCATTCTCTGACCAACAATTCTCCTTGGTGCTTTAATGGTTTTATAATCTAACATTAAAAGATATGCCACAAGTTGACAAACATAACAAAACAAAAACCAAGGCCAGATAGTCTTCCCTTCAAAAATTATTGGATAATAACATTAAGACCTCATGCAAGGATTCATCTTACATGAAAAACATGGTTTTTATTATACACATACATATATATCTATATATATCTATATGTACACTAATACCTTTTATATAGATTTTCTTTGAAATAGCACACACCTGGTATTATCACTTAGCCTCATAATCACTTGTTAAGGCTGAGTTAATAAAGAGCAGAATGCTAAATTCAATGGTAATATCTACTTACTTCCTTTAAAAACTTTATGAGATAATGAAGGGCATCCCAACACTTAGTATTTTCATATACAGACTTACTCCTTCTGAGATCATAATAGAATGATTTTATCTCCTTTGGTTTGGAGTATTTACATTTAGAATAAAATCAGATTAATAAACAGTGCAGAAAAGATGAGTGGCATTAGGTTTACTATTTGAACTGCCAGTAAACTTGTAAGAGTTTGTCTGAGAAACGGGGAGAAAGCCAGAAATGTACAAAGACCAATCTTCGTCTTAATTTTTTGAAAGTAGAGTTTTGTTTTGTTTTGTTTTTTGGTTGGGGGTAGGAACAGAGAGACAGGGAGAGAATCCCAAGCAGCCTCCATGCCGAGCATGAAGCCCAAGGGGCTCAATCTCATGACCCTAAGATCATGACCTGTGCCAAAATCGAGAGTTGGATCCCAACTGATTAAGCCACCCAAGCACCCCTTGAAAGTAGAGTTTTTATTAAAATTATTTTTGCAGTCTTCCTCTGTGCCTTGTACAAATTGGAAACTTAGGAAAAACTCTCTTAAGACATCACAGAATACTAGAAGCATTGCTGATTAAAAAACATTAAAAGGTTTTTTCTTAAAAAAACTCTGAACCTTAGGGGCACCTGGGTAACTGAGTCAGTTGAGCATCCAGCTTTTGATTTTGGCTCAGGTCATGATCTCATGGTTGTGGGACTGAGCTTCACACTGGGCTTCTCCATTCAGCGTGGAGTCTGCTTCAGATTCTCTCTCTTCCTCTATGTTATTAGCCCGTGCCCCCATCCACACTCACACTCTCTCAAATTAATAAATCTTTTTAAAAAAAGATATTTATTTATTTATTCAGGAGAGACATAGAGAGAAGGCAGAGACATAGGGAGAGGGAGAAGCTGGCGCCTCGCAGGAAGCCTGATGTGTGATTTGATCTGGTACTCTGGGATCATGCCCTGAGCCAAAGACAGAAGCTCAACAGCTGAGCCACCCAGGAGTCCCATAAATAAAATCTTAAAAAGACCTAAAACTATGAATCTTAGAATCAAGGAAATATGGTTGTGCTGACTAATTTAATATGAAAAAGATTAGAATAACATGACATGTATGTAAGTCAGAAATTATAAAGCCATGTCTGAAAATGGAGTTTGGCAAACTCTGTATCATGTTATTTGTGATAAAGAGATACAATTCTTAGGTTTAAATACTCTGCTGAATCAAATTTAAAACCTACACATTGGCCATACCAGATAAACATCACCAAATGCACAGAAGTGGGATCTGATCTTCATTATAGGAATAGGGCACTATGTTCAAAAAAACACCTATCTGTGGTCAGGGACTATTTAAGCAATAGCTGAGCACCTCAGTGATAGAATATAACCTCTATTATATATTATGACATCATTACATCAGCCTGAGAATCATAAACAAGAGCCAGCAGATACCAGTAAGATGAATACTATTTGCCTTTTCAAAATGGTTTGAAAAAGAGAGAGGGAGAGCTCTTAATAAATGATTTATAGGGGATCCCTGGGTTGCTCAGTGGTTTGACGCCTGCCTTTGGCTCAGGGCGTGACCCTGGAATATCAGGATCGAGTCCCACATCAGGCTCCTTGCATGGAGCCTGCTTCTCCTTCTGCCTGTGTCTCTGCCTCTCTCTCTCTCCGTGTCTCTCATGAATAAATGAATAAAACCTTAAAAAAATGATTTATAAACAAAGAAAACTTGCTAAGTCCAGAAATGGCTAAGAATGTTGAAGATTCTGTTTGTTCATATATCACTTCCTTTCTTAACCCCAAAACTAATGCCATCAATGTCTACTACTTCAAATTTTTAATCAACAGTGTATCACAGAATCTAGGAAAATTACTGGATATCTAATAGTCTACAATTTCAGTGAGTAAAAACAATTCAGGATTTCTAATATATGAAAATGGACTTAAGGGGGGTGGGAGTGAATGGGTGACGGGCACTGGGTATTATTCTGTATGTTAGTAAATTGAACACCAATAAAAAAAAAAAAAAAAAAAAAGAAAACAAAAAAAAAAAAAAGAAAATGGACTTACATACAAAAAAATAAAAATAATTAAATTTAATGGAAAAATACACTTCAAAGAAAACTGCATAAAAAGCTAAGATAATAAATAGTTAAGTATTCACATTCTAACTTTTTTTTAAAAAACATTTTATTTATTCATGTGAGACACACAGAGGCAGAGACATAGGCAGTGGGAGAAGCAGGTTCCCTGCAGGGATCCTGATGTGGGACTTGATCCTACCTAGGACTCCAGGATCATGACCTGAGCCAAAGACAGAGAGTCAACCCCTGAGCCACCCAAGTGTCCCTCTAACCTACTTTAAAAAGAGCGAGCTACTTTAATGGCATTTTAGAATTCTTTCTTCAAAGTTAAGTATTTTAAAGCTTCATTAAAAACTCTATACTGCTTAGGGGCACCTAGCTGGCTCAGTCTGTTAACTGGCCAACTCTTGATTTCAGCTAGGTCATGATCTTAGGGTCAAAAATTATTGGATAATAACATTAAGACCTCATGCAAGGATTCATCTTACATGAAAAACATGGTTTTTATTATACACATACATATATATCTATATATATCTATATGTACACTAATACCTTTTATATAGCCTAGTCAGGCTCTATACTAAGCACAGAGTCTGCTTGTCCCTCTCCTTCTACCCCCCCTCCCCACCCCCGGTTATGCTCTTTCTCCTAAATAAATAAATAAAATCTTTTAAAAACCCCAAAATTCTACTGCTAGTACTCTTAGCAAATATTCTCATGCCTCTCCTCAGGACCAATGGAACCAGTGGCTTCTGTTATACAACATTTTCATAAGTGCTTGTATAAGTCCATCCCTGTGAAATCCCATCCTCAGCCATCAGAGCCTATTGACATCCTACACACCATATAAGGCCTAAAATGTTAAGGTCCTTTCCCATGGAGAAAGATCCTCCATGAGGGACCACTGTAATCTCTTCCTTCTTACTTATTTAACACCAATTTTGAGTGCTAGGTTTAAAACAGGGAACAAAACAAAGTATCTACTGTCAGGAATCATATTCTAGTGAGATTTGAGGGCCTATAGCTATTTGTACCACTTATATTCATAGAAACGCAAGACTGGAAGCTATTCATGCGTATATAGGGTTGTCTTGAGGATTACATGAATATGAATATAAACCCTGTATAAAATAAATGCTAAATAAATAATGGCTATTACTATTACATGCTCTTAAATCATACTTTCTTTTTTTTAGACTTTATTTATTTATTCATGAGACACAGAGTGAGAGAGAGGTGCAGAGACACAGGCAAAGGGAGAAGCAGGTTCCATGCAGGGAGCCTGATGTAGGACTCGATCCTGGGACTCCAGGATCACACCCTGGGCCCAAGGCAGGCGCTAAACCACTGAGTCACCCAGGGATCCCCCTACTTTTGTTTTCTTTTTACTGAACTATGTGGTTTTATTGGGGAGAGCCAAGATTACAACAGACTTCAGAGTTGGCATTGGGGCTTTTCTTCTTGTCAGAGGTGGGCATGGCATTGATAAAGTGCTGTTGTACTGCATCTGCCCCGTGGCTTGGTTTGTCTTCTTTTCTGTTTGGTTACCTTGGGAGTCTGCTCTCTTATATTCCCAGCACACAACAGGGAACCATGGACTTTTACTTCCAAGCTGCAGCTGGCTACTTCCAGGGTGGTAAGAGCCTTCACTCCACACTGACCTAGGGTAGACTCATCCTCTAGGGGTATGTCTGCCAGGAGCATGACTTGATCTTCTGGAGTGATGCCCTCCAGCAAGACAACATGAGCCTTGAACTGGATGATAATCTCCTGGCTGGTCACTTTGAGGGTGTGTAGCTCCTGGGTGTGAACAAAGAGCTACGTGTCCATGACTGAACACAGGCACCACAGCTGCTACCATGAAGATGGAGTCAAGAAAGAAGAAGGAACAAGGGCATGCACGTCCTCACTGCCTGCTGTGTGCCATGTTCACTGATCAATTGTAGTTAGATACCCTTTTTGTAGATGTCTTAGTTCTCCTTCTAATTTGTAAAGTCCCTGACAGCAAGGATTCAGAAAGTGCTCAGAGCTTACTTTGTTGGTAAAGAGGCATTTAAAATTATTTGTGATATAGATATAGCATATAGATAATAAAAGTGCAGCCTTAAGAATGAATGGAATTCTGACACGTATTATAACACAGATGAATCTTTTTTTTTTTTTTAAAGATTTTATTTATTTATTCATGATAGTTACACAGAGAGAGACAGAGAGGCAGATACACAGGCAGAGGGAGAAGCAGGCTCCATGCAGGGAGCCCGACGTGGGATTCGATCCCAGGCCTCCAGGATCGCGCCCCGAGCCAAAGGCAGGCGCCAAACCGCTGCGTCACAGATGAATCTTAAAGACATTACACTAAGTAAAATAAAGCAGACTGAAAAGGACAGAACTGTATGACGTCACTTATATGAGGTACTTAATGGCAGTCAAATTCATATACCAGAAGTAGAAAAGTGGTTTTCAGGGGGCTAAAGGAGAAAGGAACGGGGAGTAATCATTTAGTAGGCATGGAGTTTCAGTTTCGGAAGATGAAAAAGTTCTGGAGATGGATGGTGTTGATAGTTGCACAATGCCTTGTGTGTACTAAATGCCAATCAACTGTACATATAGAAATGGTTAGGTCTGTATCAGACATCTGGAGAAGATGGCTGAGTAGGAGCATCCCAGTGATGCAAGGTAACACCCAAATCAGTGTACATAACCCAGAAAACCACCTGAAGACTGGCAGAGACTCTCTATAGCCAAATGTAAAGGCCACATCAAAGAAGGTAGGAAGAGTGGGGACACAGTCAGGAGCTAAACAGATCTATGGAGCTGTCCACAGGAGGGATACTGGAGGCTGGAGAGGGGAAAGAAACAGACCCTTAGACCAAACACCCCGGGCCTGGGGAACTCGAGTGGGGAAGACAAATCACCATAATATTTGGCTTTGAAAATAAGAGGAGCCTAATTTCTAAGTTCTTACAATCAGCAAGGCTTAAATTAATACCTGGAACTTTTTTTTTTTTTTAAGATTTTATTTTTTATTTTTTATTTATTCATGATAGACACAGAAAGAGAGGCAGAGACACAGGCAGAGGGAGAAGCAGGCTCCATGCCGGAAGCCTGACGCAGGACTTGATCCCGGGACTCCAGGATTGCGCCCTGGGCCAAAGGCAGGCGCTGCTAAACCAAACCGCTGAGCCACCCAGGGATCCTCAACACCTGGAACTTAAAAAAAAAAAAAAAAAAAAAAATCAATGGGCTCAGCTCAGGGAGAGCCTGAGGGGAAGAAATGCTGAATCACTGCCCTTAAAGAAATAACATACAGCTCTGAGATACAGCATAGAAACAGCAGTTTGAAAAATGCCTAGAGTATACAGGAACATTTATTTACTAATCGCAGAGCATGCACTGGAGAGGCAGTGATTTTGGGGATATTTCTCCAAGAACAAAATTGCTGGTGGATGTCATGTGCCTCTCCCAGTCTAGATGCATGGACACTTGTGGAACCATTTCAGTGCCAACACTCTCCACCTAGCTTGCTAAAGAGTACCTTGTCCCCACACTTCTATCAATCTGCCCCCTCAAATCAGGTCAGCCTTAGCAAGAGTCCTGGACAGCTGTAGGTCCCCTCAGCAGACCTGTGCAAACCTTACTAACACCTCATATTCCCCCCCTGACCCCCATATTCCTTTGCAGACCTGCCCCAATACACCCTAGCTGAAGCCTATTCAAAGTGGTGCCACAAGCCTGGAAGAGAGCAAGAAGAACTGACAAGGGCCAGCACCAGTCCAAAGTGACTCCTGTCCCAGAGATGGTAGAAGATAATCATATACACTGGTTGGACTGTGGTCCCAACAGCGGGTTAGGGCAGACATCTGGTCTGACTGCAGGCACCCTCCACCAACAAAAGCTTCTCAGGGGACAATACAGGAAAAGTACTCTGCACTTCAGAGCTATTGTATCCTCTAGCAAATGACTGGTCTGACTCAACTAAAATCCAAAGTGACCCAAGACTGGCCCACTAACACAGGGACCAAATAGTGTTCACAACAGGAAAACAGAGCCAGTGCAGATGACTAGACTGAAGGTAAAAGTGGCTCAGTCACAAGAGTACAGCATATGCAGTATACACAGGAGATATCCCTGAAGTGCCAGGTGCTCAGGTGCTAGTGAACAGGAGACACTGCATGCAGGGCAATACAAGACTGCTTCTTCATAAGGCCATTACTTTCAAGATCAGGAGATGTAGTTAACTTTTCTTAACTTTTTACAAAGAAACAGACACAGATAATTAGACAGATTGAGGAGATGGGGAAGTATGTCCAAAATGAGAGAACAGGACAGAATCATACCAAGAGACCTAAATGAAACAGGGATAAACAATATGACATAATTTACAAATGATCATAAGGATACTCACTGGACTTGAAAAAGAGTGGAGGACCTCAGTGAGACCCTTAACAAAGAGACAGAAAACATAAAGAAAAAAAAACCAATCAGAGATCAAGTACTCATAACTGAAATTAAAAATACACAGAAGCAGAAAAATGGATCAGGGACCTAGAGGAGTGAGTGATGGAAAACAATCAAACTGAACAGGAGAGAGAGAAGAAAAAATAATTTAAAAAAAGAAAATAGGTTTAGGGAACTCAGGGACACCATCAAGCATAGTAACATTCACATTATAAGGACCCCAGAAGGAGAAGAGAGTGAAAAGAGAGCAGAAATTTTATTTGAAGAAATAAATATTCAACTTCCTGAATCAGGGGAAGGAAACAGAAATCCACACCCAGGAGGCACAGAGAGCCCCCAACAAATTCAACCCAAGGAGGCCCACACCAAAACACATAGTTATGAACCTGGCAAAAAGTACTAATAAGGAGAGAATTTTAAAATCAGCAAGAGAAAACGAAACAGTCACATACCAGGGAAATCCCATAAGCTCTGAGCTGATTTTTCAGCAGGAACTTCATAGGCCAGAAGAGAGTGGCATAACATATTCAAAGTACTGAAAGAAAAAAACTCTGCATCCAGGAACACTTTATTCAGCAAGACTATCATTAAGAACATAGAAGGAGAGATAAGGAGTTTCCCAGGCAAAAGTTAAAAGGAATTCATGAGCAATATATACCTGCCCTACGAGGTACATTAAAAGGGACTCTTTGGGTGGAAAGCAAACAACATAAGTAAGAGTAAGAAAAGTAGGAAGCATGAAAGCAGTAAAATTAAGTATATCTATAAAAATCAGTCAAGGGATTCATAAAACAAAAAGATGTAAAGTATGACACCATATACCTAAAATATGAAGGGGACAGAAGAATGGGTTCATGTGTCCATTGGCTATCTGTATGTCTTCTCTGAAAAAATGTATATTCATAGCCTCTGCCCTGGATTTTTTTAACTGGATTGTTTTTTGGGTGTGGAGTTGTAGATGTTCTCTATATAGTTTGGAAACTGACCCTTTATCAGTTATGTAATTTGCAAATATCTTCTCCCATTCCACAGGCTGCCTTTTAGTTTTGTTGATGGTTTCCTTTGCTGTGCAGAAGCTTATTATTTTGATAAAGTTTCAATAGTTTATTTTTGCTTTTGTTTCTCTTGCCTCAGGAGACATATCTAGTAAGAAGCTGCTACAGCCAATGTCCAAGAGGTTACTGCTTATGTTTTCCTCTAGGATTTTAATGGTTTCTTATCTTACATTTAGGTCTTTAATTCGTTTCTAATTTATTTTTGTGTATGGTATAAGAAAGTGGTCCAACTCCATTCTTTTGCATGTTGCTATCCAGTCTGAGAAAGACAAATATCACATGATTTCACTCTATGTGGAATTTAAGAAACAAAACAAATAAGAAACAATACAAAACAACATGTGGAGAGAAAAGAGAGAGGCAAACCAAGAAACAGACTCCTGATTATAGAGAATAAATTGATGATTATCAGAGTGGAGGTCGGTGAGGAGATAGGTTAAATAGGTGATGGGGATTAAGGAAAGCACTGGTTGTAATGAGCACTGGATGTTCTATGGAAATGTTGAATCTATGGAAGTGTTGAATCACTAAATTCTACACCTGAAACAAGTATTGCACTGTATGTCAACTAACTGGAATTTAAATAAAAACTTGAAGAAAAAAAAAATGGGTTCACACTTAAATGACCATTAGCTTAATATAGACTACTCTTGGCAGAAGTTGTTATATACAAACTTAATGATAAGCACAGATTAAAAACCACTAATAGATACACTAAAAATAAAGAGAAAGCAATCCAAGTATATCACTACAAAAAGCCAGCAAACCACGAGAGAAGAGAGCAAGAGAAGAAAGGAACAACAAAACAACCATAAAACAAGTAGCAAAATGGCAAGAAGAACACACCTATCAATAATTAATTATGAATGTAAATGGGCTAAATGCTTCAATCAGAAGACACAGAGTGATGAAATGGATTAAAAAAACAATACCCATCTATATGCTGCCTATAAGAGACTTCTTTCAGACCTAGACACATATAAACTGAAAACGAGGGGATGGAAAAGCATTTATCATGCAAATGGAAGTAAAAAGAAAGCTGGGATAGCAATACTTATATTGGACAAAATAAGACCTTAAAACAAAGACTGTAAAAAGAGACAAAGAAGGACACTATATAGTCATAAACAGAACAATCCAACAAGAAGATATAACAATTGTAAATATTTATGCATCTAATGTGGGAGTGCCCAAATACATAAAGCAGTTAATAACAAATACAAATGAAGTGAGTGATAGTAATACAATAATAATAAGGGATTTTATACCCCACTTACATCAATGGATAGATCATCCAAACAGAAAATCAAGGAAATAGTGGCTTTGAATGACACATCAGACTAGATGGATCTAACAGATATATACAGAACATTCCATCCTAAAATAGAATATACATTCTTTTCACATGCACATGGCACATTCTCCAGAAGAGATCACATTTTAGCCCACAAAACAAGTCTCAAGAAATTCAAAAAGACTGAGGTCATACCATGCACCTTTTTGACCACAACTTTATGAAATGAGAGGTCAACCAAAAGAAAAAAAATCTGGAAAGAACTCAAATACAAGGAGGTTAAATAATATGATGCTAAACAATGAATGGGTTAAATAAGAAATCAAAGAGGAAATCAAAAAATACACAGAGAAAAATTAAAATGAAAACACAGTGGTCCAAAACCTCTGAGATACAGCAAAAGTTGTTCTGAGGCAAGTTTATAGCAAAACTAGGCAGGCCTACCTCAAGAAGCAAGAAAACTCTCAAATAAACAACCAATCTTACACATAAAGGACCTTAAATAAAGAACAAAACCCAAAACCAGGAGAAGGAAGAAAATAATACAGATTAGAACAGAAATAAACAAAATAGAAAGTAAAAAAAAAAAACCAATAAAACAGATCATGAAACCAGGAGCTGGTTCTTTCAAAGGATCAAAAAAAAAACTGATAAACCTTTAGCTAGACTCATCAAACAGAGGGAGAGGCAGAGAGAGAGAGCAGATTCAAATAAACAAAATCAGAAATAAAACCGTAGAAATAACTATCAACACCACAGAAATACAAAGGAGTACATGAGAATATTGTGAAAAATTATATGCCAACAAATTGGACAACCTAGGAGAAATGGTTATAAGTTCCTAAAACCAGATAACCTCCCAAAATGGAATCAGGAAGAAATAGAAAATTTGAACAGACTGATTACCATCAATGAAATTGAATCAGTAATCAAAAAACTCCCAACAAACAAAACCCCAGGACTAAATAGCTTCTAAATATTTCATCAAATATTTAGAAAGAGTTAATATCTATTATTCTCAAACTTTTATTGCAAAAAAAAAAGAAGAATAAAAGCTTTCAAATTCATTCTATGAGCCCAACAATCCCTGATACCAAAACCAGATAGACACTACAAAAAGAGAAACTCGTTATCTGTCAATATCTGTGATGAACACAGATGCAAAAATTCTCAACAAAATATTAGCAAACTGGGGGATCCCTGGGTGGCGCAGCGGTTTGGCGCCTGCCTTTGGCCCAGGGCACGATCCTGGAGACCCAGGATTGAATCCCACATCGGGCTCCCGGTGCATGGAGCCTGCTTCTCCCTCTGCTTGTGTCTCTGCCTCTCTCTCTCTCTGTGACTATCATGAATAAATAAATAAAATCTTT
The DNA here is from genome assembly GCF_053574225.1 of Canis aureus. NCBI lineage: Eukaryota > Metazoa > Chordata > Mammalia > Carnivora > Canidae > Canis > Canis aureus. Next base: position 26,334,585 of record NC_135633.1, read on the forward strand.
AAAAAAAAAATATTAGCAAACTGAATCTAATAATACATTAAAAAAACCATTTGCCATGATCAGGTGGGATTTATTCCTGAGGTATGATGGTAGCTCAACATTCACAAATCAATCACCATGATATATCACATCAATAAGAGAAAGGATAAAAACCACATGATCATTTCAATAGATGCAGAAAAAGCATTTGACAAAGTACAACATCCATTTATGATAAAAACTGCCAACAAAGTAGTTTTAGAGGGAATAAACCTCTAATATAATAAGGGTCCTATATGGAAAACTCACAGTTAACATCATACTCAATGATGAAAAACTGAGAGCTTCCCCCCTAAGATAAAAAAAACAAGACAAGGATGTCCATTCTTACCACTTTTATTCAACAGACTACTGGAATTCCTACATATAGCAATCAAATAAGAAAAAGAAAAGGAATCCAAATTGGTAAGGAAAAGGTAAAACTTACACTATTTGCAGATAACATAATACTAATATATAAAAAACCCTAAAGGTTACCAAAAGTCTACTAGATTGATAAATGAACTCAGTAAGGTCACAAGATAGAAAATCAATATACAGAAATCCACTGCATTTCTATACACTAATAACGAAGAAATAGAAATTAAGAAAATAATCCCATTTACAACTGCACCAAATATAATGAAATACCTAAAAATAAACTTAACCATGGAGGTGAAAAGACCCATACATCAAAAACTACAAAACAATGAGAAAAGGAATTGAAGATGATATAAACAAATGGAGAGATATTCTATGCTCATGGATTAGAAGAACAAATATTGTTAAAATGTCCATATGACCCCAAAGCAATCTACAGATCTAATTCAATCCCTATTAAAATTCCTATCAAGGGGTGCCTGGGTGGCTCAGTCAGTTAAATGTCTGACTTTGGCTCAGGTTATGATCTCAGAGTCCTGGGATCAAGCCCCACATAATGCTCTCACACTTAGCAGGGAGTCTGCTTCTCTTTCTCCCTCTACCCCTCCTCCTGCTTGTGCTTTCTCTCTCAAATTAATAAATAATATCTTTTTTTAAAATCCCTAATAAAATACCATCAGCATTTTTCACATAACTAGAACAATCTTAAAATTTGTATGGAACCACAAAAGACCACAAATAGCCAAAGTAATCTTGAAAAAGAATAAAACTAGAAGTACTACAATCCCAGATTTCAAGATATTCTACAAAGCTGTAGTAATCAAAATAATATGGTATTGGCACAAAAGGAGACACACAGATCAATGAACAGAATAGAAAATCTAGAAATAAACCCATGATTAATTAATCAATCAATAAGTCTTTGACAAAGGAGGCAAGAATATACAATAGGAAAGTCTCTTCAACAAATGGCACAGGGAAAACTGGACAGCTACATGCAAAAGAATGAAACTGGACCATTTCCTTACATCATACAAAAAATAATCTCAAGATGGATTAAAGACCTAAATGTGAGACAAGAAACCATAAAAATCCTAGAAGAGCACAGGCAGTAACTTCTCTGTATCAGCAATAGCAACATTTTTCTAGATATGTCTCCTGAGGCAAGGAATCAAAAGCAAAAAATAAACTATTGGGATCACATAAAAATAAAAAGCTCCTCCACAGCAAAGTAAACTATCAACTAAACTAAAAGACAACCTACTGAATGGGAGAGATATTCACAAATGACATATCTGATAAAGGGTCAGTATCCAAAATATATAAAGAACTTGTACAACTTAACACAAAAAAACCAAATAATTCAATTTTTAAAAGGGCAAAGTAATGAACAGACATTTCTCCAAAGACAACATACAGATGGCCAACAGACACATGAAAAGATGCTCAGTATCACTAATTATCAGGGAAATGCAAATCAAAACTACAATGGGATATCACTTCACACCTGCTACAGAATGGCTAATGTCAAAAACAAGATACAGTAAGTGTTGGCAAGGATGCAGAGGAAAAGGAACCCTCATTTACTGTTGGTGGGGATGCAAACTGGTACAGCTACTATAGAAAACAGTGTGAAGGTTCCTCAAAAAATTAAAAATACAATCACCATATGATCCAGTAATTTCACTACTGGGTATTTATCCAAAGAATATGAAAACACTAATTTGAAGAGATATATTGCACCCCTATGTTTATTGCAGCATTATTTAAATAGCCAAATTATGGAAACAGACCAAGTGTCCACTGATAGATATGGTATACATACAATGGAATATTACTCAGCCATAAAAAGAATGAAATTGTGCCATTTGCAACAACATGAATGGATCAGGGAAAGACAGGGAAAGACAAATACCATATAATTTCATTCATATGTGGAATTTAAGAAACAAAGAAAAAAAGAGACAAACAGAAAAACAAACCCCTAACTATAGAGAATAAACTGATGATTACCAGAGGGGAGATAAAACAGATTAAGAGTGCATTTATCATGATGAGCACTGAGTAATGTAAAGAATTGTTAAATCATTATACTGAACATCTGAAACTAACACTATAGGATAATGATACTAGAATTAAAAAGCAAAAAAAGGAAATGGTTAAAATGGAAATATGTATTTCACGAAAATAATTCTTAAAAAGCTGTTTTTTTGTTTGTTTGTTTTGTTTTGTTTGCTTTCCCCAAAAGATCTCAGAATAAGGCAAGGATGTCCATTTTTATTACTTCTATTCACATTATACTAAGGATCCCAGCCAATGGAATAAGACAAGAAATAAAAAGACTTCTAAATTAGAAAGACAGAAATAGAGGTGCCTGGGTGGCTCAGTTGGTTAAGCATCTGTCTTTGGCTCAGGTCATGATCCCAGGGTCCTGGGATAGAGCCACTCATGGGGGCTCTCTGCTCAGTGGGGAGTCTGCTTCTCCCTCTTCCTCTGTCCCTCCCCCAGCATGTGCATGTGCTCTCTCTCTAAAATAAGTAAATAAGATCTTTAAAAAAAGATAAACTATGACATGATCATGGTTATTTAATTTGTGAAGAATCCACAAAAAAGCTACTAGAGCTAATAAGTGAATTTAGGAAGACTACAGGATACAAAGTCACATAGCAGATCGCATTTGCCAAAAAACAGCCACAGCAACATTTCTGGTACCATCTATTCTTCCATAACTTTGCCACACTGCACTAAGAAGCTGAATCTATTCTATCAACCCCTCTTAATCTTGGGTTGAAACTTGTAACTGCTTTGATGAAAGGAATGCAGAAAAGAGATTGTATGACCTTTGAGACTATTTCATAAAAAGCAATATTGCCTGACCAGTCTCCCTCCCTTCCTCATATAGTTTATCTTTGGAACCCAACACTGTAAAGAAGCCCAGACAAAAGAGAGAAGCCAAGTGCAGAACTCCAGCTGATAGCTCCAACAGAATCTCAGCCAATAGGAAAAATCAATCACTAAACACAGGAGAAAATGTACTCCCAGAAGAATTCAGAGCTAGCCTTTGAGCTGATCTAGCTGATGTGGAGTGGTACAGAGACAATTCTCACTAAGTCCTGTCCAAAGTAAAGATTCAAGGAAAAAGAAATACTTTTGTTGTTTAAGCCACTAAGCTTTACAGTAATCTGTTATGCAGAGTAACACAGTAACTGTCATAAGTCAATTAATGAAAATCAAATGTATTACTATATATTAATAAAAAGAACTGAAATGAAAACATAATGGCTACAGTAACACTGACATACTTAGGAATAAATTTAACAAAATATATATAGGACTGCTGAGGGAGGCAGAATTATAAAATGATCCCAACAATCCTTGCCCTTATGTAATCTGAGTGTGGGGAGAATTTATGAATGATGCAATATTAATTCTATGATTATGTTATGTTATATGGCAAAAGAGAGATTTTCTGGTAGGCCCAACTTCTCACAAGGGCCCTTTAAAAGCAGAGAATTTTCTCTGGTTAGTAGCAAAAGAGAAAGTCAGAGATTGAAAACATGAAAAAGAGTCCACATGCTGGTTGGGAGATAAAGGGAGTTATGTGGAATAGACCTGAGAGGAACTTCTAGGATTTGAGAGTGACTCAGCCTACAGCCGGCAAGAAAAAAAGGACTTAAGTCAACAACCTGAATCACCCTGGAAGTGGATTCTCTCAGAGTCGCCAAAAAAGAATCCAATCCAGGCAAAGTCAAAATCAAGGTTTTGCCCTTATGAGATCCTTAGCAGAGGATCCAGCTGAGCCTACCTGGCCTTTCAAATTACAAAACTGTGAAATAGTAAATGGAGAGTTTAAAGTCTCTCAGTTTGGGCTGATTGTTACATAGTGATAGAAACCAAATATAACTGCAAAGGAACAAGAGAAAAGTTTTGGGGGATAAAAATATTCTATATATTAATTCTGATTATGACGGTGATTATAAGGGTGTATACATCTGTCGAAATTCAGCCAACTATATACTTAAAATAGATACATTTTATATTAATTATACCTTAATAAAGTTGATTTTAAAAGACCTCGTTTAAGTTTTCTCCTTACGCCTCCTGTCACCTTATACGTTATTCCCATAAGTAGTTTCGCATATTCTCTACTTTAGTACACCTCATTTATTGCTGATTCTCCAGCCCAAGATATCCAAATAAACCCTCAAGCCAGAATATTCAATTGTTACTGGAGGATATAAGCAGTCATGATCTGATTTACATTTTTAAAACATTACTTTGAAAAAGTCTAGCATGGAGATCACCTAGGTAAAGCTGTGAATTCTATAAGAAATTTACTAGTTGGAAAATCCTATCTTAGAATAGTTGTTTCCAAATTGTATTTCAAAGGAGCCTAGTATTCAGTAAATTGCCTCAAGAACCAAAACTAAGTAAAAGACGATACACAGAGTTATGGGGAATGGAGAAAAGACACAAAGGGGAACAGCCTCACAAATTTTAACCAAATAGCTTCCTTTCTACTGCTTTATATAAAAGGATCCCATGCAGGAGTTCATAGCAATTGTTTGAATGCTAAAAATATTTTTAAATTAGTAGGGTAATCCAGGTGGCTCAGTGGTCTAGCGCTGTCTTCGGCCCAGGGTGTGATCCTGGAGACCTGGGATCGAGTCCCATGTCAGGCTCTGTGCATGGAGCCTGCTTCTCCCTCTGCCTATGTCTCTGCCTCTCTCTCTCTCTCTGTGTGTGTGTGTGTCTCTCATGAATAAATAAATAAAAATCTTTTTAAAAAAATTACTGCTTTCTGATTTTGGTAAAAGTGGGCAAGAAGTATCATGGTTTTCTCCTTTTGTGTCGCAGGAAGCCAATTATAACATAACCAATAAAGCAAGGGAAAGGCTTTACCACTTCATATTCCTTAAGCCCTTTAGGGGCTACTCCAGAGAATTATATAACCTTATTTCTGGTTCACTGACTATATGGATCATCTCTATATCCCTAAGTGCCTATCACCTAGTACACACTGTAATACTTGCTAAGTTTAACATGACATGCAAACAATGTTAAAAGGTATAATAAAAAAAAAAGGTATAATAAAAAGTGCTGTAACACAATCTGACACTCTTTGGTAAAGCTGCTAAAACACACCACTCCTAGGTAAGAACTTAAGAACTTCTTGCAGAAGTGCACCAGGAGACAAGTACAAGAGAGTTTGATAGCACTGTTTTGTTTATAAAACAAAAATTTCAGTTGAGAACATCAGTAAGTAATTTATAAAATATACACAATGAAATAGTATATAGCAAAATGATAACAACTAAAGTTAAAAATCTGTATTAATCCACAAATACAATATTCGGTGTGAAAAAAGCAAGGTGTAGAATACAATACCAGCTAAGACAACACTATATATGGTCAGAAAAGTGGTTACAATGTGGTGGATGAGAGAGATGTATTTTAGGATGAGTCACATAGGAGGCTTCCATTTTACTAGTACTGTTTCATTTCTGAAAATGAACATGTGAACATGTTCAGGAATGAACATCCAATTCCACATGTGAATGAGGAAGACTTGTGGAATAATTAGTGGTTAGCTGGAAAAGCCATAAAAATAAGGGACTTGGATACCAATAACTACTTTCTCTTTAGTTAATCAAAACAAATATATGCATAAGATAGGCCAAATATATTTTCTAGATTTCTTTGACATAGAAAGATGTTTAACTTTTATTACTTTGCCTGATTATCAACTAGTCCAGATATATTTAGCTTCCACTGAAGACAATAAACATCTGTCTAGAAATAAGGTCCTAGTATTAGGGCACCTGGGTGGCTCAGTGGTTGAGTGTTTCCCTGTCCTGGGATCAGAAGGAGTCCTGGGATCAAGTCCCACATTAGGCTTCCCGCAAGGAGCCTGCTTCTCCCTCTGCCTGTGTCTCTGCCTTTCTCTTTGTGTCTCTCATGAATAAATAAATCTCTCTCTCTAAAAAAAAAAAAAAAAAAAAAAAAAAAAAAAAAAAAAAAAAAAAAAAAGGGCCTAGTATTAAACTTTTCAAATCCTCATTAGCTGGACATTTCTTCTCTTTTCTACTATGATGCACTGTGCTTCATCCTTCCATATTCAAACCACTAATACACAAGCTATTAAAAATATCATTTACATATTATATGAGAATATGCTAACAAAAAAAGGAATTCTGAAGAACAAATCACCTTACATCCCAGCAGCCAGTAGAACTGCTTACTATTAGATGTGACAAAATCAGTTGTCTGGTTTTCATGACCTAGCAATAGCTTTTTTGTTTTGTTTTAGGGTGGAGTTCAAAAATACATGCCTGATGATATACAGACATAGAACAGTTTATTTACTGTTTTAATCCGTATTGGCTTAAGGAATACAAAATATTCATTGGGGAATCTAAGTATTTGTTTTTAGATACTGACATGATCTTACTCTTTGTAATAACTAGAACAGGGGAGAAATTGCAGTTTTAAATTATTAATTTTATTCTACAGTCCTCTCAGAATTTATGATATTCACAGTAGGCTACTACTAATTATATTCATTTTTATTATCAAGAAGATTGGAATGGAATGTAGGAAAAAAACATAGTGTAATATATAGTAAAGAACTCAGGCTCTGAAGACACAGAATTTTATTTAAGTCCTGGCTATTATATACATATTCACTGAACCTCACTGAGGCTCTGCTATCTGATTTGTAAAACAGGGATAATGATATTTAGCTCAAAAGGTGTTATGAAAACTAAATGAAAGAATGTATTTAAAGAATCTAGACAGAGTACCTGGCCATGTTAGCTCCCAACAGTTACTACACTCTAACTCTCAGGCATTTAAGGTCTCTTCTACACTTTTTTTCTACTTTTAACCTAAGAATACAACATTCAAGAAATGTAAGAAAGAAATTGAATAAACAGTTGTTTGATCCTGAAAAGGCAGGAGGGAATGAGATATCCAAAACCCAGGTGAAAAGATCATCTTTAGATAGGAGGAACAACTCTTCTGTTGAGGTTCCTTGGAGGAATCTCGAACATACACGAAAGCAGATAATGAGAAAACAGTGGACTTTCCGATTAATGGCTTTTATTTTCTCTGTAAATTAGGAAGAAACCCACTTGCTAATGTGAAAGAGAAGAGGCAAATTTGAGGTTTGAGATGGAAAAACGTTGAAAAAAGTGCTAAAAATATTAGCAAAAGTGAACCAGGGAAACGTAGTAGATGTCTCACAGTGCTCTGGGTCTATCTGAGACTGGTTCCACATTAATTTATGAACATGAATGTGTTCTGTCTGTTCAAAGATTGTCTTCGGTAGTACCTGGCTACTTAGATGCAGGTACAAAGAAAGAGGTTATCTGGGTTTATCTTGAGTTGGAATTTCATTTATAGGCCAGAGTGCTATTTAAGCAAGGAACTATGAACTCTAACCAGGAAAAAAAATGATAAGGATAATAAACCTAAAGTGATTAGGATAATGCCAGAGTATAAGCAATGAAAAAAAAAAAAGGATAGGTATTAATATTACTAATTAGGGTCCTCTAGCAGTAATTTCATCATTCTAATTTGTAATCATTTCTATGTATTTCTCTCTTCCACCAGACAGAGCTCTTTGAGGATAAAGTGTCTTACTCATCCTTGCTTCTTCCCAAAGTGTAGTCTAGTACTTACCACACTGTAAGTGACTATTAAATGCATATGATTAAATCAATGAATCAAAATCTGCTTCCAAGCTATCCATATAACTTTTTTTTTAAAGATTTTTTTTTTAAATGATAGAGAGAGAGAGAGAGAGAGAGAGGCAGAGACACAGGCAGAGGGATAAGCAGGCTCTATGCCAGGAGCCCGATGCAGAACTCGATCCCGGGACTCCAGGATCATGCCCTGGGCCAAAGGCAGGCGCCAAACCGCTGAGCCACCCAGGGATCCCCACATACAACTTTTTAAAAAGATTCTACCTAAGGTATTATAACTTTAGCAACAATTGAGAAAATAAGACATTTCTAAGAAAGGCCCTGAAGGGCCACTGTCCATTCAATGATAGAAACTTACTAAGTAGCTAACAATATGATTGATGACAGTTTTCCAATACTGCAGACTACAGAATTAACATAAGGAAGAAAATGAATTAATATACACACAACATGAAAACTGAGAATATACTTGTCTGTTTTTAGGAGACAAAAGAGGACTCCTGTCTCTATTTTTATCATACCAGTACCTTGCAATGTCTCATGAAATGAGTAATCTGAAGCATAACATGCCCAATGCTGATCAAATATCTGCATTAAGACTTTGAAGCAAGTTCAAAAATATATAATCTGAGAGCTGGCCAGGCCCATTAACTCCCTTTTTGTTTCGGGCAGAGGGCACGAAATAATACCCAAAATAATACCTTTCCCAGTTTAATCAAAGACTACAGGGCTTTATTAAGAAATAATTCTTTTTTTGGCTCTGGATTCAATTTAAAAAACAGATTTTATTTTGGTTGCTGCCTCAACTATATGTTCAATTTAATGTATTCAAAGGGGAAATATATTGTTAACAGCTTTAACAGACAGTATACAGAGAATCACAACTTTAAGTGTGAGTTGTCTAAGACTGAGTATACATATATATTTCCCTAGAGAAACCACATTATAATGGGAGGCCAATTCTCTAGTTGGTTCTTATAAATCTGAAGCACCATGTAACACCTAATAAGGTACTAAAATGCCTAAACCTCTAGGTCCAACATATTAGGGGAAATGTATGCTGAATTCTCATCTGGGGTGTCAAAACAATCCCCTGTCTCTCTTACCACGTGTACTCTAACCAGTAGAATTCTGAACAGGATAGAAGCTAGGAAAACAGGAGTTCAGGCAATATCGAAAAACGAAAGAAAAAATTTTGCAACTGGATACTTCTTAGCCCAGTTTGACGCTCTGTATCACTCCTGTTTTTCCCTGAAGATACCAGGAAATGTCCTGTCTACTTTTGAGGAAAGAACTTATATATTTTCTAGACAGAATTTATCTCTTTCCTAGAAGCCACAGTAGGAAAAAAGAGCACCTACTCCTGTTACATCCCCATTCTCAATGCTTACGGTTTGTAAAGCAATTAATTCAATTAATGTGTCTTGATAGTAAGAACAATCTGCTTGAAAAGGATGAGTTGAAAATACAAGAGAAAGATAAAATAATCAAATGTTTGGGTCCTCGAGAAGCCAGGAGAAAATGAGACACACTCTATGTAGAAATTGTATACCAGAAATGGGGGTAGTCCAGGTGGCTCTGCAGTTTAGTGCCGCCTTCAGCCCAGGGCGTGATCCTAGAGACCCGGGATCGAGTCCCACGTCAGGCTCCCTGCATGGAGTCTGCTTCTCCCTCTGCCTGTGTCTCTACCTCTCTCTCTCTCTCTCTCTGTGTCTCTCATGAATAAATAAATAAATAAAATCAAAAAAAAAAAAAAGAAGAAGAAGAAGAAAGAAAAAGAAATTGTATACCAGAAATAGTGGAAATCTGGTAGTAGGTTATAAAGGTTTTCTTTTTCACCACTTTCCTTTTACTTCAGTGAAAAATAAAGATACATATATATGTATAAACAGACAAAAACCAATAATAAGTTTGAGTACCCAAGAAAGTGTAATATGATCTATCTATACTTCAGTGTTAACTACGGTAGAGACATTTTCATATAACTACTAAATATTTTCTCTTCTCATGGGTACCTCCAAAGCATAAAACATTAACGTACAAGTTTATATATCAATTAAAGATAAAATTATGAAATTAAAAAAAATCTAAGCTTCAAAAAAATAATCCTATTTTCTATCTTATATATTGATAACCATTATACAGCAAATATCTGCCACTGCTAGAGACTAATATAGTTAGTCCTTTACTGTGATCTGGCTTTAAATACTTTCTTACATTAAGAATTAATTCAGAATTACCTGAAAGAGAAGTTACACAAACAATATTAACTTCAATGAACTACAAGGAAGCCTGGTTGCTCTTCTACAGAGTCTACCTATCTAATAGTCAACTCATGAGTTGTTTTTGTCTTTAATGAAACAAATGACCACAGATATAAAGGCTGTATTACCTTCATAATGTTAACTAAATCTGTTTGATAGTAGCGATCCTGGTGTGCATTTGCGGCTGCTAATGTAAGAAGGTAATCATTCCTTGCATGGGTAGCTTTAGAATTACATTCAGATCGCCGGGCTTTTAACTGAAACATAGTAATAAGAGAAAAAAATCATTGCAAACTGACATTGTACTGTATAATATATGAGGATACCATTTTTAGCTGGCAATTAATGGCTCCCTGACAAGAGGAAAGATAACCATGTGAATATTTATTCACATATAAAAATATTCATTACTATTTAGTTGAAGAATTACATGGTGAGAATGTTTTCACATATTTGTTATTTATACTTAACATACTCCCAAAGCTCCTCAGAAAACTTCAAAGTATTTTGCTCCTTTTATTCAGATGGGAAAATAAAGGCTCCCAAATTAAGTGCCTTTTCTTTAAAGACATGGGTAAATCTGTTGGAGTTAGAATATCTTTTTTAAAAAATTAGCACTCCTCATGTGCTAAAAGAACTTCATGCTAGTTAGAATCCTGGCAGATCGCTAAACTTACTTAACAGGTATTCTACAGCTTGAGGGTCCCAGAGGAAAAATCTCACTTGCATCTGATTCAGAATATCTGCTCAGTGGTGTAAATCTGAATGAAATAGATTCTGTAGATCTCTAAAGCCCATGGACTAGTCTTTTGGACTAAGAGTTATAGACAACAGACTACCTAAGCAGGTAAGATACAGAAACCTATCTCTACCGCAATCTTGAGAAGCAAGCAGTACCCAAAGTGCTGACATCTAGGTGAAAAACTCATATGAATTGGGAAGGAAACTTCTTCTCTAAGTTAATGACTTAAAAATGTTTCTCTAAATTAGGTGGAAATAATTGCCTTCAACCCTCAAAAAAACCTCAATTCTTTCTTAATAAGCTAAGGTTTCTCAATTGTGAAATATAGTTTTCAAAAACTCACCTTTACACTTGCCTTCTGTAAACTGATTCTTGATTGAAAAAGGCTAAGTTTAGATCTATAATAAAACAAAATACAATATGTTTAATAAGTTATCAAATTACATCATATTAAACTTATTAAGTATAATTCCAAATTTTGGAATTTGGAACAGTGACACTGTTCCACAATGCTATTCCAAAAGAGAACTAAAAAATGGAAAACCAAGAGCAATGATTATTTTCCTTTATTTTACTATAGGAAGAATATTGCAGTGCAACAGGAAATATTGGGATATTTAATAAAAAATATTCTGAATGACAAAAATACAATTTGACAAATATATTGGTATCTCCTAATAAACAAGAGCCACCAAACTATAAGTTACTCTCTGTATCATATAATTACACACACTTTAGTTCCTACAAGAAAGCTTAAAGAAACCTAGGGATAACCAATCTATGGAGCCAAAAATTAGCAGGCTTTTAGGGCCATCTGCAATAGGACGTCACAACATCTGCAATTCAACCTACAGTATGATATTAGGCTCTTGAAAGCCCTTAATTCCATTATTTCTCCCATTAAATTTCTTCCTGTTTGGGTCCTTGTGTGCTCCCTCCAATTTTAACATACTACTTGAAACACAGAGAGAAAGTCCTTGGACTCTCTGCCCTATATGATTTTGTTCTGTTTAATCTTTTCCCATTCTGATGCCCTTATTTCCTCCAATCCCTTTCAGTTTGGGAAAGAAACCATAATCTAACAATCAAGAGTTAAAATATGCTGGTTTTACCCAAACAGCTAGAGATAACCAGAAGGAGAAAGTCAACAGACAAACAGTAAGGAATAACAACACTCTCACAACCAGTGATTTCTGAAGCTGCAATATTTGTCTTGACTGCAGTGTCATGGTGATTACCATGGGAGAATTCAGTTCATGTGCTGGAAGCTATGCCATAATACAAAGTAAAGCTGCAGACCACCTGGGAATGTAGGGTGGAACAAACAAGTCTCTGCAGAGCAAATTCAAGGAGGATAGCAAAAACAGCCTATCATCTTTCTAACAAAAGAGAAACAATCAGGGACATACACTAATGCATCCTAACTACTTCCCCACTGGTAAAAAAAAAAAAAAAAAAAAGGAGTTCAATATACTCCTGTTATTTTCTACCTTGCCATATTCATATTTCCTGGGGGTTTTGTCTGTTTTTATTAATCAGATTCCTATTCATTTTGATCTAGAAAAGGCTACAAACTTTTAAATTTGAGAAAGCCTGTTCAAGATTAACAAAGACTGCTTGGGGTATTTTTAATTCTCTCTCTCTCTCCTCTCTCTCTCTTTTTTTGTAGTCATTATCCAAATAGTCTGAATTGCACCTGAATTTTCAGATATAAGGTTTTAAGTTCCTGGTTTCTGTTTCATTTGCTAATCCTCATAGAATTCTTGTGTAGTATTTAAGAAGGTATTAGTAACAGATAAAATAATACAGTTCCTATGCTCTTAGTAATAGATACAGTTCCTATGTAGATCATAATCTACAACAAATGAGATATATACAGATAGTGAATTGTACTGCACACTCCTCCTCCTCACCTACTTCCAAATGTTAACGCTCCTTAGGACCCCCAACTTAATTTCTCATCTTATATATGATTTCATCTCTATAACCATCCTCTGATAGGTAACCAACCCCCAAAGTAAGATCTTTATGCCCAGATTCTAATCTGAGAGTTAGACGTAAGATTCCTTACTAAAACAAAAAACAAAACAAAACAAAGCAAAAAAAGACTCCTTACTAAATTTATTCACCTCAATGTCCCACAGGCTCTTCAGAACCTGAATATCCAAAATGGAACCCATTCTTCCTTTCAAAAAGTATCCCTTTTCTTTTTTACACTCTCTTCAATGTGCACATTTCACCGTCTATTAAATCATCTAAAACTACACGTGGTCCAGTCTTCATTTCCCCTTCCTGATCTTTTTTTCTCACTTCTTCTTCAAGACTGTCCAAATACCACTTCTTCTATAAAGGTTTCCTTTCTCATTAGGCAAAATTAATCTATTTCCTATGCTTACAAAGCAGTGTTTGTGAAATAGTGAAAGCAGTGTTTTCATACAACTACAGTAAACATATTAATTACTACTTGAATGACTTTAGGCACTTAATTTCTTTGAGTTTACTGTGAATAAACAAATCATAAAGTTACTTTTAAACACACTTGTACTTAATTCTAGGCTTTAAATTTCTTAAGGATGCAAAGATTATCTTACTCATCTCTGTACCCATGGTACCCAATATAATTATTCAATAAATATTTAGAGAGTGAATGAAGATAAAGAGCATTTTACTCTGTAATTGAATGAATTTTCCAGAAAAGTTACACATTGAAATAAACTGTCTAATTTGCTGTAACCCCTTTGAATTTGGGTCATACTAGAAGGCAGTGTTTTGCAATCAGCATCTGTGAAGTAGACCCTGTCAAATCCACACTTCTTAGGAACAGCCTGCAATTGTCCTCATTTTGACTGTGGGCCTTGGCTAAAGTAGGTATTTATATATGCTCTACAGATCTGTCAACTCCCTGTTCTAGAATCCCTGAGAGTTTTAAAAAACAAATTCCTAAAAACCACATGACAGGAAATTCCTATTGGAGATCATCTAACATCTAAGATCTTCAGGTCTTACTGGAAAGATGGGTTCACTGACTCTATGAAAGTATGGGAAATATTTGTATGCTCACAAAAATAAAATAATAAAGACAATAAACTAAATTAGGGGAATATTAAATATGTTTTCCAGTAATGTTAAGTACTTTAGAAGTATTCATTTACTATACTATATAAATGTATATACTAGATGTATATACTATACATCTAGTCCTTGGTACTAAATAAACTTTTGAGGAAACCCTAAATTTTCACAAGATGCTTATGAGATTGCTTAACTTCCTGTAGATAAAAACATATTAAAAAGAATCCTCCCCCCGCCCCCAACTGGCTGCTAGCCTGTTCAAGTGTTCATAACCTCTCTGATTTCATGACTAGGAGTTTTATAGAGTCCGAGATTGCGCTAAATGGGAATCTCAGCTTTCCTAACAAACCTCTTTCAAGTCCCATTCTATGACACAGGTTTATTTTTTCTCAAAACCTTTTTTCCTTTCCTTGTCATAGCTAAAATCTGTATTTCTCACTTTAAATATCTTTTTATTACCAATTGCCAGTTCCTTCTTTTTCTAATTATTCTTGAAATAGAGGACTTATGATTCACATATATTAAAAGTAAAATTCACACAGTTGCTAAAGCATACATTAAAAAAGTATATATATTAGAATTTCACATAAGAGATAAATTGTGCCAGGGGCAGGATTTCTATACTGAGGTCAGTGCTCTTATTTATTTGACATGTCCAAGGTGCCTTCAATGGCATACTGAGGATCAGGGATTTCCAACAACAATGGATTTAGAGTCTAGCATGAAAAAAATGAGGCTTTTAAACCCTGATATTCAGACACCAGAGCAACTTCAACCAGCTTTTGCTAAGTTTTCAATACAATGTTCATTTGGCCTTTTTCCTTTTCAAAATTCAATTTAATGTAAAAACTGATCAAATATTCTCATTTTGCTATATTTAAATGAGATCAGCCAATATAAAAGAAAAATTTATAGGTCTGATGAAACCAACATAACCTAAGAATGAGTCCATGCCCTATATTAACAGAAAACAAAGTATTGGCAAAAATAACATTTATTTGCATAATTACTTTTTTCAGAAATGCTAAAACACATACTTTGCCTCGATGTCAGCTTTCTCTCGTACTGCATGAGCCATCTGTTCAGTCTCAA
Organism: Canis aureus; assembly: GCF_053574225.1. Classification (NCBI taxonomy): domain Eukaryota; kingdom Metazoa; phylum Chordata; class Mammalia; order Carnivora; family Canidae; genus Canis; species Canis aureus. The sequence goes on from NC_135633.1 coordinate 26,349,860, forward strand.
AGTACTTCTTTTTGCCTTTAGCTAAATCTTTCACTGTCTCCTGTAATTCAGTTTGGATCTTTGTCAACTGGTCCACACACTGTAAAATACAAAGTAGAATTATTATGATATTAGTTTTCAGGTTTACTGGTAATGAATTTGTCCTAAGGACTATGCACTATGCCCTCAGGATGGAACCCCAGGAGAAAAATCAGCACTTTTAGTCTCCTTCAAACTGCAAATTAAAATCCAGTGAACAGCTGGTACTCCCATCTCAAGTAATGTATTGAATAGTGTCCCAGTTTGCTTAACAACTCTGCTTTGAGAAATAACCTCAGTGCTGCTGAAGAATGACATTGAGGTAAGGCATAAGGAGAGCAACAATGAAAATGCTTTTATTGTTGGATATATCATGGCACTGAAGGCAAAGGAATAAAGCAATTCTGTATTTCTTCATAATCTTTGGGCAGAGGCCACGCTAATCTTCTCTGTAATATTCCAGTTTTAGTATATGTGCTGCCAAAGTGAGCACTCTTCAAAATTTTAATAAAGTCTCTATATGTTTGGGAAATGATGGTGCAAAGGGTACCAAAGAATTCTGCTTTGGGAAAAGAGTGTAATCTGTCAAGTCTGACATAAGTCCAAGATGAAGAAAAGAAGAAACCCAGGTACCATGTAATAATTACTACTCAAAATTACTGCCAACTCAATTCTTTGGATATACATACACATTCTGGGAGAAGGGACAGATACAATTAATTCAAAGAAATTGTTTTTTAAGATTTTATTTACTTATTTATGACAGACACACAGAGAGAGAGAGAGAGAGAGAGAGAGGCAGAGACACAGGCAGAGAGAGAAGCAGGCTCCATGCAAACAGCCCGATGCGGGACTCAATTCCGGGACTCCAGGATTACGTCCTGGGCCGAAGGCAGGCGCAAAACTGCTGAGCCACCCAGGGATCCCCAAAAGAAATGTTTAATTGATAAATTCTTATAACATACTGGGACCAAAATAACATTGCTTTGGATATCCAAAGGGGAAACACTTTTCCCAGTCTGAAATAAACCAATGCAAAGTTTCACCAGCCTGAGGCCAATCCAGGAAGTCTCCACTGAAAAACTTCTGAGCCTGTAACAGTATTTGGAGGAGACTGACAAAAGATCAGCAAAGCAAGAGGAGATATTGGTGAGGAACTATTGTGGCAGGCTGATTAGCATGGAGTAGAGCGAAGACATTGGAATAGGAAGGATAAAGCGCAATTAAACTTATATGTGTGACATACAGGCTAGAGTTTCCCAGAAATTGTTGGATGTTAAGAAAAGGACTACTCTATAGGAAGTGAAAAACCTAGAGGGCTCCCTATGAGCATATTTAATGAACACTTAACAAGTGACAGGCTGTAAATAAAGGGTTAAAAAAAAAAAAAACTTCACTTCTTTCTCTTCTGCGTGAAAAATGGACCCTTGCTTAACTTTCTACATCTATGTTTCAACAGAAATCTGATGAAAACACAACATCAACTGTGTTATTTGGCAATACTGCTTATGAACCTTGATAGGCAAAATGCATCAATCTGGAAGAAAGTACAAATGAACTATAAATGTCCTGATGACTTTGGGCTTCTGAGAGTATGGTAATTCCTGTATCAGGACATGTCCTTTGCAGAGACCTTGGAAGCTCTGTTGTAATAAATAAATAAATAAAGTTTAATAAAAGCTTTTAGTCTCCTTTAGGGCCTGTGGCTACCCCTGGACATGTGAGTCTCATTCTTTTGCCCCAGACCTTTCACCTGAAGAACCAAACAGAATAACTGTGGTTGGCCATGTAGACTGAGGTATACACTGGTGGGAGGACTAATTCTACTAGTGCTGGATGCTGCCCTGCTTGTTAACTATGTTCCCTGTTCTAATGTACTTCTACATAAACCTCATGCCAGGCATGGGATAATCATGACAGTCTCAATGTTTTGTTACACTTAAGAAAACTCCCTATGAGTACACACAGGCAGAATGCACTAAGTTTAGTACTTTATAAATATTATCACATTTACTCCTCCAAATGACTCCAGTAAAAGTATTCATATTAGTCCCATTTTAAGATGAGAAAATACAAGGAGCCTGAATGGCTCAGTTGGTTGAATGTTTGACTTTTGATTTTGGCTTGAGTTGTGATCTTGGGGTCATGAGATCGAGTCTTACATCTGGATCTACGTTCAGTGCAGGGTCTGCTTGGAATTCTTTCTCTCCCTCTGTACCTCCCCCCAGCTTGTGCACGCACATGCTTTCTCTCAAATAAATAACATCTTAAAAAAAAAAAAAAAGATGAGGAAATAGACTTACAGAGGCTAAATAATTTATCCAAAGTCATGCAGTGAGAAAGGGATGTATCACTTACCATGTAACCCACTATAGTACATATCCAAGTTTTGTGACAAATCTCATGTAGAGATACTTTTTATCTTAAAATAGTAAACTTTTTAAAAATTGACACATAATTCACGTATCACAAAATTCACCCTTTTAAAGTGTAAGATTCAGTGGTTTTAAAATATTTATAAGGTTGTACAACCATTATCACTATCTAGTTCCAGAACATTTTCATCACTTGAAAAAAAAAAAAAACATACCAGTTAGCAGTCACTCCCCATTTCCTTCATTCCTAGTCCCTGAAAACCACTAATCTACTTCCTACCTCTATGAATTTTCTGCATTTCATATCAATGGAATCATATAACATGTGGCTTTATATGTCCCAAGTCTTTCACTTAACATAATGTATTCAGGGTTCGTCTATGTTGTATCATGTATTAACTCTTCATTCCTTTTTGTGGCTGAATAAGATTTCATTGTATAGATATATGAAAATAGGAAGCTTTTATCTTGTAGAAAAATATTCCTTTCTCTTTAATTTTTAATAGTCCTTATCATAAACAAACCTCTTATTTAAATAATAATACCATGAGGGGTGCCTGGTTGGCTCAGTCAGTAGAGCATGTGGCTCTTGATCTCGGGGGCATGAGTTTGGGCCCCATACTGGGCAAAGAGATAACTTAAAAAAAAGGGGGCGGGGATCCCTGGGTGGCTCAGCAGTTTAGTGCCTGCCTTAGACCCAGGGCATGATCCTGGAGTCCCAGGGTCCAGTCCCACATCGGGCTCCCTGCATGGGGCCTGCTTCTCCCTCTGCCTGTCTCTGCCTCTCTCTCTCTCTGTGTCTTTCATGAATAAATAAATAAAATCTTTAATAAAATAATAATAACACGACAACTTTACACTCCTACAGAAAACTACTAAACATCTCAATAATGCCACGTTTGCAGGTGTGGAGAGCTAAGAAAGTGTTCCGTGGCTTCAATTAGATATTAAGAACCAAAAACTGTGGCATGGTCTGAAAAATGCAACTATGTTTAATGGGAAAATGAGATGGATTATTTGTTTTGTTTAAATCAATTTTATTGAAATTCAATTAATTAATATATACTGTATTACTAGCTTCAGAGATGGATTATTTAAAAGAGTCAGGTGTAAAGTATCTATAACCAAAATGTTCATCCAAAACAATAGATTTTGCCCTCAGAAAAACTAATCAATGAAGGGGATGCCCAAGAGCCTCTAATAATTTGAGTGTTTTGAGAGGAAACTAAAAAGACTAGGTCAGGGCTTTTCCTGGGGATTGCAAATCACGTGGCTAGGATCTCAGTATATTCACGCAAGGTGAACACCATGGGTACATGAGAATATATGGGCACATGCATGCACAGACTTACACGAAGCCACTCATTCCTTATTTCCCTATCCTTTGAAGAGTAAGATGTCTCTCTTAGCACTGGGTAACTAAACATCTTATTAAAATTACTTAATTCATTTTCATTTACAAAGGCTATTAATTAAATTGCTTTTTGCATGTGTGACAATGTCAAGGGAGATCTTGTGATAGTTCATAGCTTTAAAAGGATTTCTCAAAAAATGCATCAGAAAACTCAGGGTGACTCTTCTTGTTTTTTCTTTCCCTTTTTATAAGTTTCTTTCCTTTTTTTTTTTTTTTTTTGGTATAACAGATATTTAATGGAATGTGGTTCCAGTTGGAGACTTTTAATTAGTGTATAAAGCAAATAACACTGGGTGTTATTCTGTATGTTGGTAAATTGAACACCAATAAAAATTATTTTATTTTAAAAAAAGCAAATAAAATGATAATGCTTTATTTATTTTTATTTATTTATTTATGATAGACATAGAGAGAGAGAGGCAGAGACACAGGCAGAGGAGAGGGAGAAGCAGGCTCCATGCCGGGAGCCCGATGTGGGACTCGATCCCGGGACTCCAGGATCGCGCCCTGGGCCAAAGGCAGGCGCAAAACCGCTGAGCCACCCAGGGATCCCCAAATGATAACGCTTTAAAATAAAATTATTCTGTATTAAAATGAGAAATAAATTATATGGCAGCAATTATTAAAATGATGATTTGTATTAAAATGTCTCATTTTTATTTTTATTTATTTATTTCTTTTTTTTTAATAATAAATTTATTTTTTATTGGTGTTCAATTTAACAACATACAGAATAACACCCATTGCTCATCCCGTCAAGTGTCCCCCTCAGTGCCCGTCACCCATTCACCCCCACCCCCCGCCCTCCTCCCCTTCCACCACCTCTAGCTCGTTTCCCAGAGTTAGGAGTCTTTATCTTCTGGCTCCCTTTCTGATATTTCCTACCCATTTCTTCTCCCTTCCCTTCTATTCCCTTTCACTATTATTTATATTCCCCAAATGAATGAGACCATATAATGTTTGTCCTTCTCCGATTGACTTATTTCACTCAGCACAATACCCTCCAGTTCCATCCACGTTGAAGCAGATGGTGGGTATTTGTCATTTCTAATGGCTGAGGAATATTCCATTGTATACATAAACCACATCTTCTTTATCCATTCATCTTTCGATGGACACCGAGGCTCCTTCCACAATTTGGCTATTGTGGACATATAAACTGCTGCTATAAACATCGGGGCGCAGGTGTCCCGGCATTTCATTGATCTGCATCTTTGGGGTAAATCCCCAGCAGTGCAATTGCTGGGTCGTAGGGCAGATCTATTTTTAACTCTTTGAGGAACCTCCACACAGTTTTCCAGAGTGGCTGCACCAGTTCACATTCCCACCAACAGTGTAAGAGGGTTCCCTTTTCTCCGCATCCTCTCCAACATTTGTGGTTTCCTGCCTTGTTAATTTTTCCCCATTCTCACTGGTGTGAGGTGGTATCTCATCGTGGTTTTGATTTGTATTTCCCTGATGGCAAGTGATGCAGAGCATTTTCTCATGTGTGTGTTGGCCATGTCTATGTCTTCCTCTGTGAGATTTCTGTTTGTATCTTTTGCCCATTTCATGATTGGATTGTTTCTTTACTGTTGAGTTTAATAAGTTCTTTATAGATCTTGGAAACTAGCCCTTTATCTGATACGTCATTTGCAAGTATCTTCTCCCATTCTGTAGGTTGTCTTTTAGTTTTGTTGACTGTATCCTTTGCTGTGCAAAAGCTTCTTATCTTGATGAAGTCCCAATAGTTCATTTTTGCTTTGTTTCTTTTGCCTTCGTGGATGTATCTTGCAAGAAGTTACTGTGGCTGAGTTCAAAAAGGGTGCTGCCTATGTTCTCCTCTAGGATTTTGATGGAATCTTGTCTCACATTTAGATCTTTCATCCATTTTGAGTTTCTCTTTGTGTATGGTGAAAGAGAGTGGTCTAGTTTCATTCTTCTGCATGTGGATGTCCAATTTCCCCCGCACCATTTATTGAAGAGACTTTCTTCCAGTGGATAGTCTTTCCTCCTTTATCGAATATTAGTTGACCATAAAGTTGAGGGTCCACTGCTGGATTCTCTATTCTGTTCCATTGATCTGTGTGTCCGTTTTTGTGCCAGTACCACACTTCTAAGATACTATTCATCATATAATATTAGATCCACAGCCTGTATGTACAGAGAAGAGATCTCTTGTGTTCCATTCTTCCCTAGCATTCAGCAAATTCATAACCAAATGTTTTCCATTACCCAAATGAGCTATCTTAAGTCAGCGTAATTTGGGCTTTTGTCAAAGGAAAGTGCTCTATACATGGCAAAATACAGGCATAACTTATTTTATTGCACTTTGTTTTATTGTCCTTTGCAGATACTGCATTTTTTACAAATTGATGATCAAGACTTGTGGAAGAAGTAACTGCAGATGTGGTGGAAAGAGCATGAGAACTAGAATTAGAAGTGGGCTGAAGATATGGCTGAATTGCTGCAATCTCATAATAAAACCTGAATGGATGGAAAATTGCTTCTTACAGATGAACAAAGAAAGTAGTTTCCTGAGATGGAATCTATTCCTGGTAAAGACTGTAGAAATGACAACAAAGGATTTAGAATATGTAAACTTAATTAATAAAAGAGGCAGGGTTTGAGAGGACCAACTCCAACTGTGAAAGAAGTTTTACTGTGGGTAAAATGCTATCAAACAGCATCAAATGTGACAGAGAAGTCATCTGTGAAAGGAAGAGTCAATGGATGCAACACACTTCATTGTTGTCTTATTTTAAGAAATTGCCACAACCACCCAACCTTTAGAAACCTGATCAGTCAGCAGCCATCAACATAAAGGCAAGACCCTCTCTCATCAACAAGATTATGACCTACTACTGAAAGATCAGATAATAGTTAGCATTTTTTAGCAATGAAGTATTTCTAAATTGAGGTATGTATATCATTTTTTTTAGACACAGCTACTGCACACTTAATAGACTACAGTACAGTGTAAACGTAACTTTTATTTACCCTGAGAAACCAAAAAATTCATTTGACTCATTTTACTGCAATATTTCCTTTATTGTGGTGGTCTGGAACCAAACCCACAATATTTTTGAGGTATGCTTGCACCAAAAATATTTATTAAATAAAAGTCATCAAACTTAATTTGCAAAGAAAAAGATTACCTAGGATTTATTTTCCAACTTTTAAAATAAATTTCTTCTGTAGGAATCCAGTTTTCTGGGGTGGACTAAGTTATGTACTTAAAAAGAAGCTTAATAATGCCTATATGTTAAGAAAGGACTTGGTGTGGTATAAGCCCAGCTCTTTCCCAAGAGTTATAAGCACTGAGCACTGATAAACACAGAAATAAATGTACACGTTTACATTAAGGCTAAGGGATCATATGAAATGGTAACAAACTTGGATATTAGAATTCTAGTGAAGAAATTGAAAAGTATGATCCCTGAGTATGACACAGATCCTAAGACAGATATATTTGCCAATAACTTAAAGATAGGAATAAAAGTAAAACTAACTTGATCTATGTGTCTGTTTTTGTGCCAGTACCACACTGTATTGATCACAGCTTTGTAATAGAGCTTGAAGTCTGGCACTGTGATGCCCCAGCTTTGGTTTTCTTTTTCTTTTTTTTTTAAAGATTTTTAAATTTATTTATTCATGAGAGACATACAGAGAGAGGGAGAGACATAGGCAGAGGGAGAAGCAGGCTCCCCATGCAGAGCCCAATGAGAGACTCAATCCCGGGACTGCGGGATCACACCCTGAGCCAAAGGCAGATGCTCAGCCACTGAGCCACCCAGGTATCCCATGGTTTTCTTTTTCAACACTCCTCTGGCTACTTAGGGTCTTTTCTGGTTCCATTCACATTTTAGGATTATTTGTTCCAGCTCTGTGAAAAATGTTGATGGTATTTTGATAGGGATTACATTGAATGTGTAGATTGCTCTGGGTAGCATAGGTATTTTAATAATATTTAATCTTCTAATCCACGAGCATGGAATGTTTTTCTATTTCTTTTTGTCTTCCTCAGTTTCTTTCATGAGTGTTCTGTAGTTTTTATTTTTATTTTTTTAAACAAATTAGATTTATTTTTAAAGATTTTATTTATTTATTCATGAGGTACACAGAGAGAGGGAGAGAGAGGCAGAGACACAGGCAGAGGGAGAAGCAGGCTCCATTCAGGGAGCCTGACGTGGGACTCGATCCCGGGACTTCAGGATCACGTCCTGGGCCGAAGGCAGGCGCTAAACTGCTGAGCCACCCAGGGATCCCCAGTTTTTATTTTTCAAAAGATTTTATTTATTTATTCGTGACAGACACAGAAAGAGAGGCAGAGACATAGAGGAATAGGCAGGCTCCTCAATCCTATGTGGGATTTGGTCCTGGTATCGGGATCACGCCCCAAGCCAAAGGTAGACGCTCAACCACTGAGCGTCCAGTGGGTCCCTGTTCTGTAGTTTTTAGAGTACAGATCCTTTACCGCTTTGGTTAGGTTTATTCCTAAGTATCTTATGGTTTTAGGTGCAATTGTAAATAGGATAGACTCCTTAATTTCTCTTTCTTCAGTCTCATTGTTATGTATACAAATGCAACTGATTTCTGTGTATTGATTTTATATCCTGCCACATTGATGAATTCCTGTACCAGTTCTAGCAATTTTGGGGTAGAGTCTTTTGGGTTTTCCATGTAAAGTATTATGTCATCTTTGAAGAGTGAGGATTTGTCTTCTTCTTTGCCAATCTGAATGCCTTTCATTTCTTTTTGTTGTCTGACTGTCAAAGCTTGGACTTCTAGTACTATGTTGAAAAACAGTGGTGATAGTGGGCATCCCTGTTGTATTCCTGAATGTAGGGGAAAAGCTTTCAATGTTTCCCCATTGAGAATGATATTCACTGTGGGCTTTTCATAGATGGCTTTTATGATCTTGAGGTATGTTCCCTTTATCCCCTACCCTGTGGAAAGTTTTAATCAAGATAGGATGCTGTGCTTTGTCAAATGCTTTTTCTACATCAATTGAGAGGATCTTGTCCTTTCTTTTATTAATGTGATCTATCATGTTGATTGATTTGCAAATGCTGAATCACTCTTGCAGCCCAGGAATAAATCCCACATGGTCATGGTGATTAATCCTTTTAATGTACTGCTGGATCCTACTGGCTAGTATTTTGGTGAGAAATTTGGCATCTATGTTCATCAGGGATATTGGTCTGTAATTCTCCCTTTTGATGGGGTTTTTGTCTAGTTTTGAACTATTGGAACTTTATCAAGATAAAAAGCTTCTGCACAGCAAAGGAAACAATCAACAAAACTAAAAGGCAACCTACAAATGGGAGAAGACATTTACAAGTGACATATGAGATAAAGGGCTAGTATCCAGGACCTATAAATAACTTCTCAAACTCAACACCCAAAAAACAAATAATCCAGTCCAGAAATAGGCAAAAGACATGAATAGACATTTCTCCAAAGAAGACATACAAATGGCAAAGAGACACATGAATAAATGCTCAGCTGCACTCAGTATTAGGGAAATACAAATCAAAATCACAATGAGATACTACCTTGCACCAGTCAGAATGGCTAAAATTAACAAGACAGGAAACAATAAATGTTGGCAAGGATGCAGAGGATACACTGTTGGTAGGAACACAAGCTGGTGCAGCCACTCTGGAAAACAGTATGGAGGTTCCTCAAGAAGTTAGAAATAGAGCTACTCTACAACCCAGCAATTGCACTACTAGGTCATTACCCAAAGACACAAAGGTCTTGGTCTCACAAAGGTAGTGATCTCAAAGGTTACCGCACCCCAATGTTCAGAGCAGCAATGTCCACAACAGCCAAACTGTAGAGCCCAGGTGTCCATCAACAGATAAATGGATAAAGAAGATATATATACATACACAATGGAATATTATTCAGCCATCAGAATGAATACTTACCATTTACATCAATGTGGATGGAACTTGAGGGTATTATGCTAATCAAAATAAGTCAATCAGAGAAAGACAATTATCATATGTTTCACTCATATGTGGAATATAAGAAACAGCTCAGAGGATCACAGGGTAAGGGAGGGAAAGCTGACTGGGAATTCATTAGGGAGAAAATCCATGAGAGACTCAACTATAGGAAACAAACTGAGGGTTGCTGGTGGAAAGGTGGGTGGGTGGATGGGGTAATTGGTGATGGGCATTAAGGAGGGCACGTGATGTGATGAGCACTGGGTATTACATGAAACTGATAAATTACTAAACACTAAATATGGAACTAATGATGTACTACATGCTAACTAGATTAAAAAAAAAAAAAGTAAACGTAAGTTGAGCCAATACATTACAGCCTGACAGATTAGTAGTTCTCTGACCCAGTAGTCATACCCTGTAAATTCATCCTAAGAAAATAACTTCAAAGAAAAAAAGTTAAATTTTTATTGTAGACTTAGTGATAATATCCAAAAACAGAGTTATGATTTCTTTGAAGATTTTTATTCATTTGAGAGAGAGAGAGAGAGAGCACGAGTGAGGGGGACAGGCAGAAGGAGAGTGAGAAGCAGACTGCCTGCTGAGCCAGGAGCTCGATGTGGGGCTTGATCCCAGGACCCCAGAGATCATGACCTGAGCCCAATGCAGACCATCTGAGCCACCTACGTGCCCCCAGAGGTATGAGTTTTAAAAGTGGAATAAATTAAAAATTCATTCAGAAATAAAAAATAATAGGGGCACCTGGGTGACTCAGTCAGTTAAATGTCCAACTCTTGATCTCAGCTCAGGTCTTGATCTCAGGGTTGTGAGTTTAAGCCCCACATTGGGCTCCATGCTGGACATGAAGCCTACTTAGAAAAAAATAAATAAACATAAAGGTTTATAAACATGAAAAATTAATTAGGAAATGGGAAAGAATGATGAATATAGGATATCACAAAAAGTGATCAATGTATTAATAACAACTATTACAAAAACTAAGAAGGTAAAAGGAGTAAAGGAATTAGGTAGTCTATCAAGGCAAAGGGTGTATGTATTTTTCTGTGAACCTTTTCAAATATTAAACTTCAAGTGTTTTTAAAAGATTACATAGGGTTTGGAATTAGGAAGTAGTGTGTTCGGGGCACCCCGGGTGGCTCAGCAGTTTGGCGCCGCCTTCAGCCCGGGGTGTGATCCTGGAGACCCAGGATCGAGTCCCATGTTGGGCTCCCTGCATGGAGCCTGCTTCTCCTCTGCCTGTGTCTCTGCCTCTCTCTGTGTGCGTCTCTCATGAATAAATAAATAAAATCTTAAAAAAAAAAAGAAAAGGAAGTAGTATTTTCCAGTTCCTGCTCTGTTATTTACTACTAAGTCTCTGTAACATTTTTTAGCCCTGGTTTTATCATATGTAAAATAATAATAGTTATATTATAATATAAACTATATTACAATAATATAACTTACATACCTGATAAGTAAATATGAAAATCAAATGAGACTATAATCGATACAGTAGCAGTTTATAAACTCTGAAGTGCTATCCAATGTAAATCCCAACTATTTCAAAGGAATTGTATACACATGAGAAAAATATGGACTAAAGTGTTTCTAAATAATTTTAAGAATGATGGATGTTAGCTGGACTTATTGTGATCATTTTTGCAATATATGCAAAAATCAAATCATCACATTATATAACTGAAATTAATATTATGTCAATTTACCTCAACTTTTTAAAAATAACAAATGCCTGAGATTATTGTAGCTCATGATTTAGAAAAAGCTATGATGATATAACTCTCATTCTAATCTACACAATGGTGAGATGCTTTATAATTGTAATATGCTTGGATTTATCCCTAAGTATTAGAAAATTGTCAAAATAGAAAAAGTTTTTAAAAGAACATGAGCATTAAAATGTTAACAGAGGGAAAATTTTAAGTCAAACTTGGTTGTGATAATGATGGAACAAGTTGTTTCAGACTACCTTCATCTAGGTTGGAAACTGAAACTTAGACAAAATAGATTTTTATTTTTTTTTTTTTCTTTTTTTTTTTTTTTTTTTTTATTGGTGTTCAATTTACTAACATACAGAATAACACCCAGTGCCCGTCACCCATTCACTCCCACCCCCCACCCTCCTCCCCTTCTACCACCCCTAGTTCGTTTCCCAGAGTTAGCAGTCTTTATGTTCTGTCTCCCTTTCTGATATTTCCCACCCATTTCTTCTCCCTTCCCTTATTTTCCCTTTCACTATTATTTATATTCCCCAAATGAATGAGAACATATAATGTTTGTCCTTCTCCGACTGACTTACTTCACTCAGCATAATACCCTCCAGTTCCATCCACGTTGAAGCAAATGGTGGGTATTTGTCATTTCTAATAGCTGAGTAATATTCCATTGTATACATAAACCACATCTTCTTTATCCATTCATCTTTCGTTGGACACCGAGGCTCCTTCCACAGTTTGGCTATCGTGGCCATTGCTGCTAGAAACATCGGGGTGCAGGTGTCCCAGCGTTTCATTGCATTTGTATCTTTGGGGTAAATCCCCAACAGTGCAATTGCTGGGTCGTAGGGCAGGTATATTTTTAACTGTTTGAGGAACCTCCACACAGTTTTCCAGAGTGGCTGCACCAGTTCACATTCCCACCAACAGTGTAAGAGGGTTCCCTTTTCTCCACATCCTCTCCAACATTTGTTGTTTCCTGCCTTGTTAATTTTTCCCATTCTCACTGGTGTGAGGTGGTATCTCATTGTGGTTTTGATTTGTATTTCCCTGATGGCAAGTGATGCAGAGCATTTTCTCATGTGCATGTTGGCCATGTCTATGTCTTCTTCTGTGAGATTTCTGTTCATGTCTTTTGCCCATTTCATGATTGGATTGTTTGTTTCTTTGGTGTTGAGTTTAATAAGTTCTTTATAGATCTTGGAAACTAGCCCTTTATCTGATATGTCATTTGCAAATATCTTCTCCCATTCTGTAGGTTGTCTTTGAGTTTTGTTGACTGTATCCTTTGCTGTGCAAAAGCTTCTTATCTTGATGAAGTCCCAATAGTTCATTTTTGCTTTTGTTTCTTTTGCCTTCGTGGATGTATCTTGCAAGAAGTTACTATGGCCGAGTTCAAAAAGGGTGTTGCCTGTGTTCTTCTCTAGGATTTTGATGGAATCTTGTCTCACATTTAGATCTTTCATCCATTTTGAGTTTATCTTTGTGTATGGTGAAAGAGAGTGGTCTAGTTTCATTCTTCTGCATGTGGATGTCCAATTTTCCCAGCACCATTTATTGAAGAGACTGTCTTTCTTCCAATGGGTAGTCTTTCCTCCTTTATCGAATATTAGTTGCCCATAAAGTTCAGGGTCCACTTCTGGATTCTCTACTCTGTTCCACTGATCTATGTGTCTGTTTTTGTGCCAGTACCACACTGTCTTGATGACCACAGCTTTGTAGTACAACCTGAAATCTGGCATTGTGATGCCCCCAGATATGGTTTTCTTTTTTAAAATTCCCCTGGCTATTCGGGGTCTTTTCTGATTCCACACAAATCTTAAAATAATTTGTTCTAACTCTCTGAAGAAAGTCCATGGTATTTTGATAGGGATTGCATTAAACGTGTATATTGCCCTGGGTAACATTGACATTTTCACAATATTAATTCTGCCAATCCATGAGCATGGAATATTTTTCCATCTCTTTGTGTCTTCCTCAATTTCTTTCAGAAGTGTTCTATAGTTTTGAGGGTATAGATCCTTTACATCTTTGGTGAGGTTTATTCCTAGGTATCTTATGCTTTTGGGTGCAATTGTAAATGGGATTGACTCCTTAATTTCTCTTTCTTCAGTCTCATTGTTAGTGTATAGAAATGCCACTGACTTCTGGGCATTGATTTTGTATCCTGCCACGCTACCGAATTGCTGTATGAGTTCTAGCAATCTTGGGGTGGAGACTTTTGGGTTTTCTATGTAGAGTATCATGTCATCGGCGAAGAGGGAGAGTTTGACTTCTTCTTTGCCAATTTGAATGCCTTTAATGTCTTTTTGTTGTCTGATTGCTGAGGCTAGGACTTCCAGTACTATGTTGAATAGCAGTGGTGAGAGTGGACATCCCTGTCTTGTTCCTGATCTTAGGGGAAAGGCTCCCAGTGCTTCCCCATTGAGAATGATATTTGCTGTGGGCTTTTCATAGATGGCTTTTAAGATGTCGAGGAATGTTCCCTCTATCCCTACACTCTGAAGAGTTTTGATCAGGAATGGATGCTGTATTTTGTCAAATGCTTTCTCTGCATCCAATGAGAGGATCATATGGTTCTTGGTTTTTCTCTTGCTGATATGATGAATCACATTGATTGTTTTACGGGTGTTGAACCAGCCTTGTGTCCCAGGGATAAATCCTACTTGGTCATGGTGAATAATTTTCTTAATGTATTGTTGGATCCTATTGGCCAGTATCTTGTTGAGAATTTTTGCATCCATGTTCATCAGGGATATTGGTCTGTAATTCTCCTTTTTGGCGGGGTCTTTGTCTGGCTTTGGAATTAAGGTGATGCTGGCTTCATAGAACGAATTTGGAAGTACTCCATCTCTTTCTATCTTTCCAAACAGCTTTAGGAGAATAGGTATGATTTCTTCTTTAAACGTTTGATAAAATTCTCCTGGGAAGCCATCTGGCCCTGGACTCTTGTGTCTTGGGAGGTTTTTGATGACTGCTTCAATTTCCTCCCTGGTTATTGGCCTGTTCAGGTTTTCTATTTCTTCCTGTTCCAGTTTTGGTAGTTTGTGGCTTTCCAGGAATGCGTCCATTTCTTCTAGATTGCCTAATTTATTGGCGTATAGCTGTTCATAATATGTTTTTAAAATTGTTTGTATTTCCTTGGTGTTGGTAGTGATCTCTCCTTTCTCATTCATGATTTTATTAATTTGAGTCTTCTCTCTCTTCTTTTTAATAAGGCTGGCTAATGGTTTATCTATCTTATTAATTCTTTCAAAGAACCAACTCCTGGTTCTGTTGATCTGTTCCACAGTTCTTCTGGTCTCGATTTCGTTGAGTTCTGCTCGAATCTTTATTAGCTCCCTTCTTCTCTTGGGTGTAGGATCTATTTGCTGTTTTTTCTCTAGCTCCTTTATGTGTAAGGTTAGCTTTTGTATTTGAGTTCTTTCCAGTTTTTGAATGGATGCTTGTATTGCGATGTATTTCCCCCTTAGGACTGCTTTTGCTGCATCCCAAAGATTTTGAACGGTTGTATCTTCATTCTCATTAGTTTCCATGAATCTTTTTAATTCTTCCTTAATTTCCTGGTTGACCCTTTTATCTTTTAGCAGGATGGTCCTTAACCTCCATGTGTTTGAGGTCCTTCCAAACTTCTTGTTGTGATTTAGTTCTAATTTCAAGGCATTATGGTCCGAGAATATGCAGGGGACAATCCCAATCTTTTGGTATCGGTTCAGACCCGATTTGTGACCCAATATGTGGTCTATTCTGGAGAAAGTTCCATGTGCGCTTGAGAAGAATGTGTATTCAGTTGAGTTTGGATGTAAAGTTCTGTAGATATCTGTGAAATCCATCTGGTCCAGTGTATCATTTAAAGCTCTCGTTTCTTTGGAGATGTTTTGCTTAGAAGACCTATCGAGTATAGAAAGAGCTAGATTGAAGTCACCAAGTATAAGTGTATTATTATCTAAGTATTTCTTCACTTTGGTTAATAATTGATTTATATATTTGGCAGCTCCCACATTCGGAGCATATATATTGAGGATTGTTAAGTCCTCTTGTTGAATAGATCCTTTAAGTATGATATAGTGTCCCTCTTCATCTCTCACTACAGTCTTTGGGGTAAATTTTAGTTTATCTGATATAAGGATGGCTACCCCTGCTTTCTTTTGAGGACCATTCGAATGGTAAATGGTTCTCCAACCTTTTATTTTCAGGCTGTAGGTGTCCTTCTGTCTAAAATGAGTCTCCTGTAGACAGCAAATAGATGGGTCCTGCTTTTTTATCCAGTCTGAAACCCTGCGCCTTTTGATGGGGTCATTAAGCCCGTTCACATTCAGAGTTACTATTGAGAGATATGAGTTTAGTGTCATCATGATATCTATTCAGTCTTTGTTTTTGTGGACTGTTCCACTGAACTTCTTCTTAAAGGGGAATTTTAAGAGGCCCCCTTAAAATTTCTTGCAGAGCTGGTTTGGAGGTCACATATTCTTTTAGTTGCTGCCTGTCTTGGAAGCTCTTTATCTCTCCTTCCATTTTGAATGAGAGCCTTGCTGGATAAAGTATTCTTGGTTGCATGTTCTTTTCATTTAGGACCCTGAATATATCCTGCCAGCCCTTTCTGGCCTGCCAGGTCTCTGTGGAGAGGTCTGCTGTTACCCTAATACTCCTCCCCATAAAAGTCAGGGATTTCTTGTCTCTTGCTGCTTTAAGGATCTTCTCCTTATCTTTGGAATTTGCAAGCTTCACAATTAAATGTCGAGGTGTTGAACGGTTTTTATTGATTTTAGGGGGGGATCTCTCTATTTCCTGGATCTGAATGCCTGTTTCCCTTCCCAGATTAGGAAAGTTTTCAGCTAGAATTTGTTCAAATACATATTCTGGCCCTCTGTCCCTTTCGGCGCCCTCGGGAACCCCAATTAAACGTAGGTTTTTCTTCCTCAGGCTGTCGTTTATTTCCCTTAATCTATCTTCATGGTCTTTTAATTGTTTGTCTCTTTTTTCCTCAGTTTCCCTCTTTGCTGTCAACTTGTCTTCTAGGTCACTCACTCGTTCTTCCACCTCGTTAACCCTCGTCGTTAGGACTTCTAGTTTGGATTGCATCTCATTCAATTGGTTTTTAATTTCTGCCTGATTAGCTCTAAATTCTGCAGTCATGAAGTCTCTTGAGTCCTTTATACTTTTTTCTAGAGCCACCAGTAGCTGTATAATAGTGCTTCTGAATTGGCTTTCTGACATTGAATTGTAATCCAGATTTTGTAACTCTGTGGGAGAGAGGACTGTTTCTGATTCTTTCTTTTGAGGTGAGGTTTTCCTTCTAGTCATTTTGCTCAGTGCAGAGTGGCCAAAAGCAAGTTGTATTGGGAAAAAGAGAAAAAGAGAGGAGAGAAAGAAGGAAAGAAAAGAGAAAGAGAAAAAAAAAGGGAAGAAAAAGAAAAAAAAACGAAAAAAAAAAAAAGAAGAAAAAGAGAAAGAAAAAGAAAGGAGAAAAAAAGGGGGTGGGGGAAGGAAACAAATCAAAAAGCAAAATAAAACAAAAACAAAAACAAAAACAAAAACAAACAAACAAAAAAAGAACCACCGGGGAGTATCTTCTGATTCTGTGTTCTTTAAGTCCCTTGGCTTCTCCTGGAAGTTGTCAGTCTAGCTGGTGTTCTGGGGGAGGGGCCTGTTGTGCTGATTTTCAGGTGTTAGCAGTTGGGGGAGCTGCTGTGCCCCTGCCTGGTGCAGGGCTCGGTGGGGGTTGTTTACCCCGTGAGGCCGCAGGAGGAACAGCCCCAGTGGCGGGGCAGCTCTGGAAACCTGGATTCAGCTCCGGCAGGAACTCCGTCTGCAGGGCCTGGAGGCTCCGGGGCGGGGCCGCTGATCTGCTCAGCTGGGGCAGGAGCGTCCTCGCTGTCCTGGGCCCTCCCGGCCTCTGCCTGTCCCGGGGGAGGCGGGATCCTGGGCTGTGTCCCGGCGCCCTGTGCTCCGGAGCCTGCGCTGGTGGATTCGCGCTCTCGGGCCGCGCAGCCCCCTCCGCGGAGCCGCCGCCCGAGCCCCTCCGAGCTGCTCCTGGAACCGCGCAGCCCCCTCCGCACGGAGCCTCTTCCTCTGCCCGAGCCCCTCCGAGCTGCTCCCGGGGCCGCGCAGCCCCCTCCGCGGAGCCGCCGCCCGAGCCCCTTCAGCTGCTCCGGGTCCCGCCGGGTCCCGCCGTGCGCGCTGCAGCCCTTAGGGAGCTCGGCGCACTCTCCTGGGCGCGCAGTTGCTCTGTTAGTGTCCCCGGGAGCCCGAGGGCATCCCCGCCCTCCTGGTCCTGCTCCAACTCCCCACGAGCCCCTTTCCGCCCGGGAAGGTCGGTGCAGCTCCTGTGTCTCCGGGACGGGGCTCTCCTGTCCTGGGGACACTCGCCCCGGCCTCAGCCCGGCTCCTCGCGGGGCCCCTCCCCCTTGGAGGCCTTTGTTCCTTTACTTCTTTTTCCCCGTCTTCCTACCTTGATAGAAGCGCGAACTCTTCTCACTGTAGCATTCCAGCTGGTCTCTCTTTGAATCTCAGGCCGAATTCATAGATTTTCAGGATAATTTGAAGGTTTTCTAGGTAGTTTGGTGGAGACAGGTGATTTGGAGACCCTGCTCTTCCGCCATCTTGCTCCTCCCCCCGTCCAAAATAGATTTTTAAAAGCTGCCAGCACTAGAGGTGCCTGGGTGGCTCAGTTGGTTAGGCGTCTACACCTTTGGCTTGGGGTGTCATCCTGGGGTTCTGGGATCCTGGGATTCTGTTGTTCTCTCTCTCTCAAATAAATGGATAAAATCTTAAAAAAATAAAAATAAATAAAAGCTGCCTGCAGTAAAGAAGAGTTAATACACACTGGACTTATGGGACTGTGATATCTGGAAGAAGGGAAGCACAGCTAGGTAAGCTCTATATTTAAGGTGACTTTCTTCCTTAGGTCATTTGTTGAATCAGGGTACAAAGAAACAGGCATTATTTTTTATTTTTTATTTTTTAAGATGTTACTTATTTATTCATGAGAGACATAGTGAAAGAGAAGCAGAGACATAGGGAGAGAGAGAAGCAGGCTCCATACAGGGAACCCGATGTGGGACTCAATCCTGGGACTCCAGGATCACGCCCTGAGTCAAAGGCGTCTCAACCACTGAGCCATCCAGGCGTCCCTAGAAACAGGCATTCTTACTAGACTGGGCAAACAGTGGTTGAAGTTTAAGAATGCTGAAAGAGTAGAAACCTGAGAGGCTAAGATCTGGAAAGAAGGGTGCTACAGAGAAGCAAGACCAAAGATCTCTATGCAATTTCCCTCTGAGTCATCAGCTGACTTCTAAATGGCATGTATGGGTGAAACTCAAAGAAATCTAGTAAAAAGCAGTAGCTGAAAGGCTAATGAGCTGAGCAGTTACCAGAGGATCATAGCAGCTACAAAATGTTGAAAGAAGAACTGGAGTCAAGTCTTATCAAAGTAGAAGAATTTCGGTAGGCCCCCACCATGTTCAGTTAAAATCCTAGAAATAGGGACAAAGGTGAAATATGCCAGTCTTAAGAAAGACTAAAACCAGACCCTAACAGAATCAAGGGGATTTGACAGTATTCTATTTGCCTGCCAGAAAACTTTAACTCTTTGGAATGTCCAACATTGTGAAGCATACTAAAACAGTTGACGCTAATAACCAAAAACCAAGAGAAACAGTAAACGACAGAGGGCTTTAGCGATTTAGACAGTGGAATCATGAAACAGAGATTAGGAGCAACATATTTAAGAAGGTAAAAGAAAAACATGGAGATCTACACCAGAAACACTGAATCTATTTTTAAAAAATCAATTAAAAATTTTAGAACTCCTTAATTTCTCTTTCTTCAGTCTCATTGTTAGTGTATAGAAATGCCACTGATTTCTGGGCATTGATTTTTTTCCTGCCACGCTACCAAATTGCTGTATGAATTCTAGCAATCTTGGGGTGGAGGCTTTTGGGTTTGCTATGTAGAAAAACATGTCTATCATGTCATCTACGAAGAGGGAGAGTTTGACTTCTTCTTTGCCAATTTGAATGCCTTTAATGTCTTTTTGTTGTCTGATTGCTGAGGCTAGGACTTCCAGTACTATGTTGAATAGCAGTGGTGAGAGTGGACATCCCCGTCTGGTTCCTGATCTTAGGGGAAAGGCTCCCAGTGCTTCCCCATTGAGAATGATATTTGCTGTGGGCTTTTCGTAGATGGCTTTTAAGATGTTGAGGAATATTCCCTCTATCCCTACACTCTGAAGAGTTTTGATCAGGAATGCATGCTGTATTTTGTCAAATGCTTTCTCTGCATCTAATGAGAGGATCATATGGTTCTTGGTTTTTCTCTTGCTGATATGATGAATCACATTGATTGTTTTACGGGTGTTGAACCAGCCTTGTGTCCCGGGGATAAATCCTACTTGGTCATGGTGAATAATTTTCTTAATGTACTGTTGGATCCTATTGGCCAGTATCTTGTTGAGAATTTTTGCATCCATGTTCATCAGGGATATTGGTCTGTAATTCTCTTTTTGGTGGGGTCTTTTTCTGGTTTTGGAATTAAGGTGATGCTGGCCTCATAGAACGAATTTGGAAGTACTCCATCTCTTTCTATCTTTCCAAACAGCTTTAGGAGAATAGGTATGGTTTCTTCTTTAAACGTTTGATAAAATTCCCCTGGGAAGCCATCTGGCCCTGGACTTTTGTGTCTTGGGAGGTTTTTGATGACTGCTTCAATTTCCTCCCTGGTTATTGGCCTGTTCAGGTTTTCTATTTCTTCCTGTTCCAGTTTTGGTAGTTTGTGGCTTTCCAGGAATGCATCCATTTCTTCTAGATTGCCTCATTTATTGGCGTATAGCTGCTCATAATATGTTTTTAAAATCGTTTGTATTTCCTTGGTGTTGGTAGTGATCTCTCCTTTCTCATTCATGATTTTATTAATTTGAGTCTTCTTTCCCTTCTTTTTAATAAGGCTGGCTAATGGTTTATCTATCTTATTAATTCTTTCAAAGAACCAACTCCTGGTTTTGTTGATCTGTTCCACAGTTCTTCTGGTCTCGATTTCGTTGAGTTCTGCTCGAATCTTTATTAACTCTCTTCTTCTGCTGGGTGTAGGATCTATTTGCTGTTTTTTTCTCTAGCTCCTTTAGGTGTAAGGTTAGCTTTTGTATTTGAGTTCTTTCCAGTTTTTGAATGGATGCTTATATTGCGATGTATTTCCCCCTTAGGACTGCTTTTGCTGCATCCCAAAGATTTTGTACGGTTGTATCTTCATTCTCATTAGTTTCCATGAATCTTTTTAATTCTTCCTTAATTTCCTGGTTGACCCTTTCATCTTTTAGCAGGATGGTCCTTAACCTCCACGTGTTTGAGGTCTTCCAAACTTCCCCCAAAGATTCAGATGCAATGAAACGCCAGGACACCTGCACCCCGATGTTTGTATCAGCAATGTCCACAATAGCCAAACTGTGGAAGGAGCCTCGGTGTTCATTGAAAGATGAATGGATAAAGATGATGTGGTTTATGTATACAATGGAATATTACTCAGCCATTAGAAACGACAAATACCCACCATTTGCTTCGACGTGGATGGAACTGGAGGGTATTATTCTGAGTGAAGTAAGTCAATCAGAGAAGGACAAACATTGTACGTTCTCATTCATTTGGGGAATATAAATAATAGTGAAAGGGAATAGAAGGGAAGGGGGAAGAAATGGGTAGGAAATATCAGAAAGGGAGCCAGAAGATAAAGACTCCTAACTCTGGGAAATGAACTAGGGGTGGTGGAAGGGGAGGAGGGCGGGGGGTGGGGGTGAATGGGTGACAGGCACTGAGGGGGGCACTTGACGGGATGAGCACTGGGTGTTATTCTGTATGTTGTTAAATTGAACACCAATAAAAAATAAATTATAAATAAAATAAAATAAAATAACAAAAAAATTTTAGAACTGAAAAATACATTAAGATTCCAAAAGATGTTTTAAAAGCAAATTAGAAATAGCAAAACAGAGTATTAATGAACTGCAAGATTTTGGTAGAAAATATTCAGACTAAAGTACAGAAAGAAGAGAAGAAACAACCAAAGTGTTGATCAATGCATGAACCTATAAAAAATGTAGCATATAACATAATGGAATATTATTTGACCTTAAAAAAGAATGAAATCCTACCATATACAACAACATAGATGAACCTGCAGGACATTATGCTAAGTGAAATAAGCCAGTCACAAAGGGACAAATACTGCATGACTCCACTTACATGAAGTATCAAACTCATGGAAGCAAACAGAACTGTGGTCAGCAGGGGCTGGAGGAAGAGCAAAGAGAGAACTGCTAGCCAACCAAAATTTCAGTTATACAGAATGAGTAAGTTCAAGATTAGCTGTATGACATTGTGCCTATAGACAACAGTACTCTATTGTACTGCTTTTATCACACTATGGCTTAAAAAAAGAAGAAGAAATGAGAAATACAAGATTAATTCAAAAGCAGGCAAAAAAATGAGGGAAAGGTTAAAGAAGCAAAGGAAAAAGAATAGATAGATAGTCTATTCTATATGGAGTCAATCTGTTGTAAAGCTTGGGAGGTACAATCGGAGAAACTGTAGTTGTTACTTGTTATTTTTGCTTGCTCTGTCTCTATTTCCCTTGTTTTCCTTTGGAAACCCATCTCAATTTTCTTACCCCATTTTAGTACATATAGTTTGCATGAGGATTGTAATCCCTGACTTGGGGGAAGGCCTGTGACCCAAAAACAGGCCGATCAGTACCAATTTGGGTAATTTTGTTAGAGCTTTTAGGAAAATGGAAAATGTAAGATTGCTTGCTGTAAGATTTGTAAATCTTGCATTTAGGGGGCCACCATATAGAAAGCTGCTGAAGAAAAAAAAAAAAAAGAAAAAGAAAGCTGCTGAAGAACAGAGCATTTGCTAAAGAATGAAGCAGACCTAATAGATGGGAAGAAAGGCTGAATTCTAATACCTTTATGTGAGCATCTGGAATTTTCAGTTATACAAGCTAATATACGTACTTAATGTCTAACAACTGCTTAGATGGTACATAAGCACCATTTTTAACAGCTATCATATAAAACAAATTAATTCACAGATATGAGGACTGTCAAATCTCACCAAATAACCTTTGCCCAGGAATGTTGGTTAAATTCAGGGCAGAGACTATTCTACCAATGGAAGAGAAAAGCACAGTGATAAACTTTTTCAAAATATTCTTATATTAAGAAAAGTAGAATTTTCCAATAATTCAGTTAGATTTAGTGAATGCACTGGCTATCTGAAACGTAGTATTTCCTCCCAGTTAGGAAGTTATGCTAGTATTAATTCTCTGCCTCTATCTCCTACCCTGTCTCTGCACACATGGATATTTACATACCTAGGTATACAACATATTTTTCTCCAATTCAAAAGCATTGTTTGGTTCATAGTCATATAGTTTATCCACCATGTTTGTTTTTAAAGAAATAATTTTCAGCAAAGATAAACAAAGGCATTCTTATACAAATATGTTAAAACCAAGTGATATTACATGAGTGCTTGAAAGGGATGAGAATTTTATATACACACATATACATTTAACATACTGATTTTATGCTACTAAAATAATCTTTGACAAATAAACAAATTTGTATAGATTTTATATTTTGTTTGTAAAACAATTCTGAAAATACAAATGACAATCAGAATCAAAACACTGGATCCTGTATTACTATTTCCATAAATGGTTACTTCAATATTTTCTAAAATATTAATGCTTCCATAAGAAAAATTTAATTATTTAGTAGGCATCATGATAATCTGTTTTTGTCACTCTATTTCCAAAAAAGGACACAATTCAATCAATATTTTCAATAGCAAGCTTTTCATAAAAATTGCATTTAATAAATAGTGATTTTTTCCTATGAATTTTTAAATTCTGTATAATCAAAGAAATAGATCTACTTAAAAACTTTACTTCCTTATAACCTATATAATTAAACTTAACACTATTTCTGGTAATAAGTTTTTTATATTTGGTCAAAATGTGTCAACTTCTTTTAAATTATTATGCAAAATGGCTCAAATTAAAACTAAGATGAATTTTTTCAAGACTTAGTAGGATTAATAACATTGTAACTACTTTAACATACACCAAACTATACCAATATTGTGGAACTAAGTCAATCTATTTACTTGAGTTAATGTGAAAAGTGATATTCATAAGTGTGCACTGAGCTTCCAAAATGTCTAAATTCAAATTACACTTTTGTCAGTTAATAAAATACAGTAGTTAGAAAGAATATGATGAAAAAAAATAATCCTAATAACATGTTGAAATCAGAAATTCCATGTTGAAATCAGAAATATTTGTGACCATATAGAAAAGCTCACGTGTTAAAATGCAATTTAACATAATCTTGCAGATTACAAATGGAGCACCGAGATATTAATATGCATATAAGAAAAGAATAGAAACAATACCCTTTTTAGTTGCTGTTCTTTTATGCTTCTCACTGTCCTTGCAGGCTCAGAAATGAAGTTTTTATAGTTTTCACATATATTGATCCGAGACTGGGCTACCTGCATTGTTCCCTCAAGAAAAGATTTCCAAACAGGATACATGCTCCTAAATTCAAAGAGGGACAGAAAAGTATTAGGCAGGGAAAAGAAAAAAAAAGTTGGCTAACCTTATGCTCACTGGCTAGCACTGTGAAGCAGAATGAATATTTTCTTTATAGTTGAAAGTGTATTTATACTGCTTTATAGGTATTAATATTTTAACATATATAGGTAGAACATATACTTTATTCCTCTGTAGCTCTGCAATGGGCTGTCTTGATTCATCAACTATTTTTGATACTGAAATAAAGTGATACAAGGTTACAATTCCAGGCAAAGCTAATACTATAAAAATTAGTGAATAATTCAGACTATACAGACTTTTCACTGTCTCAGGGTCATCACTGTGTATATCAAGTTTCATTATTTCATTAAATATTTTCCTGGGGCACCTGGGTGGCACAATCAGTTAAGTGTCCAACTCTTGGTTTGGGCTCTCAGGTGGTAATCTCAGGGTTGTGAGATCAAGCCCTGTGTTAGGCTCTGCACTCAGCATGGTGTCTGCTTCAGATTCTTTTCCCCCCTGCTACTCTCCCATTCTCTCTTCCCAAGATAAATAAATCTATCTTTTAAAAACTTTTCTAAAAGATATTTTCCTAATTTTAGAGATGGGTAACTGAGGCTCAGAGAGATTTAGAGAATCCCTCTAGATCACACGAGTGTGGCAGAACTAAGATGAAGGCTGGGTACCTCTAAAGTACATTATCTTTCAACTACATCATATTACTTTCTTACATAAACTGATATGGCTGGAAAAAAATAATGAACAACTGCTTATGTGCTTGAGAAGTCCATTTCTCTAACAAAAGAAGTCTATGGTATCATTGTTCTACATCTGTTTTCTATGTTGTAATAATGCTTAGCCAGCATCACATTGTCACTTGGAATCATTCCAAGCAAGTTCCAACACCTTTGCTTGATAAATGTGCTCAGCAATCTCTTCTTAGTGTCAAAGAATTCATCCTTTGCTTTTTGTAGTCAATGTCCCTTTCAAAGCTTCTTTTCTATTTTGCTAAACACCTTAGTTCTAGTATGCACCTATACAGATTAAACATATTTTATAACTTATCATAACAATGGATGGTATTTTGTGTGTGTGTGTGTCTGGCTTTTTTTTTTTTTTAAAGATTATTTATTTATTCATGAGAGACACAGAGAGAGAGAGGCAGAAACACAGGCAGAGGGGGAAGCAGGCTCCATGCAGGAAGCCTGATGCAGGACTTAATCCCAGTACTCCAGGATCATGCCCTGAGCCAAAGGCAGATGCTCAACCGCTGAGCCACCCAGGTGTCCCTGGTATTTTATTTTTAAAAATGAAATACTTGTACTGATAGATTATAACATTCATCTCTCGAGATTTTCTTCTTATGCCACGTGGATTTTCTATTATAGACTGCTACTATAGTAGGTACCTTGGGTTACATAAATGCAAGCAGTGGGTCAGTGGATGAAATGGATGATAAAGTAAAAACAAGAGAAAGAAAAATTGCCTGGGTCCCCATCCTACTTAGAACTAAAAAAAACTTGTGACTGTATTTTTCAACCAAGGAAACTATTAACTTATATAATCAATTAGTTTTTGTAATGAATGAATGAATCACTTTAGATGGAAATATTCATTTATTTAAGCAGAAGAGTATCACACTCCCTTTGGTAAAAGATTCAGTGTGTTGTGCCAGCAAAAACTGTCAGCATAAAAGCAAAATGAATATGAGATAATGAAAAAAAGAAAATGAGATAATGGATGTTAACTAAACCTATAATGGTAACCATTTCATAATATATGTAAATCAAACCATCACACTGTACACTTTAAAGTTATAGAATGATGCATGTCCATTATTTTTCAGTAAAACTGGAAAAAAAAGAACAGCAAAATTAGTATCTTCCATGGCCTTATTGCATGACAACTGATATAAACTAGGATATAAACTCACCACAGGCCTCCTAAGCAGTTCAAATAATTGATTTTCTCAGAAAATGCAGAGAAAAAACTTCAGTACGATGCTTCATAACTATTAATTTACATTTAAAATACATTTTAAAATCATAATAAAAATGAGAAAGAACCACTATGTTGTGATAGGAAGGAAGGAGGGTTAAGGTGGATGGAAAGAATGAAGGAAGGATCCCTTCACCCAGGTTCTCCCCTTAACTAGCACCCACTTTTATCTCTGCCTCGCTGACTGCTGTTCATCCTTCAAATCTCAGCTTAATTGTAACCTCCTTAGAGAAAACTTTCATGATCACCACCAACCCAACTCACAGACTCAATTAAGTCCCTCTCTGTTACTCGTTCACATGGCTCCAGCATTTTAACTTCAATTATAAATATTTTTATGTAATGGTTAATGTGTATCCCTCTCACTATTGTGAAAATTTCCTGAAGGTAAGGGTACATGTTTTTCTCACTACCATATTTCTAGGGCCTAAACACATGGCCTAACATTCAGAAAAGTTACAGTAAGTATTTGTTACATGAAAAAAATGAATGGATACATACATTATGAGGATTGTACAATAAAAAGAAAAATTCTTTCCTTGTACAGTTTAAAAAGAGATCTTTAGAGATTGGCAGATCTACAGTAGGCAAGCATATCTCTAATAATGACACACCACGAAAAAAAACAGAATTCAGTTACCAGTTAATCAGAAAACTCGGGTTCAAGTTCTAGTTCAGCCAATATAATCATATGTAGGATACTTCACTCTACTTTCATTTCCTCAACTGGCAAATGGAGAAAATAACGAAAATACCAGCACTACATACCTCATATGGCTATTTTGGCAGTAAATGCAAATGATATGAAAGCCTTTGGCACAGATTGTTTAAATGAATAAATAGTAACAGAAGCAGAATTATAATAGAAATGTAAGTGTTTGACATAATAGTGATAGCTGCAATGGTAGTATTTTTCATTCTGAGGAAAAATAATGGGTATAGAATGATTTTTAATTTAAAAAAATTTTTCACTAGGCTTCTATACATAATTTTGATGCATATGGTATTCTGCTATGTTGCTCAGGTCAGAAAATGAGGCTCAAAATTATGAAAGAAAGGAAGTAAATTCTTTTAAAAATCCATCACATACTAAACACTATGCCATGTATTTTTAAATTTACGTTATCATTTAATCCTCATGTCAATTTTGTAAAATAGGCCTTATCTCCATTTTTCAAAGGACAAAAAAGTAAGGCTTGGAGAGGTTGTAGAATTTTTCCAAGGCTATTCACCAGGAAATAGTACTTCTATGGTCATAATTTAGACTTTGCCATTACCAATAACTACCCCTCTGCTGTAATCCCAAATTAATCATCTAAGCCCTGACCTTCTGTTTCTACTTATTCCTTTTAGGATTCTGACTCCAATAAGTATTCAAACTCTACTAGAACCTACAATCCATTCTTTTTTTTTTTTAATCTCTTATTTTTTTAATTTTTAAAATTTTTTTATTGGAGTTCAATTTGCCAATATATAGCATAACACCCAGTGCTCATCCCATCAAGTGCCCTCCTCAATGCCCGTTACCCAGTCACCCCTACCCCCCGCCCACCTCCCTTTCCACCACCCCTTGTTCGCTTCTCAGAGTTAGGAGTCTCTCATGATCTGTCACCCTTTCTGATATTTCCCATTCATTTTTCCTCCTTTCCCCTTTATTCCCTTTCACTAATTTTCATCCTACTCTCCTTCCCACTGTCTCTTAGCATCTCTCATAATTTCCCTTCTCAGCTCCTTATCCAACCTAAATTTCATGGTCTACCACTATAATCACTCCCTTTATATACCCTTATGATCCTGGCCCCTCTGTCTTTTCATTGTTCTAATCTACAAATTTCAATTTTGGTTAAATCCAAAATTCTGTTTATACTGTACCTATCTCTGTGTATACCATACCTATCTCTGTGCAGCAGAGATTACATTACTGGAGAAAACCATAATCATGCTGCCTTGGTCTCAGGTTAAATTGATGTCTAAAAAAACTCTAGTAACCCCTAAGTGCTACCCAGCAATTCTACTTATACTCCCCTAAATCCTCTTATTCTCTCCATCTTCTACGTAATTATTTCCCACCTTTTCCTCTCATTTCCAACTTCTAATATGACTACACTTTCAGCTGATAATGAAGCTACCAGAAGACAATGCCCATATGGTCCCACACATCTACCAATCTCCCCGCTTCTCCACCCATGCACTCTATCATCTCTTTACTTGGATGAACTACCTGTGCTCTGAAGGCCAACCTTTCACATTTATACTACACTCTATAATTCACTCAAGAATAGCAATCCAGGGCAGCCCGGGTGGCTCAGCGGTTTAGCGCCACCTTCAGCCCAGGGTGTAATCCTGGAGACCCAGGATCGAGTCCCATATTGAGTGCACTGCATGGAGCCTGCTTCTCCCTCTGCCTGTGTCTCTGCCTCTCTCTCTCTGTGTCTCTCATGAATAAATAAAATCTTTTTTTAAAAAAGAATAGCAATCCAGTAATTGTGCTTTCTCAACATCAACTTTTCCCTCTCTACTGGATGGATCTCTAAATATGCTATAACATCTCCTACCTGCGAAAACAAAAAAAAACTCCTCCAATTCTCTCCAGCTACCACACTAGTGCCTGTTCCTTGAACAGCAAAACTCCTTGAAAGAACTGTCTGAAATTATTGTAAAATTCTTCTGTTCCTGGTCTTTTTTTTTTTAAGATTTTATTTTTTATGTATTCATGAGAGACACAGAGAGGCAGAGACACAGGCAGAGAGATAAGCATGCTCCATGCAGGGAGCCTGATGTAGGACTCAATCCCAGGACTCCAGGATCATGCCCTGGGCTGAAGGCAGGCGCTAAGCCACTGAGCCACCCGGGCGTCCCATGCTCCTGGTCTTTTAAAAAATTATTATTATTATTTTTGAGGGGGGGGAGAGAACATGCATTAGTGAGGGTGAGGAAGCTGGGATTGGGGGAGGGTCAGAAGATGGAGAGAATAAGAGGATAGGGAGAGAGAGGGAGAGGGGAGGGGAGAGAGGGAGAGAAGGTGGGGGGAGAGAGAGAGTGAAAGTGAGAGAGAGAGAGAGACAGAGAGACAGAGAGAAACTTAAGCAGGTTCCATGCCCAGTACCAAGCCCATGCAGAGCTTGATCTCAGGACCCTGAGATCAGGATCTGAAATCAAGAGTTGGACATTTAACCAACTGAGCCATCCAGATGCTCCATTCCTGATCTCTTTTGATTAATTTAAATAAGCCCTTAAGCCTCCACCATTCTTCAGAAATTGCTTGTCAAGGTCATCAAATATCTCCTTATGGATAACTCAGTAGTCAATTCAAGCTTTGGTCCTGTCATTCAATTTATCAGCAGAACTGATCTAGTTTATCCTTCTTGAAATGCTTTCCTCCCTCAGCTTCCAAGACATCACTCTCTCTTAGTCTACTCCTTTCTCACTAGCCACTCTTTAATAATGTCCTTTGTTGATTCCTCTTCATCTCACTGCCCTGTAAATGCTGGAGTGCCCCCAAAGTTAGTCCCCAGGCTTCTCTTTTCTAACTACACTCACTCTTTAGATATACTCATTGAGGCGCATGGCTTTAAATACTGCCAATATACTATTCCTGAATTTCTATTTCCAGCCTAGACATCTTTCCTAACCTACAACCGCCTATTAACATATCCAACTTGGACATTTAGTAGGCATCTTAAAACTATAGTGTCCAAAACCAAATTCTTGATATCCCTAAAATTTGTTAATTCTTTCCATCTCACTGATAGACATTCAAACCCTCTAGTTGCTCAAACCAGAAACCCTAGAGTCATCATTGATTTTCCTTTTTCTTTTTTTCTTTTTTTATTTTTTATTTTTTGATTTTCCTTTTTCTTTCACATCCTTCATTTGATCTACCCCAAAATCCTGTTCAGTAGACTTTAAAAATATAATGGAATCTGATTATTGTCTGTCTCCTCCACTGCTACTATCCCAATTTGGGCAATATTATCTTGTGCTTGGATTATGGTAACAGCATCTCTTGCTTTTGCTCGTTTCCCCAAAGTCTATTCTCTACACAATACAGCCACTGCAGTGCCACCACTTCCCACTATGCTATATTCTCCTTACTATGCTTATTGTCCTTATCACCAGTATATAATGTTTAAGAATTTATATGTTTGTCTTGTCTTCTCTCATTAGAATGTAGGCTCCATGCAGCAGAAGCTTTGTTTTGTTCACTCTTGTATCCGCAGCACCTGGTACGGCAGGCACTCCATACATATTTAGTGGAGGAAAGAGGAGGGAATTACATGGCCTAGATGTGAACCCAGATTTGTCAGGCTCTCAAACCTCTGCTCTGCTGCTGATAGAAGATTGCTCTTGGTCTCAGTAATAATCTTAACAAAAAAGAGGTGTCTCTTCCCTCTAATAAAGGTACTGAGCTTTGTATATCCTAAGTCCTTTGTGTTCATCTAACATGATTTTTTGCCTCAGTATCTCCTGCACTAATGTTTTCTTACCTTTTTCTGTTAAAATGACTCAGCTTTTAAATTAAAATGATACTTTATAACTTCGCACTCTAACTGAAAAACAAATGATACTTGACATAATAGTTAAGTTATAATTAGTAAAATTTTTAAAAAATGTTTATCCATATACCATCTAAAATCATGCTGGCATATCTCCCATACAGATATCACAATGGAAAACAGAGAAAACTTTATCAGGAAGAATCATAATTAAGAAACAAATCAATTTATTTTGACTGTGGTGGTGGTCACACAAATCTACATATGTGATAAACTGCACAGAATTTAATATGTACACACACAAATGAGTGCATGTAAAACTGGTGTATTCTGAATTAGATTGGTGGATTTTATTAATATAAGTTTCCTGGTTGTAATATTGTATTATAGCTATGTAAGATATTACCACTGGGAGAACTAGGTGAAGAGTATAAGATAGCTCTTGGTATTACTTTTTACAACTGCACATGAATCCACAACTATTTCAAAATAAAAAGTAAAAAAAAAAAAAATTAAAAAACCATACATCTTCCCTAGACCTAAAAATATAACACTGTACATCAAGAAAACTCTAGAAACATGATACATAAGCTCATAATTTAAGATTAATTTATACAGTAAGTAATAAGGAGAAAATATAGTTTTTAAGAAGTGTTCATATAGTGCTGCTCTCACTAATAAGAAGGGACAATATCCTAACTGCAGGTAACAGAGGTAAAGACAGGGAGGATGACTGATTTCAGTCCAGTCAAGGTATGGTAAGAACTGCAATACAACTGCAGCTTGAGGTACCCATAGGTGAGGGAACTAAGGATTAAGGAAAGGAGAAATGGCCAAAGATGAGGAGAGAAAGGTAATCTGGTGCCAGGTTTCTTCATGGCTTTTAAAAAATATCTTGGGGGGGGCAGGGGGCACCTGGATGGCACAGTTAGTTAAGTGTCCAACTCTTAATTTCAGCTCAGGTCATGATCTCAGGGCCATGAGACTGAGATCAAGCATAGTGTGGAGCCTGCTTAAGATTCTCTCTCCTTTGCCCTCTGCCCCTCCCTCCCTACTCATGTTTTCTCTCAAATAAATAAATATTAATTAATTTAAAATTTTCATCCCACTGGCAAGAAGAAATACAGGTAATATTCAAGCAGGGGAGTTATACTAGGCCTATTTTACAAAGGGAGTTGGTGGTACTGTACCTAACTGAAATAATGAAAGGAAGAGATCACAGGCAGAGAAGCAGCTGCTTAAGATTCCTAAGACAGGACGAGATCTAGGAAGAAGTCAAATTTGGAGGTAGTTGACTTTTTGATTCCTAAGCTGACGAGTTAATAAGAAACATACAATCATTACTAGTTTATAGACAATATATAAAGACAGAAAAAAGACATTTAAGATTACTTTAAAAAGTCACTAGAGAGCTAAGGGAACTTTGAGAAACGCTTATATAGAAAGGACTTGCTATAGTTTGAATGTCTGTCCCCACAAAATTTGCATGTGGAAATCCTAACCCCCAAAGATGATGATATTAGGAGGTGAGGCTTTTGGGAGGTGATTAGGCCATAAGGTAGATTAGTGCCCTTTTGAAAGAGACCCCACAGAGCTCCCAAACCTCTTCCACCGTGTAATGACACAATATAAGTTGAAAATCCTACAACTCAGAAGAGAGACTTCCCCAGAAACCAGGCTGGTCTCAGCCCCCTGACCACCAGAAAGATGAGAAATAAATTTTTACTTAAAAGCCATCCAGTCAGGGATCCCTGGGTGGCGCAGCGGTTTAGCGCCTGCCTTTGGCCCAGGGCGTGATCCTAGAGACCTGGGATCGAATCCCACATTGGGCTCCTGGTGCATGGAGCCTGCTTCTCCCTCTGCCTGTGTCTCTGCCTCTCTCTCTCTCTGTGTGTGACTATCATAAATAAATACAAATTAAAAAAAAAAAAAAAGCCATCCAGTCTGTGGTATTTTGTTTTAACAGCCAGAACAGACTAAGAGCTGAAAACTTGTCCTAAAAGACTAAAGAAAAAGATCCAAGAGAAAGTAGTGTCACCGTTTAGTGTCACCGTTTAGTTTTAAGGCAAATAGGGGTGGTTTAATGCCATTAAATAGTGTATGTTTCATCAGACTAACAAATATTTTAGAAGACTAATCACATGTTCTTTCAGTAAAAAAATGAAAATTCTAATCAACTAGAACAAATGTAAAATACATTGATACACAGTTTATGAAGTATAATTTACAATGTCAGAATTTATTTTTTTCAATGTCAGAATTTAAATGTATAAACCCTTGACCTCGCATTTCCCCCTTTAAGAATTTACACTAAAAAAAAAATTTACCCTGTAGATATACTTTCCTAGTCCACAAAGATGTAACTATATGCAAACATGAGTTATCCACTAAAGCATTATTTGCAATAGTAAGAAACTCAATAATTACCAACAAAAAATGGGTAACAAAACTATAGTCCACCCATACTATAATACTAACACAAACAATTAAAAGAATGGAGTACCTGAATTTACTGGCATGAAAGATCTAAAACACTTTTAAGTGTGGGTAGGGTAGAGTGGAGTGGTGGAGGGAGTTACGGAAGTATATGTATAGATTAATTCCAATTCTGTTAAGAAGAACAAAACTGTTTGTGCTTATGTATGTGTCCCAGAGGAAAGAAATGGAAGGGTCATGTGCTTTTAACAGTACTTACTCTAAGGGAACAGCAATGTGAACGAGAGAGGCTTGGGAAAGAAGATGAGGCAGCACTTTATACTCTGTTGCACATGCATTACTTTGATAAGAATTTTTAAAGTACAAATATAAATACAAAAAAAGTTAAAAGAGAAATTTAAAACAACTAGAACCAAAATAAACTCCTAATAAACAAACAAAAAATTGGCAATTGCCATTCTCACCCTCGATCTTGATCTTTCGATTATCTTTTTCACAAAGCCACTATTACCCTCTTAGCTACCTAAATTTATAAACCTAGGGGTTGAGGGGACAGGGGACTCAGCAATCAAAAAAAATGAAATTTTACCATTTGCAATGATGTGAGTAGAACTACAGAGTATTATGCTAAACAAAATAAGTCAATTAGAGAAAGACAATTATATGATTACACTCATATGTGGAATTTAAGAAACAAAAGAGAGGATCACAGGGGAAGGGAGGGAAAAATAAAGTAAGATGAAATCAGAGAAGGAACAAACCATAAGAAACTCTTAACTATGGGAAACAAACTGAAGGTTGCTGGGGGGAGCAGGGTTGGGAGGGATGAGGTAACAGAGTGATAGGCATTAAGGAGGGCAAGGATGTAATGAGCACTGGGTGTTACATGCAACTGATGAATAACTTCACTCTACATCTGAAACTAATAATACACTATATGTTAATTAATTAAATTTAAATAAAATTAAAAACAACAAAAACCAAACCTTGGGGTCTTTCTATAGTCTTTCCTCTCCCTCTCTCTAACTTCATTCTTCATTCACTAAATATTTACCAAGTGCTTTCTATGTTACAAGAGCTATTTTAGATACTGAGAAAACTAATTTCTAGTTTGACAGTTATAGAAACTGTTTATAGTTCATCTCAGAACAAATATGATAGACACAAAAAACAAAACTCTGCCAAATCAATTTTAAGTCCTCTAGTTTCCATCTCCTAAAGATCTACTGAAATCGTCCCTACAACCAATTTCTACTGCTAATTTTCATTGTTCAAATAAGAGACGAAGAGTAATTAAATTCCTGCAATTTTATCCTTTCCAAATTCTTCTTCACATATCTTTAATCCACCTTCATACTATTAAAAGCCAAGCTAACATGTATTTCCTCTCGTGGAAATTTTTCAATGCTTCCATTATCTTCTGAATAAGAAAATAAACTGTCTGATATGCAAAGTATTTCCTGATCCCTGTCTATGTATTCTCCGGGTCCACTTCTCCTCTCACCCTCCAACCCACACACTTCACACCAGCCAGGTGGACTGTTCAGTTACCTAACATCCATATTTTCTCATAACTCCATGCCTTTAAGGTGATACTTTTGCTTAGAATTCCTTATGCCCAGCCTTGGCAAACTCCTGTATATTCTTTACGACTCAGATCTAGAAGCCTTGGTTTCCTCTTCAGTCCTAACTTGTCTCTCCACTCCTAACACAATACCACAGCTATTTATAGTAGCTATCTCCTGTAACTTCAGTAAGCACAGGCACCACACTTCACATTTTGATCCTAAAATATACTTTAACAGCTAGTATATAGTAGATATTTTACATCTACCTCATGAATAAAGAATGAATCAATGACTGTTTAAATAGCTGTGCGACCTTGAGTAATAAAGTATAAAACCCAAGAGTTAGTTTCCTAATGTATAAAAAAAGGATGATTATATGTACCTTGCAGGGTTGTTTTCATTATCATGAGATTAAGCTGAAGTTCATAGCATGGTGTCTGGTATTTAGTAAATATTTAGTAAAAGCTGGCTTAACATATTTTTAGAAATAAGGTTGTATAAGCTAGCCAGAGAGCAGAGCTCTCCTTACTTCTTTGGTAACCTTAATCCTGAATTTCAAACAAGTTTAGAAAATAGCCTATCTATAAGCTGGAGTACTTCTTTATTCTCCAGCCAGTAATCTCTTCCTTAGTCAGGATTTCTTCATGCTAGTAATCTAAACTATTTAACATTCTCTCACTCAAGGTTTTTGCTCCACTTTCTCTTTTGCTTACAATTTCATCTCTTCCCCTCTTAGTGGAATTTTAAAGATACTGGAAAGTCCACAAGAAAATCTCTAGCTTTTTTAGTTTCCTGTTTTGCTTTAGTAGTCTATATTGCAATTATACACATCTATTACTTATAGTTGATGAAGCCACTTTCCATGCTATCAGTCAGTCCTGCAACTGTGAAGAATTATTATAGTTTATTTATCTTTCAGTCTTCTTTTTATTTATTTATGATTTTTTAAAGATTTTTATTTTTTAAAGATTTTATTTATTTATTCATGAGAGACACAGAGAGAGAGAGAGGCAGAGACAGAGAGAGAGGGAGAAGCAGGCTCCATGCAGGGAAGCCCAATATGGGACTCGATCCCAGGACCACGGGATCAGGCCCTGAGTCAAAGGCAGATGTTCAACCACTGAGCCACCCAGGCATCCCTATCTTTCAGTTTTCTAATGTTGTTAAGAATTTATCTGATGATGTCACTCTTCACTGACAATACAGCAAACATGATTTCATATTCAGATTCCAAGCCATACACCTGAATACTGAATTCTTAATTATCCTGGATTCTCTGCTACTGTGTCATGGGCTTTAGTTTTAACTGCAAACTCTGAAATCTTGTCTTTGAGTTCTGGTTCCCCTATACTAAGGACAGTTTTGATCATAAAAGCCAATAAACACTTCCATATTAACTTCAAAAAAAAAAAAAAAAGGACATCGAATCCTACACAAAATTACAAATAATTACAAATACTTTAAACATATCTGTAGGTCACTGAAGACACAATTTATATTCCACTGTCATCTATCTTCTTTAAAATCTGTATGTGGGATACTGACTAGCCAATTTCTGGATACCCTGTTCTGTGTGTGTGTGTGTGTGTGTGTAAAACTTAGAAACTCTTTTCTGTAGGCTCACAAAATTCCATCTTCCCAAATTTAGAATTTCAGAATTAAAGAACATGACAGAACACTATCATCTTGTTTCATTATTGTTGCAATAATGTGTTTCATCTGTAGATCACCAAGGAAACAATTCACGTTCCGCTGTCATCTACCCTCTTTAAATTCTATATGTGATTAAATTAATCAATTAAGCAAAACACAATCTTGGCTTAATACATAAGGAAACTATTTTATAAGTATGACTTACATATGTTGTAGAACATTAACATCTGATAATTTTGAAATTATGTCTAAAAACATAGCAATGAAAAGTAATTTTTTAAAATACTGAAGTCTACATTATCTACATGTGACATGGCTCTAAACGAAAACAGTTTTAGAGAAAATAAGCAAGATCTATTAACTAAGTTACCTGTAATCAATCCGATCATCAGCTTTTATTCCAGGCCAATCTCTCTTCAGATATTGACTAGCCAACTTCTGGATACCCTGTTAAAAAAAGATGTATATACATATATTTTATAAAAATAAGTACTGTGCCACGAAAGAAGCTCTTTTCCTTAAAATACATTGCTCCAAATCTCCTCTTTCCAAATGTAAATTTAATTCAGAAGGACCAATGATAAATGGTAGAACATTGTAACTTGTTTCATTATTGTCACAATCCTCTCTCATTTCCATTTTTAGGAAAGGGGGAGTCTAAGAATGAAAAAATTGGAACTTAGTTGATACGCTTTCAACTTCACACTACCTGACCAGCCATAAAAACAAACTACCTCTGGAATATCATAGGGAACACATCTGTCCACTCCACAGAGCTCTGATTACACAGCTTGACAACTCAATTTCCCACCATTCTTCTGCTGTGGCATGTACTGCATTTCTAAATCCAAACTCTCATCTTATGAAAGGCAACAACCAACAAATTCAGTTTGGAGCAGACAGATACACATTCACTTATAAAATTAATGAACAAACCTTGGTGCTAACTATTCCATATTAGTCATTTTGATTCAAGACAGATTTTAAGGGCTTTTTTTTCTTTTTAAATAATACCATGGCACAAATCATTTCAATAAAGAAATTAATTTTACAAAGAAATATACCCACTTATTGTTATCCATACAACATGAATGTGGGAAAAAAACAATATTTATCTTCAAGAGGTACAGTGGGTATCAGGATTTGAACAGAGAAGACTACTTTATTGGCAAGTGAGGTTAAACTAATCACTCTGAACACAGAATGTATTACTTTCAGATGGGAATATATGTGGTCCCCCATTCAATGTACTGGATTAGAAATCATATACTTTAGGATACTCATCTCTACATGCAACTTCAAACAGAATAAATCAAATGCTGAGATGAAGAACAATCACATTAATTAACAGATTGCCTACTTTAAGCAGAGACTTACCAAGTAAAATCAATGCTGTATTCTATTATACGGCACCCTCCTATTAAGGTCTCTGCCAAATCAAAATGGCATTAAATCCATTGTTGAATTAAATGCATTGTTGAATGCTTCTATTTATCATTATTTCAATGAACCTAAAGGGTAGCAGGAACTGTAAAGAAGCTCCTATAAATCTCAAGTTCCTCCTAAGCTTGGCAATAGTTGGATTTTACTATTTCAAAGTACTGTGTATTCTAAGAACTCACATAAAACTGCATATTCACAGTACTTCCATTTATATACCTTGTACTTTGAGAAGCCCAATTACTAAGTCTTACCTGAATTTGTACAGTACTTTTTCACCTCTGTACCTTCTTCATACTGCTATTTGCATGAAGTATCGTCCTATCGCCCCCCATTTCTACCTTCTGAACTCTCAACACCCTGCTTTAAGCTGATTTTTAAATTTCCTAACCCAAAATATTCAAAATTATATACAGGAAAATATCAAAAATTCTATTGCCTAGGTATTTTAATTTCATCAAAATAGAATAGCTCATCATTCTTTCTGCATTAG
The DNA here is from genome assembly GCF_053574225.1 of Canis aureus. NCBI lineage: Eukaryota > Metazoa > Chordata > Mammalia > Carnivora > Canidae > Canis > Canis aureus. The sequence continues at coordinate 26,388,008 of NC_135633.1, forward strand.
CTGGAATTCTTTTTTTTTAATATTTTTAAAATTTATTCATAAGAGACACACAGAAAGAGGCACAGACATAGACAGAGGGAGAAGCAGGCTCCTCACAGGGAACCTGATGTGAGACTGGATCCCTGGGCCCAGGGTCACGCCCTGAGCCAAAGGCATATGCTCAATCATGGAGCTACCCAGGCATCCTAGCTGGAATTATTTTTTAAAGAGCTTCCTCTAAAAAATAAAAATAAAAAAAATAAAGAGCTTCCTCTCCTGAGCTATTTGGTTATCCTAAAGTACAGTTACTACAAGGAAGGTAAGATAAGTATTTGATTGTTCAGTTTTGCCCAAACATGAACGATGAATTTTAAAGTAACATTATGAACTCATATATTTTAAATAAGGGATATGTTTCAATTTATTGCACTCACTACTCTTTTAATTCTCTAATTGTTACACCTGTGGTCAGTAAGGAGTCCCTCCTAGTTGGTTCCACATCATGACCCCAATAAACTTTGATAGTTTCTTTGTTGCCTTTTACAGTTTCTATTCCAGATATTCAGTAAACTAGTTTTCTAAGAAACTCTGATTCCTTTCAGAGAGAAATGAGATTTAGAGACCACAATCTAGGCACTTCTTATCCTTCACGTCTTTGTATCCCTCTAAGAGGTTTTATTTAATCATTGTATACAAAGCAGCTCACCCTTCATCCAGTTACTCTCTCACATCACCCCCATTTATTCATAATCTTCATTATGTTGTTACTGTCTGGTTTAAATATATTTTATCTGTTTACTGAGTATAAACTCCATCAAGTAGGGATCTTATCCTTTTTTTCCAATCACAGTGCCTCCAGACTATTGCAAAGAAGCTAGCATTTAGTTGATGTTAATAACGTTCACTGACAGGGATGCCTGGGTGGCTCAGTGGTTACGCATCTGCCTTTGGCTCAGGGCATGATCCCAGAGTATGGGATAGAGTCCCACACTGGGCTTTCTGCATGGAGCCTGCTTCTCCCTCTGCCCATGTTTCTGCCTCTCTCTCTGTGTGTCTCTCATGAATAAATAAATAAACCTTAAAAAAAAATAATGTTCACTGACTGCACAAATAAATGCCACCTACACTATTCTATTTCAAATGTATAATATCCAAATTCCTTTTGTGTTTTTGCCTTTCTGAGTTAGAAATGTCTAAATAAAAATTTCTCTGGTTCTTCACTTTTCCTCAGAGGAGGAAAAAAAAAAGAACCAGATTTTTAAGATTATGACCAGGTGGTTTTAATATAATAAGTAAGTTTCCTTTGTAAAATTATAGTCAAATTTGACCACTTCCACTACTGGAAGAAAACATATGTGTGGACACTCCAAAGTCATGAAAAACAAAAGTACCAGAAATTTATTCCATACACATAAGGCACACATTAATTTTTGTGCAGATTCAAATAAATAAAAACTCATAATATGTGGATACGAATAAGAAGTAGGTAACATAAATGGGAGGTAACACATGGTTACTACCAAATAAATGTCAATATGTGATTTAATTCCTAGGTGAGGAAAAGATCATCTGATATTTTCTTAACAAATTACATCTAAATGATGTAATTAGCTGACTTATTCAGTTTAATTACTGCTTAAGTGGTTGCAGTACATTTCATACAGATCATGGGATACATAATATGAGCCTCAGATTATGAGTAGGACTAAGAAGGTAGAATGACAGCACTCAAAATTTATATAAAACAAATGAACTTGACAAGCATTTCAACAGATTTATTTATCTTAACTCTGTTAGGTCTTGTTGAGAAATTGGGCATCTAAGAGGATACATAATTTACTTAAAATCAATATAGCTAGCTAGTTAGGCTTGAATTAGAATCCCTACGTAACATTCTAAATCTTTGCCCAAAAAATCATTTTAGAGTGGATTTTATCTAATTCTTGATAAAATTTCTGAAATTACTTAAACTAATCTTTTTTTGTGCATTGTAAGTTACAACAGCAATTTCTAGAGCTCTGAACCACAAAGTTGAACTGTATTAAACTGAATGAGCCCTTTAGAGATGTGATGAGGGATTCATGAAATAGATAAACAGTGAGATCTTTAGATGAAAGACTTTATTCAAGCTACTTCACAGAGGCAGGAATCATGACTTCTGTGTGCTCCATGCAGCTGTTCAAGATCTATTCTGCATGGATGCTCAAGAAATACTCCAAAAAAAAAAAAAAAAGAAAAAAGAAAAAGAAAAAGAAATACTCCATGGCCATTATAGGAAAGGACTTAAATAACATTTCATGTGTCTGAAAGCATTCTGTACTTAGCTGGTTTCCCTTTAATGTTATATTTAAAGTTATGTCCAATGAATAAAAAGTTTGTATATGTAGAAAATAAAATCTATACTAATAAAGTAGCTAAGAAAAAATAAATCTATGGCTAGAAATTTCCTACAAAAAAAATTTTTTAATCATTCCCTCATGCCACAACATTATTCTCTAAAACTGGTACACTAGATATATAATATTTATTTATATTTATTTGAGCATCACTGATGGATAATGTTCATTTGATTTCCAATATAGTTTACTCTGCAGCAGTGGTTTCCATAAAAATGTACTATCAATATACTCTTTGGAACATCCAATAACATTCCATTCCAACTTTTTAAAAAGCTATCAGTGTCTGATGTAAGACGCTTTGTTTTACCTCTCAATAACACTTGCTATATTGCTCTAACAAGTGAAACAACACAAAGAAAGCCACTGTTCAGTAGATACTGGGAAATGAACTGATGCCTTAACCTTTTGCCCACTTACCACAGCAAGCTGAGCAAGAGTGTGCTTCAGGGCTCTCACACAGGTTATTCTGTACCCATTCCATCCCCTTAACATACAGAGAAACTAATATTTAAATTTTACTAAGGGTAGATTGCTTTTCATAATTATAGGACACAATGTTATCTTTTTGAAGATTTTATTTATTCATTTGAGAGAGAGAGTGCCTGCTGAGCAGGGGGAGAGGCAGAAGGAGAAGGATAAGCAGACTCCCCCCTACCTAAGGAGAGAGCCCAAAGTGGGGCTCGATCCCTGGACCCTGAAAATCATGACTTGAGCCAAAGTCAGACGCTTCACCAATTGAGCCATCAGGTGCCCCATGCACCATGTTATTGATATACTACACACCTTTTGGTTGTGAAATTCCCAAGATTATGCAAATGACTTATAAAAATCAACAAATCTGGGCAGCCTGGGTGGCTCATGGCTCAGCGGTTTAGCACTGCCTTCAGTCCAGGGCGTGATCCTGGAGACCTAGGATGGAGTCCCATGTCAGACACCCTGCATGGAGCCTGCTTCTCCCTCTGCCTGTCTCTGCCTGTATCTCTGCTTCTCTCTCTCTCTCTCTCTCTCTCTCTCTCTCTGTCTTTATGAATAAATAAATAAAATCTTTTTAAAAATAAATAAATAAATAAAATAAAAATTAACAAATCCGTTGCATAAGCTGGATAGTTTTCAAACTGATATAAATTAAACAACAATTGTCTTTATTATTCTTAAATTACTTTAATAGTAATGGAGAACTTCCCTTCTACCCTTAAGGAAAGTTTTGAAATATTTTTCATTATTTTCTGTGGTACATAATTACAGTAAGCATTAAATTAATCAGTGTATTATTTTAAAGTACATAATAAACAATATTAATATTAATCTCATATATTAAACATTAAGCACATATTTTAGCCTTTTCCTTTTATCAAAAAAGATTAATTTTTTAAAAAATAATTACATAAAAAAACAAGATCTAATGACTTGTCCTGATTTGAGGACGAAACAATGAAAAAAAGATGACATTCAACACTTATTCATGATTAAAAACTCTCAAGAAACTAGAAACAGAAGGACCTTTCTTTAACCTATTAAGGGTGTACATGAGGGGATCCCTGGGTGGCTCGGTGGTTTAGCACCTGCCTTTGGCCCAGGGAGCGATCCTGGAGTCCCGGGATCGAGTCCCGCATAGGGCTCCCTGCATGGAGCCTGCTTCTCCCTCCTCCTGTGTCTCTGCCTGTCTCTCTCACTCTATCATAAATAAATAAATAAATAAATAAATAAATAAATAAATAAATAAATAAATCCTTTTTTAAAAAGGGTGTATATGAAAAACCTACAGCTAACATACTTCTAATGGAGAGTAAATGTTTTCCCCCTGAGACTGGGACAAAGGTAAGAATGTCCTCTGTCACCAGTCCTTTTCAATACTGTACTCATAGTTCCACCTAGCACAATAAAAAAGAAAAGGCATACAGATTGGAAAGGAAGAAATAGACTATTTTTACTTACAGATGATGTGACTGTCTACATAGAAAACTACAAAGAATCTACCAAAACAAACAAACAAACAAAAAACCCCTCCTGGAATTAATACTTGAGTTTATCAAGGCTGCAAGATACGAGAACAACATACAAAAAAGCTGTTTTCCTACATATTTGTAATGAAAAATTAATGTTTGAAATTTAAAAACATTGCATGATAGCACTGGATAAAAATGAAGTACTTAGGTATAAATCTAACAAAATATGTGTAGGAGTGTATACAGAAAATTCCAAAATATTGATGGAAGAAATCAAAGAAGATCTAAATTAATGTACAGATATGTGATATTAATGAATTGGAAGACTTCATATTTTTGAAGATGTCAATTGTTTCCAATATGATCTATAAATGAAATCCAAATGAAAATTCCACAAAGTTTTTTTGTAGATATAAACAGCCTGACTTTAAAATATATATGGAAAGATAAAGGTATCAGACTAACCAAAACAATTCTGAGAAGTAAGAACAAAGTCAGAGGACTCCTATCACCTGCATTCAAGGCTACTATAGCATAATGTTACAATAATCATGATCTCAGGGTCATGAGATAGAGCCCTGAATGGGGCTCCATACTAGGTGTGGAGCCTGCTTGAGATTCTCTCTCTCCTCCCTCTGCCCCTTCTCTGTCCATAGCAAACACACACACACTCTCTCTCTCTCTCTCAAAAAAAAAAAAAAAAAAAAAAAAAAAAAAAAAAAGAAGGTCCTCCAATGTCTTTGTGTCACTCCATTCAGACTACAGGCAATATTACCATTATAGCACTTAAAACAGAATCATAAAAACACATTTAAAAAGATGTTTCCTTGAAAAGTTAGTTATAATAACAGATTTATCATCTTAAGTTAATTTACTGTGTTTACACAAAACTCATAACGTTGCCTTTAGTATACATAAGAGACATAAAAGTCATCTGCCTGAAATTAGCTTAGTTCTCCACTTAATGTTGCTATTATGACAATCTCATTAGAGGAACAATATGCATAAATCCTGTTGGACTTAAACAGAGAGGACGTATTAAATGTCCAGTTCATTTAATACTGTTGTCAATATAAGCAGATAACATGGAAGTTTGCTTAATAAAAGGTATCTTCCCTTTAAGAGGCACAAGCCCAAAGCTACACAGTGTTAAACATTAAATGTCAGTTATTTAATCCTTTTCATGTTCACTTCAACCATTTTCTTCCCTCCAGTCATGTTTTCTCCTATAGAGTTTCCCCTTTATTTCCAAAGCAATTTATATGCAAGTTTTAATAAAGAGAAAATCCAATGGACTAAAAGACACTAACTTAGCTTACCTCTAATATTTCAAGTTTTTACTTCAATTTGTAGGTTCAGTAGACTGCTGAAGAAATGATGGCTATACTTTTATGAATTTTTTTCTTTCCCTCACATTTTGTAAATTTTTCTTTCTAAATTTCTAGAAGCTATTAGTAAGAAAAACATTTTTCACTGTGTATTACAGTCATCTTACAATAAAGATTAATATTTGTTGGAAAAAACAAATTTAAAGGAGCTTATCTGATAATATTTAAGACATTATCAAATGGAAAACAAATTATGGCTTCTAAATTTTTAGAAAACCATATCTGGGGGCATCACAATGCCAGATTTCAGGTTGTACTACAAAGCTGTGGTCATCAAGACAGTGTGGTACTGGCACAAAAACAGACACACAGATCAATGGAACAGAAAAGAGAATCCAGGAGTGGACCCTCAACTTTATGGTCAACTAATATTCGATAAGGGAGGAAAGAGTATCCACTGGAAAAAAGACAGTCTCTTCAATAAATGGTGCGGGGGAAATTGGACATCCACATGCAGAAGAATGAAACTAGACCACTCTCTTTCACCATACACAAAGAGAAACTCAAAATGGATGAAAGATCTAAATGTGAGACAAGATTCCATCAAAATCCTAGAGGAGAACACAGGCAGCACCCTTTTTGAACTCAGCCACAGTAACTTCTTGCAAGATACATCCACGAAGGCAAAAGAAACAAAGCAAAAATGAACTATTGGGACTTCATCAAGATAAGAAGCTTTTGCACAGCAAAGGATACAGTCAACAAAACTAAAAGACAACCTACAGAATGGGAGAAGATACTTGCAAATGACGTATCAGATAAAGGGCTAGTTTCCAAGATCTATAAAGAACTTATTAAACTCAACAGTAAAGAAACAAACAATCCAATCATGAAATGGGCAAAAGATAGGAACAGAAATCTCACAGAGGAAGACATAGACATGGCCAACACGCACATGAGAAAATGCTCTGCATCACTGGCCATCAGGGAAATACGAATCAAAACCACAATGAGATACCATCTCACACCAGGGAGAATGGGGAAAAATTAACAAGGCAGGAAACCACAAATGTTGGAGAGGATGCGGAGAAAAGGGAACCCTCTTACACTGTTGGTGGGAATGTGAACTGGTGCAGCCACTCTGGAAAACTGTGTGGAGGTTCCTCAAAGAGTTAAAAATAGACCTGCCCTATGACCCAGCAATTGCACTGTTGGGGATTTACCCCAAAGATTCAGATGCAATGAAACGCCGAGACACCTGCACCCCGATGTTTCTAGCAGCAAAGTCCACAATAGCCAAATTGTGGAAGGAGCCTCAGTGTCCATCGAAAGATGAATGGATAAAGAAGATGTGGTTTATGTATACAATGGAATATTCCTCAGCCATTAGAAACGACAAATACCCACCATTTGCTTCAACGTGGATGGAACTGGAGGGTATTATGCTGAGTGAAGTAAGTCAATCGGAGAAGGACAAACATTATATGGTCTCATTCATTTGGGGAATATAAATAATAGTGAAAGGGAATAGAAGGGAAGGGAGAAGAAATGTGTGGGAAATATCAGAAAGGGAGCCAGAAGATAAAGACTCCTAACTCTGGGAAACGAACTAAGGGTGGTGGAAGGGGAGGAGGGCGGGGGGTGGGGGTGAATGGGTGATGGGCACTGAGGGGAGCACTTGATGGGATGAGCACTGGGTGTTATTCTGTATGTTGGTAAATTGAACACCAATAAAAAATAAATTTATTATTTAAAAAAAGATTTTTAGAGCAATATATATATATAATTTATTGACATCATTAGAATCATTAAACATTGTTTAAATTATAAGTTTTTTTCAATTTTTTATTAAGGTTTTATTTCAAGGCTTGAATTAGCAGATACCTACTTACAGATAGGTTTTTACTGGGGGGAAGGTTTTTACTGGGGGGAAGGTTTTTACTGGGAGGAAGACAAACTTGTTACTGTTGCTTTTACACAGTAAGAAAAGTATTCTATTAGCATGATTGAACTGCCTACTTGATTCTCAAAGACAGCTATGATAGCAAAGCAGTTCCTCCTTCAGAGCAGAAACTGGAATGTATCAAATCAGCAAGCAAATAATTTCATGTACTTGACTCTTAATGATCTCAAATTAGAGGGCGGAAAATCGAAAAGAAATGGCCAAAACGTGAGTGAACATAAAGGCCAGCAAGAAGAATTCTTCATCTGCCTTGTTAGATGAAAAACCTAACTAATCATTAAAACTAATATTTGAGGGCTTACATGTGCTAGATGCTTCACATTTATTAACATTTAAAACTACCGCCTTATGCAATAGACACAACAAAAGTTTTAAAAGCCTTAAGTAATTTTTATAAGATCATCCAAATAGTTAAGCCTGAGTTCAGATGCAGGTCTTTCAAAGTTTAAAACACTTTCTGACCAGTCAGTTCATTTTACTATAAACATAGACTATATATTTTAGCTAAGAGTCTTCTAAAAGTTCTTTAAAGAACAGGAATATAAAAATCTAACACAGTTCAATCTCTGCTCAGTAAATAATTGCTAAACTGAATCATTACTCATTTTGGGGAACATTTATACATTTTTAAATCAGTAAGAGTTTATTTTTTAGAGCAGTTTTAGGTTACAGAGAAATTAAACAAAGTACAGGGTTCCCATATACCTCGACTACAGAGACTGCTCTATTATTAACATCTTGTATTAATATATTTGTTACAAGTGATGAAGCAACACTGACACATTAAAACCCATGGTTTACATTAAGATTCACTATTTGTATTGTACAGATATTCTATGGGTTTTGCCAAATGTACAATGTCAGGTCTCCACCACAGCATTCTCATAATAAACCCTTAAACTCCCCTGTGCTCTACCTATTCATCCTCCCTTTATCCCCCTCCCACTCAACACCTGGCAAACACACTAATCATTTTATTGTCTCTATAGTTTTACCTTTTCCAAAATGTCATATTTTTGGAATCATACATCCTGTATTGTAGCCCTTTTAGATTGGCTTTGTTCACCTGATAATGTACGTTTAAGGTTCCTCCACATCTTTTAGTGGCTTAATGGTTCAGTTCCTTTTATCACTGAATAATATTCCATTTTCTAGATATATCAGTGTTTATTAATCCATTCAACTATTGAAGGACATCTTGACTGCTACCAAGTATGATCAATTATGAATAAAGCTGCTACAGACATTCATGTACAGGTTTTTATGTGAACTTAAGTTTTGAGCACATTTGATCAAATACCAAAGTGTCCAACTGCTTAATTGTATGATAAACTGTGCTGAACTTCCAAAGTTGCTGTACCATTTTGCATTCCCACTAGCATGAATTATGAACGTTCTGTTGCTCCACATCCTAGCCAACATTCAAACAAGTGTGTAATTTCATCATTTTCAAACAAGTGTGTAAATATTTTCATCATTCAAACAAGTGTGTAAATATCACTTGCAATTCCTTAATAACATATGATACTAAGCATCTTTCATATGGTTATTTGCTATCTATCTATCTTCTTTGCTGAGGTGTCTATGAAGGTCTTTGGCCTAATTTTTAATTGGGTCATTTGTTTATTATTGAGTTTTAAGATTTCTTTGTTTAATCTAGATTCAAGTCCTTTATCAGTCCTTTACATGTTGTGTAAATATTTTCTCCCAATCCCCGGCTTGTCTTTTCATTTTCTTAACTGTGTCTTTCATAGAGAAGTTCTTAATTTAACATCTATTATTTTTAAAATTGAGTTCTCATTAACTAAGGTTCAGATCTTTAGGCTTTAGGAATCAGATTAGTGAAAAAAAATCTAAGCCTTGAAGGTCAGTTCTGATAACAGATTCAGTATGAAATTATGCCTAGCTGTGTTTCGCTCTAATGCACTGAACTGATGGTGAAAATCACGTAAAATCTAATTTTGTCAATAAACACAGAACTCTGAACCAAACTCTTCAAAAAATAAGAAACTTTTATGTAAATCACTGTTTTGTAATTTAGCTGTTTTGAAAGTTCCAGTCACTACAGTGTTCCTCTAAAATATGGATAATGTATGACATTCCATTCTACATAAATAATTTCTCATTCTTAACGCTTCTAACAATACCAGCAAAGAAAACAATTTCACAAATTCAATAAATCTCTGTTACAAAGTAATATGTTATCTTGTTTTTGAATGGTCCCTTATTAACAAAAGGGTACATTACAGTTATATACAAAGTGCTATGGAGTAACAGCAAAAACCACTGAACAGATCTGAGAGTAAACAAGGAGAACTAGGGTAAGTTTCACGGTAAAAGTGATCATTTGAACTGGGCCTTGAATGAAGAAATAAATAAATAAATAAATAAATAAATAAATAAATAAATAAAGAAAGAAAGAAAGAAAGAAAAGAAAGAAAGAAAGAAAGAAAGAAAGAAAGAAAGAAAGGAAGGAAGGAAGGAAGGAAGGAAGGAAGGAAGGAAGGAAGGAAAGAAAGAAAGAAAGAAAGAAAGAAAGAAAGAAAGAAAGAAAGAAAGAAAGAAAGAAAGGAAGGAAGGAAGAAAGAAAGAAAGAAAGGAAGAAAGGAAGAAAGAAAGAAAGAAAGAAAGAAAGAAAGAAAGAAAGAAAGAGAGAGAGAGAAAGAAAGAAAGAAAGAAAGAAGAAAGAAAAAAAGAAAGAAAGAAAGAAAGAAAGAAAGAAAGAAAGAAAGAAAGAAAGAAAGAGAGAAAGAAATATAAAGGATTTCCCAATGACCATAGAGAGAGAAAAGGATATGCATAAACAAGTATGTCAAGCATAAAAGGAAGGAAGGAACAGGGAGTCAGATTATACTGGGTTTAAAGCCTGGTTCTTACGACCCAGTAATTGCACTGCTGGGGATTTACCCCAAAGATACAGATGCAGGGAAACGCCAGGACACCTGCACCCCGATGTTTCTAGCAGCAATGTCCACAATAGCCAAACTGTGGAAGGAGCCTCGGTGTCCATCGAAAGATGAATGGATAAAGAAGATGTGGTCTATGTATATACAATGGAATATTACTCAGCCATTAGAAATGACAAATACCCACCATTTGCTTCGACGTGGATGGAACTGGAGGATATTATGCTGAGTAAAATAAGTCAATCGGAGAAGGACAAACATTATATGGTCTCATTCATTTGGGGAATATAAAAAATAGTGAAAGGGAATAAAGAACAAAGGAGAAAAAATGAGTGGAAATATCAGAAAGGGATACAGAATATGAGAGACTCCTAACTCTGGGAAATGAACTAGGGGTGGTAGAAAGGGAGGTGGGCGGGGGGTGGAGGTGACTGGGTGACGGGCACTGAGGGGGGGCACTTGATGGGATGAGCACTGGGTGTTATTCTATATGTTGGCAAATTGAACACCAATAAAAAATAAATTTATAAATAAATAAATAAATAAATAAATAAATAAATAAATAAATAAATAAATAAATAAAGCAAGCAAGCCAGCCAGCCAGCCAGCCTGGTTCTAGTAGTCAAATGCTAAACAAGTTGTCTCTATACTCTAAACAGCTATTTTCCTTAACTTTAAAACAGAAGTAAATTCATACCATATAGGACATGTAAATTTAGGTAAGGTTACTTTTCATAAGCATTCAATAAATATTAAATTACCCACTGGCATTTAAAGGAGAGAGCCATAATCAGATCTTTACTTCAGAATGAGGACCATGGTGCTGATATGGAAGATTCATTATAAAGAGAAAGAGGAAGCAGGGTGACCCAATTAGGAAGCTACTGCATTTGGTTTCAGTAATAGAAAGAGAAAGGAACTAACCAGCATGACGTGCTCCAAAACAAAAGTGACAACCTGGAACTAATCAGATATGGGAAGAGGGAAGAAACTGTAATTAAGATTGACAGAGTATACTTATGAATTTCTTGTTTAATGTTGATACTACATTAAAAATCTGAAAGTTGGGGATCCCTGGGTGGCTCAGCGGTTTAGCGCCTCCCTTTGGCTCAGGGCGTGATCCTGGAGTCCCGGGATCGAGTCCCGCGTTGGGCTCCCAGCATGGAGCCTGCTTCTCCCTCTGCCTGTGTCTCTGCCTCTCTCTCTCTCTCTCTCTCTCTCTGTCTATCATGAATAAATAAAAAATAAAACATAAAAAATTAAAAAATCTGAAAGTTACCCAGTAAGATGGCTACTATCAACAAAACAAAACAGAAAACAAGTGTCACAATGATGTAGAGAAATTAGAACCCTTTGTGAACTGTTGGTGAGAATGTAAAATGGCATAGCCACTATAAAGATAGTATAGAGGTTCCTTAAGAAATTAAACATAGATGGGGCACCTGGGTGGCTCAGTCAGTTGATCATCTGACTTGAAATTTCGGCTCAGGTCATGATCTCAAGGTTACGAGATCAAGACTTGAGCCAGGCTCCCCGCTTAGTGGGGAGTCTGCTTAAGATGTCTCCCTCTTCCTCTGCCCCTCCTCTCATATGGTCTCTCTCTCTCTCAAAATAAATAAGTCAACCTTTTAAAAAAAGAAATTTTAAAAATGTACAGAATTACCATACTAGACAGCAATTCCAATTCTGGGTATATACTCAAAAGAAATGAAGGCAGGTGCTCAAATACATATTTATATGGCTCATACTCATAGTAGCATTATTTACAATAGCCAAAAGGTACAAGCAACCCGAATGTCCATCAATGGATAAACAAATGTGGTACAAAGATACAATGGAATATGCTTCAGCCTTAAAAAGGAAGGGAATGCTGCCACATGCTACTACATCAATGAACCTTGAGGACATTATGATAAGTGAAATAAGCCAGTTACCAAATGACAAATGCTGTAAGATTCCACTTGTACAAGACCAAATTCATACAGAAACAGAGTAGAATGGTGGCTTCCAGGAGCTGGTAAGAGAGGGGAATGGGTTGGGTACTTGTTTCATGGTACTTATTTGCAAAATAAAAAGTTCTGGAGGTTGATTGTACAACAAGGGGAATATACTTAACACTACTAACCTATACATTTAAAAAATAGCTGAGATTGAAGTTTTGTTACACATATTTTAACACAAAAATAATCGTAAACATTTTTTAAAATCTAGTAACATGCACACAAACTGAGAGAGTCTGAGATTTTTTTTTTCTATAAATGATCTTGTTTAGTTTTTCACACAATTTTATGTATGGCATTCACTAAAATCTCTCACAACAGGGACGCCTGGGTGGCTCAGGGGTTGAGCGCCTGCCTTTGGCTCAGCCATGATCCCCTGGTCCTGGGATCGAGTCCCATATTGGGCTCACTGCATGGAGCCTGCTTCTCCTTCTGTCTGTGTCTCTGCCTCCGTGTGTCTCTCATGAATAAATAAATAAAATCTTAAAATAAAATAAAATCTCTCACAACATAGTTCCCTTCTACGATCAAGAATAGCAACACACAAACTAAGCTGTCATTTTGGTAGCTTAGTTTTAGGATATATAATGTCATAAGAGTGTGTGTGTGATCACAGTGAATACCTTGGCAAAAGACAAGATACTTGTTGGAAAATTTGCACTTTTGCTAAGTACTAGAACAGATTCTAAGAGTCGGTATAAGAAAAAGTCTTGTCCTGTCCTCTAAGAGCTGACTCAATAGAGATTACAGTCAATGAAAAAAGTTAGACTTGTAAATATAATTTACTAAACTCAATTTAGCATACACAAATATATCCAAAAAACTGAGTGTATGGTTTTCACACCAAACAGGAAAAGCAAAAGGAAGGATTGATTATATCGTATAGTCTTAAACACAAAGTAACATTCAAGAATTTCACATTTTCCTGGCATTATAAAATCTCTTACACATCTCTCAAATAGAAATAACCAGAAACAGGACAACTATAAGATGTTATTAACTGTTAAGGGACTAGTCTACTTGGTTCTGCTCTGTGGGAGAAAAAAATTTCTGAAATATAATTATAACCTCATTTTATTTATGTCTTTCAATGTGTTCCATTCCCTAAGCATCATCCTGATAACTTTTAACTTCTTAAAGTCAGTGGTAAATCTTTAATCTATTCAGAAGTCTTACCAGAGATACAGAACAATCCACATAATGAAAAAGAAAAAGAAATGGTATTAGCAATTCATATGAGGTGTTACTTTACGAAGTATTTTTATATGTATTATATTGTTTGATCTTTACTAAAACTGAATGTGGTATATATATATATATATATATATATATATATATATATTTTTTACTAGAATCTGACCAGTAAGGGACTGTACAAAATAGTTAAATGACTTAGACCTCGAGAAAGCAACACTGCCTATACTTAGAATTCCTACCCATGTTTTCTAAGACTAGTCCTCACTTTATTCTATTTAGTACCATTTTAGGAACCAATGTAGCATTTGTAACCAATACATATCAGGCAAGAACTGGCACAACAGCTTATTCTGCCATAGAAAGCACATCAAAAAAAAAAAAAAAAAAAGCACATCCATTACTTAGCAAGCACTGTGTCAGATGCTGGGGAAATAACAGCAAACATTACAGATAACATCAAAGCCCTTGTGCTGCTTATAATCCGCCAGGGATTGGGACGCCTGGGTGGCTCAGTGGTTGAGCATCTGCCTTTGGTTCAGGGCATGATCCCAGAGTCCCAGGATCAAGTCCCACATTGGGCTCCCTGCATGGAGCCTGCTTCTCCTTCTGCCTAGGTCTCTGCCTCTCTCTCTCTCTCTCTATCTCTCATGAATAAATTAATAAAATCTTTTTTAAAAAAATCTACCAGGGATAGATTGAGTTAATATCCATTAAGAGGAGATTTGTTAAATTATGGTAATCAAAAAAAAATTATGGTAATCAATACTCTGCAATGTTATGCAATTATTTAAAAAATGTTCTATATGGATGATCTCAGGTACTTAATGGAAAGTTTACTGAAAATGCAAGTTGAAGAGAAATATGAATACTGTCATCTTATTTTGTTGAAAAATAAATATATATAAGCACATACAGTCTAGAATACATATGAAATTGGAAACGGAGGATGCCTGGGTGGCTCAGCAGTTGAGCGCCTGCCTTCAGCCCAGGGTGTATGTAATCTTGGAGTCCTGGGATCAAATCCCCCATCGGGCTCCCTGCACAGAGCCTGCTTCTCTCTCTGCCTAGGTCTCTGCCTCTCTCTACGTGTCTCTCATGAATAAATAAATAAAATCTTTTTTAAAAATTGGAAATGGGATTGAAAGGTATCAGCTTTTAGTTTCTATTCTCTGTACAACTGAATGGTTCAATATTTCTTGAGCAATGTTCATTACTTTTATAACTGGAAAAAGAAGAAGAAAAACTCAAGAAATCACCATTTGGTATAGGTTTTTCAAAAGGAAACTTGGAACATAAAGGAGAGAGATCATACTTAAGAGTCAGGAGAGGCTTCCCAAAGGAAACTGAAGTCTAAAAAAGAGCTTGTAAAGAGAAGTGGGGGTCAAGTGGAACATGGCACCGTCAAGGAAGTAAAAGAACTTCAGTATGGAAGTATGGATAGTACAGAGATTGCAAAAGAGAGAATGGCTTTAAGGTTAAGTGGGTAAGTAGTAAGCAAGGGCCAAATAACACAAGGAGTTGTAAGTTTGTACTATAGCAAAGCAATATAAGAAGCCACCATTTTAAGCAGAGGTGATATGATCAGATTTGAAACACTGTGTTCAAAGATGAGAGACACAGGAGGTAAAAAGTCTTGAGAGATGTATATAAGCAGGTTTTAGTGGAAACAATTCTAAAACTATGGACTAAAGAATGTTAAAGAAATTTATCATGTGACGATTACACTTAGAAATAATGGAAATTTGGGATCCCTGGGTGGCGCAGCGGTTTGGTGCCTGCCTTTGGCCCAGGGCGCGATCCTGGAGACCCGGGATCGAATCCCACATCGGGCTCCCGGTGCATGGAGCCTGCTTCTCCCTCTGCCTATGTCTCTGCCTCTCTCTCTCTCTCTCTCTCTGTGACTATCATAAATAAATAAAAATTGAAAAAAAAAAGAAATAATGGAAATTTAAGAGATAGTTTTAGTATTAGTAAATATGTGGCCTTTTAAAAAAAAGTTGTTTTCCTTCTAAAGTTTTTTTTTTTTTTTAACAATTTAATTTATTCATTCATGAGAGACACACAGAGAGAGAGGCAGAGACATAGGCAGAGGGAGAAGCAGACTCCATGCAGGAAGCTCGAAGTGGGACTTGATCTTGGGACTCCAGGATCACGCCCTGAGCCAAAGGCACTCAACCGCTAAGCCACCCAGGTGTCCCTCTTTCTAACGTTTTAACTACATTTAGAGATATGTTAAAGCTGAATTTTTAAAAAAATCTTTTAAGAAAAGTGCTTATAACTGTTTTAAAACATAAAGCTAGAAAATTCTCAAGTTGTCTGTCTAATTCAACTCTGGTAGCACGCAAACATGCAAACATTATTCTTTCCCACAGAAGCAATTTCCAGCTGTCTAAAAGTACACCATATGTGATTACTAACCAGAAACTGTTACTAATGTTAAAATCAGGTACCAGAGGTGGAGCTTGTCAAAATAAAATAAAGATCAAAGTTCTCATCTCTTGAAAATATCTCAAGTGAAGAGCCACATCAATAAAAGATAATATTCCACTCCTCAGCAAATTTAACCATGCAGTTAAATGAAAAGTCACTTGGTGTCAACTCTTTTCAAACTACATACCCTACATTGTGCTCAAATTAAAGAAAACTTCAGAAGGAAAAAAAAAAAAGCAATTCTTTTTTTTTTAAGATTTTATTTTTCAGTAATTTCTACACCCTACGTGGGGCTTGAACTCATAACCTCAAGATCAAGAGCCACATGCTCCACTGACTGAGTCAGCCCACTGCACCCAAAAAAGCAACTCTAAAAAGAGGCCATGTATTTGCTAATATTTAAATTGTCTCTTATATTTCCAATATTTCTATGTGCAATGGTTACATGATAAATACAATTTCTTGAAACAATTAACATTATTGAATGATTCTGTATCATAAGCATTATTCATCATATTTAACCTCAAAGTCATACCATTAGATAGGTAAACATGCTAGTTTTTAACTGGAAGAGGGAAACCTGCAAAAGCTTGTTAGTTTTGTGATACTAACAATACGAACACCTAATACATGGCAAAGGCAATACTCAAAAACTTTATATAGATTATTCCATCTATTGAGTATCAGGTAAATTGTGACACAGAACTTCTAAATAGCAAAAGAGAATAAATTATAGAAGAACTAAAAATCAAAACAACAAAAACAGTCCATGTGTAAATAAATAACTGAAAATTCTCTGGGTACAAAGTACCACCAGCATTGTTAAAGCAAATTAAATAGGTTGCTCCACCTAAATAGACATTTTTCTAAAGAAGACATGTAGCCAATGGACACATGAAAAGATGCTCAACATCCCTAATTATCTTGAAAATGCAAATAAAAAGCACAATGAATTATCACCTTTTTATCTATCAGAATAGCTAAAATCAAAAAGAAAAGAAATAACAAGTGTTGGGAGGATGTAGTGAAAAAGTAACCCTTGTGCATTTCTCGTGCAATGTAAAGTGGTGCAGCCACTGCAGAAAAATGTGGAAGTTCCTCAAAAAATTAAAAATAGAAATACCATATGATCCAGTAATTCTACCACTGGGCATTTATCCAAAGAAAACAAAAACACTAACTTGAAAGGATATTTGCACCCCTATTTTTACTGCAGCATTATTTATAATACCCAAGATACAGAAGCAGCCTAAGTGTCCGTTAATAGATGAATGAATAAAGATGTGGTATATATACGTACATATATATGGAATATTATACAGCTATAAGAAAGGATGAAGTTATATTGTTGTTGTTTTACCATTTGTGGCAACATGAATGGACCTAGAGGGTATTATATTAAGTGAAATAAGTCAGACTGAGAAAGGCAAACACCATGTGATTTCACTTATATGTGGAATCTAAAAAACCAATGAATAAACAAAAAAGAATTAGATCTATAAATACAGAAAATAAACCAATGGTTCTCAGAGAGGACATGAGTTGGGGAATGGACAAAATGGGTGATTGGGAGATACAGAGTTCCAGTTACAAGATGAGTAAGACACAGAAATAAAACATATAGCATTAGGGAACAGTCAACAGTATATGTAAAAGCACTGTATGGTAAGAGATGGTAACTACACTTATGGCGAGCATAGCAGAATGCACACAATTGCTGAATCACTAGGTTGTACACCTGGAACTAATGTAACATTGTGTGTCGACTATACTAAAAAAAAAAAAAAAACATATTTCAAAACACTAAATTGACATTATTGGTATTTGGTATATGGATTTCTCTGGATTTTTTTTCAGATCCTATTGACCAAAATTAAAAATTCACCTACTGTGTAACTAATATTTACCTTTGATACCTAATATTGGTTCATAATCATTTCACTAAAGAAACTGAAAATTAGTAATTGAGTGTATTACATAGCTTAGAGCTACATAAATAGATTTTTCATATAGAAGTTTCTCTACCCCTGGGGCTCTTGGGTGGCTCATTCATTTAAGCATCTGTCTTCTGCTCATCTCATGATCTCAGAGTCTTAGGATCGAACCCCGCATTGGGCTCCCTGCTCAGTGGGGAGCCTGCTTCTCCCTCTCCCTCTACCGCTCCCCCACTGCTTGTGCCCTCTCACACTCTCTCAAATAAAATAAATAAAAATCTTTAAAAAAACAGAAGTTTCTCCCTGGTAAAAACAAAACAAAAAACCATAAAATGGAACATGCTGCAAAAAAAAAAAAAAAAAGTGACAGCCAGTCACTCCACAGAGAAGGTAGAATACTATAGAATAAATGTGACCTGTAAACTTACAGACTCTAGTAGTGGGGCTGAGATACTGATATTTTAACATAACAAATGTCACAGTTGATTCCAATGTGCAGCTAGTATTAAGAATCAGGACACGGTTAAGAGTACATACATACAAGCTCGGGTTTAACTTGTGGATCTTGGCAAGTTACTTGTCTTTATTTTGCACTTCCTTATCTCAAAAATAAAGGTAGTAATAGTACCTACTTCAAAGTGATGTTGACATAATTAAATAAGTCAGTGCTTATAAAGCACTGGGCCCAATGCCTGGCATACATTAGGTGCTCAATGCCTTCATTCATGCAGTAAATATTTACTGAGCATTTATTACGTACATGCCAGATGCTATTCTGCATACTGAACACTGTTGAAATGCCCACTGATCTTAGTCATGCTGTTGTTAAAATGAGAACCATAGAATATTTAACCAAGCTTTTTAGTTTTAGGTGAAGAAACTAAAGAGACTAACTAAGTAGATTAGGTTGGCCAGTACTTAAAGGGAGCCAGTAGTAGAAATGGGATCAAATCAGGGAACTTATTTCCAGGCTTCTTCTTCCTTTTTTTTTTTTTTTTAATGTATCCTTTTAAAAATTCTTTATTTAAATTCGATTTAGTTAACATATACTGTATTATTAGTTTCAGAGAGAGAGTTTAGTGATTTATCAGTTGCATAGAACACCCAGTGTTCATTACACCAATTGGCATCTTAATAGAGCTAAATATTGGACAGGTTTAAAAAGGTAGAAAATAACACAATCCAAAGCACTAAAGTATTAGAGCCAAGATAATAATTTTGAAATGTCTTCAAGGAAGGAAACAACAAAAAAAGAATAGGAAACATAAAAAGCCAAAAACAAGCAAGCAAGCTTCATAGATATTATTCTACTATAATATTATACAATGTTATACATAGTCTTTGGAGTCAAATAAATCTGGATTCCAAGCCCCAATCTACCATTTACAAATTATGACAATTTCATTAACTACATGAGCCTTAGTTTTCTCAACTGTAAAATGGACATAACGGGCCACAAACTTAATGATCAGATCAATGCCTGACATATAGTAAGTACCTGATAAATGGTAATCATGATTTCTACCACAAAAGAAGTTGTCCTCCAGGCATATTGTGTTCATTCACAATTATTTTTTACCTCTACATTTTGGATCCCAGGCTTCCATTAATAATGAATGTACCCTTCTCTATATTCACTCAATCTTCCTGCTTTCTCTAGATACGCCAATACCACTTCTCAATCTTTCTACAAACTTGGGGCCTTTATTGATTATGTCATGTATGGGGCAGTTAATCATACAAATCACATAGAACCCTACTAGTAGTTCATATTTTGTAACTTACTTTGTCAGTTAGATTTTAATTTCTGAATATATAAGTCCTAATTTCCTTGTAATTACAAAAGCTAACAAATTTGATATGCACAGAGCATGCCCTGAAACACAGTAAATGACTTTAGGACAAGAAGACAGCGGTTCTTTTTTTTTTTTTTTTAATTTTTATTTATTTATGATAGTCACACAGAGAGAGAGAGAGAGAGAGAGGCAGAGACATAGGCAGAGGGAGAAGCAGGCTCCATGCACTGGGAGCCCGACGTGGGATTCGATCCCGGGTCTCCAGGATCCCGCCCTGGGCCAAAGGCAGGTGCTAAACCGCTGCGCCACCCAGGGATCCCCAAGACAGCGGTTCTTTAGGATATTCAAAGTACATCCTTTTGTATCCAAATCCCTGACCAATTCTACATTGAAGACTAGGAAAATATGTTATTTTTACATGAAACAGCCATGCCAAAAATAGGGATTATTCTAACAAAAAGATTCACCAAGTTGAGCTTTTTCCACATACAAGTCTTCTGGTAGATGTAAAAATAGTTTTCAATAAATAAATAAATAAATAAATAAATAAATAAATAAATAAATAAAATAAAATAAAATAAAATAAAATAAAATAAAATAAAATAAAATAAAATAAATAGTTTTCCAGCTGAAATATTAAATACAATACCATCTTTCATGAAGAAATTTTGATGACCAATTCTAAAAGGGAACTTAGATTTATCTAGCTGAATTCAGATGAAGAATACTGGAAACTTATTCAAGATTTCTCAGTAAGTACCAAGGCCAATAATTTAATATAAGTAATGATATGACTCTAACTTCAGTGCTCTTTTTCCAGAACATTTGGGGGTGAGGGGTTGTCTTCTCTAAGGACCCTAGCCTAGTTAGTGTTTACAACCTTCTATCAAATGGTATCAACTTTACATATCTTCTTACTTCTTTCCAGTATCATGTAAGTCTCCACAGTAATTCCAGAAACCCTGCTTATTTTTTATCTACAACCACTTTCAAGTTGTAATAACCTTCTACTACAAATCTTATCTTTTCCTCAAAGATTCACTCATTTGATTCAACTCAGTTCACTAAATAAGACCAAGTATTCAATTATTGGTCTACCTTATTTTTTTAAGTTTATGTATGTATATATGTATGTTATCTCTACACCCAAAATGGGGATCAAGATCAAGAGTTATCTGCTCCTCCAACTAAGGCAGCCAGGTGCCCCTACTCTACCTTATCTTGAAGTGAAACTATTTTTTCTGCTTTAGAAACTGAGATTCATAGTAAATAAAGAAATTAGTATTTTGCTTTTTATAAATGCACAATTTGGGGGCACTGGGTGACTCATTCAGTTAAGTGTCTACCTTTGGCTCAGGTCATGATCCCAGGAATCTTGGGTAGAACCCCAAGTCAGGCTCCCTGCTCAGTAGGGAGTCTGTTTCTCCTTCTCCCTCTGCCCTTCCCCCTGCTCATATATTCTTTCTCTCTCTCTAATAAATAAATAAAATCTTTTTAAAAAATACCCACCATTTGCTTCGCTATGGATGGAACTGGAGGGTATTATGCTGAGTGAAATAAGTCAATCGGAGAAGAACAATCACTGTATGGTTTCACTCATACATGGAATATAAGAAATAGTGAAAGGAACCATAAGGGAAAGGAGGGAAACTGAGTGGGAAAAATTAGAGAGGGAGACAAACCATGAGAGACTCCTAACTCTGGGAAACAAAGGGCTGCAGAAGGGGAGGTGGGTGAGGGGATGGGGTAACTGGGAGATAGGCACTGAGGAGGGCACTTGATGGGATGAGCACTGAGTGTTATACTATATGTTGGCAAACTGAATTTAAATTAAAAAAAGGTAAAATTAAAAAAACAATAAAATTTTAAAATTGTACAATTTCACTCTTTTCATGATAAAACGTCATTTTGAGGTAAGATTTCAAAAAAAGAAAACCACCTCTGGGAGGAAGCAATTTATTTAAGTTGGACTTGATCTTCAGACTCCTCATGGACAGGTCTTACCTCCCTAACAGAGCCTAACTTTCTACAAAGTAAAGGCTATGCCTTTGTGCCAAATACTGTGCTATACCCATGAGATAAATGTTCATCATTCACTAAATACTTATTTAGAAAAGATTCACTCCATGCCATACTATTCTGGGCACTGGAAAGAACAGAGGTGATTCTTGTATGGTTCTCAGCTCTCAAAAAAGCTCATTGGGTATGAATGTTCAAACAGAAAAAAAAAATACATAAAAGGAATGCAGGGGATCCCTGGGTGGCTCAGCAGTTTGGCGCCTGCCTTTGGCCCAGGGCGCGATCCTGGTGTCCCGGGATCAAGTCCTGCATTGGGCTCCCAGTATGGAGACTGCTTCTCCCTCTGCCTGTGTCTCTGCCTCTCTCTCTATCATAAATAAATAAATAAATCTGTAAAAAAATAAAATTAAAGGAGTGCAGAAGTTTGATAAGAGGTATGTCAAAGAGAAGGTTTTCTTTGTTAACTTAAAAATGGAAGAAAAACTGAAAGAAGTAGCCAATGGAGAAAAGAGGGATTGAAAATCAGGAGAAAATATCTAAGAGTTAATGTAACTGGAAAGAGTTAGGGTTAGGATTATATAGATGAAAGGCTGGTTAGAAAGATGAACCTTCTTTCAAACAAGGAAGAGAAGATAATGAGTATCCATATAAATTGAAAAGGAGGAAGAGTACAAAACTGAAATAATTTGGGGCAGCCCCAGTGGCTCAGCAGTTTAGTGCCTGCCTTAGGCCCAGGGCGTGATCCTGGAGACCTGAGATCGAGTCCCACGACGGGAGCCTGCTTCTCCTTCTGCCTGTGTCTCTGTGCCTCTCTCTCTCTCTGTATGTGTCTCAAATAAATAAAATCTTAAAAAAAAAAAAAACTGAAATAATTTGCTTTTTTAATTAGCATGAGACCTTTGAAAATGTACTAATACAATTTAGAATAGGGATTCCCAAACTTTTTAAAATGTACAATCCATCAGTAAAAAAAAAATTGAGAACATGCCCCTAAAATATGTATATTTGGTTATAAATCATACTGAAATAATTTGTGTAGTATGTAGATTATAAAACATAACAAAAATACAACTAAAGGAATGAGATAAATGTGCAATAATTAACTTTTCTAATGTTTTTCCAATTTGATCAGTTCATAGATATATCAATGACTACTATTTCAGGACAGTTACAAGTTTAAGATAAAGTTCCTCATTATGAAAGTAGTAATACATGCATTATTAAATGGTCTTCTATGTAATCACAAATTATTTTTGGCTTACTTTCTTAAGATTTGTTTGAACTATCATAGTTTTCATCTTATTATTTAGCTGATGAACAGCTTCAAGGGGAATATCATCTCTGCTCTTTTTTGACGTTTGCTTATGCTAGTATTATTAAAATTATCTTCAATGAGTTCTCATGTTTTTCCCAGTGATATTTTAAAGTTATTTGTCTGGTTTGTGAGGTAGCTTAATTTAAATTAGAAAATATCATCTGTAAATCCATTTAATAAGATGAAAACTGTTATAGCATACAAAAGCAAACAGTGAGGATGCTATAAAAACCCTTCAATGTATATATAATCATCTTGTATACCCCCAATGGCATCAATAACCTGCTGTAGGTATCACTGATTTAGATTATGGGCTTTGTTCTCGGGCGTGACATGTATTATACATATATGTAGATTTAGGCAAATTACTTGATCTCAGCTTCAGTCTCATCATCTGCAAAATAAAGGTAATACTTGAGTAGGTGAATGGGATAACTGCAGCACATCCAGACAATGGAGTATTGTTCAGCACTAAAAGAGATGAATTACCGAGTTATGAAAAGACAGAGAAAATTTGAATGCATATTACTATATGAAAGAAGCCAATCTGAAAGGGTACATACTGATTTCAACTCTATGACATTCTAGAAAAGGCAAAATTATGGAGACAGTAAAAAGATCAATGGTTTCTGGAACTGGGGAGAAAAGTGGAGCACACAAGATTTTTAGAGCAGTGAAACTATTCTGTAGGATACCATAATGCTGGAGACATGCCATTATACTTTATCAAAACACCAAAAGTTAACCCCTAATGTAAGTTATGGACTTTGAGTGACAATGATGTGTTATTGCAGGTTCATGAGCTGTAATAAATGTACCATACTGGTGGGGAATGTTATCAGGGGAGGCTGTGTACATTGGGGGTGTTGCAGAGGGTATATGGGAACTCTGTACTTATTGCTTAAAATTATTATGAACTGCTAAAAGTGGAAGCCCATGAAAAAATAGTCATTTATCTTAAAAGAAAGGTTGTTGAATTAATCAAATGAAACATATATAAAGTACCTGATGTGTATATTTTAGGTATTCAATAATGTCTCTTAATAGTATTTAATCCTCCATTTAATAAATTTTTAGTTAGAACTCAGAGAAGTGATTACTGTCACAACTATACAGATTTTGCCCAAAAATAACCCTGGCAGGGATCCCTGGGTGGCGCAGCAGTTTAGCGCCTGCCTTTGGACCAGGGCGTGATCCTGGAGACCCGGGATCGAATCCCACGTCAGGCTCCCGGCATGGAGCCTGCTTCTGTCTCTGCCTCTCTCTCTCTCTCTCTCTCTGGAGAATGAATGAATGCCAGTTAATTAACATAGAGTATAATAAGAAAAAAAAAAATAACCCTGGCAAATAATTTTTTTAATACTTACTAATTCACTGACCACTTACTTGATAGACTTTTCTTGTTTAGTATGATTACTGGGTTTATCAATTACAACTTAATTCTAACATGAAAACTCAATTCAGTAGTTATCATGTACAAGAAATATCAACACTATGTCACATGTAATTTTCAAAAATCAGATATTTCCATCACAGGCTGAATACAGATGATTAATAAAATTAGTCAACATAGCAATGTGTTCATTGTTAGGACAAAAACATCCTATATGGGATTAATTATCAAGGAAAACGAATGAAGTAGAACCAGTTAGTATTTCAAGACCTTAGGTATTTCTTCTTCCTTTGCAGATCAAAATGTTTAATTAATTATTCCACATAAATGCAATGGACTCCTAGAAAACATTAGACAACACTTAATTTATAATTTATAGAAGGATGAATACAAACCATTTTGAAGTTTCTTTTTAAATTCTCACATCTCTAATTAATATTCATGAGGATAATTTCACAAAAGCAGTTAAAAAACTATGCCAGAGAGAGCACAGAAATATATAGTTGTAAGAAATTTCTCTCTAAAATGGAAAATTTAAGTTCACCCCAAACATTTCCTAAATAATAGTCTCATAATATTTTAATCAAATTATTCGTTACTCAGAAATAACACTGGAGAAACGGATCATAATGCTGCACAAAGGCCGAGTTCATTTGTTCTGGACAGGTGGCCAGTCTGCAGCTCTGTGTCAGCAGCCCAAACCCACCCACAATAGCCTTAAAGACGATTATGCAAATACCAGCCAACCCAGCTATTTTCCCAGGAACCAGAGAAGGGGTCCTAGTAGAAGCTATAATTGTTCCGCAGTCATGTGGAAAAACAAGCAGTTTTTTCTTGCTGGAGGCAGAGTGTTTTCATTAAGGGCACTACTACAATATGTGTGAGATATACAAACACACACACACATACAAACACATGCCATGAAAAGACCCTAAATGCATATTATTAAGTGAAAGAAGCTGATCTGAAAAGGCTACATGCTGTATATGTGATATGAGAGGGCTGTTGGGGATGTGTGTGTGAATGTGTGTGTCTGTGTGTTTTAGGTACACATATTGCTCAAACACCATATAGAGCTTATTCCATCTCTCCTCCAAACTCCTCTGGCTAAGCAGCTCTGTCTTGGTTATCAATACCAAGTCTCTTCTCTTGGTTACACCTTCCCTTGTCAATATGAAATATATTTACATTTACAGAAATGTATTAACTTTTGACTACTGCATCTCATAAACAGGAAGTAAATATTCTTTGGCAAAGCTGTGGTAAGAACCATTCTTACTCCATATACGTAAAGCATTTTTTATCCCGGGGCAAAATGAAACAGGCTGAACATGGAAACCCATCAGATTTGAGGTATAACACTGACAAGGGAACACTGTTCTCTAATCCTTATTAATTAATGCTGTTATCAGACTTTTTTAGGTTTTGTTTTCGATTCTATATCACCATCTACATTCCTTAGTTTCTAAATGAAAGTTTTCAAGTTACCTGCTCTAACACTTGATTTTACAAAATCTCCTTAGAATTAAAGTTATTTCAATATCTCTGCTGTTGGGTTTTTGATTCTACACAATTTAAAAATAGTATTTTTCCCTTTTTCTCACTTGTCTTGCCCTATTCACCCCTCAAATTCCCTCCTTTGTAAGATAAGAGGGGCATTATCTGCTTTATTTAGTAAAAAGCATAAAATGTTACTACTTCCTCTACTTAGATGGAACTCAACAGTTTCCAGAACTCATGTTATACCAGAAAAGGTGATCAAGTCCTTCTGCCCTAAATTCATTTATGAGAGGATTTTCCTCAAATGCTTAGAAACAGAGATTTTAATATTCTTCACAAATATCAAATATGTTATCTTAAAATTAGACATTATAAATTTTTTAATGATTAGTTAAGCATACATATATTATTAAAATTAGGGGTCCCTTGGTGGCGCAGCAGTTTAGCGCCTGCCTTTGGCCCGGGGCGCGATCCTGGAGACCCAGGATCGGGTCCCACATCGGGCTCCCGGTGCATGGAGCCTCTTCTGTCTCTGCCTCTCTCTCTCTCTCTCTCTCTCTCTCTCTCTCTCTGTGTGTGACTATCATAAATAAAGAAAAATTAAAAAAAAATAAAATTGAATTAAATTAAATTAAACCAACCATAAGTAGATAATCTCTTTAACCTCAATAATGTAACTGACGGGATCCCTGGGTGGCGCAGCGGTTTGGCGCCTGCCTTTGGCCCGGGCGCGGTCCTGGATATCCAGGATCAAATCCCACGTCAGGCTCCCGGTGCATGGAGCCTTCTTCTCCCTCTGCCTGTGTCTCTGCCTCTCTCTCTCTCACTGTGTGCCTATCATAAATAAATAAAAGTTAAAAAAAAAATTAAAAAAAAAAATAATAATAATGTAACTGACCTAAGACTTACTTAACATCAACTCCAGTGTTCATAAAACAAATTAACATTCAAAACTCTTTAATTAAAAAAAAAACTCTTAATTTTTATTTATTTATTTTTTTTGAGTAGGCTCCACACCCAATGTGGGGCTTGAATTCATGACCCTGAGATTAAGAGTCACATACACGCTCTATTGGCTGAGCCAGCCAGGCACCTCTCAAAACTTGTTCTTTTAAAAGATTTTAAATATTCATGAGAAAGGGAGAGAGAGGCAGAGGGAAAAAGCAGACTCCCTACAGAGTAGGGAGCCTGATGTGGGACTCGATCCCAGGACCCCTGGATCAGGGCCTAAGCAGAAGGCAGATGCTTATCCAACTGAGCCCCTCAAAACTCTTTTTAAAAATGATTTAGCTCCACCTTTGAAATGATTGTTTCTTCTAGTAAACCCTCACAAAGCACTTTGCTTGAAGCATTTATCATATTCTTACTTTAACACATTCAATCACTCAAGTATTCATTCCTTCATCCTAATTTAAACAGATGAGTAAGTCACAGTCTCAAGGAACTAACACAGGCTACTGAGAAATATCTGAATTTCTTAAAAAGTGTTTTCAATTATTCTGATATAAGTACAGAGTAGACAAACACACAAGTATAGTAGACTATATTAACTGTTTTTTAAAACATTCCCTACCTCCCCACCAGGATGGCTAAATTGAAGAGGAAAAAAAAAGACAATACTAAATGTTATGAGAATATGGAGAAAATGGTGAAACTACAACCCTCACACATTGCTAATGAATACATAAAATGGTGTGGCCACTCTGGAAACAGTTTGACAGTTCCTGAAAATGTTGAACATATAGTTATCTAATGATCCAGCAATTCTACTTTTAATTGTACACTTGAGAAAATATATATCCACTTTAAAACTTGTACATGAATGTTCATAGAAACTTTATTCATAATAGCACCAAAGTGAAAACAAACCAAATATCCTCCACTGATGAATGGATAAATATGATACATCTATAGGTATATCTATCCAATGAAATATTATTTAGTGATAAAAAGGATTGAATTATTTATAAATGATATGATATGGATGAACCTTAAAAAAAACAGTATACTATGTGAAAGAAGCCAGAAGACCACATATTACATGATTTCACTTATATGAAGTATCTGGACTAGGCAAATCCGGAGAGACAGAAAGTCAATTGGGGCTGCCCAGGGATGGAGAAATTGATAGGAAAATAAGGGATAGCTGCTAGTGAGTACAGGGCTTCATTCTTTTGAAAAATAATTTAAGATTATTTATTTATTTATTTATTTATTTATTTATTTATTTATTTATTCATGTGGGGGGGGCGGGGCAGAGACACAGGCAGAGGTAGAAGCAGGCTCCATGCAGGGAGCCAGATGCGGGACTTGATCCCGGGATCCCAGGATCATGCCCTGGGCCAAAGGCAGGCACTAAACCGCTGAGCCACCCAGGGATCTCCTAAAATATTTATTATTGAAGTATAGTTGACCTACAATGTTACATTAGTTTCAGGTGTACAGCCTAAGTACCCGGTTTCTCTTTGGTGTGATAAAAATGTTATAAAATGGATTGTGGTGATCGTTGCACAACTCTGTGAATGTATCAAATCCACTGAGGTATATGCTTTAAAAGGGTAAGTTATATGGTATGTGACTTATATCTCAATAATCTTTTCACCAAATACAAATGTAAATACAAATATAAATGTATCACTGAGAACCTGTATCTACTCTATTCTGTCAGACTCTGGTTTAAATTGCAATGTTTTTCTGTTTCTGACAATGGTATCACAGAGGTGGTCTAACAAATATGCCTCAAATGAATGAATACTCTCCCATATGTCAATTACAATACATTAGGATCAGGTCAAGAACATAAAAATTCAAACTCACAGGCTAGTAAGAGGAATAATATTAAATAAACCAAGAGGCTAAGCAAGGCAGATGTCTACACTAAGGGAAAACAACTAATATAAGTCCCTTATACTATTTGTACAAAGATTTATAACCAGAATAGCTAAAATTAAAAAAGACTAAAAAGACCAAGACTTTGCAAAGGTATGGAACAACTGGAACTCCCACATGCTGCCGGTGAGAGTGCGAACTGGACAACTTTGAGAAACCATTTGGCCATATCTAATAATGAGACAGAAATGCATACCCAATGACCCAGTGACTCCTCTCTTACGTATATACCCAGTAGAAATGTATATAAACTTTCATCTATGGAAATGCTCAAAGCAATTACTTCTCATAACTGTCAAAACCTGGAAACAAATCAAGTGTCCATCAACAGAACAGATAAATAAATTATGGTAATTCATATAACAGAATATCTCTCAGCAATTAGAATAAATTTACTTATACTGAACAATATGTTAAGAATCTCACAAATTCAATGTTGAACAAAAGAAGTCAGACCAAAGAGTATTTGCTGTATGATTCCATTTAGATTAGTTCAAAATCAAGCAAAACAAACATGTTAGAAGTCAAGTTAATCATTACTTTTTTGGGGGGCTGGTTAACGAGAGGAATGAGCAAAGGGAGGCTTCTGAATGTTAAATTGTTCTAGTTCTTCATCTGGGTAGAGTTGTCAGCTTCATACTAATAATCATGTACATGTCTCTATTACATATAATTCAATAAAGAATAATGTTAAAAAAGATAAACACACTACTAAATAAACCATTGGTCCAAGGAGAAATCACAATGGAAGTAAAAAAATACCTTCAACTGAACAAGTAAACACTACATAATAAGACTTATGGAATGTTGTCAGTATAATATTTAGAGAAAAATACATCCTTAAATACTTGTATTTGTAAAAAGGAAAATATAAAAATCAATTTAAGCATTCCTCTTTCCTCCAAGAAGTCAGAAAAAGAACAGCTGACTAAACTCTAAGAAAACAGAAGGAAGGAAATAAAAGATAAAATCATAAATGAATCAACAAAAATCTAACATATAATGGAAAAGATCAACAAAGTCAAAAGTTAATTCCCTGAAGAGACTAAAAAAATTGACAAACCTCTGATGAGACTATTTAAGAAAAATGAAGCATAAGTAATATTAGGAATAAAAAAGAAATAAGCTGAATATAAAAGAAAAATACAAAGTTATGAGTACCTATGCCAATAAATTTGAATATCAAACAAAACAAATTCCTAGGAAAACAGGTTACTTTATCAAAATTTATATGAGAAATAGAGACACTCATCAGTCATACCGCCATTAGAGAAAATAAAAAGTAATTTTAAATCTTTCCACAAAGAAAAGTCAGATCCCAGTAGGCTTCACCAAAAAGAACTTCCTAACAATGGAGAAAAAAATACTTTCAACCTTAGAAAAATTCTTCGAGAAGACAAAAGAGGGAAACATTTTTCAACTCATTTTATGAAGCCCTAAGAGCAAAATTTGAAAAGAAATAGTATGAGAAAGAATATTACAGTTCAATTTCACTGATGAAAAAATATTAACAAATCAAATCCAACAATATATAGAAAAGCTAAAATATGAAGCCCAAATGGGTTTCATCCCAAGAATGCAAACTTGGCTTAGCATTAGACAGATCAATTAATATTACTTGCATTACCTCAAAATTTAAAAGTTAAAGATCACATAATAATTTTGACAAACTAATTGATAAAATCCAACATCCATTCATGATAAAAATTCTTAACAAACTAAGAAGAAGGGAGCACCATAACCTGATATATAAAAAAATCTACAGCAAGCATCACACTTGATAAAATATTAAAAAGTCTTCCTATGAGGGGTACTTGGGTAGCTCAGCTGGTTAAATATCTGACTATTGATTTCGGCTCAGGTCATGATCTCAGGATCATGAGATCCAGTCCTGAGTGGGGCTGCATAGTGGGTGTGGAGTCTGCTTGAGACTCTCTCTCCCACTCCCTCTGCCCCCACCCTCAGCTCAGATGCATGTGCATTTTCTCTCTAAAATAATAATAATAATAATAATAATAATAATAATAATAATAATAATATAAACAAATAAATAAAAGGTCTTCCTTTGAGACCAGGAATAATACAAGGATGCTGTAACCACCACCTTCATTCAACAATGCACTACAGGCCCTTGCCAATGAGATTAAATATAGAAAAAGAAATAAAAAGTTTCAGTCAGGCCTCATTCTGCATGGTTCCAAGTAAATTTCAATTACAACACTTCAGTTAAATTACAACTTTCCCAACAACAGTTTTAATTTTAGTTATCATGACATATTGAACTTTATACAGTAACTGTATAAAGTACAGACTTCACGGCTAGCTCTCCACAAATCACTGCCAATAATATATGCATATCATGATCGGTAACTAATCACGTCATTTCTTTCAGAGTCTGTCAGTATTGATCACTGTATATGTTATTCAGTTCACACACAGACAGTAAAAATGTAACTATGTTACTTACCTCTTTGTCTTACAGTGATAAACCCATGTGACAGTTTACAAAAATACATAATCAAAAGAGGGAATTAGCCAATAATGAAAGGGCAGCAAAGAAACAAAAAGCGATAATGCTGGACGTGAAATTCTAACCAAATGTAAATGAAGTTCTAGAACAAATAACTAATTATAGGAATATTGACACTGTCGCCATTTTAGAGACTCTTCAGCCAGAGGGTGAGGTGAACATATTGACATAAATGAAGAAAATGAGTGTGAGGAAAAGGATGCAGTTCTCCCAGATGAATACCGAGGGCAAAAAAAATTCACATTGCAGGAACTCTCAGAGATTTTTCATGACATTGGAAGTGCAAAAGATAAATGTTAGAAGCTAACCTAAATAAAGAAAAGAACAAAAAAAAAAAAAAGAAAAGAACATAATTCACTAAGGCATATGACAAAAAGAAGGTAATCACTGATCCTTGGGCAGGGCTTCCAGTTTCTGGTTCCAAATGTAAGGAGCTTTTAAGTCACTCTGTCCTAAATAATAAGTAAAAAGATGAAGAGACAAAAAAATAAATAAATAAATAAATAAAAAATCAACAACTCTTCCTGGACCTAGAGAGAAAAGGAGGACCCAGGGCAAATTGCTGCCTCCAAGATTAGAGACAACCAGGTGAATACATGGAGTCCCAGCTTAGCAGTGCCAAGACTCACAAGTAGAAACCTCCCTTGAAAATAGTGCCTTACCAGGAAAACATGAACTAACAAATTCTAGGCTCTTTATGGAACAACGCAGGATTAAAAATCAGGGGGACACAGTCACAGTCCCTCTATAACCCCACAATTTTATACAATTTACCTCCAGGAGCTCAAACAGGTTTCAATAATAAATATCAGAGAAAAATTCCCTCAAACTCCCAGCAGGAAGAGGGAGAAAGAAACCATCTTGAGTATGTCCAGGGCACTCGGTTCTTAACAGGGCCCACCCTCAGGAGAAACAAGTAAACCAAACCTTAACTTGCTGATGTATATTCAGTGCCTAAGTAACCTGGTAGGAAGGGAAATATCCAACTTCAGTTCATTCAAGCCATCCCGTCCCACCTAAGGAAGGAGAAAAAAACTGACAAAAACTTGTAAAGTTCACAGTCCAGGAACACAGGCTCATTAAAAGACAGAGACCTAATCGAAGAACTATAGGACACCCCTCCCCTCTCCCCCGCCCAACCTTAACATCACATTGCTAAAGACCCATTTACAGCAGTGCCTTTTACTCAGTCTTCCAAGAAAAAATTACAAGGCATAATAAGAGGGAAAAATACATTATAAGAGATCCAGCATCAAAATCAGAAATGATAGAGGTGTCAGAATTATCAAGCAGGTTTTAAAACCTATTATTAATATGCCATGGGCTCTAATGGATAGACAACATACAAGAATTGATGGGCCCTGCAAGCTGAGAGATGGAAATCCTAAGAAACAAAAAGAGATGCTAGAGATTTAAAAACTGTAACAGCAATGAAGAATGCATTGATAGGTTTTTGTTTTGTTTTGTTTTGTTTTGATGGGTTTACTAGTAGACAGGACATGGCTAAGAAAACAATCTCTGAGCTTAAGAATGTACCATTAGTAACTCTGAATACTGAAAGGCAAAGACAAAGAGAAAAAAAAAAAAGACTATCCAAGGATCGTGGGACAACTACAAAAGGTATGACGTATGCATAATGGAATACCAGAAGGAGAATAAAGAAAAGAAGAAATATAATAACTGAGAATTTCCCCCAAATGAATATCAGAACCAAATCACAGATCCAAGAAGCTCAGAGAACACCAGATAAACGACTGAAAACCTACATACAGGCATATTATTTTCAAACTACAGGAAATCAAAGATAAAGAAAAAAATCCTCAAAAAAGGTTAGAGGGAAAAACCCACCTAATCTATAGAGGAATAAAGATAAGAGTCATAGCCAACTTTTCTTCAGAAACCACACAAGCAAGAAGTGGAGTGAAATATTTATTTTTTTATATTTTGTTATTTAATTTTATAATCTGTAATATTATCCTTCAAAGTGAAGGAGAAACGAAGACTTTATCAGACAGAAGTGGAGGGAATTTGTTATCAGAAGACCTGACTTGCAAAAAATGTCATAAGTAGTTCTTTAGAGAGAGGGAAAACTTGAATCTACATAAAGAAAGAAAGACCACTAAGCAGGAATAAGTGAAAGTAAAATAAAACTCTTTATTTTTCTTATTCTTAATTGATCTAACAGGTAACAATTTGTTAAAAATAATAACAACCATGTATCATTCTATTATGTATACACAGTTAATCCTTAAGATAGATTTAAATTGCACAGGCCCATTTATAAGGGGATGTTTTTTGATACACTGCAGTACTATAAATTTATTTCCTCTTCCTTATGATTTTAATAACATTTTCTGTTCTCTACCTCACTTTATTGTAAGACCACAGTACATAATGTATAAAATAAATGTTCATCTGGGATGCCTGGGTGGCTCAGCGGTTGAGGGCCTGCGTTTGGCCCAGGGCATGATCCTGGAGTAACAGGATTGAGTCCCATATCGGGCTCCCTGCATGGAGCCTGCTTCCCCCTCTGCCTATGTCTCTGTCTCTCTTTCTCTGTGTCTCTCATGAAAAACTAAATAAAATCTTAAAAAAAGATAAGTGTTCATCAACTGTTTATATTATTGGTAAGGCTCTGATCAACAGTAGGCTATTAGTAGTTAAGTTTTGGGGGAGTAAAAAATTATATGCAGATTTTTTACTACATGCCCCTAACCCCCATGTTACTCAAGGATAAACTGTATATGTATGTATATACATTATATATGCTGATGTATAATAAATGATAGCAATGGTACAAGTGATAGAAAGGAGGAATTAAGATTATTTTATTATTATAAGATACTCACACTACCCAAAAAGTGATACAGTGTTATCTGAAAGTAGATTTGGGTTAGTTGTAAATGTATACTGTAGACTCAAGGGCAACCACTAAAAATAATTAAATAAATAAATAAATAAATAAATAAATAAATATTTAACATATATATATGACACATATGTATATAATAGATACATCTAATAAACAGACATCTAACATTTAGATACATCTAATAAACAGACATCTAACATTCTAAGAAAGGAGAGATAATGGAATCGTATAAAATGCTCAACTGGAGCCACAAAGGGCAGAAAGAAAATAGAAGACAAAAATAGGGGCAGCCCTGGTGGCCCAGCAGTTTAGCGCCACCCTCAGCCCCTGGGATCGAGTCCCACGTCGGGCTCCCTGCATGGAGCCTGCTTCTCCCTCTGCCTGTGTCTCTGCCTCTCTCTCTCTCTCTCTCTCTGTGTCTTTCATGATTAAATAAGTAAAATCTTTTTTTAAAAAAAGACAAAAACAGGAACAAAGAACAATAGCAAGAAATAGAAAATAGTAACCAATGTGGCAGATATAAATTCTATTATACCAATCATCATTTTATTCATCAATGGTTTAAATGTATCAATGAAAAGACAGAGACTATCAGAATGGTCAATAAAAAAGATCCAATAATATGTTGTCCACAAGAAACCCATTTTCTTTTTTTTTATATACTTGATTTTTCTCTCTTTCTTTAAATTCAATTTGCCAACATACAGTGTAACACCCAATGCTCATCTTACCATGTGCTCTCTTAATGCCAGTCACCCAGTTACCCCATACTTCCACCCACCTCCCCTTCTACAACCCTTTGTTTGTTTCCCAGAGTTAGGAGTCTCTCATGGTTTGTCTTCCTCTCTAATTTTTCCTCACTCTGTTTCCCTCCTTTCCCTTATGGTGCCTTTCATTATTTCTTATATTCCACATATGAGTGAAACCATATGATAATTGTCTTTCTCCAATTACTCTTATTTCACTTAGCATAATCCCCTCTAGTTCCATCCATGTAGATGTAAATGGTAGGTATTCATCCCTTCTGATGTCTGAGTAATATTCCATTGTGTATACAGACCACATCATTTTTATCCATTCATCTGTCGAAGGACATTGTAGCTCCTTCCACAGTTTGGCTATTGTGGACATTGCTGTTATGAACATTGGGGTGCAAGGGTCCCGTGATTTCACTACATCTGTATCTTTGGGGTAAATAGCCAGTAGTGCAATCCCTGGGTGATAGGGTAGCTCTATTTTTTTTTCCTAGGTATTTATTTAAATTCCAGTTAGTTAATATACAGTATAGTATTATTTTCAAATGTACAATATAGTGATTAAACACTTCCAAATATTACCCAGTGCTCATCATAACAAGTACATTCCTTAATCCCCATCATTATTTAACCTATCACCCAAGTCACCTCCCTTTTGGTAACCATCAGTTCATATAGTTAAGAATCTATTTCTTGGTTTGCCTCTTTCTTTATTTTTCTCTTTGGTCATTTGTTTTGTTTCTTAGGTTTTCTATATGAGTGAAATTATATGGAATTTATCTTTCTTTGAGTGACTTATTTTGCTTAGTGTAATACTCTGTAGCTCCATCCATGTTGTTGCAAATAGCAATATTTCATTCTTTTTATTTTTTTGTAAATTTATTTTTTATTGGTGTTCAATTTGCCAACATATAGAATAACACCCAGTGCTCATCCCATCAAGTGCCCCCCTCAGTGCCTGTCACTCAGTCATCCCCACCCCCCGCCCACCTCCCTTTCCACCACCCCTTGTTCGTTTCCCAGAGTTAGGAGTCTCTCATGTTCTGTCTCCCTTTCTGATATTTCCCACTCATTTTTTCTCCTTTCCCCTTTATTCCCTGTCACTGTGTTTTATATTCCCCAAATGAAGGAGACCATATAATGTTTGTCCTTCTCCAATTGACTTATTTCACTCAGCATAATATCCTCCAGTTCCACGTGGATGGAACTGGAGGGTAGCTCTATTTTTAACATCTTGAGGAACCTCCACACTGTTTTCCAGAGTGGCTGCACCAGCTTGCATTCCCATCAACAGTACAATCCTCACCAACATTTGTTGTTTCCTGTCTTAATTTTAACCATTCTCACTGGTGTAAAGTAGTATCTCATTGGGGTTTGATTTGTATTTCCCTGATGGCATGTGACAAGGAGCATTTTTTTCATGTGATTGTTGGCCATATGTAGGTCTTCTTCAGAGAAATGTCTGCTCATATTTTCTGCCCATTTCATGACTGGATTGTTTGAAGAAACCCATATTTGATATAAAGACACTCAAAGGTTAACAGTAATGGATGGAGAATAACATACTATGCTAACACTAATCAAAAGAAAGCAGGAATGGCTACAGTAATTTCAGACAGAGAAGACTTCAAAGCAAGGAAAGTTGCTATGAATAAGAAGGAATGAAAAAAAAAACAAAAAAAAATAAAAAAAAAAAAGGAATGGCTACAGTAATTTCAGACAGAGAAGACTTCAAAGCAAGGAAAGTTGCTATGAATAAGAAGTCAATTCTTCAATAACAATTCTTAATGTGTATGCACTTAACAACACTGCATCAAGCTACATGAAGTAAAAACTAACAGCACTTCATGGAGCACTAGATGACGCCATTTCCTACTTGGGAGACTTCAACACCCTCTATCAGAAATGGACAGATTCAGCAGGCAGAAAAGCAGTAAGGACACAGTGGAACTTAAGAACACTAGCAATCAGTGGGATATAACAAACATCTATAAACTACTTCATCCAAGAACAGTAGACTACATTCTTCTCATGTTCACATGGAACATGCAAAAAGACCACATTGTGGGTCATAAAACACAACAGATTTTTTTTTTTAAGATTTTGTTTATTTATTGAGGAGCGAGAAAGAGGACAAGGTGAGCACAGGCAGGGAGAGGGGCAGAGATAGAAGCAGGGAGCCCTGCTTAGCAGGGAGCCCAACGCATGGCCTGATCCCTTGATCCCAAGATCCTGGGATCATGTCCGGAGCTGAAGGCAGACACTTAACTGACTAAGCCACCTAGGTTCCCAAAACACAACAAATTTAAACAAAAAGAAACAGATAAATAGATAATTTCTGCTCTCAGACCAAAATGAAATTAAACTAGGTATCAATAACAGCAAGATAACTGGCAAATCCCAAAATTGTGGAGATTAAATAACACATTTCTAAATAATTCATGAGTCAAAGAAACCTCAAATATTTGAATGTTAAACTAAATGAAAATGAAAACACAATTTTTCAAAATTGCAAAAGCAATGCCTACAGGGAAATTTGTAGCACTAAATGTATATACTATAAGATTTACTTAAAGTATTAACCTGAGGAAACTAGAAAAAGAAGAACAAATTCAATCAAAAGAAGCAGAAGGAAAGAATAATTAGAGGGGGAAAAAATCAATGAAATTGAAAACAGGAAACCACTAGAGAATCAACGAAACAAAAAGGTGGCTCTTTGAAAAGATTAAATTGGTAAGCTCTAGTCAGGCTAACTAAGAAAAAAAAAAGAAGCTACTAGTATCAGAAATCAAAGAGGAGATATCACTAGAGATCATATGGACATAAAAAGGATAATAAAGGAATACTATGAACAACTCTATGACCATACATTTGATAACCTAGGCGGAATGGAGTAATTCTCTGAAAGACACAATCTGCATTTACTCACACAAGAAAAAAACATAACCTGAATAGAATTATATCTAAATATAGCTATATCTACAATATGTGTGCTGTAATATATTGTTATGTTTTGTTAACTGATCTACTCTGACAGTCTCTTTTAGTATATGTGCTTGCCAAAGTGAGGATGTGGACAGTTTTCTTTTATTATTTTTTAAAGATTTTATTTATTTATTCATGAGAGACACAGAGAGAGGGGGGCAGGGACACAGGCAGAGGGAGAAGCAGGCTCCATGCAGGAAGCCCGATGTGGGACTCGATCCCAGTACTCCAGGATCAAGCCCTGGGCCGGAGGCAGGCCCTCAACTGCTGAGCCACCCAGGCATCCCAGGGGACAGTCTCTTTTAATTGATGCATTTGAACTGTTGATGTTCAAGTGATTAAAGATACTGAATCAATAATTAATAGCATTCCAAAACAGAAAGCACCAGGTCCACATATCACTGTAAGTTTTACCAAACGCTTAAGGAAAAAATTATACCAATTCTCTACAATCTCTTTCAGAAGATAGAAGCAGAAGGAATACTTCCTAACTCAATCTGTGAAGCTAGCATTACCTTAATACCAAAACTAGACAAAGATACTATTAGAGAAAACTACAGACCAATATATATCATGAGCATAGATGCAAAAATCCTCAACGAAATATTAGCAAATTGAACCCAACAATGTATAAAATACATCATAATCTAATAGGATTTATCTCAGGTATGCAAGGCTGAAATTTGAAAATCAAAATTTGAAAATCAATTAATGTAATCCATTATATCAGTAGGCCAAAAAAGAAAAATGACACAATCATATCAAGAGGTGCAAAAGAGGAACATGACAAAATCCAAACACTTATTTATGATAAAAAGTCTCAGTAAACTAGGAATAGTGGGGTACTTCCTCAACATCACAAAGAATATATACAAAAAACCCTACAACTAACATCATATTCAATGGTAAGAGACTCAAAGATTTCCTGCTAAGATCAGTAACAAGGCAAGGATGTCCCCCTCTCACCACTCCTTTTCAACCTTTCAACCAGTATACTGGAAGTACTAACTAATGCAGTATAACAAGAAAAGGAAATAAGACATACAGATTGGGGAAAAAAATAAAACGCTCATTTGCAGATGACCTGATTATCTCTATAGAAAATACAAAAGAAATAACAAAAAAACCTTGTGGAACTAATTATTATATTAAGGTTGCATATAAAAAATGTTTGGGATCCCTGGGTGGCTCAGTGGTTTAGCACCTGCCTTCATCTGAGGACATGATCCTGGAGTTCCGGGATCAAGTCCCACATCAGGTTCCCTGCATGGTGCCTGCTTCTCCCTCTACCTATGTCTCTCTCTCTCTCTCTCTCTCTCTCTCTCTCTCTATATATATATATATATATATATATATATATATATATATATATATATATATATCATGAATAAATAAATAAAATCCTTTAAAAAATAAATTAAAAATGATTAAAGTTAATATTTAAAAAGCCATTTTCGAGACCCCTCGGTGGCTCAGTGGTTGAGTATCTGCCTTTGGCTCAGAATGTGATCCCAGGATCCTGGGATCGAGTCCCACATCAGGATCCCAACAGGGAGCCTGCTACTCCTTCTGCCTATGTCTCTGCCTCTCTTTTTCTGTGTCTCTCATGAATAAATAAATAAAATCTTTTTTAAAAAAAGCCATTTTCTAGGGGTGCTTCACTGGCTCAGTGGTTGTAACATGCCATTTTGATCTCAGGGTTGTGCCCCATGTTGGGTGTAGACATCACTCAAAAATAAAATCTTTAAAAAAAAGGCATTTGCTTTCCTAAGCATCAATGAACAAGTAGGATTTGAGATTAAGTTCAATGTCATTTACATTAACACTCAGAAAAATGAAACACTTAGGTATAAATCTAACAAAATATATACAAGGTCTGTATGAGATAAAAACTATAAAACCCTTGATAAACAAAATCAAAGCACTAAATAAATGAAGAGATATTCCATGTTCATAGATAGGAGAACTCAATATTGTCAGGATGTCCATTCTCACCAACTTGGTCTGTAGATTCAATACAACCCTGATCAAAATCCCAGCAAGTTATTCTGTGGATATCAACAAACTGATTCTAAAATTTATATAGAAGGCAAAAGACCAAATAGTCAACACAGTATTGAAAGAGAACAACAAAGTCGAGAAACTGACACCATTTGACTTCAAGACAATATTAAACTATATTAATCAAGACAGTGCAGTACTGGTGAAAGAACAAATAGATCAACAAAAGAGAGCTCAGAAATAGAATTACATAAATAGTCACCTGATCTTTGATAAACAGCAAAGGCAGTACAATGGAGCAAAGGAAGTCTCTTCAACAAATGGTACTGAACTAGATAT
The DNA here is from genome assembly GCF_053574225.1 of Canis aureus. Lineage (NCBI taxonomy): Eukaryota > Metazoa > Chordata > Mammalia > Carnivora > Canidae > Canis > Canis aureus. The sequence goes on from NC_135633.1 coordinate 26,428,484, forward strand.
CCATATGCCAAAAAAAGAATCTCAACACAGACTTTAACACTGCTCACAAACATTAACTCAAAATGGATCAGATACTTACATGTAAAATATAAAACTATAAAATTCCAAGAAGATAACATAGGAGAAAACCTAGATGACCTTGAATATGGTGATGATTTTTTTAGATATAACATGAAATCCATGAAAGAAATAATTGATAAGCTGGACTTCATTAAAATTTAAAACTTAGCTCTGTGAAAGACAATGTCAAGAGAATGAGAAGACAAGCCACAAGCTGGAAAAAAATATCTGAAAAAGACACATCTGATAAAGAACTGTTATCTAAAATATACCAACAACTCTTAAAACTCAACAGTAAGAAAACAACCCAATTAACAATAAGTCAGACACCTTAACAGACATGTCACCAAAGAAGATATATATATGGCAAAGAATCATATGAAATGACGCTCCATGTGATAGGTCTGTTAGAAATATAAAGTAAAACAATGAGATACCACTACATACCTATAAAAATGGTCAAAATATGGATCACTGACAATACCAAATGCTGCCAAGGATGTGGAGCAATAAGAATTCTCATACATCGCTGATAGGCAAAATGGTATAGCTACCTTGGAAGACAGTTTGGGGAGGGGGGTCTCTTACAAAACTAAATATGCTCTTATCGTATGATTCAGCAGTCACACTCCTTGATTTTTACCCAAGGGAGCTGAAAACTTATGTCCACATAAAAATCTGTACCTGGATATTTATATGAGCTTTATTCATAATTGCTAAAATGTAAAAGTAACCTAGATGTCCTATAGTAGGCAAATGGGATAAATGGTGGTACATCCTGCAATAGAGGATTATTCAGTGCTAAAAAGAAATGAGCTGTCAAGCCATGAAAAGACATAGATAAACCTTGAATATGTATTACTAAGTGAAAAGAGTCAATATGAAAAGGCTACATACTGTATGATTTGATATTTTGACATTTGGAAAAATGCAAAACTAAGGAGACAATAAAAAAATAAGTGACTGCCAGGGTCAGAGGAAATGGAATGTAGACAGAGAGCAGAGAATTTTTAGTACAATGGAACTATTCAATATATTACAATGAGGGATATATGTAACCGTACATTTGTCCAAACTCACTGAATGTACAACACCAAGAGTGATCCCTAATGTAAACATGGACTTTGGGTGATTCTGATATGTCAATGTAGGTTCATCAATTATAACAAATATACCACTCTGGTGGGGTATACTGACAATTGGGAAAGCTGTACATGTATGGGAGTAGGTAGTGTATGGGAAATCACTGTATCTTCATCCTAATTTTGCTGTGAACCTAAAACCACTCTCAAAGATACTGTCTTTAAAAAAATAAAGCACTGCTCAAACTATTCTCAATATTTTAGAAAGAAATTAAACAAAAAAAAGAAATTAAACATTTAATTCTCATAATTTCCAATGTTTCAAAGTATACTAGTTTTACTTTTATTAAATATACTAGTTTTACTATTTCTTATTTCCTTATACCTTTATAGATGACAATAAAATTTTTAAAGTCACAGAACTGTAATTTTTCCAGTAAGATCATTTTCCAGTTTAAGCTTGCACAGTCATTTTTGCACAATCCTGCACTTGCATGGAAGGAAAGTGAAGACTGTATAAGGCCTGGAGAAAGAAACAAAACTGCTATCATTCTCAAATCATATGATCAGAGAAAAATTTAAAGATAAATAATTAGAATTTAAAGTGTTCAGCAAAATGCTAAATACAAAAATCGAAATTCAAACTCTACTTACATGATCAAAAGGTAATAAAATGTATTTCTTGAGACACATCAATTTTAATAAAAGTTCACAATTCCATAATAGAAAATGATCTGAAAACAAAGTTTATCTATAACTCATTTGGTGGCAAAACAAGTACTGAACTGAGATGAAGCTATTTATGCTTTCTATGTTCCAGACAAATGTGAAGGATGAATATATGGTATACAGATTAAGTACCTAGGATTAAGTTTAACAAAAGTGCTTAAATCCTCTATTGAGAAAATTATAAAACTTTATTGAAAGACATTAAAGAGGGGGATCCCTGGGTGGCTCAGCAGTTTAGCGCCTGCCTTTGGCCCAGGGCTTGATCCTGGAGTCCTGGGATCAAGTTCCACATCAGGATCCCTGAATGGAGCCTGCTTCTCCCTCTGCCTGTGTCTCTGCCTCTCTCTCTCTCTCTCTCTCTCTCTCTCATAAATAAATAAAATCTTTTTAAAAAAGACATTAAAGAATACCTTTAAAATGGAGAGACATGCCAAGTTAATTGACTGGACGTCTCATTTTGTAGTGTGATCTATTCCTTCCTAACTGACATAAATAAATGTAATCTCATTTGGTCTTTTTGTAAATTCCAACTGGTCTTTTGGCAAAACTTGACACGATTCTAAAAATTTGTATGAAAGCACAAAGGGTCAACAATAGTAAGCAATATGAAAGGTCCTGATATGCCAGCTATCAAAATTTACTAGACAGCTATATGAATTAAGCTATGTGGATAATATATAATCAAAGTGGACTCTGCAATGACTATCTTTATTCCAAACTATTTCTTCAAGGACATATGTATATCAAACAACATTACAGGATAGAAATAGATACCTCCCTATGGAACAAAAGGCAGGTTTGATTACTGTGCAGTATGATAAAGATATTGGCTCTTTCAGGACAAAATTCAGATTTGCTTATTGTCCATTATAAAAGATTGAGGTTCCCTAAATTAGGGGTTCCCCTCATATAATGCAACCCACTGCAGCATGTGGCCTTATTTGCATTGTCCTGTGGAAACTGGACCTAGGAAATGAGCACCCAAATACTGACAACTCTGGCTACGGCTACTGCCATTAAGTAATAAATTAATAAAGTCCTTTGTGTTGTACCTAGGAGTCTTCCAATTAGTTTCTTCCAATATCCAGGAAAATTCTTAGCTTTCAATAGGGTAAAATTTTGGACCCTTCATATTTCTTGATGGCTTTTCCAAAAGTAAATTAAAAAGAAAAAAAACATAATCCACATAGTAACATGGGTTATTAAGTCTTTTATCCCAAATATATACAGAACTCCTATAAATCAGTAAGAAAAAGATATACAAATTGATGGGAAGAGGGTAAATATTTCACAAAAAAAGTGTATATCCAAATGGTCAAAAAATCTTAAGGGTTTTCAATTTCATTAATAGTAAGGGAAATACAAATAAAGCAAATATGATACAATTTTATACCCAACAGATTGGCAATTGGCTATTGTAGATAATGCTGCTATAAACATCTGGATGCAGGTATCCCTTTGAATTAATATTTTTGTATTCTTTGGGTAAATACTTAATAGTACTAGAGAGTATTATACTAAGTGAAATAAGTCAGAGAAAGACAAATACCATATGATTCCACTCATATGTGGAATTTAAGAAACAAAACAAATAAGCAAAGAAGGAAAAAAAGAGAGGGAGGTAAACCAAGAAACAGATTCCTAACTATAGAGAACTGATGGTTACCAGAGGGGAGGTGGGTGGGAGGGAGAGGTTAAATAGGTGTTCGGGGATTAAGGAGACCACTTGCTGTAATGAGCACTGGGGGTTACATGGAAGTGATGAATCACTATATTGTACCCCTGAAACTCGTATCACATAGTATGTTAACTGCCTGGAATTTAAATAAAAACTTTTTTTAAAAGGACGGTTTCCAGAGTGCTAGAAAAAATTTTTTTTAAGATTTTATTTATTTATTCATGAGAGACACACAGAGAGACAGACAGAGACACAAGCAGAGGGAGAAGCAGGCTCCATGCAGGAAGCCCAACATGGGACTTGATCCCGGGACTCCAGGATCACACCTCAGGCTGAAGGCAGGCGCCAAACCGTTGAGCCACCCAGGGATCCCCAAAAATTTCTATTTCTCTACTTAGATGCCAATTATATGGGGATTTGCTTCATAATTATATATTTAGTATGCATTTTTATTTACTTCTACTGTTTTTCACAACTTAAAAATATCTAATTTTAAGTGACTAGACCATCAAATCATTAAAACAAATCATTATATAAATTTATACTAGTATGCTAAATAAAAAGAAGCCTATTTCCTAATTATGCCACTTGTCCAATTTCTTTATTCTATTGGTTTACACGTAACAGGTACTCAGTTAAAATCTTAATTAACTAGGAGAGAAGAGAGCTCAGAAGATAACACAACAGTACCAAATTACAGGATCACATGAATCATTTAAAAATATCAAATAACACTAGAGAAATTTAAAAATGTAGGCTAGTACTATAAACCTTTAAAAAGGTACAATAGAGGGATCCCTGGGTGGCGCAGCGGTTTAGCGTCTGCCTTTGGCCCAGGGCGCGATCCTGGAGACCCGGGATCGAATCCCACATTGGGCTCCCTGCATGGAGCCTGCTTCTCCCTCTGCCTGTGTCTCTGCCTCCCTCTCTCTCTCTCTCTCTCTCTCTCTCTATCATAAATAAATAAATAAATAAATAAATAAATAAATAAATAAATAATTTTTTTAAAAGGTACAATAGATTAATATTTAACATTTATATAATATTTTACTTCTCGGCATCATATATTAAATCACCAACAAGAACTATTCAGTAGTGAATGCAAATACTACTGGTTTTCATAAGCAAGTATTCATCACTCTAGCCACTTTTCTGGGCAACCTGCCAAGTAATACATAATTTAAGTTTTCTATTTGTTTAATTTTTCCTTCCTATCTTGGTTACCAGATCCACCATAACTATTTGTATAACTGAAGGAACTAATCAGTTATATTACATACTACTTTTATTGTTCTCTTAAAACACTGACCCAATATATACAGCATATTTTCAAATTAAAAAAATGATTTCTTTATTTTTAAATCACACATATGTCAGACTGCTAGCTTTACTGTTACCTACATTCTCCTTTTCTTCAAAGCATACGCATTGAGGAGAGTCTCCCAGCCTCCTCTTAAATCAGATGTGATCATCTGATTGAGTCTTAGTCAATGGGATATAAGGAAAGGTAATGTGTGCCACATTCAGGTTTGCCCCATAAAGACTTCCTATGTGCAATCCTATTCCTCCTTCCCCTTTCTACTAGCTAGATGCAAAGGATCCAGCAGAGGACTTGAGACCCTGAAAGATTTCAGAGCCTAAGGATTAATGGACTCCAGGGATGTCTGCGTGGCTCAGTGGTTAAGCATCTGCCTTCAGCTCAGGTCATGATCCCAGGGTCCTGGGATCCCCATTCAGTGGGGAGCCTGTTTCTCCCTCTCCCCATTGTTCATGCTCTCTCTTGCTATCTCTCGCTCTCAAATAAATAAAAACTTTTTTAAAAAAGATTAATGGACTCTCAATCACTAACTAAATCATCACATCAAGGCCATTTACCTAATTCCTGCAATAGTGTCACATGAATGAGAAGTTTTTTTATTATTTATTTTTTATTTTTTTTGCTAAAACCTCAGAGATTTTTCAGATTGTCAATTAAAGCAATTAGCCATTCTCATGAACACAGAACATTAACTGGTGAGACTCTCTGTATTTGTAATTCATTCTGTTTCCAAATGTTACTACTGATATATTCAGGGCCTGCCACTATCCTGTTAGGTCAACTTTGTGTGATTTAGACAAAGGAATCATTTTAGCAGATAAATTAGGAAAAGGCGCCCCCTCTAGGAGGACACAACTCCACAGGAAATAGTTAGGCAAGGTTAATTGTACCTGTGTGAAACAAAGGGGGCTCTTTCTAGAAGGGTTTATGACAAGGCATTTGCTTGGCAAGGAAAACCAGGACTGGATTTCAAGTTTCCATTTTAACCTTACCTTAGCAAAGGTACAAACTGTACAACCATTCTCAAAGGCCCTAGGCCCTCTACCATTCTTCTGCCATTCTACCATTCTACCACAGGAACATGCTGCTCCTAAAGTTTCTATCTGTATTTCACATATAAACTATAATTCGGTAAAACAGGAGCATATTAATTTCTGTATATAGGCAAGGTAATTTTTTACATAAAGAACCATAAAATAGAGTTCTGAAAAGATTTAAGATAAAACTCCTATATAAATTTAGGTGGTCAAATTATTCTTCCATTCCAAAAAAATTTCAAAAAAGAAGATTGTTTTTCAAAATTAAAAAGTAAATATTGAGTTTCTTATCCTATTACATTAAATCCGTTGCAAGCAAAGTATACACATAATTTTCACTGTTATTAAGTCCCAGTTTTTCTGACACTTTCTAAAATTAAGCCTAGGGTCACTACTATGGAAGACAGTGGAAAGAATCCTGGCTGGGCCAAGATATTTGAGCTACAGTACTATTTGCTAAAGAAAATCAATTAACTCCTTAGGAACTCAGGTTGCTCATCTGAATAGTAAAAGTGTTGCAAGTTATTTCCAATGTACACCATGTTAAAAAAAATTTGTCTTCAAAGTCTGACCCATGGAGATTCAACCAAAGGGATACAATTGGTGCATGAATTAAAATGAGCCTATGATCAGGATGCCTGAGTGGCTCAGCAGTTAAGCATCTGCTTTTGGCTCGGGCATGATCCTGGAATCCCAGGATCAAGTCCCACATGGGGCTCCCTGCATGGAGCCTGCTTCTCCCTCTGCCTGTGTCTCTGCCTCTCTCTCTTGTCTCTTATGAATAAATAAATAAAATCTTTTAAAAATAAATAAAAAAATAAAATAAAATGAGCCTATGAAATGCCTAGCACAGTGAATAGGATATAGCAGATACTGAATAAATATCACTTCATTCTTAAGCTCAATTGTCAAATTCTATGACTATTGCATTTTTTTTTATATTCGTAGAGACAGAGAGAGAGAGAGGCAGAGAAAGAAGCAGGCATCACAGCCTGATGCGGGACTCGATCCATGGTCTCCAGGATCATGCCCTGGGCTGCAGGAGGCGCTAAACCGCTGTGCCACTGGGGCTGCCCTATTGCCTCTATTCTCACTGTTGAATTCATTAGAAGAAAAGAAAAGAAAAGAAAAGAAAAAAAGAAAGAAAAGAAAAGAAAAGAAAAGAAAAGAAAGAAGGAAGGAAGGAAGGAAGGAAGGAAGGAAGGAAGGAAGGAAGGAAGGAAGGAAGAAAGAAAGAAAGAAAGAAAGAAAGAAAGAAAGAAAGAAAGAAACCTTAAAAAAAAGTATTTACAAAGGTACTTCCAAATCTTAATTCCAAGATTCTACCAACCTACAATGACAAAATTCAAACTCTGTCTTTTAGAGATTAAGCACATATATTAGAATACTTGGGCAGCCCTGGTGGTGCAGCGGTTTGGTGCCGCCTGCAGCCTGGGATGTGATCCTGGGGACCCGGGATCGAGTCCCACATCAGGCTCCCTGCATGGAGCCTGCTTTCTCCCTCTGTCTGTGTCTCTGCCCCTCTCTCTCTGTGTCTATGAATAAATGAATAAAATCTTTTAAAAAATGTTTAGAATACTTATTAAAATTAGGCAAATAGTGGATACTGTATCTAAAATAATACACATATTATATACAAAAATAATTCATTAGTTTACTAGTATGTTAAGTAAGATATTCTGATATTCTGACACAAAAAGTGGGAAGTAAAAAAGACCTCTTTCCTGAATTCCTGTAAGAACATTCAAAAAGCCTCTATGAATTGATTTTAAAAAGAGAAACAACCAATAAAAAAGTATGTAAATAGCCAATAAAGCAAAAAGGCACTGTAAATATCTATAAACAAAGGAACATGCATAAACATCAGTATTGAAAGAAATAAAACTTATGAATTAAATCCTATTTTTGCTCCAGCGTGTCAAAAAAATTAGTGACCAGCAACATTCATCCCTGTAAAGGTAAGATACACTAGATCTTCTTAAAAATCATTAGTAGAAATATAAGTTGTTGTAGCATTTAAAATTTTTCACCTATTATGGGATCCCTGGGTGGCGCAGCGGTTTGGCGCCTGCCTTTGGCCCAGGGCGCGATCCTGGAGACCCAGGATCGAATCCCACGTCAGGCTCCCGGTGCATGGAGCCTGCTTCTCCCTCTGCCTGTGTCTCTGCCTCTCTCTCTCTCTCTCTGTGTGACTATCATAAATAAATAAAAATTAAAAAAATAAATAAATAAAATAAAATTTTTCACCTATTAGATTAAAAAAAGTCTTTAATTAAAATTTTCTACCAATTACTATCGATTAATTTTATTTCTTTTAGAGTGAGAGATTGTGCATACAAGTTGAGGAGGAAGGGGCAAAGGGAGAGGAAGAGGGAAAATCTTTTAAAATCTTTTTTTTTTTTAATTTTTATTTATTTATGATAGTCACAGAGAGAGAGAGAGAGAGGCAGAGACACAGGCAGAGGGAGAAGCAGGCAGAGGGAGAAGCAGGCTCCATGCACCGGGAGCCTGACGTGGGATTCGATCCCGGGTCTCCAGGATCGCGCCCTGGGCCAAAGGCAGGCGCCAAACCGCTGCGCCACCCAGGGATCAGGAAGAGGGAAAATCTTAAGCAAGGCCCCACATCCAGCGAGGAGCCCAACATGGGGCTCATCTCACCATCCTCGGATTATGACCTAAGCCAAAAATCAAGAGCTAGACACTCAACTAATTGAGCCACCCAGGAGCCCCTATGTATTAAATTTTTTAATGCAAATATGCTTTGCTAGAAGGATGTCACTTTTCAGATTATTAAAATAAAAGCACAAGTATAACAAAATAAACATGGATGTTTGCTGCAGTATTGCTTTGTTCAACTTAAATCAATGGGAGGTGAATCAATGTGGATGTTAAATAATTTATATCTACAACATGAACTATGATGTTGCCAAAAAATTTGAGATCTTTAGGTATTACTATTAAGTATGAAAGACAAAATGTAGAATAAATTTAAGTGTGATCTTACTTTCTAACAGAAAATTAAAAACTACATTTTAAAAAATTTGAGAGAGAGAGCACAAGTAGGGTGAAGGGTAGATGGGGAGGGAGAAAATTTGAAGCAGACTCTGTGCAGACCACAGAATTCAATGTGGGGCTGAATCCCAGGACCTTGAGATCACTACCTGAGCGGAAACCAAAAGTCGACTGACTGTGCTACCTAGGTACTCCTAGAAAACTATATATATATATTTTTTGAAGATTTTATTTATCTGAGACAGAGAGAGCACTAGTGGGGAGGAGGGTCAGAAGGAGAGAGAGAGAAGCAGACTCTCCACTAAGCAAGGAGCCCGATGCAGGGCTCGAACCCAGGACTCTGAGATCATTACCTGAGCTGAAAGGCAGGGGCTTAACTGACTGGGCCACCCAGGTACCCCAAAAACTACATATTAAATGAGCATAAATAGGAAAAGATTCATGCCAAACATAAAAGAACAAATTTGAAAAGAAATAAGACAATTTTACTTAATGTACCTCTTTATTATTTGAATTGTTAAAACTACAATTACCTTTTAAATAAAAAAAAAAAAAAAGATTAGGGTGTCTGGGCGGCTAAGTTAAGCATCTTGACTTTGGCTCAGGTTGTAATCCCAAGCTCCTACTATTGAGCCCTGCATCAGACTCCCTGCTCAGAGGGGAATCTGTTTATTCCTCTTCCTCTGCTTTCCCCCGCCCTGCTCACGTTCTGATAAAAAATATTTTTTAACTTTAAAAAAATTAATAAAAAATGAATTAAAAAAAGATTCTTATGAACAGTTAAGATGTCTCATATTGCCCAAACAATAAAAAAGTTGTCAGCTTCATTATTTTTACTGTATCTTACCCAAGGTTATAAGAATACAATTATCTGTAATACTCAGTGGCATGATATACATTGGAATTTATATTCAGAATAAATAATTTGAAGACAAAACAGAGCACAAGCAGGATTCATATCTTCATATAGAAGAAAAAAATATTTAAAAATACCAGCCACTGACAGTATCTATTCACTTCCAAAGATGATGCAAAAAGAAGTCCTAAAATAAAATATTAAGTCATAATGTAACATAAAACATATCTATAAAGCTGTCCCACAATTTCTAGTGGCAAATATTTATGTTCCTTTCTCCATAAATAGAAATGGAACTTTTTCTTTTCATCAGACATCAATGTGATACAAAGAACTTCCTAGATCTGTGATTACCAAAATGCCATGAAATGTACTGAATTTTTCTATAATGTACAAAGTACCGTATCCCTCTGAATTCACTCAATCAGTATTTGCTAAAAGACTGTATATACAAATGATGATAAGCCAACAACCTTGTCATCTCATTTCAGCTTATCAACAACTCTGAGTTATTTATTAACCCCATTATATAGACAGGAAAATGGTTTACATAACTTATTTACAGTGACAGTGTTAACAAACAGTAGAGCCACAATCAGAACTCCCAACTATCTTATTTAATCTTTACACATTATATATAGCCTATGAAAATATGAGCTATTTTCAAAACAATAGGAAGAGAAAACCACAGAAGATGAGGAAGAAAGGGAAAACAATAAAAAGAAGTACAAGAGCATGACAATGGTAACAAATCAAACTGCAAAAAAATAAAGAACTGACCCCATATGAGGCACACCTAGAGCAGCAGGATATATCTGTATATCCTGTTTAGTTAGTACAGTTCCTTTCCTCAGAGAAGATCTTTTCCTTCATACCATGCCATGCAACTCAGCACATATGACACCCAAAATTTATGTCTGATCTCCCTTTACCCAGGGTTCATGATGGTCTAGTGTTGGCTTAATTTAAGGGAAACAGGCATTTAAGACATGACTCCCCACACAAACAGAATGGCTTGGTTAACTCTGTATGGCTCAGCCAGTGCTAAATTAATGCTGCATAACAAATATCTCCAAAAATGACAGTGGCTTACAACATTAAATGCTAATTCCTTATTCATGAATTCATGTTGGCTAGAGCAACTCCAGCTTCAGGTTGTGGATCAAGTTCAATTCTTCTTATCTTTCATTCTGAGACTCAGTCTGCAGAGGCAGTAGTTACCAAGGGAAAACACTTCCTGTAGTAAATGGCAGAAGCACAGGAGAGCTGGAAGAAATGCACAAGCTCTCTTAAAATGTCATCACCAAAATGGCCTACTGTTACTTCCATCTCCATTCCGTTGGCCCAAATAAGCCATACAACCAAGTCCAAAATCAGAGATATATATGTTTCACACCAAAGGAAAAGGAACAGGATTATTTCTGAGCAATAATACGATGTACTATAAACTCTAAGAGAACGTCCCAGAAAAATTTCACTTGTGTTTAATAATGAACATGCAAGAAATCACTACGTACCAAGTTAATTCACTACTATCAAATCCTCACGTGACAAAGAACTAAGATGAACAGTAAATATGTGAATGACATTAAGATGCAAAAACTTCTCAATATACTGGCACAATGGACTAAACTCAATACAATGGAATCTCATAGGAGTAAAACTCCTATGGCTCAATATAGGATGGAGGTCTGATTTAATGGCAACATATGTAGACTTACTAGTTTTGAGGGTAAGCTCAGTAAGAGCCACTAAAATGATAGTTCAACTTAGTCCATATTAACAGTAATCAATATACATCGTTGAGTGGCTGGTACATATAAAGTACACAGTAAAACTTTAAAAAGTGAAAATAACAACATAGGAAAAAACAATCTGCTCTGAGATAATTACATCCACAGTCTTATTAAATTCAGTTCTGATCTGAGTATCAATGTCTGGGGAATAATGACAAAAAATCAAGATAGGTAAAAGTTTTAAAACTAAGTTGCATAGGTCATTCAAATGTGAACTGAGTAAACTACAGAATTTTAGGGCTGGAAATGCTGGAAGTGGGATGTGGATCTGCAGAAAGAGAACAATGTGGATCTGTAGAAAGAGAATGAAAAAGCATAAAAGTTGTCTTCAGGTTCTAAAAAACTATCATATACCCAAGAAAGTTACTTAGAAGGGAATGTTTTTGCCCAATATACATAAATAGGAACATTTTTACTAGAAGATGAATGTCCTAAGACTTAGGGAAATTACTATCATTAAATTCAGAAAGAGGCTGCAAGGTGTCTGTACCAGCGGTTGGCAAATTTTTTTATTATAAAGTGCCAGAGAGTAAATATTGTTGGCTTTGCAGCTATATAATCCCTGTGTCAACTACTTAACTGTCAATGTAGCAAGAAACAGCCATAGACAACACATGACTATTGTCCAATAAAACTTCACTTTTAAAAACAGGTATCAAGTCAGATGGCTACAGTTTGCCAACCCCTTCTCTATATCAAACAGAGAAAAAGAATGTAAAGGGTGGAATATACAACCTTTACACCACTTCCAGCTCTGATGTTCCATAAAACGTATTAAAGCAATTCAAACGTATTAAGCAATTCAAACGTATTAAAGCAATTCAATGATATACAGAAATACGGAAAAAGATCATTTTTTTATATTTTTATAATATATTATTTATATATTTTTTATATTTTGATATATCACATGCACACGTGTACATTAATAAATCATATGCAAAAAGGAATTTGTTATAAAGAGAAGATACATCTCTGAATGAGGCATGCACCATAAATGAAATAACAAAACTCCAAAAACAAGGAAGACCCAAGGGTTCATACTAGTTTTACTTATAATTGAAAGTGAAGTGCTAAAACCACAACATGTTATTTGTAGAGATGTGCTGGCTATGAAATAATAAAACCATCAAAGCCTAAATGACCTTTATATAGAAAATATAAAGTAAGTTCAAAACAAAAAAAAATTTGAAAATGTGTATTGCATTACAAAGCCAAGAGAACCAAATACTCCTTCTTTCACATATGAACTTAGTTAGTACTTTCTAGGTTTCTTATATAGGAGCTCTTCAGGAAACTAACACACACATACACACACACATATACATAAAGAGAGAGAGACAGAGACAGTGAGATTAGGGTAAAACGCCATCAAAGATGTTTGCTTGGAAATATTCAGTGACTCTGCAACAAAGAATCAATTTCTAATGATACCTTTCATGTTCTATGTATTCAAGAACTAACGATATTGAAAAATAATTCACAGAACACACAAACATAGCTGTTTTTTAATAAATGCAAAGATAACATGGCAATTCCTTTATTTAGTACATTATGTGATTTGAATACGATGGTGTTATGAAAGATTGTTTTCAGTTTCACTGTCAAATTGACATAAACTGTATAAATCAATAAAGGATTATTTTAAGGCTAATAATATTCTCCTCATTGAGTAATAATATGGAAACTGATCATATACTACAATTACTACAAGCTAAGCTTTCACAGTTATTAAAGAGAAAATGTTTTGTCAAAAAATGAAATGAATTTTCAGTGTTTCTGCGAGATAAAATATTTTCAGTGTTTCTTTGGTCCCAATGTTTTATTTTTTTTAATATTTTATTTATTTATGAGAGAGAGAGAGAGAGAGAGAGAGAGAGAGGCAGAGACACAGGCAGAGGGAGAAGCAGGCTCCATGCAGGGAGCCCGATGCGGGACTCAATCCTGGGTCTCCAGGTTCACGGCCTGGTCCAAAGGCAGCGCTAAACCGCTGAGTCACCCAGGCTGCCCGGTCCCAATGTTTTAAAGACGTGGATAGCCAGACTTGTCTCATATATTTGGTATTTTTAAAATTATCCTCATAGTTCCATGTAAGGAGGGCATACGAATGTTTCTCAATGGAAATAAGATTAAAGCAAAAAGTACCACGAGAGATCAGAGTTTCGTAAGTATTATTTAACAATACTTTCCAGTAAAATACGTATGATCAGATATTGTACATTTGTTTAAAGATTATCAGTTCATACATTACATACATAGAAATTTCCTATCTTCTTTCCATCCAAAGAAAATCCGGAATCCATTTCTTTGAGAGATAACTTAAAATATAATCTATAACTCAACAGGATAAACTGTTGGAAAAGATTACCGATGAAAAGATTGGAAAATGAATTCTGAAAGTAAAAAATCACTTGCTTCATCTTAAGGAAAAGTTAGAAATGTATTATCTTGAGTTAACTGAAATTTCCCTTAAGCTTCTTCTCTCATTCAGTTCTCATCAACATTCTTCTGTGAGTCTGGTTTCTCTACACTGAATATTGTTAAAAACAAAACATAACAGTTGAGACATACATTATCTTTTGTGAGTAACACTGCTGTCAACCCAACCTAGTTTAGATAAATTAACAGCAAGCAGCTAATTTATTTGTCACATTAAAATTTTTACTGACGTATACAGTGGTAGAGTGTGCATATAGGTATTTAATAAATGGAAAGCTGCAATTTCACTCAACTTGTTTATAGTATTGTAGAATAACAAAAAAGTTATGACTATAATAGCAGCTCTCTATATTAATAGGCTAGAATATACTTTCCAGTAACATTTACAGTTTTTCTAATTTTTTTCCTTATGTATGACTGCTCTAATTATCAAAAAGTAATTTGCTATCTATTTAAATAAAATTAAGCTTGTATCTTATATCCTTCTCAATTTCATTTTCTAGTAATTTTTATTGTATTTTACAGCAGTATCCATCTATGAATTATTAGGGGAAAAAAGTCCTCAAAACAGTTTAAGAAGTAAACTCTAGTGCACAGGTCAGCAAATTACAGCCTGCAGTCTATTTCCCTAAAGTCTGACTGTAACACACCCATATCTACTTATTTACTAATTGTCTATGGCTACTTTCACTCTACAACAGCAAAGCTCAGTAATTTTGGCAGTAATTTTGAGAGTAATTATGACTCTCAAAGCCTAAAATATTTACATCTGGCTGTTTGCAAAAAGCATTTGCCAACCTCTGATTCTAGATGGCTGAGCAAAACACTGAAAAGATCTCTTTATTTTCTTCTCCCGGTCATTCAATAAGCAAAGAGAGCATTAGAGCTCAGGACTCTTCAGATGGTTAAACATTCCTAATTGCAGAGGGCTAGAAGGATTGAAGTTTAGACACTACTTAGGTACTATATCACTGAGAGGGAATGAAGGACATATAAACCCATCTACATGGTCTCTGTCTCCTGGTATCCTAAAATTTAATTTATGTGTCTAATTTTGATTCAAAAGAATCACAGTCTGATCCAGATAGGAGAAGCAACACTAAATCTGGAAGACCCAAGAAGAATCTTCATGCCAGCCACATAATGAGGGTTCCAACTATTGAGGCATGTGTGCATATGCATATATGTGTACATATATGAGAAACGAGAAAAAGGCCCTTCTCCTACTGTAATTTTTATCTAACTGCACCGTCAACAGTATCAAAAAACAATATTCTATACAGATATCAAAAAGTAACAATGAAAATAGTAGAAAAGTCATTTTAGTTTGATATGCTTTATTTTTTTTATTTTTTTTATTTTTATTTATTTATGATAGTCACACAGAGAGAGAGAGAGAGAGAGAGAGAGAGGCATAGACACAGGCAGAGGGAGAAGCAGGCTCCATGCACCGGGAGCCCGACGTGGGATTCGATCCCGGGTCTCCAGGATCGCGCCCTGGGCCAAAGGCAGGCGCCAAACCGCTGCGCCACCCAGGGATCCCTTGATATGCTTTAGATTTTATCTGGAATCTAATCTTAAAATGACATCTGTAATAGTTATCTAATTCAATGTCCATGGTTCAATTATTTTAAAATAATAAAATTATTTTTATAAAAACCTATGCCCACAGTAGGTCATTATATTTTTTTATGGGCTGGAAATGTGAAGTCTATAAAATGGAAGGATATCCTGTTATTCTAAGAACAGTGCCGCATTGCGCACCTCAAACAGCTTCCTATCATGATTTTTTGAATTCTATTACAATATACATCATATATATAATAAATACAAATTCTTAAAAGTTGCTGAAAATGATACGTTGGGATTAGTTTTAAAATTCAACTTTAGAACAATAGAGCCAAGAATGTTTTGAGTATAATATCAAAGAGTCAATACATCAACAAATACTGGGTTATTTCTTTCAAGAAGATCAAGAGCCACAACGAATGATATACCATTCTTGGTTTTAAACAGTTCATAACCTTACTGAGGTCCTCTAGATAGTTAAAAGCAAGAAATGCTTCTAGTGTCTAATAATATGGAAGAATGTGTCTGTTTCCAAAACTCCTATCAACAATCATACCCTAAAGTATTGCAAACTGTAAGAAAATACAATTATATAAGCCATTAAATATTTTAAAAATTGGCTAAGATGACTTTGTTAGTATCTTTTTTTAAACATTCAAACTCCCAAAAAAAGTAAATCTAATTATGAGCATTAACAATCAGAAGGCTTAGTAACAAAGTTAACCACAATGGATTCAGTCCAAAATGTAAATAAAACATAAATAGAGAAAGCATTAAAAAATCAACTCTGAATGAAATAAAAAGGGAAGAAAATGGACTTTTCAAAAACAAAGCCTGAGTTATTTAGATGGAAATGTCCTGATGTCTACAATTATATTTGAAATGTACCAAAAATAAAAATGAATTCATGAATGGTAGAATGATCAATAAATGGACAGATACGTGATAAAGCAAATATATTAAAATGTTAATGGTAGAATGTAAGTGGTATGAATGTTAACTGTCATATCCTTTCAACTTTGCTCTGTTTGAAAATATTTATAATAAAATGGAATGAAATAAAACATACTAACATTATAACATCCTTTCAGCATGACATCAGTTAAAGAATTTAGTGAGTACAATATACTTGGCTCCAAAAAAAAAGAATTTGGAATGAGCTCAATTTTATTCATAAGAACAGATTAACTGATTTGAATTACCAACACAGAGACACAAAGAACTAGTTAACAGCACACAAAGAATAATGGAAAATTAAATAGAAGAATGGGGAGGGGTCTCATTAACCATTCACTAATCATTTTTAAGGAGTAGGAGAAAATATTTTAAAAAGCAGAAAAGGTACTTAGATAACTAAACTGGCATGCAGACTTTTAGAATCCTCACAATTCCAAAACTGTTCCAAACCTAAAAGTCAACAATATCTAAAACATTTTTGGTAGCAAAGCAGCAGCTGCTCATGTTCTCTCTCTCACTCTGAATCCAGGGACATAGATTAAAAATCTGTACTAAAACATTCATTTCTCCTGCTCTTGTTATCAGGATAGTTCTAATTTCACTGTTCTACCAAATTTTTAGTCTATGCACACATACACACACAGAATTTTGTTCATCTTAGTGATCCAGCCATTTATTCTGCTATGAAGTGTTTACCCATGAGAAAGTATACTCTAATAAAAAAACGAAGACAAATAGCAACCCTACATTATCATTATCCTATTTTACAGATTGGTAAACTGAAGCACAGAGTGACTAAGTAAACTGTCCAAAGTTACACAGTAAGTGGCAGAGCTGAGATTCAAATCATATTCTTAACCATCGGCTATACTCTCCATTTATTAAATTCCTATCCTCCACAGACCCATTTTTGGCAAATACCCAAGATTTCTAAGTCACAAAAATCTAAAAATTTTGAAAATGGGCCTTACTGTTTAAGAACTGAGCCAAAAGGCAATGGAAGCCTCGGTGTTTAAAAACTGGCACATTGCATTCCAACAGTAATCGATATTGAATGCCTTGTCCACAGAAGTCTTTCCTGATCATTCATTACTTGTATGGATTGTTTCTCTACTTATAATCTTGCTGTACATAATTGTGATTTGGAAAATACTTCATTTTGCCTTATGCTATACTAATTCATTCACATATTTTTATCCCACTTGAAAACCCTTTGAAAGGGATCCCTGGGTGGTTCAGCGGTTTGGTGCCTGCCTTTGGCCCAGGGCGCGGTCCCGGAGTCCCGGGATCGAGTCCCACATCGGGCTCCTCCATGGAGCCTGCTTCTCCCTCTGCCAGTGTCTCTGCCTCTCTCTCTATGTCTATCATGAATAAATAAATAAAATCTTTAAAAAAAAAAAAAAAAGAAAACCCTTTGAAGATAAGAATGAAGTCTTATCTTTGCATCTACTCTGAAAAACTGATTTAAGAAACCATTTGGCTTGTATTATTCAATAATTTGAGTTCCAACATTTAAGTCACTAAAAAAACTATTTGAAAAACCAACCGTTCATTAAAACAAGTTAATAACATTAATAACAATTTGTTAAATATAAATATTCCTTTGAATCAGTGATGTTTGCTTTACATTTATTAATATCTAGAAACTAGGAGTTTAATTCTGTTAGCTGATAAGTATATATGTTTTAAAGGCTAGAGAAAGGTAAATGTCATGAAATGGACATAAGGGTTTAATCCAACAACAAAAAGTATATAAACTTTTTGCAAACAATTCAAGTGTAAATTTCATTAAATAATTAATTTCTGAGAATATAAAGGCGTAATTTATACTACATGACTACGTAAGCTACTTGTGGCTTTCAACTATTGGTCAAAAATCATTAGTTCATTTCCATATAGTAATACCACCTTCTTGGCTTAAGAGTATCATTTGATTCCTCCCCTGAATTATAATTTCCAACACAATAGGCATGAAAAGAGCATTCTTTGTTTTATGCATCAAATGTTATTTAAACACTTATGATGTCCCAGATATTGTATTAAGTGCTAGAAATAAATCATGAAGGAAATATAATCTTGCATTCAAGGACTTTATAGGTGAAGAAGTGAGGAGTGGGTGCTATCAAGGAATGTTTACTGGATAGTATTATAGTTCCCTCTTTTAAAATAAAAGCATTTGGGGACACCTGGATGGCTCAGTTGGTTAAGCACCCAACTCTTGATTTCGGCTCAGGTCATGATCTGTATCTCAAGGTCATGGGAACAGGCCCCACAACTGGCATCTGGTGCTGAGCATGGAGCGTGCTTGAGATTCTCTCTCTCTCCCTCTACCCCTCTTCCTGCTTGTGCTTTCACTCTCAAAAAATAAAATAAAATAAAAGCATTAGATCACCTCCTCCTTTCTCAAAAAACCCATGGAACTAGTCAACTTAGAGAATTAGAAAGGGCAAGAGCTTAAGCTACAGTAATGTTGGCTTACAAAATTAAGTTTCTGGTCATTATTTACCCCCACATATCACATTAAACGGTTAGATGAATGGGGCACCTGGGTGGCTCATTCATCTGCCTTGGGTTCAGGTCATGATCCTGGGGTCCTGGAACTGAATCAGGCTTCCCTGCTCAGAAGGGAGTCGTCTTCTCCCTCTTTCTTTGTTTCTTTTCCCTGATTGTACTCTCTCTCAAATAAATAAATAAAACATGAATGAATGAATGAATGAATGGAGTTTCAGCCACTTGGGATGTTTAGGACCATAAGATTTAAAATACAAGCTATATTGCTTATCCAAAATTCATTCTAGCAAGAGATAAGCAGTCCACTACAGAACAAATGATTCTCAGCATCAAAAAACAAGAGACCTATGTGATTATTGACGGTAAACAACATAACATATATATTAAGGGGAAAGAGCAAAAGTGTCTTCAGGTAATATCGCAAATTCAAACTCACCTGAAATGATGTTTTAAATTCCAGAAGCCTCTCTCATGTAAGTAACACTATGAAACAGTACTCTAATAAGGAAAATTAAATATTCACCTAGGATAATGATTCTCCTAGGCAAACCCAGGTGAGCTAGCTTTATTTCTGTTTCTCATGAAAACTAAGACTTACTCAAAGACAGTAACCATGTCCTTTTCACTTTTAAGAAGAATGCAATTTAACAGAGCAATTAAATTCCATAACAAAGTATCCAAAGCTCTATTTTTTCCTTTCAATGAATACAAATGAATAAAAATACTTCATTTTGCAGAGACTGCTTCTCTAATATCCTAGAATTCACATCCTTCTTTAATAGTTCTAAAGCTTAAACTATGTGTATTATCAAATTGCCCACATACAGTTTCTTTCCACATTTTAAAAAACTTTTTTTACATATTTGCAAGAATTTTTATTTTATCTTTCCCCAGCCCAGTAAAAATGTTACTTTTCATTACAGAGCCTGCCACATGTCAGCTGAACTCCACTGCTAATAAATGCTAGATAGAGGGTGGGACAGAGAAGCTTCACACATACACTTTTGAGCTCCACAATATTTCAATATTCATTCTGAAACGCTGTAAATTCCCTAAAACACTTATCATCAAACATATCAGAAAATAATCACATTCAGGATTGTCATTTCCTTTCACTAATGACAGATTAACAGGTCTGATTTTATCTATAACCAGTCATCACAAAAAGGACAGATGATACCTTACCAATTACACTAGTCTTTATCAGCAACCACTCCATCTTCTGGACTCTTACCATTTGGTCTGAATGGTCTATTTAAAGCTACTAATAAACAAAAACAAATATTCTAATCACTGATTCTCTAGACATAATTCTAAAGTTCCTGGAACTTCCATGAGAAATTTCTAGTACTTCGCGGTTTCAGCTATTCAACAATCCCAGAGGAACAGAATGACACAATTTGGTTTTAGATTCTGGCCTCTGGCTGAACATGAGAAATCCAAACAAACACTAAAGTCATTTAAAACTCAGATCTTTTAGGAAAGGTTGGCACATTTAAGAAGCCACCATTTTTTAATTTTTCTAGATTATACAAAAATAAATTGTAAGTTAAAGAAGAAAATCTATAAATATCAGCTCTGCCACCAAGAGAAACTGACCTCTATAAGTGTACAGAGAGACAGTGATAGAGGTAAAAAAACACAGGCTTTCTTTATAGTCAGATACCAACATTCATGTGTGTGGGTTGCCCTTTCTGAGCCTTGGTATCTTTAATTGTAGAAATAATAGCCAATATCTTACTGTATAAGAATTTAAATGAAACAATGTCTAGCATATATTTAGTGCTCCACTCACTGCTATTACAATTTAGGATCCTTTCAATCACATTTATACATAGCCACATCAAGGGGCCTAAATTTATATTTGAATAGGAAAATTATGCTTGGTTACTAGTTTCCCAGGGCTGCTGTAACAAAGTACCACAAACTGAGTGGTTTAAAACAACAAAAATTTATTATTTCACAGTTCTGGTGGCTGGAAGTCCAAAATTAGGATGCCAGCAGAGCTGTTTCCTTTTTAGAGAAACTGAAGGAGAATTTCAGAGGCTCTGAAGAATTCCTCTTATGCCTCTCCACTAGCTTCTGAGGGTGTAGAGTCTTTACTCCAATCTCTTCATCCACCTTCACATGGCATTCTCCTCTCTCTTTGTACAAACTGCTCTCTTCTTATACGGACACCAATCACTGAATCAGGGCCTACTTTAATTGAGTATGATCACATACTAACTTGATTACATTTGCAAAGACCTATTTCAAAATAAGGTCACATTCACAGGTTCTGGTTGACATAAATTTCAGGGTAGAGGAGATACTATTCAACTCAGTACAGTTACAAAATCTTATTTTAAAAGAATGTGAATACAAAATCACTGACTTAAACTAAAGTCTTTAAAAATTGTTACAAGCTCTTTGAGCAAAGGTCTTATTTTACTTAACTCAGTGTACAGTCTGTGAATTTATTATTGATGAGAATGGTGCTTACCAAATCTTACTTAACTCAGTGTACAGTCTGTGAATTTATTATTGACGAGAATGGTGCTTACCAAATCTAACATGATATAGTGAGAAAAAAAGTGGAATATACACAACAGTATTATTATTATCTGGCCTGATATCATAATGTTTCTATGCTTGTGATAAAACTATAAAATAATTAACAATGAATAACCAAGTCACTCCAGGGAAAAAGTATTAGATGGTCAGACCAGAGCTTTAGAGCAGTAAAACTGAGGTGAATGTACTCTGTCCAAGTATACAAATAAATTCACATGGATATATAAAGAAAACATTTATACTATCTGTATTTAATTTTATCAAAAAATAAGTTAAACTGTACTAACATTTAAGCATAAGTATGCTTTTAAAACATCCCACCCCTATTCCTCACTTGGACAGACTATCAGACGATCACATGCCATGACAGTACACAAGGTATTCTGAGGAAGAAAGGGTGTTATACAACACAGAAAGGTTATAGTAACATCCTGATCTATGCATTCACTTTCAAGTATTTGAATATACTGCCATTTACATGTACCTGGTTGAGTCCATTTTTTGTTTCCCCAGATCCTAAAAGTCATCCATATTTTAGCAAAAAACTACTTCTTTGGTACATTTTTCTCTTGGACTTTGCGAAAAGGAGTCAATCTTTACTTCGAATGGGGCAAATTTCAACTAAAGTTTACTATCATTTTCAAAACTTGAAATCATATTTCTTCATTCATTTATTCCTTAAATATTCACCAAGTATTTAACACACACCAGAGACTATGCAAAATGGGTGAAGAGGAGGGGTATAACAGAACAATAAATGACGGAAGCAAAAGGGTACTACTGGAGCAGATTTAAGGACTATCAAATCCGGAATAAGCAGCAATAGATGAGGTAATAAAATCCTAAAACAGGCTGACACTTGATATGCATCTTGAAGGACATACTGAAGCTATCCAGAGACAGGCAGAAGAAGCTTTAGAGTTTTTTTTTTTTTTTTTAATGAAGAATTGAATAAAACACTGTTTGTGACTGGCACAGTACCTAGGACACAATATATGGGTTCTAGCCATACACACTGAGGCCACAAGGAGAATCAAGATCAAGTGATTTATTTCAGAAGAGAAACCTAAAACATTTCATCAGCATTTCCTTACTGTGGGAATTGTGGAGGTTCCAAGTTACCTCCCTGGTTCTACCTTCACAGCCAACAGAGGTGAGCACTCTGTACTGTAGAAGACACAGAAAACTGTATTATAGAGAATATGCGTAGGCGGATAGGCAGGGAGGAAGGAAAAACCACTTATATAACGGAGTATTCACCTCTTCTACATGGCCACCATGACTATTCCATTTTACCTGATTTCACTTTTATATCAGTCACTACAAGATATTCAAGACACCCAGTTTATCTATCATCAACAAAACTTATTTTCTGTATATTTCCTAATCTAAATCAAGCTCAGCCTTTGACCCTTTAAATGAGCTTCCCAAATAATGTATTGCACACCCACTGCTATACCAGGAATAGGTACCCCTCAGCCCTTGAGAAAGCTAAGAGGGACCTTAGGCACTGGAGCACTCAGGATTGCCAATGCTGCATTAAAAGTCTGCCAACTTTTTTCTAATGCCATAAAATCAGTCAGGCTTATCCCATAACAATTTGGCATTAATATCTTTGATCATCAGGTACTATATAGCTATAACTACATATAACGATATTCAGTAAAATAGTCTCAGGGATGCCTCGTGGCTCAGCAGTTGAGCATCTGCTTTGGGCTCAGGTCGTGATGTCAGGTCTGGAGATCGAGTTCCATATTGGGCTCCCTGTGAGGAACCTACTTCTCCCTCTGTCTATGTCTCTGCCTCTCTCTGTGTCTCTCATGAATAAATAAATAAAATCTTAAAAAAAAAAAAGGACAGTCTCAGATGTAACATACTCAGTATAACATTAATACGACTGGATGTCATCATCATTTGCCTATCAATCACCTAAAAATTAAACTGACTAGTTTCTGATTTTAATAGTAATACTACAATACATGATAAAGCTATATACATAACTATATACAGGAGGATGCCCACTCAGCAGAATCCAAATCAAAAAGGAAGAAGTAAAATTATCTCAGTTTAGAGATGATGTGATCTTAAATGCAGAAAACCCTAAAAACTCCCATAAAAATCCTGTCAGAATAAACAAATTCAATAAAGTTGCAGGATACAAAAAAATCAACATACAAAAGAAAAGTTGTTTCTTTATACCAACAATGATCTATATTCAAGGAAATCAAGAAAATAATCGCATTTATGATAGCATCTATAATATATATGTTTAGGAATAAATTAAACCAAGAAGATGAAAGATCTGTACAATGAAAACTGTAAAACGCTGATGAAAGACACTGAAGATACAAACTAATGGACAGATATTCCACATTCATAGATTAGAAGAATACTGTTAAAATGTCCATACTACCCAAAGGGATCTACAGATTCAATGCAATTCCTAACAAAGTTCCAATGGCTTTTTTCACAAAAATAGGGAAAAAATCTAAAATTTATAATGAAACACAAAAATCCCAAACAGCCAATGCAATCTTGAGAAAGAACAGAGCTGGAGGCATCATGATCCTTGACTTCATACCACATTACAAAGCTATAGTAATCAAAACAAGATAGTACTAGCATAAGAAAAAGATACACAGACCAATGGAAGAGTATAGAGAACCCAGAAATAAACTCATAAACATACAGTCAAGTAATTTTTGACAAGGGTACCAAGAACACACAATGGGTAAATGACAAGTCTCTTCAATAAATGGTATTAGGAAAACTTAATATCCACATGCAGAAGAATGAAATTGGACCCTTATCTTACACCATACACAAAAATCAACTGAAACTAAAGACATAAATCTCAGAGCTGAAACCATAAAACTCCCAGAAGAAAGAATAGGGGAGAAGCTCCTCAACACTGACCTTGGCAATGATTTTTTGCATATGACACAAAAGCTCAGGCAACAAAAGCAAAAATAAACAAGTGGGACCACATCAAACTATAAAACTTCTTCACAGTAAAGAAAATCAATAAAATGAAAAGGTAACCTATATACACTAGGAGGAAATATTATATTATATATTATATATGTATTATATTATATATATATATCTGACAAGGGATTAATATCCAAAATATACAAGGAACTCAACTCAATAATAAAATAACAACCTGATTTTAAAAATGAGTGAAGGCTCTTAATAGATATTTTTTCCATAGAGATGGCCAAGAGGCACATGAAAAAGTGTTCAACATCACAAATCATCATGGAAATGCAAATCTAAACCACAATGAGGTATCACCTCATGTCTCTTAAGATGGCTATTATCTAAAATATACAAGAAAACAGTGCTGGTGAGGATGCAAAGAGAAAGAAACATTCATAAATATTAGTAGGAGTGTAAATTGGTACAGTCATTACGGAATCCGGTATGCAAGTTCCCCCAAAATATAAAACTAAATGCCCATATAATCCAGCAATCCAAGAAAATGAAATTGAAGAGGTATCTGTAGTCTCAAGTTCACTGCAGCATTACTGACAAGAACCAAAATATGGAAACAACCTAAGGATCTGCTGATGGGTGAATGGATACATAAACTGTGGTATGTGTATACAGTTGACCCTTCTACAACATGAGTTTGAACTTCTTTGTGGATTTTTTTTCTATAAATATGATAGGTACAGGACTGCAAACATATTTTACTTATGGTTTTCTTAAGAACATCTTACATACAATATGTGTTAACTATTTATATTTTTTTTAAGATTGATTTATTTATTCATTCAGAGAGAGCGAAGAGAGAGGCAGAGACACAGGCAGAGGGAGAATCAGGCTCCATGCAGGAAGCCTGATGCGGGACTCGATCCTGGATCTCCAGGATCACACCCCAGGCTGCAGGTGGCGCTAAACCGCTGCGCCACCGGGGCTGCCCTCAACTATTTATATTATCAGCAAAGCTTCCAGTCAACAGCAATCAGTAGTTACGTTTGGGAAGTCAAAAGTTACATGAAGATTTTTGACTGTCCTAGGGTGAGAGCTCCTAAACCATGTGCTGTTCCAGGGTCAACTGTCTACAATATATAGTCATTCTTTAAAAAGAAGGGGGAATTCTGCTATTTGCAACAAAATGGATGAACCTAAAGGGCATACATCATGCTAAGGAAAACAAGCCAGATGCAGAAAGAAAAATACTTCATGATCTGACTTATATGTAAAATCTAAAACGGGTAATATATGGAGGAGAGAAGAAAATGGTGGTTATAGGAGTAAAGAGGTGCAAGAAATGGAGAGATGTTGGTATAACAATACAAAGTTGCTGTTACATAGGATGAGTTAAGTCTAGAGATCTACTATAGAGCATGATGCCTCTAGTTAATAACACTGTACTGTATATTGGATGGTTGCTAAAAAAAAAAAGAAACACACATAGATTTCAGGTGCTCTCACTAAGAGGGAGAGAGAGAAAGAAAAGACAGAAAAAAGGAGAGAGGAAGGAAGGAGAAGAGAGTGAGGGAAACTATTTGAGGAGATGGATATGTTGGTTTCACTAGAATAATCATTTCACTATGTATATGTATATCAAAGCATCATGTTTCACAACTTAATATACACAATTTCATTTTTTAAAATAATAAACCCCATAACAAAAGGATATTTTACACTATAAAGTTATTTCCTTCTTTCTTAAAATTAATTTCTAAGGGTCCTCTTCTAAGATTAAAAGTTATAGGGGAGGTTATAGAAAACATTATGTCAGAAAACAGCAAGCTATCAACACTGGACTTCAATGGGTACATAAACTATAAACAATTGCTAGATACTACCATCTCTAAAAATGAGGCATCCCCACCCTACCCACTCCAGTTTTGTCTTCTACTTTAACTTGCTGAAGGTCAATCAATATTTCTCCTCTTCTTTCCAATGTAACAAGAGAAGCAAAACTAGCTTATAATCTATGAAAATTCAAGTTTTATGCATCCTAGTACAAAATGGAGTCCTGAGAAACTAATTATGAATTTTATTAAAATTGTTTTTTTAACTACCAACACTTTCAAAATTCTAGAACTCTGATAGCATTGATTCTTTTTCCAAGACAATGAAAATCTACAGTTAAAGAAATGACATCAGGTTTACCATACCCTCAAGTAATTCTTGATTAACATAAGAAATCTTTTAATAAACTAGCCATTTGTACCAAAACTTTGTTTATATCCACAGAAATCCTACCCTAAAATTAATACACAGTTACTAGTGCATGTTTAGGTATTTCTATTTTAACACAGCAAATTATATGTTATCCTATTATGCTTTATCTTATTATACTCACAATCCTGATTAAAAGGTTCATTTTATAAACGAGGAAGAATATACCCCCTTCAAAGATGACCACTAAAAGCCTAGCCTTAACTTCCACAGGATAGAAGAGTTTTGTTTTTTGTGCTCCCACTCAAAGGTAATGAAGGAATACATACATTCTAGTCAGTTCCCAGAGAAATGATTAACAATATTCCATACAAGGACAGAGCCAAAGTCATAATACTACCTAAGAAAGACTCTGAATGAAGATCATATAAAAAATTCATGCTTTCATGTATTGTCTACCCATCCCACTCCAAACACATATAAGATTTTTTAAAAAGAATAAAAAGAGAAAACAAATAAGACAAAAATGGGTATTAAATGAAGTAACGATCTCCCTAGACCAGAAAAAGCAAACTTGCAATCAGAGTTAAAAGTCAGAAACATACTAGATTCTAGGTTAAAAAGGAGACAACAGGAGGAAGATTGTGGGAAGATGGTGGAATAGGAAGCCCCAGGAATATGTCTCCCCACCTAGAGGATAACTGTTATGCCAGAAACTGTCTGCTGTAACTATTTTGGAATTCTGGAGACTGTTGAAGGCTTGCAACTTTCAGGGGAAGACTTGGAAGAGTAAATTGTGGTTAATTTCAGTCAATTTCAGCTCTTAGCAGATTAGCAGCTATTCATCCTCCAGACACATGGCAGGCAGCTGTATACATGTTCCTGGAGCAGCTTACACAGGCCTTGTAGAAATCAAAGTGGACAAAAAGGACCCTAGCCTCTAAATATTGGAAATCTTTGTTATAATTGCTATTGCTACTTGTGACCACAGAGGTGGAGACAAAGAGACAGGCAACAATTTTATTGTACCTCCCCCAACTGTTGTAAGCCCCTCCACCTCTAGCTGAAATGACTTTGAAGAAATTTGAAGAACTACACCCTTTTCCTCACCTTCATTTTTTTGTTTTCCTTTTTAGAAGCTAGACATTAAAGACTAGAAAATTCAAATTAATAACTCTACCATGACTAGAACATACATATATAGGAAAAATTAGAAAGTGACCATGCATACACAGGGAAAGGGCTCAGGAAAAACAAAAGCAAACAAAAAAAGACCTTGGTAAGACCTTAAGTTTATCCCTCAGGTTGGTCCTCAGCACAAAGAGCCTACAACAATCAAAAAAACAAAAACAATACCAAAAACCAGCAAACCCTGGGCAAGGGAGAGATTTTGAAGTCCTGAGTTATCACAGTATCAAACTAAAATGTCTCATGTTCATCAAAAAAAATCACAGGGCATACAAAGAAAGTATGGCTTTTTCAAAGGAAAAACTAGGGATCCCTGGGTGGCGCAGCGGTTTGGCGCCTGCCTTTGGCCCAGGGCGCGATCCCGGAGACCCGGGATCGAATCCCATGTCGGGCTCCCGGTGCATGGAGCCTGCTTCTCCCTCTGCCTGTGTCTCTGCCTCGCTCTCTCTCTCTCTCTCTCTCTCTCTCTGTGTGTGTGACTATCATAAATAAATAAAAATTAAAAAAAAAAAAACAAAGGAAAAACTAAATCAACAGAAGCTATCCATAAAAAAGCACACAAAGACTTTAAAACAAACATCTTGAAGAAGCTCAAGGTACTAAAGGAAGATGTGGAGAAAGTTAAGAAAACAATGTGGAAACAAAATGTAAGTATCAATAAAGAGAGAAAATCTAAAAAGAAACCAAAAACAAATTCTGGAGCTGAAATGTGCAATAACTAAAATGAAAATTTCACTGGAAGGATTCAATGGCAAATTTAGTCAGGCATAAGAATCAATGAACTTGAATATAGAACAAGAGAAATCAGTAAGTCTGATGAAAAGAAAGAAAAAGACTGAAAAAAGTGAATAAAGCCTAAGGTACCTATCGGATACCAAGCAGAGTAACATTTGCATCATGGGAGTCCCAGAAGAAGAGAGAACAGAAAAAAATGATCAGTATATAAGCAAGGTGTTAGTGTAACTTGCTTTGTAACTCCAAATCTTGTTTTCCACATAATTTAAGAAACTAATACATTTTTTTTAAGTTACCAGTTTATATTTTGGGGCACACAATGTATAAAGATGTCATTCTGGGATATCAACAAGTGAAAAGGGGGAGAATGGAGCCTTAAAAGAGTAGTTTTTCTGTTACTGAAGTTAAATTGGTATAAATTCAAATAAGAGTGTCATAACTTTAGGATGCCAACTGTAATCCCCTAAGTAACCATAACCAAAATAACTACAGAATATACATAAAAAGAAATGAGAAAGGAATTTTTTTAAAAAGTGAGCTGAACACAAAAGAAGATAGCAATGCAAGAAATGAGGGATGAGAAAGCTACATAGCACACAGAAAGCGAAGAGCACAACGATAGAAAGAAGTCCCTCCTTATCAGTAATTACTTTAGTAAATGGATTAAACACCAATTAAAAAAAGAGATTGGCAGAATGGGTAAAAACACATGCTCTAACCATATATCTACATAAGACTCACTTAAAATCCAAAGACATAAACAGGTGTAAAAGGATGAAACCATGATACTCCATACAGCAACCAAAAGAAAGTAGAGGTGGCTACATTAATATCACACAAAATAGATTTTAAATCAAGAAAGGGGGCAGCCCCAGTGGCCCAGCGGTTTAGCACTGCCTTCGGCCCAGGGTGTGATCCTGAAGACCTGGGATTGATTTCTGCATCAGGCTCCCTGCATGGAGCCTGCTTCTCCCTCTGCCTGTGTCTGTGCTTCTCTCTCTCTCTCTCTCTCTCTATCTGTAATGAGTAAATAAATAAAACCTTTTTAAAAATAAATAAATAGGGAACCCTGGCAGCGGTTTAGCGCCTGCCTTTGACCCAGGGCGCAATCCTGGAGACCGGGGATCGAATCCCACATCGGGCTCCCGGTGCATGGAGCCTGCTTCTCCCTCTGCCTGTGTCTCTGCCTCTCTCTCTCTCTCTCTGTGACTATCATAAATAAATTTAAAAATTTAAATAAATAATAAATAAATAAATAAATAAATAAATAAATAAATAAAATCAAGAAAGGTCATGAGACAAAGAAGATATCACACATTAATAAAAGTTCCAATACAGTGAGAATATGGAGCAATTATAAATGTTTATGTACCTAATGACAGACCATCAAAATATATGAAGCAATAACTGACAGAACTGAAGGGAGAATCAGACACTTCTACAAATAATAAAGACTTCAATATTCCATTCACAATAATAAACAGAACCAGACAGATTATGAGGATATAGAGAAGGCTTACACAACAAAATTAGATCTGACATAAACAGAACACTCTACTCAACAACAGAATACACATTATTCTCAAGTGCACATGGGACATTTTCTAAGATAAATCATACATTAGACCGTAATTTAAGACTCAAGAGATTTTTAAAAATAGATATACAAAGTATCTTCTCTGTGAACAATGGAATAAAGTTAGAAATCAATAAAAAAGGAAAAGATGGGCAGCCCGGTTGGCTCAGCGGTTTAGCGCCGCCTTCAGCCTAGGTTGTGATCCTGGAGACCTGGGATCGAGTCCCACATCAGGCCCCCTGCATGGAATGGAGCCTGCTTCTCCCTCTGCCTGTGTCTGTGTGTGTGTCTCTCTCTGTCTGTCATGAATAAATAAGTAAAAATCTTTTAAAAAAAAGGAAGAGTGAAAAATTCACAAAATTGTGTATATGAAACAATACACTATTAAACAACCACTAGCTGAAAGAAGAAATAACAAAGAAAACTGCAAACTACCTAGAGATTAATGAAAATGAAAACACAACACACCAAAAATCATGGGACATGGCAAAAGCAGTGCCAAATAGAAAATTTACAGCTATAAAGAGCAAGAAAGATCTCAAATCAACAACGTAACTTTAGAACATAAGGAACTAGAAAAAGAAGAGCAAACCAAACCCAAAGCTAGCAGAAGGAAGGAAATAATAAAGATTAGAGCAGGGAGATATGTGAAATAGTGAATAGAAAAATAGAGGAAATCAATGAAACCAAAAGTTCATTCTTCAGAAAGATCAACAAAATTAACAAACCTTAAACTAGATGGACTTAGAAAAAAAAAAGTGAAGACTCTAATTACCAAAATCATAAATGGAAGTGGGAATTCCACAGAAATAAAAAGGATTATAAGAAAGTGCTATGAACAACTGTATGTCATTAGAAAATCTAAATGAAATGGACAAATTCCTAGACATATAAAACCTACCGAGACTAAATTGCAAAGAAATAGAAAATCTGAATAGAACTATAACTAATAATGAGATTGAATCAGTAATTTTTAAAAAAAGAAAAAATCTCCAAATAAAGAAAAGCCCTAGAACTTGATAGCCTCCCTGGTGAATTTTATCAAACATTTAACAAAGAACTAATAATACCAATCCTTCTCAAACTTCTCCAAATACTTGAAGGGGAGGAAACACTTCCTAACCCATTCTATGATGCCCAATACCCTGATACCAAAGCCAGACAAAGACACTACAAGAAAGAAAACTAAAGACCAATATCCTTTATGAACATGAATGCAAAATCCTGAACAAAATACTAGCAAACAGAATTTGTTCTTGAAACTTTAAAAATCAAAGGAGGTTGGGTGACTCAGTCAGTTAAGCATCTGACTCTTGATTTTGGCTCACGTCATGATCTCAGAGCCATGAAATCGAGCCAGGTGGTTCCACGATGGGCGTGAAGTCTGCCTAGGATTCTCTCTCCCTTCTCTCTCTGTCCCTCCACACCTCCCTCTCTCTCCGTCTGAAAAATATTTTAATTAATTAAAATAAAACATTGAAAATCAAACTCTATCAAGTATTTTGAGAAAAAAATTCATCTGCTCTTCTCCCCAAATGTTTTCTTACCAAGAGTTGCAAGCTAAGAAACTCAAAAACTAAAATAAATAAAATTTAAAAATAAGAATCAACATAAACACAGAAAATAACAATCTTCTTTCAAGATAGTTTTCCTCTTTGTTCTACAGGAAGAGGCTGGCAGAATGAAAACCTAATCCACCATTTCAAATAATTTTGCCAATGCTTCTGTTAATAGCAATGGCTAGAAAGCACACAGCTAAATTAAGTTACATTTTAAACTTCTGTGCTGATGAAATTTACCAAAAAAGAACTCCACCAGATACACTAACTTTTTGAGTAGTATACCCAACTCCTCTTCATAAGTTTATTTCTTCAAAAAAATGAAAATAGCAAAAACTTTAGGGGCAAACAGGGCGTCCATATTTGCTCCGTGTTTGTCCTCAAGCAAGGAGCCGCCCTTAAAGTCCACAATCTTTTCCTGCTTTTTCTCTCTAGCCACAGTAACCTTTTGTATCCTCCTTTTACTAGCAGCATTCTGCCAAAGACTACAGGAAGTAAATTAAAACACAGAACTTGCTGTTAGCAATTTCAGTTTGAGTATTGCAAATGATTTTACCAACACCTCAAGTGGTTAGCGAACTGCAGTCAAAAGCCAGACTTTATTTTACCCTAATATTTAAGGTTGTTTAATGACTCCTACATGGGCTTCTGTGTTTTCAGAGATTCATTTATTCTGTTTGTATAAATAGATATGCAACACATCTGTTATTTCTGGAGAATTAAAAAGTGAATTTCACAAACCATGCTTAAAAATAAAACATTAATACTCTTGTAGGAAATTGAAAATCCCAAGGAACTTGAAAAAGTTCAGGGCTCAAATCCCTTCAAGCGTAAATAAGGCTATGCAATATTATTTTCTTTCTTTCTTCTAACATTCCCCTAAAACTATATTACAAGTTTACTTTGTATGTGCTTCAGGTACTGTTTTACAAATGGCTGTCATATGATCAATCCACTTGAATTATTTTCCTTTATAATATTTCTCTATCGGGATGGCTCATCTGTGTGCTATCTAAATTTCACAAATAATACTCAACCTTTTTGGTCAATCAATCCTTTGCAGAGAGACTGACAACAGTACACTACTAGTAATAATTCTATAAAGGTCATTCTTTTCCAATTGACTATAATACCACATCAGTTTCTCTGAAGGAAAAGAAGTTAATATATTTAATTGGAAGATAACACACAACCATAGAATCTAAGCCCTCTAAGTGCTAGGCCTTTTCCTTCTCTTTTGGGCAATGCCATAGTATCTATCTAGTACTCCACACTGGGCGTGAAGTCTAGAGGAGGGCTCCATAGATATTTCTCAACACATAGAAACTGATACATCTCAAAATGAACTTTTAATTTAGAAACAGTTCTTTATTAAAAAATTAAATTTAGTAATAAATACTTCTAAAGCACAGATTCTCATTCATCTTATGGTTTAACTAAGGAAACATCAATATTCACAAGAATGAGCTTCTGACAGAGGTGAACCACCAGACTAAAATATTAAAACCAATTCCATATTTTTAAAGGCTGTTTTAACACTGGTAAAACGGACAGAGGAGATTAAGTGCTCATATAAACTGCAATTCCATTTCTTTTTGAGGTATTTAGATACTCTTGATGATTTAGATGATGTACCAATGACAAATAATAGCAAAAGCTATGGGAGCCTACACTAGTGTCATTACGAAACGCTACCATTAGACAGTTGGTAATTAAGATGTTACACATACTTTCAATTTAACATCCAACAGATTCTCTAAAGGAAATTCCTACAATAAGGCCAAATGCTCTAATTTTCAGTTGATTTTTATTTATTTTTAAAGATTTTATTTATTTATTCATGAGAGACACAGAGAGAGAGAGAGAGGCAGAGACACAGGCAGAGAAAGAAGCAGGCTCCATGCAGGGAGCCTGATGTGGGACTCGATCCTGGGACTCCAGGACCACACACTGGGCCAAAGGCAGGCACTAAACCGCTCAGCCATCCAGGGATCCCCTCAGTTGATTGTTAAATGTGCCTAAATGTAACGGTTATGAACATATATTAGCTTTTATAATAGTGCTTAATCTGAAATGTGTAAGTTAAAATTAAATCCTCAGATGTTTGATCTTTCTCCAATTATGCCTTGCCAAAACTTGAATTTAACAAAACTTCATTTTTTTAGAGAAGTATGTCACATAGAAAAAAAATACAGACATGGCTTGAGACAATTACATATATGATAAAAATCTACTATCATTAGAGATTCAATCAGGCTTAAAAATCAGCAATATCAGTGATGTTGTGTTCTAATCTATCCAGGTCACCAAAACAAACTACAAACTCTTATTAGGCCTGTCTTATAAACCTGTCAAATCATATTTGACAGAAATCTAATTATGAAGGAAAAAAATGAAAAATTCCAAAGCATTCTACAATACGAATGACCAGACCTATCAAAAAAGTCAATTGTCATGAAAAACAAAAAAGGTGGAGGAAATATTCTAAATAAAATCAAGAGACATTATCCACCAAATACAATGTGCAAACCTTAATTGGATCTTGGGAAAACAGCTTACAGACATTTCAAGAATAAATGAAGAAATCTGAATATAAACTACATATTAGATATTACAGAAGTATTATTCATTATCTTGGGTATGATAATAACATAATTATTTTGGGAAATGTTCTTAAAAGATGCAAAGTAAAAAAAATTAAAAAAAGTTTTAAAAGATGCAAAGTATGTAGAAGTATGACTGCAGCTTACTTTCAAACAATACAGCTTAGAAAAAATTGTGTATCGACACAGTATTAATATAGCTAAATGTTATTAACTAGTTAATATAGAGGCAATTAATACTATTTCTTTTTTTAAATACTATTCATTCTTCAGTGTATTATTCTTTCAGCATTTCTGCTGATTTGCAGTTTTTCCAAATAAAATATGAGGAAAAAAAGTCATTAGGTCAATATATTTCTTTATATTTCTTTTTAAGATTTTATTTATTTATTTGAGAAAGAAAGAGAGAGGCATGCGCCCAAGTGAAGGGACAGCAGAGGGAGAGGGACAAGCAGACACCCCACCAAGCCAGGAGCCCTATTCGGGGCTCAATCCCAGGACCCTGAGGATCAGGACCCAAGCCAAAGTTGGAGACTTAACCAAATGAGCCACCCAGAAGCCCTTCTTCATATGCCAGTTCAATTCAGTAAAAAAATCCCAAAATCTAAAGCTGGTTAATACAATGAAAATTTCATTTTGTAAATCTTTTACAGCTTAACATAGTAACTTAAGGGATCCTGGGTGGCGCAGCGGTTTGGCGCCTGCCTTTGGCCCAGGGCGCGATCCTGGAGACCCGGGATCGAATCCCACATCAGGCTCCCGGTGCATGGCGCCTGCTTCTCCCTCTGCCTATGTCTCTGCCTCTCTCTCTCTCTCTCTGTGACTATCATAAATAAATAAAAATTAAAAAAATAAAAAAAATTTTAAAAAAACATAGTAACTTAATTGATTGTTGTAGATACATTTTAGATAATGTGTATTATAATGCAAATTTCAATAAAGCTGATCCTCCTACATGAATTTCTATGAAAATCTGAGTTACTGTTCCATTTTTATTTTTTTTGTTCCATTTTTAAAGACTTAAAAAGGATTTTAAAGACTTTAAGAGATATATTTTTTAAAAATTCTGGCATAAAAAAAAAATAAGTAGTTAACCTAATGAAACAGTAAATGTTCTCATAGTGGGAGAATTTTTACAATGCTCCCCATAGGCAAGAAGATCCTCCCACTACTTTACCTCCTCATACTATTTTCCAGACACACAGGACTTGGAATATCTGATAATACATGCAAAAGTCCACAAATTTAATTAATCACTCTCTACTTGGGAAATCCATTATCTAACAAAGCTAGATTACAACAATTTAGAGATAAGTAAAACTAAGACAGTAAAAACAATAAAGACCATCTTATACAGGTACACATAGATTGGAAAGCAATTTCCTATTTATTAGTATATCTGACTAACCTGAAAAGAAGGGAGGGGAAAATGATCATCATTCTTTCAAAAATGAAGGGGAAAAAAAAAAGAAGTGATTTTTCTAGCATCATCAAAATATGAAAAATATGTAGTCAGTGACTATAGTAATAAATACAAATAAAGCAATTAGATATTCATTCTCATACCACTGCAAAAATACCAAAAGACAACAGCCCAAAGTTAATGCATTATATGTAATATATGTAACGTTAGCAATATTTTATTTTGCAACATATTCCTCAGTCTATGAAAGAAAAAAGCCATTAGAAGTATCCTTTCTTAATGTCCCCTTCCACATCTCAACTTTTCTTCAATGAAATCTATATAGCCTGAAAAAAAAAGAAGAAAGCTAATCAATTCTATTAAGATATATATTTTTTAAAACATTTTAAGACCTCTGAATCTGGGTATATCTAACCATTGGTAACATCTCACAACTGCTGTCAGCATGCATAAGAAGCTGGTGGTCTGTTGGCTTGAAGAGACAACTGCGGGATGCTTGGGTGGCTCAGCAGTTTAGCACCTGCCTTCCGACCAGGGCATGACCCTGGAGTCCAGGATCAAGTCCCACATCGGGCTCCCTCTGTGGAGTCTGCTTCTTCCTCTGCTTCTTCCTCTGCCTCTATGTCTCTCATGAATAAACCTTCACTGACACTGTCTACTAAGATCAAGACATTTCCTGCATGAAAATTTGGAGGTAACGGGGGAAATTACTGGAGACATCACTACGATATTGTTAAGAAATGCTACATAACTTAATATACTAAGTGGTATACAGGTAATATAGTATGGAAAAATGGGTAAATTAATGGCTCTGGTTCTAAAAGTTATTCAGAACAGTCAGACTTTGAGCAAGAAAACATTTTAGAAATACCTTTCTCAATCTATTATACTTATATTTCCCTTTTAAAATATGGCCAAAGAATAGGTATTTTAAAGTATCACTTCTAATTAATACTGAAGAATTCTTTCAAAAACTATACGCAAATGATAAAGCACAGCGTCACACAGTTTATTTTTTTTATTTTTATTTTTTTATTTATTTGTGATAGTCACAGAGAGAGAGAGAGAGAATGAGGCAGAGACACAGGCAGAGGGAGAACCAGGCTCCATGCACCGGGAGCCCGACGTGGGATTCGATCCCGGGTCTCCAGGATCGCGCCCTGGGCCAAAGGCAGGCGCCAAACCGCTTCGCCACCCAGGGATCCCCGTCACACAGTTTAATTAGTATTTTTGTTGTTGTTTGAACAAAAATACCAAATTTCTCCCAAAAAACGTACCCCAAAATATTTATCATTATGTCCTCTAATAGTAGCAGTAACATAGAAAACAGACACTCTTATATACTGCTGCTAGGAATATAAATAACTATGTTTTGCAGCACATGTAGATCACTAATGCCCTAAAAATGCACATAACTTCTGACCCAGAAACTTCATTTAGAGGAACTGTTGCAAGAAAATAATCACAGCTGAATGTGTTCAATATAACATTGTTCATATCAAAAAAAGTAAAACTAGAAAAAAATGAATGTTAAATAATAAAATGTTAAATAAATGTTATGCCAAATAAATGAAATATGACTTCCAAATTATAAAATGCACTTATTTCAACAATGATATAGAAAGAAAGATGTTCACTGTTATTGGTTACTAAAGAGAAAATACCCTGAACAAAACAATTTATATATTTTAAATAAACTCATTCAATATATGTAATTGTATACATGTTCATTAAAAAAAACTATAAAGTTATATGATAGAACATTAATTAATTATAGCAATCACTACAAGATGGGGGGAGACAAATTTTTTCTACTTGATTTCCAGAATCTTCTATAAAAATATATTTAATTTAGGATATATCCATATGAAAGAAATTGTGCAGGTCTTTAAAATCATACCGGGGGCGGGGTACACCTGGGTGGCTCAGCAGCTGAGCATCTGCCTTCAGCCCGGGGCATGATCGTGGAGTCCCAGGATCGAGTCCTACATTGGGTTCCCTACAGGGAGCCTGCTTCTCTCTCTGCCTATGTCTCTGCCTCTCTCTCTCTGTGTCTCTCATGAATATATAAAATCTTTTTTAAAAAATCGTATCAGGGATTGTATTACAGTTTCTGTGTGCTCGAGCTGTTCTTTA
Source organism: Canis aureus (assembly GCF_053574225.1). Lineage (NCBI taxonomy): Eukaryota > Metazoa > Chordata > Mammalia > Carnivora > Canidae > Canis > Canis aureus. Next base: position 26,466,440 of record NC_135633.1, read on the forward strand.
CAAAATTATGTTAAATTACAGTGAAATAATAAATATAATACCTTTTTAGGAAATCATTGTATGAAATGTTTCAAAATAAATGGCAGAGTAAACTAATTTCTTTATTAATTTAAGAAGAAAAACAGGACCAAGAATCAATGAATCCAAAACAAGAAAGAAATAAAAACATACTCAAATAAAAGCTATACAGTAACACAGAGAAATGTGGGCTGAAACAAGAGGGTACAGACTCCAGGCAAGAGGTCGCCAAGAAGGGCAGCCCCAGTGCAGCCCCGGTGGCGCAGCGGTTTAGCGCTGCCTGCAGCCTGGGGCATGATCCTGGAGACCCTGGATCAAGTCCCACATCAGGCTCTCTGTATGATGCCTGCTTCTCCCTCTGCCTGTGTCTCTGCCTCTCTCTCTCTGTCTCTATGAATAAATAAAGTCTTTAAAAAAAACAAAAGAGGTTGCCAAGAAGACAGAGATTCTGATCAACTAGATAACATATTTAAAATACTGGGGAAACTGAGAATAATGAAGAAAAATTAAATAGAAATAGTTTAGAAGAGTTAATATTGTTAAGAAGTCAATTCTGCTCAAACTGACCTAAGGATTCAAAGCATGCACAATGAAAACCCCAGCCAGCATGTTGGAGAAATGGACAAACTGATTCTAAGATGTATATGGAAATATAAAGGGCCAAGAATAGTGAAGACTCTGATACTACCAGCTATCAAGGTTTACTGTAAAATTATAGTAATTAAAACTGCAATATGGGCAAAAAGATTTCAAAAAATACATTAGTGGAACAGAAGTCCAGAAATAGACTTATACATACACAGCTACCTACGTTACAACAAAATATCACTTCTATACAGTGTGGGAGTAGGGGGGACAGACTTTTCAACATATGGTTCTGCCTCAACTGTTATCTACATAGAAAATTAAATGTTGACCCTAATCTCACACCATACACAGAAGCTTACTTCATATAGGCTGTCGAACTAAATGTGTAGGGCTAAACAATAAAAATTCTAGAACATTACATCACATCTTAGGTAGACCTTAAGGTAGCAATGAATTCTTAAACAGGACATAAAATACACTGATTATACAAGAAAACAAATTAGATTTCATTAAAATTAGGAACTTCTTTTCTTTCTTTTTTTTTTTTTTTTTTTTTTAGGAACTTCTTTTCATCAGAACAAATTATTAACAGAAAGGCAAGCCACAAAACATGACATTTCTGCATTAGACTGAAGAGGTATCTGTAATACATCTGATAAAGGATTCCAATCCAGAATATATAAAGAAACACTATAAATCAATAAGAAAAAGACTAACCAGAAACTTCAACAGGTACTTCACAAACAAGATATCCACATACCCAATCAACATATGAAAAGTTCCTCAGGGGATCCCTGGGTGGCACAGCGGTTTGGCACCTGCCTTTGGCCCAGGGCGTGATCCTGGAGACCAGGGATCGAATCCCACATCGGGCTACCGGTGCATGGAGCCTGCTTCTCCCTCTGCCTGTGTCTCTGCCTCTCTCTCTTTCTCTCTGTGTGACTATCATAAATAAATAAAAATTAAAAAAAAAAAAAGAAAAGTTCCTCAACTTCATTAGTCATTAGGAAAATGCTAATCAAAACCACAATTCTTTACCACTATACACTCACCAGAAAGGCTAAAAAGAAACAGACAAAACCAAGGTTTTTTTGTTTCGTTTTGCTTTTTTAAAAAGATTTTATTTATTCATTCATGAAAGACATAGCGAGAGAGGCAGAGATTTTATTTATTCATTCATGAAAGACATAGCGAGAGAGGCAGAGACCTAGCAGAGGGAGAAGCAGGCTCCATGGAGGAAGCCTGATGTGGGACTTGATCATGGTACTCCGGGATCACGCCCTGAGCCAAAGGCAGACACTCAACCACTGAGCCACGCAGGCGTCCCAAAACCAAGGTTTTAAATCAACTACAACTCTCATTCATAACTATTAGTAGTGTAAATTACCATAATCACTTAAGAAAACCATTTCAAAAATCTTCTAAAGCTAAAGAACACGTACCCTATGACACAGCAAATCCACTCCTTAGGTATGTATATACCCAACAGACAACACTCATATTCACCAAAACACACATACAAGAATGTTCACAATGGTATAATGATTACAGCCATGATAATGACTATAATCAGAAAGACAATGACAAGTATTGGCAAGGACATGGAGAACTAGAACCCTCATATACTGCTGATGAGAATGCAAAATTGTACAGCCAATATGGAAAACAGTTTAACCATTTCTTTAAAAGCTAAAAATAAACTTACCAAATGACCTTGAATTCCAGTCCTAGGTATATATTCAAGAATATGAAAATATAGGTCCAAACAATGACTAACTACTATGTGAATATCTATAGCAGCACTATACATAATAGCCGAAACTGGAAACAATCCAAGTATCCATCAATTAGTGAATGGCTAAACAAAATGTAGTGTGTGTGTGTGTGTGTATCCATACCATGGAATATTACTCACCAATAAAAAGAATGGGTTACTGATACATCATAGAATATGCATGTACTTCAAATACATTTGCTAAGTGAAAGCCAAACAAGACTATATATTGTAAGACTAAATTTTTATGACATGTCCAGAAAAGGCAAATTTATAGAGACATAAACCTGATGGTTCCTTAGGCAACAAAGATTAACTGCAAACAAGTACAGAAAACTCACTGTATTAATATAAATATTCTAAAGCTAAACTATACTAAAGGTTGCATAAATCTCTAAGTTTGCAAAAAAAAATTTAATTATCCATTATAAATGGATGATATAGATTTTTAAAAGGTTTCATTTATTTATTCATAAGGGACAGAGAGAGAGCGAGGCAGAGACAGGCAGAGGGAAAAGCAGGCTCCTGCAGGGAGCCCAATGTGGAACTCAATCCCAGGACCCAGGGGTCACGCCCCGAGCCAAAGGCAGATGCTCAACCACAGAGCCACCTAGGCATCCCATAAATGGATGATATTTAAGGATACATAAGTTATGCCTCTCAAAAGTATTTTTAAAAAGGAATTAGTAAGGAAAAGGAAGCAGGAAGCTATAAATGAAATTTAGTAATGTACTGGTATAAGTTGAGGCTAATAAGAGGTGACAGCTAGTAAGAATTCACTGTTCTGAGGCACCTGGGTGGTTCAATGGTTGAGCAGCTACCTTTGGCTCAGGTTGTAGTCCTGGGGTCCTGGGACTGAGTCCCACATCAGGCTTGCTACAGGGAGCCTATTTCTTCCTCTGCCTATGTCTGTGCCTCTCTCTGTATGTCTCTCATGAATCAATAAACAAAATATTTTTTAAAAAAAGAATTCACTGTTCTAATTCCTACTTTCATATATGCTTGAAAACTTTTCAAAATAAATTTTTTTTAAATAAGAAAACAGGGATCCCTGGGTGGCGCAGAGGTTTGGCGCCTGCCTTTGGCCCAGGGCGCGATCCTGGAGACCCGGGATCGAATCCCACGTCGGGCTCCCTGCATGGAGCCTGCTTCTCCCTCTGCCTATGTCTCTGCCTCTCTCTCTCTTTCTCTGACTATCGTAAATAAATAAAAAAAAAATTTAAAAAAAAAAAAAAAATAAATAAATAAATAAATAAGAAAACACAGGTGCCAGTGCCTCAGTAGGTCAAGTACCTGCCTTCGGCTGAGGTCGTGATCCCAGAGTCCCAGGATGGGGCCCCACATCAGGCTTCCTGCTCAACGGGGAGTCTGTTTCTCCCTCTGACCCTTCCCCATTCGATGCTTTCCCTCTCACTTACTCTTTCTCTCAAATAAATAAATAAAATCATTAAAACAATAAAATAAGAAAATAAATAACTTTTTTTAATTGGCAAAACATTTGAACACGTCACCAAAGACTATGTACCAACAGCAAATAAACACATGAAAATAATGTTTAACATCATTAACTATTTGGTAAATGTAAATTAAAACCACAGTGAATACCATTGTGAACCTATTACAAATCTGAAACTGGGGGATCCCTGGGTGGCTCAGCAGTTTGGCGCCTGCCTTTGGCCCAGCGCACGATCCTGGAGTCCCGGGATCAAGTTCCGCGTCAGGCTCCCTGCATGGAGCCTGCTTCTCCCCCTGCCTGTGTCTCTGCCTCTCTCTCTCTTTCCCTATCATAAATAAATAAAATCTTTTAAAAAAAAAAACAGTATCTGAAACTGAAAAGACAATATTCAGTCTTGGGGAGAATATAGAACAGATACTCTCATATCTGTTGGTAGAATGTAAAATGTACAACTTCTTTACAAAATAATTTGGCAGTTACTTAAGAAGATCCAGCCATTCCACTCCTATGTATTTATCCAAGAGAAATAAAACCATCTGTCCACACAAAAATGTTCAAAGCAGCTTTATTTATAATATCTAAAAATAGAAACTTAAATGTTCATCAAGTGGTGAATGGATAAACAAATTGTGGTATACCCATACAATAGAATACTACTCAGCAAAAGAAAAAGAAATGAACATCAATACACACAACATAAAATGTAAAATAATTCTGCTGATGAAAGAAGCCATACAAAAAAAAGAGTACACAGCGAATAATTCTATTTATATAGAACTAAAATTCTAAACAATGCAAACTAATCTATAGTGATAAGTAGATTAGTGATTGCCTGAGTAATAATGGGGAAAAGACAATCACTGAGGAGTGAGTGAAAGGGAGGGATTATAATGAGACATGAAAAAACTTTGGGTGGCTATACATATGTTCTTATCCTGATTGTGAGGATAGTTTCACAGGTATATAACTCAATAAGGCTTTTTTTTTTTTTTAAGATTTTATTTTTCAGTAATCTTTATAGCCAGCATGGAGCTTGAACCAACAACCCCAAGATCTGGAGTCATACATTCTACCATCTGAGCCAGCCAGGTACTCCTAAGGTTGTTTAAGAAAAAAGTCAGTATAGTGAAACTTGTGTAAGAGTGAGAGCAGTAAAGGGTGGGGGAGTGCAGAGGGATTTTTGGGGTGGTGTTAATGTTCTGTTTTGTTTTGTTTTAAGATTTAATTTATTTATGCATGAGAGACATAGAGAGAGAGAGAGAGAGAGAGGCAGAGACACAGGCAGAGGAAGAAGCAGGCTCCAGCCAGGGAGCCCGACATGGGACTCGATCCCAGGTCTCCAGGATCCCACCTGGGATGAAGGCAGCGCTAAACCGCTGAGCCACAAGAGCTGCCCTAATGTTCTGTTTCTTGACCTGGACACTAGTTATATGGTATGTTCCCTTTGAAAATTCATGGAGCTGTATTTAGGATCTATACACTTTTCTCTACATACGTTATACATCAATTTTTAAACAGCTTATTAAAAAGAAAATAGAATATTAATATACATTCATTAGAATGTCACTTTTTCATGTTAGACAATACCAAGTATTGGCAAAGATGTGAAGCAACTGGAACTCTAATATATTGCTGTTAAGCATGTAAACTGCCATAATCACTTTAGAAAACCAGGTATAACTATTAAAGTACTAACATACATATATACCCAGTGACCCAGCAGCACTACTCCCAGGTGTATACCTAACAGAAATGCATCCATATGTCCATCAAAACACATGTACAACAGTTTTCCTTAGAAGCAACAATCAAAATCACCCAAAAACTGGAAGCAACTGAAATTTTAATCATCAGTGAAGTGGAAAACAAATTTTGGATATGTTTTCATTCAGTGAATACTATACAGTAATGAAAAAGAACAAGCTATTCCTACAATGCAACATATATGAAGCTCAAAATTTAATGGTGAACAAAAGAAATCAGACACAGAAGAGTAGACAGTATATAATACCATTTAATTAAAATTCAAAAACACTAAACAATCCAAAGGTAACTACTATGATAAGAATCAGTATACTGGTTACCACAGGAAGGTAGGAGTAATAACTGCTTCTCAGACCCTGGTAATGTTCTGCATCTTAATCTGAAAAGTAGCTATGTGACTGTGTTCACTTCATAAAAATTTATCACAATATACTCAAGAGTTGTCCATCTTACTATATATATATTGTATCTCAATTTCTCAATCTTTTTCTTTTAACCTCTACACCCAACATGGGGCTTGAACTCACAAACCCAAGATCAAGTCACATGCTCTACCTACTATGCCAGCCAGACACCCCATTTCATTTTTTAAAATCTACCCCCAAAATTTCAACCCTATACTGACCAAAAGAAGGAAAGAAAAAGAAATAATTTAAATAGTTCAGCTCTCCTCTCTGATCACACCTCATCACCAATGAGGGTATGTCCTCAGACAGCAAATGCAAATAATAAGCCTGACATTAGTGCATACTGGCAAAATCCACAGATAAAGTATCAGTCATCTGAAGGGTTTCTCCACTACTGACAGGCAGCAAAAACATTGTTGAGGCAGCTAAAGAAGAATACAGAGATAGCTTTGTCTGTTTATATCATCAGAAATAAATTGAAAAAGTAATTGGAAAAATATTGAAGAGCAAGAAGAACTGAGAAAAATCACCTAAAAAGCAAATATGACAAATAACAAGAAGAATCAGCACACTGACTCTCCATAATTGTGCTCAATTGTCTCAAGCAGAGAGACACTGGAACGCTGTAATTTCCGAATATTATTATTCTATGAAATCTTAAAATATACATTAGTACCTTATACAGTTTATACATTCTATAGAATTGTATAAACAAAACCAAGTATAACTTACTTAAAACACATTTAAAGAAATTTTTCAAGAATAAATTAGACTGCTCTGTAAAATGCAATTCCACTGCACTATATACCTATATGAACACAAAAATACATATATTTACACACAAACAATATAAATGTTAAAAAACACAAACACACCTAAAACACACACACACACACACACACACACACACACACACACACGGGGCAGCCCCGGTGGCTCAGCGGTTTAGCGCCGCCTACAGCTCAGGGCGTGATCCTGGAGACCCAGGATCGAGTCCCACATCAGGCACCCTTCATGGAGCCTGCTTCTCCCTCTGCGTGTGTCTCTGCCTCTCTCTCTCTCTCTCCTCTCTGTGTATTCTCATAAATAAATAAATAAAATCTTTAAACACACACACACATATATATATATATATATATGTATATACATATATATAGATAGATAGATATGCACTTAATAGAACAAGAGATAGAAGTCTAAATACATCATTCAGAATTAGAAAAGTAAACAAAGGCACTAAAATAGCGCCAAATTATACTGGAAAGAGTAGGCCAAAAAGGAATGGCTTAGGAAGCTAATTTCTCATTTACTATAAGAAGTAATCGAGCAATAATGTCTAGAGTTGACAAATCATGAATCAGTTACAAGCACATTGGAAACGATCATCAGGAGAACCAAGAGAGTCATCTACTTTTAATCTTTTCTCTGAGGATTGTGATTGCAATTGGGACAAAGGACTGCTAATTTTCATGCAATTTAAGGTACTGTCTTATTTTTTTTTAATTTTTTTTTATTTTTATTTATTTATGATAGTCACAGAGAGAGAGAGAGGCAGAGACACAGGCAGAGGGAGAAGCAGGCTCCATGCACCGGGAGCCCGATGTGGGATTCGATCCTGGGTCTCCAGGATCGCGCCCTGGGCCAAAGGCAGGCGCCAAACCGCTGCGCCACCCAGGGATCCCCTGTCTTATATTTTTAATCATGAACTTGCCCTAAATAGGGCAATGAGTCTATTTAGCTTTGATTATTAAAACTTTAAATACAAAAATTTTCACTTCATAAATTTTAAGAGCAGATCCTATATACTTTGATCCCGGTGGAAACACATCTGTAAAAGGCATAATATCTGTCCCTATTTCACAGGTTTACTGAGAGGGTTAAAACAGATAATGTATGTAAAATAATCAGCAAGGTGCCTGGTACAAGAATTCAATTCAATTTTAGCTATCATTACTAGTATTTAGTATATTTGCATAGAATAAGGTTCAACACTAATTATTAGAACTGACAGTAATTCATTATGTAAAGTACCTGATTAATAAGCACTCAATAACTAATGAGTGAATTAATGAGTCTATATAGCTTTCAAGAAATAATTATCTTCTAAGAATACCAAATAAAATACAGTCACCTTGTTAACTACAGTGAAATCAGAATAAAACTAAAATCAAGACCTGACAAAGCACAAAAAAATCATGTCCTAATTTCACTATTTATATTAAGAATAGAAGCAGTAGCAGCAGCAACAGTAGTTACCATGTACAGCATTTCCTTCTAATGCTTTCCTGTATTTTTAAATTCTGTTTCAAATACTACATTTATAATTTTGGGAGTGGGAAGAGATCAGTTTTAGAATTCTATCCCACAAAGGAAGTAATTGCTTACAAGGGCCAAAATTTCCAAATTATGTCACGTTGTTTTTGTACAAGGAAAGGTAGTCATTAATTCTTAACGTATCTACAAAATGATATATCAACATAATTTTATTCTTGGCACATTTAGTTACCTGGGTGCAAATAAGATTCTAACTAAAATTAAAGAAGGAAATGTTTAAATTTCCCTAGAAATAGCACTATGCCATCCCCTGAAAGTACACTATTCTTTATCAACAGAGACCTAAAGAGAAATAAATGCCTGACTGGACAAAATGAAATTAACCTTCCATAAGATTAGAGAGCATAGGATATATAAGAGAATGAATATACAGCTGACCCTTGAAAAATGTGGAGATTATGGGGTGCCAACCCCCAATATAATAAAAAATACACATACAACTTTGACTTCCTAAAAATTTAACTATTAATAACCTACCGTTGACCAGAAGATTTACTAATAACATAGTAAATTAACACATATGTTGTATGTATTATATATTGTATCTTTATAATAAAGTAATCTAGAGAAAAGAAAATATTAGTAAGAAAATTATGAGGATGAGGAAATACATTTACAGTACTGTACATAAATTCATTAAAAAAAAACACATTTAAGCAGACCCATGCAATTCAAACCCATGATGTTCAAGGGTCAAGTATCTATACTTTATAAAATATATGTATTATTATTTACACTTGTAAATACTTTACAAATACTATAAATATTATCTTCTTTCCAAAGGTACATAACCTTCACTGTAGTAAGGAGCAACTTACCTCCTAATCTAGAGATCCAAATGGAGTAAAGGGAGGATCAAACTGAGATAGCCAGAAATAAGAAGGAAAACAGGATGCACGAATAACAAAGTTTTTCTCCAATGACCATATCTGCCTTAAAGTCAAAGAAGAAGTATACCTAGAATGGCCAACTCAATTTCCAAGCTTACCTGTGCATACTCTCTTTCAATGGCAGCCTTCTTCTGACTGAATGTCCTAAAAGCACAAATAAAAATTCATTACCAGAAGTATAATAATAATTTTATGTAAATTTACAAACACATCCTCAGATACTACCTGGTAAGCTGTGTTCAGGAAAAGGACAATATTTTATTCACTTATGTTCTTCGGAGTACTGCTGACAAAAGACTCTGAAAACAGAAAATCTACATTCAAATCCAGCCTCCACCATGTACTAGCTGTATGACCTTGGTCAAATCACTTGACTTTTCTGTGCCTCAAAATGGGGATAGTAACAGTACCCACCTGATAGGGACAGTATAAAATTTACTTAAGTAAAATATATAAAGTGCTCAAAACTGTATCTAACACACAGTAAAAGCTATATATGCCAGCTACTTTTAGGACAATGGCTAATGCACAGTAGGTACTAATAATATTTACTGAACTTAACCAACATAGAGGGAACTACAGAAAACAAAGTAAAAATTAAATTTGGGGGGCACCTGGCTGGCTCAGTTAGTGAAGCATGTAACTCTTAATTTTGGGGTTGTTAAGTTTGAGCCGCATGCTAGATGTAGAGATTACTTTAAAATAAAATCTTTAAAAAGAGAAAATCAAGGGCACATGAGTGGCACAATCAGTTACACATCCAATTATTGGTTTTGGCTCAGGTCATTGATCTCAGGGTCACAAGATCAAGCTCTGCAGTGGGCTCCGTGCTTGGTGCACAGTCTGCTTAAGACTCTCCCACTTGCCCCTTCCCACTACATGTGCATGCACACGCATTCTCTCTCTCAAATAAATAAAACGTTTTTAAAAAGAAGAAAATCAATTTTTGATCAACATAAAAAATAGTCAAATTAATTCCTTCATTCCAATCCTTTGTAACAGAGTTACAAAACAAAGTATAAGGCCACTAAATGTAGTATGATGGGTACACCCTGTCCATACATGTATTATATTTTATAGATTCTATGGTAATATTTTTTACATTTTAACATTTATGATATTGGGATTCATCTTTTAATAATGATTAGCAGTATTTTCTTCTATCTTAACACTACGTGAAATAACAGTACACCTTACAAACCCAAACCATAGGCAAAGTAGTCAATGAGATATAATAATATTGACAATTTTTCTTAAATAGTCTGAGCTTAAAGACTTCTCTTTTAGGGGCCAGATATCTGTGCTCTTAAAAGCACTTAAAAGGAGGGATCCCTGGGTGGCTCAGCGGTTTAGCGCCTGCCTTCGGCCCACGGTGTAATTCTGGAGTCCCAGGATCGAGTCCCACATCGGGCTCCCTGCATGGAGCCTGCTTCTCCCTCTGCTTGTGTCTCTGTTTCTCTCTGTGTCTCTCATGAATAAATAAATAAAATCTTTAAAAAAAAAAAAAAGCACTTAACAAGGTGAAGATATCAGAGTAAAAAGTGTAAAATACAAACAAAGAGCTGGATTTGAAATAAGGGATAATTTAATCCAAAACTTCCACTTTAAAAAATTTTTTTTAATTTACCAACATGACTATTCATTTCTTAGATAAGAAATATAACTATTTGGGATGCCTGGGTGGCTCAGTGGTTGAGCATCTATCTGCCTTTAGCTCAGGGAGTGATCCCGGGGTCCAGGATCAAGTCCTGCATCGGGCTCCCTGCAAGGAACCTGCTTCTCCCTCTGCCTATGTCTGCCTCTCTCTCTTTCATGAATAAATAAATAAAATTTTAAAAAAAAGATAACTATTTTAGATGTTACTACATTTATTTTGAGTGGATAACTTATTTAGCCTTAAAAAAGGATGGAAACACCGACATATGCTACATAGGAAGGATGAACCTTGAGTACATTATGCTGAATGAAGTCAGTCAGTCACAAAAAGACAAATACTTTAGGGTTCCATTTATATGAGGTACTTAGAGTAGTGAAATCATATAGACAGAAAGAATGGAGGTTACCAGGGGCTGGGAAGAGAGGATCAGAGGAGTCATTATTTAATCAGTACAGTTTCAGTTTTACAAGATAAGGAGTTCTGGAGATAGATGATGGTGATAGTTGCAGAACAATATGAAGTACTTAATACCATTAACTATACACTTAAAAATGGCTAAGATTTATATCATATATTTTACTATAGCAAAAAATAAAAGGGAAAAAAAAGTAAAGCAAGACCTTTTCCTTAAGAATGTTCAAGTGAAGAGTCCAAGAAAACAAGTACTCTTTTACTCTGAACATGCATATCAACTAATTTTAAAGTTCTCAGTGGGATTTTTAGTTATGAAATAATTACATGTCTACTAAGTAATTTTCTGTTCTAACTAAAGAAAACATATCCAAGTTGGCAACTATTCAAAATCAACATCATTAATATTAGAAATCTATTTATTATAATTCAGTCAAGAGAGTACAAAAAATCTTCTCATAATCTCCATATAAAATGAAAAGGCATTTGTTAAAATTCAACATCAGTTTCTCATAAACATCTTTAGAAATATTAATGGGTGCTATAATTAAACAGATGGACAAGAACAAGTGATGGTAAGAACGTGGAGAAATTAGAACTCTCATGCAACACTAGGAGGAATGTAAAATGGTACAGCTGCTTTAGAAAATCACAGTCTGGGAGTTCCTCAAAAGGTTAAACATAGTATTATCATATGACCCAGAAGTTCTATTCCTAGGTATATACCCAAGAAAACTTAAAACATATGTCTATACAAAAATCTGTTAAAGAACATTCATAGCAGCACTATTCCTGATCACCAAAAGTGATCAGGTAAGTTGGTGGACATTTGGGTAGTTGATATGCATGTTCAGAGTAAAAGAGTTGTTGTTTTCTTGGAGACTTCACTTGAACATTATCTGATGATCAGATAAACAAGATGTGGTATATTATATGGTATTATTCAAATATTATTCAAAAAAGGAATGAAGGGGTGCCTGGGATGGCTCAGCCAGGTGAGCATCTGTCTTCAGCTCAGGTCATGATCTCCGGGTCCTGGGACTGAGTCCCACATCAGGCTTACTGCTCAGCAGTAGTCTGCTTTTCTCTCTCTCTCTCTCTCTCTCTTCCCTTCCCCATCTCTCATTCTCTCTCTCAAATAAAAATAAATCTTTTTTTAAAAAAAGGAATGAAATACTAATACATGATACAGTATGGATGAACCTGGAAAGCACTATGCTAAGAAGTCACATAAAAGGCCACATATTATATGATTCCATTTATACAGAATGTCCCAGAATAAGCAAGTCTATAGAAAGTAGATCAGTGGTTGCTAAGGGATGGAGAGTTTAGATAAGTCTGTCATTATTTCAAAAGTATTTTTCTTTTAATTAGATAAGTTGATCATAAAGTTCATATGGAAAAATGAACATTCAATAGTCACAAACATTCTGAAAAATAATATTTTTAAAAGACCTACCTTAACTAGATAATAAAAATTAATTTAAAAAGTGACAATACTTAAGACAGCTTGGTAATGGAACACAAGTAAGATAACGGAACATAAGGTCAAAAATATATCCAAAATAGAGCTACGCTATACCCAACAATGACACTATTAGGTATTTATCGAAAGGATACAAACATAGTGATTGAAAGGGACACCTGCACCCCAATGTTTATAGAGGCAAGGTCCACCAACAGCCAAAGCATGAAAAAAGCCCAGATGTCCATCAACAGATGAATGGATAAAAATTTGGTATATGTGTACGCGCGTGCGCACACACACACACAAAATTTGGTATATGTGAACGCACACGCGCACACACACACACAGAGGAATATTACTCAGCCATCAATAAGAATAAAATCTTGCCATTTGCAACAACGTGGACAGAACTAGAGGGTATTAGGTGCTATGTGAAATAAGTCAGAGAAAGACAAATATCCTATAATTTCATTCATATGTGGAATTTTAGAAACAAAACAGATGAACACAGAGGAAGGGAAGGAAAAATAAAATAAAATGAAATCAGGGAGGGAGACAAACCATAAGAGACTCTTAACTCTAGAAAATAAACTGAGAGTTGCTGGAGGGGAGCTGGGTGGGGGGATGGGGTAACTGGGTGATGGATATTAAGGAGGGCACGTGTGTAGTGAGCACTGAATATTGTATGCAACTGATGAATCACCAAATTCTACCTCTGAAACTAATAATACACTGTATATTAATTAAATTGATTTTTTAAAAGACAGTGGCTTTCAGGGTGTTACACATCAGTCACAGCAGTGAGATTAGTCAATGCTCCCTGATCTCTGGGTCCCAGCTATGCTGGTGATCAGTTAGGCCCAGCTGTGGATCCCTGCCTTTTGCTTCTCTTTATCTCCACATAATTTTGTAAGCACATAATTACTTGCATGAAATCACTTTTAACTGGAATGTCCAAAGTAAAGAATTTGTTTTTTGCATTGAAAAAAAAGGGAAAGAAAGAAATACACCCAAATACACAAAAATTTAGTAACTGGAAAAGAGAACACTTTGACTCAAAGGGGAAAATATGGATTACTTAGTAAATTGTTCTGAGGTAGCTTTATACGAAGATGCAATGTTAAAAAAATAGAAAAGTTAACAGAATAATGTATAGATAATATACTATCTTTTCATATAAAAATGTTTACACATATACACTGTATTATAACACTACTCAATTGCAATACAAACAGTCCCCAACGTACAATGGTTCAACTTATAATTTTTTGACTTCACAATAGTGTAAAAGTAACATCCATTCAGTAGAAACCATACTTCAAATTTTAAATTTTGATCTTTCCCTGAGCTAGCAATATGCAGCACAAAATTCTCCATTAGGATGCAAGGCAATATCAGCTAGCCCTAGCTCTCAGTCAGCCACACAATCCCAATGGGAAACAATTGATACACTTACAACCATTCTAAAGCCATACAACCATTGCTTTTTACTTTCAGTATAGCATTCAATAAATTACATGAAATACTCGACACTTTATTATAAAACAGGCTTTATGTTAGATGATTTTGCCCAACTGTAAGTTAATCTAAGTGTTCTCAGCATGCTTACAGTAGGCTAGGCTAAGTTATGATGTTCTGTAGGTTAGGTATATAAAATGCATTTTTGATTTAATGGTATTTTCAATCTTCAATGGGTTTATCAGAACATAACCCCACTGTAAGCCAAGAAAAATCTATAGTCCCTCAAATGAAAAACTGTTCTGTGGGAAAATGCCTACTGTGATCCCCTTAGGAATTACTGTGATAATATTCTCTCAAATATTAACACGAAACTGACTTGACAATGGCTCCATATGAAGAAAGGAACCGATGTCAACAGCAGAAGAAAGGGGATGCCTCAGTGGCTGGTGGCTCAGTAGCTGAGCATCTACCTTCGGCTCAAGGCGTGATCCCAGGGTCCTGGAATCAAGTCCCACATCAGGCTCCACACAGGGAGCTCGCTTCTCCCTTTAGGTCTCTGCCTCTATCTGTATGTCTCTCATGAATAAATAAAATCTTTAGTTTATTTATGAGAGATGGAGAGAGAGAGAGAGAGGCAGAGACACAGGCAGAGGGAGAAGCAGGCTCCATATAAGGGTCCCAATATGGGACTCAATCCTGGGACTCTGGGTTCAGGCCCTGAGCCAACAGCAGACACTCAACCGCTGAACCACCCAGGGGCCCCTAAATAAAATCTTTTTAAAAACTGTAGAAGAGGCAGCCCAGGTAGCTCAGCGGTTTAGCACCACCTTCAGCCCAGGGCGTGATCCTGAAGACCCGGGATCGAGTCCCACGTCAGGCTCCCTGCATGGAGCCTGCTTCTCCCTCTGCCTGTGTCTCTGCCTCTCTCTCTCTGTGTTTCTCTCATGAATAAATAAAAAATAAAAACCTTAAAAAAAATAGAAGAAAGACCTTTTACTGTATTGTTTGTATTATTTGAATTTATACCATGTGTACATGCATGTATTTTTGAGGTGAAATTTATATGACCACAATTAACCACTTTAAAGTATTCAGTCCAATAGCATTTTCTTTTTTTTTTTAAGATTTTATTTATTTATTTATTTGTGAGACAGAGAGAGAGAGAGAGAGAGAGAGGCAGAGACACAGGCAGAGGGAGAACAGGCTCCATGCCGGGAGCCCAACGCGGGACTCGATCCCGGGACTCCAGGATCGCACCCTGGGCCAAAGGCAGGCGCCAAACCACTGAGCCACCCAGGGATCCCTCAATAGCATTTTCATGTGTTCAGTGTATACGACTACCACCTCTCTCTACTTTCAAAACCTTTTAATTACTCCAGAAGAACACTGCATATCCACTAGGTAATCACTTCCATTCCCCCTACCCCATACCAACGAACTAATTTTCTGGCTCTACAGATTTACCTATTCTGGATATTTCATATAAAAAGAATCATGCAATGTGACCCTTTGTGTCTGGCTTCTTTGATTTAGAGTTTTCAACGTCCAAGTTGTAGAATGTATCAATACTTGATTACTTTTTGTGACTGAATAATACTCCATTGTATGGATATACTACAATTTGTTGATCCATTCATCCACTGACAGACATTTGGGTTGTTTCACATCTTCACTATTATGAGTAATGATGCTACAAACACTTGTTTATGGATTTCTATGTAGAAATAGGTTTTAAGTTCTCTTAGGTATATACCTAGGATTAAAACTACTGGGTCATATGGTAATTCTATGTTTAACTTGCTAAAGAATTTTCAAACTATTTTCCATAATGGCTATATCATTTTACATTCCCACTGCATATTTTTTAAATTTAATAGTTAAATAAAACAAACTATACTTTAAAAAATTATATTACATTCATTCATTAGAATCCTATATGGCCACTAAAAAGAATGTGGTAGCTCTATATATACTGGTATGGAGAGATATCCTCAATTAGCTCATGCAATAAATACTGGTCAGACACTGTATAGGTAATGATGATACAAAGGGAGTAAGACAGGCCAGTATAAATAAGAGTAAAAAAAATTATATAAAGAATAATTTAATAATAAATTGAAAAATGAGAAGTACTATGAAGAAAGCTACAATATGTTATCCATTATTTTTTTAAAGCTTCAGAAGAGTGTGTAAAGGAAGATCTCATCTTTAAAATATATTAAATATATATACCTCTATATAATACAGATGCCTATTTACACTAAAAAATACCTGAAAAATACATATAAGGGGAAGGACATTCAAAGAATATATGCCCAATTTTTATTGTTAAGGGAAGGGAGCAAGAGACTTTTATTTTCTACTCTGATCCTATGTTTGTTCCAATAATCTGTTATTTCTATAACAAGAAAAAATTAGTTATCTAATTTTCAATCTACTCCTACACTTATATGAAAAAAGTATAAATCCTGTATCATAGAAAGGAGTAAGAATAAATCCCTGCAATAATCACTTCTTTCATAAAATCCAATATTCTAAATAATTTTCCTAAAATAAAACTGATTAAGCTACTCTCCTACTAATATTTCTAAAATGGCTCCTCATCATTCCCAGACTAAAAATCTAAATTCCCTCAACATAACAGAAAAGGCTGTTAAGTGGTTTCATCTCTGTAAACTCCCCCATTCACATCCCAGATCCCAGCTAAAGCTCTTAAAAGGATCAGTAGGCTCATCTCATACTCTAGCAAATATAATCGTTTCTACTTGGAACAACTTCCCTCATTATTTGGCTTAACTTTTCCCCATCTGTCAAAAGTTAGCTTAAGCATGACCTCCTCTAAGAAGTCTTCCTGAATTCCTCTTGTGATCTGAATACCCTACTTCTGAGGTCCTCCAGCATTTTGTAACATAGCACCTACTTCAAGTATTTTAATAGTGAATTGACTATAGAGTTCCCTGAGAGCAATAAGTGTGCTTTGTATTTATATGTGTAGCACAGTACCTAAAAGCTGTAGAAGTTCATTTAATAAGTCTTTGCTGAATGAATGAACAGAAACTAAATAATTAGATTTTAGGCTCTTCAGGAGTTAAATAGCTCAGTAGGTTAGTTCCTGAAACAGGTAGAACCAAGATCATAATCTATAGCTATATGGACCAATTAAGTTTCTTGATCTTGGTCACAGATTATATCAGTAAACACACCATTTTGTATACATGAGCTTTAAATATCAAGGAGGATAAATGAGGGTGCAATAAAGGATTAACCTTGCCCAAAGAGAGGTCTGGCCTTTGCCCATGGCTTCTGAGGAGTATTCTCTAAACCTTCAGAATATCATGACTGATAATAGTGTTTTCATTTACCTGGGGACCTTAGGCCAGGCCAGATAGTCAATGCTAACAATGTGATTTACTGAGAGTAGTGTGGAGGAGAGGGGGATTGGGACAAATGATATCAACTCAACCTCTGAAGGAGCTGGAAACTAAGGTCAGCCACGTGGGCAGTCAATCATATCCAAGTGACCGAATATACCTCTTCCCTTAAGTGATTTTAAATTACATATTTTCACTATTAAAAAAAAAAAAAACCCACAACCTTCAGTAAACTTTCAGTGAGTTCTGTGAGTCCTTCTATGAATTATCAAATCTAAGAATGGTCCTAGGAACCTTTGATCTTGCAAATCATTTCTGAAGTGAGGGTGATCTTAGAGACCTCCAAACTTGCAGTCAGAGTTGTCTTGGGGACTCCCTAACTCTAGAATTCATCACCAGAATAAGCAGAACACCTCAAAATGTTCTAATTATTAATGGTGGTTGGAAATAGGATATCAATAACCATAATGATGAATGTTAAAAATAAACACATGCACTAAATGGCTAAAATTTAAAAAGACGAATTAACTATAAATATCAGTAAGAATACAGAGCAATGAGACTGTCAAGGGTGGGACTGTAAAATAATACAACCACTTTGGGGAAAAAATATGATATTTCTTATATACTTAAGCATACACCTATCTTGACATAACAATTTTAAAAGTAGGCATTTACTAAGAGGAATGAAAACAGATGTCCCTAAATTTAGACTTCACAAAAATACTTATAGCACCTTTATTCATAAACAGACAGAAACAAGAAGCAGTCTAGGTGTCCATCAGTGGGATAACAGATCAACAAACAGTGATACATATCCAAAATATATAAAGAACTTCTAAAACTCAACACCCAAAAAACAAATAATCCAATTAAAAATGGGCGCATGACATGATTGGACAACTTTCCAAAAAAGACATACAGATGGCCAACAGATATGCAAAAAGATGCTCAACCCACTCATCATCAAGAAAATAGAAATCAAAACTACAATGAGAGATTACCTTACACCGGTTAAAAGAGCTAAAATCAACAACACAAGGAAAAAGGAAGACTCTCCTGCACTGCTGGTAGGAATGCAAACTGGTGCAGCCACTCTAGACAACAGTATGGAGGTGCCTCAAAAGTTAAAAATAGAGCTAACCCTAATGATCTAGCCACTGAACTACTAAGTATTTTATCCAAAGAATACAAAAATGCTAATTCAAAGGGATACACATACCCCAATGTTTGCAACAGCATTACTCACAATAACCAAACTATGGAAGTAGCCCAAGTGTCCACTGATGATGGGTAAAGAAGATGTAGTATGTGTATGTAGATATAGATAATGGAATATTACTCAGCCAAAAAAAAGAATATATCTTGCTATTTGCAACAATGTAGATGGAGTGAGGAGTACTATGCCAAGTGAAATAAGTTAGAGAAAAACAAATACCATACCATTTCACTCATATGTGGAATTTAAGAAACAAAAACAAATGAGCAAGGGAAAAAAGAGGGAGAGAGAGAGAGAGAGAGAGAGAGAGAGAGGTAAACCAAGAAACAGATACTTAACTATAGAAAATAAACTAATGGTTACCAGAAAGGAGGTGGATAGGAGGATGGGTTAAATAGGTGAGAGAGATTAAGGAGTGTACTTGTGATGAGCATCAGGTATTGTAGGAAAGTGCTGAGTCACTATATTGTACACCTGAAACTAATATTACACTGTATGTTAACTGGGATTTAAATTTAAAAAATTTAAAAGATTAAAAAAGCAATGATATATTCTTAAAAGAGAGTAAAACAGCAATAAAAATAAATGGACTATAAGATGACTACCACATTTTTTATTATCCTGAGTTAATTTACCTATGTTATTTTACAAATAACACTGTGTAAATACAACTAATATCAAATATAAAAATAATTTTTTACCATGGACAACAAACTGGGGTAAGGGAACTAATACTTGTATTATTAGCCCATTGACAACTCTTCCATAAAAAAATATTTATGGGTGCTTGGGTGGTTGTCAGTGAAGCATCTGCCTTTGGCTCAGGTCATGATCTCAGGCTCCTGGGATTAGCAGGGAGCCTGCTACTCCCTCTTCCTCTGCCCCTCCCCACTACTTGTGTACACTCTCATGCTCTAGGGCTCTCTCAAATAAGTAAATTTTTTTTTAATCCTTATAATTTGTTCTGGAATCCAGTGGCTATTTTGCAGTCAATATGGCAGTAACATTAAAATGATGACATGAACATTTTTTTTAATATTTTTTAAGATTTCATTTTTTAAAGTAATCTCTATACCAACATGGGGCTCAAACTTACTACTCTGAGATTAAAAGTGACATGCTCTACCAAGCAAGCCAACCAGGCACTCCCACCCTCAAATATTTTTAAATCAATGCAAGTAGAATAAAGAACTAAAACTATGCAAGTCTGGCAGAGAGGAAATTATATGGCTCCTAATAAAAATATTCACTGACACCTGTCTTCTGAATTTCAGGTATTCTGCTAATCAGGCACAGGAAATATAAAGATGGAGACATGGACTCTCCATTCAAGGGATTCGCTAGCACAAAGTATAAATAGATGATGCCAAGATTCACAAATGCTATCATCATAAAATGAAATGTATAAGTGTTCTTATTTCTTATTAATTAGGCAACCTTGGGCAAGTTAATTTTCCTGCCTGTGCTTCAGTTTCCTATAAAAAGAACTCATCTACCTCATGGGATTATTATGAGGATGAAATGTACATATTTGTAAAGCACTTAGAACAGACTTGGCACACACTAAATGCTAGAAAAGTCTTTGTTAAATAAGTGCAAATACATTCCACATTTTATAATTATGAAATTTAATCCGGTTTAAATATTTTGACTAAATGAATATGCAAAGCACCAACAAAAAAACACATTTTAAGTAACTGGTCTTGATGACAGAGCAAAGTGAGAATCTCCCTACTCCTCTCAGAAATTACCCAAAAGCAAAAACAAAGAAAAAATACAATGCAAATATGATCTCCAATAAAACTAGAAAACATGAAATATAAGTCAAAGGCCGAAAGAGAGACAAACTGGAAAAAGAGGGTAAATATAAGGCATAAGGCTCCAAAACTCAAGGGGGAAGATACATACATTTCTTCAAGTATACTTCCTGAGGTATAAAATTGAAACCACATCTGCAACAACAAAAACAGGGGACATGGGCTGGGGGAAGGAGCTTTGCTGTTCACAGTTTGTAGAAGTAGAGGAGACAGTACTAAATTCGGAATCACACAAACAAGCTACACTAGCAGAAATTAGGCTGCTGGTGTGGCAAAAAGATAGTGAGACAGCCTACACTATGAACAGCCCTACAGCAGTAAATCCTCTCTGGTAGAGGAGAAATAAAATAAATTGGTACACACAACCCCAGTTATAAAGAAAATTACCGTAAATTTGGAAGACAGTAGCTACCCTGAGATACCTATTTCTGATATCCTAAAAAGCAGTACAGGAAGAACACTCTTCATTCAAAAATAACCCAAACAGAAGCAGGAAGAGAATATATAAATGCAAAATTTTAAAAAAGGAAAAACAGTAGCCAAAGGACAGTCATGAGAAAAATGCTGCCATGGAGCAGATAAAAAAATGTAACCATATACTTCAAATGAATTTTTAAAATTTAAGCAATAATTTTAAAAACTAATGAAGCAAATACCACTTCCAGATTGAATTAGAATGTTTAAGTGCCAAGAGTAATGCAATCTTGTTCCTGATCTGAGGAGGAAAGCTTTGTCTTGCGCCACTTAGTACAGCTGACCCTTGAACAACACAGGCAGTAAAAAAATCCATCCATGACTTCTTACTTCCCAAAACCTTAACTATCACAGACATCTGGTGACAGGCAGCCTTACCAATAACAGTCATATTTTGTATGTGCATCATATACATATTTTGTATATGTATTATAGTCCATACTCTTACAATAAACTAAGATGGATAAAAAGAAAATGTTAAGAAAATCGTAAGGGAAATAAATTTGCAGTACTGTATTATATCAAAATAATTGCACCCACACGGTTCAAATTCATGCTGTCCAAGAGTCAACTGTATAATGTTACTGTGGGTTTTTGTACATGCCCCTTATTATATTACGGAAGTTTCCTTTTATTCTTAGTTTACGGAGTGGTCTTTTTTTTAAGATTTTATTTATTTATTCATGATAGACATAAGAGTGAGAGAGAGAGGCAGAAGGAGAAGCAGGCTCCATGCAGGGAGCCCGACGTGGTACTTGATCCCGGGACTCCAGGATCGCGCCCTGGACCAAAGGCAGGCGCCAAACCGCTGAGCCACCTAGGGATCCCCCTATGGAGTGTTTTTTAATGTATTTATTTAAAATTTTTATTTGAATAGTTGACACATAATGTCACATGTGTTTATATGTGTTACAGTGTTTCAACATATGTATATACTATGTTGTATACAACATAGTGATTTAACTTATCTATAAGTTATGATCATTACAAGTGCAGCTACCATCTGTCACCACAGGATACTATTACAATGTCACAGACTATATTTTCTATACTATGTCTTTAGTTTACTGAGCATTTGTATCATGAAAAGGTGTTGAATTTTGTAAAATGCTTTTATTTTTCTTGCCTCTATTGAGAGGATTATGTGGTTTCTGTCCTTTGTTCTGTTCATATTGTGTATTTCATTCACTGATTTTCTTATATTAAACTTTTGCATTCCTGAGATGAATCTCACTTCATCCTAGTATATAATTCTGTAAATGTGTTGTCAGATTCGGTTTGCCAGTATTTTGTCAAGAATCTCTGCATCAAGGGGAGGAGGGCGGGGGGTGGGAGTGAATGGGTGACGGGCACTGGGGGTTATTCTGTATGTTAGTAAATTGAACACCAATAAAAAATTAAAAAAAAAAACAGAAAAAAAAAAGAATCTCTGCATCAATGTTTGTAAGGGATATTGATCTGTAGTTTTCTTGTGCTGTCTTTGGCTTTTGTGATAGAAAAAGGAGGACCTTACAGAATGTGAGTGTTCCATCCTCTATCATTTTTTGCAAGTGTTTGAGTTTTAACTGTGATAAAATCCTCCTATGAACTGTGTTGTCCTGGACACTCTGTTGGAAGGTTTTTTAGTACCTTTTGATTCAATCTCCTTACTTGTGAAAGGTCTGTTAAGAATTTCTATTTTTTTCTTTTACCAGTTTCAGTAATTTGTATGTTTTTAGGAATTTGTCCTATCTATCTAGTTTACAATACTTTTTACTTCAACTGTACAATAGAGAGTACTGTCCCTACTTTCATTTCTGATTTTAGTTATTTGCATCTCTCTCCTTTTTTCTTACACTAAAGGTTTGTCTCTTGTTGACTTTTTCAAAGAATTGACTTTGGTTTCGTTAATTCTGTCTACTGTGTATTTTCTTTTTCACTTATTTCTGAATCTTTTTTTTTTTCTTCTTTTGCTGGCTTTGGATTTGGTTTGCTCTTTTTTCTAGTTTCTTGGATGTAAAGTTAGGTTGACTTGAGATCTTTATTTTTAATATAGGTGTTTCGAACTATCAATTTCCCAGAGTAGTGTCACTCCATACCATAAGTTTTGGTACATGATGTTTTTGTTTTCATTCCTTTCAAAGTATTTTCTAATTTCCCCAGGGATTTCCTTTGACCTACTAGTTAAGTAGTTAGTTAAGAGGGTATTATGCTCACTGAAGTAAGTCAATCGAAGAAGAACAATCATCATATGATTTCACTCAAATGGGAAATATAAGAAATAGTGAAAGGGATTATAAGACAAAGGAGGGAAAATGAGTGGGAAAAATTAGAGAGGGTGACAAAACATGAGAGATTCCTAACTCTAGGAAATGAACAAAGGGTAGTGGAAGGGTAGGTGGGTGGAGGGATGGGGTAACTTGGTGACAGGCACTGAGGAAAGCACTTAATGAGATGAGCAGCGGGTGTTAAACTATATGTTTGCAAATCAAATTTCAATTAAAAAATATATTATTAAATTTCCATATATTTGCAAATTTTTTGGTTTTCCTTCTGTTAATTTCTGTAGCTTCATTCCAATGTGGTCAGAGGAAATATTCTGTATGATTGTGATCTTTTAGATTTTACTGATAATTGTTCGTGGCCCAACTTATGGTCTATCCTGGAGAATATTCCATTTGCACTTGAATGTATATCCTACTTTGTTGGGTAGTGTTCTGTATATGTCTATGAGGCCTAGTTATTTTATATTATTTTTCAATGAAATAGAATTGATGATCCAGAAACAAACCGAAACATCCACAGCCAACTGATTTTCAACAAGATGCCAAGACCATTCAAAGGAGAAAGAATAGTTTTTTCAACAAATGGTGCTAGGACAAGTGAATTTCCACAAAAAAAAAACAATGAGTTGGACCCCATCTCATTCCAAATATAAAATTTATTCAAAATGGATCAAAGACTAGATTTAATAGCTAAAACTATAAAATTCTTAAAAGAAATCACAGGAGTCTTTAAGATCTCCAATTTGGTAGCAGATTCTTTTTTCTTTCTAAAATTTATTTATTTATTCAAGAGAGAGCAAGGGGAGGGGCAGATAGAGAAAGAGAGAAAATCCTCAACCAGACTCCCCAATGGGCATGGAGTCTGAAGTGGGGCTCTAACCCAGAACCCTAAGATCATGACCCAAGCTGAAACCAAGAGCCAGACCCTCAACCCATTGAAACACCCAGGCACCTCTTGACAACAGATTCTTAAATAGAATACCAAAACCGTATCAACTAAAGAAAAAATAAGTAAAACAAACTTTATCAAAATTAAAAGTATCTGCGCATCAAAGGACATTATCAAGAATGTGATAAGAAGGGATGCCTGGCTGGCTCAGCAGGTGGAGCATATGGCTCTCTTAATCTTGGGGTTATAAGTTCAAGCCCCACACTGGGTGTATATTACTTTAAAAAGTAGTAAAAGGGCAGTGTTATGAAAAGACAAAAGAATGGGAAAAGTATTTGCAAATCATGCATCTGATAATGGTTTAATATCTAGAATACATAGAGAACTCTTACAATTTACAGCGAAGAAACAAAAAGGTCAATTTTTAAAAGGGCAAAGGTATTAAATATACACTTCTCCACAGAAAATATACAAATGGCTAATAAACACATGAAAACACATAAAAAATACGTCCAACATCCATTAGTAACTAGGGAAATTCAAATCAAAACTACCATGAGATATCACTTTGTACCCACTGGAATGGTTATAAAACAAAAGCAAAATGGAAAAGAACAAATACTAGCCAAGATCTAGAGAAATAAGAACCCTCATATATTTCTGATGAGAATGTAAAATGGTGCACCTGCTATTGAAAACAGCTTGGCACATCCTCAAAAAGTTAAACACAGAATTACTATATGCTGCAACAGTTCCACTCCTCAGAAAATACTAAAAAGAAATGAAAATAGATATTAAAACAAAAGTTTATATTCATAACAAAAGCTATTCATAATAGCCAAAAAGTGGAAACAACCCAAATGTCCAGCAATAGACCAATGAATTTTTTAAAATGTAGTATATTCATATAATGAAATATTATTTAGCCACAGAAATCAATAAATACTGATATATACTACAACATGGATGAACCTCAAAAATACCATGCTATGTGAAATAAGCCAATCATAAAAGGCCACTGTATTTGTAAGGTTCTCCAGAAAAACGAAACCAATATGTGATAGATAGATAGATAGATAGATAGATAGATAGATAGATATAAAGAGATTTACTTTAAGGAACTAGCTCACGTGATCATGGAAGTTGGCAAATCTAAAATCTGCAGGGTGGGATAATATAGAGACCCAGAGAGAAGCCAGTGTTGCAATTTAAGTCAAAGCTGATGATGCAGTTCAAGTCCAAAGGCCATTTGTTGTAGAAGTTTCTCCTACCTGGGAAGGAGGCCAGTCGTTTGTTCTATTCAGGCCTTTAGCTACTTATATGAGGCCCACCATAATATGGTGAGCAATCTGCTTGACTCAAAGTCTACTGACTTAAATGTTAGTCTCATACAAAAACATCTTCAGAAAAACATTCAGAATAATGTTTGACCCATATCTGGGCACTGTGGCCCAGCCAAGATGACCTGTAAATTAAACATTAAAGCCACATACTGTATGTTTCCATTTATATGAAATGTCCAGAGAAGGCAAATCCATAGAAATAAAAAGCAGATTAGTAATTGTCATGTCACCCTTCCCTAAAGGGGTGAGGTAGTGAGTAACTGCTTATTTGCATGAGGTTTCTTTTTGGGGTAATAAAAATGTTCTGGAATTAGTAGTGATACTTCTACAACACTGTGAATATACTAGAAGCCACTGAATGTAAACTTTAAAATGGTTAAAATAAGCATAACTTTCTGTTATGTTAATTTTACTTTCATTTTAATTTTAAAAAATAACTTCTTGATGCTTCCTGTGAATAAGATGTGGGCCCAAAAGTGAGAGTGAGCATCAGTACACAAACTGTCATGTACCATTGAAAAGGAACACTTGGTAGATGAATGGGCTTGAAAACAGATAGTAGAAGTAAACCACTGAATTCCTAGGGGCTACAAAAGCAGAATGCAAATAGCCAGAAAAAAGAAAAATACACAGATCCAGGAAGTGCAAGGTGAACCATGGAAGATCTATAGGAAGTGCAAAGAACCTATAGAAGCACTCCAAAAATGTGGCCATCTAGATGAAATGGACAAATTCCTTGAAGAACACAAATGACCAAAAATAGAACACTTAAGAGGACTTACAATTTAAAAAATGGAATTTGTAATTAAAAGTTAAATGTCTATGCTATCCAAAGCAATCTACACATTTAATACAATCTCTATCAAAATACCATCAGCATTTTTCACAGAGCTAGAACAAGCAATCCTAAATTTGTATGGAATCAGAAAAGACCCCAAATAGCCAAAGTAATGTTGAAAAGAAAACCAAAGTTGGAAGCAAAACAATTCTGGACTTTAAGTTTTATTACAAAGCTGTAATCATCAAGACAATATGGTACTGACACAAAAACAGACACATAGATCAACAGAACAGAATAGAGAACCCCAGAAATGGACCCACAGCTCTATGATCAAAAAATCTTCAACAAAGCAGGAAAAATATCCAATGGAAAAAAGATAACTCTCTTCAACAAATGGTGTTGGAGAAATTGGACAGCCACATGCAGAAGAATGAAACTGGACTTTTCTTCACACTATACACAAATATAAACTCAAAATGGATGAAGGACCTAAATGTGAGATAGGAATCCATCAAAATCCTAGAGAAGAATACAGGCAGCAACCTCTTTGACCTCAGCTGCAGTAACTTCTTGTTAGATAAGTTCCCAGAGGCAAGGGAAACAAAAGCAAAAATGAACTAGTGAGATTTCATCAAGATAAAAGCCTTTTATCAAAGGCAAAGGAAACAGTCAACAAAACTAAAAGGCAACCCTTCAGAATGGGAGAAGATATTTGCAAATGATTTATCAGATAAAGGGATAGTATTTAAAAACTATCAAACTCAACACCCAAAAACCAAAAAAAATCCATTCCAGAAATGGGCAAAACATGGGAACAGACACTTCTCCAAAAAGACATACAAATGGCCAACAGACACATGAAAAAATGCTCAATGTCACTCAGTATCAGGGAAATACAAATCAAAACTACAATGAGGGGCACCTGGGTGGCTCAGTGGGTTAAGGGTCTGCATCAGCTCAGGTCATGATCCCAGGGTCCTAGGATCAAGCCCCACATCGCGCTTCCTACCCAACAGGGAGCCTGTTTCTCCCTCCCCCTCTGCCTGCCACTCCCCCTGCTTGTGCTCTCTTTGTCAAATAAAAAAATATTTTTTAAAAAACCACATATGAGATACCACCTCACACTGGTCAAAGTGGCTAAAATTAACTCAGAAAACTACAGATGTTGGTGATGCAGAGAAAGGGGAACACTCTTATACCACTGGAAATGCAAACTGGTGCAGCCACTCTGGAAAACAGTACAGAAGTTTCTCAAGAAGTTAAAAATGGAACTACCTTACAATCCAGCAATTGTACTACTAGGTATCTATCCAAAAGACACAAACATAGTAATTCAAAGGGGCATATGCACCCCCAATGTTCATAGCAGCAATGCCCACAATAGCCAAAATATGGAAAGAGCCACACATACACAAATAAATACATATACACAATGAAATACTATTCAGCCATATAAAAAGGAAATCTTACCATTTGAAACAACATATATGGAACTTGAGGGCATTATACTAAGTGAAATAAATCTCACAGAGAAAACGAATACTGTATGATCAACTTATAGGTAGAATCCAGAAGCTGAAATTATAGAAACAGAGAGAATAATAGTAGCTAGGGAGTGGGGGAAATGGGGATATGTTGGCCAAAGGGTACAAACCAGCTAGCTACAAAATGAGTAAGTTCTGGGGTATACCATACAGTTCTAAATGTATACCAAGATAACTACAGTTAACAATTCTATATTATACATTGAAAGTTGCTAAAAGAGTAGACCTTAAATGTTCTCATCACAAAAAAAGTTAATTACATGATGTGACGGGTGTGTTAACTAACCTTAGTGGTAATCATTTTGCAATATATGCATGTATTGAATCATCTCATTGTATACCTTATACAATGTTATGTCAATTATATTTCAATATAATTCAATATAGCTAGGGAAAAAAATGAAATCCAACACTATGACTTTAAAGAAAGCCCTAAGAAACTAGGAATAAAAAGAAACTTCCTAGATCTGATTAAGGGTATCTATGAAAAATCTTTAGCTAAAACATGTACAATGGTCAAAGTCTCAATGGTTTTTACCTAAGATTAGGAAGAAAGAAAGGAGATAGAAAGTAAGGACATCCACTCTCACCACCTCCATTCACTATTGTATTGAAGGTTAGAGATAGTACAAAAGGGTAAGAAAAAGTAATAAGGCATAAAAATTGGAAAAGTAAAACTACCTTTATTTTCAGATGACATGACCATCTAGAGGGAACACATCAAGGAATCTCAAAAAAGCTACTAAACTAGTAAATTTAGGTAGGTCACAGGATATAAACTAATATTCAATATTAATTTCATTTCCATATCAGCAATGAACAATAAGAAAATGAAATTCTTCAATGCTCCATTTACAATAGCATCAAAAAATAAAATACTTATGGATAAATTTAACAAAAGATAAGGAATACCTGATATTGAGAACTGCAAAACATTATGAATAAATATTAAATAAGTTAAATAATAAATAAATAAAAGGATATCCTAAAATAATAAATAAATATAAGGATATCCTATGTTCATGGATTGGAAGGCTTAATGTTATTAAAATCACAATTTTCCTAGAATTGTAAAGCAGATTCAATGCAATCCAAGTTAAAATCCTAGCAGGCTTTTTGAAGAAATTGACAAGTTAATAATAAGATTTATTTTAAATACAAAAAAATCTAAAATAGCTAAAACAACTCTGAAAAAGAAGAACAAGATAGGAAGATTTATGCTACTTAATTTCAAGATTTACAATAAGGTTATAGTTATCAAGACAGTGTGGTAGTGGAATGAGAATAAACAAATAGCTCAGTGAATCAAAACACACACACACCCCAAGTGATTTTCATCAAAGATGCAAAAGATAATTCAATGGGGGAAAAGATAGTTTTTCAACAAGTGGTGATGGAACAAACTTGCAATGGATTGTAGCACTAAATGTTAACTAGCAGGACACTAAAAAGCACAAGCCATAAAAGAAAAATTTGATAATAGATTTCATCCAAATTTGAATCTTTTATTCTTTGAAAGATACAATTAAGAAAATGATAAAACAAACCCCAGACTATGAGAAAAATTTATCCTAAAAAGGGCTTATATCAAAAATCTATAAAGAACTCTATAGCTCAAAATTAAGCCAAACAATCTAATGTTTAAATATGGGCAAAAGATCTGAATCAACATTTCACAAAAGAAATCACCTAAAAGGGGATCCCGGGGTGGCTCAGCAGTTTGGCGCCTGCCTTCGGCCCAGGGCGTGATCCCGAGGACCCGGGCTCGAGTCCTACATCGGGCTCCTGCATGGAGCCTGCTTCTCCCTCTGCCTGTGTCTCTGCCTCTCTCTGTGTGTCTCTCATGAATAAATAAATAAAATCTTTAAAAAAAAAAAAAAAGAAATCACCTAAAGGGTCAGCAATCATGAAAAGATGTTTAACATCACTAGTCATTAACGAAATGTAAATTAAAATGAGGTACCACCGAACACCCATTAGGCTCAGGGCATGATCCTAAGGTTTGGGATCAAGTCCCACGACGGGCTCCCTGCAGGGAGCCTGCTTCTGCCTGTGTCTATGTCTCTGCCTCTCTTTGTCTCTCATGAATAAATAAATCTTAAAAAAAAAGAAGAAAAGAAAAGAAAGAAAGAAAGTCAACAATATCAAATGCTTATGAGGATATGGCACAACTGGAATTCTCATACACTGCTGATAGGAATATCAAATGCCACAGCTGCAGTGAAAACATTTTGGCTGTTTCTTATAAAGTTAATATACATTTATTAAAGGACCCAGTAATCACACTCTTAGGTACTTACCCAAGAGAAATGAAAACATGTCCATGCAAAGACTTGTATGCAAATATCACAAGCAGTCAAAAATGTTAAACAGTTTGTAACAGCCGAAAACTGGAAACAATGAAATGCCCATCCACTGGTGAATGAATAAATAAACTTCAATATACCCTTACTATGGAAAACTCCTTAGCAACAAAAAAGAATGAAATATTAATATATGCTACATGTATGAATCTCATAACACTGCACTAAAAACAAATTACGCTTAATAAAAGATGTCAAAAACAAAAGTACCTACTGTACAATTCCATTTATATGAAATTCTAGGAAACAAGACAACTATAATGACAAAGTAGATCAGTAGCCATCTGAAGCTAGGGCATCAAATGGCACAAGGAAATATTTTAGGATGATGGAAATGTTCTGTATCTTGAGTGTGGTGGTGATAATTCAACTACAAACAACTACTAAAATGTATCAAACTATACCTACATTAAAATGGATGATTTTTACTGTGTTAATTATACTTCAATAAAGTTGAAAACAAAATATGATCAAGGTGGCAAATAAATAACTATCATCCTTTTAAGTAACACTACTTCAGAATCTGCAAAAGACATAAAAAAAAAATTGGTTTATCATTTCCAAAAACGTAATGTACTTCCATCTTTATAAGATCTGATTAGGTATCATCTCTTCCAGAAATCATTGCCTAAATCTCTATGCTAGACCAAGTTGTCTGCGACACTCCCAAAGCACATACCTGTCTTACTGCTAACCACATTTTTGTGAAAATACCTGTGTATAATGCTAAATAAAATTAAGTCAGAGAAAGACAAATACCATATGATTTCCTCATATGTGGAATTTAAGCACAGAAAAAAGAGAGACAAACCAAGAAACATACTCTTAACCATAGAAAACAATGGAATGGTTTTGGGGGAGCGGGGGGGATGTTGTCAAACAGGTGATAAAGATTAAGGAGTGCATTTATCATGAGGAGCACTGACTAATGTACGGAACTGTTGAATCAATATTACACTATACTATGTAGTATATGCTATATATATATACTAACATGATATATGTTATTCTATGCTATCTATTATTACACTATAGTGTACACCTGAAGCTAGTATAACACTGTATGTTAACTTTGCTGGAATTAAAACAAAATAGAAAACATATGTACAGAAAGAAAAAAAGAGAATACCTGCATTTCTATCTCTCTTACACATCTTTGTATTCCCAAGCATTAAGTTTGATGCTGGCACACAGATGCTCAATTAAATTGAAATGAATCTATATAAAACCTACATATAAAATACAGATACATACACTTTACAAGAAAAAAAGTTAAGAAATGCCAAAAAGGAAAAGGGGTGTATTAACATTTTAAAGTGTATGTAAATTTATCTTAGATATTCATAAATCTAATTATAACAAGTCACATTAACTTGATATGCTATTCCTCTAAGAATCCCAAGAATCAAGCAAATCCTCCACTAGAGGTTTGTAAAAGTCTTTGAATTTTTAAAAGCATTCCTGCATCCTTTATTTTTGCAATATCTGAAATAAGGTGCCTAATGTCCCAGTAACTACTACCAATGCAAATGATAAGGCAAATATATCAAGAAATGTTTTCTGTTATTAAACTCTTCACACAGCTCCAGAGGACAACAGTCACTTGCCCACTATGCAAAAAGCTTATCTTAAATAAGTTGGCTCGGCTAATGGAGCATGTGACTATTGATCTCAGGGTTGTGAGTCTGAACGCCATGTTGGGTGTAGAGATTCCTTTAAAATAAAAAATATATAAAAAATAAAAATAAGGGCAGCCTGGGTGGCTTAGCAGTTTAGCGCCACCTTTGGCCCAGGGCATGATCCTGAAGACCTAGGATCAAGTACCACAGCAGGCTCCCTGCATGGAGCCTGCTTTCTCTCTACCTGCATCTCTGCGCCTCTCTGCGCCTCTCTCTCTCTCTCTCTTTCTCTCTCTCTCACTCGCTCTCTCTGCACCTCATGAATAAATAAATAAAATAATTAATTAATTAAATGCAGGCTATAATATAGGCATTAATAGCTGCACTGCAATTCTAATCCAGCCTCACTCCACTTCTCTCTACTTCTCCTAATCAGAAAAGATAGTACAAATTACTAATATTAAAGCAAGAGAGGTAGAGTACTAAATGGTGAAATTACAAATTACAGAATATGGTTTCATTACTTTCAATAGAATACATTTATTTAAAAGCAGGCCAGCAATGGACTGAACCACAAAGACTGACATGCAACAACAATAATCCCCGTTAGTAAAATTTTCAAAATTTTCAAAGTCCTTTCCCATCTTATTCCATGTGTCCTTCACAACGACCCTGTGAAGAAAACAGAAAAGGTTATTTCCATTCCATAAATGAGAAAAGTTAAATATCAGGGCAATTAAAAAACACAAAATTGCTAGTAAGTAGCTCTGGTTAGGTGGGAGGAGGAGCTGGGAAAAGAACCTACAACCAATTTTACCTAAGACTTTTTCCACAATAAATAGTATGTTGTAGAAATTGGTGATAAAAATTAGAAGCCAAAGATAAAAGAGAATAAGGACAATGAAACAAAGTAATAATTTTTCATTATCTCCATACTTTATTGCCTTCCCTTCCACTATCTGCAGTACACCCTCCTTATAATACATCACCATGCCTCACTAACCTAACTTTCCTAGGGAAGACCTCAGAAACAAATATACAGTAAGGAAGTAGAAAGAAAACAGGTTATAAGTCAGAAGTTCTGAATTTTTCTAACCCTGGCTTTGGATAAGTACCTTCATCTCTTTGAGCAACAATTCTTATATCTATAAAATCACATATATCTTACTAGGTTGTTCTGAAGATTCAGTGAAATAAACAGATATAAATGTACTTTGGGAAATGTAAAGAACTCAACAAATGTTTACTATTAGGCTATAAATATGTGGTGGAAAATTCATAATAGGTATTTCACATAATTGTGTTAATAAATCCAAATTATTCTAATTTATTTATAAGTTTTACACAATCATACAATTACTTTAAAAATATCTGTTGAGGGGATCCCTGGGTGGCGCAGCGGTTTAGCGCCTGCCTTTGGCCCAGGGCGCGATCCTGGAGACCCGGGATCGAATCCCACGTCGGGCTCCCAGTGCATGGAGCCTGCTTCTCCCTCTGCCTGTGTCTCTGCCTCTCTCTCTCTCTGTGTGACTATCATAAATAAATAAAAATTAAAAAAAAAAGACTGTCTCTCCCTCTCTCTTTCTGCCCCTCCCTCCACTCGCATGCATGTGCTGTCTCTCAAATAAACAAAATCTTAAATAAAGACAAGGTGCAAAATAGATCAAAAAATTTAAAAAAAAATATCTGTTGAATGAATAGCCTATTGCAGAATTAATAATAATTTTTAAATCTGTTAAGTGTGAATGAAGCAAATGCACAGTATTACGGAACTCTAATAAAACTGACAAAGTATCTTATAAAACAAGTATCTGTAAAGTCACCTTGGCAAAAGTAAAGCCTGGATCTTCACAGGACTCTCTAAAAGTACTTTTATTTGCATCCAAAGATTTCTGTAGTTACTTAGAAACCATAAAATCAAAGAACTGAGATAAAAATTAGAAATCATGTGGAGAACGCTACTGATTCACAGAAAAAGTAACGGAGGCCAAAAAGAAAGAATTTTACAGAATTTTGAAATTTCCCTACCAGACCTGGGAGTTGGGAGGCGGGTGGCAGTAAGGACAGAAAAAAACAAAATGAAGCAATAATTTCCTCCAGTTAGGCTCTTAAGGCCCCATTTCCCATATTAAAGAATTCTTAAGTACAATGACTGAAACAGCTATAGGAAATTACAGAATTTCTGCATAATTAAAAAATTGGTGGCTAGAATATAATTCCAATCATAACACTGCCTAAGAATTTAACATTTTGACAGAGATAGAAGAATCACATCCTACAAAGTTACTAAACATTTTTTTTTAAGATTTTATTTATTAAGGGCACCTGGGTGACTCAGTGATTGAGGATCTGCCTTTGGCTCAGGTCATGATCTTGGGGTCCTGGGATCAAGTCTTCCACTAGGCTCTCTGAGGGAGCCCGCTTCTCCCTCTGCCTGTGTCTCTGCTTCTCTCTGTGAGTCTTTCATGAATAAACAAATAAAAATCTTTTTTAAAAAATAAAGATTTTTATTTATTTGAGAGAAAGAGAGCGCAAAAGCAGAGAGGCAGAGGGAGAAGCAGACACTTAACTAAGCCACCCAGGTGCTTGTAAACAACCATTTAAACCTTATATAGGGCAGCCCCAGTGGTCCAGCGGTTTAGCACCACCTTAGGCCCAGGGTTTGATCCTGGAGACCCAGGATCGAGTCCCACATCAGGCTCTCTGCGTGGTGCCTGCTTCTTCCTCTGCCTGTGTCTCTGCCTCTCTGTGTGTGTGTGTGTGTGTGTGTGTGTGTGTGTGTGTGTGTCTGTCATGAATAAATAACTAAAATCTTTAAATATATATGTATATATATATGTAATGTTTGACCCATTAACTCTGCTAGAAATTTATCCAAAAAAGATAACTACATCAACACACAAAGTTGTGAATAAGAACATCAACCACTATGCTACACTAAAAATTAGGTACTATAGTTAGTACAAGTTCTTTAGGTAAACAAAGGAATAAAACTTGAGTTTAACAATGGAGTCTATATTTTAAAATTTATTAAAAACTGGGGATCCCTGGGTGGCTCAGCGGTTTGGCGCCTGCCTTTGGCCCAGGGCGTGATCCTGGAATCCCGGGATGAGTCCCACATCAGGATCCCGGCATGAAGCCTGCTTCTCCCTCCTCCTGTGTCTCTCCCTCTCTCTCTCTTTCTATGTCTATCATAAATAAATAAATAAATCTTTTTAAAAAATAAATAAAATAAAATTTATTAAAAACTAATTTGGTTAACAATGTCTCACTCAATAAGGGAAGGGAGAAGAAATGTTTGGGAAATATCAGAAAGGGAGACAGAGGGGATCCCTGGGTGGCGCAGCGGTTTGGCGCCTGCCTTTGGCCCAGGGCGCGATCCTGGAGACCCGGGATCGAATCCCACGTCAGGCTCCCAGTGCATGGAGCCTGCTTCTCCCTCTGCCTATGTCTCTGCCTCTCTCTCTCTCTGTGACTATCATAAATAAATAAAAATTAAAAAAAAAAAGTTTAAAAGACAGGGAGACAGAACATAAAGACTCCTAACTCTGGGAAACAAACTAGGGGTGGTGGAAGGGGAGGTGAGTGGGGGGTGGGGGTGAATGGGTGACGGGCACTGAGGAGGGCACTTGACGGGATGAGCACTGGTTGTTATTCTGTATGTTGGTAAATTGAACACCAATAAAAAATAAATGTATTATAAAAAAAAAACAACAATGTTTCACTCAGTAACAAATATTCCTTGGCATCCCTGTACCAAGGTACGAAATATACAAAGATAAAAGTCTTGCTCTCAAAAAGTGAAGTCTGGGGAGGAAGATGTAGGTATACACACACACATGCACACACAATTAACATACTGTATAATGAATGCTCTAATAATGACAAGCACAGGACATTACAAAGCACATATGCAGAATAAAAAACATAGGCTCGGGCAGCCTGCGTGACTCAGCGGCTTAGCACCGCCTTTGGCCCAGGGCCTGATCCTGGAGACCGGGGATCGAGTCCCACGTCGGGCTCCCTGCATGGAGCCTGCTTCTCCTTCTGCGCCTGTGTCTCTGGTCTCTGCCTCTCTCTCTCTCTCTCTCCCACCCCCCCCCCCCCGTCTCTGATGAATGACTAAATAAAAATTTAAAAAAACAAAAACACAGGCTCCCCATGAAAGCTCAACTGGCACCTTCTCAAGCCAGTTTTGTTGTTATTCAATGTCTTTTAGAAAAGAGGCAGAATGCTGCTGAAAGGAAGAAGGGCAATGAATAAAAGCCCTAAGTTGCAGAGCTCAACGCACACATGCACACACATATAAACACACCAAGAAAATTCTCCAATTCTGCTTATTTCCCTCATATGTTTCCCAGAAGGGTGTTCTGGTAAATGCAATTTTCTCCGCCATCTCATGCTTCAAGTACTGTTCTGTTATGCCCCACTTAAGCTAGGTAGTTTATTATTATAACTCTGCAGGGAGGAAGGACACCTAACAAAGGAATATGAAAAGATAGGGTACAGAAAAAGCTTCCCAGATTCTAAGCATACAATTTTAATACAATATTTAAAAATTAAAAATTGTGATCTTGGACAAATTAGTGGATTTCTTTGGGCTTAGGTTCCCTCACCTATATGAAGTAAGTAATAATACACCTCTAAGTTGCTGAGATTTAAATAAAATAATAGATGTTAAAGCATTTTATAAAAAGAAAAGCAACTTGTAAAGGTTAAGACAATAAAGTCTTAACAAAGTATTAATTTTTTTAAAAAATTTATTTATTTATTCGTAAGACAGAGAAAGAGAGGCAAAGGCAGAGACACAGGCAGAGGAAGAAGCAGGCTCCATGCATGGAGCCTGAAATGGGTCTCGATCCCAGGACTCCAAGATCATGCCCTGGGCCGAAGGCAGGCGCTAAACCGCTGAGCCACCCAGGGATCCCAGTATAAATATTTTTTAAAGACCAGGACATATCTGTATCTCTTGATACTTTGTGTGGATGTGTGGGTATTGAGGGGGGTGTACAAAAATAAGCATTGCAGCATTATCTAAAGTAAAATATTGGAAAAAATATGGAACAATGGATTACCCGGTTAAGTACTAGGTTAGTAAAAAATAAAACACTACTGTAAATAATAGTTATTATAATTTATAACAGTGGTTCTCAAACTTTAATATACATGAAAATCACCTAAAAGGACTTGCTGAATCACAGATTACTAGGTCCCACTCCCAGAATTTGTGATTCAGTAGGTTCGAGATAAAGCCTAAGAAATTACACTTCTAACAAATTCCCAGTTGCTATTGACACTACTAGTCCAGAGAACAGTTTGAGAATCAGAGAATTATAAAATTACTCATCCTTACCCCACCAAAAACAGAAACATAATAATTAAATCAATTTATATATAGTTTTTAAAAGTTATATACACATAAAAGGGAGAAAAACGCCTAATAACAAGTCAAACCAAAGTAAAATAAACTTAAAAATTATTTCACTGACATTTTCAACCAACAAAGAATCTACTCTCATTTATTCAAGGTTGATTATCCAATTGAGAATTTTATATGTCTTGGAAATCCATCTCTCCCGCAGTATCTGTTAGACAAGGATATGGAATGCCTCAGTTCAGGAAAAAAAAATCTGAAATGCATATTAAACAACAGTGATAACTCCTAGAATAGTAGTTCTCATCCTTACTTACTAATAAGAATCATCAACTATGCTTTTAAAAATGCATATGCGCAGGCCTCTACCCAAATCTACCAACTCTGAATTTCAAGAGTAAGACCTAAGAATCTAATTTTGTAAAGTGCACAGGAGACTCTTACTTATACAATGCATTGTTGGAACCTACTTTAAAGCTATGTTTAATTCTGAGAATTCAAAATATTTCAAAGAAGCTAATGTCACCACCTTGTGAGGGCAATATTCAGGAATCTGAAAAAGCTTTATGATCTTTCTCATCACATAACCATCCTTCTCCCTCACACCCCAACATAACCATCCTTCTCCCTCACACCCCACTTCCCAACATCACAGAGATTGAGGAGCATCACTTCTGAGACTGATCAAATGCATTCTAAATAAAGCTGTTTTTTCTCTAGTTATTTGTGTTGACCAACTAAGTTATTTTATTTGGGCATCTCTGAACTACTTGGCCTTTCAGCTCTTGATACATTCACTATAAATAAAGAGAAATAACATCCTCAAACTATATTACCTGAAAAGAGATAATTTTTATCACAAACTGAAGTCAGGTTTGTCATGAATAAGCCCTAAGATGAAGAGAGTCACAAGACATCTTCCAAAGCTTTTTTATCATAACATCCTTTAAATAGTATTTAGGTCAAGTTAGTAAAAATTGCATGACGATAGATTACTATGTCCTCTCATTTTTCAAAAGTATTGATATCATGGCGCATACACACACACGCGCGCATGCACGCACACACATACACACACGAAGACCTGGGGAAAAGAGGTTAAAACCCCCAGCCAAAATTCTATTTTTAAGTAAAAAAATTACTTTCCATTAAGATCAGTCAATATTCACCAAGTTGCCAAAACTGACTTGTCAGGAGATCTATAACCAAGTTCATTAATGAACACCATGGCTTTAAATGTTTTCATGTATGATATTTCATGTTTAAGACCCAATTTAATATGCCAAGTTTTCTTTGCCAGGAAAAGAGTTGGAGACATTTATTAGTAAGATAATATTTTATTAAAATGGAACACACATTCCTTTGAGATCCTGGCAGAAAACATATCAAACATTTTAATCAAATGAAAATTTTTGCTGTTTCTATAAATATACATAAAAGTTATTAATTTTTACTACATTATTTATCTTTAAACATTTTACTATGAGACATCATATTCCTTATCCTTGAATTATATTATACATTTAAAAGATATATCATAAAACTTTGCCTTCTGCCTGGCAAAATTACATAAAAATAAACACCGAGGTCTTTTTTTTTCTTGCTTTTTCCTTCCTTAAAATGTTACTGATGCATAGCATACAGGAGGTTTGAAGACTTAATTTTAATACATGTGTACTAATATATCAAGACTAGATCGAGATCAATGACAAAAAAGCACTACATTGGGATCCCTGGGTGGCGCAGCGGTTTGGCGCCTGCCTTTGGCCCAGGGCGCGATCCTGGAGACCCGGGATCGAATCCCACATCAGGCTCCCGGTGCATGGAGCCTGCTTCTCCCTCTGCCTATGTCTCTGCCTCTCTCTCTCTCTCTCTCTCTCTGTGACTATCATAAATAAGTAAAAAATTAAAATGAAAAGCACTACATTAAAACATGCATTGTCAAAGCCATTTTTAAAATTTTAACAAATTATTAAAAAAAATAAAATAAAAAATAAAATAAAATAAAATTTTAACAAATTATTGTAATTTTTTACTATTATTCTTTTATATTTTTTATAAACTAATGGAACTCTGAAAGTCTGGTATTTTCCTACAAGTACATTTAGGATCATTATGTCTCTTGAGAAGAGAATCTGTCCTCATCAGAGTACAGATATTGTATAGCTATACAAAATATTAGCCAATGTCACTAACTAACAGCAATTTACTTTCTAGGCAGGAAGCATTTCAGTAACTTTTATCACTTACTGGTTTCAAACATCTAAAGAAGATTCTTTTTAATTAAAGGAGTTTATTAACTAATGTGAAGTATTTTCATTCACCCAAAATAAGCTGATTCTAAGCTATTTGTGGAGTATATTTTGCTTTAGGTATACTAAAAAACTTGAAAATAAACATAATTAGGTGGCCAGATAAAAAGCCCTTGCTGGATAGCAAGACTTTAGCTATTCAGAAACTTTGTATCCCTCATTCAATTTCCACAAAACTGCCTTATATCTTAACTTACATCAAAAAAAGATAGACGGAAAAAAAAAAAAAAAAGATAGACGGTATTTTTGACTATGCAAGTATCTTGAAATATAACCTAAATCCCAAATATAATTATCAGAAGAGCCAAGAGATTCCGTAGAAGTTCAGTATTTTACACAATCCTTCAAAAAGCCTGGATCTGAAAAAACATGAAACTCCAGACCACGTATCTTCTTCCACTCCTATACTAATCAGCCAGACTAAAAGATGTGCAAGGCACTGAATCTTACACCTCTTCTTTGTTATCTATTCTAAGTAGTAGTTCTTGAAACAAGATACTATACTCTGGACACAGTGGGCACTGAAAATAGTGTGTACCCCAATTATTTAAAATAATCCCAGGTGAAACATATCTGTTTTCTACTTTCAAGAAAACTGAGTCCAGCTTAAAACCAGGGAAATGATGGTCCTATGTTCCATGGATTCCTAACAAAATCTAATAAAGGATGAGAAAATATGCTTGGAAAGACTATGAAAATTTCAGTTGATTTAGACTGCTATTATCAAATACCTTTAGAGACAGTTTTCAATGAGAGAAAGAACTTAAATGTTCAAGTCAGACATACATCCAGATTCAAACCCACGTCTTCCATTTCTTAGTTCTGATCCTCAGTAAGTCACTTAACCACTCTGAGCCTCAGATTCATCTATAAAATGGGAGTAATAATAAAAATTATAGAAGCATAGCTGCTGGGAAGCTTTTAGATATAATTAGTGTTCAGCAACAAGTGTTGACAAGGATGTGAATCAGAAGCCTCATAGATTGCTGATGAGAATGTAAAACAGTATAGTCTCTTTGGAAAACAGCCTGGCAGTTCCTTGAACAAACACAGCTAACAGGGGGATTCCTGTATGGCTCAGCGGTTTAGTGCCTGCCTTCGGCCCACGACTTAGTCCTGGAGTCCTGGGATGGAGTCCCGCATCGGGCTTCTTGCATGGAGCCTGTTTCTCCCTCTGCTTCTCTCTCTGCCTGTGTCTCTGCCCCTCTCTCTCTCTGTGTCTCTCATGAATGAATAAAATCTTTTAAAAAATGAAAAAAAAAAAAAACACAGCTAACACATTACTGAGCAATTCCACTCCTAGGCATATACTCAAGAGAAATGAAAACACATGTACATGAAAAAAACTTGCATGTGAATGTTCATAAAAGTGTTATTCATCATAGCCACGTGAAACAACTCAAATGTCCATCAACTAATGAATGTATTAATAAAATGTGGTATATCCAAACAATGGAATATTATTTAGCAATAAACAGGAACGAAGTATTGATAGATGTTATAACATCGATGAGCCTCAAAAACATTATGCTAAGTAAAAAAAGCCAGTTGCAACAGACCACATATTGTATGATTCCATTTATATAAAATGTTCAAAACAAGTAAATCTATGGAAAGCAAATTAGTGGTTGCCTAAGGCTGGGCAAATGGGGGTAAGAGGAAAGGTAACAGCTAAGACATGTGAGCTTTCTTCTTGTGGTAATGAAAATGTCCTAAAATTCTTGTGGTAATGGATATACAACCTTGAATATACTAAAAAAGCCACTGGGTTATACACTTTACATTAGTGAATTACATGGTCATTAGATCTTAATAAAGCTGTTAAAAAATTCCTGTGCCACAGAATACATTTATATATTGAATATCCAAACTCATACATCTAAAAGCAGAGGATAAATTAGGAATATATAGATATTATATATGTATAAATACATTATCTTACTTATGTATTTAAGGACAGTTAAATATCTTCCTCCCATACATTTAAGAAATTGACTTTTTTC
Source organism: Canis aureus (assembly GCF_053574225.1). Classification (NCBI taxonomy): domain Eukaryota; kingdom Metazoa; phylum Chordata; class Mammalia; order Carnivora; family Canidae; genus Canis; species Canis aureus. Next base: position 26,508,041 of record NC_135633.1, read on the forward strand.
TAGCCATGATAAAGTAACTGATATCAGATTAGTCCTCCTTGAGTAACATCTCAAACTAGACAAAATATATGACTCTACTATTTTCAGGACTGAAATAACTGGCAGTCTAGGTATACCACATCTGCTCCAGCTTTCTGCCTGGGACACTTTCCCAACTGCATCACAGGGAAGTAAAGCCTAAGCGAAGCATGATGGTCTCACTGAATTGAGAAATCAGAGTTTTGGGCTAACGGAGTGCCTAGACTTTATAGGACAGGATACTGGAAAGTAGACAACAATGCAGAAGGGGTGGCTCCAGAAATTTGCATGGGGATTTGGGGGTTCCTTGGGCACCTTTGACTGGGAGTACCAGGCTACATGTAAGCCAGGGTAAGACTCCATAAGGCCTAGAAGAATCACTGCTACAAGCCTGAGAGCTGAATAGATGGCTACAGAACTGCTGAGAGATATCAGAATTCCAGTTCAGCCAGAGTGGAGCCAGAATGGAGACATTTTTGCACACCCTTGGCACACAGGCTTTCAATGGAAATGTGAAAATTCAACACTCTTTAAAGACAACATAAATGAGACTTCCTATAATGTGCCATCCAAATAATAAAAAATTACTAGATATGCAAATAAGCAGGAAAGTGTGATTCATAATGGCAGGGGGCAGGAAGTAGCCAAAAGAAATAGACCACAAGAAGACTCCAGGGATGGAAACAACAGGCAAGAACTTTAAAATGGCAATGAATATGTTCAAAGCACTTAAAAGTACAGTATCAAAAATGAAAATTTCACTGGATAGGCTTAAAAGTAGATTGAAAATTACAAAAGAGGGATGCCTGGCTGGCTCAGTCAGTAGAGCATCAAGAAACTCTTGATCTTGGGCTTATGAGTTGGAGACCCACATTGGATGTAGAGATTACTTAAAAATAAAATATTAAAAAAGAATTACAAGGGCACCTGGGTGACTCAGTTAAGTTAAGCATCCGACTCTTGATTTCAGCTCAGATCATGGTCTCAGGGTCCTAGGACTGAGCCCCGAGTCAGTTTTGTACTCGGTAGGGACTCTGCTTGAGGACTCTCTCTCTTTCCCTCTGCCCCTCCTCCTGCTCATGCTCTCTCTAATAAAATAACATTTCAAAAAATTTTTTTAATTACAGAAGGGCCAATGAGCCAGAAAACAGATCAACAGAAACTATCTACTTGAATACAGATTATTACCAAACAGTTTAACATATGCAAATCCTTGGAATCCAAAAAGGAAAGAAGAGAAAATGGAGCAGAAAAAAATATTTGAAGAAATAAATAATGGCCCCAAAATTTCCACATTTGTTGAAAAACATCACCTATGGATCGCAAAAGCTCAGTGAACTGCCAGCAGGATGATTACAAAGATACCACATTAGTCACATCACATTCAAACTGCAAAAAAAACAAAGATAAAGGGGAAAGATGCTACTAGTGAGGAAAAAAGGCACATTACACAGAAGAGAACAAGCATATAAATTATAGGTAACTTCTCATCAGAAACAATAAAAGTCAAAGACAATGGAGTGACCCAACTGTCAACCCAATCTCACTACCCTGCAAAAATTATCTTCCAAAAATTAGGGTGAAATAAAGACATTTTCAGACAAGTGAAAGCTAAAAGAATTATCACCAGTAAAACTGCACTAGAAATGCTGAGGGAAATTCTTCAGCCCGAAAGGAAATGATACCAGATGGAAACTCAAACCTATGCACCGGTCTGAGGAAGGAAAGAAAAGTCAAAGTTGGTAACTATAAAAGACTTTTTTCTATGTCTTAATCTCTTCAAAAGAGAACTGTGTTTAAAGCAAAACTAACATCGTATTATGAAGTTTATAAAGTATGCAGCACAAAGTCTGGGATGAAGTAATTAGGATTGGACTTGTTATAAGTGTCTTAGGTGGAATGGTATAATATTAACTCTATACAGTGATAAATTAAAGATGGATGGCGTAACACCTCGGAACACCCATTTGAAAAACAGAAAGAGGTACAACTAAAAATGCAAGAGAAGAAAACATAGTACTTACTAAAAAATATTCAATTTGTTCAATATAGCTAAGGAAACTATTACATAAAATACCTCTACAGTAAAACAAAAAACAATTCCCCCAAGGAAAAAATTGGCTTATAATGTAAAACACATTTTATCAGAGAAATAATATTTTAAAATATGACTATAATGTAAAATCTTTGGATAAAGTTAGCTAAAATAAAATTTGAGACTGGACAAGAATCTAACCACCTAATATGTGCACTTGTTTCAGAATAAAACAATTCCATGATGCAGAAAGAAAAAAAACACAGTAGTACACAGAGCCTGTTTACCCAACTCTGAACTATAACTAGCTGAAGATCAGTCATTTTAAGAAATGAAGTTTATAAATCAAGTACTCTTAATATTTGTACATATTAGAAATAAACTTCAAAGTCTACTAATATAAAAAGTCATTAAAAATTTATTAAAAGCTGAATGTTAACCAATACTGCATCACTTAATTTTAGTCTTCAGAGTAGGTAAAATTCACATAACTCAAAATTCAAAACATAAAAAAAAGGAACATAATAATACGTCTCTGCCTCTTGCCCCCATTCTCCAACCACCAAAGAGGGAAAAATAAATACTGCTAAAATATAATCAAGGGATATATGTTCCCAATTGTTTCCTGTGGAATCACTGACATGGTAACACTTTTCCTAACACCAGAAATAACATTTTCTTTTTGAATTAGGATTATGTCAAAGTTCACAAAACAAGAAAACATCTGGATGACATGTGAATGCCAAAAAAAAGATCAAATGGAATGTCAAAATAAAGCTAGACCAAGGAATACTGTGAAGACAAAATAAGACAAAAAAAAAAGACTATCAGCTAAGGTTCTGTTAAGTCAGTCCTGACCAACACATGACAGGAAATCTGCAGCAATGGAACAAAAGACAGGGTTACAAGTTTCTGTGCCTAGTTCCCAAATTAGTCACTGAAGAATGGACAGCACAAACCGGACTTAGAAACTAACTCCTGCATATACATCAGATTATTCCTGAAGACTGACACCAAAAAAAGCCAAACGGCATCTGTGAGATTCAAATGAACATTCAAAAAATTTACAAAGAAAGACATCAACTTACCATAGGCCTCCTCAAGTACTTTATATTTCCAAGACTGAACTGCCAACCCTCAATTATTAAGGGGCAAATTATTCAGCTAGGAGTAATTCTAGCTCTTATTTGTCCTTCTCTGCTTTCAGTTTAGCCACTTCACTACTTATTAATGATTTCACCTGAGAAGTAAAAGAAGTTCAGCAAAACCACAACTGCCTGGAGGGCCCTTAGGCCACCATTTCTCTAAATTATCAGAAGACCAAAAGTGGTGAGATATTTAACTGCTCCTGTACTGCTAAGAGAATACTATGAGCCTGCTGGCCTGTTGGGCCCATAACTATGGCAAATAATAAAATCTACTCTTGACCTAAGACCCTGAATTCAAAAGAAGTTGGTAGGAGGGGATACAAGTGTTTTCTACAGAATTCCTTATTTCAGGTATATCTTTCACAATTAAACACCAACACATTTTTTACACTTTCATGAGAAACACTAGAAGTAACTTAGAAATTGGTCCCTGTGGAAACAGGGCAAACCAGTAATGTGGCAAAAGCCATATTACTGCCACCAATAGTTTATTTCTTGCTAGCAGACTACCTCTCTAAAAATATAATCATATTCCCAGCCTCCTTTGCAACTAGGCATGTACAGGCAGATGAAGCAAACTTAGCCAATAAAATAAGACAAAGTCTATTGCAATAATTTCTGGTAGAAATTGTCTTTTCAGAGGAAAGGGGGGGGGAAATTTGCATTAAAGATAAACTGTCGGGCAGCCCCAGGGGTTTGGCACCGCCTGCAGCCCAGGGCGTGATCCTGGAGACCCTGGATCGAGTCCCACATCAGGCTCTCTGTATGATGCCTGCTTCTCCCTCTGCCTGTGTCTCTGCCTCTCTCTCTCTCTCTCTCTGTCTCTATGAATGAATGAATGAATAAATAAATAAATAAATAAATAAACAAACAAACAAACAAATCTTTTAAAAAAATGTTGGTGGAGGAAGAGGAGGGAAGGACAGTTTAAAGATTTATTTATTTATTTATTATAGACATACAGAGAGAGAGAGGCAGAGACACAGGCAGAGGGAGAAGCAGGCTCCATGCAGGGAGCCCGATGCGGAACTCGATCCCGGGACTCCAGGATCGCGCCCTGGGCCAAAGGCAGGCACCAAACCACTGAGCCACCCAGGGATCCCTCCACCAACATTTTTGTATAAAATTATCATGCTTGGAGTTGCAGAAGCCATCCAGCAATGATGAGAAGAATCATAACCAACATGCAGAAAAATAGAAAGTACCCAGGACTACTGAACTTGGTGAAGGAAATTCTTTAGTACTACTTAAGCGATTTATCTTTGAGGATCATTGCATTTTTAACCCACAAGTTCACTCTTAAGAGGATAAATCACAGACCATAATTTTGAATTGATGTTCTCAATTACTTAACAAAATCACAATCCACATGTGTTTACTGAGCATCTATTATGTTCCACACACTATGCAACAGAGCTTTCATATGCATTACTTTGTTTCAATTATCAAAATAATCCCATTAGATATCATAATTATTACCATTTTACAGATAAGATACATGAGGCTCAGAGAAGTTTAAGTGACCTGTGGTGATTTAGGGCCAAAGTCACACAGTTAGGGCAGCCCTGGTGGCTCAGCGGTTTAGCGCCACCTTCAGCCCAGGGCCTGATCCTGGAGACCCAGGATCTAGTCCTGCATGGGGCTACCTGCATGGATGGAGCCTGCCTCTCCCTCTGCCTGTGTCTCTGCCTCTCTCTCTCTCTCTCTCTTTCTCTCTCTCTCTCTCTCTGTGTCTCATGAATAAATAAATAAAATCTTTAAAAAAAAATCACACAGTTAATAAGAGATTAAGACTAGGATTCATACCCAGGTAGTATGCCTCTAAACTAGTGCTCATTCTAACATATCACAGCTATCCTACCACACAGATCACCTTCACCATTTCTCTTATTTATATATTGGGTATGCTTTAAAAGACCAAATTTTAAAAATGCACACAAAAACTCTTTCAACATTTCTATTCTTAACCCAAGTGGTGGGTAACTTGGGTTACTAAGCAAGCCTTAGTTCAACTTCATCTGGCTCATGAAAGTATCCTCTGTTTTCAAATCTATAAATCATAAAACAACTTCTCCTACATTGGGTTGCAAAAGCCATCCCATCCAGACTGAAATCTTCGTATTTTAGGAGCAGATAAGAATCTATGAACAATGCCTTATGAGCTCATAAACCATTAAATAGCAATAGGAAAAGGTATTGTTAAAACTGACTCTTTCAAGTAAGCAGTGATCTGTGACAAAAAGTTTTAGTAAACAGATTCTCTCAAACAGTATTTCCCTATTTCCTCCTCTGCCTAGTTTGTACCTCCTACTCTTAATCTCCCCTCCAGAACTGTGGACGTCTATATTTAAAATGTAAATTCATTTAGTCAGTTAAAGTTCCATTTTATCTTTTCATTTTATTTTTTTTAAAGATTTTATTTATTTATTCATGAGAGAGAGAGAGAGAAAGGGGGGGGGGGCAGAGACACAGGCAGAGGGAGAAGCAGGCTCCATGCAGGGAAACCGATGTGGGACTCGATCCGGGATTCCAGGATCACGCCCTGAGCCAAAGGCAGGCGCCAAACTGCGGAGCCACCCAAGGATCCCCTATCTTTTCATTTTAAAATCAGGTAATCTTTTTTTTTTTTCCCCCTCTCATTCAAAGTAATGTTAAGTATGGTCCTACTTGATTTTTTTCCATGCAGACCTATTTTTAAAAATTCTCCCCCTCATGTTTACATCATTTTTAAGTTCTCTTTTTTTTTTCTAAGATTTTATTTATTCATGAGAGACACAGAGAGAGAGACAGAGAGAGAGGCAGAGACACAGGCAGAGGGAGAAGCAGGCTCCATACAGGGAGCCTGATGTGGGATTCAATCCCGGGACTCCAAGATCACGCCCTGGGCCGAAGGCAGGGTTTAAGATGAGGACATCATCCTAAACTGCTGAGCCACCCAGGGATCCCTTAAGTTCTCATTTTATTTATTTTTTTAAAGGTTTTATTTATTTATTCATAGAGACAGAGAGGCAGAGGGAGAAGCAGGCACCATACAGAGAGCCTGACATGGGACTTGATCCAGGGTCTCCAGGATCATGCCCTGGGCTGCAGGCGGTGCTAAACCGCTGCGCCACCGGGGCTGCCCAAGTTCTCATTTTAAAAAACACTGAATTGAGAGGGACACCTGGGTGGCTCAGTCAATTTAAGCATCTGACTCTTGATTTCAGTTCAGGTAATGATCTCAGGGAGATCAAGCCCCAAGTCAGGATCCACACTGGGCATGGAGCATCCTTATGATTCTCTCTCTCCTCAAACCACAAGAGACTCTTAATAATTGGAAACAAACTGAGGGTGGCTGAAGGGGAAGGAGGTGATGGGACAGGGTAACCAGGTAATGGACATTAAAGAGGGCACATGATATAACGAGCAGTGGGTATAAGACTGATTAATCAAAAAAAAAAAAAAAGACTGATGAATCACTGAATTCTACCTCTGAAACTAAACTAATTTTCTCTCTCCCTCTACCTCTATCCCCCCCATTCCCTCCTCCTCTAAACAAACAAAAAAAATTGAAAATTTAAAAAAAAAAAAAACAGTGAATTGAGAAGTAATACAATTTTCGAATGAATAAAAAAAGATCTCGGTCCAGTATCTGATCAGCTACTTCCAGTTTTTATCATATCAAAAACAACACTGGGGATCCCTGGGTGGCTCAGCAGTTTGGCACCCGCCTTCCTCCCAGGGTGTGGTCCTGGAGTCCCAGGATCCAGTCCCGCATTGGGCTTCCTGCATGATGCCTGCTCCTCCCTCTGCCTGTGTCTCTGCCTCTCTCTCTCTCTCTTTCTCTTTCTGTGTCTCTCATGAATAAATATATAAAATCTTAAAAAACAACACTGATTACAAGACACATCATGTTCCACTAAGAAAAAATGCTGCCAACTAGACTGATACAATACCCTATCACTTACAGTTTTTATTCATACTTATTAAAAACATGCTTTTAAACTTATTTAGTCAGATCTTTAGGATATATTGCTCATTCATAATTTTAAAAAGATAAATTGATGCATAAACTGGTCACACTGAAGAGTCAAGCTCTTCTGAATCAATTTTTAAATCAATCACTGATACCTTTATCTTTCCACATTATATCATCCTCTGTGCCATCAAAAGCCCAGATGACCCAACATTTGTATTCCAACCATTATCTCTGGGATTTTCTTTCAAGCCTGCCAAATCGTTTCTTCAAGTTCTACACATAAAGAGACACTGACAACTACACATCAAAGCCAAAAGCAACTATAAGATGTATGTGAATTTCGGAAGAATGCAAAAAACAAAAAACAATTGTGCTTCTTAGAATTAATGAAACACAATAATCTCCACTGTTACCTTGAATAAGACAACATGCTTCCCAGGCTCCAATTTCTATTAACAATAGCACCTACCAATACTGAAGATCTACCATGCTCAGCATTTCACTTATCTCATTTAACTTTTACAGAAAAGCAAAAAGGCAAGCATTAACCTTGTTTTACATACATGAAATATGAGGCTCACAGAACCTTAGTAACTTGTCCAAGATTACCCAACTAATAAGTGGCAGAGTTGGGTTTCAATCTCTGGTCTACCTTCAAAGTCCTTATTCTTATTCTTTTTACCACTTCAGTAACTCTCAAAATTTAATGCATGTCTGAATCACTTCAGATGACTCTTCGAGAGTGAGAAAAATATTGCAAATGTTACATATATTTGCAAATAAAATAACTTATATATATATGCATGCATATAAAGACTTCTCATAATGCAATAAGACAAATAACCCAATTAAAAAATGGTCACAGGATCTGAATAGACATGTCTCCAAATGCCTAATAAGCACATGAAAAAATACTCAATAGCACAGACTATTATAAAAATGCAGGGATCCCTGGGTGGCGCAGCGGTTTGGCGCCTGCCTTTGGCCCAGGGCGCGATCCTGGAGACCCGGGATCGAATCCCACGTCGGGCTCCCGGTGCATGGAGCCTGCTTCTCCCTCTGCCTGTGTCTCTGCCTCTCTCTCTCTCACTGTGTGCCTATCATAAATAAATAAAAATTTTTTAAAAATGCAAATAAAAGCCACAACAACGATACCACTTCACACCCACTATGATGGCTATAATCAAAGACAGACAGTAACAAGCATTAGCAACAAAGTAGAGAAACTGAAACCTTCATAACATGACTGCTAGTGGAAATATAAAATGGTGCAGCCACTTTGGATATCAACTTGAAAGTTCCTCAAAAATTAAACACAGAGTTACCACATAACCCAGCAATTTCACTACCAGGTTGTTTTTTTTTTTTAATTTTTATTTATTTATGATAGCCACAGAGAGAGAGAGAGAGAGGCACAGAAACACAGGCAGAGGGAGAAGCAGGCTCCATGCACCGGGAGCCCGATGTGGGATTCGATCCCGGGTCTCCAGGATCGCGCCCGGACCAAAGGCAGGCGCCAAACCGCTGTGCCACCCAGGGATCCCTTCACTACCAGGTTTATACTCAAGATAAATGAAAACATAAGTCCACACAAAAATTCATACATGAATGTTCAAAGGAATATTATTCATAATAGCCAAAAAGTCCATCAACTGATAAGTGGATTAATAAAATGTGATAGGATATCCATCCGACGGAGTATTATGTACCAATGAAAAGGAATGAAGTACTGATGCTATAACATGGATAAACCTTGAAAACATTATGCTAAGTAAAAGCCAGTCACAGAAAACCACACAATTTATGATTCCATTCTTACAAATTTCATTTCTATAGAGAAAGAAAGTAATTGCTTAAGGCTGGAGAAAATTATGGAAAGTGACTGCTAATAAGTACAGTTTCTTTTTGGAGGAGCAAAAATGTTCTTAAGTTAAGTGGTGATGATTATAAAACCCCATGAATATACTAAAAAACTTTAAGTAGGTTAATTGTATGGTATGTGAATTATATCTCAGTAAAACTTTTTTAAAACATTCTAGACCAGATTACTTCAAAGGTTCCCTTCTACACCTAACAGTCTCTGAGACAATGAAAAAATTCTCAGAGCATCCATAAACAGACAAGAATCCAATCCCCAGCAAGTCCCACAAACCTACAGTTTAGGAAAGGTAACATTTAGTACAGTAATTCCTCACTTGAGGTCACTAGACCTCCAGGTGTCTACAAAGAAAGGACAGGTGCTTCTCGAGCCAGTTCCCATTTTTCAGAACATCTGTGAGAAACCATACACTCAGCCTTCTCTGAGGTAGTTTCAAGTATCTTTGACTTTGTCTAGACTCATGTTAGTAGTTTTAAAATACTGACTCAAAGCTGACTGACAGCTTGATGTATGAAAAATAAAATATAAGAAAACAAATTATTAGTTAATATGTACTTTTTGATAGGCAAAATGTTTCAAGAAATGGGACTTATAATGGTTTCCTTGATTAAAAGCTTGGGAAATATAGACAGAGAGGATAGTGCACTTGTCTAGAAATTACAGAAATAGCTTAGCATTTTTTCTCAATATGATTCACTTCATCTCACTGTGCCTCAGTTTCCATTTTCATTGACAAATATGACAGTGTTCAACTGACTCTGAAATTCTATGATTTTTCCATATTATATATTTACCTAAATATGTCTGCTAAGAAAGTAGTTCTTTATATTCAAGGTCCTTGCAAACTTTCTTTATTGACTCTACATCCTAAAAACAAACAACACTATATATGTGATATTAATAAATAATACATAGGCTGTAGTATTTAGGAATTTACTTATAAGTGGCCTTAGAAAGCAAAGGGAAAAAATAATAATAATAAACTAAAAAGAAAGTAAAGTTTGCCTGTCTACTGCAGACAGCAAAAGTCAACAGGAAACACTTCAGTATAAAATCTCCCCAAAGCATGGAATGTCCCTGATTATCAACAAATGAGTTATCTTTCCTTCTTATATTTTACTCCCAACACAACAGCTTCCAAATACATCCCTGGAACAAATGAACTGAAGAAGGGGAGGAGAGCGAAGGAAAAATACTGTATCATAACTGGTTTCCTCCCTTCAAAATTCCAGGAGATGAAAAGTGGGGGAAGGGAGTGGAAACTAGCCATAAGCCAGCATGAAATTCTCCTATTTACAGCTTGATACACTACATCTCCTATTACATCTCTTACTTACAGCTTAATAATCATTGTGGTCTTTTACTTTTTCATTCTTTCTAAAGTCATAAAAATTTTTCTCTACTAATAATTTCTTTATATTACAAAAAGCCACTTGCATTTTTTGTTTTTTTTTTTGGAATGAATTCACACTAACTTAAATTGAGCATAATACTGGTCAGGGCATCGGTGAAAAGGACTACAATTTGTGGGTTTGGGGGGAGGAGAGTGGTGGGAGCCTCAAAAACAAAAGCAGAGAGGCGCCTGGCTGGCTCAGACGCCATAGCATGAAAATCTTGATCGCGGGATCCCCGGGTGGCTCAGCGGTTTGGCACCTGCCTTTGGCCCAGGGCGCGATCTTGGAGTCCCGGGATCAAATCCCACATCGGGCTGCCTGTGTGGGGCCTGCTTTTCCCTCTCCCTGTGTCTCTGCCTCTCTCTGTGTGTCTCTCATGAATAAATAAAATCTTTAAAAAAAAATCTTGATCACTAGGCTGTAAGTTCAAGTACCAGATGGGGGTAAAGATTGCTTAAAACACACACACACACACACACACACACACACACACACACACAGAGAGGCACCCCAAAGGAAAAGCAGCAAGCAAAATCTTTTAAAACATAACATATAAAAACTCAAGTTCAGAGACTTCCAATGAATTTTTAAAATGTCATTCTACTTGCTAGGACAAACCAGAAAAGCCAGACCACCTGCATCCTCAAGCAACTAAAGTTATCATGAATACCAGGAGTATGCAATTTTCAACTTTCAATTCAATATTATCATTGGAAAAAAAAAAAGCAAGTAAGAAACCTAAACTCACTTTTTAGGAGGTAATATTGTATTCTGCTCACAATTACATAGGAGTAAAGGGATTCAGTTCAATAATTTAACATAAAAGAACACATATCTTTGAAAAAAATAATCTATTAATTCTCGGAACACCAACAATCTCTGTATTTACATATCATATGTAAACGTAGATATACTCAAATTCAAATAGCACAGTATGTTTTAAAGCGCCCACATGGGGCAGCCCCAGTGGCACAGCGGTTTAGCGCCGCCTGCAGCCCAGGGTGTGATCCTGGAGACCCTGGATCGAATCCCACGTCAGGCTCTCTGCTTGGTGCCTGCTTCTCCCTCTGCCTGTGTCTCTGCCTCTCTCTCTCTCTCTCTCTCTCTCTCTGTGTGTGTGTGTGTGTGTGTGTCTCTGTGTCTCTATGAATAAATAAATAAAATCTTAAAAAAATAAAATAAAATAAAGTGCCCACATGAATCAAAGTATCACACAAGCCTAACAGACACCACTCTAGCCCCCTACAAACAGAGGAATAACACATTTCACCGAAAAACAAGTAAAGTGCATTTAAATATAACCAGTTACATTCATTTAACAATTCTGCCAGCCGAAACAAAGGGTACAAAGACAAAGAAATGAATTAAGACTTAGCCCCTGACTTTAAGGAATTCAGGAGGGGGGAAGCAAGAAACATGTGTAAAATCAAAATCCTCTGAGATCACAAAGAACAACAAACTTGCAAACTTAGTGGCAACCAGAATTTGCCAGGTGAAAAAGTGGGAATAAAGGTACCAACGAGCAAAGAGAAGAGCGCGTATAAAGGCATGAATGTACAAAGCACATTTAGATAACCAGAAGTCCTGAGTGGTCAGGGCAAGGGGAATAAGAAGGAAGGATGAATAAGCATGAAATGGTAGTAATTATGTCAGGAAAGGAAGCTTGTGGCAAGGTTGCAGAGGGTCATAAGGTGTGTAGTCTTTATCTAGAAGGCCACAGAGAACTCAGTATATAATAAACAATGTTTTTAGAAAGTTAACTGGTGACAATGTGGAAGGCAGACTTAAAAGAAGATACTGGGGGACAGAAGATAGGAGAACACCGCTGCAATAGTTGGGATATTATTGCAGTAACACAAGAGAAATGTGATGGGGTCAGCGATAATACAAACAACTAAACAACAGCAGAACAACCTATATCAACTTGGCAGTGATTCTGTGTCCCTCTACTTGACCATAGACTCCTGTACAGAGGTATAGGCAATGGGGGAAAAAAAGAAAAGAATGCAAACAAGAAGTCTTCAGAAGATGTAATCACAGGACTTAATGACCACTAACCTTCCATACCCCACAGAGAATCTTCATTTAAACATTAATTTGGCCTTTCTAAACTGCTTCTGAAAATTTATTACTTTCTTCATGTAGAGATCGCTACTAAAATACCCTACTTCACTTAATAGATGTTTAAAACTTTGAATTTTTAACCACACGAAGAGTTTCAGGTATTTTACACAGGAATTACTGAAGTCTAAAAATTCCCCTGTGACCACATGAAAAAAAGAAACAAATGCAGAATTAAAATAGAATACTTCCCAGTGAGAACACAATGATCTTGGTTTATCCAAGTTTGGATTAAGACTAATTTATATGCCCTAGTTAGAAACCCTAGACAGTAGAAATAGTCACAAATAATACCTAAATTAAATATGGGACAGGAAAAAAGGAACTCTTTAAAATCTTTGGGCTCCAAACAATTCAGCTATCCAAACACATAATATTATTATAACAACACACCGTTCATATTTTTCATGAAATCCACATGATGTTATGCACCAGGAAAAATAGGCAACTAATAAAGCTTACAGACCCAATTCCAATTTGATAAATGCGTTACTAAAGGGAAATTAAGAATTGTAACCGCTCTGTTTCAACATGCAAATTATCTCCTATCCTTTACAAAAATATGTTTGTTGACCTGTCAATTTGTATTATAGCATCATTAAAACAGTGGTATCTCTTTCAGTAAAATGAGTCTTGCTTCCCTCTATAAAGATACTGATTTTCACAATGCTGGCAAGATGGCTTACCTATTCAAAGTTATCTTGATTATGAATACAGGTAACTTTAATGATAAAATATGATAAACAAATTTTGCACTAAGTTTAATGTTCAAAGACAAAATTGTATTTGTCATGTTGTAACAAATAGTGCTAGTGTGCAATCATCTGAGGTTGACGGGCTCACCACCCCACCCCACCCCTCAGATATTAACCATTAACCAGAGGCGTCAGTTTAAAAATCTATGTGAAATCATTAAGGTCAGTAAGTGTTACAATTCAGTGGAAAGATTATTTAAATCAGAATTCTACTTCAATGATTATACTTTGACTAATAAACTTTTAAGACCCTTGTGTTTTCATGATATGTAGGCTATAGGTTCCACCACTAAAGGAAAAAAAAAAGTTTGTATTGCGTTAGTTCCAGTTATAATTTCTAGCTGAGTCAAAGCTCTAACAGCCTTAAAGCAGGAAATCCAAAAGGAAATTCCATCATCAGTTCCTGGGGCTTGGTAACTCAATGGTTCTTTGAAACAAAGATATAAAAGTTCTCACTATAACCTTACCTCATATCTTCAAGCAAATCACATTCTGCTTGATGTTTGGCTTGAAGTTTTGTCATCTGCTCAACTTGAGTGTTTTTCAGTTCTTGTGTAACTTTCACCTAAAATATACCATATATTATGAAGGCCTTACTGCAACTTTAACAACAACAAAGTAATTACTTAAGCAAAATACTTAATACTTGTTAAAATATATAATACCTCTTGCTCCCTTCTCCCCTAAAGGCCATAAATCCATTATTACCCACCTAATATGTTTACTGAGGACACTTAATGAGAAATCTAGCCAAATATACTGAAAGAGGTTAAATGAAAGTAAAAGAGCATAAAAATTACAGATTAAAGCAATGCAAAATAAACTGCCAGTCATTCCCTCTCAAGCACAAGCTCAGTACATATGTAGTAGGTCTCAGAGTTTTAAGAGTCTGTTTTCTATTTCTTCCAAAAAAGATTCATAGATTTTAACCATGAGAGGTGAGCTGAGTATAGATGGCAGAAGTGAGCAGAAGAATGTAGAAGAATGCTTAATACCTAATGATCAAAATTTACACAATCACGAAATTATATGCATAAATTGACTACAGAAATTATTCCATAATGGCTGCGAGAAAGCACACTGTCTCAGGATGATGCCAACTCGCTGACAGCGCATCAAATCACAATCTCTTTCTCACAAAGGAGAAAGCAAAAGTGACCTTCCAGCATATGCAGTGCTTTTAAACCACCCAGCAAGCCGGTCCCCGTGGCGACTCCACTTCAAACAGAACAGCAAATGCAAAGCTGTCCAGTGCCTCGGTAGCCAGGCCCGGACCCCAGGGTTCCAGGGTACAGTGGGGCCTGGAATCCCCGCCACCCGCGGGGCCGGGCTAACCCGGAGGGGTGGGGGTACATGTGTGAAAGAAAAAAAGAGTCACTTAACTGGAGAAACCCGGATTAAGAAAGAGAGAAAGAAGAAGCAGACACGAGCGAGTTAGGCATTCAGCAAATGTTTGCCCACGAGGGGAGGGCAGAACAGCCTTCTCCACCCAGTGCCCAGAGTAGACACTCAGTAACCATCTGCAGGATTAAAAAGACAAGGACACAGCCTCAGTCCTTGGGAACGCCGGAGAAGAGGGCAGTGAAACAGTTTTTGAAGGGCGAGGGGGAAGCTGCTGACACGCCGAGAGCACCCGTCACTCCCACCCCAAGCCCAGATCGCGGTGCACACGCCACGCACTGCCCGGTTCTCGCTCTCCCGGGCCCGCACCATCGCCTCCCGACCCCCTAGCTGGAGGGGCGGGGCAGGATGGGGGGTGCGGGTGGAGAAAGGCTTAATTTCTTGTTTTCCCCTGGGGTGGGGGGCGGTGACTTATCCAACTTCTTTTCGGCCGCCCCGTGGGAAAAGCAGGCCGAACCTTATGGCTGGGCTAGAAACAAATTCCCTGAAAATTATCAAATGGCCGAGGGTGGCGACAAGCAGCTGGAGGGTTCAAACCTGGCGCAGACTAAACAATCACACAAGCACAAGCACTGCGAAGCTGCAGGGGCTCCCCGCCTCCCCTCGGTGCAGCCCCGAGAATGCACTTTGCAGCGAGAGCAGCACAGCCATGCGCGCGCGCACACACGAATGCACGCCCGAAACTCTTGTGAAATGTTGGGGGTCTCCCAAGCGGTGGAGGGGACGAGCCTGGGCCGCCCCTTCGTCGGAAAGAAACCTCATTCGCGTGGCCCCCTGCTAAAGCCGGCGGCAACTCGGTGACAAGCCCGAGGCGGCGGCGGTCACGGCCCCTTGCGAAAAGGGGGAGGGGGCGCCCCAGCCGCGCCCCTCGCACGCATCCCTCCCACACCCCCCAAGCCCCCCAGCCGCACCCTCACCTTCCTCGGCGGCGGCTGCATGATGCTGAAGGGACATCAATCCTCCCCCGACGGCGGCGTCAGCTAGGACGAGGAGACGGGGGGCCGTAAGGAGGGGCGGCCCGGCAAGCGCAAGCGCAAGCGCGGGCGCGCGCGCGTGTGTGTGTGTGTGTGTGTGTGTGTGTGTGTGAGGAGAGCCTGAGAATAAGGACTCTCCCGGCAGGGAGCAAGGCCAGGCCGGCGGGCGGCTGGAGGACCCGGGTCGGAGGGCGAGTGTGAAGCGGAGGAGGAGGAGCGCCGGGAAGGCCTGAGGCTCGGGCGGCCCGGGGGGTGTGTGAGGGAAGGAGGCGGAGACCGCGAGGGGGCGGGGGCCCGGGAGCCGGGGCGCAGGGTCTCTCCGCTCGCCGAGCGGCTCCCCGGCAGCAGCGTCGTCCCGCTCCCCGCCCGCCGGCGCAGCAGCTCCCAGCAGACGCGGCCCCCCGCCCCCACTCAGGCAGCCCAGCCCTCGCTGGGCCCAACGCCCCCGCCCGGCCCGAGGAGGTGGAAGGCGGTGCCGCGCTCTCAGCTTCGGCTCCTCCACTCCGGCCGCGGGAATTTCCGGCCCCACCGTGTGGCGCAGCGCCCCGCTCCGGCGGCGGAGGGGACGGCTCAGTCCAGAGCGGGGGTTCGAGGGGCCGGGCCACGCTGCAGGGAGGGAGCGTGGCCGCGGCGCGGGGCTTCGGATCTCGGCGGGGCAGCGGTGGGGGGGAACTAACGGATCGCTCGGCGGATAGGAGGGGTAGAAACGCTAGCGGAGCACGGAAATCCCCCCGCGCGTCTCCGATAGTGGCACGTTCCAAACGCCTCCTGTCCTCCCTCCCCCACACTGAGAGGCAGCCGGGGGCTTCACGCGCGCTTTCCCGCCAGCCGGCCGGGCGCGCGCCTCTGATCGGGGCCGCGCACGTGGGCGGGAGAGGGCGCTGCGCCGACGCACGCGCA
The DNA here is from genome assembly GCF_053574225.1 of Canis aureus. Classification (NCBI taxonomy): domain Eukaryota; kingdom Metazoa; phylum Chordata; class Mammalia; order Carnivora; family Canidae; genus Canis; species Canis aureus. The sequence goes on from NC_135633.1 coordinate 26,524,624, forward strand.
CCAGCCGCCCCCACCTCCCGCCGGCTTTCGGGCTGCGGTGTGTCACTGTGTGTGCGTGTGCGTGTGTTTGGGCTGCAGGATTTCTCTGGATGCGTGTGTAGGGGGACGACGCTCCGAGTGAAGCCTTCACTCCGGCGCGGAGGGTAGCGTGCCTGTGGCGGTAGGAGAGTTCCGTTTTTTACTTATTTGCGGTCTTCAGACCCCCCTCTCCGGCGAGCGAATGCGCCGGCCGGACAGGCCAGCCTTGAGGGGGCGAGCATCGACAAGTTCTTTCGCAGCCGGCCACAGGTGCCTGACTGGCGCGGAGGCGGCCGGGGGATGTCTGGTTGCCCCGCCAAGAAGCAAACGGCTCTCCGCCACAAGGCACTCAAGTCAAAGAGGACGGACTCGTTAAGACCGGGATCCCCAGTTCACAGATCGGGAGGCTAAGTGCCCAGAGAAGATGGGAGACTGTCTGTAGGTCACAGAGCAAGACTGGAATCTCTGGGTCACGAAGGGTTCTTTGGGTGCAGATGATAACCATGAGGAAAAAATCTAGAGGAGGCAGCAGAGCAATGGGGGAAGCTCTAGTCTGGGAGTCAGGACCCCTGGGTGTCAGTCCACTCCGCCTCTGACTGGCTGGGGGAGCTCTGCCTTCCTCATCTGCCAAGGAGGCTGTTCATCCAGGCAGCCGCCACCACCCATGTTTCTGTCTTGTCCAAACCATCTGGGGATAGTGGTATCAGCTTCCCTTGGGGTCCTTAGAAGAACGAAAATAACCTCCTCTGGAGCCACATGGATGTGTGGAGGTGAACTAGATCGCCCCACGCTTTTATCAGAATTGGGGGTCCCGGACACCTGTTCTCAGAAGTGTCATTAGGCAAAAGAGGAAAGTGAGTGAGGCCTGGAGAGACCCAGGCATATTGCCAAGGCCCCACAAGTAGTCAGAAATTGGGAAGAGGAACTTGAATCCAGGTCATTCACACAGGAAGGTGATAGAATCAGAATTCTGCATGAGTCAGATTGTGAGGGAACTCATTGATCAGGCTCGCTTTTTCTGGTTTCCTTGAGGCAATTCAAAAGTAGGCCCTTCACCAGAGTCCTCAATCACTATCTGGGAACAGGTGGGTGGATGCTCAGCTGCCCTGTGGGGCAGCAGCGAGAGCCCAAGCCAGAGGTATCCAGGCTGGGCTCCAATCTCAGCTCCAGTACCGATTAATTGAGAGGCCTTGAGCTAGTCAGTTTCACTGCTTTCAGCCTTTATTTTCTCATTTGTAAAATGGGGATATAATACCAGCCCTGCAGGCTTGTTGCATTAAATAAAATTTCTTCTGCCACAGGGCCTGGTACATAGCACTCAATAAATGCTTACAGATTCATCATTCATTCAAAAGATATTTGCTAAGATCCCGCTTTGTGCCAAGCCTTGTGTCAGACACTGAGGATACAGAGGTTAGCAAGACAATCCTCCTCAGATTTCAGGAAGGCTGAGTTCCAGACCAGCCATTTCATGAATGACACTATGCTAGTCGAGGAGGGGTAAAAATGCTTGTCCAGATGCAGCATCATGCAGAAGGTGCTTAACAAAGATTTGCTGGATCTTTGTCCTGGGCAGAACTAGTCTGGCCCAGAGATCATCCACCCTTCGCCTCCTTTTCCTGGAAGTGAGGACTAGATAAAACTGCTAGATGTTGGGAGATTTGGGATCCAGCCTCTACCATTGATATGCTGGGCCTTCTCCAGATTCTGGTCCCCAGCTGTGGAATAAAGTAAGTGAATGAGCCAGGAACTTAGTAGGCTCTTCACAGATAAAGTACACTCTGGGGTTCTATTTTGTGGGTTTAGGAGGACATCCTCCACCTAATTTACTATTATTTTAAACCAGGAAGGCATAGACTTTCTAGGATGATTTCCTTTGGAGGTATGATAAAAAGGGCCTGACTGACCTCTACCTCTGAAACTCATAATACATTATATGTTAATTAATTGAATTTAAAATTTTTTTAAAAGCTAAGGGGCAATACCAGATGACCTACCTGCTTTTTCAAAAATGTGTTTGTTTGTTTGTTTGTTTTAAATATGTTGAACAAAAAAAAAAAAAAATATGTTGAACATTTACTAAGTGCCTTTCCCAGAACCCAAACTTTTGCCTTACTTTTCTGAGCTTACGTGAGAGTGTTATTTTGTTCATTTTACAAATGAGGAACTGGAGGCTCAGTGAAGATAAATAATTTACCCTGAAGTGATGGATTTGGGACCAGAATCTAATTCTCCCATTTGCCTCTTGTTCAAAGGAATTGAGAGAGTTCACCCAGGAAAAAAGTAGACTCAGGAGGATACGATCCATATATTCCAAACTCCACAGGGATGGGGAAAGGGATTTCTATGATTTATGTAAGACTGACTTAAAAGATATCCCTTTGAACTAGGCTGGGAACTTCCAGAGCCTTGCTCCCTGCAGTGCAGGCAAGCACTGTGTTACCAAATGTAGGATCTCTTGAGATTGTTTGGGGTAATGCCACAGAGCTGTCCTGTGGCCCCAGAGCAACATGCATTATAGCCCCAGAGACACAACTAGGACAGGTCTTAGCTGCGTCTAAGGAAGAAGGTTTTCCAGGCAGAGCTACCCCTAGAGGAGCTGAACTCCCCCATCCCTAGGGCACTGAAAGTAGCTGTTGGCTCCCTTCCATCAAGGAGGCTACAGATGGGATTCTTACTCAGGGAAGGAGTTAATAACAGCTACCACTCATTTTGCCTCTTCTGTGTTTCAGGCATTGAAGTAGGCACGTTGTTTACATTATTTTTAACCTGTGCAACTTCTTGTGGTACATATGACCCCATTTCACAGATTCACAGACTGAGGATCAGAAGTGAAATGAGTAGCCTAAGGTCATACAGCTAGCACAGGAGAGCAAGGCTTGGTCCCTGGCTCTCTCTGGCTCTGAAACTATGCTCTTTCTCCAGGGTACATGCTGCTGTACAATCTCCCAGAAGGAATGTGATTCCAAATTTAAGTGAGAGCCAGGGTTAAAAGCTGGTTTAGAGCAGGCATATGGGTAGGCATTGGAAGATGAGCTATACCAGTATTCCACAGGGCTCCCAGGAGAAACTCCAGGAATGAGAAGTGTACAGCAGCCCTTGAGCAGGACTAGAATGTTAACAGCACCCTACCATGGTTCAGATTGGCCATCTAGGACAGACCTACACTCCATCCAAGGCTCTGCATCCAAGGCCACCATCCCATATGCCCATGCTGCACCAAGTCACCTCCCACCCTCCCTGTAGCTAAGGTTCACAGTACTCTCTACTCCCTTTCCTGCTGTATCATTATCCCACACTCACATTGGCATAGGCTGCTTAGGAATACCTTTAGCCTATCCAGATGCTAGCTATTCCCTGTTTGAGCCCCACTGAGGCTACTTGGCAATGCTGCTACAAACAACACAGTCTAGCCCCATTTACCTCCCTTCTACCCTTGTCACCTTTCTCCCTGTATTTCCGCTCCCCACCTTTCCACACCCCACACCCACCTCACCCCTACCTCACCTCACATATAAGCTTTTGCTTCTGCCTGGGCTAATCCCCTCAACACAGCCCTCTGATAAGCCTGGTATATATGGGAGCATGCCTCCATTAGCTCTCAAGACAGAATCAGCCCACTCAAATGAGACTTCAAGATTAGAGATCAGCAGAAGAAGGCAGGGGCTCTCCCTAGGACACAAAGTGAGTCTGTGGCAGTACTAGACCTTGGATTCCATCCAGCATCACCCAACAAGTCCCTTATTCTGAGCTCAGTCATAAGTAGGTCTCTGGAATAAGACCCAGGCCCTGTACTCCAGGAACTCTCAATCTCAACCCACGGACCAAAGGTCATAGCAGTGAGTCCAGAATATGCAGGTCAGGAGAGTCCTAGAGACCCAGATTCCACCAGGTAGTAGCAGGAATCTAAGGCAGTCACTGAGACAGGGAATTATCTGGTCAGCTGGTGCCAGGGAATGTTACAGCTTGTGTGGCAGTGAGGGACAGCCAGTCCCAGGGCTATAGTAGGAGCTGACAGTCACATGGTTTTGATATCAGGAAGCAGGAAACCAAAGTTCTAGTCTTGTCTTTGCCAGGCACTTGCTGAAGGTGACCTTTTTGGCACATCACACATTTGGTCTTTCCTCCTAGGGAGGTGGTACAGGTGAAGTGAAATAACAGCTAAGTGATCTGCAAAGAACTGAGGAGCTACGTAAGCTAGTGACTGCCCGTCTTGGGATGCATCAGGGAAGGTTGAATGACTGCCTAGGTGGGGCATAAACCAGGGCCTTCCCACCAGGAGCTGCACTGTGATTACAACTCTGCGAAACTTAGGCCAATGGATAAAACAGTCAGGTTTGGGAGGAGCACTGACATCCCAGAGATTTAGGGTCAGGCAAACCTGGGCTAGATGTTTAGTTCCTCTTCTGCCTAGCTTTGGGTTCTTGACCAGGATCTCTTTTCAGCTGAGTTCCCTTGTCCTTTGTCCTTAAAAGGGGAATAATGACTTTTTGCAGGGTTGTGGTGGGAGTGAAATGGGAATGTTTATATAAAACGCCTGCAACCCTGCTGGCCCACCAATGTGAGTTTCTTTTGTGTGTGCATGTGTTTTCCTTCAGTTTCCCTTCATTTTGCTCTGGTTTTGTTTGTAAATTTAAAAAACAAAACACAAAAAAAAGAGGAATTCCCACGGGAGGGTGTGGAGCCCAACTACAGTCCCAGTTTTGCCCCTGACTCACTGTGAAGACCCGGGAAGTCCCAGCCCTCCCTTAACCTTCGTTTCCTCATCTGTAACACAGGGACTTCCACCAGGGGGTTTCTTTAAAGCCCAGCCTGAAGGCTTGAGATGCTATTCCTTGAGAGTCCCTTCCATGTAGGGGACCCCCCCCCCCCAGGTTGAGCTGGGCAATGGGGGTCAGGCAGTGACCAGCAGAAGGAGATGGAGTTGTAGGGGAGGGACAGCAGGATGGGGAGGTGGCAGCTCTGCAATCACTGTGCCCTGGCCTGTGAAAGGAGACGGCCCCACTCAACCTGGGAAGCCCACTGCCTCTTTTCCCACAGCCTGCCCAGTTAATGCCAAAACAAAACACATTTGTCTGCTCCCTGCTGGAGGGCAGTGGGCCAAAATGAGTGTCCTGGAGGGCTGGCATCCTGCCTTCCCGCCCTGGGCACCCGCCCTGCCCCTGTCTACAGCACATCCACACACCCATGGCCTGTGGCCTGTGGCCTGAATAAGCTGAGCACCACCCTTGGCCAAAACTGGCCCAGGCTGTGGAGAGGAGCTTCCCCAGGACCTGTATTCCCCCTCTCATTTTCAGGGGCTCCTAAATGGACATTCCAACCCCTAAACCTGCCTGTCTTTCCAGCCCGGTCTTGGCCCAGAGAAGTGATCTAATTTCTCATCATGCTGCTGTGGGCAGAGCACGTGGCATCAAAAGCTGGGAGCTGTTGTCGGCGCTACGGGAGGGAATTCCCTGGCTCAGGAAAGATCTTCCAGAGGAAGGGAGCAGGTGGTGAGTCTCTCCGAAGAGACAGACACCGCCAACGCTCTAGGCAGAGCCAATCCTCGGATAAGAAGCATCAAATCCACCACCCCCGCCTTCTCTCTGATGCTTGTCTACACTGGGCACAGTAATAATAATAGCTTATACTTTATAATAGTTACTATGTGTCAGCATTCACTTAAATAATTTAATTCTCACAACAACTTTGAAGTAGGTACTATTATTAGACCCATTTTACCCTAAGGTCATATAGCCAATAAGTGGCAACCTGAGATTTCTACCTAAATAGGGTAGGCCCAGGGTCTGCTGTTAACTGCTATGCCAATCTGCCAGCAGAAGATGGTATCCCCCATAAAACCCAATCCAAACTTGGGATGTGGCAAAATGTTTGCAGTGCTATCCTACAATTTAAGCATTTACCCAGACTTGCCTGAAGCTTGAGAATCACTTAGGGGTACTTGTTTAAAACACAGGGCCCTCCTCTAAGGATTCAGTAAGTTTGATGTGGGAAGAGAGGCAGTGCCAGACATGTGGAAATTGCCCAAAAAAGTATTTGTTAGACAAATAAATGCCCTGCCTTCTGAGTTGCCATTCATCTCTAAAATGGAGTTTCAGTTCCCCACCCTGCCCCATCTCTAAGTGCTGCTATGTGTTGAGCCTCTGTGTCTGCACCAGCTTTGCTTGGGTGTGAGGAGTTGTTTACAAGCACACCCACTAGCTCCTAATAATAGCTATAATAACAATAACTAACATTTCTTGCATGCTTATGGAGTACCAAACACAGCTCTGAGGACTTGACTGTGTTAACCCATTATTCTTATTGTATCCAATTGTCTTGACTTTGAGGATAGAGAAACTGAGGCTCAGGTTAAGTAACTTGCCCATGATCACATAATTAGTAAGAAGTTGGATTTGAACCCAGATGTTCCTACTCCAGATCAGAGATTAACTACTCTATCATAGTTTCTGGACTCACACAGCCCCTCCTCTTGGGAACTCGGCTGTCATAGTTGATCAAATGGTTACTGCACCCATAATGCTCAGGAAGGGGAGAATGGAAAACTAAAGTAACAGACAAGACTTAGAATCCCCTTGCTATTGTTTAAGCCTGAATAAGAAATTTCAAAGCACAGAACCAAAGTACTATAGTAGTTCCATGTGGGGAAGGCTGCCTCAGTCTAAAACAGGGGCCCCAGGAAGCTGCCCTGGAAGTGGGTCTTGATGCAGGGAGTTAGACACTCTCAGGAGAGCAAACACCACAGGCTGGGTGGGCTGAGCCATGTTTGAGAACAGTCTGAGTATTCCAAGAAATGAGCCTATAAAGGTGGACTGCAGTCTTGGGTGTCCCGCTTGGATATGTGCTCTAAATTTTGAAAAGTGATGTTTCTTTATAATATTTATCACACTCTGTAATAGGCATGTATATTGCTCATCTCACCCATCCTACCAGTGCTTCCATCCCCACAGACCTCTGGAGGAGATCTTGTTTGTCACTGTATCCCCAGCCCCAAGGCACACTGGATAGATGGATTTGAAGGCCTGAAGTCCTAAATGTTTACCAGCCATTCAACATTAAGTGTGGGCAGCCAGGTCACAAAATAGAAGGCCTAAGACAGCACTCTAAGGAAGGGTGTGCCCAAAGGCCCAGACAGGCCTTCCTGTTCATATTCAGCCCCTCTGTCCTCACACTGTACTGGTCCTGTGACCTCATTGCTACTCCTCCCAGGTGGAGGTTTGTGAGGTAAGTATACCGATGATAAAGGAGAGAGTGGGCAGGTCTGAAAGATGGCACTTTGGACTGGGTCACACTAACTCCAGTGCCTTTCTTCCCAGCCCCTCCTCTTGGGCACTCAGCTTGGGGGCCTGGTTAAGGGCTTGGTCAAGTTTTAATGGGTGACGGGCACTGGGGGTTATTCTGTATGTTAGTAAATTGAACACCAATAAAAAATAAATTAAAAAAAAAAAGGGCTTGGTCAAGTTTTAAGTCAGACTGATCAGTTTGAATTTTGACTGCTACTTCCTAGCTATGTGTCCTTAACTGTGTAATTGGTTACTGCACACCTCTCAAAAGTCATCTCACATGGGTCCTGTGGCCCTGGGCCCGGCTCTCACCCTCTCTGGGCCTCAGTCACTGCGGAAATTGGGATAGCTATCCTCGAGGCTCCCTTGGCTCCATCATGCTCTAGTCCTATAGTGATCAAGACTAGACAGTGCTTTCTAAATGGTAACAAAATTAACATAAAGGTGAAGGCTGGTCTTTTCTCTCTGAGGCAGCTGGATAAACCTTCTCTAACCCAGAACTGATCATAAATGACTGAATCAAGGCCATAGGCATCATCCAGATAGTCCATCTGAATGACAATTTTTCAGGCATATCTGGAGATAGTTCATCTATATTTTTACCAACCACCCCCTGCCCCCAGACCCTTGGCCCTACATTGTGCCCTAGGAGGCTGGGAACTTTGGTCTGCAACACCAGGCCCCTTTGCCCACTGGGTTCCACTTGGGTTTGGATAATGAGAAACAGCAGGATACCAGAGGATGAAAGATGAGGGAAGCTGGGACTATTTTTCCCTCTGCTCCCTCTGCCTTCCTCACTCCCTTCTTGATCCCATTCCTGCCAGGCAGCTCTACTTCCCAGTGGGCTCCAGTGACATGATTCCTGTCCCTCCCTCAGCCCTAGTCTCTGGGTGGGTGCCTCACCATCCTTCTGTTTGTTCCCTTCATCTGCCTACATCCCAATCAGCACAGCAGATCCTTTGGTAAGTCTCTTCACTTGAACCTGAGAGGCAGATTTCTTCCTGCTGTCCTCCTGACTAATAGAGGACCCTCCACCTGGATCTGCCTACTTGGCTCAATTAGTTCAACACGTCCCCCAGAACAAAGAACCAACCAGCCAAGCCCATGAACAGCCTTCCTGTGTGCCTGCTTGAGGGAAGGGATGTGCAGCGTGGCTTCTTTGGGGACCCCAGAGTCTGATTCTGACTTCTTGTTGCTCCTAAAGAACTTCTGTGGGCAGAGTCTGATGAGCCAGAGGCACCTGCAGCAAAGTAACGTTGACTGGCTTGGTGAACCAAGATCACAGGACAAAACATGCTTCAAGACCAAGCATGAGTGCACCCCCACTTAGGCAGGGTGGGTGACAGGGCTGTGGGGAGCCAGGAGCCTGCAGCGCTCAGGGCAGGCTCCCAGGAGGACTGGGCAGGAACTGCAGGGTTCTGGGAAGGCCGGAAGAAAAGGGAGGAAAAGTTGAGCTCGGGAGACAGTTGAACAAGGCTTGGCAGGGAGAAGTGGCAAGAGTGAGGGGTAGGGCTAGGTGGGGCACACAGTGGTCGGTGGCAGACTGCCCCTTGGCCTCCCTCAGGACATAGCCATTCACCCTGCCCTAGCCTGAATCAGGGCTCCCACTTTCCCTCACTAGGTATCCCACATTCCTCTGGGTTGGGGTGACACACAGCCTGTCACCCCAACCATTTCACTTCTGTTGCTAACCACATCTACCCAGACCACAGCCATAGTAGGGCCCAGGTTTCGTTTCTCATTTCCTCCATAGGCTCCTAAAAGGTTTCCATTTCTCAACAGGAGTTGGACCTGACACTGACGTAGGTACCCACTATCGTCTGTCACTGCCTTCTTACCATCATTCCTGCCTCTCCCCCTACCAGGCTCCTCTGCCCTCCCAGAGAAGAGCAAGCCTTCACATAGGCCATTTTGACCATGCATTCCTCTACTTCCATGGCTCCCCCTGCCCTACAAATTAAGCCCCACATTCCTTACATGATGCTCCAGGCCCCCCACCGCATGACTCCTGTCATCCTATCTGATGTCATCAGGTTCCCCATTTTAGACACGCTCATTCCCAATGCAACATATACATGCATTTTTCCAGAACTCATCAAATTCTTTCAGCAACTTCACACTTCTGAATATGCTGTTCCCTCTGCTTTCAGCCTTTTCCCCTTTCCCCTGCCTGATAAACTCAAGTTTACTCTCCAAACCCCCACTCAAAAACCCTGTTTCCTCCTGCCATCGGGCCAAAATTAATTCTCCCATTCTAGAAGGCCTGGTTCAGATCTTGATGACAGCACTAAGCTCTGGCTAACTAGATTTCTATTTAGTTATGTCTTTCTGAACTTCCCTTCCTTTGAAGTCTGGCCCAGCAGGACTGCTTTTTTGCTATGTGACCTTGGGCAAGTCACTTAAACTTCTCTGGAGCTCTCCCTGAGTACCCAGGCTGGGTTAAGTGCCCTCTGCTGAGTTTTCCAGCACCTGTGTGTACATTCATAATCATGATTTATCCAATGATTTTATAACCATCCCCCACCAGACTACGAGTCCCTTGCTGAAAGGAAACAGGCCAGATTTCCTTCTAACCAAACTGTCTCTGTATTCCCAATGCCCACCCTTCCAGAAATACCTATGGCACAGGCAAATATAATCCCAATTCCATTTTTGCAAGTAGGGAAACTGGGCCCAAAGAGGCACAGAGATTTGCCCAAGGATGCAAACCAGCTTCAGGGCTTTTTGCCTCTGCCCTCCCCCCAAGTCCTTGGGTTAGCCTACTCTCCAGGGACCTCCCCTAGCCTGTGGCCAACCTCTGGACCAGAGAGCAGGCCTGCACTAGGCCTCACCTGTTGCTGTCCCATGGGCTTTCAAGGTAGAAGCTGCCAGATGCTCAGTTTCACTTCTCTCTTAGCTGCAGAGCACTGAGAGCAACTGTCAGACCTCAGGCACTTCCGCTGTACTCAAACCCAGCTTCCTTTTCACTCCTTCCGTAGGCAGCAAGCACACCAAGGGCCACTGCCTCTGTGCGAGCTCCTGGGGAACTCTGTGTCTCCTTAGGGATGCAGTCCAGACAGCTTTGTGGTGGACTTCCTCCTAAGGACAGTCTCTACCCTTGGGAGTTTGTGGCAGAAAAGCCTCATTACCCAAAACTCCAGAAGATAGGAGCCTGGACCTTGCTGAAACCTCCTGTGACCTATATAGTTGAGGATTGAAAGGCCTCAAGTGAAGAAACTTCTGCTGAATCATAAATTCTCAGAACCTTTGATGGAAACTGTTCTTTTTTTGCAGATAGGGAGATTGAGGCCCAAAAAGGGATTTTCCCAGAGCAGACATCCAGTGATATAGCCAGGAGCATTTATTTGACCCTGAACTAAGTGATCCCAATCTGTGTTGCCCTTAAGTGCTTTTGCGGGTGTAATACTACTTTGTTTTTCTCTCTCCCTTCTACTTGACCCATCAGGTACTTCTCTCCCAGGGCCTGTCTGCAACTTCTCACCCCCAACAAGGCTGCCAACTAATCGTAAAGCTGCCTACAACGAGATCACCAAAGTGTAATAGTAATGTGTAAAATATGAATAAATTAGCTCAGACCAAGTGCCTGAGGAACATCTTTGGGATACCCAGGGGCCTTTTATACTTAAAGTCTGGTTTCTGTGGCCTTTCTTCAACAGAGAGAAAAGTCCAGGAAGAAAGACAGGGCTTGGGAATATATTTTCACTGCTCTTTATCAATCTTTCTTCTCAGCTCACGCTTAATCCACATGTCCTTGGAGGATGTTTTCAGATGGAAGACAATAGCCTGCCCCTCTGCCTCTCATTTTGGTAATGTATATCATCCCAAAGACTAGGAGGGGCATAAATGATCAAGCACTTGAACCTGGAATCCAATTCAGAAATCATTTCTTCATCTATTTTTTCCCTCTGCAACCTTTATTGGGTTCATGCCAGATCCAGTGCTTGATGAATGAAGATCCAACAGGATTTGTCTTCAGGGAACTCACCATCAGAGGCTGGACACGGACATGTAAAGAAATCCTACAGTGGATGTGTCATGTGCCCAGGCGAGACAGTGACCAGATTTCTCCAGGAAGGAGATTTCCTAGGATCTTGAAGGATGAATTCATCAGGGAAGGAAGGGAAGGGTTCCAAGGACCTCCAAGGAGCTCTCTGTATTCCTACCACCAGAGCCTATCCTCAAGCAGGCCCTTCTACACATGATGAGATGAGCACTGTTATACTACTATATGTTGGCAAATTGAGTTGAAATATTTTAAAAAATAATAAAATTTTAATTTTAATTAAAAAAAAAAAAAGCAGACCCCCACCTAGATCAGACTCTCTGGCTTCTGCACAACCCTTTGCTTTTCCCCAGGCATTAAATTTACTCACTTTGTTGCTCAACCAACTTACCATGCACTTTATCTGTGAAGATGCTATACTGGGCTCTGGTACTCCTGGCCTCGAGTTGCTGCCAGCATAGAGAGACAATGACTACACAATGTGGACAGGGGGTCTTGGGGGTAGGGCTGATCCAGAGAGCTGGCAAAGTCACCTGAGCTATTCAGGGAGGTCAGGGAAGACTTTCTGAGGAAGGAGATTTATGACCTAAAATCTGAGAAATGGAATCTCCTTTGACCCTACTAACGTTTCTCTGAGGTAGGTCTTATTCTCTCCATTGCAAAGGTGATGAAATTGAGGCCCTGAAAATTTCGATGCCTTACCCAAGATCATATGGTTAGTAAGGAATGGGGGGCATTGTGGGGTGTGTTCACCCCCAGGCACCTGGCAGTAGAGTCAGAGGGTGGCTCCACTGGAAAGGCTGGACCTAGGGAAATAGGACCAGAGATGGGATATTCAGAGGCATGGAGGGAGGAGCAGAAGCTGAAATCCCAGAGCTGGGTGGACATGCCATCTTCCCTACACACAATGGAGCAGAGGAAGGAATAGGAATTCTCAACAGTCCATCAGGTCATGGCTTCAGAAGGTCTGGCTCAGTCCTTCGACACCATCTCATTCAGCCTCCATGAAACTGAGGATCCAATTAGAGCAATTGATGAGGACATACAGTATCACAGTGGCTGGCCCTGGATGAGTACCCCAGCTCTGTCGCCCACCCCACCCCAACCCCCACCCCAGTCACCATGCACAGCCCCGGCTGCCACTACTTCATTAATCCAATCTACATCTACTTCTGTGTGCTCTGGATTAGACACTCTTACAGGGACCATAAGGACCACAGGGATCCTCTCCACCACTGCTGTCAGGGGCTTCTGGGAGTTTAACTGGAATGGGGAAGACAGATCCAGTTTATAGACTGCAGGCAGCATTGGAGAAGTGCAGTGGCAGCAGGCATAAATAGAGTCTGGGGAGTGAGGTGGAGAGAACATTAGTGTCCACGTGTCCTGGGCAAGTCCATGGACCTCAGTTCTCCCATCTGTTCCAATAAGGGACTGTAGTCAACAATGTCTGAGATCTCTGGGTTCAGGCCGTCAGGCCTCTACCCGCGCCTGCCTCACAGGGGTTGGGAGGCAGTGGGTGGTGGGAGCAGAGGAAGTGGCTTGAGCTGCTTGACCCATTACCAGCACAGAAATCACAGACTCAGCTCTCAGACATCTGGGAGGCGTTGGGCAGCCGGAGTATTTTTAGAAGGCCAGAGGCAGACATGCCCGGAATCCTGGGCGTTGCTGAGCCAAAGAAGCTGGGAGGCCAACAGAGGATGAACCAGAAAAGGTGGCCCCAGTGCTGGTTCTTACTTCATCAAGGTCTGATGGCCCTCCCTGTCCCTGGAGGCCAGTGCCCAGGCCTATTGTGTTTGAGCTTTGGTGTCCCTGACTTGCCATTGATCACTGATCTGCTTCCTTCTGGGTAGTGAGGTGCAAAGCTGTTACAGGGCCTCAGGGGAAGGATGTTTGTCTGCAGCACTCAGTACTTTAATTCCTTCAGCTAGTCCTTTGAGTGCTTTCTCTGGTACAAGTGAGCTGCTGGACCCTAAGGATATAGAAAGAAAGCAAGCAATCCCTGAGGCTCTGGGCTCTGGTTCCTTGGAGGGGTAGGGGTGGCAGACGGACAGGAGCACAGACAGTAATAACATCCTGAGATCACTTTGGCAGAGGAAGACAAATGGGCCTGGGGGAGCTTGGAGGAGGACTGTTGGTCTCCCAGCACTGCCAGGAGGACCAGATGATTCTCTGTGGACAAAAAGCTAGGAGGAAATCTCTGGGTTATAACTAAAGGGTGATTACCAGTTTTTTCTAGAGCCATACCTTTTCCTCTTGCATTATCTCTTAAAGATGATGTCTCAGATTTGGAGTAAAGGGTACTTACTTTACTCCTTTTCAGCTCTGGACCTAACACTACCAGAAAACCTGTGCAGTTTACAGTGGCAGCTCTAACAAATGGATGCCTCTGCCCCTCGGCCAACCCCTTCCCCATCGGTTCCTCCTGGCAAATCCACTCCATTGTATTATAGATGAAGACCCAAAGAAAGGGGCATATCCAACTCAAGATCCCTCAGGAAGGACTCAGACCTCTGTCTGGAACCTGCAGATTTCCACGTAGTCAAAACCACAGGAAAGACACTCCCAAGTCCCGTCACAGGGCAAGGACCAAGGTGTGGGGTAAGCAGAGGGCAGGAGTCCAGCCCCACAAGGCGCCCCATCACAACTGACTCTGCAGCTTAGACCTGGCCTGTTCCCACCCCCTCCTCAGGATTGTCTGTCCTTCTAGCCCAGCATTTCTCAAACCAGGCTCCTTGATTTCTTGAGGGTTTCTAGCTTTAGTCATGCATGTCTACAAATATTCTACCTGAGTTTTTAAATGTAGGACCTTCACTTCAATGATAATCTAAACAAATTAATATGAGAATATCCTGGCTTAGTTGGATTTCAGAGCATCTAATAAAAGAAGCAGCTCTATAAGTCTCAGTGCCCATGTCTGGGTTTATCAGCAAATTTGTGCCAAAGAATCTCCTAAAGTGATCATATTTAATTTCAGTGCAGTGTCTCAAGTTAACCTATTAAGTCAGAGACTCACTGCTCTACTAAAATGTTTATTGGGGGTGCCTTGGTGGTTCAGTCAGTTAAGCATCTGCCTTTGGCTCAGGTCATGGTCTCAGGGTCCTGGGATAAAGCCCCAAGTCAGGCTCCCTGCACAATGGGGAGTCTGCTTCTCCCTCTCACTCTGCCTCTCTCCCTCGTTCATGCTCTCTCTTTCTCTGTCTCTCTCTGTCTCAAATGAATAAACAAAATCTTAAATAAATAAATAAAGCACGTATTTCTTTCCTGCAAGATCCTGGGCAGAGAAAGAAAGGGTCAGAAGGCCTGGGTTCTAATTTTGTCTCTGTTCCCAGCTCACTAATAGCCTTGGACAACTCCTTACCCGACGTGGATCTAGATTTCTTCATTTGTAAAATAGTTAGTTTGGGTTAGACAATCCCCATGACCTCATTTGACTCTCAGGAAACAGGATTCCAAATTGTGATAAGCTACCATCTTATCCCCACCCATCCCCCCAGCCCTGACTCCCCACCCACCACATACCATACCCATTGGAGTGCTGCACTGGGCTGCTGAGAAGAGACACAAGCCAAGAAGTGGAGCCTCCAGGAAGGCAGATATCAGGCAAAGATAAAGGATGACACCCAGGGGTGTTTGGAGGTCATCAGGAAGAAGGCCACCAGGCCAAAGAGAGCTCTTTGAACCAGTCAAACTTGTCAGCTAAGACACAACTCAAAAGCCTGGAGACTCCTCCCAGAGTGCTGGGATTCCACATCCTGAGCTCTTACAAGGTCAGAAAGCTCAGCCCTCACCTGGGGGTTCTCTTCTGAGGCTCCCCAACAGGTCATATCATATCCCACCCCACTCATCCCTCCATCAACGGACCTGTGCCACCCTCTCCTCTACCCACTCCCTTCCCAGCTCACACTGGGGTCTTAAGACACAGGGGGCCCCAGGCAGTTCTGAAGTTACTTTCTCTGACCTGACCACCTTTCTCTTTCTCCTACCCTTTGGACCTGCCTAATTTCCACAGATTGCCTTGATTTTCAAGTTAGGAACCCCCTCTGTCAGGAAACCCTCCCAGATCCTCCACCCTAGACAGGGTCAGGGCCTTCATCCCTCACCCCATGGTCTGTATCAACCTCTGTCTCTCCTGTTGATCCACTGTAAATATTTTCTGTCCATCTTCCCTCCAGACTCCCTGATGCCTGTGTTAACTCAGACATGGTGGAGATGACATTCTCTTGTAGCTAAGAGCTTTTTAATTCAACAGAACTTTTGGGAAATCAGCTCCATGCTGGGCACTGCTCGGTGAGGGGCTGTGCTCCAGGTTAAATCTGGCCCTCAGGCCTTTTTCATTAGGGTAGTTCTGGTGTAAACTTGCTGTTTGCCTCCCAGGGCTAGGAGAAGTGTTCTATTAAACCTCTCTGCCTTGATGGGAAAAGGTTTGAAGCTCTGTCCCTCGGCTGGGAATTTTAGGCCTGGTGAAGCAGCTGGAGTAGGAGGAAGTGTCTGTAGGCCCCCTGACCCTGGACTCTAGTCATGCTTGCCCTCTAGTCAGTGTTCACCAGAAACTTGGCAGACTCTTGACAGTTTTGGGACTGGATGAATGAATCTGGGCACCCTGCTGTCCCGACCCATCAATTTGTTCTGTCTTATCATCCTTTACCTAAAGGGGTCTCCTGGGGACACAGGTTAGAGAAGTGAGTGGGAGCACAATAGGGTAGGGGAGGCCAAAGGAGGGCGAATAGGTAGGGAAATGCTTGGGGATAGGTGGAGGATCTCCACCAGATCTGGGTGGAAGTGGCAGCCTTTTCACCTGGGTGTGAGAGCATCCTAACTTTCAGTAGCTTGATCCCCATCCAGGCCTAGCTGAAGAGTCTTCAGAGCCCAGAGGTCATAGGTCATCACTTCCCAGAGAAACAAGGCCCTGTCCCAAAGTGGTCTGTTCTCAGCAACTCAGCCCAGGGGAAAGAGCACTGGGCGGTGAGTCAGGAAAAGTATATACATTTGGACAGGTTATGCCTCCTCTGTGAGACTCAGTTTTCCCATCTGCACAATAAAAAAGTAGGCTCTAACCCTTAGAAGCCCTCCAGTCAAGACAGTATATAGGCAGGACGAAGTGGAAGAAATTTTCTCTGTGCACTGGGTGCTCACTTGGTGCTCCCATATCCTCATCCTCTCTCATCTCATAGCCACAGAGTAAGAAAAACATCTCTCTGCCCCAGTACAGCTAATGGAACTGAGGGCACAGCCTGCTTTGACCCCTTCAAAAATCACACCTTTGAGCAGGGAGGGCCTTTGAACTGAAGTAAAGCTACCAAATGTTTGCTTTGGGCAAAGAAGAGTAGCTTGGGTATATTGTGTTTTGTGGTAAAAAAAAGAGTAGCTTGGGTATATTGTGTTTTGTGGACAAACAAATTTACCATTTTAACCATTTCGGGTGTACAATTTGATGGCAATAAGTACATTCATGATGTCGTGCAACCATCACAACTATGTATTTCCAGAGATTTTCCATCATCCCAAACAGGAACTCTGTACCTATCAAACTAATAACCAGCCCCTGGTACCCTGTTATTCTACTTTCCATCTCTATGAATTTGCCTGTTCTAGTACCTCGTGTCAGTGGAATCATCCTATATTTGTCTGGCTTATTTTACTGATTATAATGTCTTTAAAGTTCATCCACCTTGTAGCAGGTGTCAGAACTTCGTTCCTTTTTAAGACTGAGTACTATTCCATTGTATGGCTACATCACATTTTGTTGATCCATCCATCTGTCGGTGGACACTTAAGTTGTTTTCATCTTTTGGCTCTTATGAACATTGCTTCTATGAACATGGATATACAAATATCTTTTGAGTCTCAGCTTTCAATTCTTTTGGGTATACAAAGAAGTGAAATTGCCGGATCATAGGGCAATTCTAAGTTTAACTCTTTGAGGAACCACTATACTGTTTTTCAATAGTGGCTTCACCATTTTATGTTCCTGCCAGCAATGCTCTAAGGTTCTGATTTCTCCTGGGGACACTGGCTAGAGATACCTGTTATTTTCCTTCTTATTATTTTATAATAACAACCATCCTAATGAGTATGGTGGTATCTCACTGTGGTTGGCCTGGATATTTTTTTGTTTGTTTGTTTGTTTCTTAACAATTTTACCTTATAGAGTTCTTTTGTCAGAGAGAAGTTACTGGAGGTAATGCAGCTAGTGAGGTATATGGGCATGGAGGGTGCTCATGTGTGAGGGTACTTTCTCTTGGTCCTTCCTTCCCTGCCCTGCCCCGCCCAAAAGTCTTTAGGGTTTTATGAGGAACCTGGTGGTGCAGTGTAAAATGTCCCTGACTCATGGTCATTGAAGTCACTTCCCTTCTGGGGTACTAACTGGAGGAGGCCAAGTGTAACAGTGGCAGGAAGTGTCTCACTTTTTGTCCTTGGGGCAGGACTTTGCCAAGAAGGAGGCCCTCTCCATTTTGGCAGTCACTTGAGGTTATCAGATGTAAATAGGCCCTGGTGGAACAAAACAAGACTCTTTGTGGCCTGACAAAGGCTGCCTCTCCCAAGATCCAGTGGGATGTAGAGCCCAGGAGAAAGTTGCAGGGAACAAAGGAGCTTCCAGGGTACAAATAGAAGAAGGCCCAGCTCCTGCCCTTGAAAGTTTCAAAATTATTCAACTCTCTCCCAAGATAATCATCCCCTATAAGCATCACTGGCCAGTGACAAAGGATTGTTGGGCCCCCAAAGGGAGTTCAGTGGTGTGGGAAAGGAGTCTTACACTAGTGACAAGACTAAACTCTTCTGCTGAGGACTTAGAAGCCCCTTTGAACTTTCCCCCTGGAGAAAATTGCCTGAGCTCAGAAATATGAATGAGAGCTTTGGAATCATGCGTCCATGGCTTCTGGGGCCCTGAGCAACGAAGTGGAGCAAGGTTGGTGCTCAGCAGTAACCCTGGTTGAAATCAGCTAGCCCTGAGGGTTTTGAGCAGTCCTATGAAGCAGGAGAAAAGGCCCCCCAGAGAGGCAGATTGGACTTCCTCTTGATAAGATCTTGAGGGAGCTCAAGCAATTAATGGAGGAAAAAAAATGTGAGCGTAATTTGTGCCCTAAGTTGGGAGAGTGACCATAGCAGTTACATGTAGTTCTTAAGTTCTTAGCTTCTCTAGCTCCCAGAAGTGGGGTGGGGTGACAGGCACCAGGTAAGTGTATTATTCCTTTCTGAACTCAGACCAGCTCAAGACAACCCTGAGGAATAGGAGGGAAAGCCTCTAAGCCTCTTTCCATGCTTTGGTTCCCTGAAAGTTCTTATTAGATACCCTCCCAGCTCTTCCTCATCCTTGGGATTCCATCATGCCCCCCGCCTGGGTCTGTTTCCCAGCATAGCACTCACGTGCTCGGGTGATTTTCTGTTTATACCCTCTATCAGAATGTATCCAGCCTGTGCCCCACTCCCTCTGAATCTGACAGGGACACTGAACTCAGCTGACAGACCAAATTGACCTGAGAAGTTGATGGCAATAATAGTTGGTTAATCTAGCCAACAGAGCTTCATATACACCCCTTCCCAGATTCCACTGGTATTTTACCGGGGATCTTACTCCAAACCACAACAATCTGAATAGTAGGTTGTTAGAAGGTACCACCTCATTTCACAGTTGTGCAAAGAAGGTGTGTTCTATTGGTGGCATTCTAGGCACCTCAAAGGATGTTTGGGAGGTATTTTCTTGCCAAATAGTCATCTTCTGCTAACCCACAGAGAAGATAGTATTTTCACCTACAGGCGAGGGGCCAAAGGGGCCAAGCCCCAGCTGTGACCTTCAGTTGCACTTCTCTGGCTGAGATGCTAAATTCACACCTCCTCTGAGTCCTGAAGCAGGTTATACCAGTCACCACGAGCATGTGCTTGGGCAATCATATTTGCCTAAGATGAAATCCTGATTAGGCAGAAGGGCTCTTTAGCCTACATTAGTTTCCACACGCAGCACACAAATGAAAACATTTCTTCTTAACTACACTTAGAAGAAAAAGAAAGACAAGCAGGATAAAGGGCAAGATGAGAGAACAGAGTAGGAACCAAGGGACAGAATCCTACTGGCCACCAAACCTTCATTCAATGAGTCTGCTCAACCACACTTTATATTTGCTAATTCATTATTTCAACAAAGCAATCAATCTTCATTCAGTCAATCAAAGAATGAACAAGTGTTCTTTCAATCAAATATCTTTTATGTATTGGAGCAACCCATTTCATTCATTCATTTATTCGTTTAATCGCTTTCTTTAACAAATCAACCGTCATCCAACCAACAAAGTATTAAGTAGTCACTCTTCATTCACTCAACTATGTATTCCAAATATCAAAGCTCAGGACTGGAAGAGACTTCAAAGGCCATCTAATTCAGCCAACTCAATCTCATAGGAATTTTTTCCATTGCAACCTTGCCAGGTAGTCACCCAGGCCCTATTGAATATTTCTAATAACGGGGAGCTCACTATCTTAAAAGGCTGCCTGGATTGTTGTGGGATAGCTTTGGCTGGGAGAAAATATTTTTCAAGCTCCCTTGTCATAGATCTGTTTCTGTGCTGCTTTTCAGGCCACCCAGAACAACTCAGCTCCTGTGCTAAAACAGTGCATCAATAGGTACAAATGAAGATTATGTCCTCTGGGCTCCCTCCTTCCCTCCCTGACCCTTGTGGGGAATGTTCCCTCTTTGTTCCAGTCTCTCTCTTGTGGTCAGACAGGGCTCACTTAGTCCAGGGTTCTCTCCTCATTTGGGGATTGGAATTGGCTGTCACATTCCAGGTGTGATGTGACCAGCTCTGGAGTAAGGGGACAGTCACCTCCAGTCTGAACAGACTAAGCCCCGGATTGTTTCTCATGTCTTCTATTTTGCTAAAACAATCTCCCTTCACCCTGTTCCACACCCTGCCCCCACCTTCCCTACAGCTGAGCACCTAAGGACAACTGAGCTGGAGTTGCTGAAGTCCTCAGAGATGGTCTGATCTAAAACTCTGCCCAAATGCAGGCAACAGGGATTAGGCCAGTCCTTCTTTGAGGTCCTTTGAGGTCTAAGGAAAGAGTTAAGCCATTGGGAGCAAGAGATGAGGCAGGAAAACAGAAAGAAGGAGGCAGGTAGATACTTGAGTCTGTGCATGTCACGAGAAAGCAGAGGATGAGGGAATGAAAAGATCCACTGCACCAATCAGGTTGTGGGAGCAAGTGGCAGAAACAAACTGACCAATTTTTTTTTTAAAGATTTTATTTATTTATTCATGAGAGACACAGGGAGAGGCAGACATAGGCAGAGGGAGAAGCAGACTCCCTGCAAGAAGCCTAATGCAAGACACGATCCCAGGATTCTGGGATCATGACCTGAGCCAAAGGCAGATGCTCAACCACTAAGCCACCCAGGCACCCTGATAAAATGATCAATTTAAATAGAAAAATAATTTCTTAAAAGGGACTGTAAGTAATTTGCAGGAACTGGTTTCTAGTTACAGGGTGATTTAGTGGTGCAGTACATATTTGATTCTAAAGAATTAAAGCACATGGCAGGAAAAAAATGTATTTGTTTCAGAAAATTTAAAACTTCCCTTCCTCCATGCCTCCCAAGAAGATGTATCCAGGTAGCTGAAAGGTGTTGAGTTTGCTGAAAACAAAGTCTTCTTCAGGGTGATGTTGGCCTTTCCTGTACTAGATCATAGCCTTACATCCTGGGTAAGGAAGAGAAGCCCAAAGCTGACTGTGCCACAAAAGAAGAGGGAGGTAAGGGAGCTGGGTGTAGGGAAGAACCTGGAGAGAAGAGAGGCCTGGGATCACTTAAAGGGACCAAGAACTGCCATGGGCTATTTGATGTAGAACCCTTCTCTATCACTAGATCAAAATCTTCAATACAACATCCACTAACGCCTGTGAAGACTTTTTCCAGGGTAATTTAGCACTGAGGCTTGCTCCTTGGGGAAGAATGTGAGTGGAGGCTGTGAGGAAGGACAGTCACAGCTAGAGGGCATTTTGAGACCCTGTCCAGGGTTTGTGATGGTAAATTCAATTCTCTGCTGAATTTGGGTTTCAATTTTTACCCTAAATAAAGAGCCAAATGTATTACATGGTATCTAGAGTTAACAATACTGTATTGTGCACTTAAAACGTTGCCAAGAGGATAAATCTCATGTTAAATTCCACCATAAAAAACAAAAAGCTGAACATGCCCCTCCCTCCCCAAAGTACCAACGCAGGCTGATCCAGCCTGAGCAGAGATGGCCTTAAAATACTACCTCAGCACCAGAGGGAATCTGTGGTTGTGAAGTCAGCACTCTGATATGACCAAGAATGGATTTTTCAGAAATTATATTAATTGGGATCCTTTGCTTGTAAATCCTGGAAATTCATTTCTAATGTGTTAAGCAAGTCAAACAAACAAAACCCAAAAAACATAAAAGGGAAGGTGGAATTATTGGCTCACAAAAATGGGAAATCCAGGAATAATGCTAGCATTATTCTTCAGGAATAGCTAGATCCAGGCACACGAATCAGGTCATCAGGAATTTGTCTCCAACTCAGCACTTTGCCTTTCTCCGTGTTGGCTTCTCTCTCAGGATATACTCTTTATCTAGTGGCAAGATGACCCCCCAAGAGCTCCATCCTGACCATCTTCTACTGAAAAGAGATCACTTGCCATTCATTCTGAGGAAATGATCAGGACTGAGTCTCATGGGATTGATTGGGTTATTTCCCCAACCCTGGAGTTGGGAGGGTGAGGTCAGCCACACAGGAACTCCTTGAAATGAGAGTGCAAGCAGGAAAGTCTCCCAAAGGAAATGAAGGTGCTGATACCCGAAATGGGAATGACAGAACAGCAGTCAGTGAAAAATTGAGATATACACTCTATGAAGTAAGCTCAGGAGACTGATGTGAAAAACAAAACAACAAAACAAAACCCCCACAGATTTCCTTGTGTGACCCCAAGCTGGAAATTGATGTTTAATCCAGCTATGAAGGACACATGATTTATTTGGAAACTAGAGTGTCTCCAGGAAGGGGCGAGGTAGACTGGGGCAGATACCCTTGGCTGATTTAAGCCCCCATTCCCTCCCCTTTTTAGCCTTAGCTTCAGAGACAGGATTTCCTGGAGTGGGAGCTGCTGCTGTGGAGCTGGCTATCAGACAAGCTGAAACCTCTGGTCAAGGCCACATGCTACCAGAAAGAAGAGATGTTTGCAGAGAGTGTCATCTGGGAGACAAGAGAGGAGGATGCTGACTGTGAGTAGAGCTTCCCTCTGAAATGTTATGGGGTGGTGGTGGGAGACAGAGAGAGAAGTGGCAAAAATTAAGTGTCTTTAGGCTCTGCTAGTAGGAATCCAATTCCAAGCTATAGATTAATGCCTCCATCTCTGTGCAGGAATGACCAGTGCCACTTACAGGGATGTGCAGTGGAAGGGGGAAATGCCAGGATTCAGATGCTTAGAGACAGCAGGAAGGAGACAAGTGCTCCTCACATGTGTTAAGACTGAAGAGACCTGTACCAGGAACTATTAGCCATGAGCCAGGGACAAGATGTACTTGACAGTAACTTGGCGAATCTAGCTCTGCTAGAACAGCTGCAACTGAGAGGGAGAACTTACTGAAAAAGATAGAATTCCCTGGATTTCCTAAGGGGAATATCATCCATTCTCTACCCTTTCCCTGCTCTCTGGCCCAGGAAGCTGACCTGTGTAGACTTGAATAACAGGAGTCCTGTGTTTCCAGCTTCAGGTTGGGTTTGGCCAATGGAGAGTCTCAGCTGGAGACGTGAAGAAGGAAGGAGAGTAAGGTCAAGGTATTTCTTCCCTTGTCTCCTTTCTTGTGGCAGAGGCTTGGGGTGGTTCTGCCCTCAAGGACAGGTCACTCCTCTTCTCAAAGAAGCCTACTCCACATGACTGTCATCCCACCTTCTGGTCACTGCTTCCCTTCCTCCACCCTGGCCATTCAGGCCTCGAGGTGACGACAGCACAAGGTTCTTGTACTGGAGGCTCCCCTGCACTTTGTAAATAGTCCCTCTATAAATAAAACCTCCTTCCATTTTCTGTCAAGTGGGCCATCTGTTTGTTGGTGGGACCCTGAATGATACCATCTCCACAATTCTCCCTTTTAATGAAGTGGGGGGAGGAGGTGGGGGAGGTAAGGGGCCAGCCCTCAGAGAATAAGAAAGAGCAGCAGTTTTGGCTGAGGGACCACTGGGGAGGCTGAAGGGATATAGATACACTCACCTCCTGCTTCTGAACTCAGGCTAAAGTCCTGCGCATCCTTTATTTCCACTAGGGAGAGTCTGGGAGCAGGAGGATGGCCACTTGCTGGCACGTTACTGGTCCTTGTACTTGCTTGTCAGATTGAAAGGCAGATTTAGGAATTCCAAGGTCTCATGGATTTGGTTTTTTTTTTTTTTTTTTTCTCACGGATTTGAAACACTCCCCGTGACCAAGAAGGCCATCTTGTGGCTGTGCTACCTCTGAGGGAGCATACTGAATGTATCAATTTTCCCCTTTCCAAGAGTTGAGGTGTTGGGAGTTGAGGCAAGCGGGGGACTTCCTTGTGCACCGGGCAGGGGAAGGAGAGTTAAAGATGTGGGGATGGGGCTTGTCTCTGAGGGCAGAAGTGAGAGAGAGATTCCAGGCTGAAAGTTCCACCAGCTCTCCAGGCCCCTTTTAATGCTATTGCTTCCACATTTCAACCAACAGAGACTCCAAATCTTCCTTGTTTCTCTTCCCCATCAAAGCTCAGTGTATGTATGAGGTATGGGGGAGGGAGGATGGAAGCATCCAAAAGGCTCCCTTGAAGAGACTGAGGGTGCCTGCGGGGGGGGGGGGGGGGGGGGGGGGGAGGAGCTTCTTTCACTGGATGCTTACTGAGCTAGAACCACACAGGCTCATCCTGATGCTGCTGCTGGTGTGGTGAGAAAGCACAGAGAACCTGGGCCATGTTCCCCATGAGACTGGGGGTGTCTGTGAACATAGATAGTAAACCAGAGAGTTCTGAAGGTTGGAGGTTCATGAAAGGGCCGATGTGAGCAAGCTTGTCAGGACCAGGATGTGGTGGGCCTGGGAGGAAAAAAACAATGAGTCTACCCTGCCCAGTTCCTCCTATTTCCACAGCTCCATGTGACAGAGCATAAGGGTTAGAGGAGGGGCAGGGATAGACAGATGGTCAGGAAGCCAGGTCGCATCTATAGAAGTCCTTGGCAATCAGGGGGCGGGGATTAGAGCTGAACAGCACTGAAGAAATCACACATATCTCCTCTTTGGAGACCACCACACCATAGAGGCCACCACAGGCAGAAATACCCAGAATAAGGTCAGGAAATCCTTTCCACTGCAGAGGGAGATCAGGGTGGCAGGAGGTTTCATGAAGCTTCCTCCTCACCCCAGGAGTGGTCCGTCCTCTCACCAACCCTGCTGTAGTCACAGTTCTAACCTGGGTAGGGATGGGGGACAGTTGTGATTCAGATAGCTGATAAAAGCTTTAAATTGGACTGGTCTGAGTTTTAATAACTGAATGAGACCAGAAAGTTATAAAAACCCCACCTATGATATTAAAAAAGAGTCAAGAGGGTGACAGGCACTGAGGGGGAAACTTGATGGGATGAGCACTGGGTGTTATGCTATATGTTGGCAAATTGAACTCCAATAAAAAAAATTGTGTATCTATTTATAGGAAATATTTAGGATCTTATCTTACTATGATTGTGAATGGGATAATTTCTTCCACTTAAATCCATACCCACTGTATAACACAAGACACTGTTTCAAACCCATATATAGCAAGTAACTTGAAACTTACTGAAACCAAGTTGACCTTGCTTTATAAAGCTGGAGGTGAGCCACACACACACACACAAAAAAATAAAATTAAAAATATAATAAATAAATAAATAAATAAATAAAAATTAAAAAGAGTCAAGGGAGTGACCAGGGGACTCAGGATTGCTTCAGCTGTCTACCTTAACAGGTTAAAACTCTTGAACAACAAGTTGCAGTAACAAAATGGCCACTGGCCATTCCACCGATTTGAGCAGAGGCAGCACCTTTGCATTCACCTCAGAATGCCCAAGAAAGTCCTGAGATTCCCTCTGAGTAGGCCGTCTTGGGTGATGAGGCCACTCCTGAACCAATCACTGTGGTCAAGAGACCAAATGTCTGATTAGTCAAGTTTGGGTCATATTTGCACCCCTGAAGTTAGCTTCCCTGGAACCACAGAGTTCCCAAACGGGATGTAGGTATTACAGGGAAGAAGGAAGGGAAGATGAATTTGGGGAAGTATTGCATTACGGATTTTCCCCATTCGCTCCTCTGAAAGCATAGAATTTCTGCCCCCGGAAGAAAGTGGAACTAAAACTAAAATTCCAGGTGTTTTATGATTCCCAGAATAAGAGCCTGTGGCATGGTTGAAGACAATGTTAATGGGTCCATAAGAGTGGCAGAGCAGAGTTAAATATCCCTGCAGGAAGATGTAGGGAGCGCCAGCACTCCTACAGGGAGTCCAGGGACCTGATGCTGGATGGGCACCAGGATGGAGGGGGAGCAGGAATGGACTGCTACAGGGAGAAAAGTCGTGTGTGTGTGTGTGTGTGTGTGTGTGTGTGTGTGTGTATTTTTCTGAAGTAAAATTGTGAAAGAGAAAGTGAAAGAAGCCACACACACACACAAAAGATAGAAAGAAAGGAAGAAAGAAAAAAAAAAGCCATTTTCTCTGTTTCCCATAAGAAACCAGCTAAAAAGTCAATTTTCCTGTTATGGGCCAAAGTGGGGAAGCAAGGTGACTAAATGTGGTACCTTGGATTGGTTTCTGGCACAAAAGAGGACATTACTCGGAAAAATGGTGAAATCCAATGAAAGTCCACAGTGTAGTTAACAGTAATTACTGATGTCAGTTTCTGAGTTGTGTTAAAGGCACGGGAAGAACATCAGATATTAAAAACAGCTGGGGAAAGGGGGAAGCTGGGGAAAGGGTATATGGATCCCTCTACACTATCTTTGTGACTTTTCTATAAATCTAAAACGATTCCAAAATAAAGTTTATTTTTTAACAGGTTCGTTTTTTTTTTATTTTATTTTTTATTTATTTATGATAGTCACACAGAGAGAGAGAGAGAGAGGCAGAGACACAGGCAGAGGGAGAAGCAGACTCCATGCAGGGAGCCTAACGTGGGACTCGATTCCGGGTCTCCAGGATCACGCCCCGGGCTGCAGGTGGCGCTAAAACACTGCGCCACCGGGGCTGCCCCACAGGTTCATTTTTTATGCTGTAGATTCATTTTTACTGTGTGGCAAAGCCTCACATCTGGGATTATACATTTTTTTGAATATTTTATTTATTTACTTGGCAAAGAGAGGAGAGCACAGGCAGGGGGAGCAGCAGGCAGAGGGAGAGGGAGAGGGAGAAGCAGGCTTCCCGCCAAGCAGGGAGCCGGATATGGGGCTGAATCTCAGAACTCTGGGATCATGACCATTCCAAAGGCAGAGGCTCAACCAACTAAGCCACCCAAGCACCCCTAGGATTATACATTTAAATTAATACTCATCTAAAAAAAAATTAATACTCATCTGCCTTTAGGTATCATGGCATCACCAGTGTAGGGTGGGGTCAGTGGAAAGAACTGAGTGCCAGCTATAACTCCTCCAGGATCCTGTCAACTGGCGTGTGTGGATGAGATGGAGCCTGTCGTGCACTTAGCATGGGGCCAGGCACATAACTAGTGCCCAATGGGGGTTAGCAGTCCTCACTCTGCCCACACCTGGAGATGTTATAATGTGCCTGCCCTCTCCCCTTGGCCTCCCACATCCCTTATCTGGGAGGTGGGGTGAGTTGTTCAGCTGCTTAATCAAGTCTTTCCACAGGGCTAAGAACCCCAGCCCTGAGGCCTTTGCATCTTTGGTGCAAATTGGCTATGCCTCACCTCCTACTATGTGCGTGGACAGCTGAGATGACTCTACTGGGCTCTGACCTGATTAATGTCATTCAATCCTTACATCAGCCTGGGAGGGTAGGGATCACTGTCCCCATTTTACAGACAGGGGCGTTGAGGCTGCAGAGGCTGGTATTTGCTTTCTCTCAGAGCAGCCTCCTGAGACAGATAAGACAAACAGCACCAATAACTCAGAGGCCAGGTGAGCCAGTAAGCAGAAAAAATGGGGAGTGCTGGAGAACTCAGAGAGGAAAGTTCACCTCTGTGTCCCATAGTCAGTGGCCTTTGGAACTAAGAAGGTTTCCAGGGAGCAGGGGATGAAGAGAGCATCCAAGAAGTGGAAATAGCAACAGGCTTGGCACTGAGATGGAATTCCTAGAAGTCCAGCGGTTCTCAGGCAGTCTGTCCGGGTGGGCTAGAGCCCAGGATCCACGCAGAGAGTGGGTTGGGGCCGTAATCAGAAGGATTGGTGGGACCCCACAGGGCCCTTGACATCCCACTCCCTGGAATGAATCCTGCCCTGAGGCCAACATTCACATTCCATCATCTGTAGCTAAGGACTGCCTACTCTAGGACCTCTTTGTTTCTGTTGGAAGGAGATCCCTGCTAGGGCCTTTATGGGTCAGTACCGGGAGGACTCAAAATAGGGCATAGATGGGAGAAACAAGTTGGTATCTGTTTTGTGCCAGGCCCTAAAATGGACTGTGGGGATCAAGATGACTCAATCCCCTTGCCCTAGGAGAACTTGGGCTGGGGAGTATACTGACTGCCATGCACAATGTGGTGAGCTAGTCCATGAGAAATAAGGCTGAGTACTATGGGTGCTCAGAGAGAGCCCCCAGTCTCTGGGGGTGGAGGGTCTCCCTGGCCAGACCTGGGAACCAGGTAGCCAACAGAATCAGCATCCTATTGAGAAGGAGAGCCCTGAGTTCTTTGGCTGCCTCTCCAGGAGGAGAATCAGATCCAGGAAGCAGTGGGGCCCCATCAGAGGGTAAACCAGCAGGGTAAACCAGGCCTCCCCATGTGGGCAACCATCTTCCCACAGGAGGGTGGTATCTGGGCATGGTCCCACAAGCAGGGCCTATTGAGCAGGAGGCTTGGCTTCCAGCAGATGTGATGGCCTCTCACTGTTCTATATTGACCTCTATAGCTCATCCAATGCGTGTAATGCTCTGATCTTGCCATTTGCCAGCCATCTGGAGCCAGACCAACCCAGTAGCTCATCTCACATGCTGAGGTGTGTGACACCAAAGTCCAGGACCCTCTGAAGTGCTCTGGCTACTTCTCCAAGAACATGCACAGTGCTATAGGCCCAACTCAAAACTTGCATTTTTCTGCAGAGCCTTAGGGAAAGCCTTGTCTCT
Organism: Canis aureus; assembly: GCF_053574225.1. Taxonomy (NCBI): domain Eukaryota; kingdom Metazoa; phylum Chordata; class Mammalia; order Carnivora; family Canidae; genus Canis; species Canis aureus. The sequence goes on from NC_135633.1 coordinate 26,553,204, forward strand.
ATGATGGTGAGAATGCAGGCAGTGTGCTTGTGTACTTGTAAGTGTTGTCCATTACTTGGGGAGCTTTCTTCACACAAGCTTTCTTTCTATTCTTGTTAGATGAGTGGAAAGGAGCCAAGATGACTCCCTATCAGAGGAAACTTCATGATTTCAGGGAAGAACAGCCTGGAGGGACTTGGAGGTACATGGGATATTAGGAAGGGAACAGAGAGTCTCGGGGTCTTAGATGAGATGTGGAAAGAAGGACCATGGGGGCTGGATACAAGGTGGATCCTGCCACAATCAGCATGGGACCTGAGATGATTGGTATAGGTAGGGAGAAAGAGAAGGGCACCTGTGGACAGGGAGCTTGCCTGGAACTTTCCCTGACCCTGTCAGGATTACAGGATCCTGGATCATCAGAGACAAAGGAGCTATAGACCCATGGCACCCAACCCATTACATTGAAAGGAAGACTAAAGTCTAGAAGGAAAGATGGCATGTCCTAGACCATCCAGTGTGTCAGGGCAGGTCCAGCCTCAAACCAGGGTCTTACCTCCCTGATTAGAGCATTTCCTTTTCCCACTCAGGCAAGTGAAACCCAGCAGGCAATGTTCTATCTGGGACTGGGGAAAGAGCCTGTGGAGAGACTGTCTCTGCCTTATTTCTCAGGTAACAAAGTGTCAGAGAGGGGCAGGGACTTACCCAAGGTCAGGCAGCCAGAGAGCAACAAAACCCACTCATTAGACTCAGGTGTCCCGACCCCTAGCCCAAGCAATGTCTCCCAAGGAGAGGAGAAAGGAGCTCACATTTACTGAACATCTGTTATGTACCAGGTCCTTGACACATATTCTTTCCAATCCCCAAAACTCTGGAGATCGATGTTCTTGTCCATGTTTAACAAACCAGAGAACAGAGGTTTGGAAAGGCAAAGCAACTTGCCCGAAGCCACACAGCTGAGAGATGGCAGCACAGAAACTCAAGCCCATGTCCACTATTTCCAAAGCCTGTGTTCTCATTCTTAACCAGGCTAGGTGGGGTTTGGGACCCAGGGCTGACAATGCAAGGAAGTGGCTGGGGAAGCCAGGGGCAAACTCCAGGCACTGCCCAGGCTCCCAGCAGCTCGGTTATACCAGTGATAAAGATAAACAGATATGACCTTGGGACAGCAGGATCCTGCCTCCCACTGACAGGGTGGGTTTTTTTTTTTTTTTTTTTTTTTTTTTTTTTTTTTTTTTAAGGTGTATTGATCCACACCCTGCAACAAAACCACACAAAACAAATAGCTGACGGCATAGTTTCTGGTGTTGCTGAGATACTCCTTACTAAGTGGCTTGGGGCCAAGCACCCCTGGCCTCAGAAACTCAGATTCCTAGATTGATTTAGGAATTTAGATGCTCTCACAGCTCTAACACGGAGAGGTCTCCCAAGCTGCCAATCTACCCCAAGAGAGGAATCCTCTCAACAGACTTCCCAATGAGGTTCATCCAACCCTGCTCTCATACCCTCACTGCCTATCTCTAGAAGCTGCCCCTTTTGCTGCGGGACTGCCCTCCTCACTCTGACCTGAGACCAGGGTCCTGGGACATCCCCAGGGTCTCCTTTGTGGCCCAAAGTTAGCTGCCCTAGGACTGTGACTCTGCATATTCTCTGCTTTGGGTCTGAAACTACCTGGCCAGGGGCATCAGTGCCTAAGCCATTCCTGAGAAATGGGCACAAAGCTATGAAGAAGAGCTGGTTATTCTCCTCCTATTTTCTAGGCTTTATGCCTCTACTAATACAGCCAGACATCAAATCCACCTTTGTGCTGACCACATCCCACTGTGTTCTTGTCATCTCAGGTCCCAAGCCTTTTAAAATTGATCCAAGAATAGGATCTTGCATTTCTTTTTTAAATTTCCAATGAGTTAATACTAGCCATTCATTGTGATATGGTGCTTTACGGTTTATATACAGCACCTTCACATGCATCATTTCCTTTCATGCTTAAGACAGTTTGCTGGACCCCACAGAGATGGCTGATGTGAAGTGTCCCCCTGGGGAGGCTGGTCCCAGCAGGAGTCCCAGCAACAGCTGCTGAGATGACAGTGAACATTAGGTGGTCAGGATCCTATGCTCTGAGGAGTGATAGATACCAAACCATAGGAGGCCAAAGAAAGGAAAACTGTGTGCAGCCTGCAAACATATCCAAAAAGGCTTCCTTGAGGGATGCCTCAGAGGCAGCTCAGAGCTTGAGGCAGGGCTCCAGGAACAAGTGTGATTGGGAGCCTGCAGGATCAGGGGAGAATGAGGGGAGCCCGCTGGGTTTGGGTGGAGTCTTCTCAACGCAGAAGATGGGCCAAATGCTTTTGAAGGTTCCCCGACCAGTGTGTGGGTCCCTTCAAATAAGTATTACCAAACTTCTTTCCATGTCATTGGCTGGGGAGGAAACAAAAGCTTAGCCAGGACTAGAGCCAGGGTGTCCTCGAGGGCTCCTTAGCCAGAATCTTTATCCACCCTGAAGCAGGCTGGCCCACCAGTCATCCTGTGCTCCATTAGTTGGCTTGAGGAGGAGAAAACTTGCTCTTGTCCTCTTGGGCTCCCGCCTGGTGGGGAAGACAGGCTTTCTCATTTTGTGTGAGGTCATTTAGGCAAACAGATTCCAGGAAGGCTGATGGTGGAAATTGGGCACTGGTGACAAGCCTGTAGGCATAATTCCGGAGCCAGACCTGGATCCCATCTCACACTCCTGATTTTGGGCCTACCTACAGTAAGGTTTTTGGGAACTGGGTCTGACTACAGATCAGAGAGGACCCACCCTGGTCCAGAGGCTGGGCTCATGGGTGGGTCCAAGCTAAACTTCCACACAAGGGTCCATTGTGGTTGCATGGGCTGGCCTTGGGCTCCACCACCCCTTCCGGCTCCTGGAAAATAAATGCTTCCCGTCTGGCAGCTTCTGGAGCAGCCTGTCCTTGGCCAAGGCGCCTGCCCCACACCCAGGCCTCTGTAACCCAGGGGGGATCCTGGACTCTTGCAGCTTCAGGTCCAGCCCCCACTTCATAGCCAGAGTCCCTGAGGCTCAGGGCGGGTGGACACAGGCCGAAGCAGCTGGCCAGGACCGGAATCGACCAGAATCGTGATCAGAACTCAGCACTCTGGGGTGCCTGGCAGGCTCAATTGGAAGAGCATGTGAATCTTGACTTTAGGGTCATGCATTTGAGTCCCACATGGGGTGTAGAGATTACTTTTAAAAAAAAGAAAAGAAGAAGAAGAGGGAAAAAAAAAAAAAACCAGCACTCTGGCCATTTTTCCAGTTTACTATCCACAGGACGCTGCTAGTAGACTTGGACCCAGAGAATGAAAGGGGCTGTCCCATTGTATAGCTGCCAATTGTGGCAGAGTCTGAGAGAAATGACTGGTTCCTAGGGGGTTGCTTGCCTACCCTAGACCTCTTGGGAGATCTGGGCTTTCTCAGTTCAGCTGTGTGCCCTTGAGAGGATGGCTGTTCCTCTACATCTGGAGATTAGGAGGATTTCAACTGTCAGTCTAGCCCTGACATCCTGAGTTTTCAAATCAAGTGTGGACACACTGGATGGGATGAGGAAAAGAAGCTCTGGAATGTAAGGTTTGGCAGCTTGCACCAGAGCTGAGGCTCTGGGGACCCCAGAGGCTCCCAGCTCTTGCCTGGGCTGACAGCGCCACCTGGGGCCCAATCGGTGGAGTCCCACTGGGGCTCCCAGTATGAGCCTTCACTCAGTGAAGTGACAGCAGCAAGTCTGGGGCAGAGGAGGGGGTCTGAACACCACAGGGCCATGGAGGAGAGGAATTACCATCATGGCAATTCTCACTGGCTAGCTTCTGGGCCAGTGTGGGGCCAGACACTGGGGAACCTCAAGAAGTTGATCATGATCTAATGGAGACCGGGGACGTGGAGGTAGAAGCCCAGGGCTAGACACGGGGAACTGGTTCTCAGACAATTGCCTACAGAAGCAAATTACTGAGGGCATTCTCAACTCAAGGAAGAGCCTGTGCCAAGGCATGGAGGAGTGAGTTTATGTGTGTAAGCTTGAGGGTGACAGCGGAGGAAAGTAGACATACGAGTATGAGGGCAGAAGGGTCACAGCCCCAGATACCTGTGGCAAACACAGCCACCCCATAAGTCCTGCTTTGACCCCCCAGTGCTGGCAGGACTAGAGCCCCTACGTCAAACTCTAACCCCACTTCCTCTGAGTCAAGCTACCCATCTGAGGTCCTCATTTCTGACGCCTCATTTCTTCCCCAAAGCCAGGGCCTGTCCACAGGCTGATCCTAGGGACACAATCCTGAGGTCTCTTTGGCCTCCAGGGAGCCTGGGCATAGTTCTTGGGCCAGTGGAAGAATCTCCAAGAAGTTAGTGAACTCTAATTTTATGTTCTTCAGCTGTTACATGGGCATAATAACAGTGCCTACCCCATGGAGATGTGGTGAGGATCAAATGAGAAAAATGCATATAAAGCCACCTTGCTAACATGAGTTGGTGTCAGCTTAAGAGGCATCTTCCCATTGCCCAATCCTCTGAGCACATCCCTTCCAGAAGGATAAGCTCCAGGACTTCAGATCTTGCCCCTCCTGCTGCCTTCCCCAAGGCCTCAGGTCTTTTTCTACTTTCCTGAGCCCAGAGAGGCTCTACTATGTGCCCCACAGAGTGATTTGTTTGTTATATTTCTCTCAGTTTTTTTTTTTTAAGAAAATGTAAACTACAAAGGAAAAAAGAGGTACACGATGAGCATCCATATGCTCCCCTGCGTTCAACAATTAATGATTTGCCTTATTTACCTCATTGCTTTCTCATTTTTAAAAATAATCTGAACTGGGGCACCTGATTGGCACAGTTGGTTAAACATCTGACTCTTGGTTTGGGCTCAGGTTGTGATCTCAGCATTGTGAGATCAAGCCCTGCATCAGGCTCCATGCTCAGTGGGGAGCTTGCTTGGGATTAACTCCCCTTCCCTTCTGTTGCCCCTCCCCCCTCTGTAAAACAAGTAAATAAATCTTTAAAAAGAAATTTTTAAAAATCTCAACCATTTGAAGGTGTCTGGCTGGCTCAGTTGGTAGAGCATGTAGCTCTTAATCTCAGGGTCATGAGTTCAAGCCCCATGTTGGGCATGGAGCCTAGTTAAAAAGAAAAATCTGGGGGCACCTGGTTGGCTCAGCAGTTGAGTGTCTGCCTTTGGCTCAGGTCGTGATCCTGAGGTCCGGAGATCAAGTCTTGCATCTAACTCCCCGGCAGGAAGCCTGTTCTCACTCTGCCTATGTCTCTGCCTCTCTCTGTGTGTCTCTCATGAATAAATAAATAAAATCTTTTTTAAAAAGCTGAACCATTTGAAAGTACATTGCAGCTATCATGACACTAGATGATACTTAACATCTGAGCATGTAGCTTCTGAACAGTTTCCTACACAGTCATCATCACAAACCTAAGAAAAGGATGAATAATTCCATACTATCATCTAATTCCATATTCGTATTTCTCCCAATTTTCCCCGAATGTATTTTACATCTGCTTTTGTGAGGAGAGATCCAGGATTTGATCAATGTTCACTCATTGCATTTGATTGTTGGTCTCTTCATTCTCTGGAAATCACTTTTTTCTTCCCCAAATCGGAAAAATTACAAAAGAAAATAATCTGTAACATGACCACTTTGAGCTACCCAAGGTTGGCATTTCAGTCTTTCCTTTCAATTAAAACATTCTCAATACATATGGCATTTTAAAAATAACATCTCCACTGAGGTATAATGCACATATTAGGTAACTCACTTATTTAGAATATATAATTCAATGGTTTTTAGAATATTCACAGATATGCACAACCCAACACTACAATCCATTTTAGAACATTTCTGTCACCCCCCCAAAAAAATCCTATACATTTTAGCTATCACCCCACAGCCCTAAGCAACCACAAATCTACTTTCTATCTCTATAGACCTACCTACTGTGAACATTTTATATAAATGGAATATATGGGGTGCCTGGCTGGCTCAATCAGAAGAGCATGTGACTCTTGATCTTGGGGTTGTGAGTTCCAGTCCCGTGGTGAGTGTAGAGATTACTTAAATAAATTTCTTAAAAACTAAAAAAAGATGAATGGAATTATATAGTATGTGGTCTTTCATGACTTTTTCCATGTAGCATAATGTTTTCAAGGTTCATCCATGTTGTAGCATATATCGATACTCCATTCCTTTTTTTTTAATTTTTTATTTTTATTTATGATGGTCACAGAGAGAGAGAGAGGCAGAGACACAGGCAGAGGGAGAAGCAGGCTCCATGCACCGGGAGCCCGATGTGGGATTCGATCCCGGGTCTCCAGGATCGCGCCCTGGGCCAAAGGCAGGCGCTAAACCGCTGGGCCACCCAGGGATCCCTCCATTCCTTTTTATGGCCAAATAATACTGCATTGTATGGATATACCATATTTTGTTTACCCATCCAACAGTTGATGGACATTTGAGCTGTTTCTACCTTTTAACTATTATGAATAATGCTGCCATAAACATTTGTGTTCAAGTTTTTGCATGAACATATATGTCAATTTCTCCTGGGTAGACACCTTGGAGAGGAATTGCTAAGTCATATGATGACTCTATGTTTAACTGTGAGGACTGATAAGCTGTTTCTCAAGCAATTGTACCATTTCACATTCCAACCAGCAATCTGTTAGAATTCTGATTTCTATATAGCCTTGCCAGCATTTGTTAGTTTCTGACTTTTTTTCTTCCAAATTGTAATTTAAATTCTAGTTAGTTTACATATAGTGTATTATTGGTTTCAGGAGTAGAATTCAATGTTTCGTCACTTACATACAATATCCAGTACTCATCACAAGTACCTCCTTAATACCCATCACTCATCTAGCCCATTCTCCCACCCTCCTCCCTCCATCAACCCTCAATTTGTTCTCTATTATTAAGAGTCTCTTATGGTTTGTTTCCCTCTCTCCCTCCCTTTTTTGATCCCTGTTTCCATATGTTCATCTGTTTTGTTTCTTAAATTCCACATATGAGTGAAATCATATGGTATTTGTCTTTCTCTGACTGACTTATTTTGCTTAGCGTAATATACTCCAGCTCCATTCATGTCATTGCAAATAGTAAGATTTAATTCTTTTGATGGCTGAGTAATGTTGAGAGATAGAGATAGATTAATAGATAGGATATAAATGATATATATATGATATATAAATGAAATATATGGAGTGCCTGGCTGGCTGGTATATATACATACCGCATCTTCTTTATCCATTCATCCATCAGTGGACACTTGGGCTCTTTCCATAGTTTGGCTATTGTTGATAATGCTGCTGTAAACATCGGGGTGCATGTATGCCTTTGAATTAGTGTTGTTGTATTCTTTGATGAATACCCAGCAAGTGTGATGGCTGGATCATAGGGCAGTTCTATTTCTAACCTTTTTAGGAACCTCCATACTGTTTCACAGAGTGGCTTCACCAGTTTGTATTCCCACCAACAGTGTAAGAAGGGTTCCCCTTTCTCTGCATCCTCACCAACATCTGTTGTTTCCTGTCTTGTTAATTGGAGCCATTCTGACAGGTGCAAGGTGATATCTCATCATGGTTTTGATTTGTATTTCCCAGATGCTTTGCTGAGTGATGCTGAGCATCTTTTCATGTGTCTGTTAACCATCTGGATATCTGACTTTTTTACATAGCCATCCTTGTGGTTAAGATGTATCTCACTGTGGTTTTGATTTGCATCTCCTTGATGACTAAGGATGTCAAGAATCTTTTCTTGTTTTATTGTTTATTTATCTACGCATTTATTTTCCATCTTCTTTGGAGGAAATGTTTAGTTAGATCCTTTGCCCATTTTTTAAATTGGGTTACTTATTTATTTGTTTTTGCAGGCAAGAAAACCTTTTATTTTAAACCACAAATAGTCAGCAGATGGCCACAACTATTCATGTTTCATTAAGATCACATAAAATCTAGATTAAAAAGCACCACTGATTACTACTCTAGAAAAACTGTGTGAAAAATTCAAATGCGCACAGTAAAAATACCACAGCATGCACAGGACTCAATTTCTAAAGCAAGTGCACAAAATACTGCATCAACTTTACACACAGCTTCCAATATCAAATTGATATTTATTTTACTTGAGATTGATGGAAATTTCCAAAAAGCATGATCATGAAAAGGTAAAATGTCCATCCTTTTATGTCTTTGCATGCCAACTAGTAATGCCCTAAAAATTAGCATTTACAAAGTACTTGGTAAAAATATCTTTTAAAAGTTGTCCCAAGGGGTACATAAAACCAACTCCAATTTCTGACAATTTGTTCTGCTGTTTTCTGGGTGCCTTCAGCTAGAGTTTCACCATTTTCAGATGGTGCAGTCCCTTGCTTTCCAGCTTCTTGCTCTCCCTCTTTCCTTTGGTACCTTTGTTAGTCTTTGTTCCAGGTTCTTTGTTAGCAGATGTTTTTCTTGGTTTAGGTTCAGGTTTTGGTGGAGTGGGTTTTGCTAACAATCTGGCAGACAGTCTGGTGGTCTCCTATTTAGTTGCTTTGGATCTATCCTTGTCTTCTGTATTCTCTGGAGGCTTTCTCTGGGGCACAATGACTATGTTTGTGCAGCAGCTGAAAAAGTATAGCAATAGGCTCTACCCACTGGCACCACCACTGCAGCTCCTCATGTAAAGGGCACAGGAGAGCCTGGCCTCTCTGACCAGCATCTCCTGGTTTGTGTGTGTGTGTGTGTGTGTGTGTGTGTGTGTGTTTAATTATTGAATTGCAATCTTTTTTAAAAAATATATATTCTAGATCCAAGTCCCTAATCTCATATGTGATTTGCAAAGATTTCCCCTTATTCTGTGGGTTGTCTTTTCATTTCCTTGAGGGTATTCTTTGATTTTTCATTTTGATGAAGTTCGATTTGTATATTCTTATTGTTGTTGTTGTTGTTGATCAAAAGCGTTGATGTCCTATCTAAGAATCTATTGCCAAATCCAAGGTCCTGAAGATGTACTCTTACATTTTCTTCTAAAACGTTTGTGCTTTTAGTTCTTCCATTTCAGTATTTAATCTATTTTGAATTAACTTTTGTATGTGATATAAAGGAAGCATTCAGCTGTGTTCTTTTGCATGTGGCACCAATTGTCCCAGCAGCAGAATGCTGAGAGGATGAGAAATGCTGGCGGCCTTCCTGTCCAGCGAAGATAACAGAGTCTTTTGCGGGGAGCTGGAAGAAGAAGGAACCCTGTGTTCTTAGCTTCACCTGCCTACAGTGGAGCTTCCATCATGTTGAGGTGCTGGGGGCAGGGAGAGAGTGAATCATGGTTCAAATGCTACAAACTCTTATTATTCTTACCAAGATTTAGTAGATTTTCCTGAGTGAACATTCTTTCATTTGCTGTATGCCTTAATGACAATTTCTGGAGAATATATATCATATATAAAAAAAACATCTCCAACAGTTATGGTTATTCCAACCGGGAAAAGGGTCTGCAGGGTCCCTCACACCACCAATCCAGAAGTTGTCCACCAGCTCATTCCTTTTTATTGCCAAGTAGTATTCCATAGTTTGCATGTACCACACTTTGTTTATCCATTTCCTCACTGATGGACGTTGGATTGTTTCTAGTTTGAGATATTACAAATATAGCCGCTTTGAATAATATTTGTGTACCAGTCTTTCTTTGTTTGGACATATGCTTTCATTTGTCTTGAGTACATGTCTAGAAGTGGAATTGCTGGATTATATGGTAGGTTTAAGTTTACTTTTTAAGAAATTGTTAAACTATTTTCCAAAGTGGCTGTATCATATTACATTCCTGCCAACAGTGTCTGAGAGTTCTAGTTGCTTCATGTCTTCACCAACACTCAATATAATCGCTTTAAAAAACTTTAGCCATTGTAATAGATGCATAGTGGCATCCCATTGTGGTCTTAATTTGCATTTCCCTAATGACTAATGAACAATGTGTTTGAGTATCTTGCATCTGTGTTCATGAAAGATTGGTCTATAGTTTTCTTTTCTTGTCTTTGTCTGGTTTTGGTATTAGGGTGATTCTGGCCTCACAGAATGGGTTAGGAAGTATTCTCTCTGCTTATAGCCTCTGAAAGATATTGTAAGGAATTGGTATAATTTTTTTGTTAAATGTTTGGTAGAATTCACCAGTGAACCCATCTGGGCCTGGTGTTTTCTGTTTGCAAAGGTTCTTAGTCATTGATTCAATTTCTTGAATAGAGATAGGTCTATTTAAATAGTCTACTTCTTCTTTGTGTGAGTTTCTGCAGATTGTGTGTTTCAAGGAATTGGTCCATTTCATCTAGGTTATCAAAATTGTGGGCATAATTGTTCACTATATTACCTTATTATTCTTTTTATGTCCTTGGAATCTATAATGAATTTCTCCCTTTCATTTCTGATATTAGTAATCTACAGCCTCTCTTCTTGGTTAGCCCAGCTACAGATGTATCATTTTATTATCTTTTCAACAACCAGGTTTTGATTTCATTAATTTTTCTCTATTGATTTTTCCTTTTAAAAAAAGTATTTTACTTATTTATTCATGAGAGACACGGAGAGAGAGAGAGGGAGAGACACAGGCAGAGGGAGAAACAGGCTCCATGCAGGGAGCCTGACTGACGTGGGACTCAATCCCCGGTCTCCAGGATCAGGCCCTGGGCTGAAGGTGGCGCTAAGCCTCTGAGCTACCTGGGCTGCCCTTCTGTTTTCCTTTTAATTGATTTTTGCTCTAATTCTGTTTTTTAGAAGATTTTTATTTTTAACTAATCTCTACACCCACCCTTGAAGTCACAACCCTGAGAGCAAGGGTTGCCTGTTCTGACTGAACCAGCCATGTGCCCCTTTGATCTAATTCTTCTAATTTCTTTTCTTCTTCTTCCTTTGGATTTAATTTGCTCTTCTTGTTCTAGTTTCCTAAACTGAAATATGGATTTCAGATCTCACTTCCTTTCTAATATATGCATTCAATGCTATAAATTTCCCTCTCAGCACTGCTTTCACTACATCCCACAGATTTTGATAAGTTGTATTTTCATTTTTTTGATCCAAAATATTTTAAAATTTCTCTTGAGATTTCCTCTTTGACCCATGTGTTACTTAGAAGTGTGTTATTTAATCCTCACATATTTTGGGATTTTCCAATTATTTTTCTATTTCTGATTTCTAGTTTCATTCCATTGTGGTCTGAGGGCAGACACTGTAGGATTTCTATTCTTCTAAATTTCTGAAGGTGTGTTTTATGACCCATAGTGTTGTAGAACATCTAGGTGAATATTCCATGTGAGCTTGAGAAGAATGTGTATTCTGCTGTCGCATAGATGTCAATTACATCCAGTTGATTGATGGTGTTATTGAGTTCTACTGTGTCCTTACTGATTTTCTGCCCTCTGACTCTGTTCATTTCTGACAAGAGGGTGTTGAAATCTCCAACTATGATAGTGGATTCATCTATTTGTCTCCATACTTCTATTCTGCTAGTTTTTACCTTGTAAGCACCTTTCTGTGTGCTAAAGAAGCATATACCATCCATATACCTTGGTGAGGTATCTGCTCAAATCTTTTGCATATTTTAATTAGATGGTTTGTCTTCTTATTATTGAGTTTTGAGAGTTCTTTATATTTTTATAGGTTTGTGTGTGTGTGTGTGTGTGTGTGTTTTATAGCTATGCTGGATAAAGCTACTTTCTTGGATGTGTGATCTGCAATAATTGCTAGCAGTCAATGGCTTGTCTTTTCATTTTCCTAACAATGTCTTTCCAATAGCAGATGTTCTTAATTTTTTTTTTTTTTAAGATTTTATTTATTTATTCATGATAGTCACAGAGAGAGAGAGAGAGGCTCAGAGACACAGGCAGAGGGAGAAGCAGGCTCCGTGCACCGGGAGCCCGACGTGGGACTCGATCCCCGGTCTCCAGGATCGCGCCCTGGGCCAAAGGCAGGCGCCAAACCGCTGCGCCATCCAGGGATCCCCGATGTTCTTAATTTTGATGAAGTCCAACCTATCGATATTTTTCATTTCTGAATCATGTTTCTGGTATTGTATCTGCAAACTAAACCAAGGTTGCAAAGACTTTGTTTCTTTGCTTGGTGTTCCTTTCTTCCAAATTTTGGTTCACATTGTATGTATGATTTTATATTTTGCCTTTTCCCCAAAGCCTTTTCTTAAAAATTTCAAGTCTATGGAAAAGTTAAAAGAGTGGTGCCTTGAACACCCACATACTCTTTGCTGACAGTGCATCAATTGTTAATAATATGCCACATTTGCTTTATTTCCCTGGATACTTTCTTCCCTCCAGAAACATTTGACAATAAGTTGCAGAATTTTGTAACACTGACTTTTTTCAAAGTCTAAGCAAGCTGTCCTGGAAATGTTCTTTAAAAAGCAGCAACAGTAACATGTACCACACTACAGTGACAAAGTAGCACATACCCATTGAGGAGGGCTTGGAAGAAATAGAGGAGTAAAAGAAAAAAACAAAACAAAACAAAACTGCCCTCTGGCTTTATTTCAACTCCTTAGTCACCAGGGGCCACTTGCCTGAGATGTGGGTGGGGAGGATTGCACAGGGCTCAGATGCAAATCCCTGATTCCCACCGCAGCCCCCACTCCTGCAGCCACTTCCTGCAATACAGCCCTCAGCTGAGAGGCCAGAATTTCCCTTTGTGACCTTGAGCGAGCTCTGCCCTCTTTGGGTTCAGCTGGTAAATGTAGACATCATAGCTTCTTGGCTTCCCTCCCAGGAGGCTATTCGTGTCTTTATTGGGGTAACTCCTCTATTGTGAAAGGACTTGGTACCCCTCCCTCCAACACCTCACCCTCAGCCGGACTCAGAATCCCAGCTGCATTTGCCTGGAATGTACCCCTCCTCCCTGTGTTGACCATCATCATCCTATCCTTAGAATCAACCTTGCCTCTCCCTCTTTACTTGTAACAAATTATTCACCTGTTGTGGGTCAGGTCTGTGCTAGAGGCTATTCTATACTCTTATCTCACTGGATGCTCACAATAACCCTTAAGGAGGGTTATCACAGCCATTTCAGATTAGAAAACTCATCCTTAGCACACTGAGCAAGGTGAGTCATCCCAAGTTAAGGCAAAGCCAGGCTTGTGGCAGGTGATTGTCTCTGCCTATAGTGATGTTGGAACCCTTGTCTGTAACCTCAGTGCCCTATGTGTGGAGAGATCAGGCCTGTGCTGACATATCTGTGATCTGTACCCTATACCCCCTCCCCCATCTTTGTGAATCTAAACTTGCCTCTTGCTTCAGACTCTAGCCAATTTCAGGGTTGTCTTGTCCACTCCCTGATTCCCACTGAGAGTGATGTTCCTTTTCTAGACACCCTCACACTCAGGAATCAGTGGCCTGACTCTCCCATCTCCACTTTGACCCTCCTGCCAACTGCCCAAGATTCTATATATTACTGGGCATGTAATCAATTTCATTCAATACATTTTGAATGTTTTATTTTAATTCATTTGCATTCTCTCTCTAATATTTGTTGATTTTTTTTACCTTCTTGTATGATATTATATGATATTATATTTTTTCTTATCAATACATGTTCACAGGGTACCTTTGGCTCAGGTCATGATCTCAGGAGCCCCTGGCAGTCTCCCTGCTCAGTGGGGAGTCTGTCTCTCTCTCTCCCTCTGCCCTTCCCCCACCAACTCACATGTGCTCTCTCTCTCAAATAAATAAATAAAACCTTAAAAAAATACACGTTCACATTATCAAAAATTTAAGAAAGAAGAAAATTCACCCCAAATTATCCACAGATAACCATAGTAACATTTTCATAGATTAATTTTTGGTCTGATTTCTGTGGACACATATATTTTAGGAGTTGAGGTCACACTGTATAAACAGTTCCAAAGCCTGCTTAAAAAAAAAAAAATCTAACATTATACCAAGGACATTTTCCATGTCATTAAAAATTACATGGTTATACCCATTAGGGTGTCTAGAATATAAAAAAGACAGTAACAAATGTGGCAAGGATGTGGAACGATTTGAACCCTCATACACTGCCTGTGGGAATGTAAAATGGTGTAGTCCCTTTGGAAAATAACCTGACAGTTCCTCAAATAGTTAAGCATAGAGTTATCAGATGATCCAGCAACTTCACTCATAATTATATATTCAAGAGAAATGAAAGTATATACCTATACAAAAATTTGTACATGAGGGGCCCCTGGGTGGCACAGTAGATTAAGTATCCAACTCCTGGTTTTGGCTCAGGTCATGATCTCAGGGTGGTGAGATTGAGCCCCACATGGGGCTCCAAACTCAGTGAGGAATCTGCTTAAGACTTTCTGTCCCATTCCCTTTGCCCCTCCCAAATAAATAAATAAGTTCATCTTTAAAAACAAAAACTTGTACATGAATGTTAATAGAATTATTCATAATAGCTGAAAAATGGAAACAACCTAAATGTCCACCAACTAATGAATAAATAAATACAATGTGGCATATCCATACAATGGAATATTATTCAGCCATAAAAAAGAATGAAGTAATGGGACACCTGACTGGCTCAGTTGGAGGAGCTTGCCACTCTTGATCTTGGGATCATGAGTTTGAGCCCCAGGTTGGGTGTAGAGATTACTTAAATTAATAAAACTTTTAAAAAGTTTTAAAAGGAATGAAGTGCTGATACCTGCATACACCTTGAAAACATTATAGGATGTGTGAAAAGTCAGACACAGAAGACCACATATTATATGATTGATTCCATTTTCATTAAATGTCCAGAAAGACAAACCTATAGAGACAGAAAGTATCTGTGGGCTGGGTTAGAAGAGGGGAGGTTTGTGAGCAAATGCGCAGTGACTGCTAATGGGTATGGGCATTTGCTGTGGAGTAATGAAAAGGTTCTGAAATTGATTATGGTGATGGTTGTAAAATTTTGTGAATATACTAAAAATCATTGAATTGTACACTTTAAGTGGGTAATATATTTTATGTGACCTATATATTAATAATCTGTTATTTTTATTTTATTTCATTGTAAAATTTATTTTAAAGTAATCTCCAGACCCAATATGGGGCTGGAACTCACGACCCTGAGAGTGAGGGTTGCATGCTCTTCTGACTGAGGCAGCCAGGCACCCCTTGATAAATCTGTTATAATTAAAATAAAAAAAGTCCATGGCAGCATTTTTAATGTTTTTAGATGTTATTCCTTTGTACAGCTGCATCATAATTTATTTAGATTCTTATTGTTGGACCTTTATGTTTCCTATTAATTCCTTTGTTTCACAGCATTTCAAACACACAAAAATGAATTGAATAGTATAACGAACCCCTGTACCCATCAGGCACTTAAACAATTGTCAACCCAAGTGTTGCATTTACAGACATGGATTTTTTTTTTAAGATTTATTTATTTATTTGAGAGAGAGAGAGAGCACAGAGGGAGAACCAGACTCCCTGCTGAGCAAAGAGCCCAACTGGGGACTTGATCCCAGGACCCTAAATCATGACTTGAACGGAAGGCAGACACTCAACCAACCGAGGCACCCAGGCGCCCCTACTGACGTGGACTTGATGAACATTTTTGTGCATAAATCTATGTTCTTACTTCACACTGCTTCCTTCCATTTACAAATTTACAAGGAATTCAATTCACTCCCTCACAATGCCCTCTCAGCATTCCCAAGGGATTTGATGAATCCAGTAGGGGCAGGGACTGTGTAACTGGAGAGAGCCCTCAGCCTATTACCCAGGAGGGGCACTGCAGTCGCTCCACCTAAGAGCCTAAGATTTCCCAAACCTCCGCTCAGCCCTGTCTTTCTCCCATTTTGCCACACGGGGGCGATAGAGTCTTTCATAGCCTCTCTGGATTCTCCCATCAGCACCGTGGGTGGGTAGCTGGGGTGAGCTTTGTATTCCTTCTCCTGGTGACCCGGTGATGGCCATCTCTTGGCCTTAGGATCCTTGCGTAGAAAACAAAGGAGATGAATTCAGTGAGCCATCTGGACCCACCTTTGGCCAGCTCTCATAAGCAATGTTTCCTTAGGGCCCATTCCCCAGCACCTGCTTCTAGGTGGTCCAGGGGATCCATATGAGACCCAAGAAAGACTGATGCCTACCAATGCAACTTCCCACTTTTTAGAGGCCTACAGGAGGCCGCAAACTTTGAGATACCCCAGCTCCAGGAGCAACATTAGGTTCATGGGTGGAGGAAGAGAAAATGAATCACTAAAGTCCCTCCAGCCCAGCCCAGAGGATATTTGGCCCTCAGAGGAGGGCATGGTCCGTGGAGGACCATGATGGCTGATGTGTTTGGCATAGCGGAGGGCTGAGTCAAGGGACAAGGTGTTTGTTTTCCTGAGAGGGCTTCTCCAGAGTTGGAGTGTCTCCAGCCTTGTAGCCCCTCCTGTCTCGGCCAACAAAGGGAAGTGGGCCAGATTCTGAACTCTGACTGGATGCCTGTATCTCCTTGGGATGCTCTCTCAGCTGGGACCCCAACACAGCCCTACTGGCCTTGTCTCTCCTTGTCCTTGGCCTTCCCTGCATTCCTCCTCTTAATCCAGTGAGCTGGCTGCAACCAACCATGTCAGAAGCCACGCCCCAAACAGCCAAGCATACCAGCCCTGGAGTTGGGGAGCAGCTCATGTATCCCCCACACCTATTGTGTGTTAGCCTTTCCCTGGGCCTGTCACTTTGTATTTGTTATTGTATTTCCTTCTCGCAGGAGCAGCCTCATAAGGCAACTATTATAGACTCATTTCACAGAGGAGGAAGTCAAAGCTTAGCCAGCGTGAGGATTCAAGCCCAGGCTGGTCTGATTCACACCTGTGTCTCCTTCCTTCTCCCCACCTGCTTTCTGCACATGCTCTGAATTATTGTGAACGACTCCTACCTCACCTACTTGTCCTTGCTGCTGCTTTACTTTCCTGTGCATACCCCTGCCCACCAATCACACACATGCTCCCAGATCCACATACACCAAGGCAGGTGCCCATGTAGAGCCCAATCCTGACTGGCCGCCCTGACTGCTAATCAGCTATGTGATCCTGAGCAAGCCACTTAACCTCTGCAAGTCTCCATTTTCTCATCTCTTCAGAATTGTTATGAGTTAAATAAGCTATTGTATGTAACACTGTTAAAACCTTACCAGGACATGGTACTCAATAAAGGTTAGATATTTTTTAAACTTTAGCTGCTTTTCATTGTTATGATAAACACACATCTTTGTATATTCTCTACACATGTCACTAGCCATGTGCAGTATACCCTGAGGCACAAGGATCACCATGCACACCTACATACCCATGCAAGAACCCATAATGAAAAAACTCAGCCACCTGCTATGTGTATCATGTACCTGTATGCCTGTGCCAGACTCCTGGGCTAGAGGTAGGGGATTTCTGTGGAATAGAGACAGGAAACCTGGCCTTGGGGTCTAACCAGTCTGGCTGGGAAGTAAAACTTGTGATCAAAGTATGGTCTGCAGACCAAGCTGAGATCTTGTTAGAGTCTTGAAGAATCTCATACCCCACTCCAGAGCTTCTGAATCAGAATCTGCATTTTAATAAGGTCCTCAAAACACCAGGGTAGAGAGGAGGGAACTGGGTGATTATCTCTGAGCAAGAGGAGGCTGGCTTGGGTCCTGTCCCTGGTGTCTCCAATCTGTGCCCTATCAGCAGGCTGGTTACCCTCTGGCTCCTCCCCTGTTCTTGGGAGTGGGTGCTGATGTGTGAGGTGATCCAACTCAGCCTTGGGAGGACAGGTTGGATCCCTGGTCCTGGTTCTAAAAGAATGTAAATAGCAAGGTCCCTCCCTGGTCCCTCCCAGGGCTCTGACAGGCTGGGGGCTGGAACCGCACCAGGGCCCAGGCAACTGGCAGACGCTGCCCGTTCTTCAATTCCTCTCCTGCAATGTGTCCATACTTGCTTGTGACTCTCCACGCCCAGCATCATGGTGGGGTCGCTGCCAGGACTCTGTTCGACCTCTCCCTCCTTGAGTAAGGTGAGGGCTGGGTCCCTTGGGACTGTTGGAGCCTGAGGCCTGGGCCGCTGCCCCTCCCTATCCCTGTTGGGGCTAATTTTAGGGTTGTCTTGACAGCTGCCTCGGATCAACCTGAGTCAGTTCCCTGCCCAGTCTTGGGGTCAGTTGGGGTCAGTTGGGGAGCAGGCCAGCCCAGCCCCAGCTTCGACTACAACAGATAAAATTAGACTCCTTACCCCCTGGCCACCATCCCCATGGCCTGGAGAGTCCCCCTTGGTACAGCCCAGCAGGAGGGGATGGAATCTGGTCCTACTCTCAATCTGACAACCATCTCCAGACAGACAAACCAAATCTTATGGAAACCAGAAGCCACAGAGGTCAGGGAACTCAGGACCTGAAGACCCTCTGGCTTTGCACCTTGACTGCAGAAGAGAAAGGGCAAGGGTCCGGGGCCTGGACCTGAGTCACACAGCAGGTGATAGCCCAGCCAGGGCTCCTGGTGCCCAGCTGGGTTCTATGCTCTGCAGCCCAGGGCAGGGTGGAGATGAAGAGGGGCCCAGCATCTAAAGTAGCCCACCATGGTCAATTCTGGGCCTTGGAACCTCTCTTCCTGAAAAGTGCAGAGAGGGATGCTAACACAACACCTACTTCCTAAGCCCCCTTGCCATCTCATGTCTAGGATTCAGTAGCAGACAGCACCTGAAACAGGAGGCATTTTAGCCTCTGATAACACAGGGTTGGAGTCCTTGCTCTAACACCAACATTCTGGTCCTTTGTTTCCTCCCTGATGACATGGATGTGGTTATACATGTTCACAGACTGGTTGGGACAGAGGGGATGAATAGAGGACGAGAAGAGCCCTGAGAACTCAGGAGTGTGCTGTGCCCATGGAGCTGCCAGCTGGCTGGGGACACGGGCTCCTTCCCATGGGGAACTGGAGCCTGAGTGGCTCCCATAGTCTTCACCCCCATTGCCTCTATCCTTGCTGTCCCTCGCCCCATGATGTTGCAAGAGGAAATAAGTCTTGAAGCTGACCTGGGCAAGAGGGAAAGGAAATGCAAGCAGAGGTCACAGAGGGAAGCTGTGGTTCTCCTCTCTTCCCCTACCTGCAACCTTTGCTCCTTCTGTTCCCTCTGTTCCTGTCTGTTCTCATGCCCTTCTCCTGTTGACTCATTCCAACCCAACTTCCCACCTCCTTGACTCCTGATTTCTTCCCGAGCTCTCTCGCCCTAAAGCCCTCTGCCCTGGCCCTCATGGTTTCCTGGTTGGATCTGTGAGTGGGAGTATGGATGATTGCGTGTGCATGTGGGACTCTGCTGCACAGGGCTGGCACTTAGTAAATATTTAATGGCCCACCTCAAATCCTTTCTGAAACAAGGCTGTGTACATGAATAAACAGATCAACATTGACTCTAAAACACACACACATGCACCCTGAGAAAAGCCTTGTTTGGGGCAGCCCAGGTGGCTCAGCGGTTTAGCGCCGCCTTCAGCCCAGGGTGTGATCTTGGAGACCTGGGATGGAGTCCCACGTCAGGCTCCCTGCATGGAGCCTGCGTCTCCCTCTGCCTGTGTCTCTGCTTCTTTGTGTGTGTGTGTGTGTGTGTGTGTGTGTGTGTGTCTCATGAGTTAATTAATAATAAAATCTTTAAAAAAAAAAAAAAAAGCCTTGTTTATGTCTCCTCCCTGGATAACAAGTTTATTCCCACTGTGGACTCTCCAGGTGATTGAAAGTAGAGGAATTTTAGGATTAGGAAGGAAAGAGTCCTTCCAGGTGGGAGCTAAATGCTCAGCAGTCACTGAGGCAGCAGTGTGAGCTGGTGAGACTGGCAGATCATGAAGAGCCTTGAATGCCAGGCCAAGGAGCCAACTTTATCCTGAGGGCAGTGAGGAGCCATGGGAGGGTTTTGAGCAGGGAACTGATGAGGCTGGATTTGCTGCCGATGGTATTTCCTCCCTGGCTTCTGCATGGAATGTGGACTGAAGGCAGAGAGAGTGGAGTCGAGGAGCCCTCTGCTTTCAAGGTCAGGTGAGAAAAAAGAAAGTGTGTACATGTGAGGCTGAAGAAGCTGGGAAGTGGGCCATCCTCAGGATATTACAGAGGGATGGCCAGGACTGAGTGACAGATCGGATGAGGGCAAGCAGGGAGGGAAGGCAAGCTCCACGATTCTCAGAGTTTGGGGCCCAGGTGACCAACTGGCTGGAGGTACCCTTGCTGAGGTTGAGAGAGGAGCAGGTCTGCGGAAAGATGCAGAGATCAGCTGGACATACCAGAGAGATGGTCTGACTAGAAATGGGACTATCTAGACTGGTCAGAGGGCTTGGGCCAGGCAACTCCAGGTAACAGCCTCTGAATGACTTGGAAGTGTCCCAAGGAGCCCCAGGATAGTCCTAGGAGCCCCAACCACCTGCAGTCTATGATTGGACTTGGACTTGGGCTGCTGGGAAGGGTCAGTAAAGGGTCTGACAGGATAGAGGGGAGGTTCTGGGGATACCCCAGGAGGTTGGGTAGGAGTGACTGATGCACAGGTCTGGGGTGGAGAGGAAGTAGGAAGAAGCCAAAGGCAGGCTGAATGGCAGGCCTTGTAGCCAGCCTGAAACCATCATTATAGAGGCAGGCAGAAGGAGGCCTAGAGAGGGGTGGGTTTGGGCCAGGTGACAGGTCAGCAGCTCCTGGCTCAGTGCTGTCCCGGGGCCACAGGGTCAGGGAGTGGTCAGCGGGGCGGGCCTCTGGGACGGAGCTTCCCCACCACGGCCCAGCCCCAGCCTCGTAGGCTTGTCCGGTCCAGCAGGGTGCACTGGGGCAGCCGGGGACGCCCAGCTCCTTACCGCGCAGCGCTCCCAAAGCCACTGTCCGCCCATCTCAGCCCTGTGCTGTTGCTTCTCATTCCGGACCAGACGGAGGCTGGGCTGCAAGGGGAGGAGGAAGCCACATCCCCAGACCTGGAGGCTCCCAGCCGCACGCACAGCCATTGCTGGAGAACCTGCAATGCACGTTGGGGAAGGGGGGGGCTGTGGTGTCATGTAACGTGTCCCACACCACGTGAGATGTAACAGGGGCAACAAATGTTTATTCAGCCCCTACTCAGTGTCAGGCACTGTTCAAGGCTCTCAAGACATGGAGAGGGATTTATGTCTTAACCAGAGGCTGACAAAAACCAAGCAAATACATAGTATAATGTCAAGAAGGGCAAAGTGAGATGAAGAAATACAGAGCAGGGTGGGGGTGGGCAGTTTCAGCAGGGAGCACAGAGTACTCATTTGAGAGAAAGAACCTGATGGTGGACCCACCTGGCTGGACGATTTTGGTCAAGACCCTGCCCCCACATCCTGCCTCACTGGGAGTTGAGCTGAGTCATCTGGGAGGGCTGCTGTGGGCCTGGCAAGTAGAAGGGCCTGAGGGGAATGGCCAGGCCATGAGCTTTCGGGAAGACTAGCCTCTCCCACAAAGTCAAACCCCACCCACCTACTCCTGCACCCACTCCTCGTGAGACCCCCCTCTCCCCACCAACTTCATTCCTCTGGGCAGGGAGCCCAGCAAGAGGTGAGGAGCCCAGAGGCTTGGCACTGCTCCAGATCTGTCCTAACAGGTGGAGGTGACTCACCTGGGGGTGTCAGGATCCAGGAAGCTGCCTGGGCAGTGGGGGTAGGGGGCAGAGTGGGAACCAGGAGACTCCTGCCTTGCCTTACCTGGAAAGGTCCTGGCCTCTGGGGTCCTGCTCCCTAGGAGGCCCAAGGTGCAGCCAAGGGGGTGTGAAGGGCTTGCCAGCGCCTGTCCTCTCTGGGCCTCAGTCTCCTGAGCCACATATAGGAGGAGGGATGGAGCTAAATAATCTTCCATGTTCCTTCCAGCTCTAAATTCCTGTTTTGTTGAATATGTTGCAAGAGCCCAGGACTTCTCTGATGGTTTCCTGGAGCCTCATTGTAGGAGTGAGTGGCAGATTCTGAAATAGGGACTGGGCAAAGATTTGCTCGGGTTAGCAAATAAAGATTTGAACTTCAGAAGAGCAATGAATAAGTTTTTTAATGTAAGCTTGTCTCAAATATTAATTTATGCTAAAGAATCATTTGTTCTTTTTCTGATATTCACATTTAAGCAGGTGTCTTGCATTTTAGCTGGCTACTCCAGGTAGAAAAGGCAACTGGAGCCAGGACTTAAACATGGGAAGGTTCTAGACTCTCAGATGACCAGAGTCCTGGCCGCCCACCTTGTTGCTCCCTGAGTCCCTCACTCATGGACTTCTAGATGCCTTGTTGGAGGATAGTGGGGGAGGGAGGGAGAACCAGTTGTTGGGGAAACTGAGAGCTGTGGAGAGAAGCTCAAGGCCCCAGGAAGCGGCACCTGAGCTCCTCTTACCCTGTGCACTGGCTCACCTCACCCCCCACCCCTTGCTCAGTGAGGCAGGCAGGTCTCCTCACTGGCTCCTGCACAGCCAGACTCTATTCCTGTCCCCTTCCCTCCTATATAAACTCGCCCACCACAGGAACCCTCCCTTGCCCAGTCTTTAGCAACAGGACTGATTCCTCTGAGTTCTGCAGGACAGACACAGCTCCTGCCCCCGCAGGGCTCCCAGTCCCAGTGGGGAGGCACAGACACCAACACTCACAGAATGGAGAGGTCATTGCCCTTTCCTGGGAACCGCTGAGGCTTTGTGCAGGTGGGGCCCACTTTCCGTTTCATTTGAGGCCCTACCCCGGAGCAGGCTTCCACCAGTATTAGTGGAAGAAATGAAAGTTCAGAGGAAGAAGAGAAGAGGGAGGGCCTCCTGGAAACTTCCCTGTCCCTTCTAGATGGAGGAAAGGCCTGATGTGAGTAGTGAAGGAGCAGAGCGAAGGGTGCGGCCGGTGTGGAGGAGGACAAGTGCTAGCGAGGCCGAGAGGTCACCATGAGAATAGTCTGAACCAGGAGGCTCCCTCTAGTGCTGTGGGCCTGTGACCTGGGAGGCCCTGACACTGTGTGCCGTTGCTCAGAGTGGCTAGTCCTCCCACATTCTGCATTTCCCAGGGGCGGAGACTTCCCCTTCTCCCAGGTCCTCCAGGACTGGGCCTGAGCCGAGAGGCCAGCACAGGAGATAGGTTGCTAGAAAGCTGAGGGCTGGCTGAGAGGACCAGTCACACTGCACTGTTATCTCCCCTTGGGTAATGAATGTTGCTGGGACTATTTTATTTTTTTTAAGATTTTATGTATTTATTCATGATAGAGAGAGAGAGAGAGAGAGAGAGGCAGAGACACAGGCAGAGGGAGAAGCAGGCTCCATGCACCGGGAGCCCGACGTGGGATTCGATCCCGGGTCTCCAGGATCGCGCCCTGGGCCAAAGGCAGGCGCCAAACTGCTGCGCCACCCAGGGATCCCTGGGACTATTTTAATAGGTGATCACAGTCACTCAACAGCATCAGGAAAGGTGACTGGCTTTCTGGCCCTACATGGAGATCCCTGTGGCTTTTAATGTCTGCCCAGGCCCCTTGGCCGCTAGGGACTGGAATGGCGACAGGTGATGTCTACCCACGTGTCACCAAACCCACAACTAGGTGAATGAGCCAGGCCCATTCCAAACACCATGACCTGCACCCAGATTAAAGTAGACGCTGAGGGTCACGTAGCTGAGGTGAGTTAAGGAGCTTAGGCTAAACTGGGATTTGAACCCGGCTTGTCCACCACCGAGGCTCACACTCCTATGACACTGAGCTGTCCTTATTTTTTAAGTAATTTCTGAGATGGTACTTTATTTTGGCACTTTGTCGCATTTTGATCTTTGCTACTTAGGTTGCAGAAGCCGGCGAAGCTGTTGCTTGTCTGTGAACTTCTGCAGTGGCCTTTGCCCAGGAGCAGTAAACGATGAAAGGACGGAGGAAAGCAGGAAGAATGGGATGAGCTCCTCCTGAGGTTCATTTGCCCTTTCCCCTGGTACCCCACCCTTCCTCTAGCCTGCAGCCCTGCCCTACCCTGAGTCATGTGGCTCCCCCACACTCTTGGGACAGCTGGGCCTTGTGCACACACAGAGCATTCCTCCTCTACTGCCAGGCTCCCACATCCTCTCACTCACCACCTTAGAAGTGTTTCCCTCCACCAAGATATTCAGTGGCCACAATCCAGGCTTATGCTGGGCAAGATTCTGGGTGGATTTGAAGTGTGCCAAGTCTCCCCTGCTAGACCATGAAGGCCTTGAGGACAGACACCTTTCATTCTCTCACCTGTGTGGTCAGTAAGCACCTGTTATATGCCAGGCACAGTGCTGGGCACCAGGGTAAAATTAGGGGCTGATCTGCCCTGAGACTTCCAGCTGTTTGCCTCTGTGGCTGTCCCTGGGTGTACCACCTGGGCCTCCTTGTAGTCCTTCGGCTAAAGGGCTAGTGTCCGGTATACTAGGGGTGCTTCAGGAGCTCAGGTCCTATCAACTCACATCTTGGATCTTCTAGACTTCCCTAGCCTCTCCGGATATGTGCCTGGTGCAACGCAAGCCTTCAGTGGGATGGAAATGAGGCGGTTTGAATGGTGACTCATCTGATGATGACTCTGGAGAATATATAGTCCTCTTGGGTACAGGCATGCACGAGACTTTGAGAGCCACCCTGCAATGGTCTCTTCTCCAGTGACCCATAGTCAAGTTTGGCTATGGATAGATCCTTTGCTATTTCTTCTTTTTTACCCACTGGCTCCAGGATCCAGCCAGCCCTCTTTTTCTACTCCAGCTTCTGTGTCACTAATGGACTTGTGGCCGTGGTGGCAGGTGTGAATTCCTTGGAACCTGTGGACTTCTCATAAGCTTTATCAGAGAACCTTGACAGGAATCTGAGCCCTTATATACCAGGTACTGTGTTAAGCCTGTTACATGAATTATCTCATCTCATTCTACAACAATCCTGTCAAACAGACATTATTATTATCCTTACTTTACAGTTGTAGAAACTGGGGTCATAGGGGTTTAAGTAAATTAATAAGTGATGGAATGAGGATTTGAATCTAGGGCTATGTATTCCAAACTATTCCTCTTAATCTTTAAACTTCCCTGCCCTGCACTTCAATTAAGAAAGGCCTTGGTCTAAGGCATCCATGATATCTTCATGTACCAAATGGAGGAATGTTCATTCAATAGAGAAGAAAATGACACCTGGTTAATGGGCAGGAGTACCCATGAATATTATGTTGGATTAAGATATCAGTCTACTGATGACTTAGAACATAACCATCAGCCCCAAGACTACACCCTGTGAGAAGACAGTGAGATGTCTCATCTAAAGTTCTTCCTGATATAAGTCCTCTGGAGAAGGTGTGTCCAGGACCTAGAAAGCAGAACTTTTGTAGGGCCGTACACCATGGCTTTCTTAGTCTGGATATTTAACGTTACTGGTGTCTATAAGCGTGCTCCCAAGACAGGAAGAGGCAGTCAGCGACTTGGAAAGCAGGGTCATAATCAGGTAAGAACTTATTTTTCTCTCTGCGGTCACTGAGCACCTGAAGAACAAGTGACACTGCTACAGCTGTTTAGTAGTGACACCTGTAGACTATTGAGTAGGTCACACTCCATTCATTTCCCCATTGTCATCTCTGAACAGCCTTGTTCCAGTTCTTGTAAGGATTTTAACCCTTACCCGGTTTCCTTTATTTTAACATACAGATCTTCCTTGGCTTACAATGGAGTTATGTCCCAAAAAAATTTATCATAAGTTGAAAATCACATTAAGTTAAAAATGCATTTAATATACCAACCTACTGAACATGTAGCATAGCCTAGTCTACCTTAAATATGCTCAGAATACTTACATTAGGCAAAATCGTCTAACCAAAACCTATTCTGTTTTATAATAAATTATTGAATATCTCATGGAATATATTGAATACTGTACTGAAAGTGATGAACAGAATGCTTGTATAAGTACAGAATGATTATAAGCATATTGGTTATTTATCCCCCAAGATTTCCCAGCTGACTGAGGGCTTCAACTGCCTGCCATCACTCTGCATCACAAGAGAGCCAGGAAGAGAGCAAACCTCAAAATCTGAAGTACAGTTACTACTGAATGTGTATCACTGTTTCACCATCCTCCAGTTAAAAAATCCTAAATTGAACCATCGTAAGTAGGGAACCATCTGTATCTGTCACAACTAAAGAACCAGTATTGATACATTACTATTAACTAACAAAAGTCTGTATTTTATTTGGATTTCTTTGGCTTTTACCTAATGTCTTCTTTATGTCCAGGATATCACATCATCATGCCTCTCTGGACTGTCTCTGGTCTGGGATGGTTACTTGGGCTTACCTTATCTTTGATGACCTTGACAGTATTGAGGAGTATTAGCCAGATATCTTATAGACTTTTTTTTAAAGATTTTATTTATTTATTCATGGGAGACACATAGAGAAAGAGAGAGAGAGAGAGAGAGAGAGAGGCAGAGATACAGGCAGAGGGAGAAGCAGGCTCCATGCAGGGAGCCCGACGTGGGACTCAATCCCGGGACTCCAGAATCACACCCTGGGCCGAAGGCAGGCACTCAACTGCTGAGCCACCCAGGGATCCCCTCTAATAGACTTTCAATTTGAGTTTTTCTTTCTTTTTTGGGGGGAGGGGTACAGTTTATTTATTTATTTTAGTAATCTCTACACCCAACGTGGAGCTCAAACTTACAACCCTGAGATCAAGAGTCACATGCCCTTCCAACTGAGCCAGCTGGGCTCTGCTCAATTTGAGTTTTTCTGATGATCTTCTCATGGTTAAACTGGAGTTACAAGTTCTTGGGAATAAGATCACACAGGTGAAGTGCCAGTCTCATTACATCAGATCAAGGGTATATGTTATCAACATGGCTTAGCACTGTGGTTGTTAACCTTGATGACATGGCTAAAGTTATGTCGGGTTTCTCCGCTGCAAAGTTTCTCAGAGGATCCATTCTGTGTCATGCCAACCCAGATCGCTAAGATGGGAGGGGCAGTAGGCCTGGAAGTCTGCACAGTGATGATCATAGTAACCAGTGAGAGAATCTGTGGTGTGGAAGGTGAATTTCAGAGGGTAGCCCCTTCTCAGTTTCAAAGGCTTTGAGCTCTACCTGCTGTAACAGGGAGCAGGCCTTATTCATCTCTATGTTCCGACACCTGGCACAAGGCTGTCTGTTGAATACATTGGGTATCCTTTTTTTCTGCAGATGCACTTTTCTTTAATTGAGGTGAAATTCACTTAACATAAAATTAACCATTTTATTTATTTATTTTTCTAATGATTTAATTTATTTGACAGAGAGCACAAGCAGAGGGAGTGGCAGGCAGAGGGAGAGGGAGAAGCAGACTCCCTGCTGAGCAGGAAGCCCAATGCTGGGCTCCCTCCCAAGACCCTGAGATCATGACCTGAGCTGAAGGCAGATGCTTAACTGACTGAGCTACCCAGGTGCCCTAAAATTAACCATTTTAAAGTACACAATTCAATGGTTTTTATACATTCATAGTGTTGTACAACCACGCCCTCTATCTAGTTCTAGAATGTTATCACCCCCATTCCCCTCTCCCCTCAACCTCTGTATCTATTCTGGTTATTTCATATAAATGGAATCATATAATATGTGGCTTTTTTGTGGGCTCCTAGAATAATGTTTTCAAGGTTCATCTGCATTGTAGCATGTGTCAGAACTTCATTCCTTTTTATGGCTGAATAATATTCCTTTGTAGTATATACCACATTCTGTTTATTCATTCATCCATTGATGGATATTTGAGTTGTTTCCACCTTTTAGCTATTGTGAATAGTGCTGCTATGAGCATTCATGTGTAAATATTTGTTTTTAGTACCTGTTTTCAATTCATTTGGGTGTATACCTATGCGTGACTGGATTTGTAAGGAAGGTAATATTTCTTCACAGGCTTTTAGGATGCTAATCAAACTCACACGGAGGCTCACATGTGTCCTGGGCCTGGTTCAGGTTATCATCTTATCAATAAATTGCATAAACAGCACACATGTATCAAACTCACCCACAAAAAGAAGCCAAGAGGGAGAGCTTAATTCACAATGCAAATATATAAAGAAGGCAAAGTATTAAGTTTTACATTAGGTTTCTTTTTTTTTTTTTTTGAGGACCTTTTTTTTTTTTTTTTAATTTTTATTTATTTACGATGGTCACAGAGAGAGAGAGAGAGGCAGAGACACAGGCAGAGGGAGAAGCAGGCTCCATGCACCGGGAGCCCAACGTGGGATTCGATCCCGGGTCTCCAGGATCGCGCCCTGAGCCAAAGGCAGGCGCCAAACCGCTGCGCCACCCAGGGATCCCTACATTAGGTTTTTTCCAATGATTGTCCAAGCACAGAATGTGGGAGAATAATGATGCAAAAAGGATCTCAGAGAGTGCCTGGGTGGCTCAGTCAGTTAAGCGTCTGACTCTTGATTTTGGCTCAGGTCATAATCTCAGGGTTGTGAGATTGAGTCCTGCATCGGGCTCGGCACTGGGTGTGGAGCTTGCCTCAGATTCTTTCTCTCCCTGTCCCTCTGCCCCTCCCCATCTCTCTCTCTCTCTCTCTCCCCCAACCCCCTAAAAAAAAAAAAAAAAAAAAGAACTCAGTTTGAGTTGACCATAAGCTCTACATGAGCCAAGGTGTAGAGTAACAGAGCCATAGGGTCGGGAACACAGAAGATGGTTGCCCTGTTCCATTCCACAGTCAAACCCACCTGGAGCTCTGGGGCCTCTTTGACATGCTGGGGTATGCTTTGGATCAGAAAAAAAATGACTACAGAGGCCTGGGAACCAAGTCACGGAACCAGTGGGGAGACTCAAGTGTAGGCAGGATGGCTGAAACAGGGTCTTTGTTGCCTGGAGTCTGCAGGGCTGGCTGTCAGGGAGGAAGACTTTTTTTCTTACCAAGTAGTGAGTTCCCTTCCTTTTAGGGCTGGGTGTGTTGAATGAGCAGGGACAGATTCAGAAGGACATCAGGTGAGCTCAGGTGACTCTGGGGGTCAGGTGATTGCCCTGGTGTTTTTCAGTACTAAGAAACAGACTTAGCTTGAGAGAAGAACAAAGAAAATGAATCTTGAGGTATCCGGTTCTCTCTCCTCCTCTTTTCTCTCCTTCCCCTCTGCCTCTCTTCCTCTCCTCCTCCTCCCTCCCCCTTTTCTTCCAGACTAGCACCCCAAGCCAGTCTATCCTGGGGAGAGGCAGCTAAATCCCAACATAAATTAAGGTGTTTGTTAAAATGATTGTCTGAAATCAACAGGGCAGGATTGAACTGACTACATTGTAAAAACCCAGGAAAATGCTGTGTCATTATGGTACTGGAAAAAAGCAGTGTATACAATTATATATTCATTATGACTAGGTTAAAATGCATAAAAATTACAGTATAAAGCACACCAAAATCTTTTTCTTTATTATTGAAGCATAGTTGACCTACAATGTTATATTAGTTTCAGGCATACAAGATAGTGATTTGATAATCCTATACATTATGCAATGCTTACCATAATTGTAGTCACCATCTGTCACCATATAACGTTATTAAAATATTATTGACCATATTCCACAAATTGTACTTTATCATCCCTAAAACACACCAAAATCTTAACATCAGTTTTCTGTGTGGATCAGGACTGTCAGAATATTTTATCTTGTGTTTTATATTTTTCTATACTTTTCAAATCTTCTGCAATGATTTCTACAGCCAGGAAAAAAACCAAAAGCCAAAAAACAACAGACTTTAATGCATGAGAATGAATTTAACTGGGAGAGATGTGGGATGCCATGGAAGCAATGCCTACAATTGGCCTGGCCTGCTGGCCACCTGGCCACTTCCTGCTCTGCCCTGCACTAGCTGTGTGACACCTCACCTCCCTGTCCCCACTTGGTGGTTCCTCTCATCCCCTGGGACTGCCCATACAGACCCCTATTCCCAGCAGGCACTTGGAAAACCTTAGTAAACACATGGCAGTTAGCTTGAAGAGCCATACAGATAAGTGACCATAGAATAGGACGAGAACCCTCACTCACTCTTAGGTAGAAAAGACCTGAGGGGTGGGGAGACCACAAGATGGATGTAACCAGAGGTGTTGGGCACTTGCCAGGGTGGAGCAGGTCTCTCCTTTCCCACTGGTGCTGCAGTCACCCTCTGCCTGGCAGGGAATGCAGGTTGCAAGTTCCTGAGGAGCCAGGGTCAGTGTGTATGGCTCCTGTAGTCTCCAGACATCACCATACAAGAATCCAGATTCACTGAGCACCTCCCAAGTGCTGCACTGGGCTGATCTTTTACATACATTCATTTAATCCACACGGTGAGCCCACCAGTCAGTGTGGTTACCCCCCATCCTACCTGCAAGAAAACTGAGACTCAGAAAACTAAGCACCGGGGATCCCTGGGTGGCGCAGTGGTTTGGCGCCTGCCTTTGGCCCAGGGCGCGATCCTGGAGACCCGGGATTGAATCCCACATCAGGCTCCCGGTGCATGGAGCCTGCTTCTCCCTCTGCCTATGTCTCTGCCTCTCTCTCTTTCTGTGACTATCATAAATAAATAAAAATTAAAAAAAAAAAAAAGAAAAAAAAAAAAGAAAACTAAGCACCAGGTCACACAGCTAGTATATAACAGGTGCTCTTAAACATTATTGCACACTGTCTCAAGATAGGCTACAATACTTCAACTTTCTGTTCAGTGGTTTGTGTCTTGTCCTTCTTGGCCTTGATATGGCTCCACTGATGGTTTGGTTATTGCATGTGAGGACACTTTAACTGTGGCCTGAGAGGAAAGAACTCCTGCTCACATCCTTCTCTCTCAAGGATGGCAGAGTGACAGTTACAGAGACCCTCACCCCCACCCCTACCCAGCCTTTGCTCTGGTGAGCTGATCTGGGCCCTGGGGGCAGGTGGGATCTCTGTTGAAGTCACATAAGGCAGGTCTCAGGTCCCAGGTTGGGATGAGTTCCCATAGCTAAGGGCATTGTGATCAGAACCTTCACTGGACAGTTGGGACTCCTTAAAAGGGGAACTGGAGGACATGACTGCAGAGGGACTTTCTATCCCTTCAGATTCTAAGATTCTACAATTCCAAGACTCTCAGATATTCAGGGAGCAGTGGCCAGGCAGTGGTTGGTGCTTTCTACCCAGAGTTAGGACCATGGGCACTGCTGCCACATGCCAAGAATGGCACTGGTGTTTGTATGGCTGTTGGTAGGACTTTTCCTGAGGGTGAGAGAAACTAGCCCCTGGGGGTCAAGGTACAGCTGTCTCTGAACTAACCTGACAAACGTTCTGAATCATGTGCTGGGGAGAAGGGTGATCTGGGCTGAGTGTTGGGGACGTAGAGGGGGATCATCCAGCTCCTGCTCTTGGATGGAGGTAGATGGGGGCTCGATGTTACAGTGGAAAGGCATACTGGGGATGCAGGAGTCAGAGAAGGGTCCACTAACTCTAGGGACATGCACCAAAGGACTTTGCAGGGCTGGTGATTTCCTCCCTCTAGTTCCAGGAAAGCATCCAACAACCTGTGGGGCCCATGCTGATGACTTCAGAATGACCAGGTTTATGCTGAGTAGGCGTGCTGCCCAAGCCACAAGTACACTGCATCATGGCAGCCCAGCTCTGGTCACTGGACATTAGAAAATAGTCATGGCTGTCTCATGTGGCCTGTTGGGTAACTGAGGAGAGGCTAGTGGTTTGTGGGGATTGAGTAAGTGTTAGGCTTCCTGAAACTTCAAGTTTCTTTTACTCTCCGTCTTCCTCTTTCAGAGTCAAACTGGGGGCTGGGGAGTATCCACACACCCACATTCATTATTATTTCATTCAGCAGCAGTTGCTCACCACCTCCCCTGCTCCCACCTGCCTCAGACTTGGGAGACTGAAAAAGATATCCAAGAGGGTTCTTCTGCCCTTCTGGATTCCCTGGCTCAGGTGATGGCATCTATCCCTACAGTTGAGGCAGAAATCTGGGTATCAGCCTGGACTCCTGCCTCACACCCCTCCATGTCCCCCTTTTGTTTTCCTGTACTACTCCTTTCACATCATTTATCATCTTTTATTGAAAATTTTCCAATTGTCCATCTTTTCCTTCTAGACTCAGTGAAGGCAGGGACTGTGTTTATCTTGTTTCCTGCCATATTCCTGGAATCTGGCACAGTGCCTGACACTTAATAGATGCTCATTAAAAGAGTGTTGAATGAATTAGTACGTCCTTTAGTTCCCATTTCCTTAATATTCCTGGGATCCATACTTTCCTCCTCTCCCCCAGCCACAGTCTTTGCTCAGATCTCATCCTCCACCAAACCACTGAGCAGTGTACTCATTGCACTCTGTACCTCATCATCTCCTCCATTCAATTTATTTTCCACACAACAGCCAGCGTCTATTCTAAATTGCCCATCTGCCCTACTCAGAACCCTTCCTGGCTCCCCATCACTCACATTTTTAACAAGCCCACATTTCTGGGATGAAAAAATGGTAGAAGATATGACTGATCAGTCCACTCTTCATTCCCTACAAAAATAATCAGGAAGATAAACAAAAATACAAAACTCGCTGTGATCTCTATACACATTAAAGATAAGAGAAGGTCACAAGGCAAAGTACAAGAGAGAAATTATATTAACTAGATGGTGAATGGGGACAGATTGAGAAACATTCTTGGATGACACACTACCTGCTCCTCCCTCTGAAACAGAACAGTGTGTGTTACAGTGTCATTAACTGACCATGTCCCTCTTCTTTCTTTACTGCAAGCTCCATAATGACAAGGACCATATCTAATTTGTGTTGGTGTCTGTGGCACCCAGTTCAGAAGTTGGCACATAGTAGGCACTCAGTAAATATTTGTTAAATGAATAAACCAAAAGATTAAATGAATTAGTGAATGAAGAACCAATGGCTTCCAAAGTTGATTAAACAAACTAATCCCTACTGCCTACTCTTTTTTTTTTTTTTTTGGATGGAAAGAAGGACAAAGGGAGAAGGAGAGAAAGAAACTTAAGCAGGCTCTAAGCCCAGTACGGAGCCTAATGCAGGGCTCGATCTCACAACCCTGAGATCACGACCTGAGCCAAAATTAAGAGTTGGATGCTTAACTGAGTCACCCAGATGCCCCAGCCCACTGTCTACTCTTCTGTCAGGGACCACTGATTAGACGGACCTTTGGTCATACTCCGACAACACAGGATATGCTCTAAGCCACTCAGAGTGTTGAGGACCCAGATTCTGGGGTCAGAAAACCTAGAGTCTGACTCCACCAGTTATTAGCTGTGTGAGCTTAGGCAGTAATATAACCTCTCTGTGCATCACCTTTATCATCTGTAAAATGAGTATAGTAATGATACCAATCTTAGAGGGTTGTTGTGACAACTAAATTTACATCTGTGTGTAAATTTATATTCAGCCTATACATGCATACATACATACATGTATGTAAATTTACACGTATCCTATATACTATTCTATATATAGTATATATATTATAGTATTGTATATTTTCTCATATAAATATCTATGTAGTACTATATATATATTTGGCAATGCTATTTAAGTGCCAGTGAATATTAATGATGATGATGATGACATAGCCCTAACCTACCACATCAGCTTTTCTTTTTCTGTGTCTACACTGTCTGCCTAATGGTGGAACTGAGACTTCCATCATTATGAAGCAAAGCCACATAATGTTGAGAGGGTGAGGAAGTGATGCCTGGTCTTGCTTTATCTCTGCCTGGTCAAGAGAGTGAACAAAAACAATCAATAAGGAACCTATGAAAAGATTCTACACACAGGGAGGAAGAAAATTGTTCTGAAGACTCACATGAAGAGCTTATTATCTCTGAAATGATTTTCTATAAAAAAACAGAATTCTAAAAGTCATCGATTGGTATTCTCAAAACAAACTTATACCTCAGGTGGCTTTGATATAGTGGTTATTTGCTGAGTGCCTCCCAAGTGGGCAAAGGATATGAATAGCCAGTTCATAGAAGTGGCAATGCAAATGGATTTCAGGGAGGAAAAGATGCTTCTCTCACTCCTAAGAAAAATGTAAGCCAAAACTATAACAAGACATGAGTTTTCACCTATCAAATTGAGGGAAATCCAAGACTGTATGTTTTTTAAAATTAATTAATTAATTAATTAATTAATTTACTTGAAAGAGAGAATGTTAATGAGTATGGGAGCAAGGGGAGGGGGAGAGAAAGGGGAGGGGAGAGGGACAAGTGGACTCTGGTGCTGAGTGAAACCCAACTTGGGACTGGATCCCACTACCCTGAGAACATGACCTGAGCCAATACCAAGAGTCAGACGCCCAACAGATTTTGCCACCCAGGCACCCTTAAGTCCAAGACTTTATTTTTTTATTTTTTAAGATTTTATTTATTCATGAGAGACACAGAGAGGGAGAGAGGCAGAGACACAGGCAGAGGGAGAAGCAGGCTCCACGCAGGGAGCCCGATGTGGGACTCATCTGGAGACTCCAGGATCATGCCCTGAGCCAAAGGCAGACGCTCAACTGCTGAGCCACCTAGGTGTCCCTCCAAGACTTTAATATCACAGGATTCTGAGGCCCTTGTGAAATCCATTGTAGGGATTTTAAATCCTTGTGGGGATTTGACTTCAAAGAAGTCATCCTTCCCTCACTTTCAGCAATGTTGTTTAACTGAGATTTCCTCCTCTCCAGCACCAGGGATGGCCCTGACTGGCTGAAGCTGCTTAATTTTTCATCATCCAGAAGAGATCATCAAAAGTTATTGGGTGAAAAAAAAAAGTTATTGGGCGACCTTGGGCAAGCTACTTAACGCACTATGAGCTTTGCTTCTTCATCTGTAAAATGCAGACAATAGCACAGACTTGTAGAAAACAGGACAGTGGATAGCACATACTCAATAAGAGACATTTATTGACTTGGTAATTGGATACATGTGAATTTAAATATATATGCTTGACTAATCTAAAGGTTTATACAATTACAAATTAGAGTTCTATTTTCTAAAGCATTAAAGAAGATAAAACCAAGAAAAGCCTAGAATGTATATAGCAAAGCAATAAGGAAGCACAAAAATAAAGAAATAAAATGAGACTACATCATTTATGAAATCGATATGAATAAATTAAGCCATGCTATTGAAGGCAATTTTCTCACATTCTCATGTTTAAAACAAAATTCAACTAAACTCTATGCCACTTATGAGAAACACAATAACACAGAATGTCCAAATGTGCTAAAGGTATACATGTAAAAATGAGATTTAAAATAATAAATAATTAAAAATTCAGTTATTTAATATATGTAATCAATGATGTAATTATAATTTATTTAATAATTTAAATAATTTTAAAATTATACCATTAAAAGAAAACATCAGGAAAATATCTTGGAGTAGGAATGGGCTTTCTAATTATGGCTCAAAATCCAGAAGCTATTAGAGAAGAAATTGATAAATTCAACCACAGAAAAATAGAAGCTTCTACAATTTTAAAAAAGAGACTTTGTAAAGTCAAAAGACAAATGGTAAGCTGGGGAAAATCATTTTTAATTCAGATAACAGACAAAGGGATAAAATATAAAAAGCTGATAAGAATCAGTATGTTCAACAACTTAACAAAAAAATAGCTAAGGGATATGATAGAAAAGCAATGCAAGTAGATCTGAAATGTATCTTTTGCCATGAAAAGAGGTGCTCAAAATAAGAGAAATGCAAATTCAAACCACACTGAGATGGTCTGTCACCTATCAGATTGGCAAAATTCCAAAAGTCTGATATCACAGTGTTGGTGAGACTGTAGGGAAACGGGTTCTCTGGTACAGGGCTGATGGGAAGCTACACTGGTAAGAGCTCAATGGCGGGCAATTTGGCGGTAATAATCAAATTTACAAATGCACAGTCCTTTTGATCTAGTAATAATATTTCTGTGAAACTTCCTACACAAACAAAAAGTATGTACAGGGCACAGATATTCATTGCAGCATTGTTTGTACTAGCAAAAAGTTGGAAACAACCCAAATATCCACCAGTGGAGGATTGGTTAAATTTGTCTTCTAAACAATGGGATACTCTGAAGTCTCTAAAGAATGAGGAAGCTTCCAATGTGCTAATTTGGAAAAATTCCTAAGATACAAGTAAGTTATAAAATGTAAGGCCATCTGTATTGTATACTACATTTTTTAAAGGAAAATAAGTAGAAATATTTGTATTTGCATAAAGAATGTCAAGGATAGACAAGAAACTAATTAAACTGCTTTCCAGCTTAGAGGTAAAGGGAAGAGTAGGAACTAGGTAGACGAATGGTGGGGAGGTAGAAGGAGACTTCACATATATTTTTTTCCTGTATTTTTAATTTTTGAAACATGTAAATGTATTACTCATTCAAATTTTTAATTATTGTATTTTTTAAAGATCTTATTTATTTACTCATGAGAGAGAGGCAGAGACACTGGCAGAGGGAGAAGCAGGCTCCATGCAGGGAATCTGATCTGGGATTCAATCCCAGGACCAGGATCATGCCCTGAGCCAAAGGCAGATGCTCAACCGCTGAGCCACCCAGACATCCCAAATGGTAGTCAAAATTTTAAATGAAGAACATAAGTGACAAAGAAATTTTACATTAAAAAAAAACACAAAAGCGGGGATCTCTGGATGGCTCAGCAGTTTAGTGCCTGTCTTCAGCCCAGGGCGTGGTCCTGGAGTCCTGGGATCGAGTCCCACATCAGCCTCCCTGCATGGAGCCTGCTTCTCTCTCTGCCTGTGTTTCTGCCTCTCTCTCTCTGTGTCTCTCATGAATAAATAAATAAAATCTTAAAACACACACACACACAAAAGTAGGTAATGCAAAGTAGGGGGTGGTAATAATGATACAAGAAATAAAAAAATTGTGACTAAAAGCATTAAATGGGACAAAAGAGGGATGCTTTTATTTATAAAGCAGATATATAATCCATAATGAAGAACACTTTTTTAAAGATTTTTTATTTTTTTAAGTTTTAAAATTTATTTTTAAGTAATGTCTACACCCAACGTGTGGCTTGACATAGCAACCCTAAGATCAATTCCTGAGCTGAGATCAAGAGTTGGCTGCTTAACTGACTGAGACATGCAGGTGCCCAAAGGTTTTTCATTTCTTTTTTTAAGATTTTATTTATTCATGAGAGATACAGAGAGAGAGAGAGGCAGAGACACAGGCAGAGGGAGGAGCAGACTCCATGCAGGGAGCCTGATGTCAGACTCGAACCCAGGTCTCCAGGATCACACCCTGGGCTGAAGGCATTGCTAAACCACTGAGCCACCTGGGCTGCCCAGGTTTTTCATTTTTAACTAATCTCCACACCCAATGTGGGGCTTGAACCCACAATCCTAAGATCAAGAGTTGCATGCTCCATCGACTGAGCCAGCCGGG
Source organism: Canis aureus (assembly GCF_053574225.1). Taxonomy (NCBI): domain Eukaryota; kingdom Metazoa; phylum Chordata; class Mammalia; order Carnivora; family Canidae; genus Canis; species Canis aureus. Next base: position 26,590,473 of record NC_135633.1, read on the forward strand.
TGCCCCGGAAAGACTTTCTATATAGTGTATTGACTAATAGAGCATCAGAACAGATTAAATACAAATAGCAGGACAGGTTGATATAAACAAAAAGAGGAGTAAGAGATACATCATTAACAGCGTAGTAGGTTATATAGGCTAAAAATAAGCATGGATATACTTTTTTTTTTTAAATATATGCGTGTGTATATAGTACAACTAGACTAATAAAATACCAAAAGCTGGATCCCATAAAAAGAAAACACATATCTCCTTTTTAAAAATACATAAAACACATAAAATACCAAAAAATAAAATATACACAAACTTCACACTTAAACCAATGTCCCCTATATACCTGCAAATAAAACTAGAAATTCAGGGATCCCTGGGTGGCGCAGCGGTTTAGCGCCTGCCTTTGGCTCAGGGCATGATCCTGGAGATCGAATCTCACATCAGACTCCCGGTGCATGGAGCCTGCTTCTCCCTCTGCCTCTCTCTCTCTCTCTCTCTCTCTCTGTGTGACTATTGTAAATAAATTTTAAAAAATTAAAAAAAAAACTAGAAATTCATAACACAAGTTTAAAAAATTACAAGAAACAACAACAAAACCAAAATATTCCCCTAAAAAGACTTTTAAATGGGTCCAAGAAAAATTAAAAATGCAATTATCAACCATTTAAAAAATAGTGATAAAGAACACTTTAGAACACTTTACATATAAAAACACATGTCATGTAGCCAAAGCAGTGGTCCGTGGGAAATCATAGCCTTAAATGCTTGTTATTTAAAAAGAATGACAATACCCAAAATAAGCATTCGCTTTACTAAAATTATAGAAAAAGAACAGAAAAGCTACCTCAAGGTAATTAAGAAAAAGAAAATAATAAATGCAGAAACTAATTACTTAGTAAACTACTATAAACTGAGACATAAATTCAGGTGCATTTAAAAAAAATTCTGCCGTAGGACATATAAAACCCGCACTGACTTGGCACTTGCAGTCAAACCCCTTGACAACCCCTCCTCCCTCACTCCTGGACACTCAACTCCTGTGATTCTGAACTATGGACCCCTTGCTGTCTGAGCTCAGAAACCAAATAGATCGATGCAGATAAAATGTTTGAGAGAGGGCTGGTATCCCTGGTTCCCTGAGCTCTTCTTCCTTGCCCATCACCACCATTGACTAGTGACACCCACCTGCCCTTGACGGCCCAGCTCAAATACCCTCTCCTCCAGGTAGGCTTTCTAAACTAAGGCTCAAGCCAGAGACGGATAAGCATTGCAAGAGAATGGGTAAATCCAACATTTGTGGCAGGGTGAATGTTAAGTCCCACTGCGGTGGGGGCGGGGGCAGAGGGGGAGGACAGCTGCGTGGGAGAGGGGGCATCTGAGCTGAGCTGGTTCGTGAGGGAGAAAGGACTCAGCCAGCAAAGGCCAGGGGGAGAAACACTCCAGGAAAAAGGGAAAGCATGAACAAACAAGACTCTGTGTGTGTATGTGTGTGTGTATGTGTGTGTGTGTGTGTGTGTGGTGTGTAAGCACCAAGTGCTTTGAAGAAATCAGGGACTTCCCACATGAGTGGGGTGTGCATAGCCAATGAGGAGTAAGGACTGGGGAGTGTGAAAAGGTCATTGAGTGTGAAAAGGTCATTGAGATAGGTCACAAAGGGTCTTGAATGATATACTGAGGAGCTTATGCTTCAACTTCCTATGGGTGGTGGAGATAAGCCAGAAGTTTCTGAGCAGGATTACGAAGTTGGGACCATCAGATGGTCAGCTGCCTGAGCCCACTCTCACTGAGGAAGGGGAAATGGGGTGGTAGGTGGTAGGAGGGAGGATTCCTTAAGCTGGTAGGCTGTCCAGGAGGAGCAGGAAAAGGTAGGGTGCGCAGTTCTGGCTCTGGAGGCCTGGGGTAAAAGTCTCAGCCCTGTTTGTTTCTCCTCCTTGATCCATTTCCTGGCTCCTGTGTGCCTCCCCACCCCCATCACAACCAGGGAGGGGGGTCTGGGAGGCAGCTCCTGGCACCTTCCTCAGTCACCATGGGGCTTTTCGACCCACCCATTTGGCCCAGCCTGTGCAGGGGCCTCTGTGGTCAAGCCTTTGTGTCTGCACAGTGGCCTTCTTTGTCCCGAGCAGCCCCCACCGCCTCCCTCCTGCCCTTCTCTCTTTCCCTCTCTCTCTCTCTCTCTTTCTCTCTCTGTCCTGTGTCACAAAAAGTACCAGTTTTGCAGAAAGATAGCCAGGGCTCTAATCTTGGCTTCTGCCACTGAATATGACCCTCAGCAAGTTGTTTAGTTTCTCTGAGCCTTACTTCTGGATCCACGAAAAGTCGCTGCATGAGGAATCGAACTCCTGGCAAGAACTAATCTGCTACCCAGTGCTGAGACCTAAGCAAAAAATGTCCATGGGCATGTCCTTGGGGACCCCTGCCCAACCTCCGTGCTCTTCTCTGAACCTCCTACTTACATCTCCAACCTCATCCCGTCTACTCCCCAGTCAGGCAGCTGCATTCTCTCATTTGACAAACAAGGAAACTAATGAGGACAAATGAGAACAGGGCTGACTTCATGAGCGTGTGACCTGTATAGCTACACAGGGCCCCACAGTTTGGACTTGATATACTGCTTTGCTGTCCCATCTCGAAATTCTTATTCGTTTTTGGACGAGGGCATTTTTATTTTGCCCTGGGTCCCGCAAATTATGTAGCTGGTCCTGTTTGTGGGGAGATGGAGTGGAGGCTTTCCCGAGTAGGGACCAGGCTTCCTGCCTCCTGGGCTGCCTCCCCTGGGTGCCTGCATCCTGGCACACCAAGAGCCAAAGCTTCTAGTTTGCATTTGGCATCAGGACCTGGCCCCTGCCTGGGAAACCTGAGGAGCATTGTGGCTGGGAGAGAGGGAGAGAAGGAGAGTGGGAGGGAGGGAGGATGGTCCAGGTTGATGCAGCATTGCAAAAGCAAGGAAGACAAGGCTGCTGGAGCCACCAGTGTGAGGGTCCCAATGCTATGGCTCAGCCATTACTCTGATAATTCAGCAAGGCCTTCTTTCCCAGGCAGGCTGGGAGTTCTGGGGCCAGGGGACCCACCATAGACTCACTGTGACTTCCGACGTTCACTTCTCCTTTCTGAGCCTCAGTGTCCCTATTTGTAAAATACACATGCTAACACCTACCTCACAGGGTTCTGGGGTAAGACTAAGGGAAATACTTGTACACAATGGCTAGCACAAAGGTGCTCACTGAATCAAGTTCCTGCTCACTCACCTAACGAATATTCATGAAGGCTGATAGGTTGACAGGGGCAGTGCTAGGTGTTGGGCATGTAGCTGTGAGCAGGATAGACCTTGGCTCTGCCTTCAAAGAAATGTCCGTTAGAGGGAGAGCTGACAGTGCAGTCAATGGTGTGACAAAGGGAGGTACCTGATGGGGCTGCTGGGCTGGGCCTTAGAGAAACAACGTGGGGGGGGGGGTGCCAAGAGAAAGGCAGAGAAGCGTGGAGGGACATTGCAGGCAAGGGAAGCAGCAAGTGCCAGGCAGGCGTCGAGGCAGAGGCAGGAAACGGGGTGGAGAGGAGGCAGGGGCTGGTGTGGCAGGCCGCAGAGGTGGGCTTTCTCTAGAGGGTGGTGGAGCCACAGAATGTGTGAGGCAGGCCATGGCTGGGAGGGGGTGACCGATACCCCAGCCTAGCCCATGAACCAGGAGGCCTGAACCAGAGCAGGGGCTTTCACTCCTAGCACCGATTCTCAGAGCAGGAAGTTTTCTCTGGGGAGATGAGAGAAGTAGAGAGATGGAAGATGAGAAGGCTTAAGAGAGCCAAGTGCCTCCTCAGGGTAGGGGAGACAGGAAGCCTTCTAATGCATGGGGAGAAACGCTCTTGGGCTTGCCCTTCCCTGTCCTGACCTGCTGCTGCTAATGGAACCCCGCAACCGGCTCCCTCCCATGGCTCCATTAACCCTCCTCTTGGGGCCCATTATATGCCTGGGTCTTCACGACCAGCCTGCTGGGGCTGCTTGGTTCCAGAGAGGCTCCTTTGATACCCCTTCAAACTTCCAGATAGGGCCTTGTGTGGGGCTTGTGGTGGACTCACTGAGCCTGTTTCCAGGCTGGGTCAATGGGTCTAAAATCTTTTAGCCACAGAAACTTTTATATTTTCTCAACAAACTATTGCCAGGAAATGTAAATAAGTGCGAAGACAAAAATAAAGTCACTTACATTGCCATGCATGGGAGCTCCTGAGGCCACCCCAAGTAAGGGGGACTCGGCTGGGGGATTTGGAACCTGCTGGACCTGATCTCTCAAGCTCAGTGATGAGAGTGTCAGCAGAACATGTCAAGTGACCTAGATTTCCAGCCCCTCATTAGAGGAGATGCTAATGCCTCAAACCTGGGGAGCTCGGGATGATGGGTAAAGAATTTCAGTCAGGCCGGTAAGAAAATGATGATCACCATTTTGCAGAAGAGGACATTGAGGCTTAGAGCCATAGGAGAGGTGAGACAAGACCCCAAGGCTATAGGGTTCAAGGACATGTCCCTTTCCTCTGCTTCTCAGGGCTCACTGAGTCACTTGTGGGTGCTCAGACTCTGGGTATCTCAGGAATGCCGTTTTCTTCGACTTTTTTTTTTTTTTTTTTTTTTTTAGTTTTTAAAAAGATTTTATTTTTTAGTTTTTAAAAAGATTTTATTTATTCATGAGAGTCACAGAGAGAGGCAGAGACACAGGCAGAGGGAGGAGCAGGCTCCCTGTAAGTTGCCCGATGTGGGACTCGATCCCAGGACCCTGGATCATGACCCAAGCCAAAGGCAGATGCTCAACCACTGAGCCCCCCAGGCACCCCTCCACACTTCCCATACTTCCAAGGACATTTCTACCTTGGTAACTCAAAGACACCTCAAACTCCATGTTCCTAAACCCGGTGTGCTGCACTCTTTCTCAATGTCATTCTTGCAACATCACCTCTCGGAGAGCTGGGCTAGAGCGGGAGCAGGACTCTGCAGGTGGCTGGAGACTGAGGCAGAGCCCCGGGTCCTCATGTTGGTATCAAAGGAATTTTTTCTCTTAAGCTTAGTAGTAGTTACAGTAGAGGTCTGAAGGCCTGGGAGAGAGGGGAGAGGTGTTGGCTGGAGCCTCCAGTGACCAGAGGGACTTCCCCACACTGGGATCCTAAGACCTGGGCTCCATAAGTGGGAGCCATAGGAATCCTGGCCCCCCAGAAGCTGCATGGACCAGCTTGGACAACAGATAAGGGAAGCTGGACAAGAGGCCTTTGTGTCTTCCAGGCAGAGGTCCCCGAGGGACTGCAGAGGCCGCACAGCCGCACAGGGCTGTGTGTATGTGTCTGCTCCTGCTCCTGCTCCTGGCAAGGCCGCAGCCAGTATCCTTCTCGGGCCCTTCTGGGCCCCTCTTGGGGCCAGCAGCCAGGCCCAGTCAGTTGATGTGAAGCCCAACAGGACTCAAGGCCTCAGGGCCCTGGGCAAGCTCCTTGGCCACAGGAAGAGGCCTCCTCTGTGCTTTTCAGACACCAACTATCTAAAGCCCCAGATGGATGAACACGGTTGGTGGGAGAGCATGTGTGATTGTCACAAAAACAGAGGCCTAGGGACGCCTGGGTAACTCAGTGGTTAAGCGCCTGCCTTCAGCTAAGGGGGTGATCCTGGAGTCCCGGGATCGAGTTCCACATCAGGCTCCTTGCTTCTCCCTCTGCCTCTTTCTCTGTGTGTCTCTCATGAATAAATAAATAAAATAAAAAAAAAGGAGGCCTCAAGTGGGACTGGATCTAGGGGTCAAATTCTCCCCAAGTCAGTGCTGAAGCTGTGTATCTAGCTGACACCTAGACCATTCTTTCATTCATTCATTCATTCAGCATTCAACAAGTATAAAGCAACTCCTGGGAACTCTGGCAAGGGCTGTAGGTCTTGTTCTCCTGGCTCTTACTGTCTAGAAAAGGCACAGACATAGGGTCCCTGACCAGAGAAGGCCATCAGAGTGTGGTTGAAAGCAGAGAAGGGAGCGCTGTGTGTAGTCTGAGAAGGCAGCTCAAAGGAAGGAGCTCAAGAGGAAGGATGAACAAAGAGCCACCTGTGGAGGAAATTTCTAGTGACTATCAGGCCCAGTAACGGGAGCATAGGTGGGGCTCTCCCCCTAGCTCCTTTTTCTCTGGGGCTGGAGAGACGGAGGACCCCGAATGTATTTCTCCTCTAGGCAATGGGGACACCCTTCCGCACCTCCCGGTCCCAGCAGGGGAGGAGAGTTCTCCGCGTGGTGCTCGGAGCAGGGCAGCAGGCTCCCGGCAGCAGAGGGCTCAGGTTCGCCGAGACAGGCCTCCAAGTGGGCAGCGCAGGAGCCACTAGGTACCCGCCCCCCCCGACAAACTTTGCAAATTCAGCGTCTCTGAAAACCCGGGCGCACCTCGCGTGAGGTGGGTCTCCGCAGGCCCCGTCCCGCTGCGAGCGCGGCGCCCCGGGGTCCCCGCGCGGGCGGGAGGGGCGGCGCCAGGGTCCTTCCAGAGCCCGCCCCGCCCGGGCCGGAGCCGGCCTGGCAGGGGGCAGGGAGCTGGGCGCGGCGGGCGGGGCTCAGGCACGTGGGTGCCGCGGCGGCGGCGGGACGCGGGCTCGGGCGGCCGAGCGGCGGCCGCGGCGGGGCGGGCGGGCGGCCTGCGGGGATCGGAGGCGGGGGAGGTCCGCGGGCGCGCCCCGGGCCCGAGGCGGCTGCCCCGTCGGCGCCGGGCAGGCGGAGCGGTGCGGCCGCGGTCCGAGGGGTCACGGCTCCGAGCGCCGCGAGGGCGCCCCGGGTCCCCGCGCAGGTCCGCCTCCACGCGCGCCGGGCTCCGGGGCTGCGGGGCCCGGGAGTGCGCTCGGATCCCCGGGGAGAGCGAGTCGGCGTCCTTGCTGAAGTCTGGGTGTCAGTGGGTGAGTGCGTGCGCCCCGAGCCGGTCGAGTAGCCGAACCTGCGGGACTCGTTTGCGTGCGTGCTCCGGGGCGGGCCCCGAGGCGAGCCCCGGGGCGTGGGACGGCGGCCGGAGACCCGCCAGCCCGTCGACCCGGGGGCGTCCTGGGCGCCCACCGCGCCGGGGCCTCGGAAAACTGGGGGCGGGGCCGGTGGCCTGGAAGGACAGTTAAGCCTCTCTCAGGGGACTTTTAATCTGGAAGGCGGTGCTGTAGGAAGGGTTAGTTTGAATGAACCTCCCCTCCCGCACGGTCCGTGGCAGGTAGGCCCCCTCCCCGCAGGAGCCGGACCCAGGGCCGGGCCCAGGTCTGTGGCGCTGAGGGCAAGCTGTTCCTTCCCCACGGCATCCTCGGCTTCCCTGCGCCTGCAGCCTGAGGTGCCTGCCTTGTTTAGGGCTCTAGGCTGGAATAATGGGGAGCTTTTGAGGACTAGGGTGGGGCCTTGGTAAAGTCTCAGTTATCCGTGTGTGTGGGAATAGTTGGGAAGGAGATTCTTTAAGCAGAACCCACAAAAGCTCCCTGGAGACTCAGACCTGTATTCCAATGCTGCCTTGGTCACTGTGTGACCTTTGCGGAGTCTCAGTGCCCTCATCTGTAAAAGGGGGTTAATAATAATAATATGGAACTTGAGGGTCTGGCATTGCTGATGTGCGGGTCATATTCAGTACCAGTGTCCTCCTGGGTAGGCTCACTGCTTGGGGATCTGGGTGGGGTCAGTCCCTGGAGGGAACTTCCTGAAACCCGTATGTCAACCATTCTCTTCCCTGGGCTAACAAGACCCAGCCTGAACCCCTTAGCCTGGGAGTCAAGGCTTCCAAGAACTGCTCCTTGCCAACCTCCCCCGCCCCTTCTCCTGCCTGACCCTTCACCCTCTAGTGATGGCATGTAGTTCTGCTACACAGACTAGGCAGTTTCTTGCCTTTAGGCCATTGTGTATTCTATACTCACTGCCTGAAATGCCCTCCTAGACTCATCTTCCTCAGTTGTAGAATTACCCCGCCTTGGGGCCCACCTCAGATCTCCCCTCATTGGTTGATCCCACAGTTGGGTTGGAGCCTCTTCTGGCTCTTGCAAGTCCCAGTGCTGACAGTCCTGGTTCCACCTTGGACTCTTATGGTCTCAGTCTCCTCCTTCTCTCTCCAGAGGCCTGGGGCCCTCTGGAGGGCAGAAACTGGCTCTCACTCATTTCTCTTTAGCCAGCAGCCTGCACAGGGCTGAGCTGAACTGAGAGAGCAGTAGCAGCCCCCATCTCCTGCCCGCCCCCAGCCCCCCTGCCCTCCTGCCCCTGGCTTTCCCAGTGAAGGCATGTCTACAGTGGAGCTCCATGTCATCACAAAGAAGAGGAAACTAGAATCCAGTCGTCAAGATAAGTGGCATGGCATTAGACACGACGAATACCCACCGTTTGCTTCAACGTGGATGGAACTGGGGGGTATTATGCTGAGTGAAGTGAGTCAGTCAGAGAAGGACAAACATTATATGGTTTCACTCATATGAGGAATATAAAAAATAGTGAAAGGGAATAAAGGGGAAAGGAGAGAAAATGAGTGGGAAATATCAGAGAAGGAGACAGAACATGAGAGACTCCTAATTCTGGGAAACGAACAAGGGGTAGTGGAAGGGTAGGTGGGCAGAGGGTTGGGGTGACTGGGTGACAGGCACTGAGGGGGGCACTTGATGGGATGAGCACTGGGTGTTATATGTTGGCAAATTGAACTCCAATAAAAAAATATACAAAAAAAAAAAAAGAAAGTTTAATAGACGATAAAAAAAAAAAAAAAAAGATAAGTGGCATAGGTTGCCAGAATAGTGTATTCTGGAACACTACAGGACAGGCAGAAAACTTCGAATTTTCCTGAAGGCAATAGGGAGCCATAAAAGGTTTGCGGGACAGGGAAGATTCATGGTCAAAGCAGCATTTCAGAAAGATCTTTCTGGCTGCAGGGTGGAGAATGGATTGAGTAATGCTATACAAGGAGGTCAGATATAGACACCAGAACCATCCAGGCATCACTTACATCTGAGCCCTTGATCCCTTGGCCAGACACTTCCCTCAGCCCATTCCTCAGATGCTCCTGCCGAGGAATTTGGGGACACTTAGGACTCTTCCTCCCCCAGGGGAACCTGGGAGACCTACAACTGATCCCATCCCAGCTCTTCCCCAAACTTACTGGGTGATCTTGGGGAAGTTCCTGCTCTGCCAGCCTCTAAAAGGAGGCTAGCACCAGTAAGGTCCTATATGGAGAGTATGTGCTTTGCAGGTCCCTGACAGGGAAGAATTGACAGTCTCTTCTTCCTGCCTTGGGCTGTCCTGAGGGATCTAGCCAGAGGAGTTGGAGGATCACAGTGGGTGACCTTTATAAATGGTTGGTAGGCTTGGGCTGTAGAGTGAGGCTACGACCCCTCCATTCCTATCCTTTTCCTGCCCAGGATGCACAGGGTTCCCAGGCTTCTGGAGCCTATAAGGACCAGCTAAGCGAGTATGAGAAATCACCAAGGCCTCATGGGTGAGTGCTGTGATTTGGCTTCTTTCCTGGCTGCAGCCCTTAGAGAGGCCACTGTGACCCTCTAGGTGGCAGTTTTGCCATCTGTACATTGGACATGATGATCCTTACCTCTTCAAATGCAGGGTTGCTATGACAATTCTTAAGCCAGTAGTCAGGAAAGGGTGTTATAAGCTGTGGAGTGCAGTGCACAGGGAGAAGTGTGATACTCAGAGACTTAAATGCATTTTGAAGATACTAGAACATGGGTGCAGTAACAAGGGATTGTGCTATTGGAATTTTAACTACTGACTGCCTTCCTCCCCCTGTGTATCCTCTGCAGAGACAGCTTACTAGTAACAATTTATAAGAGTTTCTCATTTTGTCCTCTATCAACCCTATGAGGGAAGAATTATTACCCCCATTTTGCAGATGAGGAAATAGAGGCTCAGAGAGTTTCCTTCCCTAGATCACAGAGCCGAGATGAAAGCTAGGGCTTCTGCCTACCTGACCCAACATACCTCTCCCCATTCAAGACAGAAACTCCATCTGAGTAAGGCCTGGTCCTCTGGCTTTCAGGCAGAGGGAAGTTTGAATCTTGCCCTGAAAACATGACTTTAGGTCTTGCTTTTGGCGTGATTAACCATTCTACTCACAGGACCAGGGAAGCCCAGCTGATCTGGTGAAGAAAGGTGGAGGCTCTCCTGGTGAAATCATCTCTCTCTCCCTGCACTGTCTTCTGTGGGCCTGGCTGATGCACAGTTGGGGTCCTTTGGGTTCTCAATGCTGGCCTCTCCCAGCCCTCAGATCCTGATGGGGGGAGACTGTCTGTGGGGCCTTCCCTGACCTCTGTGTTCACCCTAGAGGTCAATTGTAAGCCTAGGCCAGCCTGCTTTCTCTCTATGCATATAACCCAGCACAGGTTGAGCACAGATGCCAGGGAGTGTTTGGGAGATGAATGAACGTGTGGGGGTGAATGTATAGTGGAAGCTGAGGGCCTTGCTCTGTGGACAGCTACAGTTGGTTCTTGAGCAGGGGAGTTCCGCCGCTCCCCTGTCACAGCATCTCCTAGGCCTAGTATTTCTGGTCCAAGGTGAGTAGCTATAGTCCCTGACAAGAGGGCGGGCAGCCTGGGCCCTCCTGGGCAGCTGCTTCCTCCTTGGCCCTCTACCCTGGTACCCCGTCACTGTGTTTACAGTGACAGTAATACTTGGGCCCTGGAACATGGGAGGAGGGCCTCCTTCAAGCTTCTTGGGGTCCACATGACCCTCTCTTCTCCCCCTTCCTCAGGAGAGGCTCCTGGCGTTGGTCTGGCTTCCTGGAGAGTGCCCAGTTTGCCCAGCCCCGGCTGTGGGTCGAGGAGTCTTGCTAAAGCTGTGCTGTGGGCCAGCAAGGATGCTCCCCATCTCTCAGAGAATCCAGGTCCAAGAGACCAGTGCCTCTCTCTGGACCATTGGATGTGTAGTCTCTTCCTTGATCTCCTTCCTTTTAGACTCCCCTGTTCTATCCACTTTCCATGTGGCACCATCATTGTCAAGGTCACTATGTCCTTCGCTGCTTAAGCCCTGCCATGGCTCCCCATTGTCCTCAGGATAGAGGCCAAGCTCTTCAACCTGGCATTCAAGCCTTTTCTTGTGAGTCCCTCAGGCCCACACACATTCTGTGCCACCCACCGCTCCATTCCAGCCTCACATGACCCTCTGGTCACATTATCACAACACGGAGTCTTTGCTTTTGCCCTTCCGTCTGCCTTCTATGCCCTCCTCCCTACATTGTCCACCTGACAAACTCCTAATCTTCCATCAAGTTCCAGCTCAAATGACCCCTCCTCTGGACAGCCTCCACAGGCTGGTTAGGAAGGAGTTCCTCTGAGCTCCATGGCTCCTGGGCTTCTCTTGGTTGTGGCTTAATCACCTGAGTGGAATTAGTCCATGTCTGTGTCTTTCTCCCCCTCCAGACTGGAGCTTCTGACCAAGTCTGATCTGAGACTGGGTTTGCAGGGTCTCTCTGAGGTTAGGTGCATGGGGACACTGGCAAGTGTTTGCTGAGACTTTATGACTCCTGGGACAGTGGTCTATGGTTATGTTGCTCTGAAAGCCCAGACTCCTGTGGTTCTGAGAATCTCAAAACCAAAGGCTATCAGAAACAGTGAGTAACAGACTTGAAGAAACACTTAGAACTACTGAACTCAGAATTGAGTGATTGGCTTTTCTATTCTCCCTTTGTCCTCCCAAGCTGGACCCTTCCTACTTCTCTCTAGCCCTGCCCACAGCCCTTTCCAGGAGCCTTCCCTGCCTACTCTGACCGTGACTTCTGCCCCTGTGCCTGGTGACCCAGGAGGGCCCCCTGCTGAGAAGGGCTTCTGTGTCTCTTTGCTAAGATAGGAGGATACAGTCCCCACACCAGGATGGAGCCTGATCTGCTAGCTGCATGGAGAACCACCTGCCCCCTTGCCTTACTCATTTCTCAGGAGCTTTCTGGAATAGTGGTGATTCTCCCCATCTGCTCAGTGAAGAACTTGAAGCTCAGAGAGGGGAACTGACCTGACCAAGATTGCACAGTATGGGTGGTTCTAAGCAGAAGCCTGAACGCAGGGTTCTTTATTCCTGAGCCGGGCTGGAGGCATTTGGCTGTGATAGGTCAGGTCAGGGTGGAGTTCAGGGCACTGTGGTTCTGAACTGGTTCAGCTGAGCAGTGTGTCTCTAGAGCACCGTGCGGGCTGGGCCATGCTGGGTCAGAGGAGGGACAGGTAGTTTGGAGTTCTGCTCTGGGGCGGGGTGAATATAATTAGAATATACTGAATATAATTAGAACAGCAGACTTTGAGTAGGGCCTTTCTCTCCTGATCTGTAACATGGGAGGCCGTCCCATATTCAGATATTTTCCAGTGCATGGCCCCCAGAGCCAGGGTCCGAGGGTCTCCCAAGAAGGAGAGAGCCTCTGAAAGAGGCTACTGAAGCCAAGGGCCTCCTGGGAGAGGCTGCAGAGGCTTCACATTCACATTGCTACACTTGCTGATAACATCTGAGGTCACCCCTCAGCTATTTCCCCAGACTAGCCATGGTGCTTGTGGTGCAGAAAGCACACCGAGCAAAGCTGGAGCCTTTTGGCCTTCAGCCCTGTGGAGGACATTTGGGTGGGGTCAGAGGATAGCTTCCAAGATCCTCCCGGTTTCCTAGCCAGCCTTGCCTTCTCTACTTCCCTCAAGCCACAGGGATAACTGTCAGTTCCCAAGACAGTCTGTCTCTTGCTCTGGTTTTTGCTCACTCTGGTCCTCTTCTCTTTCTACTCACCTGACTCCTATCCGTCTTCCAAAATCCAGGTCAGGTGTCCCCTCTTCCAGGAAGCCTTCCCTGACCACCCCACTCCTAATTCCCATTAGGGACCCTCTTGGCTGCTTCAACCCTGGTGCCTCTGCTTCCTTCAGCCTTAATCACCCTGACTTGTCATTGCCTGTTCCTGGGTCTTCCCCCATCCTCCCCTACACTCTCTACCTTGACAGTGAGCTCCTTGAGATCATAGAAGGGTCCAACCCACCTTGGAGTCCCCAAGTGTCCTGCATGGGGACAGGCATAGATATGGCAACCTTTGTAAAGGGTGAGTGAATTAAGGAGTATAAGGGGGTCTCATTCCTCCTGGGGGTCCCTGGACTGCCCTCCCTTCTGAGGATGGCCTTCAGGGTGGGAAACTTAATCTATAGTCAGTTTCCTGCCCGTCTTGTCTTCCTGGCACGTTCCCATCCTCCCTGCCTTCCCCACTTGCTGAAGTCATATCTTTTAAAATTATTTCATAAAATGAGTTTAAATCATCTCCTTTAACTCTCTCGACAACCTTAGGCAGTGCATACTCTTCTTAGATTGGAAGGAAATTGGAACTCTGGTTGTGGAACTGACTTGTCCAGGTACCACTGCTGGGAATGGCAGAATGGGATTTCCCACCTGCTCCTTGTCCTCCCCTGCCCCTCAGTGGTGTCCTGGGTCCAGGTCCTCTGTTTCCCATCATAGTATCTCACCCCCAGCAGTGGCAGGCTGCAAGGGTTTCCAGAGTGGTGATGGGTCACACTCCCCTGCCAGGCTGGACAGGCCAGCCAGGTAGGCGGGTGAGTAGGTAATACATTCATTCTGGAGCTGCCCTAGTAGAAAAGCTGGAATGTTGTCTGGCCACCCCGGAAATTCTGCAGCAGGCCTGGAAACTGCCTCTGCCCCTCCTCCAGGCTTTGAGTTAACTAGCTACAAGGAGAAAGACGCAGGTGGGATAGAGGTAGAGCCAGGTAGAGGGGGCAGGTGGTCTGCTCCAAACTCATTGGCGACCTTGGATGAGATCTTGGGTTACCCTTTCTGGCCTTAGTTTGTTGTTGTTTTGAATTGTGAAATGGGTACAGTAACCATCAGGGTTGCTTCACACTGAGAAAATAGCTGGAAGAGCAGATTCTAGTACCTAGGGTTGTAGAACGTTAGGGTGTTCCCTCTGGCAGATAACTGACCAGACAGGCAGAGTCATGGGGCTTAGAGAGGCTGGTCAGAGAGCTTCCTGGAGCCGAGGGTCTGTGCTGTGGAGGGTAAGAGATCAGCACAATTCCTAAAGTCAGACAGATCAAGGTTATTCTGGAATTTGCTAGCTCTGTGACCCTGGAGATATTAGCTTCTCTGAGCTTCTCAGGATCAAATGAGAAGAGGTCTATAAAACCACCTAATAAGGACCTGGTAAAGAGAAGCACTCCGCTCTTGTTATGTATGATACACATGTTAGAAGATAAGGGAGGGTGTCCCTGAGCAAAGATATGACCATGGGAACTGGCTTTACTGTGCTTTACATGGGAAGATGAGGCTGGAGACAGAGAGGGAGAGTTGTCTAGCGGGGTGGTGGGGGTTCGGTCAGCCAGGGCCTTGAATGCCAGGCTCAGGAGCTTGGATGTTGGCCTGAGGGCATTACAGAGCCATGGAAAGGTTTTGAGCTCAACAGTATATGGTCAGATTTGTGTTTTAGGAAGCTCCATGACTGCAGCATGAAAGATGGCCCATAGGGGTGGGGTGAAGGCAAGGAGACAAGTGAGTGAGCTGGTGCAATGGTCTGGAAAGGAAACATAAGCCAGAGGCTTGCATGTTGCTTCCAGCTGGGGCACCAGACTCACTCCCCCATTGTAGGGAAATGAAGCAGATGGAAAAGGAAGGGGATGTCCTTATTCCCCTCTGATAAGTCTGAGGTTCTGGTGGATGCTGGGACTTGCACATCCAGAGGGGTCCCTGTACCACGTAACCATCCCCTCAATGAAACCTTGTGCCTAGTGCCTATGAGGGCCTTGCAGACAAGACAGAAACCAAGGCCAGAATCCAAAAGGCCCCCGCTCCAATCTCGGCTCTGTCCTTGGCTTATGGTGAGGTCTTGTGACAGGGCCTCAGTTTCTTCCTCTGTCAAATGGGAGTTTGGTTTCGGTGATTTCTGATGGCTTTTCTAGGCCCTCTCTAGGATGGTATGTGTGTGTGTGTCTGTGTGTGTGTGCATGCATGCGTACATGTGCTCATGCTGTGTGTACGGCTATATGTGACTGTGTATGTCTCTGGGTATGTGGGTATGTCCATGCCTGTGTGTGCTCATGTGGGTTTACAACACCTTGGAGGAATGGTCAGAGGTGGGACAGGGGAGAGAGAGGAGTATTCCAGATAGAGGCATAGCTTGAACAAAACTATGTTGGCTTAAGTACTGTTGAGTGTATACCAGGCGAGGAAGGTGTTGACTATTTGCTACTGTAGGAACTGGAGCACAGACCAGGATGGAGGGAGGGGCCATTGGACATTCAGCTCAGCTCTGCTACCTTCCCCCATAGAGCCACACTCCCGTGAAAGGGGCTGCCTGGGGAAGGAGGCTGGGAACAGCCATCCCTGGGACATGGGAGTTGAGGGTAGACAGCAGGAGGTGTGGGTGGGTAGAGGGCCCTCCTCCTGGGGCGAGCACACACGTGCTTGCCTCTTTTAGACCCAGGTTAGAGCATCGGAGGCAGGACCGGGAGGGCTCTTCCTGGCTGACTTCCTGTGACCAGGAACCAAAGTGCCCATGCTCTTTCCACTTCCCACAGAGCCCACAGCATGGCCTGTCCTGAGAGGTGCTAGAAGCTGGGTACAGCCCCAGGCCGGGGAGCTGTTTTTCCTGTTTCCTGAAGAATTCCCTGCACCCTGATCCAGGCCTGCACATTCATGAGTACGGTACCCAAACAGGCGCAGAGCATCCTGAGAGCAGGGGCTGGTCAGGTATGGGCGTGTGAGGACGGGGTCCGTGGCCAGGAGGTTCGTGCGGCCTCGCCGGTGCACATGTATATGCTGAACCAGGGTTCGATGGAGGGGATCTCCACCTTGCTCCTTCATCCCAGGCTGTGATGATTTCAGGCTTCAGAGCCAGAGAGCCCTGGTGTCAAGTTCCTCTTCAATTCCTAGTGGTGTGACCTTGAACAAAACTACATGGCAGTATCTACTGCGGAGTGAGGGTGGGGGATGAGGCGAAGATGCTGCATGGAAGCTGTTCAGCCCAGGCTTGGCCCCTACAAAGTGAGTGGTTGGGTGTAGGGGGCACCAGGACCAGGAACTCCTGATCCAGACTGACCCATGACCTGAGCCAGGGATGAGCGAGATAAAAGAATGTGCTTGGCTCAGACAGCTGACCCACCTCCAGAATGCCTAGGTCCAGTTCCCCTCCCTCTGGCATTCCCCTGGGCTTTCCAGAGAAGGACAGAACTCTTGAAAGAGAGGCAGTCCAGGTGCCTGTCTAGGGCAAGCCTCAGGTGAGCTGGTCCTCAGGAGGCCACTTAGGGTCAGTAGCTGAGAAATCTGTAAGCGTCAGAACAACTCTGGTAGATCCTCAGAGGAATAATGGAAAGGAGAGCCACTGTCATAAAGCTTAGCCTCCTCTGGTCTCCTATATCCTCTTGTGCTTGCTTGCTTCATTCATTCATGCATTCATTCATTTGTTCCTTCGTTCATTCATTCACTCATTCTCTCGTTGTCATACCTGCTTTGGATCAGGCCTCTTGCTGGATGATTGGGATAGAGAAAAGAATCAAAAGGACCCAACCCTCTAGGAACACCTGGAATATGTTGGGGTAGAGGGTGGAAGGACAGATTCCCAATAGGGTGTGAGGAATGTCTGGGGTGGTGGAGAGGGGAGAGCTTCAGAAACGAGGTGACATATGAGAAGAGCCTTGGGAGTGGGCAAGATGAGGTACAGTGTGAATGTGTTCTGGAAGGGAAAGGTAGAAAGAACAACATGTGCAAAGACAGGTAAGCCTATCAGGGCCCTTATGAGGCAGGGCCAGCCAGAACTGGGCACAGAGGGGCTGGCAAGTGGTGTTGGACAAAGTTAGGTGGGAGATGGTCTCTAGGGAGGTGGGGGTGAGACCCCAAGGGCATTAGGGGTAAGGAGAGGCAGAGGTGAGGGCCAGGGGAGAAGGCTGGGGATTTGGCTGTCTTCATAAGCAGGGCCTGAGGGGAGGAAAGGTGTACTCACATGTTGGTGGGCCAGCCAGTGGAGGGAGAGGGCAGGCAGGGTCAGTCTGGACAGGGGCCATGGCAATGGAGTCCCCAGCTGGCCTGGGAGGGTGGAGGCCAGGATGTCTTAAAACAGGTGGAAAGGGCAGCTTCCTCAGTTCATGAGAGACCTAGGGAAGTCTCCACTCCTCTAACCAGCATCAGAGGTTCCACCCTTAGTAATTAGCTAGAAAATCTTTGTGTAAAGATGTTAACTCTGGCTTGGGGTGGGCAGGGGAAGAGGTGGGGGGAGGGTGCTGACCTAGACGAGAGACCTGCCAGGCCTGGGCACCAAGCGCCAGGGCAGCAGTGTGGAGGGGAACTGGGTGTGTGTGCTTCCCTCGCTGGGCAGAGCACCTCATGGGGAAGTTTTAGGGTGCCATCTCTCCAAGGGTGGGGGATTCAGCTCATGAGAGATCTGAGCCTCAGGAGGGCAGGAAATGTCTGATGTCACCTACAGTTCTGTGATAGAGCTGGACACCCCAAGCCAGTATCCCCAAGGTGGAGGGAATATGCCCCCTCCACAGATCCTCAGTCCCACACTCAGGCCTCCACGTTCCTCCTGTAGCTGTTGGGAGCCGGCAACTCCTAACCCACCTTCCAAAGTGCGGGATCTGATGGTCTCAGCCTTTGTCCTTCCCCACATCACATGACATGCCTTCAGGGCACCCCATTCTTACCCGTGTCTGACAGTGAGTGGCCCTCTCCCCTACCTGTCCTTCCTCCCCATCCCTGAGCCAGGAGATGGCCTGGGCCAGGCATCCTGCCAGCCTCCCTCTCCGGCCCCTCCTCCACCCAAACTCCCTCTGTGCCAGTTGCTCTGAACTCTGTCCCTAACCCTTCCAGATCTCTCCCCGCTCGACATCCCCAGGCCTGGCGCCAGCTTGGGCCTCAGCGTCACTCCCCTGGTCCACCGCACTCACCTGCTATACAGCCTCCAGTGGAGACCTTCTGTCGCTATTCCCCCCCACCCCAACTGGTGGCCTGAGAGAGCTTTCCGAAGATTTCAGGAAAAGGCCACATCTGGGCTGAGCCTTATAACTCATACCAGCACAGGGTACCTACTGTGTGCCAGGCACTGCACCAAACACTCTGCACAAATGACTCAACCCTCACAGCAGTTGTATGCTGTAGGTTCTATTTAATCATCTCATTTTACAGGTGAGGAAACAAAGGTGGTCTGGCTCCAGAAGCCTGGTTCTTAATCGCTGGAGTTTGTTGTGCTGAAGGATAGAAAGTTGTAGTTCCAACAGGTAGAGACAAGGGCTGTGAATGGATTCCAGGTTGAGGGGTGTTAGGTGCATTCCAGAAGCCACAGGTCACTGAGGATGGGGCCCGTGAGGCTGACAGAGGCTGGGTTGTGAAAACCTCCAGTACCAAACTGAGGAGGAGCAGGGTTTTCTCCTGAGAAGAGGCAGGAGCCACAGAGGGTTTCAAGCAAAGGAATGATTTTGTCTTTACAAAGGCCCCTCTGGATTGGGGCACACTGAGGCTAGAGGCAGGGAGGCTGATGCAATGGCTCCAGCAGCAAGGTAGAGGCAACACTGGGCTCCATGGAGCAGTGGTGGGATACAGGAAATGCTTTAATGCTGGATCCTGAGTCCTGGCTCTGGGCAAGAGGGGTCCCAACAGCTCGGCCCTGTCTCCTCACCTTGGATCAGCCCTGGCTCCTTGGAGACGAACTTAACTCTTTGGGAGGGAGGTGCATGCTCCCTTCCTCCCAGTTGCACCTTGGCTGACAATGGGAAAGAGAGAAGGTTCTGGGATTGGGGGATGGGGAGAGAAGGGAAACCGAGGGATCTATGTGTCTCTGAGCCCCCTAATCTCAACCTTGGGGGCCCTGAAGTATTGCTGGGAGGCCAGGCTTGGCAGGAAACTCATGGTCTAAGAGAGTGGTTGTTACTGGCCCTGCAGAATCCCCGAGTCCCAGCCTCTCAGGACCTCAGGTTCCAAGATGAAGAGAATTGTACAGCCCCAGATTCCTAGAATGGGGAGGACTCACACGTCATCTGCCCTCTCTGTCCTCCCAGATACACCCACACACAGGACACAAGCCTTCCTGCAGACTACCGGAAGAGCCACTTGCATACCCCCAAACAGGGAGTTCATTACATCCTTCCTATAGCCCCTTCCACCCCTTGTGGGGTGGACTTGAATAGGAGTCACAGCCATCGCTAGCTATGTGACTTTGGCCAAATTATTTGAATGATCTGTGTCTTAGACTTTTCAGTGGAAAACCAGGCATGAGAACCTGGTTTCCAGAAGCATGTTGTAAGACTGGAGGGAAATGACATTCTGTAGGGACACCTGAGTGGCTCAGTGGTTGGCTCAGGTGATGATCCCAGGATCCTGGGATTGAGTCCCACATCGGGCTCGCCGCAAGGAGCCTGCTTCTCCCTCTGCCTATGTCTCTGCCCCCCTCTCTCTCTGTGTGTCTCTCATGAATAAATAAATAAATAAATCTTCAAAAAAAAGAAAATAACATTTTATAAAGCATACATAGTAGTAGGGTTTGAAAAATACCAGCTCCCTTTGCCCCTTCCTGCTGTTAGAAAGTTACTCTTTGTGTTTGTCACAAACCTGCTTACCTGCTGTGATTTCTAACTGGCCCCTGGGACCTGTGGGCACATCTTTGCCCTCCAGACTGGGATGTCTGTCCCCAGCCTTCCAGCTGAGAGAGAGCTCTCACTGGTCACATTGAAGGGGTAAGGAGAAGAGGAAGGTGGACAACCAGTGGTCCAGGTGCTCACTCTCTGGGAAGTCAGGCCCGTGGGTGTGTTATACCCACTAGGGACAAGGTAAAACACCATCAGGATAGTGGTGGCATGTGAAGAAAACCTGCATAGGCCTAGGGGAAGCTGAATTTGCCCCAGAAAAAGGAGTGCCCTTCTGCTCCCATTTCTACCTCTACTCCAGACTTCCCTGGACCCTTCAGGAGGGTCACTGTCCCATCTGGTAGCCTCCCAGGGAGCAGACTGCTGTTTACAAATGCAGAAAGTACTAAAATATAGGAGTACCTACAAATTATTTGCTGAGAGGTGAATGAATGACAAAAGGGGAAGACCCTTGGAAATACTCCCGCAAATACCAAAATACGAGGCATGGGGCCAGAGCCTGTCCAGAGAGTGGAAAGATGAGCTGGAAAGAACTTTTCTTTTTTCTTTTTTTTTTTTTTTTTTTTAAGAGTAAGAGAGAGGGCTCAGGGGCAGAGGGAGAGGGAGAGAGAGAATCTTAAGCAGGCTCCATGCCCGACATAGAGCCTGACTTGGGAGCTCAGTCTTACAACCCTGAGATCATGACCAGAAATCAAAAGTCTGATGCTTAACCAGCTGAGCCACCCAGGTGCCCCTAGAGGAAAGAACTTTCTAATGCGTCCAGGAAGATAGGGGCTGCCTACTGACCAGCAATGCTTCAGCAGGCAGTGGGCACTGGATGTGAGGTAGAGCCAGCCATCCTTAAAGGCCCCTTTCTGTGAATCTGAGATGACACCACTCTGGGCCCCCAGATCCTCAGATTCGAGAGCTCAGGATCCTTGATCTAGAACGCTGTGCTCCTAAAGGTTCTAGCGCAGGATCACCAAATGTTTTTGTTTCTTAAAGGCCAGATGGTAGCTGTTCTAGGCTTTGGGGAACATATGGTCTTTGTCACAACTATTTAATGCTTCATAAATAGATGGGTATGATTGTGTTCTAGTCAAGCTTTTTTTACAGAAACAGATGGGTGGGCTGCATCTGGCCCTCAGGATGTGGTTTGCCCACACCTTGTTCTGAAGTTGCATGGATCTCATGCATTCTCGAAGTCCCAGGGTTCCAAGGTTCCGGGCCCTCTGGGTCCAGAGAGAGCGCCAGGTCAGATGGCTACCAAAGTGTTGAATGTGGTTGGGTGGATCTTAACCAGGGAATCTGTGCGTGCATGGGGTACCTCATGGCACCCTCCCGGGTCAGGTGAGTGTGTCGGGCCTCCCCCCGCCGAGCGCTGGTCATGACCCTGATGGCTCTTCTCCCCACCCCGCCCTTCCCTCCAGGGCGATGGCCACAGGCCTGGACCACTGGAACAGCACCATCAATGACACCTGGGACGGGGATGAGCTAGGCTACAAGTGCCGTTTCAATGAGGACTTCAAGTACGTGCTGCTGCCCGTGTCCTACGGCGTGGTGTGTGTGCTGGGGCTGTGTCTGAACGCCGTGGCGCTCTACATCTTCCTGTGCCGCCTCAAGACCTGGAACGCGTCCACCACCTACATGTTCCACCTGGCCGTGTCCGACGCGCTGTACGCGGCCTCCCTGCCGCTGCTGGTCTACTACTACTCCCGCGGCGACCACTGGCCCTTCAGCATGGTGCTGTGCAAGCTGGTGCGCTTCCTCTTCTACACCAACCTTTACTGCAGCATCCTCTTCCTCACGTGCATCAGCGTGCACCGGTGCCTGGGCGTCCTGCGCCCGCTGCGCTCTCTGCGCTGGGGCCGGGCCCGCTACGCCCGCCGGGTGGCGGCCGCCGTGTGGGTGCTGGTGCTGGCTTGCCAGTCCCCCGTGCTCTACTTTGTCACCACCAGCGTGCGGGGCAGCCGCATCACCTGCCACGACACCTCCGCACCCGAGCTCTTCGGCCAGTTTGTGGCCTACAGCTCGGTCATGCTGGGCCTGCTCTTCGCGGCGCCCTTCGCCGTCATCCTGGTGTGCTACGCGCTGATGGCCCGGCGGCTGCTGAAGCCGGCCTACGGGGCCTCGGGAGGCCTGCCGCGGGCCAAGCGCAAGTCGGTGCGCACCATTGCCGTGGTGCTGGCCGTCTTCGCCCTCTGCTTCCTGCCCTTCCACGTCACCCGCACCCTCTACTACTCCTTCCGCTCGCTGGACCTCAGCTGCCACGCCCTCAACGCCGTCAACGTGGCTTACAAGATCACCCGGCCACTGGCCAGCGCCAACAGTTGCCTGGACCCGGTGCTCTACTTCCTGGCCGGCCAGAGGCTCGTGCGCTTTGCCCGAGACGCCAAGCCGCCCACAGACCCCACCCCTGCTGCCCCGGCTCGCCGCCGGCGGGGCCTGCACAGGTGGGACAGAACTGACGTCAAGAGGATAAAAGATGTGTCCACCAGCAGTGAGGATTCTAGGCGGACAGAGTCCACCCCGGCTGGTGGGGAGAGCTCTAAGGACGTCCGGCTGTAGGACCCGAACCCCTCAGGCCTGTGCAGGTTTATTAGGTGGGAGTGGGGCTGTAGGGACTAGGACTTCTTCAGAAGGGCTAGCCTCCCTGGATACGGCCCACTAGTGACTCATGCCCGATGGTCAAGGGAGCCCTGGCCTCGATGCTCTGTCATTTGGCAGATGTTCCCTGTGGCCCAGAGATTGCAACAGTCCCTATGACGCCGGTCACAATGTGTGTGTGTGAGCTGGGGAACAAGGTTTCAAGAAAGGCAAGGGTAAGGGGCCGGTGCTGCCCCCGCCTGACTCCCACAGGCTGTGCCTTCCAGGTATTTAGCCTGATCAAGTCAAATGGAGAAACAGGCCCAGAGAGGAAAGTGACTTACCAAGGTCACATAGTCTGGGCCTGAGCTGCCTAGGAGGGGCAGGGTTATGGGTTGACCAAAGGACCCTGGTAAGGAGCGAGGGCAGAGCCAGAGCTTCCTACAGAGGGCTCTGGGGCAGGTGTGGATGCCACAATGGACACACCTCTGAGAGAGGAAGGTAATGTCAGGGAACCACTGTCATAGACCCATCTGGAGGCTCCCCTGGGCTGGGAGCCAGTTTCAGGCTATAACTTCTACTGAAGTTGTTGTTGCCTGCTGCGTTGCGCCCTATTGTGTGGTTTGAGCATGAGGATGCAGACTATGGAGCTCTTGCTGTCCACACTGGGGTCCTTTCTCCAACCTGTGCTTTTCTGCCACCTGCCTTCCCACTAGTTGCCTCAGTGCTAGTCTCACGTCAAGGATCCCCTCTCCAGACCCCAGGTCATCCCTCACTTTAAAGCAAACTGACTTTTGTGCCTGGCTTTACTGGGTGCAGACAGGAGGCAGATGGGGTCCTGTCCTTAGGCTCCCCCAGTTTGGGACTTAATGGCTATGGCCAGTCATGTGCTGGTAAATGTTAAACCATCTAACTGGCTCTCCAGGGCATGAGGGGGACCCCTTATCTGTAGCATTGCCAATTGCCATGGTGCAAATACTCTTGCCTTAGCCGATTTCAGACTACTAATGTGATGTCAGCCTCCTTGCGAAATTCCTGAAAATTTAACAGTTGCTCTTGCAAGCAGGTCTGAGATGCTCCAGCACACCACTAGATAGTGCTGAGTGGCTGGGGCTGGGGACCAGGGGGTCAGGGAGGCTTCCTGGAGCAGGGGACACTCCTGAGCTGTAGCTTCTGAGCAAAGCAGTTCATCAGAGAAGAACATCCAGGTGCAGGGTGTGTCCTGGGCAAAGATATGGGGGCAGGAAAGCAGGGTATGCAGGATCTGGAAGCAGGCTGGGCAGCTGGCACCCAGGCTCAAGGCAGGAATGAGGCTGGGGTGGGTCGAGAGGGTACCAAGTCAGGGCTCCCTCCTTGCCTTTACCTGAGGTTTCCTTTGCACTGGGCCTTAGTATAGGAGAGATTCACTTCTCTTTCTGCCCCATCCTCTGTTACGGCATAATAGTTGGTGCTCAGGCCAGGTCAAGCTCAGGGTGAGGGAGATCTTTCTCACCTGTGACAGATTCTGGGTCCAGCCAGGACCACTGTGGAGATTTGTAGAGCTCGGCTGGACAGGGCCCAGCTCAGCCTTAGGGCAGGAGTTGGGCAAACCTGACGGGCTTCACTCTTAATCTCAAATGTAAAGACTCACTCCCTCTCCCTCTGGCAATACTCCTTGCCCTATGAGAGAATATTCTTTTCTCCCCCCAAATGCTGCCTGCCTCTTATAACTTCTTTACCCTTCCCACTCTACTTTGTCAGAATGGAGTACCCCCCTGCCAAGGGTTGCTCTATTTAGAGTCTAGCTTCACAGTTCCTTCTTACAACAGGGACCCATCACAAGCCATGACCCAGAAAAATTACCCTGCATTGTGCAATGTGGGTGACCTGTTCAAAGTAGTGTGAAAGGCTTACCTCCCACATTCTAGGTTCTATACTTCTGTTAATGTAACCACAGTCCCTATGAGCTTTTTTTGTGACTATCTTTTACAGACTGTCCTTGAGCCTTTCCTGCAGGCCCAAGCTTATCTCTTTCTTACCAGCTGCTGCTCAGGCTGGATCCCATCCTAGTTTATAGGAACCCAGGTAAGATTACACCCTAGAGTCTAAATGCTGGGCTCAGATACCCTTAGCCCTGGTTAGGCCCAGAGGCAGGAGGTTATACATCTTGATTTGGGGGGCTCTGGAGTGTGCATCTGTGGTTAGGGGTAGGGCTATGGCCATCACAGGCCCAAGTTCCCTTAGTTCCCATCCCTTTCATGTCCTGCATGCCTGCCGCCCCCCAGCAGCTGCCCTGGAGACCCTGAGAACCCAGGGCCCTATAGCACATAGAGCCAACACTATGGCCTGGCCCCAGGAAGCCTTCCTTGAACCAGCCACCTGCACTTTTCTAAGGACAAAGGATCTAGAGGAAAGGAGGGCCTTAACCATCATCTAATCCAGGGTTAGACACTGCGTGGGGGTAGGGAAGAGGGTCCCACCCCTAGAACCCAGTCAGACTGCCTGACCCCTTGAAGTGGCCACCTGGCCTTGCTGCTCAATGCCCAGGCCATCCACCTAGCAGGTGAGGTTCCTGATCCTCCTGCCTTGGGCTATTTTCAGCCCAAGTAAGAGCAGGATTTTCCACTCTCAAACCCAGACCATTGTCCAGTAGTGACGTGAGGGGACCTGCCTGCTCTCAAAATATCTCCTCTTACTCATTAGGCCTCCCTGGTCCCTCCCAGCCACCGCTCCTCCTCGCCCTGACATCACTTCCTGGGGCTGTTGACTCTTGAAGGCCACTTGAAAGGGCATAGCCACCTGACGGAGACCCCAGGGATTATCCAGGCCCAGCTGTAGACTCCAGAGGGCCTTGCCCAAGGTCACTCTGCAGGCCAGCATGGTGCCTGGATGTGTGCCAGGGGCTCAGGCTGGCCCTGCTGCTCTGCTCCCTTTAGTTCAGGTCAGTGCCTTTGTGGGATTCCTGCCTTCACCCCCCACTGCCCCAGCTCTTCCCATCCTGGTGGTTGGAGCTATTGGATAGAGCTGTGGCACTGAAGTCAGGGGCAGAGGAGAAGAGAGGGGGGCAGTGGGGTGAGGTGGGGAGGAAAGGCCTGCTGTCCAGCTTGCAGCAACTATTCTCGGTGAGCTCTGTGTATCCAGGACAGGGGCCCTGGCACATGGGGCAGGGCGGGAGGGTATCTCTGCTGTGGATGGCATGCGTCCCAGGTCCCAGGAGGGAGGTCAGGCTCCCAAAGCTACCCCTCTGCCACCACCATTGTTATGGCAGATTTGGGCTCTTCTGTTTAGAGTCAAGCTCATGAGGAAGGATACACATGCATTACCCCATGTCCCAGGCACCATGCCAGACCCTCTCATCTCTATTATTTATTCTTCCCACAACTGTGTGAAATAGACACATTATCCTCATTTAGCAGATGAGGGCACAGGCTCTGAGAAGTGAAGACTTGCTCCAAGTTATATGGGCAGTAAGAGGGTGAGTCAGGATTGAATCCAGGCCCATCAGATGCCCATATTAGTTCCCTTTCCAGTAACCCATGCCACTTGCTGGGCAGGAGGGTCTGTAAGCAACTGTAAGCAACCCTTTGGGTGACTCAAAATGAAAAGCGTGGTGTAGTGGGGATGGGGTTAAGAGCACAGATTTGATGCCCATACCCCCTCTGTTTGAGTGTTGTCTCCATTTCCTCCAGCAGTGGCTCCTTGGGCAGATTACTGAGTCTTGCAGGACCTCAGTTTTCTCATTTCCGAAAGGACACACTACCACCCATGTGGGGCATCGGGTCAGTACACACAAAACACTTAGAACAGTACCTGGCACATGGTAGGCATTTACATGGCAGGCTCTGTGCCAAGGTGATACAGAGGCAAACTGGCTGCACCCTGCCCTTATGGAGTCGACATAATGTAGTATATAACCACACTAGGATACATTATTTGAAGGAAAGGAATGTCCAGCCAGTGAGCAACAGTGGGCCTCCTGGGACGAAGGCTTCCCCAGGATATAGGAGGAGGTAGGGAGGTCTACCCTGGGATAAGGTGTGGGGCTACCCTCTGCCCTGCGTGGCACTGGGTGGCCTTCAGGCCCATGGACCTGTGTGTGCTTACAGAACCTTGTCCCTGTGCCAGGCTGTGAGAGGGCAGCAGGGAGGAGCAAGAGGGGGAGGATGAGGGGAAAGGAAGGATGCCCTTGATAACAAGCTTCTATAGCCAGCCCCTATGGACCAGCAGGCTCCCACTCACCCATGGCAAAAGGCTTAACCATTTCTCCCTGATGGTCTCCATCATAGGGTGCTGCAACTACTTCTTCATTCAACCAAGAGCCTGGAGACCCACGGTGGCAGGACTGGCTGGGAGCTGGGCCAGAGCAGCCAATGAATGGGCAACTTTTGCTGTGTGACCTGAGGCCAGCTGCCTGCCCTCTCTGGGCCACTCTCTGGAGCTTGGAGCCCTTGCCACCCACTTCCCACTTCTTGCCTCAGTTAGGGCCTCAGCTACCTAGATCTTCAGCAAAGGCACAATTAACAGTTGCTCCCCCAGGCACTCCCCAAACTCCCTGGGTTCTCAGTTCTGAGGACTAGAGTTGGCAGCAGTTCTCCCCTGGCATCAAGTGACAGAGAGGTAAAGCAACTCCATTGGCACCTCACGGTGGGTTGGAGTGCAGCTGATCCAACGTCTGATGCCCCTGCCTCTTGCAGGGCAGAGGGTGGAGTCTAGCCCGGAGTGCCCGAACTGCAGCAAATGTGTTTGCCTTTCCAAGCGGCATGCACTGGTGGGGGGTGGAGATGAACCCCAGAAGCCTAGCTCTCATCCTCTTCTGCCCTGTGCACCATGTGACTTGCTGAATGCCTTCGCCTCTCTGAGCCTCAGTTTCCCTATCTGCTGTGGGGCGTGGCTCTGCCCAGCCACTCTTCCTCTGGTATGGTTTCCTGAGCTTGCCTCTTTCTTGGCTCCAGCTCAGCCAGGTGTCCAGTCTTAGTCCTGTCCCAGCCAGGAACAATGGGCTGGGCTGGGCCAGTCACTCCTGGCCCCAGACTCAGTCCCCAGGGGCTCACCCTGGACTATTTTCAGCCCTGGGAGATGGAGTCAGAAAAGGATTTTCCACTCCCAGCACAATGGCTGCCCTAGACCATTGTCCAGCTGTGACAGGAGATCCGCCTACCCCAAAATATCTTCCCTGCCCCTACTGTGTGGGCCTCCCTCTCCTGTTCCTCACCCCCCCACCTGGACATGGCTTCTTGGGGCTGTTAACTCCTGAAGGCTGTTGTGGGTTCATGTAAGCCCCCTGGAAGACATGACCAGCTGGAATCAGTTTTCTCTCCTGGCAGGGACCCCCAGGAATCCTTTGACTATTTAGAGGGACGAGAGGCCCAGAGAGAGCTGCGCCTTGCCCAAGGTCACACAGCAGTCACTGTGGACACTAGATGTGAGGCCAGGGCTTCCTGTCTCCTCCGGCTGCCTCTGCTGCCCTCATCAGCTGTGCCTTCTGAGAGCTCGCCCTGGGGGGGCCCCTGTGGGCATGCCAGAGAGAGGCCCAAGGGACACGAAGTGGCAGGGGGATAGCTTGGAAACCTGGAGCACCCTATTCAGCCCTGTTTCTTTTTGTTTTTTGTTTTTTGTTTTTAACCAAATGTGGCTTTAGTGGTCACAAAACCACTCTGGGGAAAGAAGAAGGTTGGGGTGCACAAGGAGGCTGAGGCAAGAGGAGCAGTGTTGTGGCCCCTCTCAACCATCACCGGCTCTGTGACCACAAGTTCAGTTTCTTTGTCTGTAAAATGGAATGGCTAATACTTCTTTTTCCAGTTTACTGAACAGTAAGAATGCGGCAAGGCACAAACCTCACTGTTTTATCTTCCTCCTACCAGTACTGTCTGCTGCATGTCTAATTTCCCTTTCCCATCCATAAATTGTTTATTTGGCAAACTCCAAATCTTTGAGTCACTTGTGAGTAACAAAGTTCACTCCAGCTTACGGTTCCGATGCCAATGACATGAATGCCCACCCCTTCCTCTTTCCTGGGGCTGGGAGGACCCTCCTCACCCCTTCTTTGGGGCCCTCTCTCCTCTCAGTGTTGGGCAAGGCAGGGAGGAGGGAAGGGACTGGTGTATCTTCCCCAGGACTGGCCACAGCCCTTTTTTTGCTGTCCTTGCTTCTCTAGCCGGGACGGTGTGACCCTCATCACCCCCTGCACATGGAGCCCTCCCAATACCAGCCCACAGCTGTGTACAAGAGCCTCTTCATTCACCCAGCCTGTGTGTGCCCCATCTTTCTTGCTGAGACTCTAACTCCTCCACCCCTGTCTCCTGAGTGACTTGCCTAGAGCACCCCTCCCCTGGCTTGGTTGGGAATTCACAACAGCAGGGATGTTTTCGAGGTCATTGAACCCAGTGTGCAGCTTGTAGGATCAGCATGGGGGGTGGTAGAAGGTTGGGGTAATAAACTCTGAGAAGGTGTCTGACCCCAATGGTTTTCGAAAGTGGGGTATTTTACCCCTGCCTATCCTTAGATCGATGTCCTGGAGCCAAATTCCAAATCAGCAGCCACATGAAAAGTCCCACCTCGTTGTGGGATTAAACTGTTAGGCCAGCCTTTGTGACCAGAGCAATTGCAAAATGTGGGGGAGGAAATTCAAAGCCTACTGCATGGGTCACCATGTGGCCTGGGCTAATGTGTGCGTGCTTGTGCATGCGTGCGTGCGTGTATGTGTGTGTTTATGTCTGTGTTGAGTTGTCACATCTGTGTTCCAAGGAGACTGCTGAGGGGGAAGGGCAGTCCCCACAGACACCGAGCAGATACCTGGAGACAGAAGGGCTTTGGGTGGGTGGCCAGCCTGGAGGAAGCAAAGGGAAGAGAGGCTGCCAGGAGGTCCAGCTAATGGAAGGAGATGGGCTTAGGGATGGCAGGAAGAGATGGGGAGTGGGGCGAGGGCCCGGTGTGGGCGTGCTTCATGGCCCAATTCAATTAAGCTCCCTATTCTTAATTTCCTACTAAATCCGGGCCTGCCAGCTCTGTGGACTCCTTTCTACTCCCCTCATGCCTCATTCTCCTTCCTTTTCCCCAGCTCCTCTCCCTCCATACTCCTCATTTTCCTCCTCTTTTTGCCCCTCGGTCCCAGAATTCCTGGGAACAAAGGGAAGCAAACGGGGACGGTCAGAGCATCAGACCCAGGCCTTCAGCTGGAGCAGCGGCTCACTCCCTTCCCCACCTCCCTTCCCGGGCTGGGCGTCTACAGCACTAGGTCCCCGGTTAGCGGACGCTGCCCTGCTGCCCCCTGGTGGCCAGAGTGGCTGCAGCTGCAGGAACGGGGACTGAGGTCCACACCTCTGCCTGCGGGGCGATGAAAGAAAAATGAAAAAAAAATAAAAAATAAAAAATAAAAAAAAAGAAAAATGATCCTGCTGGCAGCCAGGGTGCTGGAGAGTGCCGGGGGCGGGGGGGTAGGACGGAGAATTGAAATGGAGAAAACACAGTTTGCAAAACATATTGTGACTTGCAAAACAGGTAATAGAGCTTCATCAAGCCATGATGCCCACCGCAGACGATCTGAGCTCACCCTTATAAACACCTGTGTACTTAGACTCACAGGTTCCAGAAGAATACAAACTGATCTAATAGTAACACTCCTCGAGGACTCCTGTGCTCTCAACATGGGATTGCTGACTGCTCCAACAACTCCCTGTTCTGCAAATTCTGACCAACCTCTGCCAAAGACTCTCCCTTGACTACCTCCTGCAACACCCCCCCCCACAATCCCATAAGTACCCTTCTCTAACTCCTTGCTTTAGAGACACCCCCAGGGGTCCTCCAGTGTGAGGTCTTTGCTGCAGCAGATGATAAGCCCAGGCTTGCTGGCTTCAGGTGTGTTCCTGGTGGAGCAGGCTGCCCTCACTGACAAGAGATTCCTGGGTGAGAAGGTGACATGTCAGCTCTCCACTCCAGCCTGCCCACCCCCATGGGCTCTCAGGGACTGCCCCATCTAGAGTCCCGCAACCCCGAACTGACCCATCATGGTGCACTCTGGCACCAGGACAAAGTGCCACACTGTATTTTTTTCCCTCAGGGGAAGCACACCATGTCCAGCATTTGGCTCTGTAAAGGCAGGATTGAGGGGCGGACAGAGCTGCGCCATGTTCAGAGTGTTGCCTCTACCAGCCTCCCCAGCTTGAGGTTTCAAAGACACAGACTGGGCCCTCTCTGGTTCTTTGGGGGGCAGGAGGGTTGTCCCCAAAGATGGTGTCATGATGTCCCCTAGCCTTGTGTGTCCCTGTGGCCTCCTGTCTACCTTCCAGGCCTGGATGGGGTTCCCCACCTTCACTGGCTGTCAGGAAGACACCCAAGCTCTGGGTTCGAGGACACAGCTGGGTGTTTGGGAGAGGGGCTAGAGGCCCTCCTAAGGGGCTTACAGATCTGAGGGTGGACCTAGGCCCCAAGGACCAGCTCCAGTCCGGGAGCTCTGCTGAAGGGAAGCCAGAATCTCCTCCCTCTCTAAGGGTGAGGACTCCAAAAAGATCTGTATATGCCCCGCAAGAGTCCTCTCTGCACCCTAACATCATTTGCCCCATCTCCCCCAGCTCAGGGAAGGAGAGATCACTTTCTCCTGGCATCGCTTCCCCCTGAGGGAGAGCCCTCCTCCCTGTCTTCCCAGCTTGGCCTGAGGGGCACACAGAATATTTGCCCTCAGCCTAGCTCAGCCATGGGAGGGAGGGTATGACCATGACCCTGAGTTCGTCTTTCTTGGGCCCTTGCCCCCAGTCCTGCCCCATTCCAGTGCCTCTACACACCCTCAGAGCCCCGGACCCCTGGGTGCCCCTAGAAGTCCTTGCCTCCTCACGGGGTAGCCTCTAAGACTGGACTCCTCCTCCTGGAAGGTGTGACCAAGCTCAGCTGGTCCTCCTAGCACCCCTTGTGACTACCTCTGGGCAGAAGTCAGGGTTCACCCACTGCCCATGAGATGTCTATAATTTGGATCCCACTAGCACATTAGTAGGTAAAATGCATCTGACTCTCATCATGTGGAAGGGGAGGCCCAAGTGCAGGGAGTGGGCAGTACAAAGGTGAGCCAGCCTTCCAAGTCCCACCCTCACATCTTCACTGCATCTGCAGCCCTCACCCACAAGCTTTTCCTCCACCTATATCCAAGTGCCTTCTTTTCACGATACTTAGAAACCACATAAACCTTAGGCTGTTTACATTTGAATCTTGGCTCTGCTACTCATAAATCAGATGATTTTGGGCACTTTGGTTTCCTCATATAAGATTCATATTTTATTTGAACTCTGTCTTTTCCTACTAGGGTGAGGTCTCCCAGGGAACAGGGGGCCTTGTACTTTTGTCACTGATTTATCCTCAGTGCCCAGAACAGTGCCTGGCACATGGTACACAATTGTTGAATGAATGAATGAATGAATGAATGAATAGCAGCTCAAAGTGAGGAATGAGATAAACTCTATAAACTGTTTTGCAGAATATATAGTACCAATGGGTACTCATTAGATGTTAACTCCTTTCCTTTGCAAAACAAGTCAAATTAATCATTTCATGTAAGGTTCACAATGGCTCTTTGAGGCAAAAACATTACCATTGATTCATTCCTCCATTTATTCAAGAAATATTTACCAAGAGACTACTATATCCCAGGTACTGTCATTGTAGATAGTTGGAAATCATCAATGAATAAAAAACAAAGACCTTTCCCTCGTGGAGTTTACATTCAAGGGGGGGATGAGAGAGACAAAAGCACCAGACTTAAATGTAAATTCCATGGCATGCTAGAAAGGGAACAGCAGAGCAGAAAGAGGGATTGGAAGAGTGGGAAAGTTGGGAGTAAGGGGTGGGGTGGATATGATTTTAAGAGAACAGTCAGGTGAAGCTCAGGAGGGACCCAAAAGAGAGAATTTGAGCAGACTTGAAGGAGTGGGAGTTAACAGAGGGGGTCTCTCAGGGAAGAGTTTCCCAGACAGAGGGGAGTGTAAATGGTCCCACTACCTGCGTAAGGAGGCAGTGGCTGGGGTGGAGGAAGGAGGAGTGGAGGCCAGAGATGAGGGGAATCTGGTAGGACATGGAATGAGGCAGAAAGTAATGAGAGAGTTACAATCTGGCTTATATTTTAGAAGGATCTAGCTAGGGGTGCCTGGGTGGCTCAGTCGGTTAAGCAGCTGACTCTTAATCTGACTCATGACTCAGGTCATGATCTCAGGCTCATGGGATGGAACCCCATGTTGGCTCCACACTCAGTATGGAGTCTGCTTGAGATTCTCTCTGCCCCTCCCCCCACTCATGCATGTTCTCTTTTTCTCTCTCTAAAATAAAAACAAATAAAAAAATAAAAAAGGATCTGACTGCTGTCTTGCAAATAAACAAGAGCAGGGCAAGAACAGGAGCAAGAGCAGTAAGGAGCTAATGCAGGAAGCCAGGAGAGAGATCGTGGGGATTGGGACCAGGTGGTAGTGGAGGTGGTGAGAAATGGACCAATGCCAGATGTATTTTGAAGGAAGAGCCAATAGGATTCCTGATAGTTTTTTTCCTACAAGGTTTGGCAGGCAGTGAAACTGCAGTCCAGAGGAGGCCTAGAGGGTTGGCACAGACATTTGGGTCCCTGAGTTGGGTGGGGAATGGAGCTAGGAAAAGCAGGAAGGTGCCCAGGTCTGGGGCAGTGTCTGGGGGAGGAGAAGGCAGGATGAGAGGAAGGATTCTGCTGCAGCAGGTCACAAACCAGCCCCGGGGCAGCTGGGCGTTGATTTGATCAATAGCTTTTTCCTCTTCCCCTGAATTCCCCTATGATGGCCTTTTAATT